>NC_087566.1:10461843-11699608 GCF_036250125.1 Pseudopipra pipra | reverse complement strand
TTGAGATGGGATCAAGAGGAGAAGCTGCTAAAGCTCCATTGATGGAGTGCTCGGAAAGGAGCACGGAGGAAGCAGGTCACAGTGGGGTTCTGATGGGGAGCATTCATGGCAGAAAGGAACAAAGAGCAGCAGCAACTCCTCAAAAAAGAGGAGGGAAGCAGCTGTTTGAATGATTCAGTGCAATAATATGGCAGAAGAGATTAACACTTCGTGGTCAGGCAGACAATTCCCCAAGCACTGTGTTTGTTAAAGTGAACCACACAGAGCAAAGGACTGAGAGGGAACAATGCTAAGTTAGTCCTAACGTGGTAGTATCTTAGTAAAACATGCATTTTCCCCTGAATCAAACAAATATTTAAAGTGGCATTTCCCCAGATATATCTGGGGGGAAACCAGCTGCATTACGAATTCCCAGTTTGCATCTAATCTTCATGTGAGGCCTCTCACACAGGGTGTATCAGCCAGGAGCTTGCAACCCTCCAAAACTGCAGCTGCACATGTCCCCCTTCTGCAAAGAGGAAAGAGAAAACAAACCCCTGGAGAAAACTACTTGGTTTGAAAGTAGAGTACAAAAAGTTTTCTTCTAGATGTAAAGCAATTTTCTCTCCAGTGCCAGTCAACAGCCAGGGATCACCAGAGCAGTGAGCTCTGCTGCTCCATGCAGGGTGTGACTGCTCCCCTTCTGTCTCATCACCTGAGGCAGTTCTTTGCCCTCTCTGCACCAAGCAGGCCTGGATTTATACCAAGCTACTGTTTCTATAAGCTGAAAGACAGTCAGCTGCCTTGTCAGGAAACACAAGAATTTGTAGCTACTTTGTCCCCAAAGAATGAAAAAGTGACTTCAGCATGGTCAAAAGCCAAGGTCTGTGCTACATAACCATATGGATTTTACAAAATATTGGTGCAGTTTGACACCATTTCTTCCTCTGTCACCTCCTCTGACTTTTTCCAGAGCATGTTGTGTTGCATTTCAGCCTTGACATTCATCTCTTCTGAATTTCTACCCCGTGCTGTAATTTCTTGGATCGCACAAGCGAAATGTTAATTCTTCTCTGATTGCTCCTGCTATGAAAAACATCTTGCTGGAAACAGAAATTTTTTTTTTTCAGATAATCATTTTACAAAATGTACTTTTGCCTCATTACAAAACATCTGGACAGGTCAAGACTAAGCTGTCTCCAGCTACAAACTACCATCAGTCTTCACATCCTCCCCCACACACTGAAGGTGTGAGTTGATTCCTGTTATTTTTTTTTGCTGGAGACAGTAGTTCATCCAAGCTGCTGAAGAGCAGGGCATCATCACTTTTTAAATCAGTTAAAAACATGTCTGTGTCACTGAAATGTTCCTGAATAACAACTAACTATTGTTACTTAGTGTATCAACTTCTGCCTCTTAGAGGACTTAATTCAGACAAAGTTCTGCTGATAAAGAGAAATGTATATATTCAGTGTTCACACTGAATGTCCTGCAATTACAGCCAATACCACCAATGAACTTGATTTTCTTGAATTACAGCTTTTGATAGTTTTTCACATAAGCTCTGGAAAGAAAACAATATGTACACAGACAGCAAGCCCTCCCCTCTCTCTGCACAGCTGTGAGCTGACCTGCAAGGCTGCCTTGGGGCAAATATTGAATCAACAGCATGAAATATTCAATGAGATTTAGAATCCTACTTTTAATAAAACAGCTCAGCATGGTGACAACAGATCTGAGTCACAAAGCAGTGTCACAAAGTACTGCTGTTCTCTCTCCTCTTCCTCTTGCCCCCCTGAGCAGTGGAAAGGAAGGGACAGTCATTAAAAAGACCCATTAAAGTAATTCTTCCATCTCTAAAAAGTCTCAAGCAAAAAGGCCCTTGATGATGCCCAAATATCACAGGAAAAGCTGTCTTATATCTACAGAGAAGGAAAGTGAGAATTGCTTTTCACCCCCAGCTATGTCACTGTGCCATAAAAGCAGACACTGGATAGGCAGGGTGGATAAATTTTCCTCAGACGGGCAGAAAGAATAAAACACTTAATCACTTTATATTCTCATGCAAAGAAGTGAATTCTAAATCCTTGATGATGAAGACTTCTTGCAAAACAGTCTTTCTCAAGCTGTTAATAGTTTCATAAGATAAAAGAAAGAGTAACAGAAAAAGAGGTTTTGGGGACTTTGCAACAAAATAAACTGTTGTCAGAATAGTGGTGATTAAAACACTATAAGTAATAAAACATACATATCTGTCCTATCCACAGGGAGTCTTTTCTTCATAAGAAGGATTTAAACAAGTGATATTTTAATCTTGTGAAAAAAATAATGTGATGATTTATTCATCCTGAATCATGAAAAATTCCATTTTAAGTCAGGAAACCATTTTCCACTAATGGAAGCTCAAACAGAAAATTTTCTGCCCGCTCTTCTGATAGAGAAAAAGTCAACCAGCAATACTGGCCCCACGAGAATGGAGCTGTGAGCCTGAACATCAAGGCCTAATGGCTGTAATTACTGATGTCCTTTTCTGATGGAGGTGAGTCTGCAGTTTGGTCTCCCTGGTCCTTGAACACATAAATTAACAGCCTGTGTATTAACTAGGAGGTGACTTCTCAGCTCCTGTGCTCCAGTTTAGCCTCCAGCCTGTCCCCCTCAGTGCCCTCTGCCCTTTGGTGCTCTCTGGAAAAGGAAGCATTAACGTGTCATTTATAAATATTCCCTATGTTCTTACCTAATTATTAGACAGGAGCCTCACTTTGCATCGCCTCATGTTTCAAAACAAGAAACTTCATCATCTCATGAGCTCCCAAGAGCTATGTAAGAAATGCAGATAATTTCAGAGAAACCCAGAGAATCCTTGTTTAGGAGGAGATTTAACTAACCGTGGGTTGAGCTGCGGAATGACAAATGCTCTGTGAAGTTTTGTTTCAAGAGGTGACATTCAGTTCACAGACATTTTCTTTGTAACTACTTCCTAAAATAGACATGGTTTACTTTACTCCCATTTTTTTTCCCCTGTTGCTAAATGATTGGCGTTTTTCCTATACGCATTAGAAGAAAAAGAATTAAAAAGTCAGACTCAAACTTAAAAATTAATAAAGAAAAACTGTTTGTTTGGACTTGGCATTTTTTTATTTTTTTCTTATTGCGCTTTCCTCTGTTAAACTGAGAACATTATGTGGAACAGACAAGCATTCAAATGTTTCTCCCCTTACTGCAGTATTTTAATGGATAAAGCAGGTTTGTAAGCCAGATTTTCTGCTCTCAGTTTAATCATACTATTCAATCATAAACTTAGATAAATAGCTTGACTGCTACTCTTTAAAGCACACACCTAACATAGTGATTTTGCAGCCAGAATTTCTTTTACATTTTAAATTCTACTTTTATTTCATGAGGGGATCATGCTCAGCCAAATGAAACCACTCCAGAGTGAAATCATATGTAGTGGGAAAGAAAGGATCTGTGCTGGGATCATATGAAAGCTTCCAGAGACGTGGAGTCATTTCCCAATCTGCTTAAGTCAATTCCCTTGAACTGACTTCTGTAAATTTGCTTAAGTAATTTGCTTAAGTAAATTCATAAGTAAATTGTCTAAATTTATATCGTTCAAAGTTATTCCACAGAATTCATTGGAGACACAGCAGGGTAAAAGAGAACAGATTTAACCCACTGCTGCCACACTCCCACATAACTGGAATAATCTACTCATCCATTCCTTAATATTAAACTTCCCCATTAATTAAAAGCCAGAAGAGAAATTATATTCCCAAAGCCACAGGTGTCAGAGGCAAGCAAGCAGTTTTCCTATCAAATTCAATGTATATCCCATTTCAGCAGAGCTGCACACATTCTGCACAACTCCTTACTACACCTCTTCCCCACAGACAAATATTCCATGTATTTCTACCTACACTATAACTTTGTTTCTAAGGATTACTCAGAGAATTTAGAATCCATACATAAGATACCCAGAGGCATATTCCTCACTGGTTAATGCCCTTTTTTTAAGCAAATTCACAAAAAAAGCAGAGTAGGTAACTAGATGTATTCCCATTGCCCCCGATCTTATAGCTTTATTAATTCTCTTTACAAACTTGTATGCCAGGCTCTCTTTTTAAACAGCTATTCCAATAATAAATTACATTCCTTCACTGGGAAATCAATAGATATTAAATACAGCAAACCACCATTTAAATAAAATATTTTATGATGTCAAAAGAGATTTTCTGATTGAACATGTTTGGTGATTTCAGAACGTTTTGGTGCTTGAAGGTTTTTAGCATTTGGAATTTTAAAAGGGAGTTTAGAAATCCAGTTAGGAGATCTACAAAGTGTTTCACCATCAGGTAACACTGAAATAAGGTTCTGCAACAAGCACATAAAATACCTCCCACCCTTACATTTAATTTTGCTTTCAAAAACACTGGGAAAATGATTATGTAGTCCAACGTGGGACCAGCTTCTAATTGAAGTCCACAGATTGTTGAGGGGAAAAAAAGAAACAATGAGACTGTGACTTTTCTAACCCTTCTCGTGGAGAAAGTATCTCTTGCATCTCTTGAGCTTCAGCCAAACTTACAGGTTTGTGCAGTTAATAAGATGTAAAACCCAGCAGCAGATTGTTGCTGCAGGCAGTGAATAAGCAGGTGAAGAGTTCCCCATCTTTCAGAGGGGTGAACCTGCTGTGCCTTCCCCATCTCCTTTCAGGGCTTTGTGCCCAAGAGCAACATCTAACACAGTCATTATCCCAGCTCAGCTTATTGGGCAGAATTCAAGATCATGCTCTCTGCACATTTTCATCTTCCTGCCTCGAAATTCTCAGAACTTTAAATATAAATGTATTTCCATGACTGACTTCGAACAGCACTGAGCTACTTTTTCGATGCTATTGGAATAGGATGTTTCTCCAACTTCTGCAAGGGTTTTAAAAAATAAATAATAACAAAAAAAATAAATAATAACACAAAAAACCCCTCACAACAACAACAACAACAACAAAACCCAGACATACACACACACAAAAAATGCCACAAACCAAACCCAAGTCACACCTGAACAGGCAACATTTCTATCTGTATACCATGGTACAAGCCATCTTAACAGTGAAAATTAAAAACCCAGGGGTTTGTTTAACAGCCTTCTAGTAAATCATCATAACTACAGCACGAGGAGGTGCCTGGATAAATAAAGCAAAGTGCAATTTGCAAAAAACTGTCAGCAAAACAACACACTTCACTCCTGTCCCTTGGGGATTTTTCATTTCCTTCCTGTAGCTTACTCCATCTTCATCAGGAGGCCAACAGCAAGAAGACAAACTGGCTCGAAAACAGTCATTGAAAGAAAAACATGACTCAGCACTTCGAAGAACATCTAAGAGATGTTTTCTAGGAAGCATTTAAGAATTGAAATCTTTCCTTTGCATTTCCATTCGGTGCTGTAAGTGGGTCAGAGATGCTGCATTCCTCTTGCCAGTTTGAACTCCACTCTTCTCCATTCCACTGACAAGACAAAGAGACACCTCTCCCCCCAAGAGCAAACAAACCCAGCTATTATTCCAAGTTTCCTGCTGGAATGTGCTGATTTGGGGAAACTGAAACACCTTACTGAAACTCAGCAGTTTTATTCAAATTTTTCTCCAAGTTTGCTCAGATTCTCATATTTCTTGGCTCTTATTCTCAGATTCAGAAAGCTCTGCTCTCTAGAAAGGGCAGTTCAGACTCGAGCAGGGATTTGAACCTGCTCCACTCCTACCCAGGAGGTGCTCTGCCCAACATACTTCTACCTGACCTTCTCTGGTTGTATTCATTCAGAACCCCTCAGTTACCTCAGTGTGGATTAAGAGCAAAAGCAAAAACCACAAATGAATTGTTTTTGGCCACTCTAATGAGAAAAAAGCAATTTATCCCACTCTGTTGCAGGCAGCACAAACACACCCTTAGAGCAGCACACACAGAAAGGCCTAAAGCTGCACTTGTCACTTCACCTTCTTCAACAACACCTGCACTAATCAGCCTTTTGCAGTGATGGAAACAGGACTCACAGTGCTTGGAAAAACATCATATTGTAGCCACAAACACCACCTCAATTGCTACAAAAAAATGCCCACAGAAATTATGAGAAAAATACAAAAAAGTCACCAAGGGCACCGAAGTTTTGAACAGTTTTGTGACCTAAACTGGTAGTTTCCATTTCACTTACCAATTTGTGGGTGAGCTGGATGGTGATGAGAGGAGATCCTGACAGGTTGTGGGACAACTTGGGCAGAGGTTCCACTTTGATAGAGATGAGATAACTGGTCGCTGAGATCATATAACCTTTGTAGGCAGCAGCTTCAGCAATCCTTGGGAAGAAGCAAATATATTAAAGAGGAATAACTTTTTTTTAGTTCATCCACAACACCCACAACAAAGGAACACGGGACCTCCTTTTTCCATTCAAGCCACTTAATTTCTCTGGGGGAGTGAGATCCTACAGGTCCTACAGGACTAGAAGCCATAGTATAGGGAACAAAGTGTAGGGGCCAGCTTTGAACACCTGGAGAGTTGGCATCATTAAGTACCCCTTCACTCTGCTCCTCTCTTGCTTTCAGCCTTGCTGAAAGTGCTTTAGGTAATTAGGGAGAATCCTATGAAGGAATCTAAAAATGCTCTCAGGAAAGCAACCTAAGTGAGGAGGAAAGTTGTGAGGGGTTTCAGGCTGACTAAAGACACACATCAGTGTGTAAGACACACATATATAATGCATATAAATATATACATAGGAATATGTTTAGAAGTAATTTACAGCTTTACTTTGGAAAATTGATTATGTCCAGTTAGGTTTGTTAGAGAATAAGTCAGGTCACAATACAAACAGCTGAACTCGACTAAATATCTGATTTGTCCAGGTAATACATTTATTTTTAGTCTGAAGTAATTTTGCATTACATAAGGACCCTCTTATTTCTGCTTTCAGCTAAAACATGATTTTGGCATTTTTGCACATTTAGGTGTAACTGAGATCCATTTGGCTGCAGGGTAAAATTTTTTACCCTACCAGTAACAAACTGTACAAGAGTAAAATGTTCCCTGTCATCTACCTTTGGAGCATGTGAAAGAATGGTATTGACTATGAGAAATATGAGCCAAAGCAAATTAACCACCACCATAGGCTTGCAAACACAGCCCACCACTGGAAAGAGCTGGCTTGCAAAGCACTTTAAAAGCCACGTTATTTACATTTGCCACCTGTTTGTGGTGCTTTCTTATTTTGCTTTCAGGAAACAAGAGAAAAAGCCATGTCAGACATTCAAATAACCACCCTGAGTTCCTTGGCAGGGTCAAATGGAACAGAACTCATTTAGCACAGCCCCAAGCACCAGCCCTTCCTTCTGACCTTAAAAAACCCATCAGTATCAGAGATTACTTCTGCTCCCAGCAACCAGCATCTGAGGGTAGAATTTGCTTCCTCTGTTATGAAAAGTTTAAGTTTAGAGAAGGACTAATAATGTTCAAACCTTTATCTGACATTTTGAGATTTCTCCTGCAAGGATTAAGTGGAAGGATGTTTTTTCCACACCCTTTATCTGGTGTTTTAATTTCAGAGAGCTTGGTGAATTTTGAAGTGTGAAAAAAATCTTCATCAAAAGCAGAAAATAGTGTTTCTGTGCATGCACAAGCCTTTCTTCACCATGGCCTTGGATGTGAGATGGCAGATTTACACAACCTGTACATGAGCAGAACTGGGCTCAAAGTATTGTTGTGTTTCAATTTTTTTTTTTTTTTTTAAAGAATCAAAAGTTACTCTCCTTAGAAACTGCTATTTATGTAGTCTGAAAATAGAAGTCATCTGTGTGTACAGCACAAAAGCTCCAAGAGTTTTGGGTTTGGTTTTCCACCACAAAAGAAAAAAAATGCCCCTTAGAAGAAAATGGACAGGGTTCAAATTGCAGGTGTTCAAGTAGCCCAGTGCTAGAGGGAACATTTAAAAAAGTCTTTAAAACAAACTACTCTGTGAAAAAGTTGTTATTCTACTGAAGAGTAAGCAAAAAAAGTTATAATAGCAGAGCACAAAAAAGAAAAGCCAGCAGAAGTGCATACTTATTTTTAAAGCATTTTTTCAATACCTGGGGTTTGATTCCAGAGAGGAAAAATCACTAAGCTAGAATTCCCTGTATTATTATCACCTTTTTAGATGCTGTTTTGGACAGACCTGCACCTACAATTTTATAGACGTGATTTTGCATTACACACTGCAAGCAGCTCAAGTACTTTGAATTAATTATAGAAATCTAGAAAACATTTCTTCTCCCATGTCTTTGTGCTTCTATTTAACATTGTGACAGGGCCAGATTCTTCTCTAAAAGAGTGCTTAAAACACACACAACTCAGGAGACCAGGAATGTTGTCCTATTCCACAAACTTCAGAGAATGTCCACAAATATGACACAACTGTTTTATTTTGCTATGTCAGAGCCCCAGGATATATGACAATATACTACAATACAGTGCTTTGCCATGCAGCATCTTTAATCATATTGTATTTGCTAAACTTTGACCTATGTCAGGACCATACTCAGTCTCTTTCTCCCTTTGAAAAATTGAGATTATTATTATCTTATTAGCTGATTATCTTAACAAATTGCATTGATCCTCCTGTCTGAAAAACAAAAGCCCTCATAAATTATTACCTCTATTTCTTCATGTCAGTATGAAATATTGCACATTAATGACATGGTTCCCTGGCAGCCACCTGCTGAGTGTCCTTTTGTTTGACAGAGCAGGGCAACCAACAGCACAGCTTGCTATGGATTTAGAAATGCTATTTAGTAGTAGCTGTGTGATTATTTCAGGGTGATCAACATGGATTGTGATCCAATCTGGATCAATCAAGCCAAGATTCACAAAAGAGTTCCTGTGACCATAAACTCCCTTGTCAGGAAAGGAAGGCAATCCCTGACATTGAGGAGAGCTGAAGTGCTGCATCTTTGCTGCTGTCAGAAACAACACAGAAAAAAATCACAGACTGGAAAAGACTGAAAGTGCAAACTGCTCTCTGTACCCCAGGGAAAACCAAAGGGAAACACAAAGTCATCCACTTGCCTGAAAGGAAAGTGTAATGATTTACATGAATGGCCTTGCAAAATCCCCTGGGGAACTGTATTGCAGGGAGCTCTACAGCTCTGCATTTACTTTATCTTATCTGCTAATGATTTCCCTGATGGAGTACATAAAACAAAGGGTCTTTAAAGCATTGCCTGGTCTCCTGTTGTAAAATTACCTTGCGGGTTTCTAGGATCAGGATTCAGATTTTGTTTTCTTATTTGTTTCATTTAAGTGCAAGCTTTATCTTGATACGTGTCAGGAGAGAAGACGCAATTTTCTTTTATGAGGCAGATTAAAATTATGATTTTTCTAGTGCCAGATCAGATGAATGGAAGGAGAAGACAAAGAAAGACAAACACGTCGCCGCGGGAATCTATTTTATTGCGACGTAAAATAAAACATCTAATGTAAACTTTAATCTTTGTCTAGTTAATGACTACATGTCCTCAACATTGTAATTTATTTACAGCTGATAACGACACGACTGCTATAAAGGTATATCACTAAGGTAATAAACAAGCTGTTAAAACATGAGAGCTCTGAGATACTTACTTGGTATCCATAGGGTTGATATTGTGAAAGAAATAATGCATGTCATGGTAAAGGAGGCCGACAATGGTAATCCAAGCTGTGGAAAGGGAACAGGAGTTATTCCTCAGAGCAACAGTTCTAAGCAAGGGGCATTTCTCTCCTAGGCTTGAAGCTCTGTGTTAATTAAGAGCCTTGATTTATGTTCACCTTTATATTGTTCTTTTAAGTAAGTGGAAAATCCTGGACACATTGTGCAGCACGAGAGATGGATATCAAAAGTAAAATAGGAGGAAGCCTGCCCTGCACAACCAAACTTCCAAAATAAGCTGCTGAAGTAATCAATTGTCACTTGTAAATCCCACACACAGCACCAGAAAGGGTCTCAGGACACACCAGAGTCGGTGTCTCTGTAACCTCAAGGCCACTTCACCACCACCTACACGAACTGGCAGCTTGTGTAACTCAAACACAGGCAACCAGTTCCCATGCTGGTTTTCTGTTTGCTGCCCACATTCCAGTATTTTTGGGCTCTCCAGTATCTGAGGGAAGAGACAGATGTGTATTTTCTAAGAGTGAACCACGCAGATGTCTTTTACTACCCCTTTTGCTGGGTTCCAAGTATTTATAGTGTCAACTGTTTAAGGTGATTTTTTTAGCTTAGCTCATCTGGGCAGTGTAGAAGTGTGGCCTGAGGGCTGAAATTTCTCAGAAGTGAGCTTTAGGTGGAAAAAGAATAAAACATTTAATGCACCGGATAATTTCGGGATACGAAGCATGACAACGTTCTGAAGAAAAAAAAACTCTGCTTGGTGAGAAATTTTATAAGTGGGAAAGGAAAAAAGTCCTCCCACATGCTGGTTTTGGCCTTACAGGTTGGTTTACAATTATAGTTGTTCAAACCTCAGAGCACTTGCAGTGTCCAGCCAGAGCCCCTGCCAGTGCAAAGCAACAAAGCTGTCATCACAAATCAGGCAGACAGTTCAGTAATTATTAGAGAATTTCTCTCTGCAGGTTATTTTCAGCTAACTTTGTGAAAAGGGACTGACCATCCTTTGACAGAGGTGACTGCAGAAAGGTCTGTGGGTGAGCAAATTTTGTGCGCTGGAATTTAGGGCACATAAGTCAGACTTTCAAAGATTTGAGGATGGGGGTAGATACTTTACTCAATCCCAGAGTAAGACATAGATAATTAACTTCAAATAGTTATTTTAGAGTCTTGAATAAAGCTGCAGTTTTTTGCCATACCTTGCTTTTGAGATTATTAAAATGTTGGCTTAGGTATGGATTTCTGAGTGCTGCCTTTTTGCCATGACTGCAGCCTATATCTTCATTTCGTTTCTGTAGCTGCTATTGCTTAAACCTGTCATTTTATCATTTAATTTTACACAAAAGAGCAATTTTGCGTGAAGGGATAAGCAACACCTAATCTGACAACCTGGAATTTCTTAAAAATAACCAGTTCAGATGATTAAAACAAATTTACGAGATTAAGGCTTCTCTAATATAAAAATGTGTCAAAATTAAATGGCTTCAGTCTCTGTGGCCCAGCTCTATTATTCAACATTAATTCAAGTAATATGAAAACTCTACCATTGGTATGACAGGACAACTGCTGCTTCCTCAGAGCCAGTACAACCAAGAGGGATCAAATCAGTTACTTGGAAAAATAAAGTGAACCAAAACTCGTTTTCAAGCAAAACCATTTTTGGATACTCTGTGTACATGACTCCACTCCTCCCTTTAATCTTTTCCTTACCTTTTTCATGGAAAGCTTCACTGGGAATGGAAATATAACTCTGCCCCCGAGATGGAAATCGATAGTGGGACAAATTCAGAGTCTGAGGATGCATTTTGAGTACAGTGTAATCTGTGTGATAACCCAAACAAAAATATCATAAAATCAATAGCCTCTACGACCTACTTGACTGTTTAACTAGACTTCCCTAATAGCTGTTGCAAGTCTTGAATTTAAAACCCCATATGTTTGCAGAAAATATAGTAAATTCCCCAAGTATAAAATTGCCTTTTATATCTGACTCCTTTATGACAGAAAAGGTGCTACGTGCACTGTTAATATGCCATGGATCACTTCACCCAGCCTCAAACACTGAGCTTACCAGGGCAAGCAAAACAGATTAATAGCTCTCTTCCACTGACATTTGAAGGCATTATTTCAGTCCTCCATTTGAGAATTCCAGTGTCCAGGAGAGCACATGCAGTGATTAATGCTGCTGGGGACTGCTCAGGTTATTTACCCCTGAAGGTACAGCAGAATGCCAGAAGAAATAAATTACCTTTGATACCTGTAGCATCCAAAGATGCAGATGAAGTGAGGGTGCTAGGACGTTAAAGAGCAGTAAAATAAAATTCTGCAAAAAGGTCAAAGCTATTCCTATTATTTTCAGCCTCTTGCAAAAATTAAGGTTTTGTAGCACCCAGACATCTGTGACTTCGAAGTGCTGCATAAGAGCTCTGGGCCCTTTAACTCTGTTAGCATAGTATTACCAGATTCTCCACATATAATTCATATTCTGAGTTCCTCCCCACATAACCTCGAGGGAGTTCAAGCACAGTCAGAGCCGATTACCTCTGGACTAACTGCTCACTCATCTTTCTACAACTGAAGCTCTGGTTTGCATTCAGAAGAGAAAATCACCCAGCTTGATTCCCTCCCCTGTGTTGGCAGAGGAGGGGCTGCAAGCATAGAAGCATTTGGGACACCCAGGCAGCCCAGATGGAACATCCCTGCTCAATCCCACCAGAGGGAATGTCCCTGCTAAATCCCACCAGATGAAATGTCCCTGCTAAATCCCACCAGAGGGAATGTCCCTGCTCAATCCCACCAGAGGGAATGTCCCTGCTCAATCCCACCAGAGGGAATGTCCCTGCTCAATCCCACCAGAGGGAATGTCCCTGTTAAATCCCACCAGAGGGAATGTCCCTGCTAAAACCCACCTGCCACAGGGGACGTGCCCTCGATAGTGGAGGGAGAGGAGTCCTCGTCCAGGTTGCGCGTCACGTGAGACATGACGGTGTCCACGGTCTGGATCAAACTGCCAAACACGTGAGCTATCTGAGGGGGGAAGGAAGAGAAGGTTCTGCAGCAAAGGAACTGCCACTCACAGCACAAAACTCTGCCAGGTTAAATCCCTGCCTGACTCATCATTCGACTGCCCCGAGCCAAACGTGGCCTTTTCCACGTCTAGTGGGTAAAATGTTACACAAACTGATGCCACCCAGAGCCCAACTGTATAAAATACTATGTTTTATGGAATGTCTCCAAATGACTGTTGCTCCCACCAGCATTTGACAGTCAATTATACTGAGGATTCAGCAGAATGAGGCCAAGAACTGTGAAGAATTTTTTTGACAATACTTAAAGATCAGTTTCAGATCTGTGTTGGAACACAAGATGAGAAACTACAGTTTCATCTTATTAAAATGCTCCTTTAAAGTATAAAGCTACTTTAACCCTGCAGGTTGAAACCTGATCCATAAAATCTCAGAGTTAATGCATGTTTCAGTTTTATCTGAAATCCATTTACATCAGAGATGATCAAGGATTTCAGGCTAAGAACTTAAATCAATTAGACATCTTTTTGTCTTAAAAGCATTTTAGACTTCAATGAGACCTTGATTTGCTTTAGCCTCTCCTTCTCTCAGTTTAAAAGCTCCCTGTTCTGCAATCTGTGCTGTCTTAGGACTCAGGCAAAAATCTCAGGAAACTCCTGGATTCACCCTGCAGGTATTCCTTGGCACAATAATAGGTAGACTAGAAAAGAAAAAACATTGATACAGGTCATTTTTCCCCATATCAGGTCTAATCTCTCTCAAAGCTTCAGATCACAAAACAGGTAAGCACCACCACATATTTCATGTGCATTGAAAAGCATCAATCTACCAAAAAATATAAACCTTTAAATATCAGAGGTCAGTGCTAAAAAAGGAGTGGTTAAACACTTACTTTAGTGACAATGTTTATTATTTTATAAGTACAGTTTTGTTTCATTCATTCTGAAATATGTGGAAACAGCAGCAGATAAAGTTCCTTTATTTTAACCCTCAAGAACATATTATACAAGAGAATTAGATAATTTTTTCCCCGTGTATCTTTACTGCAAATATGGAAGTGACAGATAAGAAAATAAGTAAGTCACAGTGCCAAAAAAGCCCTAACAAGCATAATAATAGAGTCAACCAGTTCCATTACCATCCATATGAATTTATGCAACCAAAGCAAGCTACAAATCTGAGCCCATTTGTCTTACCTGTGGTCCATCAGTCAGGTTGGGCAATAACATAAAGTCTTCAATAGCTTTCAAAAATGCCTAAAGGAGAAATAAAACTCCATTATTTGATTATTTATTAATCAGTTACATCTCCTGGCAAAGGATCCAAGGCAGGTCTCTGCTAGGATTTGTCTGAGGTTTATGCCAACATGACAAGCCCACTACCATTCAAGTCACAGATCCATCTCTACCTGCCAGCACTCTCACCATGTTCTGCATGGTGATATTTTAAAGTAATTATTTATTTATTAAAAGCAACACCCAGAGTGCAGTGATTACCCCACAGTTGAGCTGACACTCAGTGAACTTATTGGGAACTGAACACTAAAGTGAACTTATTCTCCCATTTTGTCTGAACTCATATGACATCAATAGAATCATGGAATGGTTTGGGTTGGAAGGGACATTAAAAATCATCTTGTTCTAGCCCCGCTTCCATGGGAAAGTTTCCAATATCCCAGGTTGCTCCAAGCCCTGTCCAACCTGGTCTTGGACACTTCTGGGGATGGAGCACCCACAGCTCCTCTGGGCAACCTGTGCCAGGGCCTCACCACCCTCCCAGGGAAGAATTTCTACCTAATATCCAATCTAAACCTACTCTCCTTCAGTCTGAGGCCATTCCCCCTTGTCCTGACACTACAGTTCCTGATAAAAGGTCCCTCTCCATCTTTCTTGTAGTCATTTGGTCTTAAATGACTACATTTTTCCACAGCACTAGATAGATTTCCCCTCAGTTAGTACAATTTATTAGCTGCTTAACTTTTGCACTTAAGGTTTGGGTTTAGGGTCAAGAGCTGTCACAGTGGGCACCAATCAAGTGCTCAGCACAATATAGTCACAGTCCTAAGGAGCCTTGCCAATACACACAAATAGAAGGAGAAAAGGAAGCACAGAAAATGGCACTGAAAATTAAAAGAGAAAACCCCACAACTCCTGCTTAAACTTATCTATTGAAATGTCTTTATAGAACAACTGAATATAGAAGAGGTTCCACTGTGAAGCGTGGAAGACATGACACAGCAAAACACAAACCAGATCTGTCAGAAGCCATTCATTATAAATGCGTGTCAGGAATCAGAAAGTTTATTGCGTATCACTTAAATCAAATTTCCTTGTGCTGTGAGGCGTACAACAATCAGGACAGAGATAACTCCACAGAAAATCACATGCATGCTCAGTGCCTGCCTTTCAGGGAATTAGCTGCAGACAATACAAAGCCCAGCCATCAATCAGACAAATGACAGAGTCGGGATGTATGATCAGGACTCCCTTGTGTTTATTTCCCAAAATAGCTTTGCTGAAGATAATCATGTCCCACATTTTTGTCTGCAAATCACTTTCATGGCAGACAAAGCAGCATCAGACAGCATGAATGAGCAACCAAAGAGCAACTGGAACCATGTGGGAAACAGGTATTGGTGTCTGGCGGGGCCATGTTCCATTTGTGGTTTAAAGCCCACACAAATTTTTCAGTAAAACAAAGGAAACGATGTATTAGAGCTTTTTAGAAGGGGTTTTGCTACATATTAAACTGTGATCCGTGAAATCCGAGCTTTACGGTTTGCAAACGCCAAGCTTTTAACCCGACCTATCAATTGCTGTCCCCGTGTCGTTTGCAGAGGCATTTATTTATTTTGTTTGTCTGAGTAAAGCATCCTCCTCACCCTGGTATTACCCGCGGGCTTAAAGGAACAATCACCAGCGGGGCCAGAGCTGATTACTGTAACAATAGCTTTCTAGCCTGCTGAAATCAGGGAATTAGATGCCCATCATTTTACAGCAGGCTAACTTTATGTTAGCAGAACATGACCCCACAGTCTCAGCTCAGACTGCAGAAAATGCCACCTTCTTTTTTCTCTCTGTGGATTAGCTTAAGTTACTTAGGTTGGGAAAGATCTTTAAGATCACTGAGTCTAACCAGTAACTCAGCACTGACAAGCCCACCACTAAACCATGTCCCCAAGTGCCACATCTACACACCTTTTAAACACCTCCAGGGATGGTGACACTCCCACTTTCCTGGACAGCCTGTTTCAGGGCTTGACAACCCTTTCAGTGAAGAAATGTTCCCTAATATCCAATCTGAACCTCTCTGGCGCAACTTGAGGCCGTTTCCTCTTGTCCTATTGCATGTTATTTGGAGAGAGATAACTCCCACCTGGCTACAACCTCCTGTCAGGGAGCTGTAGAGAGCAACAAGGTCTTCCCTGAGCCTCTTTTCTCCAGGCTGAGCCCCCTCAGCTCCCTCAGCTGCTCCTCACCAGATCTGTGCTCCAGACCCTTCCCCAGCTGTCATCCCCTGGACATCCTCCAGCACCAAAATGTCTCACAGTGAGAGATCCAAAGGCACTAAATAATATCTTCAAGAACCAATGAGATCTCTAAACCATCCTCTCTGGTTGAAGCTCACTTTCTGCTACCCCCCTAAAGCAGCCACTGCTTTTTTACACGTATTTTCTCTAACAAGCCAAAACTTTAAAAAACGTGTTTGATATTTCCAGGTTCTGGAGAAACTTCAGTGCCACCTGGTGTGAGAGACACTTACCTCTGTGAGGCTCAGAGCAGTGTTTTGTGACAGGGACTCGTTGGGCAAGCTGCAGGACACATTCTCCAGGTACCCCAGCGTGGCCTCGGGGGAGTGGAAATTCTCTCTCTCCTGGGTGAGGTTGGTGATGATGGGTCGATAGGCGTTGGTGGAGAGCTACAGCAGAGGCACAACTCAGCACAGGTTATCCCATATGGACAGCAGGATTTATGGGTTTAGCCCAAAAAGGGAGCTCAAGGCACAGCACGCTGCTGTGGTCACACACAGGAGGCTACAGGAGCCAAGGGAAAAGGAAAGCACACAGATGGATAAGATGGATAGATGGATAGATGATAGATAGATAGATAGATGATAGATAGATAGATAGATGATAGATAGATAGATAGATAGACAGATGACAGAATAACCAGAATATTCAAAGATTAATTTTTTCATTAGCCATTGCTATCTGCCAGGGTTTCCTGAAAGCATCAGTGAACAAGAACTAACAGAACTCTGATACTGCAGAAAGCAAGAACATGACAATATACTGCAACAGCTAATTGCACATGGGCTGGTTACAGCTAATTGATCACAGCTAATTTTATCTATTCTCCATATGAAAAAATTGGTTTTATTTTCATCTTTTTCAATGCACCTTCACTAAACAAATGAAAACCAGTTTTGTTATCGTGGTGGGATTTTTTTTTCCTAATTTTAAAAGAAACAAAAGGAAAAATTATCAAAGTGATTTTTCATGTCCTACATCTTCAAAGTTAAATGTAATACTTCAGAAGTTGCTACTTTTTTCCCTTTTTTTAATATAAAAATTATTTTATTTAACAGTTAATTTCTTTCATCTGTCTTCCTTTAGGAGTTGTGTAGTACTTCCATCTTTCCATAGTGGCTAAAAATTCTCCCTATGCATATCCAAAATATATATAATTGGGGTACTAAGTGCCATTAATGCAAACTAGGAAGTGAGACATCTCTGTATGTAATATATGCACATTCTCACATCACAGAAAAGAGTTAGGAGGACTGTCCTACCACAGGTTTTGTAGTGGTTGTCATCAGAGACCACGGAATTGTGGAAGAAAGCAAAACTTGCACCCCTGGAAAAATAAAAACACAAATGAGAGCGTTAACAAATCTGACATTTAAATATCATATACATATTTATATATATATTTTTTTTCCCTCTGCAAGTTGAATCAGTTCTACCTGGAAGCAACAGATTTGCTGTTCTGTAGATTTTACTTATTTTCATTACTGCAGCTACACATGCTTGTTTAAGACACTTAATTTTCCAATTCTCTCATCAATTTTATTTCCTCACCTTTGTGTGGATGAGCACTGCAGCAGTCTAAATCTTAAACACTCAAATCTTTGTTTGCAAACAGGAATTTCAAGTGCTATAATTTAATTTCAAAGAGGGCAAGTGTACAGTTGAAACACTGGAATCCATCTTTGTCCAACAGCTCTTCCCCCCAACAGGCTCGGAGGCCCCAACTCTCTCTGCAGGGTTTCAAAAGGGAGCTACAAACATCAGTGTCCACCAACCAGATGTTTTGAGCCCCAGTAAGACTCTTTCCAAACCAAAGTAGAGAGGGGAGGAGTAAAAACTTAAGCCCTGAGCAGGATTTGCTTTTGTGGGAAGGGCTTTCCACGGTGCCTTGGTTATTTATTGGAGTGAAGATGGGAAAATGGGGGAGCCGAGGGTGGTTGCTGCGAGTTCACAAGGATTCAAGGGGTTAAAGAAAAAGAGTTCCCTTTGTATTTACAGAAGCCATAGTTCTGTGACAGTGAGACAGGGCACACATATAGATGAACCAGGGCAATTCGAAAATCTGCCGCTCTTGAGTTCAGCACCGTAACATTCTTCTTGAGATACATTAATCAAAGAGTCTGATTTATGGTAGCTTTGAGTTGGATGGTGTTATAGTAACCCTCAATTGTTGTGAAAGATACAGCAGCCAAATACAAAAGCATTTTTTCCAACATGACTAGAGCATTATAAATTTTTTTTTTAAGTTTTTAAAGCTATTTCCTGTATCAAATGACTACCAAATGAATAGTCTCACAATCAGAAGTTCTGAAGATTTTCAGAGGAATCACTTTTTAAAATAAAAAGGCTTTAATATAAAATACTTGAGTGAAGTTCCTACTATTTGTGTGGCAAATCAAATAGATTGCTTCATTATGTACCAGGTGGAAGGTTTTCTTTTTCAGTGACGCCAATTCCGCATAAACTACTTAATACTTTATTTTTTATAAAACACATTTTGTATATATTTGATTGGCATAATCAAACTTTGAAGTCACAAACAAGCACATTCTCATTTCCAGGCACGCATCAGAAGTTGTGTGTTATGAAAATGGTTCCCATGGGTTTAAAAGCACATGAGTTATGGGTGTAACTGCTTTAGCTCTCGGAAACCTGGTAAGAATAAACGAAGGCAGGGAAACTTCCAGCAAAGCCAAATGTTCCAGGTGCCCCATAGCTTTATTCCTAAAATGGATGCTTTCTAATTGCTGCTCACACTTAATAGCAACAGTCCTTCCTGTAGTGAAAGGTTTATTACAAGGATCCATAGAACCACTGACAGGATTTACTGGCCAGACTTTGTCTTTGTTCTAATCCTGATTCTTTGCCTTTTCTATTACATTTCAGCTGATCTCTTTTTCTATTACCTTTCAGCTGATCTCTTTTCTTTTAGTTCCCAAGCAGTTAATAAGTCTCTTTATCACTTCAGGTAAAGGAACCCCAGATGAAAAGGCTGCACATCCAAAGGCAGCCGAGTGTCCCGGCGACATTCAGAGCTGACATTTTGCGCCTCTGAAAGTTGTGCTGAGTAGCTGAGAGATGTAAAACAAATGCAAACCCTGCACACTAAGCATTTATAAGTCAGCAGCTTTAGAGATGATGAACTCTAGCCATGCAGACACTCACCAACAGCAGCTGTGAAGTACTGCTCGACCTCCCGGGGGGTCAGTGCCCTTTCCCAGATGATGAATTCATCGAAGGCCCCGTTCACGTAGCGCTTGCTCTGCTCCCCCTCTGTCCCCGTCAGGAGATTGGCACTGGGGTCTCCATAATCATAGAACACTTTCCCATCTGGGTCAGTTGTGTTCAGAGTTCCATTGACATAGACTTTCAGCCCTTCTCTTGATTTCCAAGTAAAGAGAATGTGAGTCCAATAAGGACCTGCAGGACATTAAAAGTCGCAGCAAAAGCCATGAATCAATCCCATTTGGAGCCTTTCCTGTTCAGGGTGGTTTTGCTGACTCTTGCAGTGGTGTGGAGCTGCATAGGAAGTGCTAAGAGTGACTTATGGAATGCTGATGCTGTGTATATTAATCTTTATACCCATGGGGAAGCCCATGCTGTGGCAGAATGCCTGCTAGCTTTTGTCTGAACTTGGGCTCACTGCAGCTCCATAAATTACAGCTGTTGAGTATTATTGGCCAAGATTTGAGGTCTCTTCAATACTGTCTCAAAACTCAGCTCAGCAAAAACAGCATAAAGGCTGCAAGAACTGGGGAACAAGCAAACAGACTAATTAAAAGCTGTCACAGTTTCTTTGTTATGCTTGAGAATTAGAAAACATAATACTAATTTCCAGTAGGATTGGATAAACCACAAAAGTGTGAATTATTCTTACCATTTTGCAGCTTTTCTCTTAAAATAAGATTTCTAAACTGATCCATTAAACTTTGCAAAACTCTGCTACTATGAGGTTAGAAAGTCCTATTTTAACAATGCACAGGTAGTCAAATTAGGGCAAAAAAATATTATTGAATGTCAGTAGCATGATCAGAAGACCAGAATTTGTTCCAGTCATTAGGTATTACAATACACAGTTTAGATAGAAGCAGTAAGATATGTGATATACCAGAATGTTTATTAATACTATGGCATGGCATAGAAAACTTGACACTCAACAGATAACAAAATTATGAAAGCACTAAACACCCAGTCAGATAGTTACCAAATAAAGTCTTAATTCAGGAGGCAGCAAAGACAGCCCACCAGTTTTGGAATATACTGAGAACTGTCAGGGATTAACCAGCATTCTTTGCTCATGTTTCCATCTAAACATGCATTAATCTATTGATGTCAATAGTTCAGAAACAACTGGAAGCTGGATCCAAGGCCTGTTACCGAATGGCAAATGTTCTACAATAAAATATCACTTTTTCAGTTTGTACTTTATCTCTCTCTCCCCTCATCAAGAGAATTCTCAAGCACAGAGATCTGTAGCTATTTTTATATATCTACTTCTCTTTCCTGATGTTGTGCTCTTATCACTACCTCTGTCTGCAAGCATAGAGCAAAAAGTAACAAAGAAATTATGTGGGTTTTTTTAAATTATAAACTGTACCTGGTGGGCTAAAGCTTGCTTTCCACTTCATCATTGCATTCCCACGGGTGTAAAATTCCACTGAGCCTTCACCTTCATTTGAACAGATTTTGAAACCACTGGAAATCACCCGTCCACCAGAGGCAGGGAGAAACTTGGCCTGTTGGTCTTGAGTCTTCCAGAAAAAGGAAAATGTTACTCCTGATAAAAGCAAGTGAGAGGAGACTTTAATAAAATAAAATAAAAAAAAAAAAAAAGAGTGCAATTAAAAATTTCCAATATGTAGAATACAGCCAGTGGGAATGCTTTTGAGGCCAGATCATCTGCTAGCATAAACAAGGACAGGGTTTTTAAAATCAACAATGCTCTAACAGTTTAAGCCAAATAAACATCTCTCCCTGTTTTGCATCACATGTGCACACACAGGACACAGCAAGAATCAGTGTCCTGAGCAGCTTCTGTCAGTTAAAGCCAAAGGTTTTTGATCACAAGTCTCTTTCTCCCAGATTTATGCTTCCTTTCCCTCTGCCTTGTCTCTCCATTCTTTTTACCCCTCCTGTGATGATCCCCTTTTCCTCCCGTGATCTTCACTTATTCCAGAACACCCATTGCTCCCATATCCCCATATCCTCCACCATATCCAACACCTACATTTTTTTTGGTGTTCACCCAACACCATCACAGCCAGAATTAGTGCATTGACCATTTCCAAGCTACTGATGCACTGCCTGGCTGCCCTCACTTATTGAGTAGCACTCATTGCTAACCACACTTTAATTCTTTAAGCATGCTATTACATGTGTTTTCACACTTCAGTGCTCCAATAACTCCTGAAAGCAAAGAACCAGTGTAAAAGAACAGAATAGCTACACATGCAGAGCCACAGAAAAAATTCTGATGTCCCCACCTACACAAAAACAAAAGAATTCTGCTCAAATGCAAGTGCAGTCCTGCAAGTCCACGTGTGATTAGCTTTGTCCACAAATAATGCTGTTTGATTCACAGTAAATTTTACTACTGAACTGTAAAATGGAGGAGCTCTTCAGATTATACCTTAGGAAATATGATTTCCATAAGACAGTGGTTTCTTTATTAAAGGTCACCTCAAAAGGCTTAACTGAAACACAGGCAGCAAATCAGATCTCCCTCACACTGCAAAACTTCTCCTGGCTCTACTGGAGAGGTTCTACAGTCAAATACAAAGAAAATGGCTTGACTAAAGAGCTCCTAAAAATGTTCACCTCAGAATTCACAGTGCAAAGTGCTAACAGTAAAATTTGAGTTCAGAGCAGGTTGAGGAAAAGTTTCTAAGTACGGAAGTGGAAGAGCTTTTGCCTCCAGGGATCACAGTGAATTAACAAGGCAATGACCCTGAAGATCACCTTATCTAAACTGCCTGCTCAAAGCAGGCCCAATTTCCGAGGTAGATCTTGTTGCTCAGAGCTCAGCTGGGATTTTAACATCACCCTGGATGCCTCTCTCTGTGTAAACCACCCCAATGCTTGGCCACCCACATCGGGGAGAATTTTTTTTCCTTAGATCTAATCAGCATTTCCTGAGCTAAGATGTGCCTGGGTTGCCTGGCACATTTTCACTGTGCATCTCCAAGATTTTTTGGCTCCATCTGCTTCTATAACCACTCATCAGGTAGGTGGAGGCAGCCCTTAGAATCCACATTTCTTCACGGTGCAAGGAAATGCTCCAGCCTCCCCTCCCATGTCCTACCAGCCTCATCCGCCAGACTCACTCTGGCTTGTCAGCACCTCCTTTGTGTCAGGGGACAGAAATGGGACATAGCACTTCAGAAGAGTGCTGAACAGAGGGGAATAATGGAATAATCACTTCACTTAACCTGCTGACTATGCTCTTTTTTTACGTTTAGTCAAACCAGCTATCTGGATGATTTTATAGTTAGCAGTTCAGAGGCCCTCCAAGCAGTATGAACTTTGCCAATTTGCTACCAGATAGCCCAGGACAAGTTAATGAAGCTCTCAAACTACTATGTACATTTCTTGTTAAATCCATAGATTTTTACATGTTTCATAGTTTTATGATCAAAGATAGAAAAGCCTCAGACAGTTCACGATAGTCATCAGAAATGCTATATATGGTGCATAATTTTTTTTTATTTCACATAACCTTTTTAATAAAATTAACTTAGCAGAAAAGCTAAAAATTGTTACAGAATAAATAATTTAACTAAGTCCTATCTTCCTGTCTAACTGATCTTTGTGTCCATCCTCATGACAGCAACCGTCAGTTTGCACGGTCTGCATCCCATTCCCTTTATGCTTTATACATGATAAAATAATCACCATGGAAATGACCAACAAACATCACTGGCCTCCTAGAAATCAATCAGTGAATGAACATCATCAGCCTCAGTTTGCTTGATCTTGATGGGTGTGGGTTTAAAGCTGTAAAAATGCCGTGGACTCCCTGCTGAAGGATTTGAGGTGTCAGGCAAACAGGCTGCAATATCTTCATCAGCAGGTAAATCTGAGTTCATGTTTCAGCTTCTTTACCACACCAGGAGCAGGCTGAAACACTGACCCTACTCTTGTTCCAGAAAGCCATGGGTGTCCCTTGCACAGCACCCTCCACCCCCCTGGTGACACCAACCAGGTGACACCAAGCCTGACCACGTTCAGCTACTCCTGCTGTTCACGTGATCCCTCTATCAAAGCCTCTCACAACCTTATTCCACTTCTGAAACGCAGGGAATTGCTGTTATTCCTTCTTTACAGGCTGGGAGATGCAGTTTAAGTTATGTAGGCAGTGAGACTTAATTTTGCAGCCTGTCTGCAGTGGAGCTGGTTTGTCCCATCTTTGACTGTCTGTCCTACTGGAATGTCCTATAGGAACTGATCAACCTGTGGCCACGGGAAAACTGCAACTAAATCCTCATTATACCTTGGATCAGGATATTCCAAAACTAAAAGTAAAAATTAAAGTCAGGCACGCAACAAACACCCAACTTCATGAAATGTTATGTTGCACAGAGCTTTTTTAAATCTTTTTTGAATTTCAACTTCACATAAATTGGCTAAATCCGGCTTCTCCTCATGTGCTCAAACCAATGATCACGAGAACATTCTCTTGCATCTTCCACAAATGTTTCTTTTGACTGAAAATACCACTCCAACGAGCCCAAAATTGCTCACAGAAAAGCCATTGTTTGAGAACTACTTGAGAAAGAGCAAGGCGGGGGAAGGGTGTTTCGACGTTTCAAAAGCGAGAAGAATTTGTTTTCTCAAGTAAAAATAACAGTCCTGAGATGTTATGAAATTATTAGCCTAGGAAAAAATAGTGGGATTTTTGTTTCATAGGTCAGAGTATTTCATCTGGAAAGATCCCAAGACCATTTCGTTCCCCTGGTTGAATGTACTCAACACCAGTTTCACCCAAACACAATCAAGGGATGTTTTAGCAACAACAGGCTGGAATAAAATTACCTTTCATCATAAAATTACACCTTATCCCTGCCACAGGTGTATTTGATTAAAAAAGACACTCCCTTTAGACAAAAGAGTGTTGGCTTTTCCCCTTTTTTTTTATTAATGCCTGCTACAATGATTTATTATTTATGGTTTCTATGAGTTCTTCACATTTTACCTACTGGACATTTCAGTGTTTTACGCTTTTAATGTCCTTATTTGTGAGATACTGGGAGTGCTCTGGTATTATAAAAATAATTAGGTTATACTGTAGACACTGAAACAATATGACTTCCTGATGATTTTTATTTCCCAGTGGTATGAAAAAAAAGTATGAAAAGATACAGCATATATCAGAAAATACACCTACAGTTGGATACTGAATTACTTTTTCTAATACTCTCATGTAACAGCCATGTAGCATCTGCTCTCTGAGTGTCTCCTACTTTCATAAAAAGTTCATACACAGCTCTTGTTTTATCAGCTCAAAAGTAATCCTATTTCAAGCAATGTCACCTGTTTGAAGAACAGCCTAAATCAATAAAAGCAAAAAAATTCAATGTTAACAATGTTTCTTAAGTTTAGGGACTGCTGGAGTTCATAGAAAGCCTCATTTTCTATTGAACCTTCCATTTGCACAGCCTTTTAAACCCCTGGTGAACGATTGATGTCAGTGACAAGGTGAGTGTTTGGTTTGACAGTCAGACACAGTTTGAGCCATTTTCTGTAACCAACACGTTGTCAAACCTGTGCCCTTCCCATTCCACCTGTCATTTGAAGCCCTAACCCAAGAAAAAGGGAACAGAAACAGAACGAAGAGATTCAAGTATCTGTGAGGACAAATGGATTCCATAACACCAGAGACCTGCAAATTTTGTTATCTCTGGAGATAAATGTGAAAAACCCAAACCCATTCCTGCTGAGAGGCCACATTGAATCTGTCTCCTAAATTTGAAGTCCGTGTTACAACTTCTTTGCTTGTCAAACTGCTGATCTTGTAGGAATTAATTAATTTTGTTGCCACTGGTAAGATTTTGGACACTGTAAGTTTATTTCTGGCTTTGTTTGAATTAATTACACTGTAATTACTCTGAGTAGTTGGTGACCAGTTCTAATTTAAACTGCAGTTAGAAAAGACTAAATTTTCAGCTATCAACACACAATTCTTTTAGAAGTCAAAAAAGAGTCAAATCAGATTTTTGGATTTCATTCCAATGAGGAAAGAAACGACGAGTATTGAATTACATAATTTGACAGCCAAAGAAATGTAAAAAATAATTAACAAATTTTCTCACCTTCAGGTCCACAAACTTCTGGATTACTAATGCAAGAATTTTGGTAGCTTCCAAAGAAGAGAAAGGTAACCCCTTTCTTTTCAGTGACGTAAATTCCTTTGTTCACCATTCCTTCTACAATATCTAAAGGAAAAGCAAAATATAGTTTAGCATTTACATCAAAACTTCAACAGGCTCTTACACCTCAGATGTTTATCTTGTTCCCACCATATGTTTGCTTTTGTTGCTTTTGCATGTTTGTTTTTCTTTTAGGTGTTTTTGTTTGTTTGAGCTTGTTGGTGGTTTGTTATTGTATTTTTAAAGAAACATACAGATACCTCTTTCAAGTTTGTAAATATTATATCTGTCGCTCAGCTCTGTGGTTAACTAAGACTGTTTAACAGAACCCATACACCCCAAAATTATTATTTTAAAGTAATCTGAACAAACCTTACGCTTTCCAGAGTTCTGAATACCAGACACATCCTAGAGGTGTCTTACTGTTAAGCTGAGTTAGTGAAGAAATTCTTTAATTAATCAAAACTGGCACAGGGTCAGTTAGAGACAGACCATCTGTCTCGAGTGACAACCATCAATCCTGCTGTCACTGCTCCCAGCCTGTGCCTTCCTTTATGCAACAGGGACATGGGCAACACAACATTTCCTTTCCAAACTCCAGACAACCTCCAGGCAGGAGGGCAGCAGTCCCAGTGCAGGATAACACCCTCAAGGACACAGCAACAGCCTGGCATAGCCCTCACTGAATGCAGGTTGAAATATTCTCTTATTTCAGTACTTAATTATCAGTTTTCGGGTATCTTCCCCTTCATCTGAGGAAGAAATCACCAAGTCCTACCTCTAATTGACAGATAAAATTTGGTTTCTTTTAAAACTGTGAGTGTGCACTATGGAGCAAAGCAAGCATTTCTAAGTTCTTCCTGAGGCACTTGAATTAGAAGTTAATCCAGCCAGAATAAATCCCATAAGGTAATGCATTTCTGTTTCCATAGCATCTCCTTTGCCACTGATGTCACTCTTTATAATGTTCATATTGAACATATTTTATTATGTGAGAACTATGCAAATGGTCTATAAAGCAGATAAGGAAGGGCTGAAAGGAATTAGGGTCATGTGAAGTTCATTATTAATAGAGTTCACATTTGCCAGCATACTTTTACTGTTAGAGAGTAAAAAAATCGTAGGTTTAGTATTCCAATATAAAAATCTCAGTATCTGAGCAGCCCAAATGACACTTTCACCATTTCCATCCTTCTGCTTGGGTCAAATTTTCCAACAACTTGATGGGAGTTAATACCTAAGCATAAAGTGGACAAGAGATCATATTTCAATTGCACCTACACAGTATAAATGTTAGTGACTTAAATTAAGTGACTTTAATATCATGCTGCTGTAAATGTAACTGGTTTCCAGTCTGTCAGGTTTCTGCCTGGTGAGTTGTGATTTTCTGTTCTTCCTTTTATCTCCCAGTGTGTTGATGTTAAAGAAAAATACAATCAATAAATGGACATATGTATGCAGATTTTTACTTCCCTGTTTTTTTTAAAAAACACCATGTGAATCAAAGTTGTCGTGGTTGACAAGATCTTCCTTCCAGGCTTTGCAAATTTGTTTGCATCTGTCTTTCTAAACGTGTCCTTTAAAAAATACTATGAAACAATCAAAAATGGAGTTTTAGCCTTCAAAACAAGAAAAAAAAAATCAACCTATTTATTCTTATATGTTCCTCTGAAACATCATCTCTGTTTTAATAAGACTAACAGAAATTTTTTAGGTTCTGGAGGACCACTAAGGCACATCCTCCTCTCCTAATAATTGGGAGCAACCCAGGTAACATTGCAGGAGTGCTTTTCCAAGCACGTGTGACAGTGTGAGCATAATCCACACAACCACCTGAACCAAAACTCAGTTAATTTTGAATCCAACGTTACAAGAACCATCCAAGCTTGACAAATGCAGAACAAAAAAAAAAAAATGTAAATCCTCACCTACAGTTGCAGAGAAGTTAGAGTAGGCAGAGTCATTGGTATATACAAAGGTAGAGTTATGGGAAGGAAGCACAGTGAAGTTGTGGATTCTTAGAGCTGGGTGGAACAACAAAAGAAAACAAGCAAATAAGCAAAACAATGAATCAACACAATCAGTAATGAATTGACCAGTTCATATCTCTCAGCACAAAGCACAGATGTTGAGCAGTGGCCTTTAAAATGATCCCACAACTTCTCCCTGGGATCTGCAGGAGAGAAGCAAATCCAGTGTCACTAAAACAATATTTTCTTCACAGTTACTGAGAAGAAAAAAAATATAAAAAATGCAATGGCAGGTGAAGGGTTCTGAAATATATTCCTGCTGGTGAGGAACTGTGCATGTATAATAAAAATCATTATACTGGTGCAAAAGTTATGGGCAGTTCTATCCCATGTCCTGTTGTGGGCTCCCCAGTATAAGACAGGGACATACTGGAGCAAGTCCAGTGGAAGGCTGAGAATGTTGGGAACTGCTCAGCCTGGAGATCTGAGGGCTCAGAGATCTTCTCAATGTGTGAAAACACTCCATGGGAGATGTAAAAATAGTGCCAGACTCTCCTAATTTGTACCCAGCGAACAGACAAGAGGCGATGGGCACAAAATAAAATACAAAAAATTCCATCTAAACATAAGAAAAGCCCCAACTTTTTTATATCTGACAATAAAATTTTATTCTCTAATTTTTTTCTGATGTTGATAATTTAACAGTATCTGGCACACTGTAATTTTTTTACCCTGGGCAGGCAAATAAAGCTTGATGGAAAACCCATGAAGGTAAAGGGAGAGACATTGATTTCAGATTTAGTCCATCTGAGCTCAGAGAACAAAAAGACAAATGCTCTTAAAAACAAAAAAACAAAACAAAAAAAAAAAATATACACAGAACCCTCAAGATAAAAATGCATGGAAAACAAGGGGTCAGATGGAAAACCTGAATACGGCCACTTTTTTTTTTTATTTGCTATATTTTGAGTTGATTGTTTCCCTTCAATTGCTTCCACTGCTGAGATAACCCAAAATTAATTTGCTGACACGCTCTCACAACATCAAATGCATTGAGAGATATAAATCTGGCTTCGTGCACAATGACTTCAACAAATAAAATGGATTAACGTGACGGACAGATTATGATGCTTCAAGGATTCAAGAGGAGAAACATGGAATGAAAATAATTGCATGATATGACGAGTGGAAAAACAAGAAAGACTCCAGCAATAAACAGAAGAGTTGTGTCATCAGAATGGTATCAAAAACAAGCAAATTGTCACCTGCAGTCGATTACGACAATAAAGGAAACTTTTCTTGCATATCAAAGTCAAATATCAGGCAGATACATAAAAGCTCTGCTGGAGGCAGTTGAGATGATATCTGTGTCTTATCAGACAGAATATGAGCAGCTGAGAATAATTTGAGTTATCCACTACAAAATTAAGGAAAGAACTCAGCATTGTCAGAGTCGCTCTGCAGAGATAAAGACTCAGCTCCTGGCACCCTCTGCAAATAATTGTATGACAAAGTCCTCCAGATCTCTTCAGCAGAGTCATGCAGCTGGCTCATTTATGAAGTTTTTTAACACCATGTCATAATAGGAGTCAAAAGAGATCACTCTTGTGAGCCAGTCCCATTCCTGTAAGTGAAGCTTTGTAGGATCAGGAACTTCATCTGTTCTGCTTTATCTCTGCCAAGATACTACTAAAAAGATTTCTGAATTTTGCTGAAATAATGTCATTTAACAAAACTTGAAAAACAATCTGACATTAATTGTCATTTTTCCAAGAGCTCTGTTTTATATTTATCATTTTCAAGCACTTTCCAAACAACTTTGTTGTAACATGATTGCCAAACCAGTGCTAGATATGCAACACTTTGACTTTTTTGAAACTACGTGAAGTCCAGTGTCAGAAAATGACTTTAACACACTGTTAGAGAACTCACATGGTAACTTTTTGTAATCCAAATTATTATTCTATTGAAGTCAATAGGAATGCTGCCATCAGCTCCTAATGGAAGCAGAATATTGCCCAAATATATTTCTGGTCAGCCAATTCCATTCCTTTCAGAAATTTTGTGGAAAGATAGGTCAAAGTTTAAGCTTAAAATACTTGAACACCTCTGCAATAAAAGGGTTTAAATATTTATGGATCTTTTTCAGACTTAGGACCAGAGATTGATATTGCCATTTTTGTGTAATAAACAGCAATAACTTTGCACTTCTGGCAACATTTTTCACGTAAGGTTGTCTCTAACTCCTGATTTAATCTTCTGCAGTGGTTCTTTCTGGATAAAGATATTAAAGTCACAACAGCCCCTTCCTTGCACTGGCACAAAACAGCTCAGCTCAGCTGCCAGGGTGGGCAGCCCTGGAGGGAGGAATCCTGGGGAATGCACAACCAGCACAACTTGGAAGCGTCAGAGGAGAGAAGACAGCTCATGTGAAAATTCCTGAGGGACCTTGGTGGTTCTGCTGGAGCCCCATTGATGACATCACCTCCACATCCCTGGAAAGCCCCACACCCCCTTTTGGGTCCTGATGTGAAACCTCAGATCCAGAGAATGGCTGAATCCAACCAGGCTGCCCTTTAATATCATTCCCTCTGGGATCCTGCAGTCCTCACAACAGACTCTTTAAATCAGTGAGTTTTGCCTTAAAATCTCTCTTGATTTTGCCTTATTGGAAAAAAACCCAAATTAATATGAACTAACGCTGCAATGCTGTTTTTAAGGAAATACCCAAAAGCAGATAAAAATGAGTAAGAAGTATCCAGATAAGAGCTTACACTTCTCTTTCTATGGATTCTACATGCAATTTTTAAAAGTGCATGAGGAACTTGGGCATTTAACTCCTTCCAAAATCAAAAAGGAGACACCTGCACTGCTGGCACAGCCCAAGATCTCAGCCACTGAGTGTATTAGTGCATGCAGTGCATGTACCAAACCAACTAGTAACAATGTGATTTCAATGACTCTTTGGATCATAAACCTTTTCTCTTTATAACCTTAAAAATGCACAGACAGCCCGTAAAACCTCTGAGAATACTCTATAAAAATCAGTTCACAAATAAGATATCATTTGGACATCAGAGCACTGCAAAAACACTAGCTGAGAAAAAAAAAAAAAAAGCTGAAACTGCTGTGGCACAAAAGCTGAACCCTTTCTTTTCTCCTGCTCCTCTTTTACTTACAGACTGCCACAAATACTTATGTTATTGCCATTGTCAGTGAATCCTTTGTCTACCTCCATTCGCATCCCGAAACTCACGAATTCCATCCACATCTTCCAGTGGCCAGTAATGGGAAGCTGATGCGAGAACTTTGAACCCTTGCAAGAAACACAGTTGAGAAGATTATTAAAGACAAGACCAATGAGGAGTGCAACCAAAAATAACAATAAAGGAGGTCAATTGGTTAAGTAAATGAAAATATTTTCTGTACACCCAGTGTGGTACGTAAGTGAGATCATAAATCAACACAGCGGAGTAGATAAAAGCCATCTGATTAACCACTGCAGAAAACCTGCTTTAAAACTCAACTGATTTTTATTTAAATTTTTATTTTAACTGATTTTATCTAAAATGTGCAACAATCTCTGACTAAATCTCTGCTTGTATCCAGCAGCATTCATTGAAGGAACAGCTGAGGAGTCAGCCAAGAGTAATTTCTAGATTTTACTGAGATTTCAAGCACATGGTGGGTAGTACAAAGCACTTTCTCTATAGCAAACTACTCCTGCTCCTGCCTCCTCCAGAGGTAACTCAGCTCTCTGCAGCTCCAGGGAGTAGGAGAAGATGCTATGGAGTTCCCAGGCATCTTACTCCCTCATCAAAATCCACTGGAAAATCAGTGCAACACTTTGAGTTTATATTAATCCAAGCACTTTTTCACCTTTAGTTGTCCGTGGGGAGACACCAGGAAGGAGCAGGACCACAGATGAGAGCAGAGGTGTCTGCACAACCATTACAGCAGAGTGCAGCCTTCCTGATGCCTCCAGACAGCTCTCACCTCAGCAGCAGTACAGCAGAACTTCCTTTAACAGAAGGAATTTGATTTTCCTCGAGAGAAGAGCTTCCAGAATATTAAGCACCATATGGAAGAGCACTCACTCCTCCCCACATGGAATCATCAGCTATTCCTTCAGAACCTTCCCCACTGCACCAAAACCAGAACAGCTCTTTGTGGCTGATGAGAACATTTTGTTTTCCTAAATGTCCTCTTTAGCAACAGGTGGACAAGATGACAAAGGTGAAATATCTGCTGGTTCCCACTGGCACTTTTATCTGCACAGTCTGGCTGACCAGAGGTTGAACAGATTTTAGATGTAATGATTTAAAATTAGTCAGAAGCAGGCTGCCCAAATTTTTCTTTAAGATAACAGTTCTATTTTGAGAGTAGAGCCCTAACAATGTAGGAAAACATGAGCTGTAATTCCTTGTTACCTTGTTAGCTGCAAGAAACCCTTTATTCTCAAAACAATCAATTCAACCAGCTGTGCTGAAATAAATTCATAATCTCCCATATCTGAGAAAGTTTTAGAAGGCTGATACAGATACACAGAAATGTTACTGTGAATGCAAATGAGAATGATGTGTTTTGTTCACCATGATGCCACATCACCCAACTGCTTTGAGTTCATCTTTTCTTTGGGGGTGCAGGGGGAAAACACAATGAATGAGAGGGGCAAAGAGAGCAAATATTTATATTACACTATATCTGTAATTCTCTGACCTACAATCATTTTTCAGTCCCAAGCAATCTTTCAAGGACCTGAGGTGTGAAGCTGATACAGGTAAATTTTTTAAAACCCACTTCAGCTGTCATACACCACAGAAAAATCTTCCCACACCTGATGTGCAAATTAAAACAAGTCACAGGCAATGTCCTTTGACATTTGCAGACTATCCTACACCTTTCTTTACTCTTGAGATCAAAACAGCTTGCCTATTTTATAATTATTCTATCATTTTAATGTCCTGGACACAAACAGGATTTCTTTATCACAGATATAAGGGTGCAAAAATTTTATTTGCATCCTTAAACTGCCAAATGCACCCAATGGAGAGCAGTTTGATGGCCTCCACCCTCATGGTTTAGTGTCTGAAGTGTGACACAGGTGGGATCCTAGAATTTATTTTTTTTATTATGCATCCAAAGTTGATAGAATTGCTAAAACAGCACAGCAAGGAATTGCAGATCTGAGGAAACAGAACTAAAAGAAATTCTGTATCTTGTGAGGATACACAAACTACTCAGACTTGCTTCCAAACTCAACTCTACCAAAGATATCTCACAAAAGATTCATAATTGACCAGGATCTATTATTAGCCCACCTAACTAAATGTTTGCAGTTGTACAGAGGTTTTCCCACAGAGAGGGAGCAGGAGCATCAGTAGATAAGATGGGGATATCTTTAGGGAAATTCATAAGGTTTTATTGTTACGCATTTCCTTTGACTATTAGGAAGAAAAAAGCAAAACTGATAATGAAAGGACAAAGGTGCTGCCAGCATAAGAGAATAGTGACACAGAATAAGGACATACAAAATCCAATCTGAAATTACAAGCAACCCAAACTCAACTAAGCTGAGCATGGCAAAGCAGGCTGAGAACACGGGATATGGGAACAAGACCTTTTGCATTTCTATCTTCAAAGAACATATTCTGGCTGCTGCAAAAGAAATGAAAAGTATAAATTTCTGTGGCAGTAAGAGCATCCACATGGGCTAACCTGAGCTAACATACCTCCACCTGACTTTCATCAAACTCCCAGCTCCATTTGCAGAGCACAGACCACATCTGCTGGTTCACAGTGTGCTTATATGCAAACATCTCTTGCTCCCATTAACATCTCCCTTTTGTATTAGGGGACAAAAAAGGATTTAAGAGAGGTGGTAGAAAAAAATAATTAGAAAAAGAGAGAAAAAGAGAAAAGGAAGCTCCTGGGAGAAAATTATCTGATGCCAAAAAATGTGTCACAACATGGCACAAGCATTTTAGTAGCAGTAGCAGCAGCATCACAACAAAGGCATTGCCATGGCTGGCATCAAACTCAAAAGAAGCAGCAACATTTAAAAGCTGTGAAAATAGACCAAAAAAAAAAAAAAAAGGGGGGAAGGGAAACAGATATACAGCAAAGAAAATTGCCCAGAGCCACGCTGCATGTTGGTGGCTTTCCCAGCTCCCAGTTCTGAACTCCACAAAGCTGTGCTGTTATCCCACTTTCAACCAAAAGACCTCTGGAAACAAATACCTGTTGCTTTGAATGCAATGTCCTTTCCATAGATAACTACACTGATTAGAACAAAACCACAGGACTTTTTTTGCAGCCTGGTTCAAATCCAGAAAGCATCTCTTGCAGCTGTGCTTCACACACACACTCTACTCCAAAATCAGGGCTGATTTTGCCCCCCTCATCGCAGGAGGCTTTTTCCCCCCTGTTGTTCCACCAGCCAGAAGCCAGTGATCCTCATCCACAGGGAATGGGATTGTATTTCTTGTTTTTGAGCAAAGGTGGGACAAAAGAAACTAATCAGGCTGAAGCTGCTGCACTGGCAGCCAACACGGCACTTCCACGGATCTCCGTGTTTGACTTGAAAATAATTACATGTGGTTAAAACTAAAAAGCACAAAGCAATACATGAATTGGTAAAGCAGTAAAATTGTGCTTGTACACCACCATGAGGCTTGAGGTTAAACTATTTATATAAACAGAAGAATTCTGCAGTTACACACACAGACCCCGAATAAGCTTTGAGTAAGTTTTTTCTACATTGAAAACAGATGAGAGATCCTTAATATGCCCTGTGACTGATTTAAACTGAAGAGTGGAGGCTGGGAGGAGGGTAGATGACTTGAAGCCATGCCAAAGTACTGCAAAGTATACAAGCTGACATATCTAACACTAAATCATTGAATTGAAAATGCTGAACATTGAGGGGGAAAAAGGAAAATAGTCTGTGTGGAGGTCTGATTCAGAGAAACACACTCAAAAAAATTAATAAGTGTATACAAGATTTTTCCACATAGCAAATGCAAGCTATTCTTCTGCAAATATATTTCTATGCAGAATATTCAATAGGTAGGTTGCTGAATTTAAGATGACTGGGACAGTCTGATACTTTAGACTATTACATTTTTAATACAGAGCTGACATTCAAACACAGGATCACAGTTTCTTTGGAGGTAGTAAGAGAATAAGAAATACAAAGCAAAAAAGCAGATGAATATTTAAGCACATTGTCATAAAATGTAAATAGAGCATTCCTTACCTGGGTGTTTGGGGAGCTGGGAATAGTTTCCATACACCTGCACATAAAATATTACATAATGAGACATAGTGAGGCAAAACTTGCTAAGAGGAATCCAAGTATATCTCAATACTGACCACATTCAGAACATTACCTGGTATTTTTGCTGCAATAAAATCAGCAGAGAATAATGACAACAGAGCAGGGATAATAAACTTTCCATGGTCTATTTCAGGTTAAAAGTACAACTGAAATCAAACTCCTGTAAGATTTCAATCATAAGTTTTCCTTTGCTGCTTTTGGTATTAAAAAGGTCATTTTCCATGCAGGTTCAAAAAGTCTGCTCCTTCAGCGACGGCGAAATATCCTCCCAGACCCTTTAAGTAGTAATTTTCCTGCTTCACACTTCGATATCTTCATTTAACTGCAAATAAATTCCCATGATTGGAGGAAAATTAAAAGAAATGTGCATCAAATCCGAAAGTTGTGCCGTTCCGTGGGAAGGAGTCAAATATTTCTGTCACAATGTCAGCCAAAAAAGAAAAGATCTTGTTTTCAACTTTCTTCCTACGGTTGCCTTTTCCTTGCAATTGCTTTCACGTTGTCAGAGACCCGAAGCCGGTCGTAGTTTTGCTCGCAAGAAAATGCACTTCCTTATAGCACATCGGGTGGAAAACTCTCCCTCTCCCCTCAGAAACTGAGCTGAAAAGAGCTGCAAACTCCTCTCTTGTCCAGCTCACGTTTGCACCTCCATCCCAGATCTTTTTGGGTGGAGAGCAAGGCTGAGTGATGTCATGCTTTCTCCTCAAACTTTGTCCCATTCTGGGTCTCTATTTATATATCACGTTGCTGCTGCCTCTTCTCTGGGTCCTAACACCAGCCAGCCAGGAACAAGTGGAAACGAGTCCATGTGCTTCAGCAAACAGATAAAAAGAGAGATTACTGCTCGTAGCAATCTGCACACTCGCAGAGGAATCGAAGCCAGAACGAGTGTTCACAATTCGAACGCTCAGGAAAAGCAGAGCAGGAATTTCTGAAGGAAAGCTGAGATCTGTTTACTGAAATAACAGATTGTAGTTCAGCCTGAAGAAGCATAACCTCTAAAAAAACCACTGGTTTAAATCACATGGCACTCTGAGGCATTGATTGTACCATGCCTGTGTCTAGCAGGGGAAACTGAGGCATGCACCATTTCACTGATTTGCTCAAACTTGCACAACAAAACCAGTAAAAACAAACCCCTGGGAAAAGACTTCTTAACGTAGTTGCTATTTTACTTTTTTACATAAAAATAATTACATATAAGTATCTCTATGAATCTCTCAATTACACTCTGAACTATATCACAAATAGTAATCAGCATTTGACATGTAAAAGAAAAATAGCAGCTAGATCTAGTTGATATTTTTCATTTATTTTGTTCTGCTATGATAAAATCTTGCTTTCAGCTCTCTCCAAGGTCTTTATTTTCAGTGAAATAAACCAGAGTAATATTTTATTCACCTTATTCACCTGGTTCCTTTTGTCAACTCTATTTCTTCCAGTGTATTATCCCTCTTAACTCCTCTCCTGCTTGATGGCAACTTCTGCACCAACCTCCTGACTGGAGTTCATTATAACTTTTAGGATGAAACAGTTTTCCATTGACACTTTATATAGGTATTATATAGCTGGAATCCAGCAAACTTGGCAGTAGCTGTGGCCCTGATTTACCCAGCTGGCTTCCCAGATGTGTTCTGAACTTCCAAAGCCTCTGGTGGTAACAAGCTCCTGGGAAATGACTGGCAAGTGGAGAGGAACTCAAGAGTCCAAGGACTGAAGAGATCAAAAATTAAGTTTGGAAACCCCAAGACATTCACACACTGCCTAGATGCTCCAATGTCACCAAAGTTTAATAATACAAAATCTCAGTATTGAAATAAAAAATGAATTTTGTTTGTAATCCTGACTGAGGACCTACAACAGAATAATTCTGAAAATTTTGAATTTCAATTCCTTCAAAAATTTAGCTTCCCATTTAATGATGACCAGTCTGACTTTTGCTTATTTCCCTCCAGGTTTTTTCCAGACTTCTTCCCTCGTTACTGTTAGCCACAATCTCCTCGATATCCCGAAGGAGGAAGAGGAATTCTGCACAAACCCCAGGAATTCTGCATCATGTAGTGACAATGCAGTGACATGTAGAGCCGCCCTTAGAAATAATAGAGAGCTGCAGCTAAAAATCCTGAGAAAAGCTAAAATGTAAAAAGAGAAAGGCAGGAATTCGAAATATTTGCCAAGAGGGGCCTGTCAAGGGAAAGAATATGCTTACCAAAACAATTGTGAGAATCCAAGCAAACACGTTCGCTGCCAAAAATTTTCTGTGGAACCAGCAAATTGCAAGCAGACATTGGGAGATCATTTGCAGGAACAAATTCTGAATTTATTCTGGAAACCTGATCTGAGCAGTCCCAGAGCTCCCAGCGCAGCCCAGGGGCAGCACCGGGCACCTCGTGTGTGGGACAGAGTCCCTGACCCAGCTCTGGGAGGACAATCAGTGCCAGGGCATTGCTCCTGAGGAGCCTGAGGATGGACCAGTGCTCATTTAAAGCACTTCCATGGCAATAAAAGCACAGAGGTCCGTGGCTGGGCAGCCCATGCCAAGCCCTCTGGGTGGTTTCCCCCAGCACAGCTCTCCCACCCTGCTGCCCTGGGAGTAAGGAGGGAGAAAGCTCTGCCCCCCTCCCATGTTACAGCCCCTGAAAGGACCCTGGATTTTCTGTCTTGCTTAGGTAGAAAGCAGCAAAAAAGGGCCAGGGAGGGGCTGCTTTGCTGTGGGGCAAAAGTTTAACAAAACCCCGAGATCAATGGCTTTGTGTCAAAGGCTGTAGCTGACATTTACCAGAAGACAAAAAATAAGTTGAAGTTAAAAATCTTTATTGCTAACTACCTAAATACAAGCAGAGAAATCATCATCTAAAGAATGCTTTACACTGCAGAAGGCAAACAAGCTGTAATACAGTTCTCTTCCTTTGTTTTCGTTGGAATCACTGACTCACTGAAAGAGAGCTGGTGCATAATTGGGATTGAAATGTTTTAGCAAACATCATATAAAGGAGTATTGTAAGAATCAATCTAACAGATTTTGTAAAACTTCTCTAATATCACAGTCCCTACCAACACACCAACAAATATTCTGGATTAAAACGACCCTCTGGTCAAACTGTTTCTCTGTCACTAATAGACATTATTAATAAGGTGATTACAGCTGAAGTATCAACATCCATCCACTTAAATTTTAGTGCTAACTTTTCTGGCTTCTAATGGACATCCCAGGTAAGCAGTTGTAGAACTGATTTTATTTAATTCACTTGCAAAAAACACCCCACAGCTGTGTAAGGGAATCCATCTGGCCCTTGCATCAGGGAACTACTCAGATGTGTATAGGTGCAATTGGGTTTGATTTGCACTTTAAAAAAATCATTTGCCAACTGCATCACCTTCAAAGAGACTGAAGAATATGTTTCCTCCCCTGCCTTGTTCCTTAATGTACTACAATCAAAGCATGATAATGGGCTATACTAATTGGCCAAGTGACTATGGAATACAGCACAGGAGCCCTCTGGTTCTAGACAAAAGCAGGAAAACACAAATCTCACTCAAAAGACAGAAGGTTTTTGCTTAAATCGCCAGCTGTTGCTTAAAAAAAAAAAAAGTGCAAAAATTGCTTATTTAAAAGACTGTCATCCTCATATTAACCTCTATCGATGTACTGGGTGGGGATGAGGCAGAAAAGGCTCAGTCCTGCTGTTTCTCAAGGTTTCCAGCACACAAATCCTCTCTTTTCCTCGAGGGATGGTGTGCACCTCCAGCTGTGGTAACACACCACAGCACTTTCTCCTGGGCTGGAAGAATTACGTGGAGTCTCTTCTCAGGCATTTGACAACTACACCCCTTTCCATTGTCACCCCTCACTCAAACACTTCAGGGCTCCACTCAACTTCCAGGGAAAACCCAGCCTATGATAAGTTTTCCTTAAACTGAAAACTTGTGCTTTTGTAACTGGAGAGGCCGCGATTCTGAGCAAACACAAAATATACAACAGAGAGGGTTTGTTGGTTTTTTTTTGTTCTGATTTTAAAAACTGTTTGTTAGTGTTTATTCTCATGGATGTCATCATCTAGTGTTGTTGCACTAAACTCTCCACACACAGCTTTTGCTACAGGCCCTGTAACATTCTTTTAACTGGCAAACACTCACTGAACTGTGGATGCCTATGAGTGAATGACAGCTTGAAGTACATTGTACCCATTTCCTTAGAACATTAAAAGAAAAAGCATTTAAATATTTTTTTTTCTTTTAGCACTTTCCTGACCAAACAGACAGAAAGTTTAACAAAGTTATTTTAGGTTTGTAAGTTTTCTCTAGGTATCAAAAGGTTGGCCAGCAGCGTCAGTGCTTCTCTTTCCATTGAAACTTTGAAATTAAGGAAGCACGGGTGAAAGTGCATTCTTATTAGAAAAAGGGAAGAGGGTTGAATAGTTGGCATTAAGGATATGTTTTCATGACAAGAGAAGTGCTGTAGCCATTATAGCAGCAGAAACAAAAATACTGTGGGTGGCACAGGCCAGCAAACATGATTTATATCCAATGATCTAACCAGGTTTAGGTGCTACAGCTTCTCTTCTATTGCTGTTTGTGGAATATTTGATACATCACCCAGCTACAAAACTCAGTGCTTATTTCTGCACTTAGAACTAATACAAAATTAAATTTTCTTTCATGTCTATCCGTAAGTCCTTTACTAGAAAGGCTTTTTATGTTGTTTTGTGGGTTTATTTGAAGCAGAGATGAAACCCACAGGGCTGAAGTTCCCCGGGATGAGCCATAATTTCTAAGGCTCGTACAAACCCAGGTTAAGAAACAAGTGAAGCAGGACATTCTTACGAAAAATAAATGAAACTTTGGCGTGCCTGGGGAGTTCACCAGCAGAACGAGAGTCAGGAGTGATAAGCCAGGAAGCACAGAGGGATTTGGACACATGAAAACAAACAAATCTGTTCTACACACTCCTTGCAGAGGAGTAGGAGGGAGGGGCTGTGAAATCTCCAGTATTGGATGCCCTGAAGAACAGGCTGGACAAACACTTGTCAGAGATACTAAGGAAACAGTTGGTCTTACCTTGCAGCATGAAGGTGAGCTAAATTAATTCTTTTGATCTGTTCCAGCTGTATTTTGCCATCATTCTGTGACTTCTGAGATCACTGATGTATTTGCATATTCTCCTTTTTCATTTTTTCCTCATGGTTGAACAGTATTAACTTTGGCCAGTATCAACATTAAGATTTTCAGTGCAAATCCTGAAATATCATAAATCTTAATTTCCAACACATAGCAAAAAAACCCCCATAAAATAGAAATACTCAAACAAAAACCTTCAAGGCACTCTAAAGAACAATTTAAAGCAGATTAAAGTAAAATATAGACTTTCTATACCTTATGGGAAAGCATTATGCATAAAGATTTTGTACAGGCTATACAAGCTGCATAGAAGCTTTATCAAAGTGAGAAACAGTTACAAATACATACAGATTTTATGATTCCTGATAAAGTGCAGCTTCTCAGAGTTGTGATTTTAATAATGCTGAATGAGCAGCTTCAGGTGTGAGAGAATAAGACACTTCCTGAGTTCTTCCCTGGGCCCTGACTCTGGCAGGAACACCCTGCACAAAGACAGCTGTTGGTGAGTGACTCCAACGCTTCAGAGCAGCAAAGAACCACAAAAGTGGCGAAAAAAACCTTCACAGGTAGAAGAAATTCAGGCTTTACAGCTCTTACTTGCACAATGCCACCTAACAGGAGGCTACCAAATGGTGGCAGTGGCCACTGCAGGGCTCTGGTCCCCAGGATATACCAAAGAGTTGGAGATATTTTGGCCAAATGAGTCAGAAAGCAGAGCAGGCTCGGGAGAACATTGCGTGAAGCTTTCTTTGAGTTGACAACACTGAAAAGGACAAACTGAACAGTTCAGATCGGAGGAAAAGAAAACAAACACGAGTCCTGGAGTTAATTCAACAAGGCTAACGCTATGATGGAGAAATATTTTTCTAATTAAGAAAACGAGAAGTTGCTGGTCGATGCCAGAAAACGAAATACGGCTTTTTGGCAATAAAATTTAGGCCTAATCAGATGGAAATACTTTTACTCTGCAACATATGTAATATTAAGCTGATTTAATATATATATTCTTTATGAAGACATTGATGGTTCAAAGACCAATTAAGCAGGTAGATAAAAATAAATTATACATTTAAAGTTTCTTTGGATGAGGTCCCACTTACTGATTGGATTACACTTTTTATTGTCTTTTTTGTATCCTGGTAGTGCCTTAAACATCTTACTCCATACACTGAAGAAAACATTTGATTTTTGCAAAAGTACTTTAGGCTTTTGTGCAAATCCCAAAGATTTAATTTAATCAAATCTTTGATTATCTGAGCCTTAATGTCAAGCTTACATAAAATTGGATAATTGTATAAATAAAACATTATACAAATTCTTTTTTACATGACTAAGCCAAATCCTTTTTGCCAAAAGCCACTGCCTGTAACCGTGTGTGTTTTGGGATCATTTAGGTTGTCAGATTTTCTTAATTACACAAATATTTCACCATGATAAACTTTTGCCTTTAGGATTTGTGCCAGTTTTTCTCTTACATCCTTACTTATTTCTCTCTTGCTCTTCTGGGTAAAAGGAACTCCACGAAAAGTTTCATTCAACTGCTCTGTGAAACAAGTTCACCAGCCCAAAGGGAGAATACACCCAGAAAACAATGGAAATTCCTTCTCAGCAAGGACATCTGGGGGTGTTATAGATATATATATATTTAAGGCTTTTCAATCTATAGGAATGACACAGTTCCTGTGTTTCTTCCTTTGGATCTAAGTGGCAAAAGCAACGAGAGGGTGGGGACAGAAGAGAGGGAGCTGGCTGAAGTGTTAGCAGTGGCTTCCAAATCTACACTCTTATTAAAACCTGAAGAGTCATCAAACCTGAAATGCAACTCATTAATTAATTTAAAAGCACAAAAACTGAATTCCAGAATTAAGATCCAGACTGAGTTACACAATTTCAGGTGCTGATCTTACCTCTCAGGCCAACACAACCCAAACCCAGCATAAATTCTCTTCCATGACCTCTCAACCACTGTGACTTCAATTGGTTTGCTCCTCACTCCTCTGTAATGCTCAATAATCTGAATAATCACTTACATCTGTTGGCTGTAACAGTCATCCCAAAGATCCTAAAATCACAAGACACACCCTGGAATCATGGAACTGGCTAAAAACGTATTTTCAATACAATAAACAAAAGGAAAAAAAAAATCCCATTTGTATCTGCCACTGTTCTTAATGCATACTGCAGGAAAGCAAACTGGAATAAAATCAGCCATTCAAAATGGGATTCTGACTATGAAAATGGATATGATATGGAGATCAAAGAAATCCCCCCTTTTCTTTTTCTAAAGGATTTGACAATGTGTCAGTGATTTTCATGGGCTCCCTACAGAAATGTAATTTCCAGATGTCACTTGCAGCTAAAGAAGGATGCAACCTTCTTCAGATCCTTTTTAATTAGTTAGAAATACAGATTTTTCAGGAGATTACGAGTTTCCCTACTCCCTCTTGGGCTCTAAGCCTTTTTTTAGCACGTGCAAAGTCAGCTGGGATGAGGAGCTGGAAATAGAATCATCAAGGAATACCCACCACATCAGCATTCACATCTGCAGAATTAAATACAGAAGAAAGTGTTCTGTAGTCAGGCCAGTACCTGTGAAAATGGCATTACAAAACTTAACATGTCAGATTTTAAGCAGCCAGGGATATATGACATGCATTTAGAAGCAGGATTTATCCACTGCTCAGAGGGAATAAAACCATCAGTTTTATTAAACCACTAGTAACCAGTATCCACTCAGCAGAGGGCAATGGCAACAGAAACACAAATAATTTTCAAAAGCATGATTAACCCAAGCAGATGGAATTGTTCTCTCTATAAGTTTAAGAAAAGCAGGAAAAAAAAAAAAAGGTTTTATGCCCACGTTTTCATTTGCATTCATTCTGCAAGGTTGATATATGATATAAGAAATAAAAACTCTTGTTTTATGTGTGTTTTACTGAAGCTTCCAGGTCAGAACATGGCATTAGCTGTACAAGGCACTGTGTGCACATGTACCAAAGAGGCAGTGCCTACCCAGTACAAGTCTATAACCACAGCACTTGAAGAGCACTAGCAAAAGTAGGCAACTGAAAGGAGTAATAAAGCTGGGAACAGAAAAATGCTTGCCCCAGGGTGTAAGTCTTTTGAACTGCAGCACAGAGTATGCTATGTGCCTAAATCGTATTTCTCTTTCACATGTTACTCAAGGTCCCTGCTGTTCATCTGATCTGAAAACATCCAAGTTATTCACCTGCAAGGAAGTGGCCAAACACTCCACCTGACAAGTAATCTCCAAGTTGCAAGGTGTTAAGGGAGATTTTCTCAGGCAGCTCTCACTTAAATCACAGAAGTTCTAGCAAAGCCAACTGACCTGTGCACAGCGAAGATTAGTGGTGGAGGAAACTCATTTCTTTCCTGTTAGATCCATTTCTTCTCACTCAAGCTTTTTGCCATGGCATCCTGTCAGCACTGCCCAGAGTGCTTCCCAGCAAAGCAGGGCTGCAGGATCAGCCCCTGTCACATCTGGGCATGGGGAGTTCTTACAATTTGTTCAATACAAAGCTTTTCTTACTTTAAATTCCCTGTGCTGGAGGACCATCTAGGAGAGTTTTGTTATTTCCCCTCCCTCTCCAATCTTCATCTTTCTTTCCCCCCACTGCTTTCTTCTATTTGGATTGGTATCTAACAGCAGACTTCCATTGAGCATAATTGTTACCAGTTAGTGATGCTTTGGAATGTTGCATTAATCATTATCACATCAGCATATGAGCATTTGTTCTCCAGTCTTAATTTATGCTGTGTCCGTGCTTTCCTCCTTCTGCTTTTGAATTCCCTTGTACTCCTTTCCCTTGTACTGATCCAGCCCTTTAGGATAGCAGAGCCCTCTCCTAGTGCCACATTCCCCTTGTGCTTTTCCTTACTAACAGCCTAGGCTATGTTTCCCAAAATGCCCCTTGGGCTCCGTGCCACACTGCCCAGTCTCCTGTGCAACATCCACACAGGAGATTCCATGAGTTCCATCAGCTGGGAATGTGCCTGTGTGCACGAGTCAGCCAATTGCTTATTCCACACTGAACCAGGGGCCTCAGCTGGACACCACGGGGGGTTTAGCACCTCCCAAATATGCCAAGTGCAGTTGAGGAACTTTTTAAACACAGCCCTCTCCAGCATAACCAGAGGAAACCATCCCAGAGCCACTCTTACAGCCACCCCAACTCCAAATCTGAAGGTCTTATTCTCCCTTATTTACATTCTCTTCACAGCAAAATAGGCACTGTAATACTCAGGACACTGATCTTTCAAGCTTTCTGTTCATTTTGCTATTCCTAGGATAACTTTACTACAAGATCAAACCACAAATGACATGACAGGACTGTGCTAGATCTGACTATTGCATGTTCCTCACATTTTTGTTTTATAACATCAGGTGGTCAGCACTTAATGCATGAATTATTTTTTCAGGTGAAATGATTCTGTCATTCAGTGTCAATTATCAAGGCTCTATATAGTAAGCTCTGATCATAACATTTTTTTAGCTTAAATCTGGGGAAAAAATAAGAAAGAACACGATGGCAGTGCCTGTGCTTTGCCACGCTAACAGCATTAGGATGGAAAAAAATCCTCTTGCAATTCACGGTCTTGGTGTAAATCCACCGAGAGTGTGAGATAACTTAAAGAAAAAAAAGTCTATTTATTAAATCGGACTAAAAGCCGCTGGGCGGGCGGTTTGTGCCACCGCGTGGCCGAACCTGGTACTGCAAAATCCATCTCCGGCTCGGCTCTCCTGGGAATCCCATTCCAGCCTGGAATCCCCCCGCGTTCTCAGGGGATACAGCCCACTTGCCAGCAGGAAAAAAAAAAGAATTATACGGTAACCACTCGATCTCCACGACAAAGATGTTGTAAAGCAATATCAGAACTGTTCGGCTGGTGAGCTAAGAACGGCTCTCGCTTGGTTTAAGCCTCGCATCAGCTGGGAGAAACTGCACTTCTGACTGGCAGGTGGTGTGTCTCAAACAGTTCTTTTACACGTAAACTTTGCAGAATTACTGAACTCATCTGCTACAGTTTGAAGGAAGTTTTATAACTAGGTCTCAGTTTAGGTACTCAAACAAAACAAAGCACGCAGGTACAAGTAAGAAGCAAAAATCCTACATCCAGAATCAAAAGACAACGAGTAACGCCAAAAATTGTAGATTTCGTGTTAGTTACAACCCACCTTTTAATTTCCAAATGCAACAAACTTCTGTGGCTTGACCTCTTTCCCTAAACACTTGCCCTGTAAACCCACAAGACCCAAACATTTTCACAACTTTTTTTTTTTTAAATGATGTCATCAATTGAAAAAGTCAGACACGCTGCTCCCCACCAGTACTATTTTTGAACGCCACCAAGTTGGGAAAAGGTCATCACTGGTTTTGTGCAGTGAAAAGCTTATACAGCAGGAGCAACGGGAATTGTAATAATCACTACTGGGCAATCAGACTGCAGTCCTCTTACCTGCAAACTCTTACCTGAAAAAGAAGTTCAACACAGACAAGGACCATTTATTAACCACTTGATTTGCTGTCTTTGGCTTAACACTTTGTACAGAAGACCTAAGTAGCTGCATCATGAAAGATCCTGATGCTTCCAGAGTATCATCAGTGGCTTTGTCTCCAACAATCACAGGAGGAAGGACACTGGGTAACATTTCCTTAGATGTTATTGATCACCACAACCTTAGGAGCTCCTTGCTTATGACCATTTACTTTGCAGTTAATTTTTGGTTTAGTTGCCCTTTTCAGTCTTTGTTCATAAAATCTCTACATGGAAATAGACAACTGCAAGTAACCTGCCATTGCCTCCTAGTAACCTGGAACTATATTGGTAACATTCAATTTTGAATGCTTGCACTAAAGATTAAAACCATGATTTCAGAGATAGTGGATCAAACATTAAAATTTCTGTTAATGTTACTACAAAAATATGAAACTTTATAATATTATTGAGGAAATTTGTCCTCATTGTCTCTTTTTTTTTCCCTTCAAGGAAGTAGAAATGTGGGAACCTGATTCTTTTAATCACAGAATTCCAGGATCACAGCAAAACAAACACTTCACCATTCAAAATAAAAATAAAAATCAAGCAGCCTATTCCTATACTGAACTAGTGCCCTAATATGAACAATGGCCTGTTTCAGCGGTGCAGCTTGTGGAACACTGGAATTTGGGGAAGTGTCATTTACTCACTGAACATTCTGTTCACTCTGTGAACTAGAAGATAATTACCCACACAACCCAATTAAAAGTGTTTGCCTTGTACACTCAAATCTGTAACCCAAGGTTTAGGCTGTGCTAGAGCATAAATAATATGTTTTATGTGTCAACATTCCTATGATTATTGAATAACTAGATAAATAAGGACACTGTGGTTTGGGCTCATCAGTAAGTCCCACTAAGTCTGTTATCCAAAAAAGCTCCTGGCTGGGACAAGCACAGTCATTCATGTTCTCCCAACACAAGTTCTCAGCTCAAAGTGTCTCCAACCTTGGCCACTGGCAGAGATGACCAAGAACTCCTTCACAGGATGCTCATACAGCAGCTTGTACTCAAAAATAGATCCTTAAAGGCAAACGTTTCAGCTCAGCCCAAAAGTCAACACATACACACAAAGCCAGGCTGTAAATTAACACAGCCTGGTGAGAACAGCCTGATCAAAGGTGCAGGTTTAGTGTCTCAGTTACCTGTAGGATACTGCCATCACTCCTGGCTTAAGAGGGCCAACCAGCTTGCCAAAGCTCAGGTGAGGAAGTGACCAGTACCTCCAGTCCAGAGCAGGAAAAGAATTGGCTTCAAACTGTGCAAACTGTTTCAGGAAGGTGAGGGCAGAAGTTTATCTCAGCACAGGTTTCTCCACTGGTTTAGACTCAGACTGTATGAGCAACACAACAAACCAATTTCTACAGGGAAAAGACAAAGTTTGTTGCCTTGTAACTCGACTCCAGCCCTCCCGGCACACTGATTTCCAGTGCTGCAGAGAAGTGTCCCCCAGTGTCTCTAAAAAAAATATTCTGTGCTGGAATTTTGAGATCCAAGGGCACCCCTGGTGTTCCTAAGGAGGACTTTAACTCTCCTTCATTTCAAGGTTCAGTAACCAGCACAGTTCCTCTGCCAGCTTCCTGAATTGATGCCTTTGCCTTAACTGTTTTGCACGTTCTCTAGTTCTCTGACTACTCTTCTGATAGAACTCCCTGGGTTTGAGAACTCCCAGCTTTGTATCACATGGAATATGCTGAGTTGGAAAAGACCCACAAGGATCATCGAGTCCAACCCTTAGCCCTGCACAGGACCATCCCCAACAGTCACACCATGGGCCTGAGAGGGTCACAGAACCAGGAACACTAAACGGCCCAGCACCACTTCCAGCTTCTGAGTTCCAGCTGAGCACAGGTCTGTACTGACAAGTTCCCTAAAACCAATCTGAAAGCAGAGGTTTTATTGTGAAAAAACTCACCCAGTGTAGGAATACAAAAACTCCTACAATTAACTGACTCAACAGTCAGGCAATCAAGTGCAACACAGCAGGTATCCCAAGGATTTCCACTCATCATTCAGTCCTGCCACTGGTACAGCTCCAACAGGCTCATGTGACTGTATAGTAGAGGTTCTCAGAACATAAGTTTTACTTTCCTTGTTACTTAATAGGTAAAATTTTGAATTGCCTAAACCCAAGTGAAAACTTCCTTAGAAGGGTGATAGTTAAGGGACTTCAACTGAGGAATCCGCACCTGCATTTAAGGCTACCTGCATTATTTATAATCAACAATTACCAGGGACTAAACATAAAAAGGATAATGCTGCAAGTGGGCTTAACTCCACTCCCAAGTTGCAAGTTGAAAAGACTCCTTTACAGCAGGATGAGCTTTCCTGCCTACATCAGACCTGAATTTTTCTGGACTTGAGAGCAGCCCTGAAGATTAAAGCTCCCAGCAGTCGTACCAGACTTTGACAGCTATTTCACCTTTCCAGTTGTTCCGTAGGAATTCATGCTAAGGGCAGTCCCTGTGTTAAGCAGGTGAGTTGTAAAGATAACACCACACACACACTATGAAACAATAAAAATGTAACTTCAGTGCTGCTGGTTTTTCTTCGTAAAGCATATCAATGCTGAGGCACTACTGAAGTTTTCTATTTTGTGTTTTTAAGCAGGACATTTCCAGAAGTGAGACAGCTTGAAGACAAAAAAAGCTACCACACCTAGTAAAGCAGCAGCAGCCAAGCCAGCAGGATTAACCAAGATATGCACAGGTAATTAGTAACACTACAGGCAAGAACCTACAACATGAAGTTAAAGCAAGATGATGCAGCAATTCAGCAAACATTGAATCTTTGTCCCTTTACAAACACCACGTGTACAACATTCCTCATTTTCATCAACAATGAAGTTCAGGTCCTGAACACACACAACTCAGCTTCTGACTGACTAGCTAAAAAAAACAAAAAAAACCACCAAAAAACAAAGAACAAGTCCAAACCCACAGAACTCCACCTTGAACTAACTTAAAAAGATTCCTTTCCAGCAGTGTTGCACAAGTAGTAACTGCAGTCCACACTTTTTGCTACCAGGTTGCAAAAGTTAAATATTCAAGTAAGAGTTATGTACACAAACATGCAAGTTAAAAGGAATAAATGAAATGCTCCACTTTATTAAGAAACCAAAAATACAAAACTGAAGAGTTCAAGGCTTCATGTACTCAAACACTACTGAAAAAATGGTAACTTAGTTTTGTTTACTAGCAGTACTAATATTGACCAAGATTCATGTCTACAAGGTAGTGTTAAAAGTTGACATTTTCCACCATTTGTGCTGTAATAAGCCAGTTTCAAATTAAGAACTTGGTGCAGTTACAGTAAAGTCTAGATATTTAAATCAACATGGCTTTAGTTAATACAGTTTTGTAGGCAAGAGCTTTTTAGCTCAAACCATGGTTGTTTTCTAGTTAGTGAATTTTAAGATGCTTAGAGTTTGTTTAGCCAGCTATAGCTCTACTGAATGATGTTCCATGCAAAAACACAGCTTAAGTCACCTAAGAGACCCGGATGCCATTTGCTTCTGGCTGCCAAAAATACAGAGCTCTGAAGGTAGCTTGTAGAACATAGTAACAGTGAGAGTTGAGACTGTATCTAATTGTAGCACATTCAAGCTGAACCACACACTTTGCTCTCGAGACACCCTGCAGACCACAAACATTCCCATTTGCTGGGAATGCTGATCCAGTCACACCAGACAAGAGCTCACTGCTTTAGTTTTGCCTGGCAGTTAGTTCAGCTTTCCTCAGATGCTTCAGTTATATGCATCAAGAAATAAAGGAAAGGTTAACTGTTAGCTCTGATTTAGCAAGAGGAGCATAATACAAGAAGCAGGAAGGAAAACAGAGACTGAGAAATGCAGTAGACAACCAAGTATTAGCCTCAACTGAAGAACAGAAGACACTTTGAAAGAGTTTTCCTAACAATGCATGAAAGTTCACTTGCTTAGAGATACTTGAAATACAACTTTATTATCTAAACAAAAAAGAATGGGAATGACAGAAACAGGATTTTCCACTTAACACTCTGATGTGACTGCAGCAGTCTTATATTTGAAACTCAAAAGGGGAAGTAATTGCAGTCCATAAAACAGCTAAATATGCAGGTCCAAAATATGAAGTTTGTTTTGGTTTTTTTTTCATTTTTGTTTTTTTTTTGTTTGTTTTTGTTTTGTTTTTTTTTTTAAACTGCCACATTCACTCCGAAGCCCATTCATCTCTTTCAGCATCCCAAAGATTAAGCACATGTTCTGCTCAGCTAGATAATAAAGTGGCAAACACGCTGCACCACTGACATCACAGGACAGTTGCCTATAAAACTAGACTTCTGACGCTGGGCTCCAGCTTCATCCCTCACAGGTCATCATCTTCATCTGGCAGTGCAGTGGTCTGAGCAATCTGGAACAAAGAGAAGTTACACTTAAGAACTATTCTTCAATTCTTTGCCCCAGGAGTCTGAACACCAGTTATCAGGCAACAGTTCTACCTCTGTGCCCTTTCTCACTGACCTGTAAGTCTTGCTCATACTGTGCTGCCAGTGCTGGGTCCATGACAACTTCAGGTGGTGCGAGCGCAGGCATGGCCACAAACTCCAAGTTAGGATCTCCAATTAGCTTTCTAGCAAGCCACAGGAAAGGCTTCTCAAAGTTGTAGTTACTCTTAGCTGAAATGTCATAATACTGAAAAAAGGACATATTATACATTATTAAGAAACCCCTCTGACTAATATTTAGGCCATACCAAGATTAACACACACATAGTCAACTCTACTTTTACCTTACTTTTTTTGACTGCATGACTTCTGTTTGCACTTCCATAAACAGTGTGATCTAAGTGTCTAGAAACAGTTTCAGGCAGAAACTGGCAACTAAAAGGCATTGCATCTTTTAAAAGATGGAACCTTCAGGAGGCAATAGTGCCTCTAGCTTTTTCCTGTGACTTGATCTACTTCAGTCTCCCTTCTGTCATCAGATGAAATTCTGAGCAGTGAAAGCCAATTGCACACAAGCTCTTTAAGAACATCACAGCTCCTGCTCAAGGCCAGTGATGATCATCTTTAACACCATCATTTCCCCTTTTCCTGAGGTTTGGTTCAAACAGCCAAGAGATGTGAAGCTGCCTGTAGTGACAAAGGCAGAGCACTCGATTACTCTCTAGAACCCAACTGCACTCAACAGACCCAACCAATCTGGTTCCTACAAACTCATACCAACTTACCTGGAGATTCTTCTTCCTATGGAAGACAATGGATTTTGCCTTGACTTTTCTGTCCTTAATATCCACTTTGTTGCCACACAACACTATAGGGATATTTTCACATACTCGTACCAGGTCTCTGTGCCAATTAGGTACATTCTTGTAAGTAACTCTTGATGTTACATCAAACATTATGATGGCACACTGAGCTGCAAGAGAACAACAGGCTGGTTACATCAGGAGCTCCCACCTGCTTACCCGATGGGACAGAGAAGAGGAACCCTCAGAGATCCCACACTAGGGTTAAGCAGCTGCATTATCTTTTCCCCTCTCGGTGTCACAGTTCTGACAGCCCCTGTTCTGTGAATGAGTTCAATGCACAAGTCCACAGAACTTGGGCCATGACCACGTCACCTCCCACCCCAGCTGGTTTTACCAACTCAGCCCCACTTCTGGGGTACGTGGTGTTGCATCATAGGAGAATATGTAAGATGACAGAACTTGGATTTACACAAGTATTTGGCAGAAATTAGTCAACACCTATTTCACTAATCTCAGACAACCTAATGAGGCTTTGAAGTAGTTTGAGAGCTTGTGGTCCACACCTCAGGATGCCCTTGCCCAGAGCATTTCTCAAAGAACATGGGGGCTTGACTTCATTCTGATACTTTAAAAAGAAAAGCAATGTCAAACTCGAATAATACCTTATAAAACTTTAAAGGTATGCAGGTGAAGTACACATAGAACAAATTTTTGCCAAGCAGAAGTAAGGAATGCTATCATACTTGTTCAGAAAAGTGAGTAAATTCTGGCATGATGTTCAGCTTCCTTACTGTACCTAAAATCTTAGAGTTTCTGTGTTTCAGGTCTTTTCCTTAGCACAGTACAGTAGTACACATATAAATCTGTACTAAATGAAGTTTCAACTTCAACACTTTCACCTCTTAACCACCACATTTCACCAGCAGTATCTAGTCATTAAAGGTGCACTTTCATTAACACCAAAGCCCACAACAGCACACTGAAACACAATCTTGGCGTGCTCCCACGTTCACTCAAGTTGCCTTTTGAAACAAAAATTATCCTAGTTACATCAAGAGTGTGAAGATTGCTAACCCAGCCCCTCACTGCAAGCCACACTGACAGCTTCCAGACTGGCCCACATGAACAGAATGAAGGAGTGAACTGTAAGAGGGAGAGAATACTCCCACACAAACACACATCTTACCTTGAATGTAATAGCCATCACGCAGGCCACCAAACTTCTCCTGCCCAGCTGTGTCCCATACATTAAATTTAATAGGGCCTCTGTTAGTATGGAACACCAGGGGATGAACTTCAACACCCAGCGTTGCTACGGGAATAACAAAAAGCAGTACACTTAGCAAGTCATGGACTGCACTTCCATTTGTGACACAGCAGATCTCAAACGTTTCCTCAGACATACCTACATACTTCTTTTCAAATTCACCAGTCAAATGACGTTTTACAAACGTTGTTTTACCAGTGCCACCATCACCAACCAGGACAAGCTGTTGGTAGATAAAGGAAATAAGACAGAGCAATATACTTTGAGACGTTTATCAGTCATTTTAGCACAAATGCTAATTATTACTACAAGAACCTCAGTACTGCACGATCATAAAAACAAAAGGCTGAATTTCCCATGAAGCAAATCCCTGAACTGGGAACCAATTTGTTAAGCCCATCATGCTGCAACTCTAGTCAATCTTACTTAGTCCCTGTAGGTGAAAATTACAATGCACTGTTTCCACTAAACTACTAAAAGTGACTGAATGATACTTGGAACTTTCAACTTGAATGTGACCAGATTTAGAGAGGAAACAATTTAAACACCTACTGGAAAAACCCATTGTTACCTTATAATTTAAAAAAAAAAAGAAGGAAAGAAAAATAATGAAAAACCACAACAACCCACCAACATCTGCACTATTAACAACTGGAATACTCCAGCCAAGCATTGTAGGAAATACAAGTAACAACCTTCATGAAGCTGTGTTCAGAACTTCTGGCTGTTAAGATAACAAAACCCCAACCCACCAGCCACAAAAAACATCAGAAGATGCTCTTCTGGAACATTTTAAGTTTTCTTCCCTGAACAATTAGTATAGAATAGAAAGCAGACTGTACTCATTCACCTCAAGCGCTTTTTGTAGTGAACCCTGCTTCTGAAATTTAAAAATCATTGTACAGGTAAAGATTCATTAACATTTATTACACTAAACTACAAAGCCATCAGACTGACACAGCGCAACAGACTCTTTTTGTACAAGCTGAATGCAGTACTACAATGCTACAACGCACCATTAAGGGAAGACCAGCCCTTCAAAACCAAACCTACCGTCCACGTCGGCACTGGAGAGTCGCTCGTTCCACTCCGCTCCTGAAGGCGAAAGAAAGAACCCAACCCGCCAACCACCCCCTTACCTTAAACTGCACTTGGGGCTCTCCTTGGGCGGCCATGCTGGGTCTGCAGGGGAAATGGCAGCGCGTGAGCTCACCGCGGGCCCGGCCGGAAGGGGCCGTTTCCAGCTCCCAAACCGCCTCCCCGAGCCGCGCGCTCCGCGTGCTCCGGGCCCGGCCCCGGGCGGGAAGCGCCTCCCGCCCGCGTGCGGCGGGACCGCGCGCGGCAATGGCGGCGGCGCCTCCCGCCCGCCCGCCCCCGGCGCCCCGCGGCTCTCGGGCCCCAGCGAGGCGAGGCCGAGCCGCGGCCTCCGAACGGGCGGCTGGGCCACGGCCGGCCCCGGCCCCGCTTCGCGCGGGGAGTCCTCCTAGCACAGGCATCCCGCCCCTCAGCGGGATCTACCGCCCGATCGCGGCGCGTCCTGCGGGGTCCGCCCCGGCCGGGCCTCCCTCCCTCCCGCCCGCACCGGGCGCGCTCCCCGCCATGAGCCACCATGACTGAGCAGCGCCGCCTCCCCCCCACTCGCGCTCGGGCCCGCGGGAGCCCCGCTCGCCTCCCCTCACACCCCGCCCGCCCTTTTCTCCCGGACGGAGCCGCGGCCCTTCCATCGAGGGGGCGAAAAAGCCGCCGCACGCCGCGAGCGCCGCAACGCTCCCTCAGGTGCAGCCTCCCTGCCACCCGGCCCATCCCCGCCGCGGGCTAACGGCGGCCACCCCTCCGCCTCCCACCCGGCGGTGGCGCTTTTGGGAGCGGCCGCGCTCGCCCCTGTGCCCGCGGGAGCGGGGCCCGGCGGTCCCGGGGCCGGTACCTCTCCCGAGGCGTCTCCCCCCGTCCGTCGCTCCGTGCCCGGCACAGGGAAAATGGCGGAAGCGCCGTTCAAATACCCGGACGGCGACGCCGCGCGGCCGCGGGCGGGGGCGGGGCCGCGCGTCACGTGGTGCGCGGCGCGCGGGAGGGAGGGAGGGAGGGGAAGGGCCGCGGCCATGAGGGAGCGAGGGGGGATCGGAGCGGCGGAGTCACCGTTTGAGAGCATCCAGCCCCACCGGCCGCCCCGCACCGCCGCTGGAACCCCTAAAACACTAAATCACGTCACCCAGCGCCGCATCCACCAACACCTCCAGGGATGGGCGACCCCACCAGCTCTCTGGGCAGCCCAATGTCTGACTACCAGTTCCAATGTCTGACTAACCGAACAGTATTTTTTCTATTTTTTTTTCTAATTTCTGGGCTTGATTTTTTTTTCCAATATATAATTGAATTTTTTCTAATATTAAATCCGAATCTCTCCTCTCTCAGCTTCAGGCCATTTCCTCTTGTCCTCTTACTGTGCTTGATCTGGAAACCTTCCCACTGCTACCAAGTGAAGCTGTGATGAGAGAGCACAACTTTTTAAAGAATCCAGCAAGCCCATGGTCCATATTCCAGCAGGTTTCGTGAGCTTCTCCTCTATAAAACCAAACACACTGTACTTGGCATCAAGTACGACAGGGAACACAGGGCACAGCAATGTATCAGGAGGGAGGCGGAAAGGGAACAGTAGAAGAGATCGACACCTCACTACAACCTCCTTTCCTTGTAAAGTGTGATAAAGTCCCCCCTGAGCTTCCTCCAGATTAAACAAATCCAGCTACCTCAGCTGTTCATCACAAAACATGTTTTCTAGATCTTCCACAAGCCTTCCTGCCCTTTGCTGGCCATGCTCTAGCTCCTGTGTCCTTTTTAAGGTGAGGGGCCCAAAACTGGACACAGCACTTTGAAGTGCATCTCCAGAGGTCCTTCCCCATCCTCCAGAGGGATGCAGCCCGTGGGACACATGGAATGGTTCCTTGGCAGCTCCTCCCTGGGCAGCAGGGCAGCCCCTGGCTGTGAGGGCACCCCTGGCATCCTGGGGAGGTTTGAGGCTGAGCTGCTCAGGGAACCAAGAGGCCTCCCTGTTTAATCATCAAAATCACACCAGGAGGTGTTTCACTCAGCTGGTGATGCTCTCTCTGCAGACAAAGTTAAAATATGACATGTAGTTACTTAAAAAAACTACTAAACTGCCTCCAGCATGGTTTAATAAAGTGGTTTTTAACAGTGGGAGAGTTTAATTGAAGAACTTTCAGGTAAAAAGGGCTGTGGTCAAACAATGCACCTTGTGACCATTATTTTCCATTCTTCATATAAACTGATATGCTTTCACTAGAAAGGGCACAAATGAAAGCAAAAGTTGTTCTGTAAGCCCTGGATTTAGAGTAGTTCTCTAAGCTCTCAAAACTCTCTTCAAACTTCAGTGGAACAAAGTTGTTTGAAAACTGACTTTCAAAGAACATCGTAGTTTTGCATATGTCTATAAATACCAAGTTCATGAGTTCACACTGATTTTTAAGGTCTCTGATTTTTTTTTAATCCAGTATATTGAAATTACTTTTATGTGGCCTGCATAACATTTGTTGGTGCCCCCCTAATCTAGAATAAATATTTTTTTTACACATCTCTGAATGGAATTAACATAGAAAATATTTCATGACAGGTGATATATACAAACATAGCTTATTTCTTGTTATTTTTCTACAGACATAGACACAAAATACAAACAAAGTTTTACAAGAGTGGCTGAACTGTGCTGTAACTTTTGCTTTATTTGATAGTGTAATGCCTAGCCAAGTGTTGCATAAGATTTTCTTGGAAAAATCACTAGTATGTTGAATTTGCCTTCCCTTTTTGGGATGAGTTGGGTTTGTGTGGTTTTTAGCATTTTTGCTGAGCGCCTCTAGGTGTCAGGATTATTTTTTCAGAATATGTAACTCATCTTAAATTTCTCTCAGCACAATGCTTTCCTTATAAAACCCTTGTGAATTCCACCTCTCTTCCTGACAAATAGGCATGTGTTCATAAATAGGAGCCCATAGAGCCATATTAGTGGAGTTTGGCAGATTTAAGGAATACAAACACAGAGGGGAAAAAAGCAATCTGTAACTGAGTATAGAACATTAACTGTACTTCAAAACTTTCTCAATATTGTTACAAATTTATTAGTGAACTACTTTTTCCCTGCAAACTATCTAATACTTTAATTTGGAATAATTAAAAAGTTCCCCATAACAGCATTTGAGCTCCTGGCAAATACTTATTTCATTGTTACAAAGATACATTACTATGTGGAATCTAGTTTTTATCATGTTTTATCATCACATATAAGTAAGTGTTCATTTCCAGGCACTCATCAGCAGTTAGATCACTATCTAAAAGCTTAAAGCCCATGAGATCAGTAGGTAATCAGCAGAATAATTACTCTTAAAAGGTCTTTACATTTCCTATATCTTGACTCAGAACTGTGAACAAACTCAGCAACTGTGACACAAGTAAACTTACAAAGTAAAAAGCAGCAGGTACCAAGTGTTTGAAGGTGCAGATGGGGAATGGTACAAAAGATGGTACTGGGGATAAACAGTCACAGAGCTGAGCAGCATATTTGAAGAAAACTGCTGCATTAGCAGGAAAGAAAACAATTTTTGAACTGTAAATGAAGGAAACAACATATGAAAAGGAGCATAATTGTACATCCCAGTTAAAGCAGTGATTGCGGAAATGCCCCTGGAATCCAAGCTCCGGCAGGAACAGAGGTTCCACACACTCGGGGTTCAAGGCAACACAGGAAATTGCTCTAAGGAAATAAGCCATTTTCAGTATAGATAGGTAAAATGGGTCACACAGAAGCAAGATTCAGTAAAAATATGTATTCAAAAGACAAGCTTTAGTCGTTTTTTTACCAAGTAAAATATGTTTGACTCTGGGTTTCATTAAGAAACTACACTCTCAGAAAATAAGGTTTACTAGGGCAATGATGAAAGACATATGGAGATCTAATTTTTTTTCAGAAAACAAAATTTCAGCATTTTACTGTCATTTAAACAGCTTGCATTGCTAATTCAGTATCTTTAAATTCCTTATCCAGCACTGGAATGAAATGCTTTATATACATGAGGAAAATTATGCATGGATTATGCTCAGTTTCCAAAAGTAACATTTTTAGAATTTGTTGAATGTGTAGTCTAGAAGATAAAGTCTATATATCACAGAATCCCAGAATGGGTCAGGTTGGAAGGGACCAATGTGTCAACTGGTCCAACCTCTCTGCTCAAGCAGGGTCATCCCAGAGCACGTGGCACAGGATTGAGTCCAGACAGTTCTGGAATATCTTCATTGGGGGAGACTCCACAGCCTCTCTGGGCCATCTGTTCAGTGTGTGGTCAATGCATAGTAAATAAGTTCTTCCTCAAATTCAGATGGAATTTCCTGTGCATCAGTTTGTGCCCGTTGCCTCTCGTCCCACTGCTGGGCACCCCCGAGCAGAGCCTGGTCCACCCTCTGCCCCCTCTCTGCAGACATCGGTGAGGTCCCCTCTCAGTGTCTCCCCTCGAGGCTGAACAGCCCCAGCTCCCTCAGCCTTTCCCTGTCACAGAGATGCTTCAGTCCCTTCATCCCCTCTGTAGCCTCCTCTGGGGGGGGCACCCATGGCACCGTTCAGACCCCTGAGCTCTCCCACATCGAGGATTCCTCTCTCCTCGTACACATCCACGGAATCACGGAACAGTTTGAGTTGGAAGGGTCCTCTGGGGCAGGTGACATCGCAACATGTCCAGCTGGGGTTTGAGCATCACCAGAGCAGGAGACTCCTCGCCCTCCCTGGGCAGCCTGTTGCAGTGCTCTGCCACATCTCTGTGGCAATCACAGCATCAACCAGGTTGGAAAAGACCTCTGAGATCATCGAGTGCAACCTTTGAGCCAACACCACCTTGTCAACTGGACCATGGCACTGAGTGCCACATCCAGTCTCTTCTTAAACACCTCCAGGGACCAGGGACGGTGACTCCACCCTGGTCAGCCCATTCCAATGTCTGATCACTCTCTCTTTGAAGAACTTCTTCCAACCTAAACCTCCCCTCACACAGACTGTACCCTCTTGTCCTACTGCTGGTTCCCTGGGAGCAGAGCCCGACCCCCACCTGGCTCCCCCCTCCTGTCAGGGAGTTGTAGAGAGCGAGAAGGTCCCCCCTGAGCCTCCTCCTCTCCAGGCTGAGCCCCCCAGCTCCCTCAGCCGCCCCTCACAGCACCTGTGCTCCAGTCCCTTCACCAGCCTCGTCGCCCTTCTCTGGACACGCTCCAGCCCCTCAACATCCTCCCTGAACTGAGGGCCGCAGAACTGGACACGAGGTGCGGGGCTCAGCCGCACCCTCTGCCCCGCCCGGTGCCCGCTCCCGCCGCGCCCGCCCGCGCCAGGCGGTGCCCGCAGGGAATGGTTGCCGCGCCCGCCCGCACGGGGCGCGGTGCCGCCTCTTCCCCGCATGCGCGGGGCGGGGCGGGGCGGGCGCAGCGCTGAGGGGGCGGTGGCGGCGGCCGGCGCGGGGCGGGCGGGGGGAACGGGGCGGCCCCGGGCACGGCGGGAGCGGCCCCAGGAACCCCGAGAGCCGCGGGGATGAAGGACCGGCTGGCGGACCTGGCAGAGGTGCGGAGAGGGCAGCGCGGGGAGGGTTTCGGGGGAGGGGGGCGCCGCAGTGGCCGCAGTGGCCGCCCGAGGTAACGGGCAGGGCGGGGAGGGCTTTGCAGGATCCGGCGGTCCCTGTGGGCTGGGAGGGCCCCGGCTGCCTCCGCCATCCCTTCTCCGGTTGTTTTTGCAGCCCCCCGGCGGATAACCCCCGCGGTCACCTTGCTCTCGGGCCGCGGGGTGGGTTTGTCCCCCCGGGAGCCGCTCGGCCCTGGTGCGTCAGTGGAGCTCTCGGCAGCGTTTATTTTCCGCGTGTTTACAAAATGGTAGCTGGCCGTGTTTATACGCGCTTTTCCTTTCCCTTATTTGTGCTTTGGAAACAGTATCCTAAAAAAAGAAGGGAGAGTTGAGTGTGACGGGGAGGTACCGTCAGCCTGTCTGCGACAGGATATGGCCTGGGTAAAATAAAAGGATATTTGGCTTTTTTTTTTTTTTTTTCCTTTTCCTGAAAAGAAATGGAAATGGAGAGCACACAGAAGTTCCTGTGATAGTTCCAGGACTCCACATACATGCAGAGGTTGGCGTGTGTTGAGCTGCATCTAAGGCTCGTTCACTTTAAAGAGTAACGTCATATGTTCCGGATCACAAAATACATCTTGGGAGCTCCGTCTGTAGTGATGGAATTACCAGTCTCTTTGTTTTCCTCTCCCGAAAGGATGAATTAGCAGCTGAAAAGTTTTAGCGTGATTAAATTACGGTATCTCTACCAGGAATGATGTTTTGGAGTCATGCCAAAAAAAACCCAAAAGTGTCATTTTTTCCAGGTATCCTCATTCCCTTCTCCTGTTTCTAAACAGTCCAGGCTGTAGGAATGTGTGCCAAATTTCGGTAATGATGCACTGTCTTCCAGATAGAGGAAGCAACAAATGGTGATCCAAATTTAGCTTTTAATTTATAATCCTAAACCTGTACACTTAATTCTGGCTGAGGGGAAGCAGTAGTGGTCTGTTGTGTGAGTTTTTAATTAAAAAAAATCAACTCCACACCCTGACACTCCCCCCCCCATTGATATTGTTAGAAGTGTTCAAAGCAGCTGTACATACAGGTTTTAGGCCAGCTTTAGTGTTTGACATCTGAAAACTACAGCAGCAAACTACTGCTTTAACTGCTGCAGCAAGCTGCTTAAAACACTGTGGTCAGAAATAATGTATTAACATGTATTTGCCTATTTTCCGAACTGCTTGAGTTTGATCAGTGTAGTTTCATTGTATTTTATTTGGCTAAATGAAATAGTGAAGAGTAGAGCATAGACACTGTGGTTTTCAAACAGGCCTAGGCCTGCAAAATCTTCAGGAATAACTGTGCCTTGCCTCTTTCCTTTAATATAAGGATTTCATTAGATGTTGCTTTGGTCGTGCCTTCCCTGTAAGTTCCACCCACTCCATTTCCCCCAACAGGTTGTTTAAGAGATCCCAGTGCTGTAGTCAGTCTACACTGACCTGTTTCAACTGAGCACAGCATTCCCTTTAGCAGAAATGTTAATTTAACATGTGTTAATTTAACATGTGTTTGTTTGTGTGTTCCTGATTTTTTTTTTTTTTTGGACAGCAAGCAAACTATTTTGTCATTCAAAGTTGTAAGTTTTTCCCAGATTTCCCCTTATAAAGAAGAGGGAGAAATGTTACCTGTCAGCGTTTGTGGTTCATTAACATGAAGTTAACATCTTGATATTTTTAATACGCTGTATTTAGGTAGGTAAACAGTGCTCAAGTAGTTGCTGGTGAAAGAAATTGTTGAGGACATGCAGATTATGTAGCCTTCAGATAATGTTGCTTCCTCTGGATTTCTTAGCTAGAAGGAGTTTTGTAAAGGACGTGCTTTTTCAGAGGATAGCAAACATAATTGTATTTGTTCAACTTTAGGAGATTATTTTAATGTCATTTATAAATTATTCTGAGCGGGCCAAAATGAACGTCTTGCAGCTGCTTCAATTGTCATTTAATACAATTACTTAGAGAATTGATCAAATCCCAGACTGCTTTGAGTTATTTTGAGCACAAATAAGTGTAAGATTAAAAGGTTCTCTCTGATCCAATACACTGTTTTCAGCAGTAGTTTATAGTAGATATTTAGGGAAGGAAAAAAAAGACTAGTACATAGCTGTGATTGCAAAATATTCTCCCTCAGTGGTTTGATGTTCACAGATAACAAGTCCATCTTGAAATAGCTTTAAAAGAGCCGTAGAATCTGTGTTCACACACCCAGTTGAGCACATTTAGCTTGTGTCAGGTATTAAAAACAGATGTCCTTTAAAAGGTCTGTTAATAAAACTCGTTCATACTTTTTTTGGTTTTGTTGTTAAATCCTTTAAGACAGGGAGAAGATGTAAACCTCTGCTCATGTGTGATGTTTTAGATCTCAGGTTTGGGGTGCACTGTCCATATGGCTCAAAACTTACCACCTTGTTGGATGCTGAAGTGGATGCAGAGCTCTCCACTGAAATCCATTCTTTGTGCTTGATTGGTGAATCATTTAAAAAGTTTGGGTTTTATATTCCTTTACTCTTGAGTGTTAATGAAGATATCTTACATTTAATCTTTGAAAAATGTTTATATTTGACTGTAGCTTTTTTTTAAACTAGGACCTATAACTTGAACAGAACTGCATTGATTTTTTTTCCTAAAGTATTTCTTGGACATTCACTTAGTGCCCCCAAAACTGTTTAGGAATGAGTGAAAAACAAAGTCACAGGAGTTAAAATTGTTAGAATTGGGTGGTATGGAAACAGATGCAAAATGAACTTTTCCAGCAGGAGGAAAACACGACTGTGTCCTTTTTCGCCGAGTCAGCCTCTTACGTGAGACTTTGTTCAAACATGGAATTTTCTGAAGATGAGCTGTGTGCCTTCCACGTCCTAACAGTGGGAAGTGATTTATTGTAGATGGTTACCATATGATGTTTCCCTGGTTGTACAATAATGCTGCTAAATGCACGTTAATGATTGACCTGCCAAAGCTGCCTGACAGCTCTCCTGGGCCCTCTGTGAGCCCTCCTTGGCTGCTCTGATACAAAACGATTTCTGCACACGCTGATGCTGTGAGGAGAAGCTCTTAAACTCTGTAAGGTGCTCCTTGGGCCTGCTTCACTGGGATAATGGGCAGTTATTATCCTTGCAGCCTGCCAGAGGAATACACGTGATCTGCACTGAGAAAGGACTAACCTTGAATTTCAAGGGCAAGTTATAGTCACGTTTTTCAGTCGAAAGCTGTTTTTGGTTTCAAAGGTCAGTAATTATTAAGATATCTCCAGCCAGGCTTATTTCTGCAATTCTGTGAGGTATTAGAAGGGACAAAGTTTTCAGGACAGCATTTGCTTGGAGCTGAGAAGTGATACTGTCAGAATATGTGGATTCTGTCACGTGAACCAATGTTGTGGTTTAACCCCAGCTGGCACCTGGAGCAGCACATGGCTGTTCCCTTGGCCTCTCCCTCGCTCATCCCACTGGGATGGGGGTCGGAATTGCAACGGGGGAAAATTCCTGGGTTGAGATAAATGCAGTTTGAAAGGTAAAAAGCTGCACACAAGCAAAGGAAAACAAGGAATTCATTCCCCACTTCCAGTGGGCAGGCAGGTGTTCAGCCATGCCCAGGAGAGCAGGGCTCTGTCACACCTCACAGGGACTTAGGGAGACAAAATGCCAAAGGTGTGGCCCCCTTCCTTCTTCTTCCCCTGGCTTTATACACTGAACATGATGCCATGTGGTCTGGAATATCCCTTGGGTCACTTGGGGACAGCTGTGTCCCCCCCCAGCTTCTTGTGCCTCCCGGGCTTCACAGGTGGGGTGAGGAGCAGAAAAGGCCTCGACCAGGCTCAGCTCAGCAGTAACTGAAACATCCCTGTGTCATCAACCCTATTCCAGCACAAATCCCAAACACAGCCCATACCAGTTACTGTGAAGAAAGTTAACTCTGTCCCAGGCAAAACCAGCACAAACAACTCCTGAGGAACTCAATCCATAGGTCTGTGAAGTTTATGGAGTTGTATGTTCCAGCCCTTCAGTCCCAAGGTCAAGGTATGAGCTGCAAACAGACTTTATTAGATTGCTCTTGGCATCGAGTGAAACTTTTTATCAGTTTTTTGTGATACTGTTTGTACTGGGGAGGTGAAGTCTAGGGGAAGTAATATGTTTCTGCTAAACTCAGTGATAGACATGAGTCCTTGGTTGTGTGCTTGTCAAAAGAGCACATCACTTCAGTTGAAGAGTCAGCAAATAAACTGTATTTTAGGTAAAAGATGATTTAAGAACATAGAGAACAGAGGCTGACAAACTCATCAGGTGTCTCAAGTGCTGATGTTTGAAGTAGGTTGCCCATAAATCCTTCAACAAATTGTGGGAAGCAAATTGATCTGTCAGTGGTGTCACTGCAACCAAATATGAAAGGGAAATACACGTGGCACTGACAGTGGGTGGGGTGATCCCGATGGAGCATCTCCAAACAGGACTTCTGAGGGAGAGTTTTGTAGCTTTCATTTGATTAGGATTCACTCAGGTGTTAAATGTTTTGATAAGATCTGATCAAACTAAAAGCTGACATGCCAGGTCTCTTAGCTGATGCTATTTTCACGATTTTTAATTTGTTATTTTTCACTCAGTAAATATAAACAGAAAGTGTTCTTTTGCATAGATAATGAAATTAAATGTCTTTAAAGCATAGCTCATTCTTAAATATTAACTTTAAACTGGTAGCCTAGTAGCAGTGCAGTCTCTAGCATGGTAAAAAGTTGAGTGACTTCATTTGGGCACAGACTTCCTTCCATATTTGTGCAAGACTGTTCATTGATTACAATCTCTAAGGACAGATAATTTGAGTTCTAGTGATCATTTCCCCAAAGTCTTTAGTGACACACAGCACTGGGAGTGGTTGGAGGGTGGTTCAGGAGAGCAATGACAGCTCCATTCCTGTGTTTCACTTGGGGCATTATGGTTTTCTCTTAGTATAAAACCCAGATGATTTCTGACAAACATATTGCCAGAGGGCTTTATGCACCCCCTGGATTTGCAGGAAAGGAACTGTCACAAAGTATAGTGACTTCCCTTGAAGATTTGGAGCACTCTTATATTTTGATGCATAAATCTTAATTGAGTAAAACTTCCTTTATTAGATAATAGCAGTGTTTGACGTTGGATTAAATGGCAGAATTGTCACACAAATAGTATATATTTCAGCTAATTTAACAAAACCAGAACCAAAGGGCTTTTTGGGTAGTAGGATCAGAGGTTAGGAGCAGAGAGTGGGTGTTACAAGATCGAAGGCAGAGGGCCTTGTTCTTAGAAAGGGGTCTTGGACATGAAAATCCCTCAGTGATACCTATCCTGTAGTTTGTTTTTTATTAACTGATAACCCTTTGACTGTGTGTTTGAGTAATATTTTGGTTCAACACAGTTCAGACAGTCTGTGCTCTACAAAGGGAACTGGAGAAGAGAGAAGCTGGAGCTCTTTGCCTTTCCCTGATGCCTGTTAATTCTCTGTTTTCCTGTGACAAAAATTGACTCTCCATTACTCTTAAGATCCCTGGATTCCCCTGGGCTGGCTCAGGGGTTTGGGAGCTGTGACTGTGGGAGCTGTTGGGCTTTGTGCCCTGGAGGTGTGGGAGAGCCTGTCAGCTGCTGTTCCAAGGCTTTATCAATTATACAATGCATTTATAGTTTAGTGTAGTGTAATTATGTCTAAATTGGTGTGGAATGGCAGCCTTGAAAACACCTCAGGGCAAAAGTAGTGAGTTGGTGATGGCTTTTTGCTCTGGCTGTCGTTAGATATGTAGTTATTACATCACAAGGCAGCTCTCAGCACCTCTCTCTGTATTTCTTTCACAACTCTGTAGTAGTCAGGTGACTTTCGTGGCCTCTCTTATTTGTTTTTAGATGACAATCTGCAGCAGTGGAAGACTTTTTTGACCTTGCAGGCTACTGACAAAAATGTGTGTGCATTTGTGTAGCAATGTGGTACAAGTTGCAGTTGTTTCAGAACAGTATCTGGAGTTTTATTTCATAGATTTATTTTGTTGTCTCTTACAGTATAAAGGAAATGAAGATGGGGAGACAGTTATTATTGAAAAAGACCATTTCATGGATGACTTTTTCCAGCAGGTAAAGTTACAATTTTCACAGTGCATTGAAGATTTAATGTTTTCTCTCTATGCCTTTTCATTTCTGTAATTAGGTTTAACAATTCCCTTCTACACATACTCTGCAGTATGGTTTGTAATGGTTTGCCAAATTAAATGTTGGTAACACTCTATGTTACTTATTTCAGGGTATTTTCTGTCTTTATTGCAGAGAAGTGTTTTTAACTCCTATTGACAAAGGACTTTGCTGATAGAATTTTAAAATTTATTAAGAATATTAGCACTTAAGTTTATGGCCACACAGAATATATTTGCTATTATGAATTACATTTTTTATTTAAAAGTAAGATTACAAGCTTTTTAAATGTCAACATTACTGGGATTTCTGTCATGTACTTACAAATGTTGCAATGAAATAATTTATGATTTTTATGACCAATTGTCTTTTGTTTAAAAAAAATTTTGCCCTGATTTATTCTGATGTCTTCATTGCTATATTTCTCTTCCTCCAGGTTGAGGAAATTAGAAATAATATAGCAAAAATAGCACAAAATGTGGAAGAAGTGAAGAAGCAGCACAGCATTATCCTGTCAGCACCAAATCCTGAAGGAAGTGAGTAAAAATTTTTAAGATTTCAAGTATGTGTGGCTAGATATTCTGAAATACTGTTTGTTTGGTTTAGCTGGTTGTAGGAATAAAACTTCAGGTGTTCAGAATGCAAAAGGTAACCCTATTTAAGTAACTATGTCCATCTTTAATATTGAATTAATACTTTCATTTGCTTATTTTTACCTTTTTGAAGTCTCATTTGAAAAAAATGCGTTTTCAGAATATTTGTTGCCTCATCCCCACTTTTTCTAGATCAAAACTCAGTTTGATACGGTGTCTTGAATTTGATTTTGTCTTCAGAAACTTAGAAGCTGCTTACATTTCTTGTATTTGTGGAAGTGTGGAAGTTGTCCACTGAAGCTTGTACTGCAGAGCTTTATTCTTTTACTCTCTTCATTCTTCAGCAGGGACAAGGTCCTGTCTCACACCACAGCCACAGTCAAGAGTTCCTCTAAGGAGCCCTAGTTTTAGAGGCTTTAACCTCAAAGCTGGAATTGAAGTTGTGCTTTCTGATCAGAAAAAGTTTAGGGAACTTGCCCAGAAACATGGAACCTTCTGTGTTCTCAACCCTTGTGAACTCAGGGCATCTGGGCAGGGTTCAGAGAAAAGGGAAGAAAAGATGCTGAGATGTTTTTCCTCAGTGTTGCAAGACTGGCTTGACATTTATCATCTTGTTTCATCTCGTCGATGAAAACTCAGCTTTGGATGTTAGTTCTTTATTGTCCCCCTGTTTTCTCTGTTTATGGATGGGTGTTTGTATTCTTACCAGTGATTTTGGGGGCTGCTTTTTGTCTAATAGTTGTATACAGTTAATGAATCTCAGGCTTGATAAGGGTTCATCTAAATGTTAAAAGTCCGTGGTCTCAGCTCATTTGTCAGCTTGTGTTTGTGCTAAAAATTATATATATCAATAATGCATCTGAGTTGTGTAGGAACATGACAGCTCTTGTAAGTAATGTGTGTTCTTGTGATTCTGGTGTCTTCAGTAAACCCAGTGACAGAGATCTAGTTAAGTTCTTCATGAATGCTCTGTATAGAATTCTTCAAAACACATAGGTCAGACATAGTACAGTTATCTTAAGTGTAAAAGCAATGAATACATGATAAACAACACAATTTTTTAAAAAAGGGTGAGATTGTACTTTCACTTGTATTTAGAACTCAGTAAAATTTAATTTTTGACTAGCAAACAGATACTACCCAGAAAGTGTTAAGAGAAACTGTGGAATATTTTGTCACCTGGTTTAGTTGATGAGTTAGTAATAACATTTCTCAAGTGTAAGCCTGTCACAAGAAGCAGGAACCTGATAGTATGCTGTTATAAAAATGATATTTAAAGTACTTAAGACTATAATAAACTTCAGCTCTGCATAGTTGTTCTGAGTACAACTATGAGGTTGCAAGGTTGAAAATGGTTGCTGACTTACTATTATCAATCATAAACAGTTTAAAAAAATTACTGTTTTTTTAAAGGAACAAAGGAAGAACTTGAAGAATTAAATGAGGAAATAAAGAAGATTGCTAACAAAATCCGGGCCAGGCTAAAGAGTGAGTTGTGAGCCCAAATAAAACTGCTGTCACTTGCAATGATTCAGGATATTAGCAGTGATGCAAACTTAATGCATTGCAGCTGAACTTCTTAACTTTGAAAGCTGGATTATATATGCATAAATTGTACTGTACAGCTGTTAAAAAGGAGAGTGAGAGAACCACCTCCCTGGCAGCTGATGTGCAGCCCATGGCACTGACAGTGCCATCCTCTGCACCAGGTCTCAGCACAGCCTTGCTTGTGGAGCAGGACAGAAAGCCTGCTTGCTTTCAGAAATAACCTAGAAAATTACCATGCAAAGTAATTTCTCTGTCTAGAAATGTATTCTGCAATTAAAGTGCCTTTTTTGGCGTTTTGGAATAAGATTAAGGGCAAAAAGACAGTCTCCATGACAGAAATGTCATAGGGAATTGCCCTAGAGCACTGTATTTTTTATTCAGACTAGTTAATTTTGCAGTGGGTTTCCCCTGTATGTTTTAACTGTTTAGAAAAAGTTCTGAAATACACTGAGAGTTTCCAAGTTACTAGATTACAATTACTCTGCTTTTGTCCTCCAAGAAATACTGAGGTGAGGTGTTTATTGTTTAAAGCCCATTTTGCTACACCTTTTAAAATTTTTCCAGCGTAATAGTGGTGTTACTCTCTTAAGGCTGTTGAAGTAATTACTGTGTTTAAAGATCTGTACCAATGATCAAAATTATTTTAAGATTTTATATATATCACTGCCACCCCTGAAATGTTAGGCATGTAGAGAATTTGTATGTGTAAAAAGTAATAATAGTATTTATGAAGTAATTGAGCTGCAACGTTAAATAACTGAACATGGACTCAGAGTATTCTTGTCTTGTTCTCAGCTATTGAACAAAGTTTTGAGCAGGGTGAAAATGCCAATCGGACATCAGTGGACCTCAGGATAAGGAAAACACAGGTATGAGCACTTAAACTACAGAAAATAGAAGGGTTTGAGTAAATTGGAGAATAACTTTTCTGAAATCATTTCAGAACTTCCCGTTCTGTTTTGGGGGGATGTGAACACCACTCTGAGTTGTTGTGCAGTGCTAATTGCTGTATCAAAAAAATAAATAAACGTTTCTGTTCCACCTCTTTAACTCCTCACACCCAGCACTCTGTGTTGGCTCACAAGTTTGTGGAGGTGATGACGGAATACAACGAGACCCAGACTCTGTTTCGAGAACGCAGCAAATGTCGGATACAGAGGCAATTAGAGATCAGTAAGTGACCTGAATATGCTTGTTTAAAAAAATAAAAATTGTATTCTTAGTACCTCTCTTGTTTCTTGTTATTAAAAGATGGTGCTAAGCATCATCAGCTTGGACATCATCTGGGAGCATGTGAGAGAGAAGAAACGATTTTAGTGTGTGGCAGAAACTCGTTGATATTACTCTTCAGAACAGCTGTAAAGAAAATAGAGAAAACTCACTAAATTATAAAAACTGCTCAAAAAATTATCTTTTTCCTGTGCTTCATTTATTTCCAATGTTGCAACTTAAAATGAAGTGTTAAGAAAAGCTGCATTCTGAAACAGCAAGTGTTATTAAAAGCCATTCCAAAATTAACATGCTTCTACAGGGACACTTGTTAAATTCAGCTGGCATAAAATCAGTGCTGCTGTTATATGTGCTCTGATCATCTGTTGCCTGACTCATGTATGAATGTTGATTATTAGGATGAGTGTTTAGAAAGGCTCCTGACTCTACTCTGAACTACAGAGTTCAGAGCATCTGACCTCTACATCTACCTTGGAAGGTGTCTGAAAATCTCTGTTTCACCTTGTACCTAAAGTTGGCCCTTTTTAATGTCTCCTGTAGGAGCAAATATGTACATGGCTGAAATAGGGAATGGAAACAGCAATTGGCAAATTATAAGAAGACTTTGCTTTTCACGTGCTTCTCAAATTGGTTATTACCCTCTCATGCTAATGGTCCAATTCAGCATTTCAGTAAAGTTTATTAGGCAAGTTAAGTTGTTTTTTGCTATATGTGTGAGGGGAGGGACACTAATACCTCAGTTCTTTTAAGTTCAAGTTGTTATGACCCAATTAGAGCCTTCAGCTTTCCTTAAGCACTAAAAATTTTAAAGCAGATTTTGCAGCATTCTTGGGTATTAACATCAGAAAGTAATACTCAAACTGTAGCTCTCTCCTGATAGGACAGAATTATATAAGTTGGTACAGATATTCAGCTTATTTTACATTGGAAGAACAGGTATTTGATATGGAATTGTTAAAGCTGTACAATACAAATCACTTGAATGTGTTGTGTAACTCATAGCACTTTCATTTGTGGTACCAGTGTGATCAACAGGATTCAGTTTGCTTAAACATGCAGTAATAAATTACATGAATGGTTACTTGTACTAAGAAAAGCAGAAGTGAAGGTGCACTGTGGGTTATCATCTTCTCTGTGTGGAATATGGATGGAATCCTGTGTTGGGAAAATCAAATTTACGTAAAGATTTTATTGCCCACACAGTGGTGGGGTGTGAGTGTGGCATGACTGATGAATAGGTAAATATTGAATATAAATACTCTCAAGTATCTCAAGTTCTTCCTTCTGAAGAACACTCCACTTCAGAAGGTTCATATGTACCTTGTAAATATTTCTGATCAAACCCTTCAATTTGACAAAAATCCCCAAAACGAACTAACCAACCAAGCAAGCAAAACCACTCCATGATCAGGAATTCTTCATGATAGCTTTGAATCTGTGTTTGTTTTCTGACTATCACTTGATACTTTGTGGGTTTTGTTCTATGCAAAATGGCCCTTGGTAATGGCTGACCACTACAACGTTTTATCCTGCAAAATGCTCGAAACAAGAATTGTCTTTGAATTGTCATCCTTCCAGAATGGTAAAATGTTGTGTTCCACACTGAACCAGTGATGTTATGTGAAGTCCTGTTGTTTTTATCCTAGCTGGAAAGACCACCACTGATGAGGAACTGGAAGAAATGTTAGAGAGTGGTAATCCTTCCATTTTCACTTCTGATGTATGTATTTCTGCTCCAGCTATGTCTCTCTTCTATTCTACTGCTCCTGCTCTTCAGGAGTGTGTCAGCAGGTCCTTACTTGTGTCCTTATCTTTGTCCATCCTCCCAAAGATTATATCAGACTCTCAAATAACCAGGCAAGCTCTGAATGAGATCGAGTCCCGTCACAAGGATATTATGAAACTGGAATCCAGCATAAAGGAACTTCATGAAATGTTTATGGACATGGCAATGTTTGTTGAGACTCAGGTAAGTGAACCAATTCAAACACCTTTACGTAAGTGGTGGCTTCTTTCCTCAGTCTTCCTCTTTGCAACGTGCAGGAGCAGTTGCTTATATTCAGATAGTGCAGACTTAGAGTGTTTTGGCTGTGACTAGAATATAGAAAAGTTAATCACAGGAGGGTTTTTGTTTTGTTTTAAAGAAGCTTACCATCTCTGTGCTTGTAGGATATGCTTTCAATAACTGACCACAGTTAGCATATATAACATTTTCTTCACCATGCTTAATTGCAATATACTTGAACATTTTTGTGCATGTTTAAAAAAGAACAACTCTGTCCTGGAATGTTGGCTAACACCTTGGGAATTGAGGATTCTCAGACATGGTAAAGAACTACTGTGGTAGAATAACATGTGTTAGCAAGCACTTAATACAGAGTACAGTTACTGCTGTGACTCACATGAGTGTGAAGGGCTTGACAAGTCCTTCAAGTCACCTCTTATGTTCATAAACTTTGTCTTGACACGTATATAAATTTGTTCTGTTTGTAGTCTTTACATGCCAGTTACCCAACAAAAATATTTTTCATTTCTGCTCTTAAAATTGTTTGACTCATGCAGGAAACTGAACAGAATAATGTTAGGAAATAAACTTTCCTGAAAAGGACTATCTTTTTAATTGGTTTTTGCTCTACAAGTCCTGTGTTGCTTTGATATTACATATACAGCCAAGAGAAATTGGTAGCAGTTTTCTTTTGAATTAGAAATGACCAAAAGTTCCTTGTGCATCATTCTTTAATGCTTTGCTGTTTACTGCTGCTGATTATTTCTTCTGGTGGACAGAAACACAGGTAACAGACTTAACTGTCATTTTTCACCAATCCTCCATTTCATTGCCAAATTTCATTCACCATAGTTAATTTGAATTTGTGATGTATTGACATCCCTCCATTCTGAGGAACTCCTATGTGTGTGTTTCCTTGGATAACTGTTGAACCTCGTGTTAAAATAGTCAATTATCCTTCCCCACTTCCAGACACATCAGGGATTCCTCATCTCTATTTAGTTTGGGCTGTTAAAACATACCTCACACACAAAGGTATGTTTTCAGGTGTTCAGTACTTATTCCTGCAAAAGGGAATGTGCCTGCCCTGCCCATGAATGTTCCTTGTTTGGTGAGAACTGTGAGTCCTTGCTTCTCATTCCCTTTTCCCTTTACATATCAAAGCAGAAAAAACATCACCCACTAAAATGTGCATCGTTCCCTTGCTGAAAGTAATTGTTTTTCATTAACAAGGATCCATGGATCCCAGTAATAGATTTTTTTTCTTTGAAATTTCATTTTAAGGGTGAAATGATCAACAACATAGAGAAGAACGTGATGAATGCAACAGATTATGTGGAACATGCAAAAGAAGAGACAAAAAAGGCAGTTAAATATCAAAGTAAAGCACGAAGGGTATGTTGTCTTTCTTAGTTGTTGTAGTCAGTATTTTAACTTAGCACAGGATGAAGTGACCTTCAATTTTAGTTGAATTTTTGTTGCTGTATTCACTCCTTCAAGGTAGAATTAATATGTGCCTTTTCCTTGTTTGCAGTTGTGCTTTTTAAAATTAGATTGGAAAATGTTGTTATGAATTAGTATATTGCAGAAGAAGACTTAACAAAGGACTTTACAAGCAAACAAACACCCCACCACCTCAAACTGGAAGAAATCAAAACATTTCCAATGTGAACAAATTTGTCATAGCTAATATTAAAAAATTATATTACCAGTAGGGGACAGAAGCTTCCTGTACTATGAAAAGAGATAAGCAATTCATGCACAGCTAAGGGTGTGTTCACAGTTTTTTTCACAAAAAGCTGTCATATGTAAAAACCCCAGGAGAAGAATTAATATATTATTCCAATAGATAAATTCACAATTTTTTTCTTATCAACTACCACGATACTTTAAGTTATTCAGATTCTAAATAAGCTTAAAAGTTTTTGGATCTTTTGGGAATAGTGCATCTTTATTGATAGATATCTACACAGAGAGAACACACCTGTTATATTTACAAAAGATTGTTTAAGAAGTGTCAAAGAGCCCATTTAATGTTTGTAAATGGTGACTGTACCATCTTTGACTGTTTAGACATTATCACACTAGTTTACATGTAAACACTGTTTAAAAATGTTTGTTCTTACATATGCAAGACTACACAGATAAATTTATCTCAACTTGGAAATACTGCAGGCTTTAATAAAAGTACTTGTGGATCTAAAAACAATTTAAAAGAACTGAGAATAAATGCATGTCTGAATGTGCTTAATATTAACAATACCTTGTTTTTTGACAGAAAATGTGGATAATTATCATTGTGTCAGTGGTGTTGGTTGCCATAATTGCTCTAATTATTGGTTTGTCTGTTGGTATTCGGTGATGGTTGGATAACCTCAGCATGCATGTCTTCCTGCCACTGTGGCAGTAAGTAACTAATCAACTAATTTTGCTCTTGTTTTCTCTGTATTGTTCTATTAACCCTTAATATCTGTGCAGTTATTGCTGGGGGGGTGGAGGGATGGAGCTGCATTGCTGGATCTTCCCTCTGTGTGCTCTAACAGCTCCATGCACGTGGATATTGCCAACTGACATCTAGTGGTGAACTGCTCAATGCACAGAAAGTCACTGCCTGACTCAGGAACAGGAGCAGATGAGACCAAAAAGCCAACTATTGTCTCCCACTCCTTTGAGTTTCTTTTTTTTTTATACTAAAAGTTCACGTTAGCAAACAATCTGCACTAAGATATGGAATGCTGGTTAACACTTGGAACTTTATCAGATGGGGTTTTCTATAGTTTTAAGCAGAGCTTTTAAAAAAAAGAAGTGTCTGCAACCAGGAAGTTGGCTTTTATGCCTTCCAGAACATCCTAAAATGACTTACTTTGAAGCTGTTTATTAATACCAGACTAAATGAAACAGTGGGAAGTAACAATGTGTTCATAAAAGGAAGTCTGCAGAGATTGCAGCTGGAATCCTAGGACAACAATGAGGCTTTTTTCAGTCTTCAGGTATTTGCTGTACTAATCCACCATTTCTTGTCAACACCTAGGCAGGCTAAGTAGAATTAACTAAGTAGCAATTAACTCTTTGCAATCCAGCTTTTTATATGTATTATTTTCCCACTCTATACTAAGTGCTCCAAGGGGTGTCAGTTCAGAGAGCTTGTCAGGAATTCAGGTTTCTGTACTAACACTCTTTTAATATCAGACTTTGAGGTTTGGTGTTATGGATTCTTCTCAGCTCTGGTTCATGGGCAGAGAACAGACTTTACTGTGTCATTGCTTTTAGTCAGAAATATCAGATCTAATGTCACATTTTGATGCATTCACACAGGACCACCTCTTATGGTTTTTTTTCCCCTTGCAGCTCTTTGAGCTGTTACCCACAGAATGTTCTTACTGACATTGTCCTGAACTCCAGTGAGTGTGCAGGTGTAAAGGTCTGGCAGGCTGCAAATGTTTATCCAGGGAGGGTGGCAGTGAGCAGTTTCTGTACTTAGCCTTGACCTACATCTGTTTCTGTACGTCATGGTATTTACAGAAGTTGGGCACGAGTCACAAAAATTACCCTGGGAAGCAAAATACAGACACGTTACACTCTGTCTTGTGGCTATGGTTACATGTGTGTTAGAAAACAAAGACCAGCAGGAAATCCTAGCAGTGATTAATCTCTAGAAAGAAAATCCAAACTCTCAGGTTGGGTATCAGTATTACTAATTTCCTGTGGCTCTGCATTTGTTTAAACAAAGTGTTTCAATCTCGACTCTCCCTCTCTTTTTCTTGCAGAAATTGATGTTCATCATTATATGTGTAACTGTATTGCTTTTGATACTTGGAATTATCCTTGCAACAACACTGTCCTAGCAAGCACATTCCAAGAGTTATGAACCTTCAGCAACTCCAAAATACATCTTTAGTAAAACCAAACCTTGACCAGAAATGATGCCTTACACTGTTCCGTGATGATGACCTGTCACTAATGGCTCAAAATGAAAGCAAAATCACTCTTAATGTTTACTCATAAACAAAGATCAGAATGTATTAGGATGTGTATGGATTTTCATCATAAACTAGGTTTGTAAGACTGACACTTGCTCTTAATTGTTTTGAACTAGAGTAACTTAGGGTTTTTTTCATATCTCAGTGTTATAGTTTAAATAGGGAGTTGAGAGACAATTGAGTTTTTGACTGTTTTGCTTTTTTTCCTATTGCTAACATAATTCTAATCATGAATTTAGTACCTTGCTGGTGCTGCCTTTGTTAGTACTCTTGTGAACATTTTTATGAGATATAGCCTTGTCTTTATTAATTATTTAGTCACCTTAACCTATATAAGCTTTATGCTTAAATATTTTCTTCTCCAACAAGTGCTAAAATATTTTAACCTGAAAAGACTTATTTAACTGTCTGCTTAGTGCATTACACCCGAGAAGAAAAAAAAAAAAGCTTTTTTACACTTGGCAGTTTATTACTTTTTTTCTTCAAGATAAATTGCTTTAAATATTTCCTTCCTATTTAATAAAAAGTTAGTTGGAACATTTCTGGCAAACGAAGACTGCAGTGAAGCACACTGAATTTGCACTTGAGCAAAGGAAGCTGATGGATCAGTTCAGCCTTATTGTTCATATGAATATGACAAAAATTACATTCTAAAGCCAAATCAAGTTTTCTTGTTTCGAGCCTTGCTAATGCTGATGTATGAACATGGCACAGGAGGATGAACTCCTTCAGAAAATCTGCAACATAATACAAACTAAGACACTGACTTGTTATGAAATGTCTGTATATATAACATATATGAAGTGTTTTAGTGTATACATGCCTGTTGTAATCCTAGCTTGTGTGACTTGAAATACTTCAAATGTACCCAAATAACTGCATTTAATGTTACAGGTTATTTTTGTATTTTATTTTTTTTTGTGTGTGTGTAAAATATTTGTAACTTGCCTTTGTGACTCCTCATTGTTGAAGCATATCCATGTAGATATGTAGATCTAATTCTCTTACAGTGTAAATATAGGAAAGGATGATCTGTGCCTTTTTAAGCACAGTCTGAAACCACACTCGGTGATGTTTTCAAATACTCAGCTCTGATCTGAACTGCAGTGACTTGGTCCTGCAAGGTTATAATCCTTCAACTTGCATTTTATTGGAAGTGTCTGAGATCAATGTTACTCTGTAAACTAGAATTCAGTTTGACTTCATGAAATTCAGCAAAGTTTACAATTTATATTGTATGTATGAATATTCCTGCTTTGCTGTCCAAATATACTGTGAATGTGCTGGAGTTACTCAGATGTCAAACGTTTAAAAACCAACAAAAAATACTATTATTGGTCCTTTTGCAAGTCAGCCATAAAGAAGTCGCTTGAAAAATTTGGCTTCATTAATGAACAAATTTCTTTTACCTCTAAGTCCAGAACACTCACTGATGTTTGTGAGGAAGTTTACAAGCAAAGTAAGGAAGGATTGGTTGCCTTAGTACTTGTTCTAGGTAAATATATTTTTTATTCTGTAGTTTTCTAGGTTTTTATCAGTATATATTATTTATACAGATACACAAATTACATAGAGGGGAAAAATCAGTCCTGTTATATTGTATTTTTCGTTTTTCTTTGTAATGCAGTAATTTGCCCATCAAGACCAGAAATTTGAATAGGCTACTTGTTGTACAGCTGCCTCAATGAGTTTGTTTTAAAACAAAACACAACTTTGTTTTTCACAGGAGAATGTGAAATCTTCTTGGAGGGGAGTAAATCTCTAACCTATGCACTAATAAATTCATCTAAGCGAGTATCTCGTGTCTATTTTTATATTAAGGATTTTACTGTGGCCCTTGTAAATATTCCCAGGGAGTGTTTGAATCAGGCTGGGATGTTTTTGCAGTGACATCTGTCAAACAGTGGTTAAAGGCAGTGGGTTTCCTGAAACTTCTTACCAAGAAAGGTGTAGAGATGAGCTGAGTATACACAGAGGTAATGATGAAGAAAATAATGGAATTTATTAATTTAAGCTATGCCCATGGGGGAGGCGTTTTCAGAGAAATGTTGAGGTAAGAAATGCCCAGGGTTTCATTTGAGTCAGTGCTCTTTTCATACAAAAATAAGATATTATAACTTCTGTAACAGTCCAACAGCAGTGAGGGTTTGCAGCAGGGTTAATACCAAAGCACTTAGAAAAACGACCTATTAATGACTGTCTGTCAGTAGAAACAAAGGCAAAATGTTAGAGAATCAGCTAAAGCTGTTTCAGATTCTTAATTCTACTTCTGCTCTGTAGTGTAAAACAGAACAGTTTTAGGCAAAGGAGGATTTGTTTAGCAAAGCACTACCTGAGTTTTAATGAATAAATTTAGAAGATAAATTTAAAAGACAAATGGAATGAGGGAGCTGCTGCCTACGAGGAAGGATGCTTTTCTCTATGACAATTATTTAAAAATAAATTAGAAAAAAAGTGGTTTTGAGAGAACAGTTCGAATGTGGGCTTCGGTTGTGGGGTTTTTTTAGGGAGGGATGGATGGGATGTGAATGGGGGTTTAAAGCCTTGGGTTACCCCGTGTTAAATTTGATGTGATGTGTTCATGTGGCTCATATGCCAGCTCTGAAAATAGCCATGGCACTGTCCCTGTGCTGCAGCCTCTGCACCTGTGGGCTGGCTCAGGGGGCACTGGCAGGAGCAGACTTGGCTGCTCGGGGCCGTGGTGCCACCACAGCCACCTCTGTCCCACACGTGTGAGGTCCTGCTGCCAGCACAGAGCACCTACAGGGAGCATTTGGGAGTGAAAACAGCATTTCACAAGCACTTGTAACAAGTCCTGAAGAGCGAAAATACTTTGGAATAAAGGGATTTACAAAGGGCAAGAACTAGAGATGGTAAGTAATGATAAAATCCTTGTGTTTCTGTGTTGGAAGGAGCAGTGGCTGCTCTTTGCATTTCAAGCCATTTGACTGCAAATAGGGGAAAGAAGGATTTTGGTGTTCAAGAGGGAACAGTTCCTAGAAAATGGCTGAGTTATGATGCAAAGAGCTGACAGTATGCAGCAGACTTTGTGAGGAGGAAGAAAACAAGGATTATTTTGCATACAAAATTATATTCCCTGTATCCAGCTTTTAACGTGACACTTGGTTGGGTCAGCCCATGCCAGGTACTGTCAATTCAAGGTAAACTGAGCTGGGCAACATTAAACTGAGTTTAATGCAACTCAGTTTAGAGAGTGTAACTGGGCAGAGGTGCTGTTCGTGTAACTACATCACAGAATGAAACACCTTTGATTTTGATTACCTTTTAGGTATAAATATTTTTGAAAGAAACCAACAAAACACACTTTTTCTGTCATGGTGGTTCAGGTAGTAGAACAGTATCTCTTAATCCTCTATGGATGAATGGAATTGTTTTTCTACAGGAGGTTCATCGAACAAAATAACATTTTGCTAGTCTAAAACTTCTTAAGGAAAGAACCCAGCCTTGAGAAGAATTTTTTTCCTTGCCCTGTTGGTGGAACACATTTGTGTTCACTGAGGGATATAAATGGTTAATTTGAGGGGTATATTCTGGACTAAATGTAGAATATCTGATCACTAAACAAGAGGCAGGTGGTGACTGGCTGTGATATTTCCCAACAGGTACCCAGACAGCAGTTATTCTTTATGAGTCAGCTCAAAGCCCCTGAAATGCATCTTTGTCCAGTCAGATACTGTGAAGTAGAAGTGAAAGAATGGCAACTATTTGAAAGCCTGTCCAAGGCCTTACTTACTCCCATTTGTAGGTCATTGTAGACTCAAACCCTCATCAGGGCTGTGACAGAGCTGTTCTGTTTGGGTGTGGAATGGGAATATTAAGCCCTGTTTTGTCCAAGTCACTGAAATGACTTGTCTGAGGTCACAGAGGATCCTTGTGGCAGAGCACAGCGTGTGTGCTCAGGTGCCCTTTTCTGCTTCCAAGACACTCTTTGCCTTTGCTGTGTGCAAAGAAATACTCCTGGGAAACTCCAGAGTTCATCCATGTCATTGTTGTCCAGAAATTTAAATGAGATTGATGTTTTCCCGTCTTCCTTTTATTTGAAATAATTTTATTTTGAGATTATTTTAGCCAGAGGAATGAGAACTACCTGCACAGTACTGTAAGGTCTGTGAGTTACTCTGCCCAAGCTGGGATTTTTTTCAGAGCTGTCTGGCAGTGTTGGATTGCACAGTTCTGATCTAGAGCATGGTACAGTAGTAGATGTCAATCAGTGAAGGCAGCTCTAAAATCTCAGGTTTCAAGGTTCTTTACAGGAATTCACATCACCATTGTGGCAAACTGCTTACACTTTGTAGATGTGGGAAATGATTCAGGGAAGGAAGTTCAACTGAAAGAACTGGTACTGACAGTTCAATTTTCTGCACATTTTCTTTCACTGTTAAAACTTTGGAGCGTGTATAGCACGTAGACTAACTTTGCAGCCAGGAGTTACACCCACTGCTGTAAATGAGGTCTAAATTTGGTTCCTCATTAAAAGTGACAATAACTCCCCCAGAAGAAGAGAAACTGCTGTTGCAGCTTTGCACTCCAGCAGCTGAAGCAGCCTGGGAGTGAGAGATGCCCTGTCCTGTGGGAACACAGGGATGCAGGAGGGAGGTTTTTCTCATTAGTTGTAATCCTCCATCAGTGACGCAGTCAGAAGTTACCAAACCCTTTGCTATTAGTCCCATTCATTCTGAGGTCTGCAGTAATGTTATTTCCATCACAGTTCATCTTCTGAACAATTTGGTTTCATCATCTTAATCAGCATTTCTCCCTGCAGAGGCTTTCATGAGGGTTTTCCAGTAGTATTTCACACACACCTCCAGGAATTTGGCCACAATGGAGGTGTTGTGTGTTGGCCAGAATATCCACTGACTTGGCAGGTTGATTTGTGTTCTGTCCCTGTTCCAGAACAGCTGGTCAGGAGAGGTTCTGACCTTTAAAAACATGGCTAAACCCTGGCTTGTTTTTAATTTATCGCTAGGTTTTATGTTGAGAAAGTGGAGAGCAAATCCTTTGAATGCTGGCAATGGGGTAGACAAAAGTATTTTGTTTAGAGGTGGAAAGGCTCTCAGAAAACACAGTTAATTCCACTTTTATTCTTCCAGGTCATTTCCTGGGATTTCTGATTTAAGCACAGCTACCCATCTGGCCCCGAGTCCAGGGAAAAGATCTGATACCTGAAGCGTGTTTAGCGAGAGCAACTAAGCTCCAGTCCCCTCTGGAAAATCAACTTAAAGCTTGAGAGAGCATCTCATTCCCAACAGCTGCTGAGACAGAAGCAGGTCTCTTGCCTCATTGCTCTGAGTGCTGAGAGCTTTCTCCTAAAGCTTTGGGGAGTAGTTCGGAGAAAGGTACTCTGGGAACTGCTGGGTGCTGCAGCAAGGCCTGCCTGGGGTGGGTGCCACTTTTCTAACAGCCTGTTCTCCTAAACCATCACGGGCAGTGGCACAGGTACATCACCAGAACATCCCTGTGCAGCCACGAGTGGGAAGGGGCTGCTGGCAGGACTTATTGATCCATGGGAAGAACTGGAAGTTTGGAAAGAGATGAGTTGAAATTTTAGGGAAATCTGAATCTTCCACGTTTACAGCAAATGTCGTAGCACCTTTGACATCTGCTGAAGCAGGATGTGACCTTACTAGTGGAGTGAGTTTACTTAAGAAAAAGCACAACACAAGCACGAAAAACTCCAAAAATATTCATTTCCACAAAACATGTCTCAGTTCTCTCCAGAGTCTGTGGTTGCTGCTGATCCCCCTTTTCAAAATTTTAGGAATCACGTTAATTCCCTTTCCAGAGTTTCAGATGTTGCTGCTCTGTCTGCTGTGCCCCTTCTGTCTCAGGGATGGGCTGATTGCTGACTTGCTCTGCACATTTGCTGTTTTCCTCTTGCCACTTAATTTCTTTAATAGACTTTAACAGACTTTTAAAATACCATGACTGGTAAGGCTCAGCCTTCTGCAGTGCTTCAGATTGACCTGGGACCTGACCAGGGAAATATTTGTCTTTTTTATGCCATTACTTTAATTACTGGAAGTACTGACAGAACGCTGTTGAAAAAAAAGACTCACTTTTCCAAATGCAGGCATTCTCAGCTATTGAGCCATCTAATTGTGGGTCTCAGATTTTCTGCCCACTTCTTATCTTGGTCTCTGGCTTTCCTTTTGTTCAGGCTGTGGCTTTTAGAGACGTAGTTTATTTGTTATTGAATCTACCTCATGGTATTTGTAGTGAAGAAAAATGGCAGTTTAGGTAAGGCCAGACATCCATGATAGAGACTAATCTTGGTTCTATCCACACTGCTGTGAACCATCTTTAAATGGATAAATCCAGCTGCTAGCAAAGGAATCTTAACTGCATGGGAAAGCAATCTGAAGGAAGAAATACATACATTAAAAAATCTAAACAAACTGCTTTTAACCATCTGAAAATTGCAAAAAAAAAAAAAAAAACGTTTCAAAACATCCTGGGTTTAAATCAGTTCATATAACAAACACACATTACATTTCCAGCTCACATCCTTGCTCTGCTTTTGATTTTCCCTTTTGGCAATTTATTCAGAGTAGAGATAGTGGGTAGAATCTCAGAGGAGAATAAAAGCCAGTGTTTTGAGAACTAATGAAGTAATTATCTAAAGCATTATTTACAATGATTATTTAGAAGATAATGAGACCCTTTAATTATGTTTGTTCTGCATAGCTGGCCGTTCAATAATTCAGGGTGTTGCTGTACAACTTCCTCTATATTTACTTTGCACAATTTTGTTTAGAAAAACATCACATTTTTGTGCTGTCTGTAAAGCACAAATCTGAGCCCTCTCCTGGATATCATTTGTTACACAAGAACATGCTCACTTCAGTTGGAGTAGTAGGGTTATAGGTTTAGGCCTCTTCAATGTGGTGGGGAACAAAATAAATTATGGGTGAAATGAAGCTTCACTTTGAAAGGCTGTTATGGCTTTATTCCTATAAAAGCACTATTAGAGTATTTACATACATGCACTAGTCCACTGATGTTTCTGTTGGCATTTACCTTACTGGAGGTGAAGCTTGACCTGCAGTTCATTTCCATTTGGGAGTCATGAGGATGATGTTTCCAGTGTGAGGGTTTTTTAGAAGAGCCTTTTGTGCACGAGAAATTCAGAGCATCGTTAACATTTTAGGAGCTAATAAAAATTTCACCACATCTGTGAACTTGCTGCTAAAACAAACAGCTCCACTTAAGCATATCATTAGTGCCTAAATAGAATAAACTCCCCGAGGGGAGGCATCTTTTGTCCCAGGTCCTTTGGTGCTCCAGTGAAGTGTTGCTGCACTGATGGCAGCGATGCTGCTCCAGGTTGCAATGGCTGAGGGTGATTAGAAATCAGTAGGAAAAACCTAAGTATCAGAGAGGTGCTGAAGGCTGGGAGTTCCTGTCCCAGCATGGCTGGCCATTTATTTAGAATCAAATCTACTCCCATAGGAATCTTTCCAGTGACTCCAAGAGATGATACAAAGGGTGGCTGATCTCCTACCTACCTTCTGTTCCCTCGAGGTAAATAGGCAGCGTGCAGAGGAGTATATTTTAATTTTACTGGAGTATATTTAAAAAACGTGACATAGGATCGTTCTAGAACGTGGTAGAAGTTAAAAGTTCAAAGTGCCTGTCAAGCAATACAGAATTGGGTTTCACATGGTTGCTATAAAAAAAATCTAGAAAAAACGCATTTAAATAGTGAGGCAGACTGCAATTAATTAGGAATAAAGAGACAGATAAGTGAGACTCTGAAATACCTGTACAAGTACAAATGAGCTGTTTCAATCTAGTTTCTCTGCTGGGCTTTTGGGCTGCTGAAGCAGCCTCTTATTAAAATTCCCAGCAACACTCCTGTTGGCTTCAAAGACACCTGGTTCAGACCTACATGTGAAGTAGACTTAAACCTGGGATTCCCAAGAGGGATAATTTTTGCATTCACCTCTTGTGCCAGGAATCACAATTCTGATTTAAATCTGTTGGTTGCCCTCCAGTGTTTTCCTTCTGTTATCCACACAAAGCTCATCTTTTGCCCTTCTGAGGTGTGTTAATGCAGGCACAGACTGCAGGGCAGTGCCAGGCAGGGGGTTCCCACCCTCATTAAACAGGTGACAAAGGCATTCAGCAAACTGGCATCTACAAATCTTTTCATCTGGATCCTGGTAAAACCAGCTTTCCAGTCCCAGCTGGACAAGCCAGAATACATGAGACAGAAAGCTTGTGTGGTGCTCAGTAGGAGCAGGGACAGTCCTGATTGCTTCCTCCCTTCAACCCAGGCGGGAAGCTTAGACCGAATTCCTCTTTACAAATGCTGCAAGAATAACTTCTCTTAATGTGGGTTTTAGCTGTTCCTTAAAATATGTCATAGCTGGACAGACATGACTCAGTGGCTTGGTACCTGACCCATGATTTTATATAAGGGAAGTGATTTTATGTAAGGGAAGTGATTTGTCTTTTGGAACTGAATCATTGATTCTGTATGGAATTGCTGGAATATAGTTTTCTTTTTTTCCCCCCCAGGAAAGACACCTTGTTTCATTCTATTTTTTTCAACTTTCAATTTTTCCATGCACTTTCCATCTGATGTTTGGATATATTTTCATAATACAAGATCACTGAATTTCAAAAACTCCATCATTTTTGCCTGTTTTGCAGGTAGTTTGCAGGTGTATTTTCCTTTCAATTACTTTTGGATGGATTTTTAACTATTCTTATGCAAAATGCTGTTGAAACTAAATGAATTCACTGCAGAGAAAGCCTGATGTTGCTTCTCAGCATCATTTGGGAGCTGCATATTGCACCCTTTTCACTTGGATGCTTTATTAATTGAGGAAAAACATGATGCACTGTCTACACAGAGATCTCTCCTGAAATCTGTTCTGGGATTTTTCATCTCAAATTGGGTCACAGTTCAGAACAAAACAGAAAGGTGGAAAGCACCATCTCCTTCTGAGGGCAAAACTTGCAGCAATCAGAGCACCCCCTTCTAGAACCATTTGAAACATCAAGTGTATACTTCCAGTAGAAATTTGCCTTTAAATTTTAAACATAATTAAAGAAAACCCTGGAATATGTTTCCAGGAGTCAACACACAGCATTTTGTTTCGCCCTGTATGAATCTTTCAGACTGTTGCCCTAAGACAATGTTATTTATGTCTGTCCCAGTTCTGTATGGGAGGAAAATTATTGCCTTTCTGAAACCTCGCTGAAGTGGTGAGATTCACTCTCTGGCTGTGTCTGCAGCTGGCACACCCAGCCTTGTTGTATCAACATTACACTCAGCTGTTACAAACACCAAAGTAATAACAATTTAACATTACTGATATAAACCACTTCCCACTGGGTGGGGAATCTCTGGGTGCTGACAGAAGCCACTTGCTCTCCAGAAGGAAAAACATGGTGCTGCTGTTTTTAAGGAGTTGGACTCGTTGTCTCACAATACCTACCAAACTTTTGGGAGGCTGTCTCACTAAGAGTGCTACCTTCCAAGGCCAAAAGCATTTTGGCTGCTCATCTACAATGAAAAAAAGGGAAAATTTGAGCCATGCTTATTTCTCTTGGGACTAAACATCTTGGTTGTCTTTTGAAAAGCCCTGGGAGGACAAAGGGAAAGGCAATTTCCTGTGCAGGCAGAATTCCCACCCAGCACCTCCAAAGCTTGAAGATGCAAGACAGGCTGGGAATGTTTTGGAAGGGAAGGAGGAAGCAAAGACATATAGAAAGGAAAGAAGAAATGTCCAAGTAATGTGTCTGTTACCTTGAAGCTGTAGCCAGTGAAATGATGCTGCCTGACTTGATTAAAAGTCTGAAGTCCTTTAAGCCAATTTAGCCTCTCTCTAGAGAGTTGAAATGCTCTCAAGCTGCTTTTCCCTCTATTCCAGAAGAAGGCTATCAGTCACATTCTGGAGCATGGCTGTTCTCTACAGGACTCCCCCAAGGCAAATCAACCACTTTCAAAAGTGGATAAGCCCTTGACTAAAGAACAAGAGGAAGACAAAGTGGTGAGTAACCATTTCCAACCCAGGGCATGCCAGAATTTGTCTGGGTTTTTTTGGTTGTTTTTTTTTTGTTGTTGTTGGTTTTGGTTTTTTGGAGGGGTGGGGTTATAGGCAACTGTTTTAAATAAGCATTTTTAAAAATCTTACTGAATAGAGGAACCACACATAGCCTTGTTAACTGAAAGCTTTACAGTGTAGGATGTGCCTCTACTATGCAAAACAATGAATTGAAACCCCAAAATCCTACTGTTTGGCAGATAGCTGAAAAAGTAGAGATGCTTTTTAAAACAGAAAGTATGGACAATAAACACCATCAGAACACAACTACTTGTGAGCTCTAAGGTCACATTTACATAGTCCCTCTGGCTACAGAGTTGGGGTGTTTTGGTTGTGTAGTGGCTGTTATCACAAGGCCAATTCTATCAAAGAAAAGTTGTTCTGGAGCTTGTGGAACTTTTGACAGCAGGTCAGCTTAGGTGTCCTGGTAAGCCTGAAGTGAGTTGTACATCCAGTTTTTTGAAAACCCAGCTGCTAGTCCCAGAAGGCCATGGCTGCTCTTTCAGTCTGTCCTTATTTCTTGCACTTCAGCTGAGGAAATACGTTTATCCCCACAACAAATAATCTGCATCAAGATTTCTAGTTTAGTCTGTGCCTCTCTCTCTCCCCTGGGTTTCCCACAAGGCATCACAACAATGGTTTATACAAAGTGCTTCCCTGGTCTGTCTTCAACTCTGTCCCCCACATCTGATATCACCATTTGTGGTGAACTGATGTTACTGTCCCCTGTACACACATTTTAGGCACTCATTGTTAAAATAATTGTAGCTCCTTTTCATCTTCCCCATATTGAAAAAAAAAAAAAAATCTCTGCTTCCTAAGCTGCCTACCAAGTGGTACATTTATTTTTAAATAAATTCATTTGCATGTGTAGAAGGGCACATTTAGCCTACTCCTACAACACAGAGCTATTTCTCACCATATATTTACACAGCTTCTCAATAGTCACTGATGGCAGGACTTAAAAAAAAAAAGTTCACCTAAAATTAGGTTCAGAACCATTATAAGAACCACAGCAGGTTCCTACGGAGGGCGTTGGGAGCGCTGGGGAGGATGTTGTGTGATGGGCATTTCTGGAGGGTTGACAGCCCGGGTAGGAATTCTGGAGGCTAATTTTAGGTTACAGTAACCTTGCCCTGTGCCTGGAGATTTGATCCACCCCCAAGGGTCACCCACTCTGTCTGCCAGGACGAGCTGGGGGAAGAGCTCTGGTGTCCTGCTCAGCCCCAGAGCCCGACAGCTGGGCACGCTTGGCTTTGGAGCTATTTATAGGACTTTTGTCAGAGTTCCCATTTGTACAGTTTCCCCCCCTCGGTGTATTTTTGGGTCTGATTACCCTTGCAGAATGAGGCAAATAAACCCACAGAACAAATCAGCCTCAGAAAGAAAAAACGAACTCACAGGACGATAAAATTCAGCGAGTGTTGAAACATATTTTTCATCGCAGCGGATATATTTATTTTTTTAATCCCCGAAATAGCAGAAATTACCATAAACTTCTAATGAGTTTGAAGAAAATAAAGGCAAAAATCCCTGTTTCCCTGTAATCCAGCTGGATTCATGTACCCACAAGAGCTGATATATTTGCTTTCTATGTCTTCTCCCATCAAAGCTGGTTGGTTGCTAAGCTATATCCAAGCATGTGCTAGGCAGGGTGACTCACAGACTTGTAGGCCAGGATGCTTTTCTTGGGTTTCCATTGAGCATTCTTTTTATCCCACATGGATATAAATAATTGCCCTCGCTGACTTCTCTATCATTCAGTGCTAGGAAAGTAAATTTCAAATTATTTTAATGGCATTAAAATATGTTTTCTGCAGTTAAAGGGGAGCTGTTTCATTAGCATCTGTTATAACCTTCAAAGTTCTGCTCTTACATAGTGATACCCATGGAGCCATAACACAGTGTAGTAATGTAGAGAAGAAGAAATAAACACTGAATTGCTATAAAATAGTGATTATTTCCAGGGGAAAAAAAGAATATGTGTGTAATGTTCTTTTAAAAATGAATTATTTTATTGCTCTTTGAGATAAATCTGACAGGTTTGGGAGGAGGAAGTGAGGTTTCACAGACTTCACTGGTTTGGGAATGAGGGTTTGGAAGGCAAGATGTTTTTCCCATTTTTTCCTCTATGCTTAGGAGGTGAGACAGGCTGGAAGAACAGAGAGGGAAGGAGAGGGTGTGGGCAAGGCCAGGAAATACAGGGTACCTCTGAGAGAGCCTTCCCTCTTGTCTTTCCCGGGGTGGCAGTCTGTGGCATCAGTGCCAGCTGCTGCTGTGATCAGTCCTGGTGGCAAAACCCCCCTTCTGCCCTCCCCATCTCCATCACAATCAGCTGTGACAACTTCATCTACACCTGGGGCCAGCTCAGTTTCCAGCCAAGAGCTCATTTAGTTTTATTTCTATTTTAATCTGCAGTTAATTATCCAGGTACTAAAGAAATAAAGAAAAGGAATTCATACTTATCCGCTGTACCAACCAGGCTTACATAGATGGTCTTATTAAGGCTCCAGCAAAGACAATTTGATTTTTTTTAAAATGTCTTATTCATGCCAAAACTGTTTGGATGATGATTTCACATGCACTGAGTTTCTTTGCTCACAGCCCCCTCTGCTCTTCCCTCTCAGGTGTGTTTGCACTGCTTGTGTGTATTTGTTCCCCTCCAGTTTCAGTGTCTCTCAGATGTGGTGAGTTCCCACCAGCTGAACATCGCATGAAAACAAGAAAAATTCAGAGACCATGTGGGAAGGGACATTGTTTTAATTTTCCAGCAAATATTTCTGGATTCCTCCCAAGCATCCTGGCCCATAGCAGAAATCATCACAGCTCGAGCAGTGACAGATGGTTTGTGTTTGTGGTACGAGCAGCTCTAATGACCACCTCTGGTTCACAGACAGCGACTGCAGAACAGCTACATGAGAGGTTCCTTTCCCTTTCCAGGCAGCTATTTGCTTCATTAGAACCAATTCACTTCTTCTTTCTACTTGGTTTGTTGCTTTGTCCTTCTACCACCCTCTGCTGGTGGGTGATAAGATCATTTTGAGGTCTGACTAGAGAAAAGAACACTCTCAACTTCCTTTTCCGAAAAGAGCTTCTTGCTTGGCATTGCAAGGTTCCTCAAAAATGAAATCCACACCTCAAGCAGTACTAAAGATCAAGTCATGCTGGCCAAATAGAGACAGCCTGACTCACCACCAGCAGAGAAAGCATGAAAATAAGGGTAGTGGTGTTTGGAAAAACAGATCTCAGGCACTTTGTTTACCCTCTGGGAGCGGTCTTGGTTATACAAGATTAAATGTTATGTAAAGTGAAAAAAACAGCTGCTTTGCCAGTGCTTATAGACAGCACACACAGCAAGGGACAAGGGAAATTTCATAGTGGAATTTCTTGTTAAGCATCCACGAGCAGAGGAAAGAGGGATGAGCCTTCCTAAAGGAAAGGGAACCAAGCTGCCTTGAACTAGGCAATATGGTATAAGGGCAATTTGCTAACTGCTTTATGATGTTTATTTAGGTTTGTAAGTTCTAGGACAAGACTGTCTTACACTGAATGTAGCACACTGTAAAATTGACATGTGATTTAGCAATGCCTTGAAATTTAAAAAAGGAATCAATGTGAAAATCTCTATCACACTTAAAATAGTATTGCCTGTTAACTCTGTACCCTGTCATTCTGTACTAGGAAACAGCAGAAGGAACAAAGGTCCCTTTTCGTGCACTTCTTTATCCCACTTAATTCCAGGGATGCAGCAGAAAGTACCTGCTTTTGACTGAGTAATCTGATGAAGCAGTGCCATTTAGTGTTTAACTGCATGCTCCTCACATCCCTGCTGTTTTATCCATCTTCCAAATAAACCCAGGATGAGATTCTTCCTGAGACTGACAAGGAGACAAAACAACATGTAAGGAACAAATTGCTCCTGATAATATTACTTATTCCCTGGGTTGCAGGAGGTGTCTGCTGTCCTGTTCTGTGGCACCAGCACAGCTCACACCACAGTGGGCACTGCACAGGGACAGGATGAGTCACAGGGCACTGCCACAGAGATGCCACGTCCTCTGCTGCTGCCTGAGTGCCACCTCTCATCCGTGCCATTGACTCTCTTTGGCTACACTTTGAAAGTTGTGCTTTGCCATGCAAGAACAAATTGATTTCAGACCAACAGAATCACTGAGACGTTTTAGATGTGCTCTAAGGTATTTTAATGAGCTATTGCTGAATTTCGTTCCACAGTCCAAAAAGGGCAACAAGAAAGAGAAACAAACATCTGAAAAGTCTCCACGCTGCAGATCTGAGGGCAGAAGCAAAGGGAAAAGCAGCTCAATAAATGTTAAGAAGAGCAAGGTGAGTGTAAAGTGCCCTAAAATCTTCCAGGGGTTTTCCTGCCAACTGCTGAAACGGCTGTCATGGCACTGACACAAATCACAAGTGACAACATGGCAGGTGAAACAACTCTCTGCACCCTCCCCAGCACGTGGAGCACTAAGATTTATCTCAGGCTTTGCTTCCCCGATGTGTTTGTCTTGGTTTATGGTCCAGCACGAACTACGTAATGCTTTACAGTTTTAGGAGTTATATGTTATGAGTGTTAACCAGTTACAGGACTATCCCATTATGACTTTTCTTTTTTTGACTCTTCTAAGCAGAGTTATTTTCATTGTAAGATACCTAATTTAAAATTTTGGTCAATTTGAAGTGATGCCCCCCCAACAAAAAAATTACATGCTGATATGAAACACCTTTTGCAACGATTCTAGCATATTATTTTGCACACCAGGCTTCTGCTAGAGGGGGATCAACACCTTTTCTAAAAACACTGAGCTTGAGGTTGGCATAATAGAAGGAAGAGGTGAGGATAACCTCAGGATGCCCTTGAGATGGAGACCCAGCAACCTGTTTATCTACAGAGAAACTGCTTTTCCAGTGACATTGGGGTGCATCAGTGATAGGGAACTTTTATCTGATGTTTCCTCTGATTCATCTTTTCTGTTCACTAATGGACCTGCTCTCCAGAGCTTTCAATGCTTCTCTCTCCAGTAGATACCAACGTGATAAAAAATGCTTTAAAAAAAAAAAATCAATAAACACTTAAGTGTTTGGCAACTCTCGGACTTTTTACTGTATCATTTACTCAGCAGTGTAATGCTTAAAAGAAGAAACTTACCTGTTAAATATTCATGTGCAGATTTAGCAGATATAACACCCTCCAGTTGGTTCTGGTTTTCTGGCTCCTCATTCATGACCAAATCAATTGTTCCAGAGCACAGGAACTGCGTTTGCTGGGGAGTGACACCTGATTTACCTGTCTGAGGTCAGTGTCAGGACCAATTTGTGAGAATCTGCCGGTATTCCAGGCTGGGGTTTCCACCACTCAAAATTTAGAGCCCTTTTTTGCTTTAAAAATTGCAGAGCCAGTGTGGGTTGGCCTGGTTGGCACAGCTGCACCTCGCTGACATTCCTCCCCCCCTCCCTCTCTGCCTCCCCCAGGGAGGGGCTGGCACAGGAGGTGGAGCACATTGGCCACCTCAGCAAAGCTCGGGCTCTGGGGGGGGGGTCAGTTGTTCTTGGATGGGTTCCAAATGCAGGTGTGGGATGGATGTTGGTGCCTGGTGTTGGGGGGACTCATTTTGGGCAGCCAGAGGGTGGTCCTTGATGGCCCCAACATGGGCAGAGCCGAGACCTCGTTACCTCAGGAAAGGGCAAAACCTGCCCAGAGGTGGGGGAAAGGTGTGAAAAATGGCCCTGTGAGCACCCAGGGCTGGGCAGGAGGAGGAGGATCTGCAGGTGCCAGGCAGGGTCCCTGCAGTGGGATGGAGGGACCGAGGGGAGCAGCCCGTGCCAGAGGAGACCTGTCCTGGAGGGGAAGGTGGAGAAGTTGGAAGCTGAGCTGGGGAAAGGCTGGGGAGAAGGTGTTGTTTTAATTTTTGCCTGTGTTTCTCAGCACCCAAACCTAATTTTAACTGGCAACACACTAACTTTCCCCAAGATGAATCCATTCTCCCCGTGATGGCAAATGGCAGGTGATTTTCCTGCCTGGTCTCAACCCCTGAACTCTCCCGTGGGCTGAGAGCTGCTGAGCCTCAGAAGGGAGCCCCAGTTTCTCCCTCCACTCTCACACAGTAAGTCTGGCAGCACAGCAGCTGATCCCAGTGCAGGGCTTGCAGCGTGGTGGAGCACACCTTTGGGAATGCAGCATCCCGGAGGTGCGTGCTCAGCAAGGAGAGCTTCCTAATGACTGTGCTGAGGGAAGGACAGAAGTGGTGGCTGAGCAGCAGCACTAGGTTGCCATCAAGTGGTAAATCCATTGGTATTTAGTTAGGGATCATGGCTGGCTGGAATCCACTGAGTGGAGGAAAAAAAAAAAAAATAAGGAAGGGAAAAGAAAAGAAATTGTTTGCTTTTCATTTCTTTGAGTCATCCCTATCTCTTTACCGGTGATTGATCATGGGAGATTGTCTCTCACTCACTTACAGTTTTAATGAAAGATCTGAGGAAGAAAAGTATCAAATAATTCACTTAGGGTATGATTTTTGAAGGGATTTGAATTATACTCTTTCCCTCAGACAAAACTTTAGCAAGAATGACATGAAAAATGTATTTTCTCTTTACCAGCCTGTCAACCCTTCAACTTCATTGACACTGTCATCCAATAACGCCGCTGTCATCACAAAACCAATCACCAGAACACTTCCTCTAAAGCAGAAAATGCACTTTGTCAATGTTAAGGCTCAACATCTGCAAAATATCAACAAACATTCCAAAAGTATAAAAGATCTGGAGATCCAGCTGCTGCAAGGGGAGTGTGAAGAACTCAAAAATCAGCTCGGATGCCTGAGGGTAGGTAAAGATCCAGTTCTGTTCTTAGTATCTAATTGTGCTGATAAGCAGTTACATTGAGAATAGTGTATTGATAGATCTGTTAAAAGCAAGTAGAAAAAATGTTTTTCTGCCCATTTCTTATTCAAACAGAATGTTTGTTAACATTAAAGATTGTGTGAATTATCACGTGTAGAGGAGAGTTTGGGTCTGAGTTCACAATATTTCTGGTTTAGACTCAAGACTTTCACTAGGGATATAAACTTTTACTTTGGAATACTCAGTGGCATTCCTGTACTCTGTAATTGCTCTTCTCACCATTGTCTTGTATTAATTTTGTGCCCTACCAGCAGCATCTCTGAGCCCTTTGTTACAGCAACATTTCATGTGAGAGGAATAACTTCTAGTTCCCAAAGTTTGGAATTGCCCATCTTGTTTTCTACCTCAGTCTAGCCTGGACTGATTAATAGCCAAAAGTTCTCTAACCATGAAGTATTAGGGTGCTTGAGGTGTGGGTCGTTCTGCTGCTGGTGCTTGAAGAGACATCTTGCTTTTTAGGGGGCAGAAGATTATTAGATTAAACAAAAAAAAAAAAACACAAACAAAAAACCACCACCAAACCCATGCATAAATACAGCAGATGTTCTTGTTTAGTTAGAAATTCAGCTATGACAGATCATGTGTTACTGTCACCACATATTTGACAAGACAAAAATTGAAAATATCCTGTGTTGCAGGAAGGGCTGATGGGGCAGAAGGCAGGAGACCCAGAGGAGTTACTGAAACAGTCTCAGAAGGAGCTGCTGTGGCTTCAGAGACATCTGTCCTTCATCTCCACGGGAGGCCCTGTGTGTGTTCTGGCAGCTGCCAAGGTGAGCTCCTTTACTGTGCTCTCATTCAAAAAACAGAATTAGGAGGGGAAGGGTTTTATCACCATTCTGGCTTGTTTTATTGAAACAACACACTGCAAGATTTATTTTTCAGACTAAGGATGCTAAGAGGAAAATTCCTCTCTTAGGAGGTATTGTAAATAATTGTTTCATGTAATGCAGAAAGACTGGGAACAACATGAAATTCATGTGAATTCAAGCCTGTGAAAGGTTACATAGTTAAAATGGCATTTCATAGAGCCCTTATCATCCACAGAAAGATGCCTTATGTTCTGTCTCTTTTTCTAAAGAAAACTGTCTATCAGAAAGTAGAGTCATTATTTTGGATGTTATTCTGGGGGGATTTCTTGGCCTACCATACAGAGCTGTAATTCCCTTTCTTCTCTCAACAAAACTGATATATATGTGCATTCCTAGATGCCAGCAGCCCATCATCAGCATTGCTGCATCCAGCAAAAATTACTACCAAGCTATGTTTGGTAGTAATTAATGCTGATATTTGGCCATATAAACTACCAAATTAATGATAAAATGTTTATATTGATAAGTATTAATGCTGATATTTGGCCATTTAAACTACCAAATTAATAATGCAGTGTTTATGCCAACAATGCCCGAACATCTTACAGTTGCAGTAAAAATGTCTGTTCTCATCTGCTGTGGCCTAACAGGTTGCCTATGTCAAATTTTTATGACTCACATTTCTTAACGTGTTCTTGAGATAAAGAATATGCTTTAAAATCTTCATAGCAGTGAATCTGTACTGATAGTTTAAAAAGTTAATTGATATTTTACTTTCAGAGTGACTTCACTGAATTTTTATTCATGTAATTTTCCATGTTTTTAAAACAAGACTTCCTGAAAATTTATGATAATTTACATCTTTTATACATGTATATATCCACACACCCCCATATACAGATATACATGTTTTAAATCTACCCATGAAAAGGAAAAAGAAAAGCTGGTTTGGTTCAATAGAACACATTAATAATGCCATTTTACAGTATCAGGGTGGCTTAGCAAATTTTTGGTTTGTTTGTACAAAAGCACCAAAAGGAACAGTTATGTTCATTTAGTCAGACAAGACAGATTTCCAAAATGTGTCACCTGGAATCTTCTGGTCTCACTTTGTGTCATATGCAGCAGATCTGGAGTCATTGCTGAAGCACAGTGTGGTGAGTGCTGGTACAGTCAGAAGGAACATTTGAGTTTGAAGCTTGCATGGAGCTCAGCTGAGGGGAAAAAAAAAATCTAACTTGCCAAAATTAGGCTTTAAAAAGAAAAAAAAAAAAGGAAGAAAATCATTTATGCCACGAACTGGTTAGAAAAGTAAGAGTGCACTTGCCTCATGATCAAAGTCATAATCTAATCTGGGAAGGAACATATGAACCTGAGTGGGAACAGCTTTTCTCTCCAAAAATGTCAGAGTTTTGTTCCCATTATAGTCATGAGTAATCTCATGGAAGGTCATTCGGGGCTGAGATTAGCACAAGAGTGGTCTTGGATGCCTTATTTTTAGATGTTAGACTTTCCATTCAGAAAACTCGAGTCTTTCTAGAATGTGCCAAGGCAGACCTTCAAGGAAGAAAGCACAGATTGCCTGTAACCCTTTTGCTCATTTTTTTTCGCAGTATCACACAACCAGGGATCAGATCTTGAGCTGTTTCATTCATGTAACGAGGGACAGATTTTTCAGCAGCAGTTGCAGATTTTTCAGTTGCTCTGAAGATCACTCTGTGTTGCTCTGCACCATACTTTAATTCCAAACCTCTGAAGAGAAATGTGTTTCATCCAAGTGGGAGTGGTGGTTCTCTTCTGCTGGAAGCTTTGGGGGTAACACCCTTAGCAAGGGGCTCAAATGGATTGATGGCTGAGAACTGGAATATCCAGAAATATAAGTAATGCCATTCTGGAAGGATTCCTCAGCTGTTTAGTAAACATCCCGATTCATGGTTCACATTGATCATGAACTAGAAATCCAGATAAGACAAAACTTGAGAAAGATCATCTGACAAACCCCTCTTCCATGGCTCTTAATTCCTTCCAGTGAAGCACCTGATGCTGATAGCTCTTGGAGAGCAGGGTGTTCCCCATTCACTTCATAAAGAACTACTAGGCTTTAGGGGAAATCTGACTCCTTTTGTTAAGGCCAAACTTCTGTGAAAATTCTCCTCCTCTTCCTCATTATGCCTGTTAGTAAAACTGTGGGAGGAAGACTGGTACCTGAAAGGGTAGGAGAGGCATTAATGAATGGAGAGATGTATTTCTGCAGATACTTTAACAGAATTCAATATAATAGTGCCTTGAGGGTGCAATATTTCTTTCCCCTGTTAAATACCAAAAGGAAAATGCAGAAGTTCCACTCAACATAACTTCAGATGTTTCTTTGATAGTTTAACCTTCACCAGCCTGGAGACTTCAGTTACATTATAGTGAACATACTCCCAAAGTGGTCAGGTCCTGTCAGTCAGATCATCTCTGCTGAGGAGAGAAAAAAAGGAACAAAAAAAAAAAAAGACGGGAAAAAGATTAAAGCTAGACTTCTAAACACTAATTTATTTAAAATTTTTGCCTGCATCCCCTTAGAGCGTCTCCCTCTAAAATCTTTCCCTGTATCCCCTTAGAGTGTCTCCCTCTAAAATCTTTCCCTGTATCCCCTTAGAGCATCTCCCTCTAAAATCATTCTCTGTATCCCCTTCCAGCATCTCCCTCTAAAATCTTTCCCTGTATCCCCTTAGAGCATCTCCCTCTAAAATCATTCTCTGTATCCCCTTCCAGCATCTCCCTCTAAAATCTTTCCCTGTATCCCCTTAGAGCATCTCCCTCTAAAATCTTTCCCTGTATCCCCTTCCAGCGTCTCCCTCTAGCTGCTGGGGAGATGCTGTTGCACCTCGGAAGTTTTGCGTGAATTCATTGCGCGCAGTTTTGAGAAGGAGCACAGGCAGAACGGTGGGGATGCTCCAGGTAATCTGCCTTAATGCCCCTTCTGCATCGGGCGTTCTGCGCCTTCCATTGGGCGGGCCGGGCAGCGTTAAAAAAAAAAAAAAAAAAAAATTGCCGCTCGCATTTACAGTTCATTGGTTCGTGCCAGCAGGCCACGGATGACCTACTGAGAAGATCCTGTGATAGCATTACTTGGGAGGCAAAATAAAATCTCCCGACACCCGCCTTCCCCCCCTCCTCCCCCGTGCGAGACGCAGCCCCGCCGCGATGCCGCCCGCCCGCCGCTGTGCCGGGGCTGGGGCGGTGTGAGAGGGGCGCTGGCACTCGGGGACAGCCGGCACAGGCAGGGACAGCCGGCACAGGCAGGGACAGCCGGCACAGGCAGGGACAGCCGGCACGAAGGGAAAGCCATCTTGGTGCGCGTCTGCGAGCGAGCGCCGCTGTCTCATAGGCTCCGGCAGCTGCTGCATGGCCGATGATGCTCGCCCGCCCCGTCTCCCCCTGCCTGCCTGCAGCCGGCTAATGAATCATTCCTAGCCGAGCGCTGGCCGTGCCAACACGCCGATGCTGCCGCCGTCCTCTGCCCGGCTCTGAGCTCACACGGCCACTGCGGCTCCGCTCCCGGCGATGATCTCGCTCAGCTTCGCTCGCTTTGAAGGTACGCGGGGATTTATTTCTTTTTCCCCCCTTTTCCTAAAAATAGCTGTTTCTCCGTTAAATGCTTTTTTTTTTTTTTGAGGGTGGGAGGGCTGAAGGTTTGTGTGCGGGGGGGAGAATCCTCTTTTTAGCTGGCGGTGATGCATCAGGAACTCTTGTCACGGGCAGGCAAACTTTATTATTCTGCAGCAATTCGGTGATGCCCTTCACTGAATCTTTTCTTCTAGGTGCTGCTTAGAATAATAAAATGTGTTAGCACCGTGCATGAGCACTAGGTAAAGGGATTAAACTCTTGCTAGATTATTCCATCCTCCCTCCGACTGATGTTTAATCTGATGTCATTTTCCAGTCACTTTTAAGGTTTCCAGTAGAATAAACACTATATTGCCAGGCTCGATGGGGCTGTGTTTCTGGTCTGTATTAGTGTCTGTGGGCAAAGTTAGTGATGATACTGGCTGGCAGCTCCCCCCTGCCCCTCCAGCCCCAAGCATGGTGCATATGCACAGTATGTGTTTGCTTTGCAAATGTATATTGTCATGTCATGGCAAAGTCATCGATGTGACTGCTCCTCCACAGAGATACTGCTAATGAAATGATGTGTGCTATTTGTCTGGCATCTGATGCTAAATTAGACCAACTGCAAGTAAATACCTCATCTTTTTTTGGTAGAGACATCTGCAGATAAATACAGATGGATACATACCCATATGGACACACTATACATAGCAGTATTTAGGGGAAGTGTGTCATGTTTATGAGCATGTATGACAGAATAATAACATTTTATTACAGCATATGCATATACATACCAGTTAATTAGCACGTACCAGTATGCTGTGCTCAGTATTATAGGGGATACTGCAGGGTTTTTTATTAACCTCTTTTCTAAATTGGCTATTGCTTAAAGCATTGGGCAGGGGAGGTGTGTCTTTCCCAGAGTGATGTGATGGTCGACATTACAGCTGTACATGGTCTTAGTACAATTTTGACTGAGCAAAATCTGAAAGCATGTGAAGCCTTTGGTTTTTTCTTTTTAAGCTGCTGCTGTCTGTTATTTCAGTGGTAAAACACTGACTGGGCTTTTTTCGTCCAGTGCAGGTAGTGATGCAGAGTTTATATATAAAATAACTCAGCAGAATAACTTATTAATGAGTCTTGACAGTGCATCTAGTAAATACAGTGCCTGCTCCTTAAGGGATTGGATACATTTTGAAGAAATGCCTAAATTGAAAACCATTGATTTTAACCTTAAGAATTGCACCAATTATGCTGAGACAGAAAAAGAATACTATGATGCCAACATCAAAACACAAGTAAGGACTATTGCTTAGCAAGGTATAAGAGCTGCCTTGAGAAAAAAGCATGAAATATTTAAACACAGACCAAGCAGTAGAGAGGAAATTATAGCATCCCCCTAAATTCAATAGATAAAAAATAGCAGTGCACATGAACTGATACGAAAGTTACTGTAGTCACTTTGTATTTCAGCTTTTTTGATCAGAAGGTGTTACATTTTTATTAGAGGAGGGCTTTCAGGTCTACCCAGCTGACAAATGAGGAAGGTAATTCAGATCAAATCTTAGAGATGTCAGCCAGGACTCACCACTGTAGACATCCTTTGAAGTACATGTGTTACTTCTAGTACCCCAAAGGAGGGTGTTGGGGGTCTTTTTTAGGTGCCTCTTGGTTATTTTTTGTCTTGATCTGATGGTTTTGGTCAGTGGCTCTGTGCAGACTATTTTCTTTTTTGATAGGGAAAAGACCTACTCTAAATGAAATTAGTGAAATGGTCATGCTGCCTGCAGACTGGAGAGCAACTCTGATTTTTTCATAATTCCATACCTGAAACTATATTTCAGCCTGCTAAAATGCAGCATGACTGTATGTTGGAGGCATAACAGAGGCGCAGTGTTATTACATACAACTTTATATATTTGTGTGTACCTGGAGCACCCTTTTGAGAAACGCAATGTGCTGAATTTTCTAGAATTATAACCAAATTACAGCTTTAAAACAGCACATGGTTTTTAGGAGTAGGAGAAGCGAGATGGAACAAAATATGGGACAGTGCAGTGCCACAGATTTCTGCATGAAAATGGTCAGAATAGCTGATCCCTGCTACTTTAGGTAACTGGCTATTACAAGCTCAGAAATCTTAAGCATCTCTCTCTATATGTGGCCAATCTCCTATTTATACAAGCTAGGTATGTACTTTTGCATACATATAAAATATGTATCTCTTTGAATGTCAGCTTATTCTATTTTAGATGTGTCAGATGTGCACACACACTGTAGTTTAGACAGGTGTGGGATATTGAGCATGAAATGAAGGTATAAGCACAACAGTGTTCACTCTGGCAATGGTTGATTACAAAAGTCTTCTCCTGGATTGCCACAGGAGGAATAAGATGCCTGGGATCACTGGATAATTAGTATCCTCTGGTGTTATGGGTTTTCCTTTTTGTGTGTCAAATGCCCCACCACATATTGAAATGAAATATCCAGAGTCACTCTGACTTCACTCTGTAAAAAGTAACTGGTTGGTGATGCATCACTGTCCTGCCCTTTCACGGTGTATGTTGAGTTTGAGAGTCAAGGGTGTTTGTCATTTCATTGAAATTGTTACAGGCCTTTGTCACTGCTACAAAATGTGTCACAGTAGCTGAAATATTTGTTAGTCACGACTTTTTTGCCTGGGACTTGTTTTTGGGTTATTATTCAGCAAAAGCTCCTGACTGAAGTGGAATTTTGTGTAAATCCTTTGTTTCCCCTGTTCATAGCATCAGCTTGCATGTCCAGTGAGCTCTCTGATAGAATGACAAAGCTGAAGAGAAAACAATTCCTCACTATCATTTTGAAAATCTCTCTGTGCACAGCACTAGGTAACTGAAATCTATTTAAGATTTTCTGGAAAACACCTTTTGCCACTGATGATTCTCTCTCTTCTGACTGTTGATGTTCCTCCTAAGCTGCCTGTCCACCACAGATGAGAACTGTGGTGAAGGATTGCTGACAGCAGCGTTTTCTCACTGCTGTTAGAATTGAAAAAAAAAAATACATACCAATATCATGATTAAAAAGAGAAGTGGAGCGTAGTCACAGTGCTGGGAAAATGCAGCTCCTTCAAAGCAACGTGTCATGAAACAACTTTTCTGTTCACTGGTGGAAAAGAGGGCTTTTGTCAGCCTTATTTGCCCAGAGTGGGCTCTTGGGAAGTGGCAGTGATACCATTTCCCTGGGAGAACAGGGAGAACATCTTCTGGAGCAGCTGGTTGACTCTGGAGTTTGAATGTGGTCACTGAGGGTTTCTTTGCTAACTGTAAGCATCCTGTTAAACCACATGTTGGAGGCATGTTCATCCTGTAAATTATGATTGTAAAGCCCTCTGTGGTTGGGATTTTGGTGAGGAAATTGAGAGTGGCTTAAAGGCTCGTGGCTCAACACTTTGGCTTGTGCTTGTGACATGGTGCTTGATAAGGAAACCAGAGTGTGACTTCCAGCTCTGCCACAGATTCTGTGAATGGCCCTGAGCAGAGCATTTAGGATCTCATGGGCTCTCCTCTCTTTCTGTAAATGGGAATAATAATGAACCCTTTCCACTACATTCTCTTTATTTTATCTGCTTAGGAAATGAGAATTTCACACCAAATACTGTTTTTTCCATCAGGATGCTGAATCCCAGCAGAGGCTTTGAGATGCTAGTTATAAATCACTTGACAGTCTGCATTGTGCCTTGTTGCTCTCTAGAATAATATTGCCGAGTGCCAGAAGAATCTGAATTGATTCTGAGCTTTCTGGAATAACATTTTATTAGCTAAACTTTCTGTTGTGCCCGTGGGGTATGTTCAGTTTGGAGTGAAGAGCCTTCTCTCCCTGCTGGTGGCAGTGGTTTGGTAGAAACATTTACAGAGCAAATGTCAGGACAGAGGAAATGGGTCTGTAGTTTGATTTTTTCTTTTTTTTTTAATTGTCATAAGGTTTAATATTTTCTCTTACAAACAGTGTAGCACTTTATTTCTAAGGCAGTAATGTTACTGTGCCCAATATTTGATGCTGATTAGGAAGCAGCAGCAGTGCAGGGTGTTACTGTGAAGAAGCAGGAGGAAGGCAGTGCAGATATAACAGGATGGCACAGTCTCTCTTCTCTGTCCTCATCTGGTGACAATTAGAAACCATCTTCCATTTTTTTCTTTTAAGATCATCCTACAACAAGCTCTTCAGTGTGACACCTTCCTTAGGGCCTGAGCTGAGCTGATGAGCAGCCAGCTTATGGACCCCTTTCCTTCCATGCTCCACCTCCTCTGGGACTAGACTGATTTATTTTCTTTTATTGAGGAGCATAAATCAATTTACAGACAGTTTCATTAAGTTTTTACACTGGATACGCGGGGGGGGGAAAATTACAACAATACCCTTCTCACCAACTTTGAAAGGAAAATAAGGTTAACTTGTTTAGGGTTGGCTGAGAAAAATACTAAAGTGAGAGTAAATTCCTGCAGAATTGGGAATTTATTCTGAGGTTTTACTATTTCAGCTCCTGCTAGATATTTCTGTACCTCCTTCTCATACAGTTGAAAAATGCTATTTGTTACTCCTGTATGGAATATCATGGTGCCTTTTCACTGGTATGGACAGTGCATCTTTAATGAGTACATTGCCCAGCTCACTTAAAGATATTCTCTGATATTAATCAGCAGGGGCTTTTGTAGATCTGTGCCAGCTTACACCCAGAGGGATAGCACAGCACAGTATCCCTGGGAGTGTGCTAATGGGCTAAACACCTTACTGGAGACAGACAGAATTGATGGTGCTTAGGATTCAGCTGGATGAAGCTCCCAGTTGTCACTATAACGAGCAATATGTGGTTGAATCTGTCCCCTGTTCACTGAATTTTCCCTCCCCTGTGACATTCCGAGTTTCACCTATTTGTTAAAACCTCCTTTCCGTTCTCCCCACTTCCCTGCCCCGAATTCTGAACGAAGTTTAGCACATGAAGAATATTCCCTGTCAGTTCCAGGAGTATATTCCTTCCTTTCTCTCTTGTTTACCGCTTGCTAATTAAATTTTGTAGGTGGCAGTTTGAAATCTTAGTGGGACGTGTCATGTGACTGCTAATGCTCTGCAGATCTCTATTACATAACCTTTAAGTAGTTTGGGAAAATGTGCTTGTGTCATACTGGGCCTGACATAAGGCTCTGTCTGAAGCCAACAGTCTGATCAGGTTTTTTATGTACAGTGACTGTAGAAATCTTGTGGATGGTTTGTTCTGGCACAAGATTTGTGCCCTCGGTTGTCAGGTCAATTGTCTTACTTCCCTGAGATGCTTTGCAGTCGGCTGTGTCTGCCTTTCCTGCAGGGCAGAGGAGGGGAGGGGTTAGATTTAAACACTCTGGCATGCCAGGTAATGATCAAATGAATATTAAATGCAGGATGCTAGGATCCCTTCTGTTCTCCTGAGAGCTTTGCTTGTCTTGGCTTTGAAGTGACCAGAGAACAGAACAAACAGAAAACCTCTCAGTCTCCCCCCCCCACCCCTTCACCTCCTCTGGACCTTAACTGCTGCATTATGCAAAATGAAAACATGAATCAATAGAGAAGTTTAAAAACATGCTATGGAGGGACAATCAATTTTTAATGCTTGGTAATTCATTAGGTTGCTGTTTTGCTAAAGAAGTACTTTTAGCAGTGACAGCATTGTATCCACTCACAGAACAACAGCTCCTCTCGCGTTCTCTGAACCTGCACTAACTTTTGGTCCTCCTTCCCGGACAGTTTCACATTTTTGTTGTGTAAAACTTATTTGTACACCATCCAATGCAGCTCCAGCACTCCCCTGCTGATGGACCAGCTCTGTGCCCTGAAGAACGTAAGTCTCATTTTGGTTTCCTGGCTGGGATGTGGTTGTTGGAGCTGGGTCCTGTTTGTGGCTCTGACCTGTGTTTTCCAAGAAGCCACAGACCCTCCTGCCTCAGTTTCCTTATCTGTTGGGAAGGTTCAGTGGGAATAAACCCCTGTGGCCTTGCAAGAAAAGTTGCAATCAGAAACTAGGAAGAACTGGATGAAATTTTGGGTGTTGTTTTGTTTTGTTTTTTTTTAAAAGAATGTCAGATTTTCCAGTTTATAATTTCTTATTGAAATTTGTGACTGTGTGAAGCTGCACTTTGTTCTAGAGTAGCCTTTAGTCTGTAATAGCACTTTTCAGTAAAAGCTCTTTACTGAGTACTGAAGAATGATGGTTGATAACATTCTGTCCATTTTGCAGATGAGAAATTTTCAATGTGCTTTAGGTTTATTTGCCCAAGATCATTCAGCAGGGTCGATGGAATTGGGATATGGATATTGTTTGCAGAGTCCAGCCTAACATTTATCCACTGGATTGCTTCTCTTAATTAAATGTTGTATAAGAAAGGAGGAGGGGGAAGTATTGATCTCCTAAACCCAGACTTCTTTTTTGTTTCATTTTAAATTAACTGCCTATGTGCTACTCATAGTAATGAATTTGTGAATGTATTAATTTTTAAAAAAATTACTACTAACATAAATCATGGTGTCTGGAGTGAATTTGTCTGTTCTAAAGGCTACCTGTTCACCTGCTGGGTGTACTGGAACTGCAAATGTCTCCCTGCTGGAAAGGGTCTCTGTTGCTCAACAGTCTTAAACCTTCTATATAAATGTATGTACCATACACTACTCCCTGTGATTTGGTAAATTTGGCTTATTTGAAGATTAAGTGGGTAGAGTTAACACTGCTGTGTTATCATGCTGGATGAATTAAAATCAGAACAAAGAAACAACTGTGGAACAGTTTTATGGGTTTTTTTGTAGGGCAGTTGGGTACAGCTTTTGTGTTTTAAAGGGAAGCTGTCCTGGAGGCAGTTGTTCCTGTTAATAATGTGCCCAGATGAGCTTTTTGGGATGTGAATCTCTTCCAGTTGATGTGCTGTACAGTCACAGAGGGACAAGAGAGCTGTTGCCCTGGCAAGCTACATCCTGGATAGTTTCAGGATGCAATAAGTGGCTGACCCAAACAAATGAAGGAATGAAGCCTTTGAATAACTTACAGTAGAATATCTTTTCTTACCCTATCAGCCATAATCCAGTGTCTGCCTCACCTGAACTGCCTGTGCTCTGTGGGCTTGAGGATTCCTCCCAGGGAGGAAATACAAGCGGGGATTTTATAAACCTTAGAGTAACATCCTGTACAAACACTGCTGATAAGGGAGAGGGAGCTGGAAGGAAGGGTTGATCCTTCGTGTCAGATCCATCATAGCTCTGATGGCTCAAATGCACTGCAGTTTATTTCCTGCAGTAGGGGGAAGTCACACCTTTCTCTCATAGTTCCAAAAGGTGAAGTTTCTTATGCAGCCAGGGTACAGCAGCCCTGCTCAGTGACTTCTTGGTAGATATTGATCCCAGCTCTTAGATGCAAATGAGATCTTTGCCAGCTTTGACATTGATAGTTGCTAATTATCACAAACCCTAAACCTTCTGCATAGGTTACAACCCTTCTAATTTGAAAAAAATTTCTGTTTAATTTCTGTAAATACTGTTAAAAGGAAATAAAGCAGATAGAGAGCTCCAAGCTGCTGATATTTTCATAATCTAACGCCAGACGTTTTATAAATACATCATTTTTTTCTTGATATATGGATTATGGAAATTATCTTAAAATAAAACAGAACAATTTAGAAAGCAGAACAAGGCAGGAAGACAAGCTGTCTGTGATGATGAGAGCTCAAAGAATCAAACAGTGAATGAGGTCACTGTGCTGCTGACACCACTGGAGTGACACACTTGTGTCTGTGGGGCTCAGGTGGTTCCATTGACCCTCCGTGGAAAAATTGCTCTGAGCAGAAAGCAGGAAACGATGCTGAAAACATAATATTTGTGTACTGTAAATAAACAAATACCCACATTCCATTAAACATGACTGGCAGTGTTGGTGCAACAAGTGTGTGGCATTGGAAGTGACACCAAACAACTGGAGCATTGCCTGGTTCTGATCTGCAGGAATTGCTGCTGGCCAGGTCCTGAGCACCAGCTCCACTGAACAATTCCCAAACAGCTGCCAGGCCAGACATCCAACTGGACACAGCAGAGTGATGCAGCATTTGAGGCAGCACAAAGGAGAAGCCTCCTTCTCCTTCCTCCTCACCCCACTTTTTAGCCACTTCCAGAGGTGTTGTCTCCCCTCCCCTCCCCATATTGTGATTTGTGGAACTGAAATTTAGTCTGTTAGATAAAGAGTTACCAGAGCATTTAGCCAGTGTCGTTGATCTTTAATATTTTATTTAATAGCATTTAAGAGACCATGCTGCTGTTGGAAATTATGTTTTCTCAGCTCTGACTTCTGTAACTAAGTAACAGGAAATTTTCCCTAACACTGTAATGTGTGCATGGGACTGGGCTCCAGTTGAGTTGGAGGGCATGTTAAGCCCTGTGTGCTTTGGTGTTTTGTTAGTATTTATGAGATCTTACTCCAGGCCCTGTAGGAGACTTATAGATTATACTGCAGGAATTTACTGTGAGGTTTTTGTGCCTTTTTCTTAAGCATCTGATAGCCCATTTTGCCTGGACTGCATGGGTCTGGAATCTGATCTAGCATGGCCATTTCTATCCCTTTTCCTTACAATCTCAAAGAATGACTGTCAGAAAAGAGTCTTTATGTACATTAATGTTGGAATTGGGTTTGTGGATATTTTTTTTTTCATCTTAAATGGAAGAAATTATTTAGCCACAAAAAGAGGAAAACCAAAATCAGAGAGTATTTCTTCAATTAGTGGATTTGGATATTGTTTCTGGAGAGGTTATAATGCCATGGGTAGTTTTCAGCCCCCTCATCTACATGAAATTATTTTCTGAAAGAAGGTCTTTTGTGCACCAGGGAAGGTGTCTGGAGCAAAGCATTCACTTGTGCTGGTGTTTTTTGGGTTTTTCCCAGCCTAGTTTGCCTACTTTGTAGCTCTTCTTTGTAGAAGTCAGATCAGAGGCTGTAGGATTTCTCAGGCATCTGAATGAGGGAGGAAGAAGTGAAGAGGCTTAAAAAAAACCCAACACAGTGAGAAGGTGGAGTGGAAAACAAAGGGAGGGAGGTAAATCAGAAACCTTGATGATAAACCTACAGAATTAAGAGGTAGCATCCATTTATTTTCCACAAGCAAAAGGGACTCTACTATTGTCTGTCCAGGCTTGCATATTCTAATTGTTTGGTGTACGTGACAGCTTGGTTGATGCAATACTGAGTTCAGAAATTCTCTTTGTTAGATACTGATGAATGACAGCATCCTTAGTTCATTGTCTTTGGTCCTGTCTTTGTCCTCAGTAATATATTACAATTTAGCTTTTCACAAGCTTGTAATTCATGGACTACTGCCCCTTCCAAACTAAAATTTACAAGTAAGCAAAAAGGGACTGTCTTTGACATCAAATCTGCCTTGAGGGCAAAAATATTTTGTTTGTGGTGTGTAATACTTGGCAGGAGAACAGAATTTTCATAGCAATCATGGCTCTTAGAAAAATACAGATTTGAGGCATGTAGCACTGTTTATTGTCTTTTTATTCTCTGCAACAGTCATTAAAAGTATAATTGCTGGCATTAACTAGGAAGAATAATATGTGTCCATGAGCTGCAGTGCTTCTAGATGTCCATGTTTTTCCTATTGTCAGAATTCCTCAATTTACTGGAATAACTTCAGGGCTGAAAAGGTTTTCTTTCCTGATGGGTCGGTGCAATATACCTAAATTCAGATAGGTGGTAAATCTTTTCTCACGTGCATAAATCCCACTTTTGCAATCCAGTACAAGTGTGCACGGGGAAAAAAAAAATCTATTTGGATTTTTATAGTCCCATCAAGCCTACTTTATGGAAGAAGGCCTGTGAAATCCCACAGGAATGTTCCACTACCACTATCCATCATTATTGGGTTGATAATGGGCTGTTGTTACATAAGCAATAAAAACACCAAGTAAATACTTCGAGGGAGTTCTCACAACATCCTACTCTGTGTTGCACCTCTCTTAAAATTACCACGCACACATTTGAAAGGGCAGGAGAGAAACGTAAGGAACAAACCAGATTATTTCCCTCATGAGTAATTGCAACCATTTACGTACAGTGAGAAATGCTTAAAATGCATCTTAAAGCTCTACCTTTTTGTGTCAGTGTAGGATTTATGCTCGAGGAAGAGCATGTGAACAAAGATGAATTGGAACTGGAGCAGGCAAAAAGCAAGGGCCATATGAATAAACCAGGAGTTTGGGGAGCTTATGTTACGAAACATTAAAAGAGCTTATTATTTGTTGTCTAATAGTGACAAAATGACAAGGTAAGTCTGATTTCATGACTAATTCTGACTCTTAGAGTTTTTAAAGTTAAGCATGTGCTTAGTGCTCCAATTCAAACCCCAAGAGATTGTCAGGATGATAGAAGGGTTTAGAAATGTTATAAAGCTGTTCATTTTTAGTGTAACTTTTCCACAGCATCTGTCTGGCCAAGGTTTAACCTGGCTTCAGTTCTTACCTTATAGAAGTGCTTCATGGTTGAATTCAGTAATTTTCAATGCTGAAAAGTGCTGCATGAATGCCATTTTTGTAAGAAAACACCTTTTTCTTTTCAGTCTTTACATGGTACCTGTGGTATTTTTCTCAGTGTGGGTGATTGAATATTTTTAAATGCAGAGTTCCTAACTAAAAGATATATCTGCTCTGGAAGCCCAAGGTTTCTCCTGATCTCTCACTGCCACAATATTTGGTGTATTGTGAATAGTTCTGCTGTTTATTTTTAGGTTTTTCCCAAAGGTGTTCTTGGGAAAAGCAGAATCTTATTTCAAATTGTTATTACTGTGGGGCCAAATACATTGGGTTATTATTTGTGCTGTCTCAAGAATACCTGGGCAGGTTTATGCCAAATAAAAGACAGTCATGAAAATGGGGTGGAATCATCCAGGGAAATTTAACACTTTAATAGCAAACCCAAAGGGGAATGTCTGTTATTAAATTGAAGAGATGGGGAAGTGATTTAAAGAACATAACAATTGATAGAACTCGCTAAGAGCCACGTAAGGATAATTTAAAGCATGGTGTGTGTTTGTTTGATTCAACTATGAAGAGAAAATTGAAGTTACATCTGTGTACTTAGCAGCAAAACTTCATTAAAAGTTAAAATAATAAACAACATGTGCCTCAAAAAACCATCCATACCACGGTCATGTGAAGGGAGAAAAGAGAGCAGGCACAAAACTGAAGACAACCAAAGAGTGACAGTCCCTCTTGCATCTGCTTCAAGTAATGAGCTATTAACAGATATTCAATTTTTCTCAATAAAGGTACAAAAGAAGGTCATGCTAATAAGTGGCTACATTTATGGTAAGTTTTTCCCGTTAAAGATGATCTACTTTTTGCCATCACTTTGTGTTCTTTTCGATTTATCTCTGTTACCTGGACTGCTCATCATGGATTACTGTTGCCCTTTCCATCCTTTCAGTCTCCAGGAGGATTGCAGAGCAGCTCTGCTGGAGCCCACCCTGAAGATCAGGTTGCAAACGATTAAGCCCGCAGCAAACAGGCTTATTTTGTTTTCTTAGTCACAGGGCTGTTTTTGTACACAACCTGCATGTTTGTCTCCAGGCAATTTTGTTTGATACTGGGGGTGTTTAAGCAATTCATCCCCAGTGAGGTTTGGAGGCACAGAGTCTGAAGGTTTGGGGGCACAGAGTCTGAAGGTTTGGGGGCACAGAGTCTGGAGGTTTGGGGGCACAGAGTCTGGAGGTTTGGGGGCACAGAGTTGGAGGTTTGGGGGCACAGAGTTGGAGGTTTGGGGGCACAGATTCTGAAGGTTTGGGGGCACAGAGTCCCCAGCTTCTATTGTCTCCTGGCTCTGTATGTACAAGTCTGTTTAGAATGGAACAGTAGGAGTTTGCCTTTTACAGGCACAGGATTAATGGTTAAGAAATTTTAAAGGTGTTTATATTCCATAGATACGTTATTTCATATTTCAGGGATTCATATGATGCACTTTGTCTTTCATCTTGGGATTTCAAAGAACTCGCAGACGTTAATTAATAAACTCTTCCTGCACGTCTCCTTGGTAAGAACAATTAGTATCCCCATTTTGTTTAGGAGGGCACGTGATTTTCCCAGGTTTCTTTAATGAGCTGGTGACAGAGCTGAGAATCAAAAGTGGATGTTCTGCCCACACCATAGCTCTGCTCCACTGAGTAAAGTCACCAGTAAACATGTAGGTTTCTGTGCAGTGCATCTGAAAGGTTTCCAGTCATTTCCTGCCGCAGAAATTAAAAACAAATTAATAACCAAAAATAAATACAGCAGTTGTGTACTGGGGAGTGATGAAACAACATTTAGTGAAAAGGACACAAATAGTTTTATTGACTGCTTTAACAGGTGGTGTAGTTGCCTGCAGGAAGGCAGCAAGTATGTCTGGCTCACTTTGCAAATACTCATTTTATCTCCTTTCTGGACACAGTGGAGGCAGAAGTCAAGATTTAGAGCTAGCAGGGAGTTGTTCCTGTTGCAGAAGAACAAACTGCATTTATTCCAGTTGCTGAAAGAGGTTTTCACTGTTGTTGGCTCAGAAGGATTGGTGAAGCAACGTGGCTTGTAATACCTTCCTTAGTCTTCTCCCTTTGTGTTGCTGTCATCCAGATGTGAAGATATTCTTATTTGTTTGTTACATAACAGGATTCACTTGCTTCCCATCCTTATTTGATAATGTACTTGTCTGTAAGATAGTCTCGGGATTGTGTGGGACTCAGTCTGATCACCTGGGGTTGTGTTTATGTTGGACCTGACCTGAAGATTTCTGGACTCACCTGTGATGACTTAAATTAATCTCTGATTATGAACCATTGATGACTTCTTCTCTTAGCTTGAATAGCACAGGTGTATGCTTTTGACCTGAAAGTCTTCCAGCTGGAATTTCTAGGGATGTTATGACTGGAATCTGAATCATGCAGACCTATGAAGGGTGATGGAGAGGAATGTCAGATCTGCTACAACCTTAAAAATAAAGAAAAAAAAACTCTTTCTTTGGCTGAGAGGGAATTCTCCTGGTCCTAAAAATCCTGCTGAGAATCAAAGCATTGCTGGAGGTTTTTAAGGAATGGTTCTTTCTGAGAAAATCAGGCCAGGATTTGCCTTTTTTATCTAGAATTTAGAGGAGAAAGTATATTTAAAGACATCCATTCTCTTCCTACATGAACAGTGGCTCGAATTTAGCGTGCTGTCTGCACTGGAAGTTTATTAATGTAATCACTCAAGCTGCAGATAGTTAAAACATTGAAGGAATCAGGCTGGCAGTGAGCCTAATCACCGTGCAAAACCAAGCCATACCACAGCAATATTAACCTTTCCCGTCTGGAGCTTTCTTAGTTTCCCTCTAGTGTGCTTATCTAAGCTTGCCAGCAGAATATGCAAGGTAAAGACTTACAGGAGATGCGGTGGTGTGGTTTTTTTTTTGTTTTGTTTATCTTTAATTGGATTTGTGTGTTCCAATATTTGCACTAATGGCTTTCCTGCAGAATTAAAATAGAACGTGTTCTGATTTGCTCCGGGGAAGGTAGGAGGTGGAAGGTCAGTGTGAAAATGGTACCTTGATTCATAGAGTCATAGAATCATAGAACCATTTAGGTTGGAGAAGACCTCCAAGACCATTGAGTGCAGCCTTTGACCGATCATCACCCCCGGGGTAGTTCTCCTTCTCCAGGAAGGGAATGGCAGTGCAAGGTTAGGCAGCAAATCCCTTTGAGGTGTTGTGGTGATCCCTTTAAGGTGGCAGAACTCTGCCCAAATAACCTAGATCTGTTCACACCCTCTTTACAGACTCCCCAGATCCATCACCATGGGAGTGGGACTTTCACAAGCTGAGTCAACCTCATCCTTTCCTCTCCCCCTGTGGTGTCTCACTGAAGTCACATCCCAAATGCATCTTTTCAGCCTGACCTGCTTCCTCCCTCCTACTTTCACCAGTGTCTTAGGGTGGGACCATGGAGCAGAGGAGGCTCCATGGGCAAAAAGGCAACTGGGAATGTGCTGGTCAGGAAGGCCTTAGCAGAGGAATTGCACAGACTGTACATCAGCCCTGGACTTTGGCCATTCCTGTTCCGTGCTCTGGTTATCTTGCTCTTCTCAGCCTTAGAGAGGAGAAGTATTTTTCTCCTCACACACATGTACAGTTGTGGTGGTTTGAGCCCCCACAAAAATCCAATTTCCAGGCTTCCCCCACCCCTTCCCACAATTTTATCTCAACACCGAAGAGAAACTTTCAGGCAGACACCTCTATGGGGGGGCAAGGGAAAAATATACATTTATTACTATACAAACAAATACAGTCCTACCATGACTGTGGATTCCATATTCTGGAAGAGAAAGGGTATTGTCCTGAACCACTCCAGTTCTGACCTTCCAATTGAATCATTACCTTGATGAAGACTCCTTTGCATCCATTTTGACATAGTTGAAGTAATCACTTAAATGCTACTCCAGTACTTGCATCAGCAGTTAGAAATACATGATTTTGGTGTGTGTGAGAGAGAGAAAAAGCAAAAAACTTTTTCTACAAAATTTTTTATACCAGTTCAAGATGGAATTTAAGTTTGTGGAGCTCAGTCAGTCTAGATTGCTTTAGACAGAAGATTTGTATTAAAAACTTTGACTGGCAGTGATAAAGAAACAAGATATCCAGGAGAAATAGAATTTAGCTATGACGAAAAATACTGTCAGCTTCAAGGAATCTTCAAAGTAACCACATTCCTTAAATGATGGAAAGTAGAAAATTGCAATGAATCTCAATTTCATTAACTGGATCAAAGTAGAAGATAGATGTGACTTGCATATCATCAATTCTATCCTTTTGCTTATACAGGATGCAGATGGAGGCTGGAGAAAAAGAAAATCCTTTAACTAATCTTCATATGACTTAATAGGAAAGTCAAAGTAAATTGATTCTCACTTCCTGGGCTTAATTCTGGACCTGTGATAATTTAGTTATTTAACTTGCCTCTATTCAAAGAGCTCCCCTGGAAAAGGGCAAGTGTCAGCAGCTATTACAGGCACAGTTCCATATGAAATGAAGGTGGAAGCACAGATGTATGTGGGGTTCAGGTGGTCTGTAAATGACTCACAGGAAAAGCAAGTGGGAAGTCAAGGTAAATTTGCTGTAAGTCTAGCCAGAGAAAGGACCAGTTATAGCACCAGCACAGAGAGACCATGATGAATGACTAATGCTCAGGCAGTATGGGAATTTAGTAATAAGTTATAAAAATCAGATGGAGAAAGAAAGCTTTCTGGTTTTAGTATCTGTCTCAGAGTGGATACAAATTACATCTTAGAATGCCCATTTCTCCATTCACTGTAAGAGGATCCAGTCAACTAGATCAAGTGGAGGTGTTTATATACCTCTAATGATAAATAAAATAATCTCATGAAGATTTACATTTTCAATCTTGCATAATAAATGTGATTAATTTTTAATAATAAACAACTTTAATCTCTATAATTGCAATACAGTTTGAAAAATGTTTTCTAGTAAGTGTTGATGCATCATTCCTAATTTCCATATAGATGGTCCAAGATTCTTAGTGCCTGAAGGAATAGTTGTGTTTCTTACACTAAATGGTGGCTTGGACCTGAAGACTCGAGTCCAGTGTGGACACATCTCTCTCTGATTTTATACTCCACAGGCTGAAAAATCTCTTGATTAGCCCATTAGTGCATGGCCAGGATGACAGATTACTCACCTGTAGAGCTAAAGCTGTGGACTGCAGTGTTTTTGGAAGGCAGGGGGAAGCCTGCAGTGCTCAGGTGGCTGTGCTGTAGGGCTGGTCTGTTTGCTAATGTTTTTGGCTGCATATGTAGGCACAGATCCAGCCAGGCTTATGTCAAAGGCTTGCACTGGGGGGAAAAAAAAAGGCTTTCTCTCTGCAGGTTCAATTTCTGTTTTGGCAGATACATTTAAGCTTGGTCATGACATCACTTATAATTATCAGCAGAGCCCTGGGAGCGGCCGATCACAGAATTAACGCCGGACACGCGAGGTGTTGGAATTACTGCCCCTGGGAGAGGACAGGAAAATCATGGGCTGTGCAATGCAGGCTCAAAAGGCCTGTTTGTCTAGTGCTGGGAGATTCTGTTTTTGCCAAAAATGGTGCTTTTGCCGCTGCCAAAATAGGGATGTCAAACTCAGATGGTTTGGCTATTATTGAAGGATCCCAGCTGTTACCAAATGCCTTCTGGCTTTTTTGGTTTGGGTTTCAGGTTTCTTTACAGGGATGAATCTTTAGTCCTTGTCCTTGTTGTTTATGTCAGAGGAAGTCAGACGTTTCCCTGACTGTCATTTTCTCATAAAAAGCCACCTCAAATCCTTTTTAAAGGATTTACATTTTATGTTGATAATACTTAGGGCTTAAAGGCCTGATTCTCCTTAGACTTGTGGTAGTATCACTCAGGGATAATGCCAGTAAGAAAGATATTAGTTACATGTGTGAAATGAAAGCAAAATTGGTCTGGCTGATACATAATTCATTTAAATAAAAATCAACAGCCCCATGGAAAATATAGGTATTATATTTTCTCGTGTGCAGTTCCTGCAGAATGATGCAGTGGCTTGTTCATACATGCCTGATAAAAATTGAGGTATAAATGCTTTGCTGGATGGGAATGTAGCTGTGGCAGCTTTGTTCATCTCGTGCCACATGGACCATGGAGTCCTTTGTACTTTCAGAAAACCAGAATGTAAACTATGCATTAATATATGTGGCGTTGTGAATTTGGTGATGAAAATGAACATTCTAGAAGCTTCAGCACTAATGGATATCGGGTGCTCATAAAGGCTTTTTTTTCTTCTTAGTCAGGAGATTTACAGAGGTTTGAGTTGACAGTTAATGCAGAGCTTCCTTATAGTCTGTGGAAAAAAATGGTTATGTGCACGTTTAGCACAAGAGTGACTTCTTATACCAGTTTTCCAGTACATAATTGCAGCATGAATAAAATGGAGAAATCACCCTGCCTTAGGCAAAATAAGCTTTTTCTAATTTGTAAACTAGATATCTTCGTTAAAGAAATACTTGGTAACATGGAGATGTCATAAAAAAAAATAAACAAAGCGATTATTCCATCTAGAGAGACAGATTTGTATTTCTCCCAAGAATCACATTTCTTGCTCTTGCTGCAGTATTTATTGACATGCTCTGTGATGCCCTGTATTCTTACACATACAGTTAGAAGTGGTTTTCAAATGTGACACACCAACATGAGTGGTTTGCATCAGAACTTCCTGCCCGGAAGGTACCAAAGTAAAGTGGCTTTGAATTTATCATGAAAACTTTGACAGCAGACTCCTCTCATTGAATTTAGGATGGGTTTCTGCAGCTAGGTGTTTAACTAATTAAATTCAGAGCAATTTGGCACAGTAGCTAAAAATATGGGAACCCTCAAGACTGCAGTGCTCTGGAGAATTGGTGTCAGCTGAAGCAAGAACCATTATGAAAATTAGAGTGATTGAGAATTTTTTAAGCTGAGAGGGCAAACCAATGTGATACTGGATGCATAGAGAAGAGCAAAATTAAAGCAAGGATACGGGAAGCGGTAAGAGGCTTTTGCAAATATGAATTTGCTATTTGGAGCTTCTATCAGTGCTAGATTTTGTGAAGAGTTTCAGTTTGGTGGAGGAAGTGTTTGTGTGCTGAGAAGGTTGCAGAATGTCTGCTTCAAAAAGTGAAGAAGGAGCACAAAGTGATGGTGATCTTTGATGGAAAAAAGTGTGGAAAAATAGTCTGGGAGTTTAATAGTTTATAGTGTAATATAATTTTTCTTCAATTTTTTCCCATTGGTTGGGGGGAACATTCTATTGCTTATCAAGTGTTTTTCTCTTGTCAACTGTCTGTTTTCATTTTATCATTCTGGTGATGTAGACTATGGGATGTTTCTGTTCCAGTGCTGGGATTGCATGCCTGGATAGCCTCCAGTACTGCCTATTGTTCCTTCTTACTCTGAGTTGCAAGTGACAAGTGAGCTCTAATTTTTTAATTTAGTTATTAAAAACTCTAATCAACAATCTTCCCATTCACAATCAAGATCACCATTCACCCAAAGCTAGATCTGTGTAATTATCCTCAAGCTAAACTTAGCATTTTCAGTTGTGTTTCCTATTTCCTGTCATAATGGGAATTGTTCAGTCTGGCTAATATTGGAAAGATATCTGAACAGAGATATAAAGAATTGTTTTGTCTGATGACAAACATACCTTACTCATTTATTCTTGATCCTGTGAAAGAGCTGGCAATCCCCAGAGCAGTGTTCATTAGCAGCACAAACTAGTGGAGGAAGCAAGATCATTAGAGGTCACAACCTTGCCACAACTGAGCCAGAAAGTGAGTTTGTGTTTGCATTTTAATCTGGAGATTTTTACATATCACCACAGCTTGATTTCAAAAGGATGTCTGTCCCCTTCTATCTCACCCAGAAGATGGCAGTGGAAATACACCACTCATTTCCTATTACTCTTCCCAACAATGCACCAGGGTTTCCTTCAAGATGGTAGACCTTGTGGAAGACTTGTCTGAAATACCCAGTTCTGGGATGTATTTTGTAACTGGAGGTTTAATATATCTTTACATGAACGTAGTTTGAATGGGTGTTCCAGCTGGGAATGCTGAAATGCCAATCCTGAAATACTCTCGTGCTTCAGAAACCCCAAACTAGAAATGGAAACACTGAATAAAACAATGAAGGTTCAAGCAATCCTGAGGTTTAAACAAAGGGTACAAGTGGCAATGATGGGAGTAGGAGTATAAGGAACATGATATAACATAATTCTAAGAACATAAAATTACTTCAGGATGAAGGTCCACTTAGTCTGTGACTTCCTGGACACAAGGAAGAGCCAGGCAAGTGCACAGTTATTATTTGTGTGCATATTCTTCAGTCTTCAGCAATTTTCTGCTGGGGAGAGTTTCTGAACAAGAGGTGGTGTCCAGAGTAGCTCTTAGTGGATGTTTTACATAGCATGTGCTAAGTAGCTTTGCACAGCAATCTTTTTTCTTATGCAATCTTTTCAAACCAAACAAACAAAACCAAACAAAACCCCCACACTACCTTATATAAACAGATGTGAACTCGTAAATAAATACCCCCATTTTCATCCTGATTGATGCTCCAGATATTAGTGAAGTGAGAGATCTTCACATTTTTTGATGACCTTTCTCATGGACTGTACTTTAAGATTGTTTACTCTGGATCAGAGATTTTCCTTGGTAATGATGCCATTAAAAATGATTTATTTTTTTCTCTTTTGCCACTATAACAAGAAGTGACATCTGCATGTCTGAATTCTGTGGCACACAAACATTTTCCTTTGAAATGCCATGAATCCAAAATGGAATAAAAGATTTCATACTGAATTCAATGTGCAGGGGAGATCCTCACATGACCTGTTGTCCTAAAGACTGATACCCTGGTTGCCTGAAGTCTGATACATTCAGAAAGCTGGTAGAAATCTCTATGCAACTCCACCAGGTGTCATCAGTGGAATATTTTGGGATGGTGCCTAGTCTAACCAATCAGCATATTTTATTCTATGCTTTCAAAAAGTTATTTAGAAGAAGTTCTGATTCTTTCTTTTGAATTCCATTTTATGGAATTCAAGTGACAGCTTGGTTTCAAAACTTGCAATATGATGGACATAATTAGGTAAGGACTGTACAGGGTAATCATCCTTCCTGAAAACTGGTGAGATGAGCAGAACCACCATCAGAGTGGTGGCTGATCTCAGCCTGCTGCTCATGAGACTACTTGTTTCTGAAGCCTGAGCTAAATACTCATTCTCTTCAGATGGCTAAGAAGTAATACTATCAAGCTCATTGTATGTATTTTTGATAGGGTTTGTATTTAATTTATCTTGCGATGACATCCCTTTCAAACACTCAGTTTATTGCAAGATAGTTCTTTAAGTGCCTTTATCCCAAAGTATGCTCTCACCTGTGCAAGCATTCACTCTGCTGCCTGTTGGTTGCTGTGCTCAGAAAAGCCTCTTTTTAAAGTGATTCTGGGCTGGGTCTTCATGTGGCTGAAAGGTAATTTGCTAAATGGCCACAATGGAAACATTCTCCATCGTGTGTGTGAAGAATATTTGGGCTTGTGAAGAGGAAAAGAGCACAGGTAAAGGGTGGCAGAGGGGACCACTCCCATTATCTGAGGAGGGGTTGTGTAGGAAGGAGTGACTGTGAATTCTCTGAGCTTTCTTGCTTTTCCTGTGGTGCCACATAGAATGACTTGCTTCAAATGAACCTTCAATAAGCTGGATATCAAACCAGAGGGACAAGTGTATATTTAGTGTAATTAAAGACACTAAAATCAGGCAGGAAGGGAGATTATCTAGCAAGAACCCTTAATCTGCTGGGAGGACTCTGTTTTTAGTAGCAAGCCCAGTTAATAGATGCAGCAGGGTCTGGAATATTTTTGTTTGCTCCCTGCACTTTGTCATGTGTGCAGCTGCTTCTCCCACTTTGTTTTTATTTAGTCAAAAAAATATCCACAAAAATGAATTGTAGTTCCATCCACTTTTGGTGCTGTCATCATTTGAAACTATTTTTTTCTCCAGTTTTCCAGTTTCCAGTGGCTGGTAAGAGTCTGAATTTTTCGTCTGTGTCCCATAATGGACCCCAAAAAATCATAAGTTTTAGGGCACCTTCTTATGTATTTGGGTCCAGAAATTATTAAAATGCTGGGTTAATACTCCTTCCCTTCACCCAGATTTTCTTTTGGTGGAATATCTCCCATGTCATGCATATTTTCAGGTTCCTGTTTTGTGCATACAGAGCTCTCTCACAGCTCTCAACCTGCAATTACAGCTCTCCCTTATAAATATTTAAATGGCAGTTCAGCTTTCAGACAGAGTACACCAGTGACAAAGATCAAGCTTTCTGACCTTTTGTTAATTTGCTCAGTGAAATAGGATTCCCTTGGTCTCATTTTTTAGTATTTAAGAGAAGAAATTTGCATACAGAGAGGGCGTTGGCTTTTCTCATTCTTGTTGCTGATTTACTTTTGGTACATTTGTTCTAATAGGCCATAAAGGAAAAAGTCACTAAACAGTTTTATCAGTTATGCCTGAGAATATGAAAGACAGAATTTAAGGAAAAGAAAACCATTCAGGCTCTTTATCAAGAAATGACAAGAAATATTTTTTTTATCATGATGGGAAAAATATTCAGAAAACAAAGCAAATGTGTCTGGACCAATGGAGAATTTTGCTACTCCAAATTCATTTGGTGTTGCAGAGTGCTTTGCATGGGGCTGTTTGGTGTTTTGCAGCCCTTCCTGAGGGATTGATGCTCCTCAGAGCATCAGGAAACTCAAAATGGATTTACAGAGAGTGGAATAGCAATAGTTGTTGACTTACTGCTGGAGAAAGGCAAATTTTGTACTTGGCATAGCAAGGATTTTACCCCAGTCAAGGAGGAGTCTGGGGAAAGACTAAGTTTTGATAATCACAGTGATTTGAAGGGACAGGAGGCAGGTTAAAAAGAGAAATCACTCAGTGTGGGAGATGTAAAGTAGAAAGAAATGGCAAAACCAGCTCCCAGGTTGCAGGACCTGATGATCAGGAGGATGTGGCTGTGCTGGCTGTGACTCTGCACTAAGGGAGGGACATAAATTGCTTTTGGAGTAACTAGAAAACCATGACCAAGCTCCAGACTCCTCAAATTACCAGAAAACTAATCAGTGAAATACGCAGCTATAATCACTAACTCGTTGGATTTTCGGAAACTGCAAAATCAAAACTGTATCAGTCATGGTTTTGTAAACACTGGCTAAAGATTTGGGGTTCTTTGTATTTGTTTTGAGCTTGGGGATATTTGAAAAGAAGGAATGCTTGCAGTTCTTGGAGCAGAGGTTGAGGCCAGCCAAATACTGTGACAGCTCTTGTGTTGGCTTCAGAGTTTTTCAGGTTGCTCTTTGTTTCTTCTTTTACGTGCAGCCATAAATGAATGGACACAGCTATAAAGTTGATTAAGGAAGGGACTTAATTAAGGGTTGTAATTAAACCAGGGGAGGAAATTACAAAGGAATTGAAAATTCAGAATGAGCCTGTGTGATGTAAAGGCTAATGGTGTTAAGGCAGTAATCTCTATGAAATAATTGATTCTGTAGCCATTAGTCTTTCCTAATGAGATTAAGGACGAGGTGGCACGATCTTGCTAATTAATTTGTTTTGTGACTTCGAAATATGATGTGATGCTACAAAACTGGGGGTTGTTCAATGCACCAGAAAGCTCTCAGACTGTGAGACAAATATCATCAAAGTTTTTTCATGTTCTCAGTTTTAATATGGCTGGTGGATGATATTTGGCTCAATATTAGAGAAATAAAACAAACATTGCATGGTGTGGCCTCACTGATGGAGAGATACCAGGAGATTTTTCGGATTCACTTCTCCAGGTGGCATCTGAGGTGTTTTGTGAGGACTTCATGCTAACCATTATCAGCACCAAACCTGGTGTGTGGAGCATTTCTAGGAACATTAGTGCAGGAACTATCAAAAATTTTCTGCCATGTTGTTTTACTGGTTGAGTCCTTTCATTAAGAGCAGGGAGTAATAATTTTACAAGTGTTGTAAGGGTTTTTTTCTTTCTCTCACAGTAATTTTCACAATTCCTCAAGGCTCACTTCTTAGGCAGTATCACTCTCTTAAAAGCTTTTTGGTGTTGTAGAAAGCTTGTTACCTCTTCTCAAATCTCTCCCCTGTTCCTGTATATATAATTTACAGTTAACCTCACCCGTATTCCTGTGTCAGTGGTTGTGTAGATCCTCTGTTTTGGATAACATTTGGTGATAATGCAGAATTGTAATAAATATATTATTCTTTTTCAGTGAAAAAGCGAAACATGAAGTCAGATTACAAAGCACAATGAAGTGGTTTTTTTTCTGCTGGCAAGGCTGTATGAAGAGTAGAGGGTGTGTTTATGTGAAGCATTTGTAAAGGTGGTTGCCTGCAGCCAAATCACTGCACTCTGACCCTGTCAGATGTTATCAACTCCACAAGGTCAGGCATGGGCCAGGGACATGGGAGGAAACTAAGGAACCATCTCTGGAAGCTTCAGGCAGTTGTGTCAAAAAAAAAAATCAAAAAAAAGCATTTTATGTTTCTTTGGGGTTTGACTTTTGGATCAGTTCTTTTTGACATATTGAGGAGGAGCTGTGGTGGGGTTCTGGAAGGAGTGATGGTGCTGTGTTTTGGGTAAGATGCAGTTTTTATGCTCATAAAGATCACATAATGCTTTTGCACATTGAAAAACCATTTCAGTGTCACAACGGTTTCAGTTTTTCTTGCTGGTGAAATACACAGGCAGATGTAAAATTTCATAGTTCTTAATTTTTTTTAAAAAGGTTGTATATGAGCTACTATGGACAAATACACCTTGTAAGCTTGTTGAGGCATGAAATATTTTTCTGTGCTGTGAGTAGCAGACTGTGTCATATCCCCTGACTGAAACTCTGCCATACTGCACTGCATTATTTGTTTTATTTATTGCATTGGTTTTTTGTAAGTTTTTTTTTCAACCTAAAAATTTAAAAGGCATTTCCACAGTGCTGCTAATCCAAGGTTTGCCTTATTGTTACCTACTTAGATTTAATGGGACAGTAATAAATTGTAATAACTTAGTTATAGACTGTAAAAAAAATTTACTGTCTTACTTAGCATCTGTATTAAATATGTCTTTCTCTGCACACACCCACACACAGAGTGTGGAGCTGCAGAATTATTGCACATTTTAATACTGCTGATTATTTCACTGAGACTGAGTATTTCTCTGATAGAGGCAGAAGAAAAAGGGTGTGTTAAAAGCAGAGGCAGGTCAGACTAATCCTTTCAATTTAAGAGGAAAGACTGAAGTGTATTGTGTGAAGGATTTATTGAAGTATCTTACATTACAAGCTGAACATTTAAGAACTGCTTTAGTAGACTGATAACATATAATTGTTGACATTTTACCTTCCATGTTCAATGTTATTGTCCTTTGTATAACTTGGCTACTGATTCTTGGGTCACAATTCATTTGTCATCTGCAATTTAAGACCAAAGTCAACTGCTGAATTATTTTTAATGTATAGAGATGATAAAAGATATGACACAGTGACAGCATCTTTCAGATTAATTCCCAAAACTGTTTCACAGTCAAGTCAGGAGTATTGGTGTCATTTGGGTTTGTAATTATGTTTTTTTTTTCATTTTAGAAGTTGGTAAAGTATTTCTACCTCCCCAATAAGAAAGAGTTCAGTTGGCATAAAACACATTGAAACAGTACTTATGCAGAACACAACAGTCAGACTCCACTGGGATTTCCAATTTTAAGGAAACTTTAATGAAGGTGGCACTTTATAGGTTCTCCTGAGAACGTCTGTGTTCAGGTTTAGACCTTTACCTTTCGTTGACATTTGTGTCTTGCTGATCTCAGCTTGAAAGTGAAATATGTAAACTGATAAACTTGGATCCCTGATGGACCATGATAAAATATCACCATGATAAAGTATCATAGACACTTTTCTGTGTCTATACTTTGTGTCCCTGGAATATGAAACAGCATAATAATTCAAGTTTAACATGTCCCAATGCAGTTTTTGGGACTCACACACTGCTTTTTTTCTCTTACTCCTATCTGAAGGTCAGTCACCCCAATATATTAAGGTTTCAGAACTGTTCCTTATGATAACATCTGCTTTCAGTGAATAGCCAATAATGAACCACATGCATTTAATCCCTTTTAGATTATATCCTGAAAAAATATAAACAAAATCTTTTGCACAGGAATGGTGCAAGGAAGGAGATTAAACTATTTAAGATCACTGGAATACTTGCAGGAAGATCAGCTATAAAAGCAACACCAGGAAAGGTTTTTAAATGAATGTATTAAAGGACAGGAAATGTTGGAAGGAAAAAATCCCTAAGGAGATGTTTGTCAGGAAAGTGTCAGTGGCCAGTCAGCTGAACACAAGGAGTGAGTCTATTCAGATTTATTTAATTAGAGTAAATGTATTTTCACCTCCTCACTCATCTTTTATAACCATCTGTTTTCATCTTGTCACTTCCAATGGTCTCCAGAGGCTCCCTGTTTGTTTAGTGAGGATTTCCTGGTGTTTTATCTGTAATATAATGTGCAAGACCATGCCTAGCACACTTTCTTGTGAATTGAAGTGATGCCTGTCCTCAAAAATGGATACTTCCCATGGGCCTAGAGGGAAACTGGAATCATTATTTGTGAAATAATTCGTGTTTTGAACTGCTGTCCAGTGCAAACAGAACAGTAAACCAGATAACTGCCTATCCAGTCCAGGATCATGTTATAAAGTGCAGGGCTTCATGCCAGTGGGACAGAGAAAAAGCTGGAATGTCTTTTCTCATCTTTCCTATGACAGAGATAAGTCTCGGTTTTAAATTAGAACGAAGATACCAAAACACCAAAGCCCCAAATTAGAGGATGAAACTTTAAAGCAGCCTTTCCCCGGGGTTCAGAGCACCCTGTGGGAATGCTCAAACCCCAGCTAAACCACTGGTTTTTATATTTGCTTCTTAATTATGCTGGAGGTGATGTGAAAAAGGATTTAAACCCAAACTTCTTTGCCATTATGAGCATAACCCCTCGGTGCTGTGCTTCCTTTGTCACCCCTTGCTGTGCAGTTGTGCAGAGCTGCCCAGCAGTGATGAGAGTCTGTCTCTTGACCTCGTGGTGAGGATTTTCCTAGAAAGACCTTTCCAGCTTTTCAGCAAACTTTCATAACCTGTGTGTGCTACAGCAGGGATGTCTGGAAAAGGGTCAAATCTTCCTGCTGTTTTTATTCCTTGAAACTTCCCTGAATGAAAACTCTATATGGAGTATTATCGTAAGTTTGTGGCTCTGACAGGTGATTTCTTACCTGCTTTTGCAGCAATACTGCAGATATTAGAGCTGTAGATTTATCTGTCTCCAGTTGACTCCTTGTTGTTTTTACTCAGAGAGCCCTTTGGTAAGGCTGGAATTTCAGAAGAATGGTATTAACTCTTATTAAAAAACACACTTTGATTGCAAATCCTGTGGATGAACACTGAGCTGCAGCTGTGAACTTGCATTTTTAAGACCTGTGCCCCTAAATCCTCCTACTGCCCACGGGCACAATCCTTGCAGCAAAACGTCACCATTAGGGGTGTGAATGTGCTTTGCTTCATTTATGTTTTTAAGAAATAATGCTCTCTCTCAAAAAACCAAACTTTGATAAACTTGCACTGCACCAAGTGACTTCTCCAAACGTATCTTCCCCAGCAAAAGGCTTTGTCATTGTGAAACAGAGTTCTTCAGCAGTCAGCTTGCACCTCAATGAGTCATTCAGATAACCAGGTTCCAGGGAAGATTGAATTACGATCCTGTTCAGCTGACACAAAGCAACCACTGGTTCTTCTCAGGAAACTCATGAATAAGTAAAAGATCCTGTGCTTCCAGGCCCAAACCCAACAGAACTGTGAGGGTGCATCCTTCTCTGGTGATTTCCCATGTCCTACAAGCACAGCCTTGATGTTGCCACCAGAATTAGATTTGTGCTGTTGAAGACATCAAACATTATGTAAGTAAAGGCATTTAAAAATAGATGAAAATGTGGGGGTATGAGTGGAAGTATCTATCATTAACTCCGAACAATCTGTTAGACTGTAACCTCTGATATTTAGCTTGTGCCTATAGGAAGCAATTCATATGCCTTGCCATTCTGTGTGTGGAGGGACACTATCCAAAGGCATTTTTAGAATTCCATTTTAGGGAAAAATAACTCTTTGGAAGAACTTATTCATGCTTATCATCTACTGAGGCCAATAAATATGTCAGCTCTCCTCTGCTGTTACATGACGATTTTCAGCACGAATTCAGGCTCCAGAGGGTGTTGTGCTCCACACATGGAAGATCAAGAGTGATTTCTCTGAGAATTTTTGCAGTTTAGCAGGTGATATAAGAGCAATAAAACAGAAAAACAGTGTGGGAGAAAGTTATGCAACAATGCTGCTGGGGACGGGTGTAACCTTGGGGTGTCACTGGCTGATTAGTTCTTAGTTTTCCAAGGTGCCAGAGCAACTGAGGATTTTAAGGACAGTTGGATACCTTTGGCAAACGCTCATAGGGAAGTTTTTCTTAGCCATAATGAAGAGATGCTTATGTGAAAATGTGGCTATTGAGGGGGCAGAGCTGTTGGGTGAACAGAGGTGGGAACTGATACCTCGGTAGTTTTTAGCAGGATGAAGGGAGGACGAGATCCAAGTGTTGTTTGCTGGGTGGAAGGAGGCTGTTGTCGTGTTTTCCTGCTGACTGCACAGTGTGGGGGGTTGGATCCTGAGGACACTGCCCTGTGTGGGCTGTCTTTGAGCATTTCTGAATTTCTTTCCCTTTGCTGTGTTGCTGAAACGAAACCACCTCTGCAAAAATTGGGGCTCATCAGAGTTTAATTTAATCAGCAAACCTCTCTACTCAGTCTTTTCATTTTCTAGTTAGTGAAATGCAACCCGAATCAAATATTATTGGAAGGTGCCTCATTGCTTCACAGCCCTATTTGCAACAAAATTTATTTCTGAAACTGCTCTTCCAAGAGCTTTTACATCTTTGCACTTATGTTGCCCTCAATCCTGCAAAAAGAGGGATGTGAAGAAGGAGCATATGGTTCAGGGTTGTGAAGAGTTTGTGCAAAAGGGAGGACACAGAGAAAGTTCTCACAGAAATTAACTGCAGAACACCCTCTGTTTTCTCCAAGAGTATGTCTGTGAGGTGGGCAGACCCTGGCTGGACACAAGGTGCCCACCAAGCCCTTCAATCCCTCCCCTCCTCAGCTGGACAGGAGACAGAAAACATAATGAAAGGCTCTTGGACTGAGATAAGGGCAAAGAAAATCACTCAGGAATTGCTGTTGTGGGTAAAACAGACTCTACTTGGGGAAAGTAACTTAATTTATTGCCAAACAAACCAGAGAAATAGAAACTAAACTTAAAACACCTTCCCCAGGGCTCAGTTTAACTTCTGAATTCTCCACCTATGGGGAATGGGGGCTGCATTCTGTCCATCACACTTTGCTGCTCCTTCCTCCTCAGTGGGGGAATTCACACTCTTCCCCTGCTCCAGCATGGGGTCCCTTCCATGGGAGACAGTCCTCCATAAATTCTCCAGTACTTTTTATTTATTTTTATATTTATATTTTTATATTATATATTTATATTATATATTTATATATATATTTATATATTTATGCTTTTATATATTTATGCATTTATATATTTATATGTATATTATTTATATCTTATATTTATATCTTATATTTATATCTATATCTATTTGTATTTATATTTATAATAATTTTTTATTTGGTCTTAAAAGTGAGAAATTCTGAAAAAAAAACCCCACCAAACATCTTTACACGTGTATTTCTTCTGTTTTTTTTTTTAATCAAAGCACCTCTCCTGTTGAATGCTCAGCCTCTCCAATGTATGTGTGTGACAAGTACTGCACTGCACAGGTTTTTGTGCAAGGGATGGCTTGTGAGTAGGCACATAAACCTCCTGCCCCATGCACTGCTCAAATTCTTGATCTTGGGCACCCTTTGGAAGTTTTAAAATTCAACCACGCCAGCAGGAGTTTCTTTCTTGCACTTATTTCCCTGTTGCTCTTCCCCTCAATTCTTCCCATCACTTGAGTGATAGCCCTGTAAATTAAGTCTTCAAAATGGTAAGATTTTTTTGGACAGACCTTTTGCATTCTTATGCAGTGGATCAGGATTCACTACTGTCCATGAAGTGGACAGTCCCATGAGTATCTTTATATGTAATCATCTTAGCAATTTGCTAATCTTCTTCTGAGACTAGGAAGAACAAGTTAATTGCATTCCATGCTGGACTTTACATCGAACTTGGATTCTTTTAAGACTGTCACAATGCTGATGCTATGTTATAATATTTTTTAAATCCTTTTTTTTCTAATTTTTGGGGGTTTTTTTTAATGTTTATGTTTCTTGAAGAAGCAGCTTAAAAATGCACATGATTCTTACTTGTTGCAGGTGGCATTAAAATGGATTGACTTGTGGTGTAAGGAAGGGAAGCTAATTTTGCCTGAGGGGAGAACTGCTTTATTGGATCTTTTCTTGGGTTATGGAGCTAAGCTGTAAACCATTAGGGTCTTACCCAAAGATCAGTGGGAGATATTCCTGTGGTTTCAGGGACTTTGTATTGTGCCTACCTTGATAATTCATGGTCTGTGTGGAGACATTTTGCAAATGGTGATTGATTGCTGGCCAGAATGAAAAATGCTTAGCAGAGAATCAAGTAGTTCTGAATGATCTCAAATTCAGGATTTTTCAAGGTTTCTCAGAAATATGTTGACATTAAATTATGTTTACCTGAAAATTAATTTGAGGTGACTGCTCCCAAACCTTCTTCGAAAAGGAATTTGGGAATGTTGGCTTCACTGACTCCATCCAAAAAGACTTGAAATCTCAAATCTAATGATCCCACTTAAGCCAGGGATTAATGTGAGTTGTGTGGGTGAGACAGCAAAAAACCTCCAGGATTTCTATTTCTATTGATGCTTTGTACAATCTTTGCTGGACACTTGCTGTTAACACAGAGGTATTCTAACAAACTTGCTTGGTTCTATGTCCCTACATTTCTTAGAGGAAATACTGAAACTGAGTTTTTTCACTTGCCCTCTGAAATTAATTTCCTGCAAGGGACCAATGACCACACCCATACTTTTGAGTTTTGTGTTGGGCTTCAGTCAGTGACAACAATGTTTATTCAGCAAGGCTGAATTTATTAGTTTAGATTGGCTTCTGTTGTATGTAATGTATAATTAACCACCACTTTCACGCAGCTTTTGGGGGCACATGAATGCAAAACATTAATGAAACCCCCTGTGTGGTAGGAAGAGCAAATGCTCTTCAGCCAGAACAAATGTGGTTTGAACAAACCAGTCACTTGTTTTCTTTTATTCTGCACAGTTTGGAAATGATCCATCATGTCTGCAGCCTGCAACGTCACAGAAAATATTTGATGAGACCCGGTTTATAGAACAGACACAGATTTCCCAGTCTCATGTCGCCACCTTAAATCAAAAGCATCATCACTGGCAGTTTCTAGTAAGTCCTGTCTTTGTTGTTACAATTTTATGGCAGCTGATGAATTTGAAGACAGGTCTCATTTTGCAATCCATGTTTCTGCCTTTGGTTGGTTGGTGGGGTTTTTTTGTTTGCATGTGCACCAATATCAGAAGGATGGGGATTTCTGAGGGGGAGTGTTTGAGAGAAGGAGGATTTACCTCCACCACCTTCAAAGCAATACATTTTGTATTGATGTCTTAAAACCTTGTAGAATATCAGTAATACTTATATAAAATACATATGTACTTGTGACATAGCTTAAGCATGAAATGAGAATTTAGTAAACAAAAATATGGCATAAGCAGAAATTCCAATGCTTCGTTCTGGATGTTTAAATAAAAGTGCAGGATCCTGTGCTTAATGGTCATGATCAGCACATTCCAACCTGTTTTGGGGTATACATCCTGACACTTAGTTCTAAGCATCAGCAGGTTTTTTTTCCAGTTGGATTTCTATGTGTTTGCACAAATTCTGGCTTTCAGGCACCTTTTGAGTTCAGAGAAGAATCTTTTAGAAGGGTTGGCCAGTCAGTTGATCCCCATCTCTTGGTGACTGAGTTATAAGATGTAGTTCATATATCACCTTTGATCTTCAAAGCACTAACTAGTGCTTCAAAGCACTAACTAAAGTAACCAACAGAATAATGTGGAGAAAATTCATAAAACCATACCACTTTTAAACCTTATGTTCTCCCAGTTCTTCTTTGTACCTCACTGAACTGAAAGTAAAGGCTTAAAGCTTTGCTTTGAGAGCTTGAGACTTGAAGCCTGAGGTTCTAAATTTGGTGCTGGATTTATCCATTTGGAGGATATGAGTTTGATTGCATCAGAAGTAATTATCTTTAATATGACAAGAGAAAAGTGCATAAATGTGATATTTTGAACGGCTGTTAATGCCTTCTTTGCATCTCTGCTTCTGAAAAGAATAATTACATAGCTGTGATGTGAACTGAATGTTAAGGGCTGGTGAAAGACGTTTCTGGCAAAAAAAAGTGAAGTCAACCTTCTCATGTTGTGTCAAAGTTCCCTTAACAGGAGGCATTTGAGAGGTGAGGCTGCTGTTTGTAGACCCAAACCCAGCACACTTACAAAAGACCAACCTGAGGCAAAACTGGGATGCCATTGGAATTAGTGGGAGTTTTGCTGTTAATTTCCTTTATACAAATAATTCGTGCTTTGGAGAAGCATAAAGTGTTGTAAAACAAACAGCAGTGGTTTGGGTTTGGGACTGGAGAACAGATTATTTGCAGTAGCTCATTCCTGTCCAGCTGTACCTTTGAGCCCACGCAGAGTCTCGCTGCTCAATTTGCCAGTATTTAAGGGGAACACACGAAATCTAAATGGTTGCTGGGCAGTAGCAACCTGCTGGATAAAGGGTGAACTTTGGACACCCAAATTAGACTCTATTTAAAATACTGTTGTTTATACAGTGGTGTAGTATGGGCAGGGAGAGAGCTTCATCCTCTGATGCCAGGACTGAAATTTCCTAACAAAACAGTAAATCATGTTTCTTTGGTACTGTACTCACAGTACTTCGGGGCTCAATTTTAACCTGCAGTTCTCTCCTGTTTAATTTTTAATGAATTGCCACAGCTATAGCAATAACAGCAACTTTCACTCATTTCCACTGAAGATCGGAAGAAATAGGTGCAATTTTTCTTTCTGGCACTGTAATGTTTCAGCAGTGCTTTCACTGCAAGAGGAAAAGGGCTGTGTTTTAGTAAACAGGGACCAAGTTTTTTACCCACAGCCCAGTGTTCCCTTTGCCTCCTGTCCTTGCCTTTCCACGCACACAAATAGAAGAGGCTCCCACCAGTTACCTGGTGGTTACCACGCAACAGCAGCATCTGACACTGCCTGCAGCTGTGGGGGATGACGTGCAGCTCCCTGATTGTGAACTGAAGTGCTCTGAATTTGGAGCTGAGGCTGATAAAAAGGGCATTAGTGCTCATATAATGCCACTTGCACCATAGGAGCAACGTGTCAGCAGAGTTTCTATAACGACAGCCCCTTATCACACGGGCACGGTGGAGAAATTGGAGTTGCTTCAGTCTCCTGTGATAAGCAGGTTTCTTTAAAATACACCCTGTCCTCCATTTAAGCCTTTTTGCCTCTGTGCAAAGCAGGAATCTGTCGTGCTTCCCAAATGTTCCCTTGGATCCGTCGTTTGCTGAGGTCAGAGCGCTGGGTGTTTATAAGAACGGGTAAAAACTGCAAGAAAGAAATATTTTTTAATTGCTTGCTGTTCAGAGGTGGTTTGCAATCTCTTAATGATGGCAGAATGATGAGGCTGGGTATTAGTGTAATAATAAAACATATGAATGCTTCTGATTATCATAATCAGTGTTTAGCCCAGGCAGCTGGCTCTGCAAAAGGGACCTTTCATGGTTACCTGTTTTTCCAGTGTCCTGTACACGTTTGAGACTTTTAGCAATGAAACCAACAATGTCCATGGCCAACCCAGTATCTGAATTTTGAAAAATGCTGCAGTTGATTATAATGTATTTGAATTTTTACCATTTTGTGTCTTTTTTTTTTTTTAAGCATTTTTAAATATATGGCACTGAGTCCCAATGAGCTTTACCATTCCATCATCAATTTTCTCTCTATACAGATGCAATGACTTATATAGCTGTCCATTTCTAATGGTAGTTTCTAGATTAGCTGTTGCCTGTGAAAAATGTAGAATTCTGGTTTGAATTTATTGATACAGTGCCAGCATCATAAAAGCCTTTTTTAGCTGCAGGCTGAGAAATAAACTTCCATCAAAAATAGATCTTAATGTGGTTTAAAAAGCATTTTTTCTACTCGGAGTTCAAGCAGGTCGTTACATTTCTGAATGAGTAGAAGCAGTGAAAGATATTTGAAGTCTCAAACAATGAGATGTGCCCAGTATAAGGCTGGATTAAATTAGCAGCCACGAAAGCAGGCTGACCTTTTTCCTTTCCTCCCTGGAACACAATATTTTTACTCCCATAGTTTAAAGAGGTTGTTGACTCGAATATGACCTTTTAATAAAGACACTCTTGTCGTGTATATTCCATTGTTTTTCTTTTTGGAGGACTAGTTAGAGTCATAGTGAGTGCTCAGGTGTTCAAAAGAGCACAGGTGAGTCAGGCCTTGAGCAGAGTCAGGGCCTTTTGCCTGTGCTGGATGCACTGCTGCCTTCTTATGTTTCTGGAAAAAATACGTATTTTTCAAGTGTTACTGGTCTGTAGTTGTGATTTCTCTTCTTAATCCTGCTTATGAAATTCAGATGTAAGACCTGCTGGTAACATTTATGGTATATGATACATTCAAACTCTGCAGATTCTCGTATTAAAACTTGGTCTTTTGGCTTTTGTGGCTGCAGATTTATGAGACATCCCCAAATGACTTCAGTATAACTGAGCAGAGAATCTGATCTAAACAGACAAGAGCAATGACACATTTTTATCTCTATTCCTCCGTAAGGAACAGAACAAATGAGCCAATTAATATCTCAAGAAAGTCAAAGATAGGCTCAAGAACCAAATGCAGATTTTCTCATGCCTGGGCATTGCTGGCAGCACATGGTTTTCCTTTTTGTGTTTTGAACCCTCTCATTTAGAACCCTCCAGCCAACAAGCATCCAGTGACACAAACCTTCAGGGCTTCCACTCCCCTTCAACCAATTATTTTCTCAATGTGGGATATGACTTGGGATTCTGTTTAAGAGACAGTTTAGATATATATTTTCAAATCTGGCTTGTGTGTTTATGGATCCAGTCTATATTTTCATAAACCTCCCCACCCGGTGTTGTGTTGATTGCCCTCTGAAAGGGCACCATCTGCATAAGCCTGGCTGTGTATATATGATCCTTCTCCTAAAAGGAATGTCTATTGTCACAGTCCCAGTTTCCCTCTAAATTGCCTCATCAAGTGTAAGTATCATATCAGACAAGAAAGCTGAAGAATCTCAGCTGCAGCAAAACAAAAGGCAAGGTGATTTATTACTTTATTTTTCTGAAACACATTATAAGATTAATTTTTTGACTTATACTTTTTCCTGTCCTAATTACATTTGCCTCTTGTTTAATCATCTTTAAGACAAAATAGTATGTCTGAGGAGGGAACATGATTTAATTAACTTTAGTCCTAATGAATCAGGCTGCAAAATCTTGTAGTAGCCTTGTTTGCAAGGCTTCTTGTCCAGTAAATTGGTGGGAGGCAAAGTACTCAGACCTTACTGCAAAATATAAGCCTTAAACCTAAACCCCATACAAAAATCTTTAAGCTCAGTGGTGTTGCTGCTGAATTCAGAGGTGTATTAGGTGATGGGTCTCTGATTTTGGCTTGAGATTTAATTTTTCTAAACATATGCAAGGCTTTTTCCTGGTGTTGGTGTTCATTTTTTTCCCACATGGGCCAAATTCTGATTACCAGTAGCACCACTGAAGTCAGCAAGGCTGGTAATATGAGTAGTGCAGGCAAGAAACAGCCTTATCTGTATGAATAATCAAATTGTTCTCTAACAGCACGCAAATGTAGACAATCATTATTTGGACAAACATTTCCCTCTGTTTCCTGGAGAAGTCCTAATGATTAGATCTGTAGCAATAAGGCTGCTCAAATCTACCAGGCTTGCTTTTCACTGGCTAAAAACCACCCAGAAGTGTTGGATCAAAAATCCAGCTTACAGAAATGCTGTACAGTGTGTTCAGCACTTTGCAGAGTCAACACAGCTGGGAGAAAAATATTTTAAATGAAATCCCTTCCTGAATATGGATATTAGAGCCCATGATGAGCCCGTGGCTTGGTGGTGAACATCAGAGATAAACAGTGTGCTGGGGAAAAGCATATTGAGTGTCAAAAAGATGTATAAAACTGTATTTCTGAGCTGTCCTCTTTCATCAAACGTAACCAGAAAACCTGAGATGTGTGAACAGGAATGTATTAGTGCGTGTTGAAGTTCACAAATTCCTGTCTCAACCTGTGCTTAGCACTCATGCATGGTTTATATGCACAGATTCTGTATTTGCAGCTATGTCTGGGGATCTTAGTATGGATTCCAAATGCAAAAGGTGCTTTACTGACAAGTACTTTAAAAAAAAAAAAAAGAAGTCCTGTCAAGAGTTTAAAACTGACAAGGTAAACCACCCAGAATGGTTGTGGTTAGATCAGAAGTAACTACAGAGTAACTACTCTCCCAGAATTTTTAGTTATTATGGGAAATTAAGCTGATATTGAAATTAAAATTACTGTAACACTGTCCTTCAGCAACATTCTTGCAACTTGGAGCATTAGCTTTTTATCAGGAAATGGGGCTTGACACTGAGGAAGTTGCACTGTGATGAGGATAGAATGAGCCTGGGAGTTGGACAACAGGCAATGAAACTTCTGCTTCTCTGTTTAAATAGTTTGGAGACTGCATCTCTTATTTGGAGCAGCAGTTGTGATTCTGCCCTCCAAAAAAGCATGCCAGTTCTGCTGTTAATTGATTAAAATTGGGTGGGTGGAGCTCTGAGTGCCTTTAGACACTTGGAAATACTCAGTGAGCGCTGGCAGTGTTCAGGAGTGCTTTCAAATGGGGAGGTAGGGAAAATATGTGCAATACTTCAGTTATTTAGCCCTGTGAATAGCTGGTACAGGTGATTCCACTGATGCTGTGTTGAAAGTGCTTTGAGAAGCATAAGATTGAGCAGAACAGGGCTCTTGAACAGAGGGATTCTGGGGGCTGTCCTGTGCAGGGCAGGGAGCTGGGCTGTGATGATCCCCATGGATCCCTTCCAGGGCAGGATATTCCGTGGTTCTGTGGTGTGTGTAGCTGTCACTAACCTGTGTAAATTCATTCTAACAGTCCCTGTTCTCTGTAAAGATGTGCTATTGAGTGTGGAAGGTGCCCATCAGACCCACCACCCTCTGCCACGTGTGGAGAGAGGCAACCACCCCCTGGATTGTGGGCTGCAGGCTCAGTGATGCTTGACAGCATGTTTTATATAAATTGCCACTTTTTCTCTCCTGGGGGAACATGTGCCAGTATTGGTACATCATCTGTAGCCTTGGTATGGCTTATTTTCTTTTGGAGGGCCAGAAATGACCTACATTGGTTAAAACAGTTCTGAAGCCACCATCACTTGGGATGTTATCTCTTCCTCTTTCCTGATGCACAGAGCTGTCCATGAAGGACTTTATTGCTCTTGAAGAAACCTTGATAGGTCACTCTCTGCATTTGCAGGAAAGTTGTATCATAAACACCTCACTTCCCAAATCTAATGATGACGGTGAGATCTCATTTCCCGATTTCACTGAAATTTCCTCCAAACTTTCTGCACTGGTTAATTTTTCCTTCCTTAAAAAAAAAAAAAAAAAAAGAAAATTAATAGCTTCAGACACATTCAAACCATTAGCTCATCGTTACCTGAGAGGCAGTGGGTGGAGGAGGGAAATGAGTCGTGCTCACCATAGCAAGGAGATAATGAGCTATAAAAATAATTAGCAACGCACTTTAAAAATATGCTTAGCCAGTGACAAAAGTATCTTGGCTTGAGTTCATGGTCTCAAAGGCGTGGTTGAGACTACTCATTTCAGCAGGCAAATATAATTCAACCCTTTCTTCTCTGCGTGGTCTTTTAGAATTCAGGAAATGTGATGTGTAGTCATAAGGGAACAGAAGGTGACACACATTAAGGCCACCCATGAACATATTTAGAAACCCCCTGGTTCTTTCTTTAGCAGTAGATGACATGTTCTGTGTAGCTGCCATGAAGATTTGCAGACTATTTCTAACAGTTGGAATTCCAGAAATGAAATGGAGAACAAATGAATGCAAACACCTGAAATATACTCCAACAGCTGTATTGTTTCAGTTAACAGAATATAAAAAGCTATTCTATACATAACCAATATTTCCAGAGAAGCCTGGCAGATTCCTTTCAATGGGATTTGATCTTCTGCAGAAATCCCAGGCTAATATTCTTTCTGAAATTCTACTGAGATAAGAAAACAGCTGTGTAACTGGATATCTAGTAAGGTGGGAATGAGCCATTATCTCTTTATTAACACATTCCTAGTTCCCTACGGCAGGCAGGATTTTTCTTGAATATTTCAGGGAGGTGTCTGAGGAAGTTATAGGCTCACAGATACCACTGCACAATAAAAACCTTCCTGGTTTTGGCCACGTCACCCTGTTGTGTTCACGGGGCCATATGACTGAGCCATATGTCGTTTAAAGTATTCTGGCTGAGCTACTTTCGTTATTTTAAACTCCTGTGGCTTTATTTGTTTATTTATGTCTATGATAGCATATTCTCCTCCAATTGCTGACCTATTTGTGTGTCATTACAAGATGGTCTTTGTTCTTCACATTTCTACTTTAGTTTTGTAGATTGGGTGCTGACAGGGGGGGTTGAACAACTGCTCAGGCCTTGCCTTTCAGATGTGACACTGTCTGCTCTGCACTGTGTGGCAGATGAGTAAAATTAAAAATAACATTTTCTAATGATTTGATCACATTTCTAATTAAAAATATTGATTTTTTATGGGTAGTAGTGACAAAACTGGGAGTGGTGCACATCTGCCCTGGGTGCTGAAGAAAGTATCTGTCATTCCTGATGGAACTCCCAGTAGATGAGAAGCATCTAAGTGAGACCCAGCAACTTCACCTCAAGGCTTTATTAGATTAAATTCTTGTGGTCTTTTAGCAGCACACGTGTGTGCTGGCCTGAGAGTGATGTATGTGCTGGAAAGCAGCTCATGGGCAGCAGCCCAATCCCAGAAAGGCATTGCTTTCTCTGATTACTTTCCCTGCTACTAAAAATAAGAAGCAAGGCTGAGGATATGAGCAGGCAGAGTCAGGCTGTGACTTAGAGATGTGATGTGTGTGTTGTTTTTTTTAGTTTTTTCTCTTAAGGATTTAAGTGGAGATGCACTGGAGGGAAACTGGCTGAGCTACTGCCCTGACTGTGCCTTGTTTTCCTTGTGGATTAACAGGGAACTCCAATCTGCAAGGCCGTCAATCTGGCCCCTTTCATCAGCACTGAACCACTTTAAAAAGAAAACCAGTGCATGTGATTATCAAAAGCATTTCCATTTATAACACACTGGGGCAATTCGGCTCAGACACCAGAAAATAAGAACAGTGTGTATTAAAAGGATGTCAAACGTGGAAATTAATGAAATATATAAACGTGGCAATAAAATATGCATATGGCTGTCACTTTATAGAGTTGTCTATAAATTGACACTTTAAATGATGGTGTTGCCTTTACTTATTCTATCTGTGATATGCACACATCAGCAAAGACATTAGAGACTGGAGTCCAAAGAAACAGTGATTAGCATATTTTAAAGTTCCCTGCACTGACTGCTTAAAAACATTTGCATTAATAGAAGGATGAGACTCTTCATGATGTTCTCTGCATGACAAAAGCTAAAAATAATTTTATTAGAACTTTGGCTGCAGCTCTGCTAAATTTTAACAGTTTGGGGGAAAGGAAAACACTTTTGAAAGGTTATAATTAATGAGTTATGTCTTGTTGGTGGTTTTTTTTTTTTAAAGTATACCAAAATAACATGAAGAAATTGGGACAAGTATGCTATTTTGTGCCTTGGCATTTTTGACGTTTGCAGCCTGGCTTCCCACTTGAGATGGGGGCGGGCTTTGCTGGTGCCTGCTCCCTCTGCAGCTGGTTAGGAAGGAATCCAGGGTGAAAATTTAAACAGGGGAAGAAAATTCTGTTCTGAATTTACGAAGCGAAGCATTAAACCCACCGCTGTCTGATGCTGAAAGGAGATGCATCTATCTGAGAGGGAGTCACTCGTGTTTAAATACTCGACAGCTTAAAAATTTAGATCGAGGTCCAGAAAAATTTTAGGTTTGGAAGCATCTACTTTTCCTGTTGTGCTGGGAGCCAAAAAAATCCCCCGTGGCAATGCAGCACATGTGGAGTGCTGGGCACACCCTGGGGGAGAGAGGAGAAACAAAGCAGGCTGGGGGAGTGGGGAAAACAGAGTTAACACACACTGCACTTGTCATGTGTGGGGTGAGTTTTTAGGCTTCCTAGTTCCATTTAGTGCTGTCTGGGATGACGGAGAGGAGCTTAAAAAGTAGGAAGTGCTGTTTTCAATGTGTTGCTGTAGTTGTAAATGGAATTGTGATGGGCAGCGAGGTGATTATTCAAAACAGCTGCAGCAACTGGAACCCACTGGTTTGTCACTGCCTGGGTGCCTCAGACCTGCTCTGCTCATTGGCAGCTCCTGGATGAGCATCACCATCCCAGCACGTGCATTGTGTCAACAGATGGAAGGGATAAAGCTGTAAAACAGACTTTTTTAGTATATTTTTGAATGATCATTTCTGCTTTTCTTATGAGGTGTACGCTGATTTTTTAAGGATGCTGGAGAGTTTAAAAACTGTATTCTCAGCCATTTTTGGAGGCAAGCCCATGCTGAAATGTCAGAGAATTAATGCCATAATGTTTCACAAGAATAAATACCATAATGTATCAAAACATATCCTTGTAATACACGACCTAAGGAATTTAATACAGAATATGCAGCAACACTTTAAAACTAGAATAAAACAGCAGAGTTGTCTTACTTCTGAAGATGTTTTCATTACATGAGAAACATGACACTGCAGATAACCAAACAAAGCAGTGTTGTAGAATACATGGAAACAATGCATTGTTTTGAAAATGATGCCTCAGAAGAATCAGAGATCTATACAGATGTTGGGGAAATGATTATTAGATGGTGGCTGAGTGGATGTGAGATTAGAGGACTGAAGATCATCTTACAAATAAAACCCAATTAGCCTTTTGAATTAAGGTGCAGGCACCTACAGTAATTTTCTCATAACTTTCCCCTTTTAGAATGGATGTGGTCAGATGTTTAATGAGACTTTTCTGGGTGTCTGACTCCACTTTGCTGTGCTCTCAACACGCTCATTAGAGGACTTACTGTCAATTTGTATTTTGTGTGTAAACTCAGCTGAGAAATGCTACAGGAGGGACTTATTAGGAATGGCAGCCTGATTTAAAACTGGCTTTTTTTTTTCTTTGTGGAGTTGCATTCTTCATCTCTTCAGCTTAGCTCCTGTATTTAAACAATTACATAATACAAGTGATCACTACTCAAACATCCATCCACGGTGTTACATTTAAATTATCTGTGCAATTTGTTTTTTTTATTGAGAGGGATGGTTTGTTTGGTGCTTCAGAGCTGGGATTGTTTTACCTGTGGTGCATACTTCAGTCCTGACAGCAGCATATTCATTAACCTAAATACTACTGCAAGACTTTGCTATTAGCTAATATTTCTCCTGATACAGGTGATTGAGTGAACTTAAGCTTGGTAAGTTTTACACTTGAGCTTCACTTGTACATAAATTTCATCCTTTTTAACCCATTTCATTTAACCATAAATGAAGAGTGGACTCTTCCACCACCATGTCAGCTTTTGGTGAAGGTGTAGGAATGGAAAATGGTCCTGCCTGTACAATTCTGACTCTATCTATGATGCATTTTCCTTCTTAGGCATTCAGAACCCGAAATTCTCTATCCATGTTTCCTAAACTCAGTATATAAAGTACCCTTGCATGTGGTGATGTAGTGTTGCTTCAGACTTATTGCTCTGTTTTGAGAATAAATGAGGGGGAAAGCTTGGAGGTTTTTTTTAAAAGGGGAGGAGGAATAAAAAAGGGAAAAAAAGAAAATTACAGAAGGAGGAGAAAAAAACCCCTGTCCTCAGTGCTCCACAGAGAAGCCTTTGGATGTGCTGGTAACATTGTGCCAGATATGATGTAAATATTGATGGGTGACAGAATGGGAGACATGAGGATGATTCATAATCTTAGCAGGGAAAAAGTGGTAGAATAGGTAAGCTGCTGAGATGGTGTGGTGTTCAAAGCACTCCCAGGAGTTCCCCCCAGGATATTTTGACAACCAGTGATAACTTGCAGAGAGTTTGGAGTATTTCAGCCCAACTAAACACCCCATATGAGAAGCTTATTCATATTTTTTGAAAGGCTGGAGCCTCTGAGCTCATTAAAAATCTGGCTTTGGAAGCTCAAGAGAACAGTTTTTATACCCCTATTTCTAGCATGACATTTTCTATTTCAGCAGAAAGGCTTTTATTATTCTATCAGTTGGCTTCGAGTAGAAAAATGTGGGTCGATTTTATTTTTAAAAGCAATCAAGGTCTTTTAAACTTAAAAATTTTAACAAGCAAAAAGGCTCAGTTTGTACCTGATTTTATCTCAACTGTGATTTCAAAGCCTCAGTCTCTATTTCCATCTTCAGCTGTGCTCCTGCAGAAGGAGCTCTATAATCACACTGCCCACTGTAGGGGCAATTCTGAATGCAGCTAAAAGAAGCATTTATGTGTTAAAACCCTTTGTCTCTTTTTATTAACAGCTTTCTATATTTACATTATAGTTTGAAAAGACACGAGAGGAAGTGTTTGACACAGGCTGGCCTGTACTTACATGCTAATCTTGGTATTCATGCAAGTAAAGATTCTTTGGGAGGTTTAGCTGGAAGAGGAGGAAGGAGTCCAATGGATGTGCTGAACTCCAAACCCGTGGGCTATAACTGTGTAATGGGAGCAGAAAACTTGCTGGAGGCAGTTCCTGATTATGTGAGACAGCTCTTGGATTTGCTGGATGATGATGATTTTGTTATGGATCTCTGAAACCTGTCTTTAGATGCAGCAGGCTCTGGGGCAATATTAGGCTCCAGAGCTCCCTACCAATTTCATGGCAAACTTGATTAAGCCATTAAATTGCAGATCATTGCTGACAGTAAATTAATTCTTAATCCAAGTCCTATTCTGCACTAGACTGGGAGACTTTTGCCAGGAGGCCAGTGGCTTGAAAATGGGTAATTGAATTCTGCTGTAAATGCATTTTTATCTACCCTTCTGCTTGCAGGAGCTGGCAAACAAGCAAGAGCCATTAATTAATACCTGTAATTTGGTTTAGTGGAATAAGCCCTGCTCCTGTCAGATTCTGAAATGTAAACCAAGGTTATGAAGTGGGGAGTAAGTAAAAGATGCAGAAAACTGACAAAAACCTATTCAGAAGAGAACCTGTTCTTATTTTTCTCTGTAAAAAATGTTGGGTGGTTTGCAAATTTGGTGACAGTTTGCTCTGAACTCAGTGTAGAAAAGTTGAAAAAAAAATCCCTAAATATAAGAAAAGTACCAATAGTGGCAAGATTCTGGGCACTTCTCATTTATGTAATGAATATCTTAGGACAAAACTTTACAGCTTCAGGAGTTAATTTTAATAGATTGATCATCTCCTGTGTACATGGAGCTGTACACTGGTTGTCACACAGGGTTTCTCGTTGCTTGGGTTTGACACAAGAAGTGTTGTTTGCAGGTTTGCTTCAGAAGGGTCAGAAGGAAACCAGAACCTTGATTGCTGTTTTAATGCTGTTCTCTGTCATTCCTCTGAACCAAACTCAGTTTTCCCACTTTTCCTCCGTGTTTTTTGCATTTCCTTAAAAGCCAGAAAGTTTGATGATTATGAGTCTCACACCTTTGTTAAATATAGATACCTCCTAATTCTCCTTAAAGAGAGAAGCAAGTTTCTCTCTTTATTTCCCTCTAATAAATAGTTTCTAATGTCTCAATTATTCAGAGGGACTTCCAGCTCTCCAAACTGGTTCAAGCCTTTCACAGGGAGTCTGACTTTCACTTACATACTCCCAAGATTCCTATCAGAGGATTGAGACTCATCCAGGGCTCAAATGGAAATTGTTTCAACTCTATTTTAGTTGTGTGAGTGATTTTCTGGAGAAGAAGGAACAGGAAGCCTGTGGGGATGTTATAACAGCATTACAGGCTGGCTGCCTTTGGCTGTGAGTCAACCTGAATTATATTCGAGGTATCTCTTGGCACCCTAATGACATTAGTGACTCATTTACTCTTGTGTGGTTAACACTGAAGGCAGAGCTGAGGTTTTGGAAAACAGATGTTTGGAAGCTTCAGATGGTAAAAAGGTTTGCTTGCTGGCAAAGATGTCTAGGAACTTTACCTAAAATGCAGGTCAGGTAAAATGGAAGATACCCAAGGGTGACAGAAGCAGGAGAATTTCAGTTTTGTGTCAAAAATCATAAGAGAAAGAACCATAGTTCAATTAAAAAAAAAGTTCAATAAAACCTACCTCTGCTTTCTCTTGTTCATAAACCCAGGACAAGAGTAGAATTAATTTGAAGATCTAGCAGATAAAGTTGGGGAAAAGTTCTTAAGAGAGAGCCACAGAGAGACAAGGAGGGAACACAGGTGCAGCTTATCTCTTTGGGGCAATAAATGTTGTGTTTAATGATCTCCAGTGGCAATCCTAAAATGGTGGGATTTCAAAGTGTTCGACGTGGCTTTGCAGACAAATAAAAGGATTCACTTCATGTGAAGTTTTTTTCTGTAATGAGTGTTTTCCTTCAGAAAGATGAAATATGCAGTGAGCAAGCCTGTTGCAAGAGGATCTCTGGTAGCCTCACCAGTCCCCTAGCTGACAAAATCCCACAAATTAAAGATATGGTAAGAGAGGATTCTTAGGGGTCTGTGCAATCATTTCTGTTCAAGCTTGTGGAGCCCAAAAGCATTCTGAGATTCACCTCTTTTTTACTTTCTGAACTGCCTCATCATGAAACTTCATTAAGGATACATGAATGAAAACACACATCTATGTTTTTATGCTCATCTATTTTATGGATAGATAGAATTTTGTGCATATTTGTATAGATAATATTTCTAAATGCAGACCTAGGTAATATTGCGTACGTTTAAAATCCACAGTCTGAAATTTGTTGCTTTACTTTCCAGTGCTGTTGAAAATTTAACCACATCTCCAGCTGAGACACTTCATCATTTTGAGAGCAACGTAAATGTTAATAATTAAAAGCAATTAAAAAGTGTGTTAAAAGGCATGTAATTTTTATAGGCTGACTGACTGAATAATGGATGGCTCCTGGATTTTCTATAGTGCCAAATTATTATTAAGCAAAGCCTTACATCCTAAAAGTCCTCTAGAAATTAAATAATCTATCTTGATAATCTGGGAGTCCAGTGAAATTTTCAATTATGATCCCTGATGAGTCCCATAATCACCATACTGTGGACTACTCTGAAGCAGAGCATTTTCTTTCCATGAATCCAGATGTATAGGATTCCAAGCATCAAGTCAAATGAAAGGAATACATTTAGAAAACCATCCTGAATATGTTAAGTTGTATGTGTTCTGTAGTGACCCTAAAGCTTACAGTGTAGCCATATTTTACAGGGCTCAGTGGCCAGAAGTAAATACTGCATTTCTAGCAAAGGGGAAATTCTCATCTCTTTTTTCTGAAAGAATGATGAAGGAGCTAAGAAAAAAAAAAAAAAAAGCCTCCTCCTTTCTCTTTTTCTAAAAATGAATAAGCAAATAAAAAAACCATAGTTGCATGTTTGGGGCAAGAGAATTTGACACACAAATAACAGAATTATTGCAGGGGTCAAGCTAGTTGTAGTGGTCAGCAGGGCAAGCAGAAGTTTAAAGTCAGTATTTCTTGACTAGAAGAGGGTTTTATATAGCTAAGCCTTTTGGTGTGCAGTTTAAGCATAGCCTTAGGTATGTAATCTTTTCACTTTTGCTTGAAATCACTGTGGGAAGGACAAAATATAAGATATAAATGCTTCTGTTTGTTGGCTGCTTGTCTGTTCCATCACTGGCTGGCACTGCTGTCCCTTACAATGGGTCTGTGACCAAGGAACACTGGGCATTGTTCCAAAGAGAAGCTCTGGACCTCACAACAGGTTATTCCCTAAAACCTTTGTGTCTCACAGAGCTGCATATTTAGCACAGCTGCTTGTTCCAAAGAAGTGCACAGGACAGCAGGCAGCAAAATGCTGCCCACACTGAGCTCAGCAGCCTCATCTCATTCATCAGGAGGAGAGTTTATAATTTGGGATGCAGCTGAGCATTACCTTGAAAGAAAGGAAGAGTCTTTCAGCTCTTCACTTACCGAGGAGGGATGCTGGGAGTGAGCTGAGCCATCTGCCTGGCTTCCCTCATGTCCTTGCAATGTCTGCATGCCACGGAAATTCTGTCTGCTTCTGTGTCTGCAGGGAAACCATTGCTGGCCCCAGAGCTGGAGCCTTGTAGATGATGATACAGGAAATTTGGGGAATCAAATGCTTGACTTTGCCAGTTATTTGCTGTGAACTGCAGTGTGTGTGTTTCTCCTTGGCAGGTAACAGAGAAGGGGAAAACCTCCTTTTGCAAAAGGTCCCCAGTACAGAAAACTGCTGTGAGTTTTCCCCACTTTGCTGCTGTATCAGCAGGGATTTCTCACATCTCGTGCAGGATTTTTTAACTTCTATTTGGTGTTTTAATTTTCAGTTCTATTTCTTGGATTCTAGCCTTGTGAGTGCATTTTCTTGCCACATGAACCAATTTAGATTGACAGATGAGCTGGGACATACCCTTTACAAGATCTCAGCTATTCAGATTCTGGAAAATCATTTGCCTGAAATAGGACTGTGTCCTTATCTATAAAGTGAATAAGTCTGCAGTCCTCCCATGTAACAGCATTTTTAGCACATTACCATATAATTAATTTTAAAACCAAGACAACCCCTCGAGTGTGAGTGGGAAATCTCTACCTTTGGGAAAAGGTAACACTGTATTTAGTGAGCTGAAAAGAATAGTCAGGAAGGCAGTGTAAAATTTCTGTTAAACCATATTTGAGTAGATTAATCCCATGGGGGGTTGGATGGGTGTGATATTTTACCTAATATTATAGAAAGGGAAGCCCTTTTTCCTTCTGGGCCAGTATTAACCCTCTGAAGCCACTCAGGATTTTCATTTTGCCTGTCTTAGGTGGTGCATAAGAAAGTTGTCTGTGCTTTAGTATTTTTGGATTGAAGTTCTTCTCACAGAAAGCACAGATTTGGTAGTGTCAGAATTTTCTGTGAATTCTTTTCAGAAGGAGGAGTTAGAGCTAAAAATTTTTTAAAAAAAGTCCAAAAAAGTGCTCAATCACTCAAATTGTTTAGTGAAATTTGATGATGCTTGAGTTCAGTGCCAGATTTCATCTGCAGGTTCGGATTTATACACTTCTGATTTATTTAAAGTAAGAGATGTACAATGGTCAGTACTGAAGAAAAGTGTGACGAGGACTGTGAAGGAAATCAGAATTTTTTCAAGTTTTTATTTTGGGCAAATTCGAAATAACTGTGTCAACTCGAGTAATATTTTAAAAAATATTCTGAGTTATCAGAAAATTTATCTAAAGTGCTTAATTTTGCTTGTATACTGCAAATAGTAAACGTGATGTTTTGGGAGCCCTGTGTAAATAGATATATGGTACAAAAAGTAAATTTACATATTAAAAAAAAGCTCCACAGTTCCAAAGCACTGACGAAATAAGAAGCTACAGAAGCCCTGTAATAATGTGTTTATGATCATTTTCCAAGGCCAAGTTGCCAACTGTGATCTGTGACTCATTAGGAGTCCTCTGGGCTTGTTGCTGATTTTTCCATCTGGTTTCCATCAGTCGTGTCCTTCTCCAAACTTCAGAGTTCTGAGAGCATCTGTCAAGGAAGGAGAAGGGAGTTTGTGTCCCACCCAGCAGTTGCAGGGTTCTGATCCAACTGGGAATTGGGTGCTCATGGAGCCAGGGGGGAGGAGTGGGATGTTTGCAAGTGATACTTGCCCATGGTCTCCTCCTATTGATGGAATGAGACAAACAGGAATTACTCCTGTGTGTGACTGGATTGCAATCTAAGTGGTGCCTTGGAAGAAACAGAGTGTGTTCATTCTTTTTGGTTTGGGTTTTTTTTTTCCAGCTGTAAATATTAAGTTGCAGAATAAAAGTGAGATGATTATTTCTGCTAGTGAACAACAGCTTTAATATTTTTCTTTCCTGTTTTCTTCCCCCACAATTCCTGTTTGGAATCTTTTCTTTGGAACATGGCAATAAGTGTCTCGAGTAGGTTTGATTCAAGTGACATTAATGTCTTCCACCCTGTGAATGCCCCTTCTGATTCCTAAGCAGGCTGAAAAATCAGAGCCTGGGTTGAGCTCTTAGAAGACATGCAGAGACCTGGGAAGGAAAATTAACCTTCCTCAGAGACTGCAAGAATAGCAAAAAGAAGAATAATGGCAAAAGCTATTGCTGAACAAAACAAATTATTTTTAGAAGCCTGTTCTCTTAGCTCACCCAGTTGAAAAGAGGAGCTGTTCTGTGTCTGTGCATCTGCCTGTCACTGTGTAGTGTGAGTTTGTGTAATGAAGCTTTTTCAGAGGAGGAGGAAAATCCCTCTATTACTCTTTAACTGTCTGTTCTTCTGAAGAGTCACTGATTAAAGAGCAGTGAAATTTAGGTCACATTAACTTACCTTTCTTCACAGGTTTAGAAATGGTCAGTTCTGTGCTACAGCAGCATCTGTTTCTTTGTTCATGTTTCTGAAAAAGTGAGAGATTTTCTATCACTTAATTTGGAAGTTTGGGCCATATTTAAAATGTAACCTCCCTTTTGCATAGTCTTCAAAAATCCATCACCATCCTCTTTAGACTTTTAGAATACAGGAGGCTTTAAAAGTCATAAGGATTCTCATTTCTGAGGGTGCAGATGAAGTTCCATTGAAAAATTCCAAGAAAAAAGGTGGATGTTTCACTTTTTCTTTCAGTCCTGAAGTCCTGTGCAGTGTTGTGACACTGCAGTACAGCACAAAGACAGAGTTCTAATGCCACAGGAATTAGTTATTGGCTCCCAGGCTACCAGAGATCACTGAGAGCAAGAGTGAGACTTCAGGCTTCAGATTAAGCCTCCTGGGAATGTTGTGATGCACCTTGTCTTGCTGGCAAGCCAGGAAGTTGTACTAAATTTGGCTGAGAATCTGTCTCAGTGCCACAGCCAGCCCACAGGAGGAATCTGCTTTCAGAGGAAGGTTGTCTCCTGGCTGACAAATGTGCAGTGGGTTCCCTGTGTGACAGACTGACCTCTGGGTAGCTCCCCCTGCTCCCAGAATGACCAAATCTGCAAATGCTTTTGGCATCTTAATCCTTTGTGTGTTGCCCCTCAAACACCTTGCGTGGAGTAAGAGCTTTCTGACCCTCCTTCTTGTGTGATTATTTATCCTGATTATTGTTACTCTATTACTCTTTCCCCTTCTCTCTTTTTCTCTGTTTTAGGATGAATTTCAGTCACATGAGATTAGAGTCATCCCCCAAAAGTGAGGGAGAAAAGAAGTGATTGCATTAACCTGGTAGGAAGTTTTAGGCACATACTAATGACCCAATTAAAGATCTTAACTTTTCAGGATTTACTATTTGTAGTGGACTGGAGTTAATCCAGATGAACGACGCTCAAATGGTCCTTAGGTAGATCCTAATATAAGAACTTTTTAGTATAGTTAAAAGAAACTCAGGAGCTTGAAACAAAACCAACCAACCAGCCTCCTTTCTCCCTTTAATTTATGTATGATTTCCATTCACAGACTGATCTGTGTGGTTTCATTCCAGTTTTAACCTTGGTTATTTTTGAATACTTACGAAGATTTATTGGAAATTTGGTCTTGGAGATTTCGGGTTTGCCCCTTTTTCCCCCAGCAGGATTGGTGCCTGGTTTGAAGAACTGTGAAATCAGAGTTTAAATGGGGGACATGTCTTGTGCTGGCTCTTTTTTTCTATATTAATTCACAGAATATCAAACCTATGTGAAGATAAAACCTGTATGTGATGAATGCATGTAGACTACTGCTGGTACTTCCCTAAAATCAGGAATGATGCTAATTAGCTGGTTGGGGATTTGGCAGTGTATTTGAAACCCAAGTTGTAGGTCTACTGAAAGGGTAATTTAAATTGGCAGCAAACTATTCTGTTGCCAGCTTGTCTGCTTGGTTGTTCACCTTGCTCTCGTTCAGATTTTAGAAGCTGGGAATTCAGTCCTCTGAAATTCCTGGAATCAAAGACTTAGTGCTCCCAAGATTCAGGCTGGCAAGGAACTGCTCTAGGGCAGCAGTGTCAGGCAGACTGTATTTGAAACAAGAATCTTCCCTTCCTTTCATTTGCACAAAAGATGTTTGAAATGTCAGGTTTTTGTTCAGAGTTCTAATAAAACCACAACTGGGAAAGTCAAAATCCTGCACAAAAAGGAGCATTACCCAAGAGAACTGTGTGGTTTTCCTTGCCAAGCACGTTTGTATGTATTGGATGACATCTGAGCACCGACTGTTGTTATTTTGATTGTGTTGTGAAACAGAGCAAGCACCGATGGAAACACTAAACTGCAACAATGGAATTGTACAGCCTCATTTTTTCCCAAAGGTTTAGTGCTCGTGTTCACAGAAGTCTGAGTTGGTGTTTAAAACGAGGACTTGCCTAAAGGAGATTACTTTTTTAGTGTACATTTCACTGGACAGCAAAGCAATTACTTCCTAAATTTAGAAATTATTCTCTGCCACGTTACAGCAGGATTAGACACGTTTTGGCATTTGAGCAACTTTCAACACACACTTTGCACATAAGAAGAAATAATGCTGTTTGACAGTCTGGCAGAGGAAAAGGATTTTCCCAGAATTTGGATTGCTTTCCAACCTGTCCAGGGAACAGGACAGGGATTTTCAGCTTTCCAGTGGCAGAGATGTAGATTGCCACTGAGTTTCCCAGCCTTGCTCTGCAGAGGGATATCACTTCACTGTGGCCAATTTGGGACCCTCAGGGAGAGCTGCTCTTTAATTTTCTACATGTGGTTCAGCCAGCAATGGTCGAGTTAAGAGTGTGAGTCAAGGAGACAGCATTAACTCAAAGAAAGACTAAAGTGATGTTAACTCGTTTGGTTAATTTTGTAGCTGAAGCCCATTTAAGGTGATACAGCCTTGGCAGCACCAAAACTGAATCATGCTGGAATTGTGCTGAGAACAGTAAAGGAAAGGCCCAGATTCTGATCCTCTGAATGAGGCATGAAAACTGAATACAAAACACGCTGGCAGTGAGAGTTTCATTCCCTCTGGGTAAATAAAGCATCATCTGAGTGTTGGAGGGCCGCAGTAGTTTGCATTTGGTGAGGCTCCTCCTCAAGTGGCAGCTTCCAAGGATTGAAACAGAATCCTAAATCTGAAGAAATGGAGTTAACAAGCTCCCTTCAGCTGCTGCCTCCTCAGCAGAAAATAAAAGGAGAAAGGTAACACCGATTCTCCAGCTGGTTACAGTGTCAGGAAGAGATGTAACTCCAAATTTCTCCCTTGTACTTCCATTCCGTTGCACTTTGTCTGTTTTTAAACCACCTTAAGGCTGTATATTTCTCTTTCTCCTGACTCATTTTCTACTTGGTGAAGAGCTTCACAGGACTGTTAAGCAGAACTAAACTCGGCGTAGCTGCGTGAAATCTGAGATGCCCAAGTGAAAGAAATGGATTAAGCAGATAATCTCTTATCATACTTCAAACAATTTGAAGCATAGGGGTTTAAAAAGCAATAATTTTACAGGGAGAATTTTTTTTTAAAAAATGGATGGTTATAGTAATGACATACCAACGATAAATAACAATTCTCTTTTCTTAAAACAATTTCAGAGCACTTTAAAACTGTAGAGGAATGTCTTTATGTGAAGGCTTGGCCATAAGTAGGTTGCTTGGCCATAACGAGAAGAATTTATCCTACATCTAATTCAAATGAATAATACTGATTTATTTCTAGTTCTTCTGTCTGTTCTCCACCATTTGCTAGTTTCATTTGTGAAAGGAGGAAATATGTGGGGACTTTGTGCCTTCTGCCACAGGCTGGGTGTAGTGCTGTAAAGGGGGAGTAGAAGGGTAAAGAAATCATCTTTTATGTAAATATCACTTTTGCCCTTCACAAGATGTTCCAGATCAAATATTTTCTTTGAGAATTAGCCTGAGATAGAGAGGAAGAATAATCCTCTGAGCTGTGATAAGTATCATCATCAGAAATCAATCTTAAAAATAATTTCCACCATTAAATGTAGCGTAAATTGAAGAAGAAAATGCGATTAAATCAGGCCCGGGGGGGGTGGGGAAAAAGCCTGTTAACAACTTTTTCTATGGAATTCAATTTAGTGTTAATTTGCTGGAAGCTCACCAAATAGAACAACAGTAAACCACTAATGGAGGGAGAGGGTTGCTAATGAGGGGATATGCAGATTTAGGAGAAAATCAAAGCACTGTTTTTGCTGCTGAGGTAAATGATAAATTAAATGTATTCACGTCCTGCACTCTAGAAGGTGTCACAGAGTCTCTCATTGAGGGAGGGAGACAATGTATGTGCTTCATCTTGCAGGTAGGGACAGGTGTTTGCACTTTGCTTGTGACATATTTTACAACATAATTGTTGTTGGTTTTCCACAAAATTGCTTTAATTGCGAATTACACAGTGTGCTTTAACCTGCTAGGATACACAACATCTCTTTTTTTCCCTCTGTTTACCCCTTGCTGTTTCTCTCCTTCTGCCATGAGGGGATCCTTTGAACAGAGATACTTTGCCACTGGATGTGTTGGGTCTTTTAAAGACCCATAGGTTTATTTGGCTGAGGTTCACTGTCTTGTGATCATATATTCAAGAGTAGAGCTTCAAACTGATAAAAACCTTGGTTTGGTATAATTCTGAGAGATCTGCCATCTCTAGTCATGTTCTTCTTGTCTTCCTTAATTCATTTAAGGAAAGTCAGGAGAAAATTCACAAAAAGGCAATTTATCTATTTCTGGTGTCTGCAAAAATGAATTGCATGACTGACTCATGAAATGCTTACACAGGATTTTTACACTCACCTTAATGGCACTAGTCTTTGCAAGCAGGAAAACAGTCATTTATTATGAATATTGAGTTTGCAGCCCTAAAGCAGATTTTATCCCCAATAGACTTCACCCCAAACCAGCAATAGAGGAGGGAAGGAGTTGGCCAGGATGTCCCAAGTTCCCCTTTAATGAGGTGAAAGGTAGGCTGGCTGTCAGAGTACCAGACTTCTAAAGAAACAGCAAAACTGTGTTTTCCTTTGGAAAAGAAGGATAGGTGATTTCAGAGCTCATCAGCTGTCTGGGCTATGTTTTAGCAGCCAAAATGTAACACACATAACAATTCTTTGTCTGCTTTTCTTTTTGATTGGCCCAGCAGCAATCCTTCAGTCTAATCTATAAATCTCTGGAATTACAGGTGTCTGATTTTTGGTTTTCTGAGTGGAGCACTTGTGTGTGTGGATATAGTTTGGCACACATCTGCAATGTACATGCTCCTTTCTCTCCATAACTCCCTTTTTTGGGAGAAGGGATTGGTAAGCAGAACATAACAAAGTGGTGTGTTCAGGTTGTAAATGAATCTTTCTGTTACCCCAGCTGAGCTGTGCTGTGGGGGGACAAACTGTGCTTGGATTGGAGTCTGAAATAAGTGTAGATTTAAAGTAGTGCAGATGTGGGGTTTGTGTGCTGAAACTGCCTTCTGTCCTGGGTTCTTTCTATTGTGTATAGATAAAAAAATCACATCAATGTTGTGGAAGAACTTTTCTTTTCAGCAACCAAGAATGTTACTAATTTTTTTTACGTAGATGTCAACCAAACAGAGGAAACTCCCTTCTTGTTTGCTTGCATGTATGGGAGTTTAAGTTCAGAAATTCTCAAGGCCCATGCCTTGAGGGAAATAAATAACATGTTTGTGAGAGTCTCTGTTTGAGAGAGTGGAGCTGAAATCAGTAGTTTACCTATGAAGGGTTGGAGTGTGAAATCAAAACCGAATATATATGATGAGATGCAAAACATTTAATCAAAAGCAGCATGTTTAGCCACTGCTTTTCCTTCAATAGATTATGACCATAAGCCCGTGGTTTTCACATATTTACAGCAGATTTTCCACAGTCATGGTTCGTCCATTTCTAAATGCACATTAATGCAGAAATGACAGTTCACCAAGAGGAGCCTCCTCCCAACCAGAGATATCATTTGCTCCGAGGTGCTAAGAAATGGTTCTCATCCTGTCAGAATGTTTTTGTGAAAATAGAAGTTAGCTTACTGCTACAGGCAATGGAAAGGCTTTAAATAGCACTTCTGGAACTAAATATTCTGCGTTTGGAATATTTAGGAGAAATATTCATCTTTTATGTGCTATTTTGCCTACTGGAATGACAGGCATTTTGTCACTGGAACAGGGGATCTGTCAAGGCATCTGATCTCTGGTACCTCAGTGATGCCTGGCAATCACTTTTTTTTGCAGGCAGGTGTCATTTTTCAGCAGACAGCTGGAAAAAAAAAAAGAACCAACGATAAGAAATTTACGTCTCAGAAAACTTCATAAAGGTGCAGCCATCTGAGGCTATCTTTAATTTCCAGTTTCACTCTTCACTTTGCTGAGAGAGCTGTGTCAGAGAGATCCAGTGATGCTCAGCTTCATTTAAACCCAGTGCCAGTCCGAGGAGATTTCATCTGGATCTGGAGCCAGGCAAAACTTGACATCATTTTGTTTGACATCCCTGCTCTCCAACATTCCCAATGCACCCAGAGCTGTTCTCCCAGTCTGTTGGAAGGGTGCAGAGGGTACCTGGCTGCTCTGTTGAAGTGACAGATGAGACCCCATTCAGAGACACGGGGGCAGAGCTGACCTTCAGCTGATATTATTGATATTTTTTAGTTAATAAGTTCAGCAGGGCAGCTCAGCTGTGTTCCTTTGAATATTCCCTGCTGTCTTAGGGTCTGCTTTTGTTTTTCCTCACACATACGTTCTCCCTGGCGTTTTCTGTTCTTTGTGTGCCCAGAAATGCTGCCTAATTTCAAAATCTTTATTTGTAATGGGAGATAAATTGATCCTCCCCTTTGATTAACCCTCAGCCCACTGCAATTCAGAAACATCACTTAAATTTGTTTGGTGTTAATTTTTAACTCGAACTAATATCTTCTGGCTTTATTAGAACTAATTAGTTTGCTTGAGGACAGAAGATCTCCCAGCATTCCTTGTACAAATAAATACATCAGGAGAGAAATAAGCAATAATTGAAAATGACTTCAATATGAATAAAAAATATATGTTAATGAAATTCATAATAGACAGGTAGAAATACAGTTGACAGTATCTGGTCTCAAGTGTCTAAAGTGCTGAAAATTTTTCTGTAGCTTTTCAGTGTTCTCCAAGGTTTTGTTTTGCATAGAGAATTACAATTACCTGGTGAGAGATCCATTTCTTCCTTCATGAATAGATTTTCCACTCTAGGTTTGGTTTTAATTGATGAGTTGGGGGAGTTCAGAAATTATGCTGATGTTGTCCTTGCGTGGTTCAGGAGGTTGCTATAGAAAGATGACACATGAGGCTTATTTTAACCAAATATAATCTTTTCTATTTCAGTTGATCATTCATGAGAAAACATAATTTAGGTGGTTTTAAGAAACGCAGCAAACAAATTTTATCTTTAATACATAAAGGTAAATTAGTTCACTGTTTTCCTCACTGATAATGCACAGCATGTGAGGATGAGACACTCTGAGATGAAAATAAGTTCAGGTGAAATTAAATTGGATCTGCATCCTGTCAGAATTTAAATTTAATTCCTCCTCTTTCAGGTTTTGGGATGGGGTATAATATGTGTATATCTGGGAATGGAAAAAGAAGAAAACTGGTGAAATAAACAATACAATGCATTTGTCTTACAATTCCTGGAATTGATTGCAATCCTAAATATTTGTACCAAATCTCATTTCTTATTAAACAGAGTAATGATTTCATTAATCTATTTCTCAGACTGGCCTTGTACTTCCTTAGAACTTGAAATATTATTTTCACTATCCAAAGTTATTGGTTGGTTTTGGTTTTTATTTCCCCTTTATGCATCACTTGAATCAAGATTTATTTTTCAGTCAGCTCACAAATCAGGAATGTTTTGCATCATTATTCCTCCCCTTTCCATTTCTCTCCTTAAGTAAAATCATTTGCTAATCAACTGGTATTTTATACAGAAGATGGATTCTGTGCTCTGATTAGACTCTCCCTGCTTGGTTGCCCTAATGGCCTTCAGACTTATGAGTTGTTCTCAGCTTGTTTAGATTTTAACCATAAAACTTGGATGAAATATTAGGAAATGTTAAAATAGCGACAAAGACTGCGTATGTTTTTAAGGAGGACATAAAATAATGTGCATTTTATACAACGTGAGAGCAAGAGAAAGATTTTTGAGCACATATCCAGGATATGTGCGACGCACGCTTATATTTATGAGCAGAAAGAAATTGAATTTCCCAGTGCTCAGGTCATTTTGAGTGATAGAAGGCAAAATCCTTTTGCAGACCCTCTGCCTATTTTCCATTCAATAAATTTTCCATTTAATCTCATTTAATAAATTTTCCATTTAATCTCATTTAATAAATGAGTAAGTAGCAAAAACGTGAACTCTGTGACAAGTTTGGAGACAACTATGGCTAAACTTCAGTTATTTAAATGCCCACAAACAGCCAGAGTGTGCTGGTGGAGCTCAGGGATGCAGTAACAGCAGGCTGGGTCCAGGTGATGGGGGAGAGCCCACGGAATCTTTCAGCCCAGCCTCCAGCAGTTCATTATCGGCTTGGGAAGAATAAACCAAAACGCAAATATTTACCGATGCCACAGATCGCAAAAAGCTTCCCTGCCTCAGGTGCTGGAGGCAGCAGGAAGCTGAGCGTGTCCAACCAGCCTCCCCCGTGTAAATAACATTAATCATCCCCTGCCACATCCATCCCTTTGCCTCGTCCAGCGTGGGGGCTGCAGGTGCCGGGCGCTGGAGCCTCCCCTGGAACAGCCCCCGGAGTGCTGCTCCCTTCCCAGGCAGCGGCTAAAAGGTCAGCCCCAGCCACCGAGGAGGATTAATGTGAATTTAGGGGTATGATGTGGCACAGCTGGAGCAGAGGGAAGCTCTGGCTGGCTCTGGCTGCCCGTGTCACTGAGGAGGGACGATGGACGCGGGACTGATGCGGGAGTAAGTGGGGCTGGGACGCAGCTCGTGGCTCCCACGTGTGACTCCAACTAAGGAAACAATTAATGGTTTGAGACCGAGGGTAATATGCACCTAATTAGTCATGTTGAAGCGAATTTAAGATTAATTTGTGTTGCCAAATAACGTGTTTGCTGAGGCTCGGGAATAGTAAAGAAATAAGTCTGGTTGTGACTTTAATGCAGATGTCTGGCTGATGATTTTCTACCCTGTTGAAAGCAGTCAGGACTCTGTTTGGATTTGTGTCAGAGTTTAATGAAGAGGAAAATACTAAAGGGTTTGGATAAATTGCTTCACTATTCCACTGATCTTAAGCAGTTAGTTCCTTCCCTGAAGTGGGGCCTTAATTTACTTTTCTTTTGGTTTTTTGTACTAAGCAGAATAGTACATAAATATCTACCTGGCAGCATTATTGAGATTTATGAAAGAGAAGATAAAAAATAAGCAACATGGCAAATATACTGTTTAAATTTTGTGTTGTTTCTTACGATACTTTAACACCAAGTTTTTTGTCTGTGTTCTGCTCTCCTCAAAAATGCCTGGAAAATTGTCCTTACAGGCTACAGAGGTGCAGAGCAGGTCTGTGACAGCAGAATAAGAGGTTGTGGTGGTTTTGAAAGACTTGTGTGTGTGTGTGAAGTGTGATAACAGGAGGATTTTGGTGTAAGTGTCTTTCTCTGACTCTGCTTTCATGTTGTTCAGGGCCAGTCACATCATCTAAGACCACATTTCCAGAGGGTATTTTGCTGGTGACTGTCCCAGCTTTTCAGGGATGTCTGCAACCAGAATCCAAAATCAGCAACCCTCCTTTTAAATGGCAATGAAGTGTTTTGAGATGGGCTCTTATTTATAGATACTTTTAGTTAAGCAAGTTTTGGTTGGACCACAGAAGGACCAAGATACAGTTCTGTACAGCTTTTATTAAAAAATCATGCAGGGAAAGCAGTGGCCCATAATATTTTGCTTAAGTCATAAATTTTTTTTTAGTGTTTCTATAAACCATCTCAGCTTAAAAGAAGATGAAAAATTGATTGTACGTTCTTACTTGAAGGCTGTAATATTATCTGTTCTGAAAACAGAATTTTTGGAGCATGAAGAGCTGTTTTTGAATGATGCTTCTGGCACCTTACCCTTAAAATTATTCAGCATATTTTTCTTGTGTCGATCTTGAAATGAAAATTTATCTTCTATTTTCGAGTCACTCACAATGTTTTTGAAAATGTGCTTTAACTTTTCGTAGAGATTTCCAAAATTATGCAAAGCATCAATATAAATTTCTGCCTAATAAAATTACTCTGAGACAGTTGAATCATTACTGGTGTCACCAGACACATGGGGGTTTTTTTAACGTTTGCATCTCTAAATTTGTTGCTTAGAAATATGGCAGTCTACAAAAAAACACTGAGCTTTTTGAGCTGTAGTTGCTGTTGTGCTTAGGTTCAGTACATTGCATCCTTTTTTAGTGCCACAGGACTGAATCTTTCACCTGCTGGGGCATGATGTTACCATGACAACAGTTGATCTTGTTTGCCATTCTCTGCTCTTTGTGCATGGCAAAAAGGAAAGATTTTTGAGAAATATTTACAAAAGCTGGTCTAACTAATTGCATTTCAGTTATCAGTAAAATAGATAAAGAACTGGCTTGCTCTATTTCAGTAAGAACAATAAATTTCTATTGTAAGAAGCAGCACGATGAACTTGATAATTTAATCAAAGCTGACAGGATCTCCCCATTAACTGTTCCTCCAGAAAAGTGTCTGCAAATGGTGTGTTAGCAGAATGTATATGGTGTTTAGAAGACCCTATAAGGTGTTCTGCAGAGAGATCTCCCAGTTCCCATTGCTGTTCATCAATCTTGTGTTCAGCTGATCAGCAGATGGAAACCTTAATGCTTTTAGCAGATAATTGATTTGGTGCTTCTGTTGCAGCCTCATCCCTTGGGAGCTCCAGAGGTGATCACAACTTTGTTGGTCTGTTTTAGCTGATGATTTTTGTTTGTTCTGCCACTGGTGTAATTGGAGTGAGTGGAAAATGCGGGCAAGGAGTTCCTCGTGAAGTGAGTGGAAATTCGTGCACGTGCAGGAGTCAGCAAAACCATGCTGTGGTATGGTAAATGAGAATTAGACCCTCTGTCTTTCAGATAACACAGGTTATTTTAATGTGTCTAGAAGTGAGTGTAAAAAGAATTGAAAGAAAAGCCCCTGAAGAAATATTGATTTTGCTTCAGCCCACAAATCAAATTGATTAACTTTCTAATTCTGACTGAGGGGAAACACTGCTGTAATCTTACATTTAAGATTAATTCACTATTAAATGCTGCAGAAATGTGTTTCTATGGTATCTTTGGCCTTGTTTATGTTCCAAGCACCTTAATGTTGTTTGAAAGGTGGAACACAAATGGGCTTGTTTTTAAAAGAAATACTAAGCAGTAGTTTGGCTGACTTGGGGTGAGGGGTATCTTCAGGAGGGTAACCTGAACAGATCAAGAGCACGTTGCAGAGATGCTCTGGGTGGCTAAAGTAGGAGCAGGGCATTGTCCATGACAGAATTACTTTGGTGTGAAGCTTGTATTAAAACTCATGCCTATCAAAATAACTTCTATATGGTCACTGATGAAAGCATTCTCAATATTGCATCACTTGAGTTGTTGGAACAGCCTAGAGTGAAAGCGCTGTTAACATACATAAATAACTCATTATTGATGAGGCTTGACCTCTCCCTTACCCCTCACTTTTCTCTGAAGTCGATAGGCCTAAAATTACCTTGAATTGATTCTTCAGTTATCAGCTCTACATTTGAATCCTACTTTTCCACAACAAGATTATATGACTTTTTTCACTAGGGAATTAAGCAGCTGTCCAATAATAACCTTTTATTGCAAATTCTGAGAAGATTTTAAAAGATGATACTGAAAATATAGTTACACAATTGCTGTCTTTGCTTGTTGGGATGGTGTTTGATACTTTCTGCAGGAGTTAACAAGAACAAAAGCAATGGCACCACTGCCAGTTACTGCCTGTGTTGTGAACTGGGAGTGTGCAAAGACATTTGGGGTTTGCTTTTGAATTTAGGGCTTAGCTGATGAATTCCACATACCTCAAGGCAGAAGCAAGGCATCATAATAGATGAGCATAATAATAAATATTTGATAATGTTATAATGGGTAATATCTGCCTTTTTATTCTCTTCATGATTACCTCCTTCAGCAGTGGTAGGCATGAAGTCCAAAAGGAATCTCTTCAGGAGAACTTGCATTATCTGGTCACTCATTAAAAAAAGCTGCAGGTAGAATGTCTGCTGTGTTACTTATTCACGGGTATGGATGCCATCCTAAAACCACTGCACTTAGGTCTGAAGTTATCCCTTTCCACTTTTGCTATTAAAAGAGTTGAGGGGGTCCTGTCATGCTTACATTGTGTGCCACAGGTGAAGAAAATAAGATGGAGATTGTGGCAGACAGCTTTGAGTGATGGGCATGGTCTGAGCAGCAGCAGATCAGAGACTAAAACAGGGAAAATCTCCAATTCTAAACCAGGGAAATCTTCCAGAAGTTCTGGTGAATCTGATGTTGCATCTGTCCTGTGATGGAGATAATGTCCAGAGGAACAGCCAAGAAGAGTGTGAATGAAATGACTTGGTGGTGCAACACTCGCTGTCTTGAGGGTTTTATTGAAGGGAAAAATGATAGCATGGATTAATTGTTTGTGCTTCCTCCATAACATCTGGTCCTGGTTGCTATAGTGCCAAGACACTGGTGATTTCCAAGTCCAATAAACTGCTACAGTTCCTGTGTTCCTTACTTAGCAGTGCTTTTTAAGAAGTGCTATTTTTATATAGTGTTTCTTATGCTAAATTCAGCCTACTGATTAGAGGGGTAAAGCTGCATTTGTTTTCCTTTGTTAGAACAAAGTATAATTTGCATGGAAAAGTTCCTATTTTTAAAATGAAGGAAATCCAATTGTGAAGTGCTTTTATTTAAAATGCAAGCGTTTTGGAGTAGTTCTTCCTTTATCTTTAAAGTGGTAGTGGAAAACACATATGCATGCCTGTTAGTATTCTCTGTAGGAATTCCTCAGTTTTGAAATGTTAGCATCAGAAAATATCCAACTACTTTCCTGTACTACTTGCTAACGTGTACTTCATCATGACAGTTGAGAGAAAAAAGCAAATACAAGTAGTAAAACACTTTAAAAAATGAGAGTATCTAGTTTGTTTATTTTCCATCGCATTTAATATTTTTCCACTGACTTATAAAGTGTTAATTTATTAAAAGTGCAACTTTCTAATTGTCAAGGCTGGTAACTGTGGCAGGCAGTAGTGGGTAGAACTGTCCCCTTCATGGGCCAGGGAGGGACATTCAGCATCTTTCAGGGCTTACTTTGATCCCTCTTTTATCTCACTGCTACACATGCAGAGCTGTCAGCTATGACAGAAGTGGTGTCAGAACCTTAACCAACAGTAACAAAACAGCAGCATCTCTCTTGGGAAGTCATTTTCCTCTGTCTGCTTCAGGTTCCACTTTGCCCAGGACTATATTGTGTAGTGGTTGGAATTATGCCTGTGTTTCCCTTGCATTATCCACACACTAACTGCAAAGATAAAATCAGGTTTTACTGGCACTTTGTTGCACAGGCTGTGCCTCAGCCCAGCTCTGTTGGCTTGGCCATGGGGAGGTCCTGCAGTAGTTGTGCTGTGTTCCATTGAGGATGAGTCAGCTTTGCCTTTTAAAATGTAACTCTTAGAAGAAGAGAAAATGTGAATTGGTGGTGATGAACCCCACCTTCGAAGTGAGTCATTGATGGGGCAAAAAAAATACACGAGAAAAGATCAGAAGATTCTTCAGGTTTTTTTCTTTTTAAGTACCTGTAGACTACAGGTTTTCATTTTGCTCTTGGATTAATTCTATTCATGTGCCATCAAAACAGAGAACTATCACAGGGGGGTATAATCAGAGTGTTCCAGTGCAGTCATTCCAGGTTACTGGCAGAAATAAATCTCAGAGAAAAAGAGCTGCAAATAAATGAATAGTGTATAACATTTTTTTTAAAACAAAAATAATTGATGGATGAGCAAACTAGCACACAGGGCAACAGATGCCTTTCTCCAGGCAATATAGAACCTTGTTACCCAGACAGTGGTGTCAGATTGTATTAAATCTACCAAACTCATCCTCCTCCCCTGAATTTTTTCAGTCAGTCCTCATATCCATAGGAGAATTTTTTACTTTTGCTCTGTTAGGAACACACATTTTTGCCTTCATTTCTCCACTTAAAAAGATGCAACTTATATATAAGGTAACACAATTTATTTTTAACGTCTCATGTTTAATTTTTCATGGCTGTCTCTTTATTAATAGTCTCATGTTCTGTGAAATATGTACTGCTGTGTGAGCCTTTAAGTCCGTGCAGTGCTTTGGGCACCCCTTAAAAACCAGGTTGTTTGCATTTTTTTCAAGCCCACTGCAGGGCTGCTGGTGTTGATACACATTTGGGAGGGCTGTCAATTTTCTGATTCAGTTTACTTTGCAGATTCTGAAAAGATCAGCCTTAGTGTTGTTTTCTTAAATCAAAATGCCTGTCTGAGCTGAGAATGCCTGAAGCATTCCTTACATCCAGCGGGAAACATCCTTGCTGTGTGGAGTTTTGTCTGACACGCTCAAGACATTTCAGATTCCTTTTGCAAATTGTGCTGCTTGTGGTCCTGACATGAATGCAGCGTGATTGGTGGCACCACATATGTGATATATGTAAGTACCCTTCATGCTTCTTGTATTTAACTGAAAAGCTTAAGCAGGAGCAGTCCGAGCTCTGTGCAACTTCTGCCTCTGTACATTAGAAAAAGTTTGGGTTTGGTTTTTTCTGTAGCTTGTTGATGCTAATCTGTGACAATACCTTCATTTTTTGTCTGGGGGAGAGTGTTCTACATGCATCTTCTACTGCTTATTGTCTCATAGTTAATTTTCCACATTCATTTCTCTGTAGGATTTTGGGATGCATTCAAGGCTAGTTATTAAATTGCTTCAAGCCCTTGATTTTCCTTTTTTTTTTTTTTTTTTTTTTTTTAATGAGCATTGTGTAGCAACATCATGGAGAAGGGGGGTGACAAACTGTCATTGAAACCCAATGTCAAGCCTCTGGAGACTGGCAAGAAGCCTTTTTGGAAGGATGAAATGCTATTTCCTTTCCACTTGCTCTGTAGTCTGTTAACATTTGGTCAGCATTTGCCTTTATACTGTATCTTGGACTAACTGGCTGGATGAGTCTTAATCTCCACTCTACTTGTCTTTATTAACAGCTGCAGTGGATTGATTTACACAGGTTAAATGGTAGACCTCATTTGACTCCAGTGAAATGTTGCTTCTTAGGCACAATTATATTGTCAGAATTGTTACACGCAGTGAATAAATGAAGAACTGGGGAGAGAGGGCAGCAGGGAGAAAAAAGGACAAAACTCTCATTAAATTTGCATTAGGAAGTCAAAAGCTATTTGTATAAAAAATAGAAAGCATGAGGGAAGAGTGCATGGTAATGCTTTCCACAGGTTTGCTGTTTGGACTGATGCTGGTTTATTGTCAGGCAGTTTGACAATCTCCATCATGGCAAGTTCCGAAACGAACTGTGAAATCCCACAAAATTTCCTCTCAGGTCCAGGCAACATCTGAGTGCTGCCTCTTTACATGTTCCCTTTGGAATCTGATGGAGTTGTTAAAGTGAGAGTGGGGAAGTCTGTAGCAGAGGATCCCCGGCATTCCTGGGCATGCTGGAGGAAGCAGCACGTTCCCAGGCTATTGGCAGCACGTCTGTGGGGGTGAGGGCTGCCCCATGCATTTGCTGACCTCTTCTCCCTGTTGACTTGGAGGTTCTGTTTGGAATTGGCAGTTGGAAGAGCTCGAGTGAGAAGTGTTGCCCTGTTGTTAATGCATTCAGTGCTTGCTGCCAAGCAAAGGGGAGAGAACGGAAAAATACTCTTATTTATTTCATCTTGAGGAAGTGCAGCTTTCATGAGCAGGAAGATGGGATCTTCTGTATCCCTTAAAATGTGTTTGAAGTTTCAAAACTCCTTTGGGATCCAACCTGGCCAACTCCCCTGAGTTTATGCTGTTTGTGACATTTTGGGTCAGCTGCCCTGGCCATGCTCCCTCCCAGCTTCTTGTGCACCTCCTCGCTGGCAGAGCATGAGAAACTGAAAAGTCCTTGATTTAATTAAGCAATACTTATCAATAACTAAAACATCAGTGTGTCATCAACATTATTCTCAATCTTAATCCACAACACAGCACTGTACCACCTACCAAGAAGAAAACTCTATCCCAGGATACTCCTCTACAAGACTTTGATTCTCTTTCTTTAATATACGAATTGCTTGTTGAGTGGAGTTTAGTTCTGGGGTAGCTGGGATTAACTTTGGTCTTTTTTTATTGAAGTCTTATATTTAACTAATCTGGACAATATTGAGGCAGTTATTGTTAAGGGACCAAATCACTGAAGTCAGTGGATCAGACAGAAAATCACGAACTGCAATGATGCCTCCTCTGCAGAAATCAGGTGGTGTTTCACAGGAACAAGGGAAGAGGAGATGGTGAGGGAGGAGATGTATAATAAAAATATGTGTAATAAAACCGTGTGTGAAAAGTACGTACAGCACCTGGAAACATTCAACCCTGGGGAAACTGGTGATGAGGAGTTTTGAGAGAGAACACAAGTGTTTGCTGAAGTGCTGTTTGTGTGCAGGGCACAGAAACCCCTCAGGCAGCAGCTCCAGTGCTGCTCCAGTTCCCCACCCCGCGGGTTCTTCCCAGGACTGGTACCTCCTCTGTGCAGGAGCTGAACTGCCACAGCTGCACCTCCCAGGCCTGTCCTCTCACAGTCCCAGCTGCAGGGCTTCACTGCTGCTCAGAGATGACTCCAGTCAGCTAATTGAAACTAATATTTTTGGAATTTCTGAGCTGCCAATAATTGTGACCTGGATCGTTTCCAGAAGACATGGCCCAGTGAAGGAACTTGGCTAAAATCTGTGAGACTTTGGCTCAGTTTCTGGCTTTTGCCACCTGTTATTGTTCCAAAATCTGAGTCATTTATTCTTTGTTCCTTAATGTTTTGAGTTTTTTTTTTCTGAGAGCAAGCAATCTAAATATTTTTAGATATACTGGTCACTTCCAAAGACACTGATGATAAATACAAATACTTATTACAAATCCTTATTGCAAGGACTGCAGGTGGAAATCTTGCACCCAGGTTTTAGTTGCTGGCTTCCTGTCTTGTATTTTTGAGGTTTGAAGTGCTCCAGTAATTCTTGCTCCTGTTTCAGGTGATTCTTCATCTCTATGGATTTAGTTGGAATGGGGAATATGGGTGGGCTTTATCCTGGTAAATGCAAAAGAATGCTGAGAGAAATTGCCACTGTGATGAACAGAGATATAAGTGAAAAGAAATAGGCTTATAACTAGGGACCAATGAAACTGGGATAGTTACTGCCCTAGTTGTATTCATTCTGGCAAATAACATGCTAAAATGTATTTTCTTCAGGTGAGACTAACAGCCAGCCCAGTTGCTGTGTTATCACTCATAAATTGTTTTCCATTCTGGAGAATTTAAGTAGGGTGTGAAAAATGCTGGCCTAGGTTGCCATCAATTACTCCTCCTCTCCTTTCACCTCCTCACCCCTCCATTTCGGCTGAAATTCCTTCTAATAACATTATTAAAACCTGGTACCTCATTACTGCTTGTCCCCCATTAAAGTCAGCTGAGCAGGATTGATTTGCAGCAATTGCAAATTGATCCATTAAAGTCAAATTCAAATGTGGCTTGACAAAAGCCTGCAGTTTTAAGGGTTTCAGAGCAGGTGGTGTAGCTTATTTTCACCTTGTGAAGTGCAGAACAGACACACAAGACATACAAGTGACTTTTAGCCATCCACAGGACACAATGATTTATTTGCATATCCAAGGAACTGTTCTGTGCAGTTTGTTGATATTATAAAAATATTTACTGATTTGGTTCCCACCTTTGAAAATCCGAGGCGTGAGCTGAGGAATTCTCCTGATTGTGGCCCTCAGGAGTGTCTGGCATCTCACAGAGCCTGATGGCCACTTTTAATTGCACCCTGAACAAGCAGTCTCGAGAAATGATAATTGCTGAGCTCCTCCTGTGCGAGATGAGAGGTGTATCTGCATCAGGAGGTTGAATGTTCTGCAGTTTGCCATCTTGCTTTAGTGCAGCAGCACCATTTAGTCAAGAGAGCAGCTTCCCACAGCTGCTGAGATGTTCTGGTGCTGTACCACGATGCTGCTGTACCACGGCATTACTTGAGCTGCACTAATTTTGTGCTCAAATTTAGGATCAGACTGGCATTCCAGGTGTGGGCAGACCTGCAGTAGGTTCTGTGGAATTAAGTGATGTGTTAAAATCGCTGTTACTCAGGATGATCTTTTCGGTGTGAGTGTTTTATAAACCTGACGTGTGATGTCATTTTCCTATAGAAAAAAAATTATTCACATGATCATAACTCCCTGTTTAGCTGACTCTATAAATTTTAAACCCAGTGCTCAGCTTCAGTCAGATTTGAGTGTCACACCCGCTCAGATATTAGTCAAGTAGCCTTTAGGCAGAACTCTGTAAGCTTCACTAGTTCTGATGCTTAGGAAACAATTCAGACAAACAGTTTAACAACTTTTGTTTCTTTGAAAAGGCTATTTTCCGTTCCAAATGTGTATCTTGCATGCAGAGAGTTTTGAAATTGGTTTAAGAAAGATATGCTTAAAATAGCAAGTTTTTGGTTTCAGGTAGCATGAAAAATTTAATAGCAGAATCTTGAAATGCCTATTTTTTAGTGCTTACATTGGTTGGCTATTTAATTTTTTTCCATATTGAGGATTTTAAAGACAAACTGATAAAGCATTGCTTGAACAGTTTTTCTTAAGACCTCAGCAGAATTAGTAGAGAAATCTGCTGACAGTGTGGATTAGAGTGATGCAAAATCATGCATCATTTCAAATCACTCAGAAATGGGACAACTTTTGCCCATCTTAATGTAATTTTTTGGGAAATATAACCAATGTTTTCAGAAGACAATGTATAATGCCCACTGTAGAATGGAAAGATTACAGATTGCCCATGACTCATTGCTACTTTCATAAGGAATTGAATGAAGATTGAATCTCTGACAACCACCTTTGTGAACCTGTGCAGCAATGAAATAGTCACAAATATCAGAGGATGCTGCTGGTTTTTCCTGAGCTGCATCTGTTTTGCTTTGTGTGACCTGGTAAGCATTTCCACCCTTCTAGTTTGACCTTTTAACTTTATGTTTGAGTTTTATTTACTGTTCCTCTTTTCCTGCTTATTTGCTGTCTAAATACATAAAAGTACATTCCTGAGGCTGTAGTTAATACCTTGTTCTTTAAGCATAAGTGACTTACTTTTTGACTTCCATCTGCATTTGTGGTTTGTCTGTCACTGTAGCACAGAGATGCTCCACCCTAATTCTAAGCATTTGTATTAGAATCTGTATATACACGTATTATAAATAGATATGTATTAAAAGTAAAGTGAAATATGTGAATATAATAATGTGTACATGAGGATACATTCCAGTTGTTGGATTTTGCCCTCAAAATGCCTTCTGAGCACTGAAATTTGACTGCATTTCTTTCTTTCTGGGGGTCAAGGCTCTTTCCCTTCCCAGCTGTGAGTGAGGTGAGGCAGCCAGGTCTGAGGTCTCTGTTACATCCACAGGGAGATTTTTTTTTTTTATTGTTATTTTGGTAGGCACCAGGCCTGTGAAGCCAGGTCATCTCTCTTTGCTTGCACATCTTTAATCAGATCATCTCCTAAAAACATGTGGGTTTATGGTAGAGCTGACTGGAATTGCAAGTTAATCTGCTGCTTCTGCACCTTCAGTGCCTTTGGCTCTGTGCCTCACATTGCTCTTAATAGTTTGTTAATACCAAATAATGCAAAAACACTGCTTCCTTAAGCACTTAATAGGATGTACTGTAATGGAGACAAATGGTCTGTAACACTCTTTGCTTCTCTTTTAGGAAAATAAACTGAAAGATGCTGTGCAAGAAAAGAATCGCCTGAGCCTTCAGTATGCAAGTGTGTCCCACAAAGCACTGCAATATGACCAGGTAACCCCACAAGCACAGGGCTCAGACAGTCATTTGTCACAGAAATCAGGCTGCAGAGAGGATACAAGTCATTTTTTTCCTGATTTCCTTGCTTCTGCACGACAACGTGAAAAAAATTTGATTAAAAATATATTACAAGAAAATTACTTTACGAACAAATGCGATTTTCAAGTGAACATTCAAGACACTGATAGGTTTTAGAGAGGTGCATCATTCCTCGGAGTCATGTTTTCTTAGTATTGTAAATTGGGATTAGGCTTTGATAAAAGACTTTTCCAGGGATTCCAGTGAGACTTGGTGAAAAATTCTCTGCTTTTCCTAAAAAATTTCTATCTGTTAGCTGTTTTTTTACACCTACCCTTCTGCATTTTCAATTTGCAGTTTATAATTTCTCAGTAAAACGTTGAAAAGCTCTTGTCCGGCAGCAAACGCCCCAAAACTCTGCTTGGCAGCATTTCCTCTGTGGCATGGACATGGCACAACCTCAGCTATTCCAGGTCCTGATAGAAAAACTATTTCAATATTTGTGCCTATTGTGGACTAAAAAACCTCTTTCTGACTGCAGTGTGGTTGTATTTGTGGCCAATTCAGCACAGGAGGGAGGGGAGGCCGACGTGCCTCAGCTCCCCACACACGCATTCAGGGGAAGAAACACCACGAACCAGCCACTTTACAGGGCCACATTTAGCTAAAAATAAAACTCCAATCTGGGATTTCTACAGGGCTTAAGTGAGTTGCTGGGCAACCTCATTCATATCACCAGAGCTGTTACTCACATGGGCTCTGATGACAGCCCGTCCTCGGAGCTGGCGAACCAGTGGTCGCTGCACTCTTTGCTTTCTGAGCAGCCCACTGCTGGATTTCCAAGCCAGAGGAGGTCTGATGAGGTCCCTGGGGCCATGCAAATCACCCAAATTTAGGGATGGCTGTGCATTTAGCCCATTTAAAATGTGCATTTAGGCCACGTTTTACGTGTAGCGCCTGGTCTGGAACACGACCTGACGTTTCCTGTTGCTGACGAATTTGAATTGGTTTTATATAAAAAGGCAGAGTTATAACACTTTATGGTAGGAGGAAGCCATGTGTATCATAGCATCACTTAATTTTATTCATCCATCTGTCTACAATTTCCCCCTCTCCCGATGTGTTTCTCTTCTCTTTATTGTTGTTTACACATTACCTTTGCTCTTTACTTCACGAGGCACAGGAGATAAAGTCTCATTTGGGCAATTTTATGACCTAACTGAGACAGAATAATGCACAGCATTAATGCAATGAAGGCTCAGTGCCTTGATGACACTCAAAATGTTAGTCCTCTTATTATCAGCAAGTGCAGAACTACATAGTTGATAATGCTTTATTATGCATTTTCACTGTAGTCTTTAACTATAGTGAAAAGCTTGAGGTACATGGAAAAAATCAAATGAAAACCATTTAAAATATAAAGGTAAAATGTCAGCCTTTGACACATTAGCCACTAAGTAATAAAATTATCTTTTATCATGTCAGGATTTATCGTACTATGGGTGTTGGTTTCTTCACGTGTTAAACACTGTGAAAGGCACAGTGCAACAATTCTGGATGCCTGCACTGCTAACCCAATATCACCTCAATGCAATCAAAAACTTGTTTTAAGAGGACAATCTCACTTTTAACAATTTTAACAATGTGTAATCTTTGTAGTGTACCCTGAGCATTAACAAACCTTTTGTTTGCCTTCTTGCTTAACAGCTTTTCTGGGGGTATTTTTACCACAATGATGTTGAGGATGGACTGTGCAGTTTAGATTACATTTTACCATTCAGAATGTGTGAAACTATACAGCTCTGGATGTGGAGGTTGGAGCAGAATTCTAACAGAGTTAGGGCTTAGCCCTGAAGGGGAAAACCTGCCTAAATTAATTTATTCTTTTTCACCCTTGAGAGCTGGCCTGAAAAACAGGCCAACTTTATCCAAGCAAATGGGGCTGGAGGAGTGTTTATACATTCTGTTATGCAGCACAGATAAAGCTACTGCTCATTTTTGCACAATGTACTTGCTGAAATTTGACTGTAGAAAGGAGTAAGTATTAGGCTGACTACCTATAAAACCACCAAATAAGGCTAAAATTGTACCTAATTTACATGGTTTGGTTTTGGTACTCTGCTAAGTGAAACAAAATGGTATTCCACCGTGGTATTCCTCCACTCCATGGGGGAGGACTTCTGAAAAGGTTTTGTGTCCTTAGGAGTGCTGTGGCACTGGGTTCTGACTTGTTCTCCTGTTCATCAGAATATAGATGGGTTAGTGTTTTGATGTAAAAATAGAATAGGCATCATACATTCAGAATTTATTTCCACCATACCTGAAATCATCCCTTTCTCCTGGTCGTTTCTCAGGAATGTTTTCTGAACGGTGCCAGTGGGTTGAGAAACTGGCAGGTCTCTAATGCCCAGAATAAAGGCACATGGTGGGTTAGAAGGCTGATGGAGCTTTCCACCAACAAAATAAACTGCTGGTTTTCAATAACTAGTGTCTGTTTGAGTGTTCAGGAAGTGGAAGGCACTTTAGCAATGTCCTGGCCTTCATGACTGACTCCAACGAGGGCACATTTAGTAAGTGTGAAGAGCCGGGATGCAAATTAAATTGGTTGATGCATTGAACAGAGAAACATCACAGATCAAAATGTTCCCTGTTTCTGTCATGAAATTAGAGCTGTTTCTGATGGCACTCTATTTAGGTCAACTGTTTTTGCCACTGGGAACATTGATGTTTTGATACGCTCTGTGAGTAATTCAAGTTCATGTACATCCCATATGTTCTTAAACAGCCTGCATGGAGAGAGCATTAAATTCACATTCAAGAACAAATGTTGTCTAAAAAAAAAAGGAAAAAATTATAGTCTTGTCAAGTTTTGTGATGCCTTATGGGTTATATAAATGTACATATCACAGCATTCTACATGACACATGATCTTCAGATAAGAAAGTCGTGACAGGACTGTCCTGTAGGAACATTAAAAGATATCAGAGTTTCTGGAAGTAACAAGAGTAATTATCAGAAGGTGTTTGGTAGATTTGATTCTGTTCTTTCCAATCCACAAAATTAAAACAGACACAGAACCTTGTTCAAAAGCTGAGCTGCCAAAAGAGAAAGGAGGTATCAGAACCATTTGTGTATTCCTAAACTTTAACTAATTCAGGTAGGCACTTTGGGATCCTAAATGAAAGATCCTGGGATGTGTAAAATATCTGCAGTTCTTCCTGTCTCTAATCCATCTCTTTCCCAAATTCCATCAGCAGCCTGATAAGTACTGTTTGTTCTGATGGCCCCTTCCCTGCCAGCAGGGAAAAGCACAGAGCAGAAAGGTACCCTGCTCACCAGCTCCCCAAAATTATTCACAATATGATGACTAATAAGTTTTATAGAATTCTTTTCAAAGGTGGTCAGTTGTATGAATTGTTTTGGAGACAGGGAAAACTAAAGCCTGAGGAGAACAACCTTTTCTTGAAACTTGTTCAAAATATTGTACTTCATTAATCCTCAGTAAATTAACCAAGAATCACAAACAGTAACAAAATTGCATCATTAATACTGATACCTCATTGTTTCTTTTTTTCACTCCATTATTCTTCAACAATATACACTGACTGATCTGAGCAAAGGAATACAATAAAAAGGATGCAGGAAGTTAATAAGATCCTGAAAATCCATTGTTTAATAGTTTCCTTAGTTAGAAAGAAGCAAGGGGAGAGGAAAAGAAAAATCTGTGCACAGAAAAAAAAAAATCCTGAGGTTGACAATAATTACATCAGTTCTTGTGGAAAACATGATTTGTTCCATTTTCCTGTCTTTTTTTCTAGTCCACTGCACTCCAAAGAGCCCTGCTGCAAAGCTGAATACGAGGGCTGGCTGCAACCATTTAGATTGTTTGGTCCATGGCAAAATTTGCAAGTTAACAAACTAGAGAGTGCCAGGAGGCAAATAAAAAGGCTGAATCAGCTTCCAAAACATCGCTTTAGAAAATGTCCAGCAGATATCCATGGCAGAGATTGCTTAATGCCACTCGTTCCTTAAAAATAATAATAAAAAAAAGAATTACAGTGATTAAATTGAAAAAAAAAATAAAACTCACAGGAACTTGTCACTTCCTAACCTGGAGTTTAGGTTAGAGCCTGAGCCAGCCCATTGTGCTGGTTTGCCTTCCCTTGGCCAGTGACTCTGCCAGCCTTGTTTCTGCTTCAGTGCAGTGTTGCAGCAACAAAGGAGAACAGATGATTCTGGCAACGCTGCTCACTGAAAATATTAGTGCTCTGTCTTTTGCTTTCTTACCTTCTATCAGCATTGCAGGGAAGTGGAAATAGTACAGGAATATAAGGTATTTTTTTTTACCCAGGTGTTTGTTTCTGCTGGGTTTTCATCCTGAATGTAAAAATTGCAATTCCTGATAAAACACAAGCTGTAAGAATTCTGTTGTTATACATCAATACCTGTCTCAAAGTCATAAAATGATCAGGGATAAGAAATCAAATTTTCAGCTGATTTAAAGAGAGAACTTTTCCCTGGCAGGATAAAGTAATTCAGTATATTTTCTTGTTTTCTGTGTGTGTTTATGAAGTGGTCACCATCACTGATGATTCACAAAATCCTGTATAAAAAGACTGGATCACACTGAAATGGTTAGGATAGCACCAAGTAATTTAAATCATAAAACAAATCCTACTTCATGAGTATCTGATCCTTTCCATACCTTCTGTATGGACATATTTTAAGGGAGAGCAGTGGGTTTGTTGCAGAAGAACACCTGTTTTTGAATTGTAGAGATATTGGTTTCAAGTGTTAACACAGGCTGATCATGTATATTTGAGTTTATTCTGAAATCAGTTCACACCAAAAAAGAGTCCAAAAAAAAAGGTACATGTGAGTTATATTTATATATATGTGTTAGATCTCTGTCTCTTTTTATAGCACACCCATCTCTGATGCCTTTGAGATCCAGAGAATGTAGAAATGTTTTGATTGTCATTCATTTTGGGCCTTGTGTAGTATATTTATTTAAATTTACATGACTTATGCATAAGTACACTTTGGTTGCCAGATTGTAGTCCCTGTTGAAAGAAAATGTTCCATGCATACATGTATATGAACATTCCCTTTTGGGTCTTTTGTGCTTCTTTCCTATTCTCTTTGAACTTTTTTTTTCCTTTCTTCATTTTAACGTGGAGAAATATTTGTGTCAGCCAGAGATTTCCCCTTCATTTATTAGGTTTTTGGGCAGTAATCACATTTAATTTTTTTCCTAGGTAAAATCAGACTATGACCATCTTCGGGAAACCCTTCTCAGAGTGACCAAAGAACGAGATTTGGCTGTAAAGGGAAAACACCAGCTCCAAGCCAAGCTGGAGAACTTAGAGCAGGTCCTAAAGGTACGTGAGATGACATCAAGTCCAACAGCCCAGTACTTCTATTTCTTGTTTATTATTCCTGATGCTCATCTGGGGAGTCACAGAAACAAAAGACACATAACTCAGGGACTGAATGCCTCTATTAATTATGATAACATGTATGGAATACAGTAGACCAAGTACTGACAAGGGATCTCAAACTATCAGAGGAGAGACATCTTTAGAAGCCTTTATCTGATGCTTTGCAAGTAGTTGGATGTAGGTTTTCACTATGCAGTGATTTAAGTCAAAATGTGGAAAAGAGGATGAGAATATGAACAACTGCCAAGATATTTTACTTTAGAGAGAGCTGTGTCTGCCAGTCTGGCTACAAAACGTTATTGTGGCCTTTACATTCTGTAAATCTTAAGAACTTCTTCAAAAATTTTCCTTCACTGAAGCAAAAGTTCTCTGCTGGATAAGAGATCCCGGGTTTCCATGTTCAGTACTTTTCTCCCTTTACCTTGAACAGATCTGAAACCCTACAGCTCCTTTTTAGCACTAAACCTTGCCCAAGCAGACGCAGTTAATTGTGTATTTCGTGTATGTCCTTGTATGTTTGGGAAATTACTGGTTTGAAAACACAGGTTGCAGCTTTCCAGCCATTGGAAAAAAAAGTTTTGAGGAATGTTTAGCCTGGTTTCCCTGTCTGAAAAGAAATTTAGTTTCTCTTTTGAGAAACTCGGGATGTATCAACAAAGCAGAAAAGATGGAGAACTGCTGAATTAGCCAACTTCTGAAAATTGCCTCTCACGTGGAGGAGTCTGATTTTCTGATGTGTGCAGCCAGCTTTTCCCATTCATCCCACTGCAATGGTGCTCATACCCATCTGCCAGCGCAGATGAGAAGTCTTTTGATAAGACTCCTTGGGTGAGAATTAAATTTGCTCCCCATTCAGCCCCATGTGTGAGCTCTGTTTGGTAAACAAGACTTGAAAGCCCTCGGAGTTTTGTTCTTGCATCAACCAGTTGCATGTTTCAGAACTGCAAAGTCACTTCTGTAGGAAAAGAATGGAGTCCTTTGTTGTCTTTGCAGCTGCAGGTACACACTGCAGCAGCTGGAGCCAGGATGGGCTATTCATTGTCAAATCCCCCTGCTGCCCTGGAGGAAGCAGGAAAAACAAGAAGTGTTTAAGCAGGTCCCTTAAGTGCTATTTCAGAAGCAGTTTATACTATACAGCTGTCTGGCTCTGTAGTTTGAAATCAAACTGATAAATGCACGGTGTCCCTGTGCTGCAGGGTTCTTGCCTTTGATCTGAAAGATACCCCAGAGAGGTTCCTTCTTCACACTTCCTTGGGAGGGCAGAGCCTTGTTTGACAACTGTGTTGAAATAGGAAGTCCCTACTGTATTTTTTCTGTGCTCTTTTAAATGTGGATTTGCCCTCTGATGTTAGAGTAGCATTATTAGAAGGTGCAAAAGGGAAGTGCAAATTTACACGTTGGAAAGTTCTGACCTGCCTCCCATTAAGGGCAGTGACAGCACAGACAGGTGATGGCCACCACCCACCCAAACCTTGGCAGTGTGATCACTGTGCAAGCCAGGCCTGCAGGAAGATGCAGAAGGAGTTCAGCAGCTCAGAGCTTTCTCCCTGCTGCCTTTCTGGTGCTCTCTGCAGTCCTGCTCCACTGCCCAAACCTGGGGCTTGGAAGAAGAAATGTCAGCAGCTGATGTGCAGGGAGGAAGCACAAAACAGATCTGCAGGGAGAACCAATTTGACACCAGTGTGTGAGGAGAGGAGTTGCTTCTGGTTTGGGGGAGATTTATTTTCTGTGCCAGGGGAGGGACAGATGCTGGGGTGAAGAGATCCTTGCTGCTTTAAATACTAAGTAGATAGTGACAATACTAAAATGACTGAGAGATACTTCTAGGTTAACACAGGTGACCAAATGGTCTTTTCTGACCTTAAAATCTGTGAACTCCAGATCATTAAATACATATTTTAGGAAATGGAGAAATTAAAAGCTGTGGGGAATCACAGATCATGGCTAACAATCTGTTTCTTTATTGCATTTTATAGATTCACTGTATGGTCCCAGTATTAATTATTTATTGATTTTTGTAAAGGACTAGAAATGTTCTGTAATACCTTTTGTAGAAGTAGCAAGAACTTAACAGTATCAAAATATGCTGTACCAAATCTGGTACTGAATCTTGAGAGAGTGAAGTGAGACCTTTTTTATGATAATTAAAGGTTTTAATTAGAGGTGTGAGAATGACTTGATTGCCTCACCATTTCTTGAATTTAAGAAATGTGCTGATGCTCCATCAGTGTCAAGTTTTGCATAAGACGTGATGGAAGCTGCTGAGCTCAATAAATGTAGCTTCATGCTAATTTAAATCATGAGTAAGACCAGTTAGCAAAATAGGTTATGTTCATTCAGATAAAATGAGAATCAGAGCCATTATTTTTGGTCATTATAAAATATTGATAATAGATATCACCCGGGAACAGATCCATTTAACTTCTGTATAGTATGCACAGTTCAGAAATGTATAGTCGAAATATTGAAAACGAGCCATAGTTGAGGGTCAAAACTGATGAATTGGAAAACCTTTTTGTTTTGTTGTTGTTATTTTTAATCAAATAAAAATAAGTAAATCCCAAGCAGAGGCCAAATGGAGCTTTGGAGACATTTCTGCTTCCTTTGCAAACATATCCAGATTGAGAGACATCAACCCCCCTGGGCTGTCCCTCTTTGTTGTGAGTAACATGTAGCAGATGATAACAGCTCATGAAAGGTTCGAAATATGCTGGATAAAATTTTCTTTTGTACACAATAGGAGATCTTTGGGGCTGCTCTTGTCAATTTTAGCCATGCATTTGTGTTTCCAAGTGCTGATTTCTAATAGGTTGGTGTGCAATAACTCATGGTGCTGCAGATAAGACATTGTGCCTCTGCTCTGAGAGTAATATGGGAATAATATGTTATTTGGAAAATAAAAATCTTCAATACCAGTCTCACCAGAGAAGAGATCAGAATCTAGAAAGAGATCTTTCTTAACTCCCATTTATTAAGAGGGTGTTTGAAAGTGACAGTGATGTTGGGAGAATAATATTAACCTGTAATGAAAAAGATTTCTATCTGCAAAGGGTATCTTGACATTGTTCAGCTTGTGCTCTTCCCAAGAACCTTTCTCATATTGCTTTGAATCATTAGCAGCAAATGTACTTTAAAAGTTGTTTATGAGTACTGTACGGTCCCTTTTGTCCAAATCCACCAGTGTTAGTTTTGTTCCCTCTAATTAGCTGTAGATAATAGGCAGAAATCAGCAAAGGTAAGCTCTTTCTTTTGGGTCATCATTTGCAAAACAAATGACAAAAGCATATCCTGGATAAAGAGGCATTTAGGGAATTGTCGGGGTAATTTTTTTTCCACACTTTGACTTTTTAGCACAAGACAAGAGGGCTGGGTCTAAAGCTGTGCCAGGGGAGGTTTAGGTTGGATATTAGGAAGAATTTCTTTCCAGAGAGGGTGCTCAGCCATTGGAATGGGCTGCCCAGGGAAGTGCTGGATTCTCCGTCCCTGGAGGTTTTTAAGAAGAGACTGGATGTGGCATCAGTGCCATGGGCTGGGAACCACAGCGGGGTTGGATCAAAGGTTGGACTTGATGATCTCGGAGGTCCTTTCCAACCCAGCTGATTCTGTGATTCTATGATTCTATGATTCTATGTTTGGCTGCAGGTGGAACGGGTTAAAGTGTCCTGATAGTTTTCCCTGTTCCCTTGAAACAGCATATGCGAGAGGCTGCTGAACGGCGGCAACAGCTGGAGTTGGAGCATGAGCAAGCCTTGGCTGTCCTCAACGCCAAACAGCAGGAAATTGAGCTCCTGCAGAAGGTAAGGGGAGCCAGGGAAAGCAGGGAAAGCCAGGGGAATTCCCAGGCTGCAGTGGCGGAGTGAACAGCGTGAAGTGGAGCTGTTGGTCTGAAGAACTTGAACCCCAGCTGCCAAACTGGATCCTGCTCTGGATTGTTCTGTGTGATCGCTGCTGCAGCAGCAACAAGTGGGTGTTGTCTGTGCCAGTTGGTTTAGGAATGTTTATGCCAGTGAAGGTTAACCTGACTCCAGTATATCTAAGTCCTCTTTCTCAATAGGGATAAACTGACACAATCATATATATTTCCTTTGTATTTCAATTGCTTCCTTCTGTGCCTGCCTCAGGAATATTTGTGCATTTCTTAAATTTCAGGAAGGAATCTGGTCTTTATTTCATGATAATCAAAATATGAGGTCTCTGCCATTTCCAGTTGGCTGGAAGAGTTAACATATCAATGTTTTGTCAGGATTTCTTTGGCTTTCTGTTCCAGATATGGAATTCTTGCTACCTTTCTCCATTAAATTAATGAGTCATCTCAATCATAGTTCATCTTCTTTTTCATAAATGTATTCAGTTTGTGTGACAAGGCTTTGGTTAGTGGGGTGGCTACAGGAGAGGCTTCTATGAGCCAAGAGAGAAGATATATATGAGAAGATGCCAGAAGCTTCCCCCATGTCCAGCAGGTCCAATTCCAGCCGGCTCCAGGAGGGACCCACCACTGGCCAAGGCCAAGCCCATCAGTGGCAGCGCTTCTGGGGTAATGTATTTAAAAAGTGGGGGGAAAAACTGCACAAGGGCAACTGCAGCCAGAGCAGAGGTTCCCCTGCAGCCCTTGATGAGGACCACGGTGAGGCTGCCCATGGAGGACCCCACACCAAAGCAGGCTGGGACACCATGGGAAACCTGCACTGGAGCAGGATCCTGGCAGAGCTGTGGACCTGTGGAGAGAAGAGCCCACACTGGAGCAGGTTTGCTGGGGGCACTTGTGACCCTGTGGGAGATTCCCACTGGAGCAGCCTGTTCCTGAAGAGCTGCACCCCATGGGAGGGACCCAGGCTGGAGCAGTTTGTGAAGAACCGCAGCCCGGGGGAAAGACTCACGTTGGAGAAGTTTGTGAAGAACTGCATCCCATGGAAAGGACCCAGGCTGGAGCAGGGGCAGAGTGTGAGGAGTCCTCCCTGTCAGGAGGAAAGAGCAGCAGACACAACGTGTGGTGGACTGAACACAGCCCCCATTCTCTGTCTCCATTCTCTGTCTGGGAGAGAGTTCGGGAGTACCAGGGAAGAAGGGAGGGGTGAGGGAAGGTGTGTTTAAGACTTGATTTCATTTCTCATTATCCTACTCTGATTTGATTGCTAATAAACTAAACTAATTTCCCTGAGCCTCTTTTGCCCATGACAGTGATTCCTGAGGGATCTCTCCCTGTCCTCCCATGACACTTTTGCTGTGTTTTCTCTCCCCTGCCCAGCTGAGGAGGGGAGTGATGGAGCAGCTTTAGTGGGCACCTGGTGTCCAGCCAGGGTCAGCCCACCACAATAAACTAAACAGTTTTTAAGTACCTCATTTCCAAGGTCATTCCCTAATTCACAAATCACTTTAAGACCTTTTTTTTTCCACGCTGCAATTTCTCAGTATTATAATACAAAATACATGATATTGAGTTTCAATCATACCAAAGTCACTTAAAGCTGCAATTGTCTCAGTGCTAATGTTGATTTTTCCAATTGCTGGACTAGATTAAAACACAGAAATAATAGTGCTAATGGTAATTTGATAGAGAATTGGCAGGGGGTGACATTCTCAGTAGAATAAAGGATATTTCTAATGGAGTTTGCTTGAAATAGAAAGCTGCAGTTGACCAAATGAAATCTTTCTGTTAATTTTCTTTTAGTCTTTCTCAATTAATGTACTTAGGCACATTTCAAAATGCCATTTCTAGCTATATTCAGCTGTTATTATCAGAACTTCCTCATAAATTTTGGACTTGAAATTTAAGTCCTGGCAAAGCAAAGAAACCAAAGGAAGGTACAGCGTTTCTTGCTAATTTTTGTTACATTCATCTACCAAAAATACGTTTGGTTTGGGCACAGGAGGCAAATCTCTGTGCTGGTCTTTTCTCCAGTCACTTTTGCTAAGCTGCAGCGTGACAGATGTCAAGCACAAAGGAGGTTATATTGTATTTGGTATTTTGCTCAGTGCAACTGGCTCAGCATCTGCAGCCAGCACTTAAATTCTTGTTCAGTGGAGCTGAAGGAACAAGATCTCCCAGCGTACCTGGTACGTGTGTGGGTTAAATGATTTCTTCCCTTCTTTTTTATTGGAGTCATATAATTATTTGAGAAAGTCTTGTGAAATGAAAGTAGTAACTCTGGGCAGTAACAGGATGGCATTTCACAGCACATCTTCTTACTGTTGTAAAGGCTCTGAGGAGCCCCCAAAATGGGCACTTCAGAGCAAAGCAAGTTGCTGGTACAGCCCCATTTTGAATATAAATAAAGATTCATTGTCTTTTTTAATATAAATACAGGCTTTTCAGCTCAGATTTTTCAGTCTAAAAGTAAGAGCACTATATTGTTCACCACGATTCTGTGCTGATGGGGAATCAGATGGGCTTTTTCTTTTAAGAAAACCTTAATACACGAGGCAGTTGGATGTGAAAGAGAGATAGCTATTGATGCAGGGTTTCTAATCATTTATCCAGAACTCATATTCTGGGTAGATTTTATTAAACTTGTACTGATGGATGACTCAAGGCTTTCTATTACCTGTTATCACATGTTTGCTGATGCTCATGGAGCCAATATTTATCGAGTGCTAGCACTAAGACTTATTACTGTAGTCCAGGAAGAAATATGACTGTGCTGGCAGGATTGAAGGAGGCTTTATTATCCTGCATGACAGTGAAGGATAGTTTGGGTGGATGTTCTGGTTGTGACTTTATGGCCTGACCCAGCTTCCACTGAAACCAATAAAGGAGTAGAGTGGCCCTTAGAGGTGAGGGGAATGAAGTTAAAATTGCTGTTATCTGTGTCCATCATGGGACTCTCTGGGCCATTAAATTGGAGAGTCTGTGGGGTGCTGTTCTCTGCCAAACAGGAGGGTTTTAAGATTTTTCTCTGGTGAGGAATGTGCAGAATGATACAATGGTTAACAACATTTGTGCTTATCTTGGGCAAGCTTCAATGAAGGAGATACTGAAACCTTAAATGGAAATAAAGGGAGGGTAACACAAAGTTACTTAGGGCTGCTTTTTGGTTTTAAGGTTTAGACTTTTCCCGACTGTGATTTGATAAGTGAATTTCTGAGCTATATAAAACACTTTTCTGCTCTTATTTATTCTCTCTTTTCATCATTGATTGCAGCCTAAATGTTGCACTGCTGTTTTCAGAGAGCCTGACTTGTGCTTGCCTTGAGGTGTTTTGTGAGCTATTTTTTTCAATGATAAATACTGATGCTTCATTAAAAGAATGAGCTTAATTTTTGTGTTGCTTTCTCCTACCTGATATGGGAAGTTTCTACGCTATGAACCTCCTCAGTACCAAACTCCACTTCAGCTTTAATTTGGAGGGTTTCAGAGATGTGATCTTGCAGTGTGTTGAGCCTGCTTGTGTTGGCCCAGCAAAATACCAATGCTATTAAGCTTCCCTGAGATTCGATCTCCTAAAAATAAGCAGTTATTTCAGAGGCTTGGAGCCCAAGTGCTGGAGTAATACTGGCAGAGCCACCCTTCCAGACTGTAATTGGCTCTGGATTTGTGTATACAGTATGCTACTTTATGTGCTTAGAGCATATTATGTGTGGTATGACTAATGATTTTCCCTTTTCCTCCTTTTTTTCTCTTTTTTTTTTCCTTTTTCTTTTTTCCTTTTCCATAAACACAAGGCTCAGGTTGAAGCTAAGAAGGAACATGAGGGAGCAGTTCAGTTGCTAGAGGTAAGATACTCTGTGTTACCTTTGCCTATTCAGGTTCCCTTCTGAATGTGATAACTTTACAGTATCATCACTTCTGAAAGTTCCAAGGAATATGTAGGCAGATAGATTTTTTTTTTTTAATCTTCTAATATAATTGTATCCTCTAAGGTTTATAATTCAGTTAGGAGTGCATTAAGCTGAGCTGTTGGAAGTGATTTGTGTACCTCAGTTTCTCATTTGGGACCTTTTTTTTTGTAAAATACTATTAAAATAGAAAGTGATTAATTATGAGAAATATTATTTATTAGGCTGGAAATATAGCTGCAAACACCAATCTGTTACCTAACGTTCCTAATTAAATACTGGCTAATAAACATAAGGCAACATGTTAAAGAACTAAAAATTTTAAACCTGATGAAAGAATTTAGGTGCTTCAAATAAACTTAAAAGGGTGTGGTAGAGAGAGAACACTTCATTTTTCTGCCTGATGAAAAGGCATGAAATGGTTTTTAAGGGTTAATGTATCCTAAAGAACAGGCAATACCATGGATTGATCATAGCAAGGGCATTGCCAATATTTCATTTAAAAATCTGTTTTTAGCAAAAGCTGATTTCTAGTCTGTTTAGCTTCCCACAGTATTTCTGTGTGTCCACTTGCTGGTCATGCCTTGGTGAAAGGTGTTTTTTCAGGTGCATCGATCAACTGTAAAGAAAAAATAATTAAAGAATTCGTTCATAAAAATCAATATTCCCACAGCACGTGTTTTGCTCATAGCCTTTCATATTCACCATATATATTGAGTTTGTTTTAGCTTTCAGAACACAAGATTAAATTATTATTTAATGCCTGGTGGAAAGTATATAATGCAGGAAAACATAATTAAAAACAAGGCAGGCAAGAGATTATTTACCCCCCTCAAGCTGAGCACAATTCCTGTGTAGCTGATTTGTCTGCAACCTGCGATCTGCACAACCCCACTGAGGTTGCCAAAGCTTTTGCTTTTTATTGCCACAAGTGCATTATTGTTTTAGCATTTTATTTAATGTGCCTTTTGCAGTTTGAGATCAGCAGCAGTATTGATTTCTGAAGCGTTCTGTAGCGTGGTTTGTGTTAATGCATGTGTTTACACGTGGAACTGTTCTAATATACTTCGCTTTGAAATGTAAAAACAAAACAGAACAAAAGTATTCAAAACTGTTTTTATTTCTTTGGTTATTTCACATCTCTTTGTTTACTGTGTCTTGTTTGGGATTTATTGCTTTGCACTTCATCCAGAACACCTTGGACAGCATGCAGGTATTTTAGGGCATAAATTCTCCTTTCCCTGTCCTGAGTCCTGCACCTTTCCCTCTAAAATGAGTACAATAGCCCTGCCTAACCTTGCATGGGATGCCTGCTAGAACCATTGTAATGCAAGCATGCTTTGCTTTTTTTTTTTTTTGGCCAAACACCAAATCATCAAAATTAGACTTTTATTCCACGAGAAATTAATCTCGGCATGATTTGATGAGAACTCCGATCCTGATTTTGAAAGTCAAATTTCTTAAGAGCATGCCCATTAGGAATGGTTTGGTAGTTTATTCACCACTGTAAACTTTCTGACTGTGTGGATTTTGTCTGAATTCAGATTGTTTCGCTGTTAATACAGAGGCTATTTTATGTGGTATTTTCACCTGAGGTTGATTTGAACCACCCAGTGAAAGCTATTGCTGCTAAGAACAGCTAAACTATAAAATAATATCTCCCCAGCAGAACATGTGAGTTAATTACCACTCTGAATTCAAACCTGTCCACTTGGAAAGTTGCTCATCATCTTCCCTGTCTCGTGTGAACAGTATCTGTGTTGTAATGGATGAAGTCTCTGCTTCATTTTCTGTTTAAGAAGCCATTTGAACTTTAGAAGCAGCACCATGGGTTGTATGAGAAACTTGGCGGGTGCCAAGTGCCAGACATTCAATCTGTCTGCAGCAGGGAATGTCTCCTCATACAACCACTGCTGTAGGCAGAGCCACTTTTAGGGAGGTCTGGTAGACTTGGCACCTCTGTGCCATCGTTAGCAGGGCAGATCATACGGGAGGAACCACGACAGAGAATAAAAACCCAGATTTTATGGCTGTGAGCACACGCCTCGCTCGGCACTGACGTCCACGGACGTGTAGGTTTTCTCCAGCGAGGTGAGTCTGGCTGGCTGACAGCAAACCAAGCACATGCCTGAAGCCAAGAAGCGAGGATGAGCACAGGGAATGCTTCCTGGTAGCTCCACTGAGGATCTTAGGGCCCTTTTTTCTTTATATAGTACCAGCTTTGTGCTCAATTCTAACTCACAACCTTAAGCAGTAAAAGCATTTCTCTTCCAGGCTTCCCACTGTCATGACAGAACAACTTGAAATTTCCACATACTCACAAGAAAAGACAAAGAAGGCATATACTGAGATGCATATACTTCTAAAATTAATAGATAATAATACATTACTGTTTTTTCAAAAACATTTTTAAGATGGGCTTTTTAGAGGTGGTATGTAATATGTTGTTTTCTTGATATGTAAAATGTGCAGTTTTTCTTACATGAACTGAGAATGTTTTGTCTTTGAGAAAACCCAAACTCTTAGTTCAGTTGAATGAATTTAATTGATTCCTTTGTTAAAACAGTTCTTTAACGAGGCATATACTATAAAAGGGAGTTTTAATGAAGGAAAGTGATATTTGTTCATCACAAAGCACCAGTTCAGGATACAATACATCACCTTTTCATACAAGGAGCCCATTAGTGCCTCTGCTGAGCTACTTCTGCTGCTTTGGGTCACAGCACATAGACCTGGGTTCTCCCTGGGTCTCCAGTGGCCTTCCCTCTGCCACATTTCCAGAGCACAGACCAACTGGTTACCCCTATGTGAAAATCAAACCTCACAAAGGAAAACTCTCAGGAGCTTCTCTGATTCTTCAGTCTTTGCAAGAGGTGTTAATATGTTCTTTCCTAACTCTCTGGGCGCTCCAGATTTGTGGGTTTTGTCTTCTATGCAGATTGAATAAAATGCAGATTGAAATTTAAATTCATTGTACTGAAAACATTATTATATCCTTAATTTAGCTGGTACAATGAATGTGCAGAATGTGGATAAAAGGCTTTTTCATGCTCTAGTGTCTTTACTACTCTTCATATGTTCTGAGTAAAAGTGATAGAAAAAAATCCTGAATTCCCTGGCCCTTTGTCATTTCTTTCAGTCAGGGAATCTTTCTTTCACATCACCTTATCCATTTTCCCACATCAGGAATTCATAAGCTGTACGTAGGCAAATTTCCCAGGTCAGCACAGAAGTTCTCTTTTGTTTTATGTTCTTTTTTAAGTTCTCTTTTGTTAAAGCCTGATGCCTCGAAATTCAAACAAAAATGTTTGCCAACAATGACATTTTGGTGCTTCTCACAGCCTTTCAACCAACCTCCTCTTGCTGGAGTCTGGAGTACTTTGTGTGGCTTTAAAGAGAGGAGCATTGGTTTTGGAAGGGAATTCAACCAGTACCTGGGCCTAAATTCTGCATGAGCCACTGTGGGTTTTTCTGTTCTTGTTGAGTTTTAACACATAAATGTTAATCCAGCCATTCAGGAGGTTTCAACTTAATAGCAGAGGATGGGCAAATCTCAGAAAAATACCTGAGTTTTAGAAAAAGTTGGAAGAGCACACCACAAAACTGACATTCAGATGTGTGTAGAAGTCACAAAGCTGTAGGATCTGTTTGCAGGTGTTCTTGACAGTGGTTTTTTGAGCCGCTGCCAAAATATACAATGAGGAATTTCCCCTTTGGAAACTGAGGACGAAAGGAGAAATCACCTCAGTATTCCGGGGTTACCACCGGGCTGAGAATCAGAGGGAGATCGTGGGCCTGTTTGTCCCAAATAGTTTGCCTCTCCTGGCTTCCTGGTCCTTCAGAAAAATCTGATGGAGTCCGAGCTCTGATCTCAGTGTTGTGTCTTGGTTGTGCAGGCCAAGGTCCGGGAGCTGGAGGAGAAATGCCGGACGCAGAGCGAGCAATTTAACCTCCTGTCCAGAGAGCTGGAGAAGTTTCGGCAGCAGGCAGGGAAGATTGATCTCCTGAGCAGCAACACGTTGGCACCCTCGGATATCTCTGGTTCTCCTGGTAAATCTCTATCCCAGTTAATGAATGGAATAGCCACTTCTATAGGCAAAGGTAAGGACCAGCCTTTTGTTTGTGGGTGTCGGTTCTGCCCTGTAGGTTTTCCGATGCAACTCTGTGATGTAAACACAGTTTGCTGTACAAATGGAGGGTGGAATCCACTCCTAGTCCCTATTTATGACTTGTTTAAATTTCAAAGTATCTCTTAAGCCTTCACTGAGCTCGTTCCAGTTTTATTTGGGTACTGCTGGGAGCACAATTCTCTCTAATTGTTGTTGGGTGTAGTGATAAGAAACCAGTTCAGTGTTAAATTGTGTGTTTCTTATGTAAAAATATACTTCCATTGTAAGAAGAAGGACTGTCTGCATATACAGGCTTTGTTGTGAAACCTTCCCTGTTTCAGGGACACAGGGGTAGGTCTGCTACCTTGTTGAAGTAGCAGTTCATTGGGAAAGCAAGCACAGAGACACACACACACTGTACTGGCCATTACATAGAAGTGTAAATAGAGATGGGTAGAAAATAGAGGAACTGAACGAAGTATTTTGACAGACATCAAAGTGGTTTTGGCTTAATTTCATTTGTTCAACAGAAATGATGCACTTCTCCACAAAAAAATTGAAAGTAAAACATTAAAAAAATTAAAATTGAAGCAAACACTGTCTACAAAACACAGATTCTTGTATAAAGTGATTTCGGCTGAAAATGAGTTTCATAGGGATATATTTTAACAGAACTGGGTGAGGATAATATCTACAGTTGCTTGCTAAACTGTGCAAAGGTACGTTTAAATTTTTAACCGTGTTTCAAATAGTATTTAAAGATGTAACTCCCAGTTGTTCTAGAAACAGAAGAGCCTCGACAAAAATATTATTGATTTGAGTTTGAAAACAAGTGGAGAATGTAAAGTTTAAAAAACAAGAAAAATTGATATACATGTGTATTGTTGTTCTTACACTTACAGTGCCCAGGATAGTCCACAGTGTGTGGTTATCCAAGATCTGTGTTGAACTTTCACCAGGTCATCTCCTGTTGCCAGAGGCAACGGCTCTCCTAAGCACAGAGCTTTGTAAACCATCCATTATTCATAAGAAAATTGCAAAGGTCAAGGCAAGGGGTTACCTGAGCACACTTGGAAATCACTTCCATGTAAATCACGTTGGATTGTGGATTATCAGGATGTTATTCTCGAGGCTGAGGAGTGTCCTCACCAGCTCAGTGAAGAATCACTTCACTTGTTCTGCAAAAAACCAGCTGTCAGTTAATTCCCTTTACTTACAAATTCACCAAAGGTTGTTTTAAAATAAGTGTAAAAAGGAACTGGAAATATGAAATAGTCTCGACTTTTCTCCCTAAGCTTCTAGAAAAACCCTGAGCAACAGGTCCTGGGAATCACAAATCATTTCCCTGCTGCTGCAGACGAGCAGTGATTTTCAGTGAAGGGTGCTAAACCCAATGTGAAACCAAGTCAAAGGGAAGCAAGGTGACATCCTTCTTTCATTTCAGTTCAGTAACTCTGTATTTTGTGTGCCTTGGGTTCTTGAGCACAAAATTGGAGCTGTTGGCAGTCTTGCCCGCTGTGGTGCATGTTAATTCATAGGCTTTTCTGGAGCTGCAGGTTTTACTTAACTGGATGTCAAAGTCCAGTAAATGGAGAATTCTGGAGGCATTACCTGATAGCCATAAGAATTTAGTAGAAATTTCCTTAATATCAGCAGCATTAGCTCTTCATGTCTTCTAAGGACAGGATTTTCAAATTAGTTCAAATTAATGTTAAAGAAAAGGTAGTTAGGTATTGAAATGTCCTTCAGGCAGCTGGGGAAGGTCCAGCCTGTATCACTGCAATTGATTTAAACAGGTTCCCACCCCCAGATGAAAATCACCTAAACTTTTTAAGATACTCAGTCAAACTCTCCAAACTAATAAAATACCAATGGAAAAACCTTTTTAAAAACCTTCAAAACATACCAAACAGAAATATTCCATGTAATCCTTGAGTAAAGGCACAGCAAATGCAGCCAGGTCTGTACTGAAGGCATTTAAAGGCTGTAAATCTTTCCCCATAACCTTTTGATTTTTTATGTGACTAAGAATTCAGGGCCTGCAGCACCAGTGAATAAACATCAGAAATCCTTGGACAACATTCATTCTCAGTATGAATGCACTGATAACAATAAAGTGATGTTTGAGCAAGTGGGCAGGATTTCTAATTATTGAAATCAGCCCTTCCCCAATAATGATGGTAATGTACAGCAAGTTCTTCAAACCAGAAGTGTAATTATTTTTATTATGTGTGAGGAAGAAAGAACACAAGAGGGAACACAGGGACAGCTTTCAAAGCAAAGCGAACGACGGAAATGAGATCAGTTTATGACCATCTGCTTTGCCTTAATTGGTGATGTTTGAATGTATCAGGAAATGAAATAAACCCAGCCAGAATGGATTAGAGCATTAAAAGTTCACTTTAAGCATATAATAATGTCACAATCAGATAGAGAAACCTTAAGATTTATTATTCATCAGATAAGAGGCTCGTCTAAATGGTCTTTCTGGGTAATTTACGTAGTCCATACGGAATCAGCAATTGCAATAAATAAAATGGAGAGTCTAACTGTAATGCAAGTATGGGCAGCTTTAATTCTCCTGAAACATTTCAATTAGGCCTGGTGATCTTCCTTTTCTCTTGAAAGGGTGTTCTTCAGACTTTAACAGGTATTTGCCAGGCATGGGAAAATAATGGCCATTTTGAGCATATATTGATTTCACAAAGACTTTATGGATAAAAACCCCGTGGCTTTATAGGGTTCTTTTCTAGTATTTAGAGAAAAAAAAAGAGACATTTCTAGATGCTGCTGCATTTTCTTAAGAGCTGACCTCTTGTACTCTTCATTTTAAAATGTGTTTTTTCCAGAGGGCAGATATAAAAGGAAAGGTGTTTCGTTTGGGTTTTTTTGCTTGGTTTGCAGTTAACAAGCTTTAAAGCAGTCTGTAGGTCTCATTCTTCCACAGTCTGTAGCTCAAGCCCAGGGACATCATGCAGCCTTTTTTGTCTGTATCCTGTATTCACAATCTGCAGGAGTAGCTCTCCTCTGTAGAAATGATCAGGAGATGACAGAGGTTCAGGAGGTTTCAGGAGGAATGTGCTTCGTGCACTGTGAGCCCAAATTTTGTTTGTTTTGTTTGGTTTTTTTTTGCAAAGGCATTACTTGATGATACCTGTGTTTATTTTTTTTTAAATCCAACTGTGGCTCTATATACATAGAATCTGCATGAATTTACATATATTATTTAAGTATCTCATGACCTTTTAAAAAGGCTCCTCTTCAGAACACACAGGAACTCACTGCTAAAGCTGCATGATAAGGCTCATATGAAAATCAGTTCTTTCCAGTTTACTGCAGATATTAGAAGAATAGAGAAAAGCAGTCCCACAGCATGGAAAGAGCCTTAGAGGATCAGCTTCTGTTATTTCACACACACTTTCCTAAGGAGACAGGAGTTGATGGCACCCTGTGTGGATCTTATTGACAAGGGAGATGCTCCATTGCACAAGTAGCCAAATAAATGGAGAAACAGAGGACACTGAAGGCAGCAATTAGTCCAGTTAGGAAGACAGATCATTTTGCAGAGCTAGACTTGGGGCAGAAGCTGCACTTCCACATACGTTGATGGATATTCCAGTGACTCTGATGGGAGGTGAGGTATCTATGTGGGCATACATGTGTCCAGTCACTAATGCAATCACAACAACATAGTTTTCTCTTCTACATGTTAAAGATTCAGGGCAAATTCTATGTATTCTGTTTCACAAGCAAAAATAATAAGACAGATCAATATCTTCCAGCGTCCTGATGCTCCTGGAGTTCTTGATAATCCATGTCCCTATCCTAGTTATCCTATATGTATGCAAAGCAAGGGCTAGATTGTCCTAGAATCTTTCTCCACATTTGCCATGTTGTGCAACTAATTTAAAAACAAAGCCTGAAGAATCCAGGAGGTATGAGACCAAACAGCAGTTTCCTTTGAATGAATAATCACAGTTGGCCCAATTATTTATAGGCTTGGCGCTGACAGGCTGATATGGCAAGCACATTAACAGCAAACAGAAGGAGCTAAATTGGCTGAAGGTTTCTGAACAGGGATGACTTTTTTGTTATATATGTGAGAAAGGTTCCAAGAATAAAAAATGTGCCCTTTTCCAGCCTGGGGATTGCTGTAAGCGGGGCTGGCTGTAATTAATCTTTTGTGTGGTGAGTTGTATATTACCCTGCTGTCAATGGGCTTAAGCTGTCCTGCTGTAAATTACAGTGATGCAGAGAAAATTAATCATAATGGACTAATGAGAACACCAGAAAAACCCTCTGATGATATTCTTGGAGCTTATTCTCCTCTGCAGTATGAATAAAGAGGTTCCACTGATAATTCCTGGTGACGTGGTCTGGGAAGCTGCAGTTCAGTAGCAAAACATTGCTGTCCAGACTTCTGGCAGAACAGCAGAGGAAATGCTGAACCTACACATATTCAGAAAAATTAGAGCATAGGCTCATTATGTTAATGAAAAGGAGAATGCACTCTGCATATCTGGATGTGTCAGCAAGGACTGTGCTTTGCTGTAACTTCTGCTCACGCTGCAGGTATAACTAAGCTCAGTTTACAGTCTCCTGCTGTCCTGTGGTTTGGGGACTAAACTAACAGTAAAAGGGAAAAAATGTAGAAGTATTTTATATAACACTTTGTTAGTCTGTCTTGCAACCTTGATGTCGTTCTTTTTAATTGTCTCCCCTCACCTCCAGGCCTGATTTTCACTGGAGTCAGTGGGAGATAAGAGGGATCAGCCTCCTTAGGTTATTCAATGTGCAGGATACGCTGCCTTTTCATTTTCTTAAAACTGTTTTTAAAAGCGCAACAAAAATATTCAAAAAGGATTTCTGAAGATTTTTCCTTTCTCATAGCCCAAATCTTCCATTTTTTTGGAAACTGGAGAGATGGAACTGTGATCAAATTACGTGTTTTAGTGCTGGTGTTAAAGAGGAACTCTCACGAAGTATGAAGCAGGTGCTCTTGGCACTTGCTGCCTGACAAAAGTCAAACCACTTCATTTGAAAATGAACATCCTGCCAACTAAATCATTAGCATTTCAGTCACTTTCTCAGAAGACAAATGTATGACTCGGTTCTACTTTCCAGTATATGACAGAGTCCCCAAAAGAAATAAAGGTTCTAACAGCAGCTCGTTAGTGCTGGGTATGTTAAACAGCAGGTCAGGTGACTTCTCTGTACATATTAAGGTGCTCAGAATGAAGGTGGACTTTTTCCAACAAGGAAAAATTGAACTTTGAATTTTTTGAGTTAAAATACCTTCACTTTCTACATTATGTTTTGTTACATATGGTTGATTTATGTGATTTACCAAGAGACTGGGAACGAGTAGGCAGAGCCTTTTGTGTTCTGCAGTCTACCTACTGTAGTCTTTTTCTGGAAGGATTTTTAACAGGAGGAGAAAATAACTCACTGCTGCTTATTAGTTGGCAGTGTTTCTGCTTGAGAGCAATTCCTTATTCTCGTGTGTGTTTTGTTCACTGCCAGTTCATGAAAGCCCTTCTGGAAGTCGCTGTGTGATCTCGGAGTTCATACGACCCCTTCAAATATCTGGAGACAAACCAGAACAACTGTCTGTCAAACCTACATTCCTGTCCAAGTCAAGATCTGGTACCCCAAGATGCAGATTTGATTCAGACGTGAGTCTTTTTAAATTTCTTACTGCAAATGTGTGTTACAGGGGCCAAGACTCCTCTGCTCCAGGGGGCTGATGCAGGTTGATCCACCTGCTTTTAAAAAGTCAAGACATGAATGTTCTCATTTTCTGAGGCAGCTCGAGAACACGATCAGTGGGAACATAACTGATATTTTCAAGGCAGACACCACCTGCTAACAGCCTTTCCAGCCTTTCCAGCCTTTCCAGCACCCTCTTAAACTGATACTGAGCCTGTAAAATGGAAGTGGAAGTTGCAGGCTGTTGTCACCAAAGTCTTCCACCATCCAGTTGTTGCATCTGGTGTTTAATTGTACTTTTGAAAGGTTCTGTTCCTCCTTTCTTAGAAAGGTTTTCTGCTTTTTGGCAGGATTCTGGTAGAAACCCAGTGGGAGGCTCAGAAGAGCTTTTCAAAGCTGCCATAAAAAGTTGTTTGTTAATATTTAGGAGAAATGTTATAAATAAAAATAGGTATGGGACAAATTTTGGAAAACTTTTTAGAAGGGCATAATTTTCTATTAAATACTAAAAGGTCTGGTTTGTGTGGGCAAATACCCATGAGGAAATGATCTTTAGATTTTACCCCTTACTTTGTAGTCTGGAATCCCTTTCTTAATCTTTACAGGAGTAAATAAATTGCAACTGTGCATATTTTCTTTCTATATTATATAAGTTCATTGCTATTGAACCTGTGAGAATTGATAGAAACTAATGTTTCTAAATGGATCACAAACCTGAGTATTGTGTAGGACACTCAACAAAATATTAGATTCTTGTATAGTAGGAATTCCATGGGCATATCTAAGGATTATCCACAAGAAATATTTGTGTATATTTGTGTAGCAGCATTACTGAAAAGTGGAAACATTCACTGCTTTTAGAAGAGGCCACAGGAAAAGTAGTCAAAGCAGAAAAAGCAGCTTAGCAAGGAGACTTAGGGAAGCAGAACTAACAGCAAGGAACAGAAAAAGCACACGTCACATTTAATTCCCTTTTTCTATTATTTTTTGAGTTATCTCTCACTGAGAATGTCAAGCCCTCTTTTGGAGAATTGTACTTTTTGTGCCTTCTAGAGTGTAATTATGTGATACATACTTACATTATGCAAGCTCACAGAAATTAAGCTCCATTCCTTTTCAGAGATATCCAGACCTAAGGGAGAGTGTATGAATAAAATCTAAAAATGGAGCATAACGCTGGGAAGTCTGAAATAAATAAGAAAAAAAAAAAGTGACACTCTGCAAAAAGTATATTTGCAACTGCCCTGGTTGTCACTGGTGCCAAAGTCTTCTAGAATAACCATTCTTGGTTGAGTTATGCACCATATAAAGGTGGCAGGGTGATAATCCTTGGAAATGTGCATACATCCCCAAATTCTACACAGGGGAAAATACCTGTTCTGGGACTGTTAGTGTCCTCTTCACTGGGGTCAAGTGTTGGTGGAATAGTGTGTGCTGTGCTAACCCACCTCTTGAGAGTTAATTCAGAGGAAAAGTGTATTAACTCAGCATTTTTCTGGTGTATTTTGACAAGTTTAGAGCTGAAAGTTGCAGTTCAATATTCACTCTGTTTAGATGGTAAAATTGCAATCAATTTTTGGACAATGTTATTTGATCCCACTGTTTACCTGGCATTTCTATTTTGATTAAAGTTCTCTCAAGCACAGGCAAAGAGTTGGTCATTTTTTCTGAAATGGCTCACAGCATTCTGTAAAATAAATGGCAGGAAGTTTAACTCTCACTTTAAAAACTCTACTAGGCTCAAAGCATAACAGAAAGAATTACTGTTTTAGCAGTGAGGTACCTGATGTGGAGCTAAAATAGGCACAGTCTGTGTTGATTCAGCACCACAATTTAATCTCTGGGTTTTGTAGACCAGATTTGTAATGGAATAAATGTGTGGCTTTGCAGATTTGAGTTAAATATGATGGTAAATTCCCAGGAAATATGTTTCTTTCTGTTAGTGGAAAGGGTGGGATTCAACAGATGCTGATGCTGTGGATTGGATTGGCAAGGGGATATATTTTGTGTGATACTCATTGTTTCCAATTGTTTGGAAGCTGACACTTCCACCAGCTCTAAACTCAATATTTGTTTTAAGTGCTTAGTCACTGCTGTCAGCCCTTCTAAGTAAAATTAACCAGTTGTCTTCCATGTTGGAATTTAATTTCTGTTTTTTCTCAATGTTGCATGTTCGCTGTCTGATTGATATCACCTGTCAGGAAAACTGTTCATGCAGCTTTTTGAAATAGCATTACCTTTTTTTTTTTTTTTTTGCCCCCCTACAGATGGATAATGATCAGAATTCCAATACCTCAAAGCAGAGATATTCTGGGAAAGTCCATCTTTGCATTGCCCGTTATAGGTAAAACCCCCCATCTCATTCCATATATAATACATATATAATGTTGTAATATTCAACATTAGGTTTTCCTTCACTTTATTCACACTGAATTATTACATGGAATCAGTGTTATGGATAACAGACCCCTTTACTGACTGCAAAATAGTGCCATGTCCACGTGCTTTAACTGTCAGAGGAAGCTGAACATGACATGTCTCTCTCACCCACCACTGTATTTCCAACCTTCAGTGCCTAAATGACATGAAATTGGTACCTCCTACTTTGCAGAGGATGTCTCAATCTGTTCTTATAAATTACCTTCTCAAGCAAGAAAAGATTTAAAAGTCCATCGCATCTTTGCTTTGCACTTTAAAATTTCAGGTATAAAGTCCTGTCATGATATAAATTTCAGGGACTAACAATTTCTTTCGGGATGGATATGGATTTAAGTGCTTTATAAGTACTTTTTGTCTCTCAGTATCCTTATCTGTAACTCACTGGTTTTGTCTTTTTTTACCTTGTCCTTGTGGAAGTTAATAAACCTGTGTAAGAGACACATAAAAAATATTTAAAAAATGGAATGTGGGGGCTGGAAAAGACCCCCCACAACTGAGTTCCTTTTAATTCGTTTTAAAAAATAAGCCTTAGAGCTGTCCACCTCCCCCTGATCGGTGTTGCTCCTGTGCTCGCTGCAGTTACAACCCTTTCGATGGACCAAACGAAAATCCAGAGGCAGAGCTCCCTCTTACGGCAGGAAAGTACCTTTACGTGTACGGAGACATGGATGAAGATGGCTTCTATGAAGGTATTTTTTTCTTTTTCCAGGCTGTGAATTCATGCTAATTCATGCAGATCGAAATCAGTCCGTCTGTCAAACACGCTCCAAATTCTTTCCTTCTTAGCCTACCACTAAATCAGTTGCTAAAATTACCCTTATCATCGCTCTGTTAATTAACAGAGTTTCTGCACCGGCAAAGCCGCTCCTTGCAGGCAAAGCTAATTATAAGATATTTTATAGTGTCAGCTTTTCCTGCTGGCAAGATTGAAGCTGACAGGAAAGCTTGCTGGCAGTTCTGGTGTTCCCCTTCACGTTCTCAAGCTGTGAATGTTGTTTGTGTAGGGTTTGCACTCCATCCTTCTTCCTTGTCCTGTCTGCTCTCAAGGCATGGGCATGAAGGAGGTGTTCTCCTCCAAGGATTTTAATGGCATTGCTCTTCCTCACCAGGAGAACTTCTGGATGGACAAAGAGGACTAGTCCCTTCAAACTTTGTGGATTTTGTTCAAGACAACGAGACCCGGTTATCAAGCACATTAAGCAGCGAACAAGATCAGAATTTTATCAACCACTCGGGTCCTGCTTTGGAAGGAGATCTCTTGGAGATAAGTCCCCCCAGTCACATAGACTCCGGCGTCATCAGCAACGGCGCAGGGACTCTGGATGTGAACATTGATGAAATTGGAGAAGACATTGTGCCTTATCCTAGAAAAATCACCCTTATCAAACAACTAGCCAAAAGTGTCATTGTGGGCTGGGAGCCACCAGTGGTGCCGCCCGGCTGGGGAACCATCAGCAGCTACAACGTCCTGGTGGACAAGGAAATCCGGATGAACGTCGCCTTGGGGAGCAGAACGAAAGCTCTCATAGAAAAGCTCAACATTTCTGCCTGCACATACAGAATATCCATCCAGAGCATCACCAACAAGGGCAACTCCGACGAGCTGCAGTGCACTCTGCTGGTGGGGAAGGATGTCATAGTCGCCCCCTCCAACCTGAAAGTGGACAATATAACCCAGATTTCTGCTGAGCTGTCCTGGCTCCCTACAAACAGTAATTACAGTCACGTCATCTTCCTTAATGAAGAAGAGTTTGACATTGTCAAGGCTGCTAGCTACAAGTACCATTTTTTTAATTTGAAGCCCAATATGGCCTACAAGGTGAAGGTCATGGCAAAGCCCCATCAGATGCCCTGGCAGCTTCCCTTGGAACAACGAGAAAAAAAGGAAGCCTTTGTGGAATTTTCTACATTGCCAGCAGGTTTGGTATTTTTCTCCCTACCCCAAAACTCTCCAGTTAAGTTTCTCTGAAAATACTAGCTAAAATAACTTAACCTTTGGCTTCCTGCTCTAATCCCTGTCACTTTTGTGAGCAGACTGGGGATTATTAGATTGCTTTATGCTATTTAAAATTAATTCCTGTCCTGCATTATTGTCTTCTTAGCTCCTGGGTAAGGACAGATACATTTTTGGGAGATAAACTTCAGATCAACATCTCAGATAACACGCTAAGTGTTTTATCAGAATAATCTCCATTTGTATTTCATTTGTCCAGGTATAATATTTCTGGTAGTAATTTATTCTCATTGGTGTGAACAGCGCTGGGAGAAAAAACAGTTTTTACTTCTGACATGTCATTTTTTTGTTATGCCTGTGTCTTAAAGCACTTTTAACATTTTTTCTAATGAAAAACAACACAAACCTCTTAGAGGGCCACAGAGTCACTTAGGGGACGTAAATGTATTTTGGTTGGGAAGTTGCAATCACATTGTACAATTTGAACCTGTAAAGTCAACAAATCCATTTTGTTTTGGATAGTCTGAGGTTTTTTTCCCCACCTGGCTTTTACATTAGGAATGGTGCCAAGCCTTGTCAGTCATTTCCCACTATTTAAGAACACTGAAGTGGTGTTGAAAACTGGAGCAGAAAGAATGTAGTGAATTAAAGGATAATCTCATGATTTGGGGGGTATATGGCAATATCCCTGAAAAAAATTGAGCATGTGTCCTTATATATTCACCTACCCAAGGTCATCTAATCAAGGACAAGTAGGAGACTCCTTATCCATCCAGTCTTTCAGATCCCTGAGTGCCTCTGGAGCAGGGACAGACAAGCACAAGTGGCTCCTGGAGAGTGGAATGCCAGTAGCATGTACTGAGCTGTGGTTCCTTCACTCCCTGCTGGGATTTGATTCCAGCAAAGGGGCAAGAATTAATTCTGGTCTCTTCCTTGCCTTGTATGACTTTTATTTATGTGAGGAGACAGGCAGGACAGCCGTGCTGGCTGAGTAGACAGGGAATTAAGCTCATATGTCTCCTCTTTTTGATGCTGTTGATTCATAGTTTCAGTGAAAACATCCTCAGCTCACACATTTACTCTTTTGTCTGGAATCATGTCAGTGAGGTGAGTGGTGGTGCTGTTGCAGAACCTGTGGGAGGGGGGCATTCCAACCTGGAATGTGTTCTGGGGCAGCTGGGAGGCACTGCCTTACTGAACTTATTACATTTGTCAGCTTCTTTACTGATTGGGAAAGGCCTTTGGAGTGAGGTATTTTTCAAACACTGAACGTGCTGTATCTCCCTCTAGTTGCTGGAGTGTGCTAAGCAGTGCCTGAGCTGTTCTCTGCTGGGGAGCTGAAATCTTTTAAATCCAGAGTCTTCCCCACCCCTTCATTGCACAGGGAGCATTTTTACAGAAGCATGTCAACTTTTCACTGTTTTATAGCAAAATAAAATAGCAACAGTTGAAGTTATTAGAGGCCTATGCCTGTATTTCAGAAGTTATTGGAACAAAGGGAAAGGATGCCCATGAAATAAGTCAATGATGGGAGTTAACCATCACAGTGTGTCATGGTTTTGTCTTGCAAATACTGCTGACTTTTCTTCTTTCTTCTTTCAAACCACAATTAAAAGAAAGAAATTAAGTGACTAATGCTGGTTCTTTTTCTCAGACTGGATTATTTTTCCTCCTTAAATCCCTCCAGTGCTCATTTTATTTGAAGCTGAGAAGCTCTGGCCTTTACTAGTGGGTTGGGTGATATCCTTACAGAAAAGGATGTCATCAGCCACTTATCCCAAAAAAGGAGCAGGGATCAGGGAATATTTTAATATTTTCACACTGTATCAAACTTAGGGGTTTTTCGGGAGTACAATAAGCAAAAATGATCTTTAGGGAACTGCTCACATTTCAAAGCTATAGAGAGCAGTTATGTGAAAAGTGCAGGGCAATTAGGGGTCATCTTTTCTTTTTTTCTCTTTGCATAAATATATTATGTTTTGCATGATTTATACTGAAAACACATTGCTTCCTGTGAGACCAAAGCCGATTGACAGCTGACCAATTGATTCGTCAAAGCATTGAAATTTGATTTTCTTGATTCATCAAAGCATTGGAATTCCTTAAATTAAAATAGAAGTAGTTCTCTCTCTTGGACGCTCAGATCCAAAAATAGAAATAAGTACAGGATCAGGACCCGTGGGACTGTTATTGGGTTTGAGCTAATTTATGTGAAAAACCCCATGAGGACCAAAGTAGGGCAGCATTCCAAAACAAACATTCATGTTGATGGCCAAGACCATCACAAGTCATCAAGAATAATTTCCCATTTAATGATGGGGGAAAATAGAAACCATGCTAAGCCTTGGGCATCACACTTTATTAAACCTGTCCCTGCCAGAGTCTCTGAAGGTCGAGACACACTCCCTGGGGATTGTTTAGTTGTGGGAGAATGGAAGGAAGGTGACTTCTCCTGCAGGAGCAGATTAATGTCATTGTCACTGGCAAGATAGTGGGTTAGATCAGATGCATTCTTTCTTGTAAGCTCAGCAGCCCTGCTGGATTGGGAATGCTGGCTGTCAATAAAATAGGATGGTTAGGAAAGCTGAAATTCAATCCTAGACCAAAATCTGTCTTGGCCAAAAATAGTCTTAGGTCAATTTGCATACTTCGGACTTGCAAGTTAAAAATACATTATAGGTGCAGGGGATGGTACAAGCAAAAATTTCCTGTTGTGCCTGTGCTGTCCTGAACATGACCATAATTTTATTTCCATGCCCTCTGGAGAACAAAATTCAGTGACAGCAAACCAGTGAAATGCACTGGCAGTTTGCCAGCAAACTGGCTGAGACTTGTGTGGTATTTTACACATGTATCAGGCACACAGCTGAAATATTTGTGGCCTTTTTGGTAGATGAGCAGGAACTGGTTGTGCTTAGTTCACTGGGAAAAGCAAACTCGAGGTTTGTATTCTCCTGGCTGTTCTGCAGAGCTTGCTGAACCCTCCTTCTGAGATGTTTTAACACGAGACATTTCTCAGGGTTTGGCTGTTAAATTAGCACAACAGGATGCTTGAAAAATTTATGAACTAATAATCTCTATGGTATTTTTACTTTGGCTTTCTGGCCGCAGTAGAACTATTTATAGTAGGGTAATGTCTTTTAATTAAGGATGTATTTGGTGTGCTATTACACTAACATACTGGAAATGCCTTAAGAGGTTAGTTGGATGCATTTTTTTTCTTCAGTGCAGAGGAAAGACTGTGAGATCAGTTGTCCTTTAACCAGCATGCTGCTGGTGGAAAATGTTGAATTTTCAGCTTGCAGTTCACATTGCACCCTAGTTCACTGTGCTTCTGGCCCTTAAATTGGGACTTGGAGCCACTGATGGTCCAGAGAGACAGAATTTGGAAGTGGTTTCAGAGTATGTAGTGTGCATTCAGCGCAGACATCTATCTCAAAATGTAATTTGCTGTCACATGCAGCAGTTTTCCACTAACAGTGCCTATCCTGGGCCTTTTTCTCACTCTGTTTTTCTGTTAGCATATCCTGCATTCAGAGTATCAGTTATACAGCCTGGAGGGTTAAAAACAGATCCAGAGCAAGGTGCAAGTACAGACCATTTTGCAAAGGAGTACAGTTCAGTTAATGGTTGTAAAGTGAGGGTCAGTTCCTGCTCTGTGACCTGCTGAGCCCGTGCTTCTGCTCTTACAAAACAGCCACAACAAGGATAGTTTGTCTTCTAAAAAATTAAAAAAAAAAATAAAAAAAAATAAAAAGTGCTTTGAGATCTGTAGTTTCCAGCCACAGTGACCTGTCCCATCTTCCTCAGGTCCTCCAGCTCCACCTCAAGATGTTGCTGTCCGGGCTGGGTCCACCCCAGGGACCATCCAGGTGTCCTGGAAGCCCCCGACCCTGACGGCCACGGGGACCTCCCACGGCGCCAACGTCACAGGTTACGGGGTTTATGCGAGAGGGCAACGGGTGAGTTCTCCTTCCAGCATTACAGGGACCATCTGCTCTGGGGGAATTCCAACAGGTAAAGGCAGCAAGAAAGATGTGACAGCCCTTGGATGCCTGCAGGGGGTTCTCACTCAGTTTTCAGGAGACCCTGCTCTTTTGTTTGTGCACAACTTGCTCATGAGCTTCCTTTCTACAGACACTTCAGCTTTTGGAGAAAAAAAAACAAAAAACTTCAGCTTTTGGACAAAGGGGTTGAAAGGATTAAAGACAACTGGTGCTGGGGTTGGCAATAGTTCACTCCATGTTAAGACTTTGAAGGTTGTCCTTTAGTGAGGCTGAGGGGAGGGAGGCAGATGTTTCCATGCTCATGAGTTGTCTGTTTGTGCTCTCAGGTGGCAGAGGTGATCTTCCCAACAGCAGAGAACACACTGGTGGAGCTGCTGAGACTGAGGAGTTTGGAAGCGAGGGAAGTCACTGTTCGAACGCTCTCTGCACAAGGGGAATCAGTGGACTCTTCTGTTGCTGCCATTCCACCCGACCTCCTGGTGCCTCCAACCCCTCACCCCAGAACTGCTCCCAAATCTAAGCCATTAGCAAGTGCCGGAGCCCCAGAAACCAAAGAAGAACATTTAGGTCCCCATTTGAAAAGGGATGAGTCGTGGGAGCAGACTCGTTCGGCGTCCCCCGTTCACGGACACACACTTGAGCCCCCCAGCTTCCACAGCCACGGGAGGAGGTCTCCATCCCCCAACAGGATCCTCCCTCAGCCCCAAGGCACACCCATCCCAAACACCGTCGCGAAAGCCATGGCCAGAGAAGCTGCACAAAGGGTTGCAGAGAGCAACAGGGTAAAGGCAAAACTTTTTCTCTCGGGGCTTTTTTCAGGTTGTTTTTATTCATTGTGGCGCTTCCCATCAGAAGGTTTTTTTGGTCACGTGCTTTAGGGAGCAGATAATTCATTCCTGAGCTCTGAGGGTCTGTAGTTGGAGACGAAGCAGTGTGCTGAAATTCTGTGCATGTAAAGCACTGTTGTGTCTGCTGTTGTGGATCCCACAGGCAGTTTTACATATTTGCCCTTCTCAGTGTCACGTTTTCACAGATGTTCACAACTGCTTTCCACTGCAGCTCCTCCTGTAGCTGCTAACAACATCACTGCCCAAAGGACACTCCTGGTTTGGACCCATGGCTGCTGCAGTGACTCAGATGTTTGCTAGTTAATTTAAATCCTGTATTTGAGGCTCAAGGGTCAGTACAGCTGATGTCTATGCATCCTGACAACATGCTCTGGTTTTTCTACACAAGTATGCAATATTTAAACACTCCCAGTGCCCTGGGCGGTGACTTTCTCATCACAAGCTGCTCACAACTGTCTGTTACTTTTTACAAGCTGTGGAGTCACTTATTTCACACACCCTTGTGGTCCTTCATCCAGCAGTCATCACTTATGTCCAGTTTTTGGTCTCCCATCATATGTCCAAAATAACTCCATTAATTTTGACAGTTCACACGTATCTTAACAGCCCCAGCTTATTGACTGTCCCTGTTTTGAGCCAGTGGGTGAATTGAGCCAGCTTTTGAGAACCTGAGTAATTCTGGATCAATAATGTCTGATAAATACATAAGTATGCATGTATATATATCTTCCTTTTGTTTATAAAGAAAGAAAACTGGAATAAATGTAGTAGAAGGAAAAAATTTGTTTCTTGGGCTCTCAGAGGTGAAAGTTGATTTAAGAACTATATATTTCCAAACTAGAAATACTTTTTCTAGTTTGGAAAATGCTGACATAACAAATACTCTGAACCATGTTTAATTACATTAATTTAAGTGAAGCTTGAAATGTTCGATTCAGGAATGTGGACAGAAGTTTACAGATGAATTCATTCTAAATTAAATCAAATCCTGCCAGTGATATTTGTCATGTTTAGTCCCCTGTAGTAGAAATTCTTCCCCCTGTTTAGTCCCCTGTAGTAGAAATTCTTCCCCTGTGGTAAGCTGCTGCAGAAGCTGTGTGCCTTCTCCCTGCCTTCATCCAGCCTGTTAGATGGCTGAGGATTATTGTCAGGAGAGTAAGCAGCAGGAATTAGTAACTGAGGCCAGGAGTCACCTCAGAGCAGAGGAAGAGCCCAGAGTCTCATTCTAAAGCTTTTTTTGTGCTGAGTTCATCCACTGACTCTCTGCCAAGGGGAAATTAGTGTCTTTGTTAGCAGCCTCTGACTGTAGAATACTGAGAATTTTGACATAAGTTGTACAGGGAAGAGAGCAGATGAGTTGATGATCACAGAGAATCATGTAATTGTTTATGAGCCAGAGGAATATGATAAGCAAAAAATTCTTGAATATTTCTTAAAGATTCCAGTCGGGGAAACCAGCATTGCTCCAACCATGAGCACATTTAAATGGTGTGTGCTTGAGTTCTTATATTTGCCATTTCTTCTTCTGGTGGCAGGAGGGAGTCTGCTTCACAATTTTCCATTTTTTTGTTGCCTTGCTAGATGGAGAGGAGGAGTGTGTTCAGCGACAGGAGCAGTGCCCAGTATGCCAACTCTGATGAGGAGGAGGATGGCTATGATTCTCCCAATGTCAAAAGAAGGGGAGCTTCAGTGGATGATTTCCTAAAAGGGTCAGAACTTGGAAAGCAAGTAAGTAGCCTGGTTCTGTCGTTGTGTCAGGTGTTTGACATAAAACAAGCACTTTCTGAAGCTCAGCAGGCTGTCCAGGTCACCTCCTGATTATTGTGGCTGTGTTGGTAAACTGTACAGACAAGCAGGAATTCGTGGGGAGGGAGATGTGTGTCCTGTTCCTGCAGCATGACACTGCCTGATGGGAGCTGAATGCACCAGGCACCTCCAGCCCATCAGCCCAAGCAGCAGGTTTGAGCAGTGGGAACTGCAAAAATGAAGATGGAAAAGCTGAACTAGCAAATGTGACTGGACTGTCATGTTTGGGTTCTGGGCCTTTCAGTGTGGTGTCACTACTGCATATGAAAAAATGCTGTGGGAAAAGGGGAAGGGGGAAGAGTTTCTGCGTTCCATAAAAGCCACAACCTGTAAGCTAATAACCTAACTACAGAAAACCAAAATCCTCTATGCTTGGCATGCTGCAAGGAATGGAAAGGTCTTGCCAGAAGAATTTTGCATGACTGCACAGCTTTTAGTTTGATACCACTGAAAAGAAATATAAAATAATTTATTACATTACTGTCAAGAGAAATGTAAATTCTAGAGAAGAGATATTTTCTTATGTCTTGGCATAGTCAAAAAAGCTTTTTAGCCAAATATCTGACCTCCCATGTGGAAGGGTCCAAGCAACACCACTCCTTCTTGTGCCAGTTCTGAGATGTTCTGGAATTTTGGTTCTGTTTATTATAGATGTTCAAGCAGCTACAAATGTATGAACAATGCCCCAAATTTCCAGTGTTTTAGTCAGTCTATTCCTACAATGTTTAAAAAAATTAAAGCTTCAAATGTCATCAGCTACTTATATCATACAATGGTGGTAACATCCTGCAAGAATTAAATGCTGATCACTTTTAAATTATAATGTGATGTAAGAAACAGCTGTGAAGAACAGATGATATGTGAATTATCCTAGGGCTTTTACAATTTGGTCAGCAAGTCCACTGATGCATGAAGGACCTCTTCAAATCAGGGGAATTTAATCAAGAGTATGACTAGATTTGGTGCTGGGACTGGAGATATCCTTTTATGTATCACCTGGGATTAAGACTGGATTTCTTGAATCAGGACCATAAATGGCCAAAACAAACTTCCTGCAGGATCTCTCCAGTAGAACAGAGCAGCAAGCCATGGGATGTAATTTGTACGTGGTGATCAGCGTGACATTCAAATCTAGGAAATGCTCTGGTCCTCGGTGTGTTGGCTGAGGATTTCCAGCCCTACAGGCAGTAAAGACCTTTCTCTCTCACCTTGTGACTCAGCCTCACTATTGCCACGGGGAGGAGTATCACACAGAGAGCAGCAGAGGCTCGGACCTGTCTGACATCATGGAGGAAGATGAGGAAGAGCTTTACTCGGAAATGCAGCTGGAGGATGGAGGGAGGCGGCGAGTCAGTGGGAGCTCCCACAACGCCCTCAAGGTAAGTGTGGCTGCAGGGAGCCCTCAGGAGCACCCCTGGGGTTTAATTCTTCCTTCAAAGCGTTTCCTGTAGTCAGTTATGGATTTTGCAGACCACTAAAACTCATACAGACCTAGAGCTGGGCCGCTTTAATGCAGTTATTCCTTTCTTTTTCCTTCATTGTTGGATAGCTAATCTTTTAACTAATTGACTGTTTTCCTGCTTGTAACTGTTGCAGTTGCAATTTCAGTTCTGCATCTGAGGACCTCTCCCATGTCTATAGGAAGATATGCTGCATGTGCTACCCAGAAAATGAGTTGTTTCTGAGCAAGGAGATGTATAAAAATTATGTCCATACCAAGAAGACAATGTATGTTTTTCATGTCTGAGTGATTTGTCCCTGTTTCTAGTGCTAGCCCCATTTCTTCCCAGGCTCTAAAGGATTCTTATAAGAAAGGGAGTTGGATTAGCTTTGTTTGATCAATGCATTATCAGAAATCCTTGTGCTCTGGTGATTATTAAGTAATCACCAGAGGGATATAAAAATCACCAGAGACAGCAGGAAATACCCATGAGAAATATTGCCTTAACACTACACAGGACTATTCATCATGAAAGACAACTTTATGATAACAATTAAAGCATAAGTAGGATATTGAACTTACCCAATGCCAAATATGTAGTTCCCATATTATATTTGTACATGTAAATTGTATTTGGTTTTTTATGTCTGTAGTAATCACACAAACTGTGTTTTCTTAGCACAAACACAGAGGTCAACCTTTTTTCAAGACACTGTTATTTAACTAAAATCAATTTCATGCATACAAGCATTTTGACCATTCTTGTAACTGCTTTCATGTGCTATAAATTCATTCTTTTTATTCTGATGCTATCTGCAATGAGACAGGTACTTTTTCAAAAGAAGAAATAATCAGTTTTCTATTGTTCTGCTCACATAAAGGTTGAAAGTGAAATCCTTCTGCATGCTGCTTCTGTCCCTTTCCACTGGGAAAAAGAGAATTATCCCTAGACTCTTCTTGTTCTTTATGCATCAGAAAGTTATTTATTTCTTTGTTTTAAATTAGTATTGCCAGTGTTGATATTTAGAAAGAAAGGGCCAGAACATTAACTGGGGCAGTAAATAATTTTAGACTGTTAAGGTTTACAGGTGTGCTTCTCTTGATGCAGCAGCTTATCAAAACTATCATTGTTCATTCTGATTTGTTTTTCCACTTTTATGGCAGTTTGTCTTGTTTCACAAGTGTGATACACATTTCAAAAAGGAATGAAAATAGGTGAAATAAGAAAGTTCCTAATGCCTGAAAGGGGACAACATCCAAGACCCAGTTAAGTTTAACACGCTCAGAGAGAGAGAGAACTGCTGAAATCTCCAGGATGATCCTGTCATTTATGGGTGCTCTTGTGACCAGAGGTCTCCCTGATCTGGGCATTAAGTACAAGGAGAGGTGATCTCTGGGGGGTAGAATCAACAAGCCCTGTCAGTCAAAACCAGCACCTCCTGCATTGTCTTCTCTTGTCTCTTCTCAGAGTCCAGCAAAGACACCCACGGGATTCATCTGTCAGACCACCCTGTGTTTTGTGTAAATGGAATTGGAAAAATTACAAAAATATGTCTGTCGTCTTCAGAATGCTTCTTTTTCCCAGGCTGGGATAGTTTTTACCTACTTCTAATGTAAACAGAGACTCTTACTTACTTCTGCTACTTGGTTGATTTTCAAATCTTGGTTTTATCAAGCAGGTGCAAGATTGTGATGAGAGATTTGATGACAGTGCAGACCAAGTGACATCAGAAAGCTTCCTGCTTCTCAGGGGTCTTTCTGTGCAAGCCAAGCTTTAAAAATGGTGCAGGTTTTTTAGAATTTTAGAAAGGAAACTAGAGTTCCTTTAATGATGTCTGCAGAATTGCTCTCCTCTGTCAGGAGATTTAAGATATTTGCTGCTTACACAGGATGCTTTAACAGATGCAAAGCAAGAAAGCTCGCTAGAGCAGACTTGTCCTTCTCAGATATGGGTTCTGGTTCCAAAGAAAAATTAAATAGCAATTTGGCATGGTGCAAGGAACGTGTTTTAATGCCATTCTCATTCACCATGCTGGAACCTGTATGGCTTTTACTGCTTTGTTTTAAATGCATGAGTTTATTCTTGTTAAGAGCATCACTCAGTTGTTTGTACCGACCTCTCATGTTGTACCTGACACCCAGCAACTTCTTAATCATGTCTTTATTTTTCACAGATTCTCATTCAAAGCATGACATCCTTTTCACTAAATAAGCTGCATGTCTTATGTTTGCCATTGCTCTAAAACTAATTCTGTCTTTATTTTTCTTTTCTTCTCCCTTTTCCCTCCCATTTTATTTTTGTCACACGCTATTTGTTCCCTGTCTGGTTTTTTAACATTACATACTCTTTAAGGAGTGCGATAAGACCACTGAAGCCACTTTTTTGGAACAGCCTGACTTTTCACAGCAGATACACCACAGTAAAAAGCTTTTCAGTATTCCAGAAGTAGCCGAAGAGGATGGGGAATACTCTGAACTGCTGTACAAGCAGGGTTTAGGCATGCCCTATAAAAAGAACCCCAAAATAGCTAGAGACTCTAGAGCACCTAGGCCCTACAATCAAGAGCAGCAGCACAACTTCTGGTACCCGGCCAAGCACAGGATTTCAGGCGGGGAGGATTTTGGCGCGGACGACAAAGGATGCAAGTACAGCCGGTCCCTCTCGAGGAGCCCGGACAGTGGCCTGGACTGTGGCAGCGAAGAGGAGGAGTCCCGTTTCAGTTTCAGATACCCCTGTGATGCAGTTTCTGCCCACGTGGCCCCTCGCTGCTGTGCAGAGCCCGCTCACTGCTCCTGCAGGAAGAGCACGAGGCCGTCGCTGGCGCGCAGGAAAACCTTGACCAGGCAAAGCAGCATCGAGGAAGATTTCGGGGACCTGGGGCCTTCCTTTGTAGAGCCCAGGAGCGAACAGGCCAAGCCCAGTTACGAGAGGAAGTATGAAGTTCAGAAGTGTAATAGAACAGATAATTTCTCTAATGAAGATGTTCAGGGAGGCTGGAAGACCGACTTTAAGCTGGCTGACTCTAGGGCAGCTGGGCCACTTGCAAAGCCATCCCACAGAGATGCAGAAGACTCTCTGGTGTGTGAAGTAAATCTTCCTTCTAACATCTGCTTGCCGAATCAGTCTGTTTTCTTTAGATTACTAATTTTTGTTCTTTTTTGTTCTTTCTCTTTTTTCCCTGAATTAATTTTTAGAGTCCATCCTTTGGACCCATCTGCTACATTTTCCCCTTTTTTTTCTTTCCTCCCCATTCATTTTTTTTTATTATTCTGCATTTTCCTTTATAGTCCTCTTTTGTGTCATGCTGAAATCAGATTAATTTGCTTTACAATGATTTTCCCACGAACCAAATTACAATAATGGCTGCTTTTATTAAAGGACAACTGAATCTAAATTTTAATTAAGGGTTAGCTGAACTATAATTTTTCCCAAAAGATTGTTTTTCTTTACTTTGCCCATCTGAATGTTGCTTAAAAAAAAAAAAAAAAAAAAAAGCTGCATTCTAACTGGAAAATATTTCATCAGTAATTTTTTTTTTTTTACTTTTTTTGTTATTATTACTGTCAAGGAATTAATTTCATTGTGTTGTTTTTATTCATCCCATCCCCAGAATTTTCAGGATATGCTCTTTATCATGGACCATCTCTGGACAAGAACCAAGATTCTCCCCCAGTGTGACAGTGACCCAGATTTATGGAGTCACAGCTTCATCATATTTTCATTTGCTGCCTTCTATCTCTGCACTGTCACCACTTTGCCGTCCTTTTTAGACCATCTCTTCTTGCCTTTGAAGTTGCAGACTGCATCTCTGGTGAGGATGCAGGCAGACAGCTTCTTCCAGAGGGAGAGGCCAGGGCCATCCCATATCTTTCAAGGATGCCTCTGCGTGATCTTGCCTATTTGCATTTCTGTCCATTAATCTGTAGAAGAGTCTCCACGGGTGATAGATGCATCCAGAGGCTTCCCTGCTCCCTAAAGACCAAAGCAAGTTCTTTACCCTCTCTCAGCCTGCAACAGTCCAGAGTGGAAACCTCCATTCTAATGCACCTCATGTAAGAGTAGAGATCAGCTGCCTGCTCTTCCAGCCTCAGCAGTTCATGCTGAAAGCATCCTTACAAATTCCTCCCACCAAAATTGGTGACCAAGCTGTGTTAACCTTGATGGCTGCACGATAAACTCTGGAGAGCATTAAAATAGTAGCATTTGGTTAAATAAATAGTGTTTCCTGCGAGGGTAGTGACCAGAGCCAGCTGTGAAGTGAGAGGAAGTGTGTCTGCATTGCTGTCTACAGGTTTCACTGAGCTTTAAAAGGCTTTGGCAGCCGAAGGCCACTCTAGAAACACAGTGTGCTCAAAGCCAGAAGGACCTACACTGCCTCCCATGCTGCAGACTGGAGGAAGCTCTAGAGCTGGACACAAGCGAGGTTTTTGCAGTGCAGTCCAATCTCCACAGCTCACAACTGCTTGTACTACTCTCCACGAGGTTAAAACGCCACCTTAGCGGCAACAACAAAGGCAAAAGAATATTTCAAAAATTATTCTTTTCTTTTCTTTTTGTTCTGATGTGTGACTGCTGGTTACAAAACTCTGCCATAAATCAGGGAACCATTTTTTTTTCCTTTCGCAGGTTTGCCAGGCAACAGTATTTAGTTTTCAGCTAACCTTTCAGTTAAAAACTAAGTTTAGTTGCCTTTAGAGCTTATGCTTCCAAATGTGATTGACCTCTGATTAATGTCCAGCCATATGATCACGATGTTACCATGCATGGAACTTACAAACCTGTTTTTTCTGTTGTTGTTTTTGTTTTTGTTTTGTTTTGTTTTGTTTTGTTTTTAGCTTTTAGGTAATCCAGCGTCTGCAGGACGGCCTGAAAGGGTGGAACATGCAGGACGAAGGTCCTCTCATGGCAGTGCAGTGCCACAAAGGTCTCGGCCAATGTTGGTCCCTTCCATTGGTTAGTTGGACAGATTGGTGCATTTCTGTTCTTTGCAGCCTCAGAGTTGGGAAGGCAATCCTTAAAAAAATGAAACAGTGGATATTTGTCTTGAACCAGGCTACTCCCAGTTTAAATGGGGTGAAGTGGGACTAAAAACATCTCCACGTAAATGAGTGTGCTGGGGCCTCACAGGGGGTTGAATTAGTAGTCATTGACATCCCTGGGAGTCTTTTCATTAAATTTAGTGGGTATTGGAGCTTTTTTAAGCTTGGTTAAGCTTAGATAATGTTAGATCTTACCTAAGAAGCAATTTGCTGGCAGGTTACTGTATGATCAGTAAAATAGATGCAGCCATTCAGCCATCCATTCAGCCATCCATCCTTCCATTCATCAACCATCATTTTGCATTCACTTTCCATTGTCTTGACTACTTTTTGGAATTTAACAGGGAAAATGGAAGCTGTTAAATGCAATAATTTGTAGAACTTGCATATATTTGCTAGATTTGGTTTTTCTTACAGAGTCATCTCTATTCTGGTTTAATTATGACTTAATCTATATGCTGGTGAACACCAGAAAATCCAAAAAGTAGTGGGGAAAAGATAATGGAATCAAGACACTGTGGACAAATATGTATCTGTTAAAACTTGCACTCTAAACTGAAAAAGGAGAAACATTCACACTGAAAATCAGGATACACATGCAAAACAAGTGCAGGAAGAGTTCTGTGAGTTATTCACAGAATTTTTCTCCATGAAGATGGAAAGTTTATCTGTTTCCTGTCCCTAATCTGGACTTTAATTTGTGAATATTGTAGGCACCATGATGAGGAGAAGGAAGCAGTGTCAGGCAATTCTCACTGACATGTATGGGAATAATTGATGTAACAAATGGGGATTGTCAGAAGGAAAAGACTGATCATTAAGGAATGCTTTTATTTTTAAGTATTAAATTTTTTTCCCTTGTCATAAAATCACACTAAAATTCCTGTACTGTAAATTAAAAGCAAAATCCTCCTAGTGGGCATATTTCTTTGGATATCTAGTGGATAGTAACTACTGTTATTGAAGCCATAGATCAGAAAACAGACACAGCTGCAAAATGCACAAAACTTGCTCGGTCTCCTCAGTGTTGTGTGGCTGGTCAGAGGCTGATTCTCATCCCAATTCCTGGTGCAAACCAGGATTAGCTTCACAGATGTCAATGGAATTACACTGGAGTAAAAATGGCATGGAGGAGAATCAGGTCCAGGGAGGCTCTTGTGCTTCTCCTGGCAGGTTATTGTGAGCTGAACCAAAGAGCTTTTGGATGATGCTGTGATGAATGTTAGATTTTCATGTCCTCTTTCTTTCCCTCTGAAAGCAGCCTTGATTTCACAGGAGTAAAGATTCCTGGTTTACCTTTGGACTACTTAAAGCAAGTTTTGTATAGAAGTTCTTTCTTTTCTATTATCTGCTAAAACTCCCCATTTTTAATAGCAAGAGAGTAGAGAAGTTTGTGTGACTGAATCCTTTGGGTTTCCTTTTAATTTTCATTTTAATTAAAAAATAAGGGAAGTGATTAAATTTATCAGAGTTCACTTTCTGTAAACAAGGTTAGGACACAGAAACCACTAAGCAATGACTTTGCTGTTTAGCAGTTTAATAGCAACAGCTTAGGAATCTGATAAAGAAATTAATTTCTGATAGTCTGTGCTCAAGGAGATAATTAAATAGAAAATAATAACTCAGATTTTGTTTCATTCAGTGTAACTTAAAGCATTAATTACTGTGGTTTGTATTATTTACAATCCACAAATGCCATTTGGGAAAATTCCATTAGAAATAAATGACAATATTGTCTCTTGCTGGTAACAAGAAACTATTGAGCATTATGCTCAATATTTAACAAAAAATATTATTTGCTGTGAAACTATTGGAAGGCCTTATGTGGTTTAGAGTTCAAGAGTCCTAATTTCTGACTAGAAGACTAATGATTAAAGTTGCTGAAAGGTAAGCATGCAATATTTCTCCCTTTCAGCACCATACTGAAAAATACCACTTTGAGGAGAACTGAAGCAAGTTTAAACACTTGATAAAACTGCATGAGAGTTCCTTCCTGTAAACCTGCTAGGAAAAAAAAAATCTAGAAGATATGAAAAATATTGAGAGCTCAGATAAATAAAATGTAATAAAAGTAGGGCATCCAAAAGCATATAGTAAATCACTGTATAAATTGAACCCACTCTTTGGATCTCCAGTGACAGAGAACATTTCCCAAGAGTAAGGGCTGCAAGGATGGTTTTGAAGAAGGAAGTTGCTAAGACTGTGTCATTATAATATGGAGTTCCATAAAATGAAAAGCAGAGTAAAATAAAAGAAGAGAGTAAATACGATTGAGCCAAAGTTTAGGCTTCTTAAATACCTGAAACTTGTTGGCCTCAGGTATGGCTCAAAAATATGGATTCCAAATTTGTCTGGGGTTTTTGTTGAGTTATTTAGCTAAAGGGTCACTTACGTGATGGAGAGTTCTTAAAGCAGTTCTGGGAGAAACAGGGAAGACTTTCAAGATTGTAATGTTCTTAGGATTCCCATAGCAAAATCTCTCTCCAAAATGTTCCATAATTTAAGTTCTTTGAGGTGTTTTCTCCATAAATCTACAAATTCTTTAGACTAGTATCTTCTTGCAGGTAGGATTTAAGTGAATTAATTAATTTTTGGTTTTAGGTTGATACTTTAGAAGGTGAAACAGAGTTTACAGTGCTCTTGACCTTGCAGATCTGGCAGGTAGGATTGTATTTAGGATTGTTGTTTAAACCTCATAATGAAAGACAATTCCTCTCCAAAGACCTAACAAACAATATTTACACTGTGTGAATTTTAAAAAGCACAAAATCCAGACTCATATTTCTGTGACACTCCCCCCACACACACACTGAAGAGGATTTCTAGAGGCTGAGACATCTGGCAAAGCTTGTGCAGTGTTTAGGAAGCGAGAAAACCAGGCAGGCCCAGCCTGCCAGCAGGAGCCTCCTCTGAGGCAGCTCTACAATCTGTTTTAATAGATCATTCCCTTTTTCTCCATAGAAATTACAATGGACAGTAACAGTGAAGGCGCTCGGTCTCGGTCAGGTAGTGAGGGAAATATTTCACCTGTAAAAGAAGAAGCTTATTATGGCAGCACTGGACACAAGCAGTGGCCCCCGCGGCGTCCCATGGCCCCTCACTATGGACACGGTACGCCCACCATTCTTCCTCCTTTGTGCCAGGCACGGTTTAGAGCTGCGTGTTAACCATGTGTGCCACCCTTGCATGCCATGCAGGATGCCAGGGGGACTGGCTCCTGAGTCCTGGGTGCCCTCAGGTAAGTTCCTCCAGCTCAGCTGCAAGGGGCAGACGGCCCCGAGGGCTCTGTCCCGCTGCACAGCCCCCTCTCCATACTCGACCGAGTCCAAGCATTGCATGAACTCTGTGAAGCTCTGCTGCTCCCAATGCCAGCCAGTTACTGTACACAGCTGAACCACCATCCATCCAAACATCCCCACTGGATCCAGGCAGGTGGGCAGGGACAAACAGCACTGGTGTGTCACAACCCAGTGTTCTGCAATTCCCAGACATTATTGGTAAGCTGAACGAAGACTGGGGGTCTTTTCAGTGGCCACACAGGACTTTGGCTGTGTCACTTGATGAGGACAAAAATTATTCTTTGTGTTCTACTGCACTGCATAAGTAAGGCAGTTTTACCCACTACTGATAGTATTTGTTGCTTCATCAACATAGAAATCATCACATGATCAACAACCCAGTTCTCACAGTTCATTAGACAGGGAATTGAGGTGTGTGACACTGAACCCACAAGAGCAGCCCAAGCCATGTAGAGAGCTAAGAAACACACTCAGGTTTTGCTGATATCTGAAATGAAACAGAAGAGGCCCTGAAAGTTTAGGTAAATTGTAATTAAATGCTGAGTTTCCAAGCAGACCTGTCTGACACAGCCAGAACAGCAGCCTGGGTGTATCAGAGTAGATCGAGTGAGTTCAGGGCAGTTGTGGTTGCCACTGTGCACCAGTCAGGAGTTTGGCTGGGTGCATCCAGAGACAGGATTGTACATGCACAGTGATGTGTGTGTGTGTGTGACATGCATTTGTACCTCCTGATAAGATAAGTGGCTAATGAGCTAATCAAGAGATTATTTGCTTTCTGGTTCACTGAAGCAAACATGAGTATTCTGATGTTCTGGCACAGGCCAGTGCTTTTAACAGAGATACATTTGGCTGTGATTCATGTTTCCACCTTACCTTCATTAAGTGCAGTTGGAGTTGGATGCAAAAAATTGATTTTTTTTTAATTTAAAAAAACAAAACAAAACACCCCTTAGCCACCTGGTTCACACTGCCTGGTGGGCCTGGGTATCAGCCTCAGAATGGCTGCAACCTGACAGGGGGAGGAGAACAGAACAGAGAAGGATCCCATCCTTTGTGTCTCATTGCTTTCTGTCCCACATGTGCCCTTTTCCCACACTTCCTCTCTGTGCTTTGTGCCTGCCTAAAGCTTCTTGGCTGGAATTTTTCCCTGCCCTTTTGCTTTTCTGCATTTTATCCTTACATTCTTTCTTGAGCTCTGGACCCACGAGTTAGGAGATGTTCCCTGAAAGCTGTGACCCTCTGAACATTTTTTTCTGGCAGTTTACAATTATCAAATGTTGAATAAAATGCATGATGTAGAGGCAAAAGAGGGAAAAAGGTAAAAAGCATTTATCTGAAATGTTTCGTATTGAATGCTCAAACTGTTAAAAAAAACTGTGAGTCTTTAATTTGCAAGAGGTGATTACAGTAAAAATTTTATTAACATGAAAATTGGAAAAAATTGATACAGTTGAACTACATTTTCATCATAATTCATAACATCACTTTCTCGATTTATTCATTGTGAAGGATCTTGCAAACTTGATGATGAATGTTGATTCAGCAAAGAACAAAAGTATGTGACTCCCAGTGAAGCCAGAGGGACTTTTCAATAAGCCAAGATATTCACAAGTGGCTTGTGATTTTCAGGGCTTTAATTTTTGGGACTTCAAGTTCATGTGTCTTGAAAGAGACTATTTGGGAAAGTGCTGCCACATCCTCTCTCAACCCAAAATTAAAAACCTTTTAAACCCATCAGTCAGAACAGTCAGTGTTAGCCACTTAGACCTAATCTTCCAATCTGGTTTTCTGAAGTCCATCCTTAAGTATGTTGGCAAATCATGGACTAAACACATTCTCCAGGTCATTTGAAAAGTTTGAAAGGTATATGAGACAAAATGTTCATTCTCATTTTTAATGTCCTAATTGACCTGTTACCCTACAGTGGACAGAGTTCAGGGCAGTGTCAAGTGTTGGGATATTCAAGGATAGTCTTTCCTAATGAGATTATAGTTACATGCAATCATCATTTCTCCTGGATTTTAACACATTTGTTAGTGGTTTGGGTTGGTTTGGGCACTACGTTAACCATTGACAGTGTTACAACAAAATCATAAAGAGTGTAGCTCCAACCCTGGCAGGACTAACACTGCTGAAATACCTTCCTTTCTTCCCTGTCTGGAGAGGTTATAACCATGTTTTATTTTTAACCTGGTATCTAAAACATGGTTTGTCAACACAGCTGGGATGTGCTTTCTTGTGTCCATGAAGAGCAGAGACAGCTGTGCTGGAAAACAAGTGGATCCAAAGCATGGTTATTTTTTCAGGAATGAAAAAGCCTGTCAAACTCATTGTTATGTCACTCCTAACATGCTCCATTAATTTATGGTAAACTCTAGTAAATCTGACAAAAATGGCTTTCCTACCTGAGCTGTATCCACAAGTGTAAATGTCAGTGTGGGGTAGGAGATAACACCATTTTCAGTGCATGCAGATTTTATAGGCTTTTTAAAAAAGTACCAGCTTGCTAATTAAAAAAAAAAAAAGACCAACCCACCAAGCTTTATAGGACATGCATTGAGGTTTGGGGATTTTTTTTTCCCTGAAATGCCAAACGTGTTTCAAATATTAACTGGAATAGTCGAAAGATGGGGCCAACTTGCATTACTGACTTGTTCTTTTCTGACTTTAATTTCCCAGATGGCTACGGTGGTCATGACCATCTTTCTCCAGACCTTTATGAAGAATCCGAAACAGATCCTGGCACAGAAGATATTTCCACTCGAATATTTGTTGCACTCTTTGACTACGATCCGCTGACCATGTCCCCAAATCCTGACGCCGCAGAGGAGGAGCTGCCCTTTAAAGAAGGACAGATCATAAAGGTGAGATCTGAAAACAAGGGAAATGAAGGACCCAGTTTTGCAAACAGGGTCTCCTTTGTCCCTTGTGTGACTGGAATCCAAGGGGTTTTTTTCCTCCAGAGGTTCAGGGGCTGTAAATCTCGCTGGATCTGGAATCTAGTACTAATGGCTTAAAAATAATTACAAGGTGGAGAAAAATCTCAAAGTTTCTGTAGATAGTTAGGGCCAGACTTAATTAGAGATTTAGTGTGAAGGCTGTAATTGTGACTGAAGCTCCCTGTGTCCATTGCCACAAACCCTGCAGGAGAAACTGCTCCAGAGAGGAGCTGCAAAGGTCCCCCAGGAGCGTTGAGTGTTGTGCCTTCATACAAAGCAGAGCTGCTGTATTTTTTAAATGCTGGGCACTCCTAGATAATAAACAATTTAGACTGATTCCAAGTCCAGAAGTCATGTATTTCTGTTCCCTTTTCTGTCAGTTTGGTGTAAAATACACACATTGCCTTTAAACGGGGCACGGAGGACAAATTGGCTCTGTCAGGGGTTGGGCTCTGGAAGGGTTTTTTCCCAGCCCTCCATCCCAGCTCGCCTCATCTTCTGACAGTGCAGCTGCAAGGCAAATTTGTTCAGCTTGCTGATCTGGTTTTAAAAAGCCAGCAGATATTTCTGTGGAATCAGCAGAAGTAAGTGTTTCCTCCTGCAGCCTTGCATCCATTTGATCTGCAGCAAAACAGGCAGAAATGAGAGAGGCAGAAGGAGCAGCTGCTGGTAGTCCAAGGGTGATTGAGGTTTAAGTGTGATCTGAAAGAGAACCTGAAAAAAATAGACTCATTTGAATATTACCCATTTCAGAGATTAAATTCTATCTTAAGCTATTAAAATCCTGACTGCCTTCCACTGTGTTGAGTCTTAACAAAAATGTTTGTACTCTAAATCACAATTTTTGTAACATTGAATACTCTGTTCTGTATTTTGTTTACCTCTCCCCATGATACAAGGTTTGTGCCAAAAAAATTGATCTTGTTAAGAGCTTATTTTCCTTTGCAAGGCTGTGCATTTCGCTGAGATATTGTAATTATTTCTTCACAAATATTTACCTGTTTGGCACTGAAAAGTCTAGTGAGACCCCACATCAGATATTTACTGTCAGTGATGTTTATTTTATATTTGGTGACCATGGTGACTGCTCTGTGAACTGCTGCTTTGAATTTCTTTTCAAACTGTTGTGAGGATGGATTAGTTTCCATTTCCAAAATGTTTCTGGTACATTCCCTGAGCAGTGGGGTGGTGGAGGGTCAGTTCCACGAGCTGTAGGAAACCTGTACACGTGTTACAGTCTCATCTTCTGTCCTGTGTGCAGGAGTGAGGCCAGGTGACTCAGGGACAGGTAGGGATTAAAGCTGAAAAATATTCCTGTGCTACAAAGTTGAGGCAATCAGTCAGTTTTAATGAGCTCAGATTTGAGTGGAACTCAGTCATCAGTTTGACTTTAGGAACATAATTTTTGTTTAGCACAGTCCTAGATCTAGGCCTTTGTATCATTAGCAGCCTTTATGACTTGACTGCATTTTTAGCCCTGCAGAGAAATTTTGGATTTATATGCTCTCACTGAGGACATCCATGCTATTTTTATACCATGTTTTCTCTAAAGACAAAGCAAAGCTTAAGTACATATATCAAGTACATTATGTATTAGATAGGCATTTTTGATCACATAAAAGTTGTTTGAATCAAAACAACAACATTTTGGCACAATTTTTGCAAACGTTTCATTTTGAATATAATTCCAGCATAATTCCATAAACATCAATGTAAACCATCAAGTAAACTTCTGGCTCAGCACAGGGAGAGACTGATGATTTGTAAGGTACTTTTTGTGCGTTTCACTGCTGACAAAAAAAAGTTCAAATTCTGTAAATTATATGTCTGGAGTTATAATTCAAATAAATGTCACAATTCCAATTTTATAACCTAAGTCAGAGCAGTCAATAACTAATATAATTCCACATGCAAACTGCAGTCATCATCTCTGCTTTGGTAACCACTTAGCCTGCATTAAAATTCCTAAATGCTAAAACCTTTGCTGACCAATGTTGTCACTCTCTGAATAACAGGTTTATGGGGACAAAGATGCTGATGGATTTTATCGTGGAGAAACCTGTGCAAGAATTGGCCTTATCCCGTGTAACATGGTCTCTGAGATCCAAGCAGATGATGAAGAGATGATGGATCAGCTTCTTAAACAAGGTTTTCTTCCTTTGAACACACCAATTGAGAAAATTGGTAAGGGAAAATATGAACATTTCACTTTTCCTGACTTTTAGGTGCTCTTAACTTGGCTGGATCTGCTGTACCTCTTGTTTGCAATATATGCAGATGCATCTAAGTTTTCCAGCCATTTGCTACCCCATGGAATATAATCTGTGTTGGTATCTGGATGACTTTATACAACTGATACTTAATCTTGCTGATATCTTTTGCTGCAGATGGGGATTTGTAACTTCACCACTCGACTTGCTACCTTCTTTTCTTATTTAAAAAAAAAAAGATGAAAATTGCAGAGCTTTAGTTTTGCAACTAAAACTGTTCAGAGGATTCAGTGGCTTAGAATAGGTGGCCAGATGAGTGTTAAATATTATTTGTGAAGCACATGTGGTTTCACATCCTTTATCTGTGCTAATAGGTTTGGTAACTTTTTATCACTGTGCTGGAGAAACACTCACGTTGCTGCTGCACTGCTGGGAAAAGGCCGGGAGGGAAAGGTGCATCGTGGTTTTATTTTCAAAATAACTTTGATAGCTTTTCCTCACCTTCCTCCCCCTGTGACTGGAGCAGAGAGAAGCAGAAGGAGTGGCAGACAACAGCCAGTGACTACAAGAAGGATGGTGGCACTGTATGATTATGATCCAAGAGAAAGTTCTCCTAACGTGGATGTAGAGGTACGGCCGGAACCGGGGGCTGTGGGTACCCAGCACGGTCAGGACTGGGGGGCACTGCTCTCCATTTGGGGTGGGTGTGCAAAGGAATAGTTCAGGATTACAAACACAAGTCAAATGGTTTGGAGCAGATGTGTATGACAAAGCTTATGGCTTCTGTACAAGTAGATTTACGGTTCTTGTCCAAAAAAAATCAAGGAATATCCTCTGTAGGTTTTATTTAATACAGCTCAGTACATAACATGGCTGTTATGCCATATGTGTGTGTACCTGCAAATATAACAGAAGTCTATAAGGAAAAAAGCAGTTATAAATTGTAGGGAATTTTTATTTTCCGATTTCCTTTGCACCCAAGACCATGATTATTTTTGAGAAGTACCCTAGCTCACTCTGACAAGCTGATAGCCCTGAGTGCCTTCAAATCTCTGTAACCTCCAAAAATCCACCCTCCCTCACAACCTAAGCCAGAAGGATACAGCCCATGGGAACAGCACTCATAGCATATTGCATTTTTCTCTTAATTGATGCATCTGAGCTTTCATGAATGTATGTCTTGACTATCTCTTTTTTTGTTATAATAATTTAAGGATATCTTAAACAGCTGAGCACTAACCACATCTTCATTTAAAACCAGCTGAGCATCAATTACATCCTCATTATAGGTTTATCTTCCATGTACCCACTTGCAGTCTCCCATTTCTCCATAACTGTGACCAGCAACAAGAGTCACTTTTTACATGTCTTTGGTGTTACATGGCAAGTCCCTTAGTCCAGGTTTGGTGCAGGTTCCATTTCTGTCTGCACAGAATGTCAGGGTACACTGAAAGCTCTAAAAACCACTGCATATCTGGGAGCTTCCTCAGTTATCCTTTAAAATGTTGTTTGGATTTTTTTTTTTAATTGGTGAATTGTTAGGAATTTTTTTAAGCAGAAGGTGAATTTTGAAATATGTGGGTCTTGGTGCTTTAAAATACAGCTAGGGTTGTTTTCTGTTTCCTGCTGAACCAAATCTGTTTCTAAGTTATGGTGTTTCAAAGTAATTTGGCCAACGAATCAAAGAAATCCTGCAGATATATTGCAAACATTTTGTTTGTTCTGTCTCCCATGACCACAGGAAATTAATTAACCCCCCACCCCCTTGTAACATTGCATTTAAGCCACAGGCAATTAAAAAGAGCCCAGTGCACTCTCCGTTTGCTGATCAGAGTGGAGCTGCCCATTACAAAGCTTTTATTGAAGAGAATCCAGTTCAGCTCCACTGCAGGAATGCTGTGCTTCAGGGGTTGGACTGGATGGTCTCCAGAGCTCCCTTCCAACCCTGATCCTGGGATTCTGTGAAAAGCAGCTCCCTCAGCTGTTCCTGTGCCCCTTAGTCCTGGTGCTCAGCTCAGCACACAGCAGGGACCTGAGCCACGTCCCACCCCGGTGTCTTGTTCCCTCCTCCCACAAGGATTGATGGAAGGGACCTTTGAAGTCGTGTAGTTCAAAGCTTCACAGTTTGCTCAGGTTGTTCAAGGCCCGAGTGTCTTGGCTTGTTGGCCACAGGGAGTCCTGGGGGTGTTCAGAGCCCAGTGGGAGAGGTGCCAGGCTTAGCAAGCTAAGGGAAAAAATCCAATACATTTTAAAAAAAAAAAAAAAAAAAAAGAAAAGAAAAAAGGCTTTGCTCTCAAAGATCAATTTGGTTTCACCAAATGTGTCAACATGAAGGAGGGGGGGAATATTAGTGGATTTACTGTCAATAAAAGAAAAGATAATCTTTGCCTAACAGCCTGTCCCTTTCCTGCAGGCCGAGCTGACATTCTGCACTGGGGACATTATCACTGTCTTTGGTGAGATTGATGAAGATGGATTTTACTATGTAAGTTGGCTCCTGCTTGCTCACTTCAGACTGCTCCAAGCTGCTAGAGCACCTTCACCAGCACCAAGCACTAAATGATAGCCCAGGGGAGGGGGGTTCAGGTCACGTCCCACTGACCTTAGATGGGCATTTCCTCTTCCTCACCAGCTTTGCGACAGGCAAAAGTATTTCCTTCCCTTCTTGGGAACCTACACTTGCTTTAATTAAAACATTTCATGGTGTTGCAGGGTGAACTTAACGGACAAAAGGGGCTGGTTCCTTCCAACTTTCTTGAAGAAGTGCCTGATGATGTTGAAGTCTTTCTATCCGATGCACCCTCGCGCTACGTTCACGACACACCGACGCGGTCAAAAGCAAAAAGGGTAAGCAACCGAATAAGACAAACTTAAATTCTTTTATTTCCCATTCCATCCTGTCTCATACGTAATTTAGACGTCACTTTTAACACCTTAAATTCATCTGCCCATTTAAAATTAACTCTCTCAAATATCTAGAATAAAACGTAAGGAAAAGCGACTTTAGCCTTCGCTGGCTCGTTACATTTGTAAATGGAGAAACTAAATTGACTGTTTGATTGCAGTCATTACAGTACCTTCCATTCTAATTCGAATTTAAGCAGTTCTTCTCTGGTGATAGTTACTTCCTAAAGCTTCCAAACTGCTCTTACTACAAAAAGCTCTCGTGGACAAAAGATTGGTACCAGTGTTCCTCTAAATACAAACTGTAACTGCAGCTGACTGACTGACGGTGCTCGTCTTTTAATCCTTATGACTTCCTGTTCCAACTGGCATTAGTTAATTGCTCAGAGACTTCTCTTTTATGAAAGATTAACCATGTTTAGAGTATCTCATTTTTGGTTTTGTTTCATCACTGCAATACTTTTATATATTATATATTTTATATATATTTTTATTTCTTTGCTCATCTGCTTGGAAACAGAAGAAGAGTGTTCATTTCACACCTTAATAAGGCAATGTAGCCTTCACGTAAGTGAGCAACTGAAGATACCAATAGAGATTTCAATTAAAGCTACCTGGCTATCTAATGCAAGTCTTGAAACTTAATTGTGGGGGAAAAGGAAAGAAATATGTCTCCAAAAGCCTTGGCCACAGAAGAGCAGGCTTGTATGCTTCTGCTGAATCTAGTCGAGTCAATTGAGGTTTTTTTAGGAGACAAATCCTTTAAAAAGGAATCCTTGGAAGCCAATTAGACCTCACTTTATGAAGGTCAGCGTTTGGAACATATTTCTTCACGAGCTCAATGTTTATGTTTACATAGAAAGGAGAGTTTGATGTCTAACTACCCTACAAACAAAGCTGCATATTGCATTGTTAGCCAACCTGGGAGGGAAAAATTCCAAGCTCCTGTGACAAGAGAAAAGCACAACAGCTCCAACCCTTACAGAACATCCAAGTGCAGCCTAAGCTGATGCACACGGTAGTTTACAAGGGTATAGTTGGTTTTGAAACTCATTACACTCAAACTGAGCTACTTAAATTGTCTGCCTTAAGATGTGTTTTCCACAATCGATTATACCCCAGCCTGCCTAAGACCAACCATTCAACGCTCCCGAAAACAATCCCTTCCCACGGCACAATTGACTGGGATTTTTGTCCTGGAAAGTGGACATTTGAAATGTTAGCAACTGTTTGGTTTACCAATGCAATAAAAGTCTCGACCTGAAACATGCAGCTCACTGAATGAATGCATTAGACTCAATATATGGTATCTTCAGGTGTACGTTGGGGTGCTTTACCAAGTTGTTTTGGTTTTGTTTTTTTTTTTTTCATTAGAATTAGACCTTGATTTAAAATCAAAGTCGGCTTGAAGCCCCTTTGCTTAACTCACTGTTGCACAAGAAGCCAGTAAATTGCTGATGTTTTAACTCCAAGCTAACAGGACTCCCTCCAGCATGGATACTACTATGAAAATATCATCTTAATTGATAGTAACCCATCTCGCCAGCTGGGCACTGTAGTTAGGATAGGCTGAGTATAAGCAATTTTAGCATTTTCATCCAAGTGCTTTTGATGATTGAAAAATAAAAATTAGCTGTTCAAAATATTTAGGAATGCTGTCATCTAACAACCTCATGGCTGCAGCATATACATCAAGCAGTCAGGGTCTTTAAGCTTTCTTTGATTGCAATTAAGGTTCATTTTAGCTTTTTCTTTTTCCTTTTTTTTTTCTTTTTTTTTTTTTTTTTTAAGCCAGTGTGCCATCTTCTCTAATCTGTACATAAAGTTTGCTAGCCAATTTTAAAGAAAAGGCATTTAAAGGACATTAAAAAGTAAGTGAACACGTAGCATTTTAAGTAATTTCTTCTGAAAAGAGTTTGGCTTCTATAGATTGCTAATCTGTAGTAATTAACACGTTTATTTTTCTTAAATCTATAGCTAAAAGTATCCCTCTCCATTTTAGTACTATCAGAGTACTGAAATGCAAAACCCAAGCCAGTTTTGTGGCTTTTGTGGCCAGAATTCTGGCAAAACAAGTGTATCCAACTTCTTTAAAAAAGTATAACCAAACCAGGGCTCTATTGGCAGGTTTCCTATTGTTCTACAATTTTTTCCCCCCCTCTAAATTTATGCATTTGCCATAAGCCCGAGCAGTATTTTAAGCCAGAGAGAAGAAAGGAACCAGCCCTTTTGCTTAAAAAGTGGGGTAATGGGACAAAGTGATGTTACCAAACTTTCTTGATGCTGACAGCTTTGAAGCTTTCAAACATTCAATAAATTATAACAATGTACCTAATAGGTTCCTCCTGAGAATACAGGTACATCCCGGAGAGCACCATCCCCCACAGTTCATCTCCATTCCGGGTCACCTACGTCACCTATGGGTTCTGGTAGTCCCGGGAGAGGCAGGGATATGTCCTCGAAAAAGAAAAAGGGGCTGCTTTCCAAAGGCAAGAAACTGCTGAAAAAGCTTGGTGCAGTGAAATGATTCATGTGCTGCTCCTGGACAACTTGTAAAAGCTTCCAGTCTGTGTATTTTAATTTTTTTTTTCTTTAATTTTTTTTTTTTTTCTAAAGTCAAAACTAGGGCTTTCATGACTATGCAGTACAACTTTACTAAACCTCTCTGCATTTTTAACTCTGACATCAATAGAATCATGTGAATTGCTTAATCAAAACAGCAAGAAAAAAAAAAAAGGAAGTGGATTTGTTGTTGCAAAAACTTTTTTTTAAAAAATAAAAAATGTTGTGGGCTTAAGAGCAGAAGAACGTGGTTTTATTTGAAGTCAACTCAACACCTGCAACTCCACTGGAAAAATCTCAGCCTTTTTAGCCTCCTTTAACCACGAGTGGTGGGGAGAAAACTCTGTTCCTTGATTGCTAGTTCAGAGAGATCACCCCACTGTAACTAATCATTGACAAAAATGGTCTTGAAACTCCTAGTTTAATCAGCCTTGATGTTTTGCCTTATTAATGCACAATGATTTGTACTGTCTAATAAATATACAGCGTATACTTTGTATGTACTGTGTATTCAACTGTCTTCATCTTCCCTAAAACATGGTAATTTAAGATCAAGTACTATGTTACTGACTCCATTCACTGTCTGATGTAACTCCTGGGAGTTTGAAAGTGCTGTGCTAAACGCTTTTTTTTTTTTATTTTATTTTTTTTTTTAGTTTTTGCTTCTTTATTTCCCCCCACCTCCAAAAACCAGACCCTTGTATTGGTTTATTCTGTCAACTTATTTTCACTCCACTGAAATCAGATACAGTGTAAGTTATTCAGAACCTCAGCCAGAATTTCAACCATTCAACCTCCAGTTTTGGGGTTCCTGGTTTACTGTTCTAAACTACTGGGAAAATTAAAAAAAAAAACCAAACAAACAAAACAACAAACCAACTCCACACCAAAACCCCTTTACTCCCCCATTTATTTTTTTTCTGTGGAGGTGCAGTTCTAAGTTAAAAGGCATTTTCATATTGCTGATGTCAGATTCAGGATAAAGTACATGTTTAAAGTAAAAAGGACAAACTGTGTTGCAGTCACAGGCCACAGCCAGTAACGAGGCTGCAAGAGGCTCTAATCAAATCTTAATTGTGATATTGGCATATCAAGACAAACAATCTTACACACTGATGGCAGTCATTGGCTGTTACTATTTTGTAATTCTTGTCCATTTGTAAATTGTTTTTACTGTTTATACATACTTTTCAGACTGCCTTTCTTTTTGTAATTTATGGAAGGTTTATAAATGAATGATCAAAGCTTCCCCATTGTGTCTTCAGATAATAATGTAAATTACTGTAAGATACCGTGTGCTAGATTATAACATTTAATTAAAGAAAATAACTGGCCTAAAGTTGTGGTAAAGTACTGTGTGGGTGTGTGCATGTGTACAATTGTTGTGTATTATATTTTATATAAATAAATAATTTGATATTTTGTAGAGTGCAGTACGTTTCATAAATCTACTGTAGCAGCTGCTTGGTTGCTGTGCCAGCCTTCTCTCCCTCCCTCCTGGCCCTGGCACCCCTGGTCAGATCCCTGGTGCCCAGGGAGCCAAGGACAAGCACATGGCCATGGTGCAAGTCACCCCTTCAAACACTGCACCAAAGAGAAAGAGCAGCCCCCAGTGAGCATCTCCTACCTTTCTGCAGCTGCACAAGGTCCTTCTCAAGTGACCTCAAATGAAAAAAAAAAAAAATGGATCAGAATGAACATCTGTGACAGGAGTAAATAAGTGGTATGTAACCAGCAAGAAATACAAAATACTAAGTAGTGGACAGGGTAGGCTACTACTGTATGACATCAGAAACACAAAACTATTTGCCCAAAAAACCCTCTGCATCTCTTCACTACAAATTTCATGTAGAAGAAGTTGGCAGAGTTCTCTCAGCCTAGGAAAGGTAAAAACCTCAACTGAATAAAAGTCACAGAATTCTCATTTTTCAGAATTGTCAACAGTTAGTTTACTGTAGAATAAAGAAAGGCTCATCTACATGCAAGACTGCAAGAGCTTTCCAGAGACAAAAAGTGCTTGCAAAGCTATGTGGCAATTGTCCCATCTATGCCCAAAGCCCATTGTTGAAGTACATAAGCAAATACATAAAACAGAATCAAACAACCAAGGAATTACAGCAACAAGTTTATTTAAATCTCACAAAGAACAGGAACAAGCTTCACAACAACTTGGTTAGGAAAATCAGCACTAATCCATATTTTTCCATGTGTGCTATTTTGACTCTGGTATAAACTCTGAAATCTACTTCCATCCACACAACTGCTTCTTGCTTTACAAACTGAGCTGCTGCTGCTCAACAGTTACCAAGGAAAACCTCAGACATGCAAAAAAAACCAAGGCCACTGCCCAGTGCTTGGAACTACAAAAACAAAAAACTCCCTGAACCTGGTCAGTGCACTGACACTCAGATGGAAGTTATTATTCACATTTAACAAGTATGTGGTTAAATAGTATCAGTCCAGAAGTTTAATTCCTTTCAGTGATGACAGTGGGAGGAAACTGCTGTAGACAACTGCACAGTGTAGTGAACATGAAGTTACAAGACTAAGAGAAAGGACTTCAACAGGATAGTCCATTCTAAGTCTCACAGCTGCTCCAACAGCATCCAAGTACATCCCTTTTTGTGGAGAGAACAGTGTAGTCTTGGATAATAAAGGTGCTCCAACAGCTGTGGTAAGGGACAGAGATCATTTTGCCTTTGTCAGTCAGTCATGTAACTCTGGCATCCACAACACCTCCTCCTCAGCTGAGCCAGTGTGAAAAAGCCCCACTTCACTCCCCTCTGCTCCCAGGGAGACTCCAGACAGTTTCTAGTCGGTTTGCAAATCCTTCCCCCAGTGGCAGCCTTAAACCAAGAACATCTTACATCTTTATCTTTGTAAGGTATAAAACAGTTTAGGAAACAAAATTTTGCCCTCATTTTATCAGGTAAGAAAAACAAGGAATCAACAGTTTTGAAGCATTTTGAAAATTAAAGTGTAACATACTAGCTGAAAAAGTTCGGATTTTGTTCTGCATAACACTCTCTCTTACTTGCTAGAAGTAATTTTGGGTAAGACTTCCCAAAAAAAAAAAACCAAAAACAAAAACCAAAAATAAGTTCCATAACTGCACATATTATCCCATGTTCATGTCTTTTAAGAAAAAACAAAACTGAAAACCAAAACCTTAGACAATTCTGTGTTCCTTGGAGAAGAAGGCTGATAACTCAACTTCAAAGATAGTAAAGTCTGTCTGAAAGCATCAGATTTGGTTCTCTGTGAATGCTCTGACCAACAAGGAAAGCCAGTTTATGAGCATACTGGCAAGGAGCAGGTACTCTGATAACACCCTGCAGAAAGGGGAAAAAAGAGAGGCAATTATTTTCAAGTAATTTCAATAAGCATGTGTTCACTGTAAGAGACACCCCTGGAATTCCAAAGTATGTGCATACATGGAAAAGTTTATATTCCCTGTTGTTTATGCTGGTTTCTGAAAATAACATTATATACACTGAACACATAACAGAAGAACAGATGCAAGAAAACCTAAATTTCCCAACTCCATTCCTCTCCTCACTCCAAAAAAAATCCTTTTACATTCAATACTGGGTCTTGCAGAAGGTGGGACATGGGTTAAGTCAGGCCTAATAGTTAGGATTGTTAAATTGACAAATCTGAAGCACACCTCAGGCACGAGCTGACTGTGTGCTGATCTTGGTGTGCATCAGAAGCCTCAAGGGAAGTGGAGGAACATAATTCCATCCCCACATAAAGCAGGAAGTACTTCTGCAGGTAAGAAACAGTAACTTCAAGTTTGCTTTTGACATAGAATTTGGAAATAATACTCAAAATAGCAAGTATTTTCTAGTGAGAATAAAGATTAATCTCCAGAGAGATCAGGTGAATTCTAAAGCATCTAGTTCTCAACCAACCACTCTAGGTCCCAAGGCACACCTGCAGGCTTTTTGGATCTGCATGAGTGTTTCAAGGATACTTGTTTCCACCTTCTTGTGGGTTGTCACTGCAGGGAGATGCACAATCTTTGAAGAAAAATATTCTCATTTCCCAGAGGAAACACTTACCGACCAGTTATAGTACATGTGGCAGAGTTTGTAGGTCAACCTCTGCAAGTGATCTGGTTTCAGCTGGCTGCCATCATAAATGACATTGTAATGAGTGGGTGTGACACAACCATTTTTCACTGTATGGCTCACAACAAAGAAATCATACCTGTAACAGGAAAAGCAAACCCTTAGGAAAAGCAAAGTCTGTTACAGAAAGGGCTGCATTTCAGTAAGGATAGTTGGGCAATCCTGTCAATACACACTCATTTGGCAATAAACCTTTAACAATCAAAACCAGGAACACTAAAAAGTGAAACACATGCACCTGAAATGTATGCAATACTCTGATGTATACAAACAGTGCATATTGAAACCCACGAAATACTGCATAATACATTTGTAAAATGTAAGCTTATCCATTTCTTTCATCTAGAAATTCACTATGATCTCTTTCCAAAAGGACAGAATTGTGTAAAGTCATTTTCTACTTAATCCCACAGCCCATTTAATGTATATTAATATATTTCCTTTACTATAAAGCTGCCAGCAAAAGGACTAAGTGTTACTTCTACAGTAACTTACCACTCTGGTCTGGTAATCACTGTATCAACAACAGTGCCAGGGGGTGGGTTTTTAAGTCCTCCACCAACCTCTGCAAAGAACCTGGCACCCACTCGTTTCTTCACAACGATCACAGTAAGTCTTGGACTAAAATAAAGGAAAAAACCCAACAGCTATCGTGAAAAACTGCACTATGAGTACTTCAGGAACAGATTTTCTAGACCCCAGGGCATTAATTCCACAAATAAGTCCTCATTAATTCACTGATTTAGATTAAATGACAGTTTTCATAAATTTGGATTTTTAGTTTAGATGCAACTCTGATACTATTTCTCACCAATTCCATTTAAATATTTAACTTCATAGGGAGACAGAAAGACAGACCAAAAAGAGATAATCTAAATAGAGATCAGATTTCTATTCTCTACCCCACCATTTCATACAGAAAACACTGCCTTAATGGCTTGCTCTTTATCAAAAATGCTGTTAACAGAAACTAAAGAGAAGAAATAAGCACCTCGATTCCTCCAAGCTGCGACTTCTGTCGGAGTCTACTGTCCTGCAGTGTAAGGAAACATGTTCATTTTTCAGAGCAGGTTAAGTCACTGCTGTTAAGGTTAAAAGCAGAATGTTGAAAACTGTGCAGAATATAAGTGACTGGACAACATAGTCCTTTCAGAAGTGGAAAGAAAACAAAAATGGACTTACCACGTAAGAGTCATCAGGCTATGATCAACCTTTGGAAATGCTTTGGAAGAAAGCATTAATTACCACATCCATCAAGAATGCCTAAGGAGTGTATGTGCATACATGTGTATTGCAGTCATGTGGTGTAATGTAATAGGAAAATTCTTAGTACATGTATGTCAGGTGTCTGAAATCATGTAAACAATCATCAGAAAGGCAGTTATTTGAGCTCAAGTAAAAATAAGTACGGATAGAAAGACAACACAATCTTCATCCATAACCTCATTTTGTATCCCAGGGCTAATTTCTCTTGCAGTATAAACAAGAGGGGTGGTGGAAACAGATTTACCTGTAGAAAGAACCGATGTCCTTCAAGCAATCCAGGAATTGAGGCACTTCATAATTAACCAGAGTATGTAGCTGGCCATCTCCAACACCGTCACGGTACACAAAGATACGAGAGGGCAAACACTTATTCCACTTGAGCCAGTTTCTTAGAGCAGCTTAAAACAAACAAACAAACAAATCTCAAGAGTAAAAGCTGCTAGCTGTAATGAAAATTTATTCCAAAGCAAAAAATGGATTTTTATTCCTAGAAGAACAGCAACAAGTTTGAAAACTAAGGTCCTCAATCTTTCAGTCACCTGAAACAGGTGAGCATCATGTTACACAAATATTGCCTGCAAAAAAGAACTCTGTACTGACACAAAAAGATAGAACCTAAGGAGACTCTCTGCTCCACTGGCCTCCCTCACAGCAGGGAGCTGTCCTCCTTTACATCCAACTCTGTCAAAACATTCTTTGAAGTTCACTGAGAAGTAATTTGTAATTGTTGCAAAGAAATAGTGGAATCAATGAAAGACTGGACACAAAATGCTATTATTATTAGTTTTCAGCAATATTTACAACTGTATTTTTAATCTGTTTCTATGCAAGTGCAAGCTGGTCACACCTCCCCTCAAGGCAGCAGGGGAGGTGTGTTTTGAGGCTCTGACTCCACAAGAGCAGAACTCCTTCCCTTACTTTGCAAGCAGGCTTTGATTCCATCCACAAGTTCTTGCCCACGACTTTGAACAACGCAGCGGGAGAACCACCTGTGAAGAACAAAATAAAAGACCTTCAAAGCATTTCCTAGGCTTCATTCAATGAAGTTATTTTTAAAATGCCTATAACCAGTTAGTCTTTATGGGTGTTGTGGGTCAGTGCAGCCAAGGAGGAGTTATATGAGAATATTTCCCCCATGGTAAAAGTGCCTCAGCACCACTTGAAATCCCTCTCAATCAAAAATAACATTCACACAAGTCAACTGAAAAGGAGAAAGAGCCTGTCACATGCTGATGTCCTCTATTCCATGCACTATGGAAGAAGGACAAGGCTACTCCTTTAAGAGAATGCAGTGGAAAAACTAATTCACAATATATTTCTTATTAACAATGTACAGCAAACCAATTTGGATGTTCTCCTGGTGGCCCTCCATATTCAAGGCACTTTTCAGTTAAGGGAAAGGTCCTTCTTTTATTTTTCTCTTTTTTCTGCCTTTGGCAAATCTTACCTTGTCATTGTTTGATTCAGGCTAGAGACAAATCCTGCCACTGACTGCCTTCCAGTTACAGTGTCATGGTAACAATCAATTCCCACAATCATCACCTGCTTCAGCTTAAAAGAAATCAATACAGAACATGTATTAGTACATGAAGACGTGCTGTAAGGTAACTAGATCATGACACAAGCTATATGGTTTCAGGACACTTAAGTAATCCATGGGTACTGAATTCTCGGATTAAGCATCTCCCTGTGTTAGATTTAAATTCATGCCTCTTCTCAAAGGCACAGAAGCTACTCAAAGAACACTCAATTTTATTTCTTGGGGGAAAAGGCTTGCTTTTTAAGTGAAGCTCAGAAAAAGAGTTACCAATTTAAAAAAAAAAAAATAATCACTCACTGGGATCTCAACACTCCAAAGTTCTCCACCCATTTTGCAGTTCATTTGCAGGGCAATTTTTGTTGCAACAGTCATAATTGTCTGATGTTTGCTTAAAGTGCGAGCGAGCACACACTGACTTGGGATGGGGCAATCTGTGCATAAGTATTTCTTGATGGCATCATATTTATCTTTTCGGGAACTGGACAAAATACAAACCACCTTTAAAGAAAAAAAAATGCTTTGTAAGAAGCTGCATTCTAAGATTTACAGAGCATTTCGGAGTTCTTTAGGAAAAGTTTTACCCTCAAGAGAAATACCCAAGTGTTCACAGTGAAAGAAGTAACTGTAAAGTTTCAGTGTCTGTGCATCAGAGCTAAGTACAAAGGCTCTTATCCAGAAGGGTACTCATAGTTAGCCTTGGATTTGAACAGGAGTATGATTAGCCATCTAGTGGATTCTCAGGAGCCAAGAGCAATATTTCTGAAAACAAATCCCACTAGTCTTAAAACACCAATTACAGAGATTAACATGATTTGAAATTATGGATTATTACATACTATGTTTGTGTCAGGGGTAACCCTTTGCTGTAAAACCCTTAAGTAAGCTTCTGTTCTGTCATCTACTTCAATCCTGAAAAGAAAGAGAAAAAAATGCTTACAGAAAAAAAACCAAAAACCAATTAACACCTACTAAAACTTCAGAAAAAAACCCAACAGCTATTGAAACTACTTATGCACAAGCATAAAAGCCCACTGTACATCAGTACTGTACTGTCACATTTACAGCTATTAATAACCATATAATATTCACACATTTTGAAGATGAAGAGGAATCACCCCAAGTTTAGGCTTCCAAACACAATGAAATTCAAAGTTAAAGGCAAGCACAGGTACCCAAAGGAGGATATTTGTAACAAGAATACATATTCCTTCTTTTGTTAAATATGGCTCTACTCGAGAAGGTTTTGCTCAATGACTGTCTAATATTTCTTGGTTTTGCCAAGTGAAAAGCTCTCAGATATAAATGTAGTAATAAATGAGTAGGGAAGTCAGTCACAAGAGAAAACTGCATAGTTTGTATCTTGAAAGCAACTTTGTTTTATGAAAGTTCTCCCAGAAGTCAGTAGTGTGACATACTGCACCATCTCCTCATTTAAAAGCCTAAGCATGGGAACAGACACATCTTAAGAAGTATAAAATAGTTTTCCCAGCAGCTTTCTAAAGACACTTACGTGGTGGGCCTGCTCATCCTGATCCCCATAGAGGGGGTGACCTTGTACAGGCTCTGAATTAAGGTGTTGGCAACGTCGTGGTTGCGCCGGGTGTGGATTAACAGCCAGTTGTCCATGGGCACAGCTCGGATTAAGGGAACTCCCCTGGTCTCCTTTGTCCAGTCAGCAAACTGAGGGTTGTAATCAACCTGTGAAAAGATGGTAAAGAAAGAAAATCAACACCCTACCAGACAAGCTATACCAGAACTACTGCCTGATACACTTCAAGAACAGACTGCAACACTTCTGCCTAAAACAGAACCTCCTTTTTTACCTGTCCCTTTACTGCCATTGTCAGTAATTTAACATAAGCTTTATCCAGCTCTTTAAAGAAATCACACTCTTGAAATAATTCATTCCTAATTATGCAAACATAATCTGGGCTAAAAAAACAGAAGTTGTTACTATTTGCTGCACAGACTCTGGTATAAAGACATAGCTTTTGATGCAGACTTCTTTTTCTCCCATTTTTCTTTTTAATAGGGTAACTGCTCGAGAAAAAGTATTATTATAAAGGAAACAACACATCTTTTAAATAGCAAGAATTAAAAGGGCTTTACAAATACAGTATCTGGATCTGTACAGCTGTGCCAAGTGCCCTTTTCCATCCAGCAGCCATTCAAAACAAAAATCTCTAGTACAGAGCAAATATCTAAGGTTTTATGACAATCTATGGTTTAATTCAAATTTAGATTATTCATATTGGTCACCCTACCTTTAAGTGTTCTATCTACTGAACTAATTAGTGGCTTTTCATCTGAAAGCCTTGATACATTTTTAATAAATGGAAACTAGTTAGAAACATCTCTAGTCTCCTAGTTTGTGTACCTGAAAGGCCTTTTTTTGGACAGAGGGATCGTTTTGCAAGGAAGACACTACTCTAATGTAGCGCTTTCAAGAGTTTCTAAATAGAACTTGTAAACAGTTTAAGAAGTTTGCAAGTCTTCTGCTTGGACAAAGATTTGTGTGTAATGTTTTCACTCATTATCCCTCATTTATAAATCAAAAAGTACTATTTCCTTCCTTAAGGACTTGTTTCATCAGTGAGAGATCCAGAAGATTTTGGAAGTTGATTTATTATTTACCATGTTTCCTGATTGAAAGATCTTTTCTCCTTGAACAACTCTTCCCGTAAAGGTCACTGATTTATAATCAAAGCTTAAACCCCAGTTTCCAAGTTCCTTCTGAACGTTGTCATCTCTGTTTAAAAACAAGATTTAAATGAACATCAGAAATTTGTTCTTGCTGACTTCTTTTAAAAAACAGTAAGATTTCTAAAGTTTTGCTGCAAGAAAGAAGTTAATGATACAAATCTTCCATGACACAGAAGTACAGAAGAGGTTGAGGAGGCATACTTTTGGATGTAGTTAAGAAGTCTTCCAACTTCCCACTGCCTTTGCTCAGGTGGCAGCCGGGTGTGAGCCGCCAAGTCCTTCATCATGTTGAAGTCAGTTCGCATCTTCTCCGTTAGTCCTGGCAACAGCAAAAGCTTTTGCTGAGTAAAAGTGAAGACTAAGGACTATGGGAATTCAAATTGAAGCCATACAGGTTGATGATGCATGTACTGCAGGCACAGAAAGTGGTGGCAGTATGAGTCAAGGTTTTCAGTTGCTCTCTGCACATACATTCCCATCTGCACAGAAAAAAAATTCTGGATTTTTGTGCTTGAGAGGAAACCGCACAAGGAATGCAAAATGAAGACCACACAAGGTCTTTTATTTACATTTCTAAATCAAAACAAAACAGTGCTGAGATGGACAGGTACTCCTAGTGCAAAGTGAGTATCTCAGAGCAATATACATATTTATAGATCTTACAAAATTATCTATTTCTAGCAAATTTCTCTTTTTCAACAGAAATTCTACCACCAAAAGTCTCTACAAGTTATCAGTGTGCCAATGTTGAACATTGTACCTGCAGACTATGCAACATCAAAACCCCCCCAACTTTTCAGCCTTGTTTAAAATCTTTTAGCTACAAAACTTGTTTCTAAAAACTCACATTTATAAGAAACAAGACATTTCTACTGAACAAAAGGCTGCTGTCAAAATACCCATTTCAGTAGGCATTATGGTTTGACAAATGCTTTAATATGAAAAAATACTACAGTACCTGTTAGAGAGCACAGCTCTGGAATTAGAACCACAGTTCCTTCCACATTTCTACTCTTCTTCAGCTGACTGATCAAGACAGGCTGCTTTGGATCACCAATGTCTATATTATATTGCTGTGTTAGAAATATATATTCCATGTTAGTTTACTCATAACAAAGCTTTGGCTTTCCTAACCTCATTTCTGCATGCTGTGACAATGCATCTGTGTTCCTCCCATATTACCTGTCCCTGCTGCCACCTTCCATTTGCTTCCTTTTTGAGTTTTCCCAAGAGCTCCTTGCTCATCCACACAACCCTTTGACATTTTTGCCTGCCTGACTCCTCCCTGGGATGGAGGACTCCCACCAAACCATACTGGGTAGGTTATTTACTGATCTCAAGTTACATAGTATCCATTAAACATAACATTCTATTAAAAATATTAATTACAAATCCATGCATCATAAGCAAAGCTGTAACAATGCTCCAATGTTCCAAGTTACAGCACAACACACACAGTTAAGCTTCCATACCTTTTTGTAGTACTCCAGGAAAGTGATCTCAGCACCATCTGATTTTCTAAAGGTAGCCATTGGATTGCTATCCCAGTTGATGTCATCAATTCTGTATGTTCTGTTATTGTACCTACATAAACATTTAATTAGGTTTTGTTTAAATCTCAAATAGGAAAGAAATATGACTGTGGGACAAAAAAGTTAATAACAATACTCATGTAAGTTGAAAGTTTTTCTCTTATCAGAAGCAGTAACTTCAAGTTTTCAATTGTAATAGGCTCTCAATTCTACCAAAAACTGAGCTGTAATAAACCCAAAAAAACATAACTAACTCAATATGTACTTTCTGCTTTTTTTAAATGCTGTCACCTTGATTAATTTGCCAGCTTGACAATGACAGCATTTGCATGCTTTCTGATGTTTCATTGTGTACTTCAGGATGTGGAGCATAGAGAGATTTAAGACAACAAGAGCCCACAGAGATTTACCTTGTGAGAACAATTAAACCAATCAGCTCTTTAGCACAGGCATCTCTAAACCTTTCCTCTCCAACCTGGGAATGAAGACTGTGCATAACATCCAACACTGTCTCACCACGAAGAACCTTATGGCTCACATCTGCACACAACATAATGCTCTCCTCATACTGGAGGATGGAACTTGAGAAGCCTGGCCACACCATCAACCTGCCAAAGGAGAACACACACAATCTTAACATTTTAGAGCATCTTTATTCTCACCCCTTATTTCTGCCCACTTTCATGGACATCAGAAAGCAGTGAAGACACAAAGAAACCATTATCCAAATATAAACAAGCTCTTAAAAGTTAACAAAATGAAAAATATTTTACATGTAGCTATCTTTAATCAGCTCAAAATAAGATTAATTGAGCAGCTATAACTGAAGTGAAAGCAAGGATGCCTCAAAAGCTAAGAAATTTAATTCATGCTATTAAATATCTCACAGACAAAGCGTGTAGGTATTTAAGACACTTTTAAGAGAAAAAGACCAGCAGTTTATGTAGTAGAACACTGTCCAGTTTCTTCCACCAAATGGGATCTTACACATACATGCAACTAAGTCAGGAGAACGAGATTTTATGCTTCCCAAGAATACCTGGATTTATGTGCATGGTTTTATTACAAGATAAGTCACCAAATATCAACCCCTCTCCCAGCACCCCTCCTAAACCTAAGTATTTTTGCCACACCTGTGATTAGGGATGCTGACTGGATCCCCAGGGTTGTAATAATTACGGCCAATCTGCTGCAAATTGAGCATCTTCAAAAGCCTAGAAAAGAAATATGGATGTCATTTAGCATTACTATTATTCAGTTTATCACACCATGCATGATCCCATTCCTCTACATAACCTCATTTTTTTATTCATCTGACTAGATAAAACATGAACTTTTTAAATTGAGTTTAATGAAAAGGTCATGGACACTTATTAATGACAATTAGGTGAGGTAAATTTGAATACAACCCAACCCTTCTCCAACCAGTTGAAGGTAACAGTCCAAACAAGCTACATCTCAGATGAACCAGACAGTCCAGGTACCACAGTAAAGTGGAAATACTACAGCCAAGAAAAGTAATTTGCCAGTTCAAGGTCCTGCTCTATTATTTGCTTTAAGAGGCAAACCCACAGACACAAAAAGAGAGTAGGGATAGGAATATCTGCCTACAACAGTCAGCATTCCAGTGTGAATCTGCTTGCTCAGGAAAAAGGTATAAACTCATTTCACACTAACATGAGCCAGAAATACACACATAATGCACATTAAAATATTGCCAGATGTGGTTGGTCACAAAGTAACAACAGCCAGAAAGGCTTAAAAACTTATATTTGCAATACTTATTTACTAAAATCTATTCTTTGGAATGGAAAACCTTAACTCATGTATTTTCAGAAAGGCTTCTTATAAGAACGTAATTGGTACAGCAAACCTTCTAAAAATGATGTTGTAAAAATGCAGACATGTAGGTGAAGTAGGTGGCAACTCATTAGTCAAAGTGATTGTTATCTTCACATCCTCCCCATTTCGAGACCTACTAAACAGTTCAGTAACCTGAGAAAGGGAAACGAGGTTAATAAAACTAGAGGCAAACAGGGTTGTATCTGGACTTTGCTCCAGTAATATCAAACTGGACTTGTACACTGAGATTCTGTGCAATAATTCAAGACTAACTGAAAAAGGAATCTGATTTTCTACTAGGACTGTAAATTACAACCTGGTTTGGGTGAAGGTGACTAACAGTAGAATGGAGACTATCCCCAGAGCAGCTGAATTCAAGGTGAAGATAAGGAGATCACTTACCAATTACCATGACAGGAAAAAGACTCAACTTGAGGAAATAAACTTAATATATTGCCAACTAACATACATTTAATTACTGATTCAGGTACTGGGAGGCAAAAAGACAAAAGATTAGAACACACAGTGAAAACATCTTCCTCCTCTCCCTTTCCCAAACTCAGCTTCACTCTGGACTCCCGTGTTCCCTCTGAACACCACTGGCTACACTCAGTCCCTCCAGTGAGGCAGTGAGTGGCACAAGGGGCAGGGGTCAGCAGCAGTAATAGTGTTTTCCTTTTGCTGCTCCTTTCTTCTTAGATTTTTCTTCTGCTTTGACCAGCTTTGCTGGTGGGCTCAGCTTTGGTCTGTGATGGGTCCATTGTGAAGCTGGCTGAAAATGACTGTGTACAACATAGGACAGCCTGACCCTTCCCAAGGGAGCCACCCCAGACGCCCCCCCCCACCAAAATCCTGCCATAACCACCCTTTTGATTATGCTGAATGTTAATTTACAGAAGTTATGAAAAGAATTAAGTAGAAAGACAACTACAGGAGAAATACTGTAATAGGCTCTCAATTACTACCCACTTCTGTACAGAGGGTTATTCCAACCTGCAGAACCTAAGCATTAGAACCAGAAATTTATTACCAAATTTCTCTACACGAGTAGATTAGCTTATACTAATACACTCAATCCAACTAAACATTACTTGTGGGACATCAATTCCCTAACTTCACCCTGGCTAGTAAGGAACAAGAAGCATCATAAAATACGAGTCAAAATAAAAAATAAAACAGCACCCTCCTATCATACCTTATTGCGTAGTTTTTGTGGCAAGAACAATATCGACCCATCGAAGGCGTGGGTCCTGCCAATGTGCTCTTCGTGCTGGAAGAGCAGAGCGGAGCGAAGGCGGCGCGACTCCATCTCGGGGCTGTAGCCAACGTGGTACTGGTACAAAGCCCACTGGGGTCGAGACGTCAAACGGAAGTGATTGGAAGTTAATTTTATCATTCTACCTGACGCACCTGAAACGAGAGGCAAACATCTTAGCAGTCGCAAAATTTTACTGGTTTATATTCATACAACAGCTCTCAGAGGTTTTTAAAAACTATGGTGTTCAGACAAAGATTAGAGGTTGGTTGTGCATCTGTTCAAGCTCGGTGAGCTATGGCACGGTGTTATGAGACACTCATCTGCTCATCAGAGCTTTCTGTAACTCCTTCAGCTGGCAGGAACACTCTCACATCATGAGGTAAGCATTTAGATCAGCAACCTGCACACAGATGTAAAGGGAAAACAGCAGGCCAGCACTACAGCTGCCTACAAAGGACAGAGATCCATCGACTAGCAGCACAGCTCTAGACAGAATAACTCAGAATGAGAACAACTACACTGCTCCTGGCCCAAAGTGACCTGAGCAGAACTAAGCCCTGTCATTCCTGGGCCTGTGCCATGCTCCAGTCATCACTCAATTAAGCAAAAGTGGACCACATCATTGCTGTATGGTGTGATGTCTCATACTTGCAATATAAAACCATCATCAGCACAGAACCCGCACTGTGGAGCATTGAAAGGATGAAGGGATTGCATTCTAGCAGGCATACAGGACCATCATGACAGTCTGCTGTACCTGTCATAAGCAGGATTTCGACTCCAGAAAAGAAGCATGTCACCTTTTCTTTAAACTAAAAAGTTTCTCGAGAAGAGATTTCAAACTCCACATTTATTTAGCGTTCTTTATCAAGTTGGTTTGTGAATGGGTTACAAGAGCAACTTTTATCTTTTTCTAGTACATAGTAAAGGTTTTTGTTGTTTTGTTTTATTTTTTTTTTAACTCAGCTCTCTAGTGGAAACTAAAAGCAGAAGAAAACTATTTTTCATTTCAACTTGCTTAGGTGTCTATAGTCTAAACATACCAGTTTTTGATTCTCGCACATGCACCATGGTTTGTCGAGTATTGACCCCCAGGTCATGGTAATCCCTCCGATGTCCACCCCTCTCTCGTAAACACAAATCCTGGAGTCCCGAGGAAACCCGTAATCCTATGGGTTTGGAATTTGAGGAACAATCAGAATCAAGTAATAGATATATTATAGATATTATATATTACACAAGTTAGAATTAAATACAATTCAATTTTGAAAGGCACACATATAAATTTAAGAGAAATCATGAAGTGCTAGTTTTCTGCTTTTGCTATGTAGCAAACATCTTAAAACAGAATTCAAGGAACACATAGTAACTCCTGAAAATATATGGACAGGTAACTAGTAAGTAAATAGAACAGCTCACAACAGGATGACAAAAAACCCCCCAGATGTCAATCCTCCAAATCAATAATCTCTTCTGCAAATACAGGGAGGACAGGTCTCTTTCCTTTTATCTCCAGCTGCCACCAAATGTAAATACACTGTGATGTGAAACAGGCAAGAAAGTTTAATTTCCTTATTAAGATTCAAGAAAGTAATGAAGTATCAAAACAAAATTTACTGTTGGTACTCATGTAGTTAATTGTGTCAACTATTTTGACAGAGGACATGGTACACATGAGGTACTTCTCAAAATTCCTCGTTCAGTTAGAGTGACAATACCATCATCACAAGGTATGTATCGTGAACTTCTCCAAACCTTAGTAAGAAATCTCATTTTGAAAAGAAAAAGAAACAGTCTAAAGAATGTCTTAATTGCATTCTCTTCAAAACACAAGCTCTTGTGGGCAATGAACTTTTTCTCCCAGTCTGACCTTCTGGCCTTCTCTCCCGCTGAACACTCTCCAAGCCCCTCAGTCGTCCGTGGCCTCCGGGTTCTCCCGATGGTTGCGAAGGAACATCGACCCGCTGGGGCTGCCGAGCCTCACCCAGCTGACCTGGCAGATCCTGTGCGACCTGCCATGGTTGGGAACAACTTTTTCTACTGCAACTGAAAAAACACCATACTTCCAAGAGTACAGCAGAACATTCACCAAGTAGAGAATACTCAAATACCCAAGTGTAAGAGTTCCAGAAGATTAAATCTTTTTTTTCCTGTATTAAGTAGCAGTTATTACTCTACACTTTAAACTCAAAAATACTGAAGTTCAGGATTTTTTTCCTAAGTTAACATTCATTTAACTAACAGTCAATACAAATCTTTCCAAGCTCTAACTAAAATTCATGGACTTCTCATTTCAGATCAGTAGCTAAGCAGGTCTCCTTGCTCTTACACTCTCCACCTTGTAAGATCTGTCAAATGTACACCCTCTAAGAAGTCTGTAAATACCTATAAGCACTACTGCAAAGATCCAATGTGCAACAACCCTGCAAAGTATACCTGAAAGTTATCAGAGCCCAGTGCTACCACAGTAACAGCATATTACAAAGTTCTGTGCTCCCTATATACAGTATTCATAAAAGTAGTTCAGCAAAGTTCTCTGCTTTGCTTCTCTCACCTATACTCCGTCCTCGCCTCTGAAGGAAGGGGCAATGCCATCTACATGGATTCTCTAGTCCAACAGCTGAACACTGAGCCCCTGAGCTGACTGTATTCCTTTCCCATCCACAAAAGGATCTGAGCAGAGCTCCATGTCTGGTGTATTATGATGTCTCTGTATCAGAGCAGTGTAAAAATCACATGCTATTGTTCACTTCTTGTTCCCATCTTTCCCTGCCATCCAGAGTAAGTTCTCTCTTAGGCTGAAATACAGTGCATGCCTAAGCCCTCACTTTCCAAACATTTAATATAAACCCTCTTATGCATTCCACAACCTCTTTTCAACATATCTTTGGAAACACTTCTGGAACTAACCCTCTTGGGAGACAGATACACACAGTCTACATGACAGAAGAGTGGCAGCCTGTATAGAAATAGAAGGCCAAAACAGACTTTTCTCCACTCAGAATTCATCAGTATTCAAAGTCCATATAAAGTATCTAACCCCTACCTTTTCTATTACTTTCCTCTTTACTCAGAGCAGGACACTGATACCACTCCCTGACTTCTGCTAACAATTCTGTGCAAGTCAAAGAGGCCAAATTTGAAGCAGTCAGGTCTCTCAGGTTTATAAATTCTGTTCCAGGGCCAAGAGGTGCATCAGTGCTACTGCTAATGCACAACAGATTTCACTGTTTGAGAAACAGAACTGTTAATTACCTTCTATCACTATTTAATCTCATCTGACACTGGCAAGAAAATTACTAGGAGCACTCCTCCAGTCTGCCCATGTGCTCAAATGAAAGATGATCACTGATAACTGATAAATTTAAGGAGCTGCTTTAAAAAATCTCCAGGTATGTGGCCATGGCTGCAAACACAGAAGTATCAGCCATTTCCAAGTTACAGTTTGATCAGTGCCTGTAAGTGCAAGACAAGCCCTAAATACTAGTTCCAATGCATAAACTCCTCGATACTGAAATTAAAACCAAGAAGAATAGGTCAGAACACCTGCCAGACCCAGGTTCTGCCCAAATATGAATCAATAGCAGCAGCAGCCTAATACATGCTGTTTCTCTGCAGGGTAGCACAGAGGACAAAGCAGGCTGTGAAAATATCTATTTCCCCCAGGTCTATTATATATATATATATATTTAACTATATATTAAATAGTTTGTAAGGAGTTATATTAACTATACATCTAACATAATATATACATACACACATACAATATCTAACACATATGCCTGGTAAATAGCTGAGGTATAACAATCCCCATTGCATTCACTTAAAAGAAAACCAACTCACAGCTGGATCTCCTGCCATAGGTCCAGCAGCCTCCTGTCTGGGAGGTCTTCCCCTGGCTCTCGCTCGGGCTCTTCCCGTCATCTTCTAAAACAAACAACTTACACCGTTAGTGCTCCATTGCCTCCTTCCCCATCCTTATCCCGACAAATATTACGAGCAGCACCCCACTGCATTTGCCACGCTTTAATTTCAGTTAACTCAGTAAAACGCACCCCTCTTGGAAACATTTTTGGATCTCCGCACTAACAGAGCCATGACTGGGAGTGTGGGGAAGCTTTACAGGCAGGTTTGCACTGACTGGCACAGGCCATCACGAACCCTGAGGCTGGTAAGTCAATTCGAACGGAGAGCACGGCAGGACCCGCAGCCTCAGCCGAGCGTAACTCAGAGCCTTCTAATGTTACTTTCGAGTCTCTCAATTCAGCCTGATTTGTTACACCAGGAGCAGCTTCACCCAGAGCACGTGCCAGCGTTACCGCCTGGTCACTGCCGCCCCCAACCCCGACCTGCCCATCCTCTGCCCTCACAGCCGCCCTTCCCGGCCCCACCACCCCTGCCCGCCTCGAGCCGTCCTTAGGGCCACAATCCGCACCCAGAGCCTCCCAGCCCCGCCGGTCCTTGGCGTTACCTTGGCCTGCCCTCCAGCTGCAAGAGGACTCTGCTCCTACCCAGCGGCAAACAACGGGCCCTCGCCGCACGATTTAGTACCTCCCGAGGGCCACACCCCGGGGTCACCGCCCGCACCGCCCCCGCACGGCCCCGCGCGGCCCCCGCAATGATCCCTCACCGCCCTCGGCACGAGCCGCCGGGGCGAGGAAGGAACACGCGCTCGGCTCTGATTGGCTGCCGAGGCCCGAGCGCGGCCGAAGAGCGCGGCCGAAGGGAGTCGAAAGAAGACGAAGAGAGCCGAAATGAGCCGAAGAGAGCCGAAAGGAGCCGAAGGGCGACTCATTTCCCGCTCTGGCGGCGCCCCCCCCCAGCGCCGCGCTGTCCCTGCGGGCGGGAGCGGCCATGGCGCTGCCCCTCATGGCCGAGTTCTGCTCGTGTGGGGCTCGGGGTGTCCCCTCCGCCCCCTCCTGCTGGGTGTCACCCGTGCGAGAGGAGAACGTTCCCGCTAAAAGGCGATTTACTCCTCGTCCCGCTCGTTGCTTGAAAAATAAGCTGCAGTTAACCAGGAGGTGGAGCAATAAAGCAAGAAATAAAACTCTTGATGTTGTTTCTGGTGAAGAGCTGCATCGCTCAGCGCCGCTACAGCCATGGTTGTACTTCTGTACGTGTTTAAGCCATGACTTTAAACTAGCACATCTTGCGACTTGGAAGTCAGTGGCCTGAAGTGGGAATTCACTCTCTAGCCAGCTTTTCCACGCTCCTGTGGAAAGGCAGGATGTCTAGACAGCACCAAGGCTCAAATTCACCATTTCTGTTGGTTTTAGTGTGCCTTTGCTCAAAGTTTGGGTGTCTGTGACGTGTTTGGAGACTTCAAGGGACAAGACATAACATTACCTAATTAAATACCATTATGAAAGACCACTCTGATCCTATGGGGTCATTTACAATTTGCTAGAGAGTGAATTCCCATTTCAGGCCGCTGATTTCTAAGCCATAAGATTTTCTAGTTCTGTTGTGAAGTCCAAAATACGAGTTATGATTTCCTGTAACAATCACAGCAATTGGATCTGCAATGTACAAGGTTCCTTTTCCTCCTTCTCTGTTATTCCAGGTAGAACTGGTTAACGCTGTTAACCACAATACTAAAATAATACGAATATCTCTTTTTATTGGATTCATATTGTCAGTTTGTCCACAAAGCCAGCTTTGCTGTGCTTACTATGTCAGTGCAGCAGCCCACTTAGGAAACCAAGTGAAAAAGAAGAGTTTTCGAACTGTGAAAGTGTGGATGTTGCTACTTAAAGAAGTACTTTTAGCATGCAATTTTTATTATTCACATATAAATCCGGATAAATATTTAACACACTCAATACATACACTTAGATGGGGCATGTTCAGTGCTTTTAAGAGCAGTGATTACTCCTTGCCATGGGCTCTTCACCCACAGTGCCAACTTTTATTGCTCTGTAGCCTGCAGAACTCTCCAGTAGGTCAGAGGGTTAAAGCTGCAGAAACATAATATGCAGATTTTCTTGGCTCAGCAGTATTTAAAGATAAACAGAATATAAAGATGTTGTCAAAGTCATTTATGTTATGTAAATCATGAGAAAGCAGAATGTGTGTGTTGGAAAGAGTTATGTTTGTTTATTCATTTAAAATATCTGTCGTGCTTAGTGTTTATTTTTTTTATGCCAAATTCCTTACATTTCACTGCAGAACTTAATTATCTTTAGATGGGAGTTGTTAAAAGTACTTAATCAGGCTGGCTACCTACAGCAATTCCTTATAAAATGAAAATAAACATCAACAATAAGCACCCTAATTTTTATCCGTGGGTTGTCAGACAGTTAATTAGTACTTAGCAAAAGATGAGTTCCAATTTGGTTTTCGCAGTCTTTCAGACTTGCCTTTCTTTTGGCAATTCAATCCAGTTAAAACTGGCTGTGCAGGTATCTTTAATGGATTTTCATAGTCAGAGGAAACGTGGAAAAGGCAACGCACTGATTGCAACAGGTACATCATGTCCTCAGCCCAGGCCGGTTCGCAGAAACACCGAGAAAAACAAGATTTTGAAAATGGCAACTGCTTGCCTTTTCATTTTTGTGCTGCCAAAAAACCCTCCCAAAGCTGGACTCGAACACACCAAAATATCACATATGAAATATTTTTTTTCACAGCTACTTGGCTTGAACTCTGCTTTGATGTTTGCTTTACCCGTGATGCAATTGTTTTTGCCTTCTGTCTCCTGTTGCTACAATAAGCCATTTCCCATACATGTCATCTCCAAAGGGGAAAAGACCGCATGGAAACAGAACAAAGAAAACAGAACAAAAGAAAATCAGGGATTTTTCCAAAGGCCCATTTGATGTACAAGTATAAACAGGAAAAAGATGCCTGAGGAGGTAGGAGCCAGGAACTGTACCAGCAGACAGCTGTTAACTCGTGTAGTTAGCAGCACTTTGGGATTCTGAATGGTAAATAAATAAGTGACTCCAATGCACATAGTGAAGAAAATACTCACTTCACTACCTTTAGTGTAATGTTTAAGTGTATTGCAAACTCCTCACAAAGTAAGTTGAACTCTTACCTTCACATATTTCTTGTAACACCATGTCCAGGTATCAATAGCTCTTTTGGTTCTAGCCCCAGAAAAGGAATTACCTCAAGACAGCGGAATAAAAAGCAATATTTGCTGTGATGAAGCAAGAGAAAATAAGGAACCCTTCAGAACAGAACCCAGCAACTCACATGTGCAGCTAGTTTTTTAAAAGCCCAACATGTTGCTCCTGAATCTTATTGAATTATTTGTTAAGAAATTTTCAAATGGGAATTTCTCAAAAATAAGCATTGAAACTCAAGTTCCTCTGGTAGTATTTGTGAGTCTGGACCACAGTGTTTTTACATTCTTAATTAGTTTTTTCCTAAAGGGAGAGAGGCAAAGTTTAAAGACTGAGTTAGTATCTGAAATAATATCTCATGAGTTAACAGTCTTGCTTCTTCCCAATGCAAGTTGTTACTGTCCCATTTAATTTACTATAATGATAGTTGGAATAGAGGAACTGATGTGCCTAAACAGTGGAGCCTGATTTACTTACTGCCTTGGGTAGAGTATGGGGCACAGGGAAACTAGTATTTACATACCAAAACAGAAAGCAAAAGGCATGTTACAGAAAAAAAATTGCTACTAAGGAGATAATACCCAACTCACTGCGTAATAAATATCATGAAAGTATTTTCTCTCAGGAGCAGGGAGAATAAATTTTCAACCTATTTCCCCTGCTGTTTTCTAGTCTATTTTTTTTATCCCTAATTTCTGGGTTTTTTTTCCTTCAGATCCTTTCTTCTTCCGTCTGAGCCCTTATTCTTTGTAACTCATCTCTTAAAACATCACTCTCTCTGTTCTTGGAACCTGTGTAGGACTTTCTCCTGTTCCCCTTGACAACAATGGGTTTTGTTTAAACAGAAGCAAACTGGGTTTGGGTTTTGTGTGCTCCTTGTTTACCAGGGTATCTGATCACTGCTGTCACCATCACTGCTCACTCCACGCCCTGTTTGTCAGACTGTGCCCTCAACCCTCCTTTCCTGAAAAAAAAGCGGCCTCTTATTTACACACCACCATATCCCTGCCAAAATTTCCTGTACTCTACCAACTTAACACGATTCTCTGTTCATTTCTGCCCATTAAAAATTCAGATTGGCCCTAGCTGATGTTTATTTTGTGTCCAAGTCCTGAGCGAAGCGAGCAAGAAGTGATTAGACGTAAGTTCTCAATAAATAGCTGTATTAAATGGAGAGGTCACATTAAACAGACAGACACAAGACCTCCAGAAATTGATACTGTAATTAGATTTGTAAAACATAGTCTATAAATATGAAATTCTGTAATATGTGTATTTTGGAAGATGGCCTTTATTACCTATGTTTTTAACTAGTAAGAGGAGATGGAGAGTTAGTGTATAGAGTATGTTAGAATAGAGCTGAAACAGTATTTTTATTCAGATATTATACAGTAAAATATTGGATTGTTTCAAAAAGCAATGGGAGTATTTCAGGAGAGAGACCAGCAAGAATTCTCATGTTTAGATAAATTGATTTCAGCTCATTTAGCAACTCGGTTTGATCTAATTGTCTTTTTATTGCTTTGAACATTCCTGAATTATGCAGAGAATTTGGGTTATGTGATTTAGTGTTGGATTAAAAAATGTCACAGCTTAACTTTCTTTAAAATAGTGTAGAACTTTGTTCACAGTCAACGAAGTTCATTATTTTTTTGTTCAAAGCCCAGCTGCAGGCCTGGAGCATTTCTCATAAATATCAGGAAGTACCCGAAGCCACAGTCAGGATTAAAGAGTTGATCTGAACCTTAGATCTCAGCTTTAAAGCTGTAATGTACAGTGAATTTGGTTTCATGGTAAAGGAAATGGTAATTGCTGAAGTATGTTTTCTTAAGTTGCAAAATCATTTTTGAAATGTTTTCATTGAAACCTCTGTCAGTGCTGTGCATGAGAATGAGTGGCCTCGTCACACAGCAATTGTGCACGACCACAGCACTGAGTCTGTGCTGCTGTCCCTGACACAGGGACAAGGCCAGGGTGGCCACTCCTGTGTGCACAACATCAGCTCCACAGCCACCACCTACAACACCAAGCAAGTGAATTAATTATTTCCATACACGCTGTTACAAGAGTTGCTTCTGAGAGATGAGGTCGAGTTCTTGGTTATCTGACAAATGCACAAGTGATACCCTTGGTCACAAAAGGCAGAGTAAATTCCTCAGGATAGTAGTAATGTATTAGAAAAAGCACTTTGCTGCTGGCTCCCTACAAGTCTGGTGTGCAGGGCTGAAAGGAGTGGAAAGCACAGGGAAGTATCAGACACGTCTCTACATGCTTTCTACACCTGGTTGCTGCATCAGCCAAACCACACACCCTGCACTCTGCTTCCAGAGCAGTTTATTTAATCTGAACATTTTATTGCATGAAGGCAACTGTCTTTACTTGCATTTATGAGGAAAATAAAACCTGAACACTTGCTGCTCCCTGACCTTTTTCAAAGGATGTTGCATTTAAATGTGTTCTTCTTCTACACATGGCAATATTTACTGATGTCCTACTGCTTCATTCATGTAAGTGATGCATATAAAATACTATTCTTAAGATGGACTGCTGCATTTTTAAAACCTTGGCCTCCTTGGGCACTTCAAACAGCAGGTATAGAAGTTATACTTCATATAGCTCTTGCACAGATAGGAACCATGGGCAGAGGTGGTGTTACCTACACTCTACATAAACAGACACATATCTGTTTTCACAGTTCAGTGAATCTGTGCCTGTTCTTGAAGGTGCCTAGTTTCAAATGCACTGCACTTTTTGGTTATAGATTTCCTCGGGTACTCCAAGTTATTCTTTTGTACTTTCCCAGCACAAAACTGTCTTGACAAAACTGAGCAGGTTCTTTGCACCAGAGGGGCAGCCTAGGAGAAAACAAGTCTCTCTGAGTCAGATGCAGGCAGTCTGTGGATTACATCCATGGCAAAATGCAGAGAAACTCATAAAGAGAGAGAGTAACCAGCAATGAGTGGCAGCCAGGAATAATCTGCAGTCATAGGTAAAATATTCACCTACTGACAAGCGAGTTTTTGTGTGCTCTCAAATTTACCCTCAGCAAAAGATACATGGGCTACATGAATTATTCCCATGGAGGCTGCCTAATCTCAGCCATTCCTCATCCTGGACATCTTTTGAGCATGCAGTGCCTTATTTGCATGAATTACCTGCCAGCTGAATGCACAGTGAGTCCAGTCAAGGAATCAGAAAGCGAGAGAGAAGAGGGGCCGAAAGCACCAGCTCTGCCTTTGAAAAATCTACATGACTTGGATGATCAAAAAGGATGGACACCACTGTTTGAAGACAAGAGCTGGAGGGCATTCGCTTGAGAGAGGGTTCAAGTGGAGTCTAAGTGGATGACAGTACACTCTTGAAGCCCTGCATAAGGCCAGGGAATCATTTTTGAGAGTGGTGGAAAACAGGACTGGAGCCTCCTCCCAGCACATGGCATGTGTAGTGGGGGCACTTCAGGCAACTGCTGTTACTCTGCAGAGCTTTCCTTCCTGTGTCAAGCCTGCATCCATCTAGAAACATGGAGAGGGGGACAAAGGGATTCAAGTCCAGCAAGCAGATGTTAGGCTGGCTCATTTGGGACTCTCCTGAGTCTTGTTTACTGTGCTGGAGAACTCAGTCCAGTAGTCAGGCCATCTTTGTTGCATTCAGAGCCCAGCTGCTCAACTTGGGTGCAAAGTTTGTAATGCTTTGTTAGTTTGTGTTCTAGCTGTGAACTGCTTGTAGTGGCTTTTTCAGTGACAAAAGAATTACACAGCAACCAATTCTGCAGGACCATCTCTGAGATGACCTGGGAACCTCCATAACCAGCTCTGGAGGGTGTTGGGAGTGCACAAATCCCTGCCTGCCAGCAGGCACTGAGAACACAGACAGTGTTTTGCTACGTGTTATGTACACACAGACAACACTCAGCTCCCAAAAATGTAGGTCAGAAATGCCCACGACATTCAGACTTCTGTCAAGGGAAACAAAACCCCATCCAGAAAACTGAAAGATGTTTTGAAAACAGGTTCTGCTCACTTTGCTTTGTTCTGTTTTCGTCATTCTCAGACATGCCCTTAACTTCTGCCTGATGCTGGGCTATGGAAAGGAGACTGGCAGGAACTAGAAAAACATAGTGAGATCTTCCAGCCTCCCAGTAAGATAAAAACCACCAGCTTCCAGCCCTTAGAAGTCATTAAGCACATTTTTAAAAACTCATTCTTCAGAAGGACACGATTTTTTCCCAAACTTCAAGAGTTTTTAGTGGCTCCCACCAAAACCAGGTTTATGGTCTCATAGTGAAAACCGGACTGATGTATTTACACATCAGCCCTGACACCAAAATTCAAAATCTCTGAGCCATTTGTAGTTTTCCTCTACTGCCAGTGACAAACAGGGTGAAGGACAGAGCAGTGATGGTGGCAGATTGAGCAGCATTACTTTGAAATCAATGACAAAACAATGATAATGAAGAAAAATTCATACCAAATTCACTTCCTATCATTTTGCATGTCCCTGTCCCAACCAACGAACCTGATGAGTCCATTTGCCCCTATTTCAGCCAGAGACACCTGTGACATTAATCTTTACTACTGACCTTCTGACAGCTCCCTAATGAAAATCAGGAGGGTTTTGCACTATTTATTAGCCTGTGGTTTCCTTATTTCTGTCTGACTCACTTCTCTGATGAACACTACGAATGAAAGTTTTTTTAAGCCAAATTTTTACAGGAAGGATGCTTTTCCTGAAACAAAAATTATCAACATTGCCTTGGATCCATCAGCAACACCCTTCAAAGAAAAATAAAAAAAAATCTTGTTTATTACCTGATCTCCACCAACTGCTGTTGTTGTATTCAGAATTTCCATACTGCAAATTTGCTCTACTTGGTTAGACTGTGTTGTTATTTCATCATTGTCATTACTAACCTTTTAATTTCCACAGATTTTTCATCTCTAAATATCTTAAATAAGCCAGAAATAATGACCTAGTGACTTCACTTGATAGCAACTTTTGAACTAAATCCAAGAGGGATGCATTTTATGTAGAACCACGAGCTAAATTTCACAGGGGGAAAAAAATACATCCACAGATTCACTTCCATTTTTCCTTTCCCCTTGTCTTCCTTTCTACCCTTCATTCCACTGAAGGGACTGTATGGGCTGTAACTTTTGGAATAGATGGATACCTGGGTGCTACCTAGGCAATTCAAAACTGTAGTTTACTTTTTCCTTAAAGCTGTTTCAGCAGATTCATTATGATGGCTATATTGATATTGCCTGACAACGTGTTTTATTAGAGCCTAAACAAATGCTAATGCTCTATTTAATTAAGAAGATATATAGATTAAGGCAGATGCAATGCCTTTTGGGAACAAAGGACCTGCCCAGTGTTTTTGGAAGCAGACAAAAAATAAGACATGTCACATTTCAGCCAAATAAAAAAAAATGCAAGTAGGGCATTAGTCCAGTGCTTTTGTGTTGTGCATTTCAAAGTTTGCACCCAGTGGGTGGGGCAAAAATAAATCAGGGCCTCCTATAGTGAAAATGTATTTGGGATTCAAGCATCTAAAATCTGACCCTATCTTCTGCTCCCTGGGATTGTCAGCTGCTTCGGGGGTCATCTGATATATATCTCCTTTTCTCACTTCTGAGAATTTTTAGCTTGGAGTGTGTTTGAAAACACTTCAGAAAAAGGGTGGAAAACACAGAGTGCCTTCTTTGAAATACACTCCTTTGTTAAATTCCTTTCCCAAGGGTAAAGAGACTCTCAAACACCTGAGGGCAACAAATGACTCTATTCAGCCCTCTCACAAATGACCTAATAAACTCCCAAAGGGTTACAATAGCTTATTTGTCATCATTTCTTGTCAGCTATTTATAGCATCAATGTAAATTGAAGCAAAACAATAAATACCTGAGTTATTTTCTTTATTTTGAACATTCTTTAAAGCCCAAATGGTGCTTTACAATTTTAAACTTCCAATAATTAATTTTGCACTTGAGTTTAAATCATTCTCACGTGTTTTACGTTGTGTTAAAGTTTGTATTTACCTACATGCAAAACATCTGTCACCTTTTCACTCCATTCCCTTGGAATATTTGCAGATAATGACTTTTAAAAATTCTAGTTTGTTGAACTTTTAAAATGTCAAATGCCTGATGGCCCGTGTTGGAAATGATCCTGCTGAATGGATTTTCAGATGGACTTCTGTAAGAAAGGGTGGTCATCAATATGATAGTAAAGATCCTGGTGCCAGTCAGAGTAATTTGAAGATGTAATAACTCCATTGTATTTAAAATCTCTTCTGGGCTGAATTCTGATCCATGTCACTGCCCATTGCGTTGCTCTCTCACATATCAAATATAGATGTACTATCAAAGATATTTAATATTATAATATATTTATCCCATCAAACAGATGATGTAAATTCAACATGAATTGAGTGGGGCAGATACATGTTAAATGAGTCTGGTACCAATGGCTTTCCCACTATCACTAATGCTTTGTGAGCAACACTTCTGAAGCATCCCCGTGCCTCTGGACACAACTGAGTAAAATGACTGAGGGCTCATTAGGTTTTCTTTTGGCTCTCTTTTGTTGCAATTTATTTGCTCAAATCAATTGGAGTCAGTGGAGCTGTGCCAGTTTCCACTTTCCTGCTGAAGTGGCCCTAAGAAATCTCAGCACAGAGGATATTCCCAGAGTCCTCTCTGGAGTATCTCCTGTGGACTGCAGCACTTGGAATGCAGCACACTGTGGAAAATATGTCTCTTGAAACATCTTTTGCAATATCCTTTGACTTATCAGCTTCATTGTCATCCCCACCTCCTTCATATATTCCTTTTGATGTCTGTGATGAAAACACCCCTCTCCTGGCTGCAGGAGTCAAACAGCTCAGTTACGACTTCCACTGGTCCATATACATATGCATGTATGTATATATCTATCTATCTATGTATGTATTTAAATTTTTGTAGTTATTACATGGATTCCTCCTGGGGAAAAGAAGAAAGAGGCAGAATTCACATGAGGCAATTCTGAATGACACTCAGATGCTGCTGTGGTCTGCTGTACCAGAGAGGAGTAAGGAAGCATTAAGGGCTGTCAAAAGAAACATTCCTGTGCTCCAGACAACTTTTTGAGAGATTTAGGCACCTAAATACTCAACTTCAGTCTGCATAATTTTTTATAATATATCTACAACCAGATAGGCCTAAAATGATTCTTTGACCACTCGGTTTCCAGATCCTCACAGGTCTGACTTCTGGACAGAGGTGGGTACAAGTGTCTGAGCCCTCCTGGAATGCAGGACCTGGAGGGAGCACCAAAGCACCCGTCCCCAGAGGATCATGCTGGATTCCATCACGAGCCCTGAGTGTGGCCCAGCTTTTAAAATAACACATCTGACCTTCACATGCAGTGGTTTCATGGTGAGGCAGCTCAACCAGGAGACAGAGGTTCAAAATGAAAAAAATAAGGTAACTGGGAGAGAAAATGTATCATTAGTTTGTATTCACTGGGAAGAGGGAGCTGTGGGTGCCTGTGTGGGTGTAAAGAAGTTCTTGTTTCCAAGGATAGTGCTGTGCTGTGTCTCTTACTCCTACTAACCTCCTTGTAAGCAGATTGAAGATGTCCCAAAGGAGAAATATAGTTCACTAAAAGTACCAAAGAAGAGAAATCTTTTTTTCAGAACTTTCAGGGATGACAGTAGGAAAAAAAAAGATAAAATTCAGCTCGTGGTAGCTGTTAATTTTGAGAAGAATTAATGGTAGTGAGCATTGCAGCAGATAATCCCATGTCTCAATAAGTGTGAATAAACTCATGCAGTCTCTGCTGTCTAAAAGTTAGGAGTTTGATCCAAACTAGTTATCTGGATTCCATCAGTGGGAATAGGATACTCTATATCTAGAGGATATTCTTTTCCAGCATAAGTATTGATGGGATGGTCACATTCTGCAGGTGCTGGTTTCTTTCCATCAGCAATGGATTCTTCAAAACTAATCATCAAAGTTCATGCCTGGTTTAGATGCATAAAGTTAAAAGAAAGCAATTCTGCCTTTTTGTAGACATGATAATTTTGTGTGTAAGTCACTATGTTCAAGGAAGGATGAATGCCTTTAGGCAGCTGGAGACAAAGGAGCAAAGGAAAATATATATATGCTCACTAATGTCTGGAAAAACTCTTCATGTTGCAATTGTATTCCTGTATCCATAATGGCTTATGGGACTGAGAGACCCCAGGTTTTCAGGGAACTCATCTTCTGTGAGCTCAGGTGATACAAAAGTGGGCTACATTTCAGGCACACAAAATTGCCTGCTATTTATTTTTGTTCTGCCCAAAGACAACTCCTATTCATTGGTTCTGAGGCACTATCTCAGTAGGTATGATTAATAATAACAGTCAAATATCACAAACATACACAGGTAGCTAATGTCAAATAACAGTTCTGTAAAAGCCTGCTCAGAGCTGGATTAGACTTGATATTCAAAATGCTGAAAGCAACCATGATAAATGTTACTGAAATGCTGTTAATACAGACACATCCTTACATATGTCCTCTACATCTTTTCTAGCTTAATATATGATAAACAAAACATCAGTCAGACCTAGGGGAAAAGAAATAAAGAGGATGCTATAATATGGACATAATGTAGTGATAAAGCCAAGTGCCTCTCCAAGTCCCAATTTAGGTATTTAAATGATCTTTGCCTTAAACAATGGTTGGAGCCAGACAGACATATGGTAAATATGTCCTGATCCATTCTGGGCTGTTCACCCCAGGAAAGCTGCTCAGGGAGGGGGTGCTTTGCTATTAAAAGTGCTCTGGTGTTATGTACACTCAAATAACCCCTTCATGGGGAAGAAGGAGTGGGGAGAGGGGGGAAAAAAATCCCCCCGCCCCAAAAAACCCAACTTTGTGAAAAGGGGGAAAAAAAAATGTTAAAAAGCAAAGCTGAACACTTTGGTGCTGAGCAGGGAGAGAGGCAGAGTCCCCCCTGCCGGGGAAGTTGATGAATAATCCGCAGGGCTCAAGCTGAGCCCTGGGCTCGGAGCGGCTGGTATCCCACACGAACACTAATCAACCAGTATGAAACATCCATTTTAAACGCAAATGAGGGGGGCCTTTTCAAAGGAGACCCAGAGAGGGGAGGGAGGGGGAGTTCAAAGCTCAAAATGGTTCTTTCTTTCTTTCTCTCTCTCTCTCTTTTTTTTTTTTCTCTAAAGAAGACAGAAATATGGTTGGTTATTATCTAAGTTATTGCTACAAAGAATTTTGAAATTAAAAGATAAGCTTTCAGAGGAAGCTCAGTAATTTTCATAAAGAAGGACTTAAAACAGATGTGCCCTCTTTAATCGGGGTGTGCTTGAAAAAATATAAATGCATTTTTAACATAGCAGGGGGACAAATCATATGGTTACACATTTGTCTCCTGGGCAAAAATAATTAAAAAAAATAAAAAGTCTCACTGCATTAAGTGTCTCACAAATAGCCACCACTAGAACTTTCTTATCTAGCAAAAAGTCGGGTGAATGATTAGCTGATGTTTAGAAAGCAGAAAAATATCTCGTGTTGTTTGTGCTTTTTTTTCACTCTGCCTTTTCCCTCTTCAAAGAACCACTAAAGTGAATTAACATCTTCACCAGGGTCAGTATGTGGCTGTTGGTAAATTCCTGCTATTTACTGATGTATCAGTGGTTGCCTTCCTTTTCGATTAACTTTTCTTTATTATTTCTATGTCCAGTAGATTGCTGTGGCACATAAATTCTCTACCTAAACTGTTTTCTTACCTTTCTTCTGACACTGTGGGAGTGCCCATGTAGATTCTGCCCAGGAAAAAAGGTGCCACTTATACCAGAGAAGGTTTCATAGACTAAAGGCTAAGGACAGAGAGAATTCGGTGTTTTCTGAATGTTCTTCCTGAACACTTTGAGCTATTTTTGCCTTGCTTTCCTAAGTCCATGCTGAAGGAGGATGCCTTTTCAGTAGGGAGTTATTGCTAGAATATGGAAATAGCAAGGAGCTAATTTGATTTTCTGATATAAAGCAACACAGCAATCCTCACAACAGTCCTCTCCCCAAGAAAACCACATGTCCTGACTGGTTGCTCAACTGCAGCTTATAACAAGTCTGACAGCTGCCACGGGAAAGGTTTTGTACAGCACATTACTGACATGTTTTGTTAAGTACACAAAGAGCTAATAATCCCCCAGCATTAAACTGGAGCACCTTTGGGCTGGAGCAGCAAGTAGTTGTAGTACCTGTAACTTCTTCCTTGAACACCTCCTAAAGAGGCTATTCCTGAGCACTCCCCCTTCCCAGCTTTCACCCAGGGCTTTCACAACATGGAGATGTCCCACTAGTGTCAGAGGGAACAGCAGCTCCCACACCTGTGCTTTTCTTCCTGTTGCCATCCAAATTGGCTCAGGCCACGAGAGATGTCCAGAATGATCATCCCCACGTGCTGCCCTGCTTGGATGGGGGAACACAGACCTGTGTCCTTGCAGTGCACCTGGGAAGAGTCACCTTGAGCCAGTCAGCTCCTGGTGCAGCCCCACAAGAGCCCCACTGAGTCACTGAGCCCTCATTCCCACCAGGGCCCTTCACAGAAGCTCTGGCACAAGAGCTTCTCTAGCAGGTACTCAACTGGTGTTGCTGCCTGGAACCTTCAAAGAACAGGTAGGTCAGGATGGGAAGGTTCTGCCTTATTTGTTATCAGACCCAACAGGAGGGTTTTGCCCTTTGCAGTGTCACAGGAGTCCAGAGAGAGAGTCTGAGAAAGGGTGGTAGGGTGGCAAAACCTTTCAAACAGCAACAAGACAGGCGAGGCATAAATGGCTGTTGCATTTTTCCTTCGGCAAATACAAATCAGAGCTGTCTGTCTGCACGTGGATATGCTCCCAACAACTCTTGCAGTTGACTTTTTTCCATGTTTACTTGCTTTTTAGCAAGCTGCTAAGTTACTTTAATGGCTTGCTGCTCCAAATATCTGCTGTGGTGACAGAGGACCACAGAGGTACCCTTTCCATGGGGCTTCTTTCTGATTCTGTGGATGGGAGAGCTCCCAGCTGGGCACTGAAGCTTTTTGGTTCTTCTGAAACAGTGCAAGGCCCACTCATAGCTGGAGGGAAGGTCTGATCATCCTTATTTCGTATGAACATAATTTTTTGAAGTCAAATACAAGCATTTAGCAGCACAGTCCCATAGGTTCAGATATTATTTTGCTGTGCACAGCTATAGTTTGAAACCTGATACTGCAAATCCAAGGGCTGTAAATATGCCATGAATTTGGAAGGGAGTTGTCTTGCTGTAAGGAATGTGGCCCTTCCATTACCAGTTCTGTCAGCTGACAGCTGGACTCCCAACTAAGTCCCAGAACAATAAAACAGCACCAAATTATTAGAGGGAGTCAGGCACAGCAGGAGACCTGCCTTGACATTTGCCCATTTATGACTTCAATATTATGGCTGTCCAGCAGTAGGAGACTTAAGAAGCACCTATTATCTAGTTTTCCTTTTGTATAAGCAAAATAATGTTCTCAATACACACTCCAGCTCTTTTAATGAAAAAGGCAGAGGAAATAAACTTGCTGAAGAAAAATGAGATGCTGTCCTCAGCACACAGAAATCATAGGCTTGAGGTGTGGCAGTAGAACATGAATATTTCAGCTTGGAATTCTTACTTTAATTTAATAGCAGCATAGTCTAGGTCTGACAGAAATATGAAGTTCCTTGTCCTGTATTCAAAGCCCACTTTCAAGGCTGAATGATGTCTTCTAATCTTTTCACTAACACTTCATGTGTTTACACAAACCCAGCTGCTTCTCATAAATTGTGGATCATAAACTCCATCTTAGACCTCGCTGATGACCAGTAGCCTAAGAATGGACCAAAATAAAAAAATCCTGAACATAAATAGCAGTGACCATGAGCACCCTTTAGGAAAGCCAGGCAAGGAGGGGGACAGCAGAGCACCCACAAAATGGGCTGTTGTCAGCTCTCAAGCCACTGGTTCTCTGCCCTGGTCTGCAATTACCTAAGGTGTATGGCTTTTTAAATAATAAAATGTTAAAATGCTTGGAAATTATAATGATAATTGCAAAGTCAGTGTTTTGGGTTTGCTTTTGATTCATGAGCTTTCTAAGTGGTTCTTTGACCTTTACACAATATTTCACTTAACACCTTACCCAGGTGATGAAGTTTAGCTGCTGTAGCAGTGTTACAATGGTACACACTGAATATAAATACAGCTTGTCAATGGAGCAGGAGTTACAGCTAAACACAGGAACTTAAAAGAGTTGGTGTTACTGATGTACCTCCCTATTCTAAATTATAATGATGTATTGTGATCATTTTAGTTGTGCAAATTTCTCTTGTACAGACAGGAATTTACTACAGCTTTGTACTTCCAGAGCATGGCAATATTTACTTTTTACAATTCTGGAAAAAAACCCAAATCTTGTTTGCTGTAGTCCCATGAGATGACTCGTGGAGTGAGAAAGTGGAACAGCACTTGGGCCAAAATCCAATACATTTCAAAACAATCTGCTGTTCTCTGTGTATCTCTCAAATATCTTTGCAATTCTTTTAATTGAAAATTCTTTTGGCTTCTCCAGCTTCAGCACAAGTTAATCCTATAATAGGACAACACTCATTAAAATTAAGAAAATATTAGTTACACTGCAGCTGTAATTAAAAGCAGTCCTTGATGTTATAAGAGCTGTACACCATTTTCAGGATATAATTGATACCCATGATGATTTATTCAATCTATGCACACATTTTGCTAAATCTTTTAAACACTTTACATTTTCTTTTTAGGGAACAGATCGTTAAAGTGGAGTGATTTCTGCAGTTTAGATTATACACATTTTATGGCCAACTTCATTTCAAGTTCTATTATACAGCATATTAAATGCCTCTTGATTCTGTTTATGTGTTGGTTTGGGTTGATATAAGCTGCAAAGTTCTGAAGTGCCACTGATCGCCTCTGCAGAACAAGAGTTTATTCCTTGGATGTCCTACATTTGTAAAATAAGTCGGTGCATTTAAGCTATATTTGGGTTCTAGTCAGTTCAGCATTTGTGGTGTTTGCATTTTTGATCTGTCATATCAGTTGTAAAAGAAAACAACTATGAAGTCTCCTTCATGATTTGCTTTTAAAGTATAATTGATTTCTACAGCCGAGCGCGTTAATCGTGGTCGGTTATTTAACAGAAGTTTTCAGATTGGTGAAGTACTTTTTGAAGTGAGTGTTACCCCCCCTGTTTTTCATAGGAATGATTATTTACAGCCTGTTTGGATGGGGCTACCAAAGCAGTGGGGTTTTATCCTGGAGCTAGAGAGAAGTGGGTCATCTGGTCTCTTGATTTCTGTAGCATTTGTCTGACATGCAGTCCCTGGAGAATCCGAGTCAGATCAGAACTCACAATTCTTGCTGAAATGAATATATTAGTTAAAGTTTGCTTACATACAGTATTTTGCAATATCTCTGCACACAACCACCTCCTTTGGTATTTTTACCCTTACACAAATGATGCCACTGTAAAATCCTCGAGTTTGGGCAAAGAAAAAGTAATTTCTTACTTTTTGTATTTCAGCACTCAAGAAGGACCTCCTGCTCCTGATTCCACACTCATCTTTTCCGCCTTGCTGACTCCACTTCGTGCTGGTGATGTCATGATTTCTGTGGTCTTCAGTCCTTCCCCAGATGGAAAACTCCCTCCTGGATTAAGATTTAGCTGCAGAGAGGAAGTATAAACTGAAGGAACTAAGGAAAGGAATAGCAGCTTCATTTTAGTTGGATAAAAGGCTGAGACACACCTCTCTTTCACATCAAGCAGAGATTAAACAGAAAAGGCAACGCAAAATAGGGATGAAGTAATTTTTTCACAGAGTGCTTTCTCAGCATAGAGGAATTTAAGGGAAATTATGTCTGTAGGATGCCATGGAACAGAGGCAGAGCAACTGGGGCAGAAAAAAAGCAGTGGTGGTTTCAGAGCAAATTTTGGTGGGTACCTGGCCTGTATGGGGACAGCCTCTTCTTTATTTGAAAAACCTGGTGGGCTCATGTTCAGATTTCACAAACTCTTTCATGAGAACATAAACCCTGCATTTAGAGCACAAAACTCACAGGGGCTCAGTGAGAAAGATACTTCCTGTGTTTTTCCTCTGATATTTTCCTCCCCAAAAATTTCTGGTGATCTAAGCAGTGATCTGGTCCTGAGGCAACAGGGAGGTGACTTTCCATGTCACCTACAAACATCCTCATTCTTGTCTCAGCTGTGCTTTGCCTGTGTTAGCACAACTGGTGGCTCTTCTCTTGTTTGCCTTGCACTGCAGCCAAAGGAAATATTCACTCTTATGCAAGACAGTGCTATGGAGCCAAAGGAAAAAAAGCATTTGAATAACCAGAATAATGGCCAAATGTTTCCTTGTTGATCAGTGTGATGGAGGTCTGCAAAACTGGGGAAGGGAAGGGTAGGTCTGTAACATTATCAGCCTCAACTCTCTTTCTAATAAAGAAACTATTTATTACTAGAGATACATTTTAATCTCTTGCATTAGTATTAATTTTATTGAAAGAAACAAAACTTGCTCAACAAGCTTATAAACGTGGGTAGGAATGGTGATCATCTTCAAAAACGTGCCTGGATTGTCAATTTTCCAAGACCTGAGTCCCCTAGTGCCAGAAATGTGTATTGCTGTGTGCCCGTGGCTGTCACTCTATGTGTGAGGAGGTATTAGATTGTACTTCTAACAGGAAAAAAAGGAACAATATTGAATTATTCTCCAGCTTAATTAAGAGCATAATTATTAACGGGGCAACTAGATTGAGAACCCAGATTGTCTGAGAGGAGAAGTTCCAAATGTTTTGTGTGTCCTCTCCTCCGCTCAGACATCGGATCCTCGCTGAGCAGCAACGGTGCTTCCCTGGAACCTGTGCCAGGTTACAGCAATAATTGCAAGCCCCCCAGGATCCAAGCTCAGAAATTTTTGTATGTTCTCAGGAGACAAAGATGAGTGATCATCAAAGGCAGAGGAACACAGCATGACTGTCATAAGCCTGAAGTTACAACTTAGACATGCAATAGAAAAATATCATTGGTACCTCTCCAGTGCATAGCCTGTAGTAATTAAAAACTTGATCCCTGCTGTTTTATCATCTCATTAGCAATGGGGGCACAAGACTTTTATCCTTGTTTGTCAGGAATCAAACATACCAGAGGAACTCTGATTATAAATTGATGAAAGTAAAGTTAAACTTTTAAATAAGAGCGGTTTCAGTTCACAATGTTTTTAAAGCTGATTAAAGAGATCTCCTCTCAGTAAAAAATAATACCCAAGTCCAGCACAAATAGTAGAGGTCATCACTGGGAATAGGATGTGAAAGAGCATTTGAAAAGTGCACGTACTTTTAAAGTGTACTGGGGGAAAAGCAAATACAAGCCCTTTCTGATAGTTTGAATACAAAGAGTTTCGAACTTTCCATGAATTTTAACTCTTCAAACATTTCAAAAAGCTCGAGTCTGTGACAGTTTTCATTGCATACAGTTATGGGACAGAGGGGTGTTGTTACCATGTCAGTGAATACAGTGTGGTGTAGTGTTTCTATTAATGATAAACTCTGTTAGTAACAGCAGTGGTGGCTTCCCCTCACACACCTTGCCAACAACCCCTGCAGCATTTGTTTCAACCCTGCAGGGTTCTGGGGTAATTGAAAGCCTCCTGAAACCAGTGCAGAAGATCCTATTTACTTTTTGTGGGGTTTGAATCAGTCCTGTTAAGAAGAATTCTTCGAGTAGTTCCAGGATGGCTCCAGGTTTCCAGAAATATTGTCCCTTTATTGCATTTTAATAAATCCCTGACCTGAGCAGTGGTACCAGCATTGAACTGGGCAGAGGCAAATTTGGTGGGAGAGGACTGACGGTAACATTCTTTTCTTTTGTTTGATACCATCTGAAAACACGGTTTTTTTCCCCCCTTTTTTTTCTCCCATGAATCTCTGTTTCTCCTTCCCTTTCTTCTCACTCTTCTTAAGATCTGTGACTCTGCTGTCGGAGGTCTAACAGGCTGAAGTATCTGAACCACTGTGCTGATTTTATTAACAAGTTTTTCATCCCAAAGAAAAAGCTGGACCTGTGTCTTTTCATAGCGAGTAGGAAGCCACCCTTGATGTTTTGGGTCATTATAAGGAAGGATACCACTCATTATTTCAGAGCAATGGTGAATCAAAAGTAAAGAATCTGAATAATTTTTTTTTCTTTCAACCTGGCAAAAGACAGGTCCTTTAAGCCAAGAAGACTCATCAAGAACTCAAGGACTTTTTTCAAGTGTAAAAGGCAGGCAATGAGAAACAAAGCAAAAATGATGATATGGTACCTCATTATTTCACTGTGATTACTTGATGAGAAATAAAATTATCAGATTCAACAGAATTCATTATGTGTGAGAAAATGATCCATCAAAGACAGAAGAGAATTACATGTTGAACCGGATTCTTTCACAGAAAATTGCATCTTTAAAATATTGTTTTTACAGCAGATGAGTGAGATGGTTGCTTAAACAATCTCTCATCAGCATAAAAACTCAGGCTTATTCCAAATGGAAAATAAAGAACTGCATAGGCAATTTTCTGAAAAGTTACAATGAAGATTTATTTTTTCAAGATGGAAAAAATATACTTTAAATTTTGACCATTTAATTAAATTGAAATGGATCAAACAGAAAAGGAAATCTATTTCAGAACTGAGCATAATTGGCTTACTGAAGTCACTGTCACCATACAAACTGTGGAGGCAGGAACTTAATGGGACTCTGCAGAAATAGATACTTCACAAAAAGTTTTGGGGAAATTATGACAGCTCTTTTTTTTGAATTGCAGTTTTTTGAAGGGATGTAAAACTTTGTACTTCAGGGCATAACTCAGGCTCAAAGTGTTGTGGCTTGGGGAGAAATCTTCCCCCTCAGGCAGGTTACCCCTGGGTTAGTGACTGCAGCATTCCTTTCCCTTCCTAGGCAGCATCTGTTCCCAGCTTTTCTAAAAGACAGGATACTGGGCTACTACCCCACTAGTCTGATCAAGTATGGAATTTTGACTATGTGTCTAAATGAAAACAGAACTCAGCTAAGTCAAAAATTTTTGAGCAGTGGGATATTCTTTCTCTACAGGGATGTTTAATTAGAATTATGTAGCTCCCAAATGGACAAAGGAATAAGAGGAAACATATTACCCCACACACACAGAAAAGATATTTACACTGATTCCTGCAAATATAGTTAAGAACATATGTTAAAAGCTTGAAGACAATGAGCCTTGAGAGTTGGATAAATAATACAGACCTGAGGCTTCCATCACAAAAGCTGAAATCAAAATAATCTTTGTAAAGTCTTAAAGATCGGGGTACAGATATTTTCCTATAGCAATTCTGAAATCTGTGTGATTTTTTCTTAGCAGAATTTAACATTATTCCTAGTGAAATACAAATTGATGTGTTCTCACGCTATAAAAGCTCCCAAACAGAAAAGATTTTATTTTTTATCTACATACATTGAAAAACTCCTCAGTGTTAAGGTATAAATTATTATTCATAATACTCCTAATGATCTGCTGCACAGAATTCTAATATTAAATTTTGGTACTCTTGATTTTCAGATTAAAGAGAAATAGTAGAGTGAAAAAGGTGAATCAGAGTCTTCCACTAAGTCACTTCAGGTCCTCAGACTGTGAACACAGACACCTCAGACCAAGTTAACCCAGGTTAACTAAGGTTTTCTTAAAAAAATATTAAAAGATATACTATTTCTGCTTCTCCCATTCCTTTCTTTAACCCATTAATCCATTAAGCATTATCCAAAGACAGCTGTGAAGAAAAGTCTTATTTTCTATGCATGTGTTCTGTGCTCAGGGCTGTGTCCCTCTGTAAGCAAATCTGAACACAGGCTGGTCAGATGGAAGGAGGGCACAGAAAAGAAGAGACATCAGCTAAATAGTCCAGAGCTTATTTGTGAAGATAGAACAAAAATTCAAGAGAGGGATAAAAAAATTAAGTCTCAAATGTTTTGTGAAGATCCTGGAGCACGAGGTAGTGGCAACAGGACCAGCATCTTTCTACCCCTGACAGGTCAGAAGTGGAACCACTCTCAGCACACACAGTAAAAAGCAGTGCTGTTACAAGGTGAAGCTACACTTCTTAGCATTCTGCTCCTTTATTTTAATTCTTTCTAGCAGTACTGTGGAATTTCCCCTCCCTCTGTCCAAATTTGCCATCCAGGGAGAGTTGGGGACTTTGCAAGCAGCAGCTACTACTGTCACCCTTTGACTTCAGCCTGGAGAATGTTCTCTGAGCCAGCACTGATCTCCACTGTGTGCTTTTCTTATCTTGAGACTGAGGTTAGTGCACGTGGGAAAACATGCAAAGAGTTTCCATTAAATTAGTAAAACTAATTGTTTGTTCAGGCAACATTCCATGTGAAGGCAGGAGAAACAGTCCATTGAAGTGGTTTTCTCTGAATTGCTGTGAATTGCAACAGTGCAATGGAAATGAGTGACAGCTGAATATCTGGCCTTTTGTATCGACCAGTAATGTCTGTACTGGTATAATTTGAAAAAACTTTCAACAGTAATATTTCTATTACAAGTCAAAATGCAATATAACCACCGTTTGAATATGATTTTTTTAGGATATATAGCTATAGGCATATGGGATTTTCCCTGTGGCTAACTCTCAGCTGCAGTTGACTTTGCAACTATTTACAGCCTTAGAGTTTGGTTTCTCAGTGAATTAGACAAAAAATTCAGAGTGCAGAAAACAGTTTCTCCTTAATCACATTATCATTTGTTCTGAACAAAATTAAGGTATCAAAGATCTCAAGGGTCTTAAAAAAGTAAATATAGAGAAAATGAAAATTTGGAAGGACCCATCCAACTGTGTTGCATAAGTACAATCTCATTACTGCTAAATATACTCCAGCCTGCTTATAGTGATGGCATCTTCTGACCTGCAGCTGAGTAAGGGAATAGGAAAATGTTATTTCTGTTCTGAATGATAGGTTCTTCCCAGGTAGTATTCTACATTGCTATTTTATTTGTATGAGACTGCACATGGATGTTACAGACCACTGCTTATATTCTCCATGTGCTCCAAGATCCTCTTCCTTTAAATTGTGAGTAAATTCAAGCTCACAGCAGTGTTTCTAAAGCATATTTAAACTGAAATTCAGGTTTTTTTAGTTTGGCCATACTATAGTCTAGAAAAGACTTGGTGGTTCAGCTACTAAAGAAATATGAGGCAGATGCTGCTCGCTCTGAGATCAGAATGTAACGAGTTCTTACCAGAGAGGTCTCATAGAGACCTCGTGAGATCCCACACTGGAGAGCCTGCCATGGGCAAACTGGGTGTGCCAGTTACAGTGGAAGGGCACAGAAGCCAAGAATATGCCAAGGACCCTTGTCAGGGTGTCTGATCCTCATGTGCCAGCCAGGGATGGCACATGCCTTCCCCTGAGCAGAAAGGCAGCTGCCCTGATGGCATCTGCTCCTGCCCAAGGGCACAAGCTTTGGGGACAAAAGAATTCAGACTCTGGAAGACCATGGAGATACCTGTTAGAATCTGAGGACCAACGTGTTTCCAGGGTTTTCAGGCTTCTAAGCAGTTTTGTTTCCACCAAAACTGCAGAAGGAGGCAGGGAAAAGGATGTGCAGATCAAACCATGCAAAATCTCGGTTTATTCTTGATCCGCATTCACATTGTGATGAGCACTGCATTTGGCTTTTCCCTTGGGGCATCAACAACAAAGCCTCCTTGGCTGGGGATTTCAGAGCTGCCTACAGCATTTGCAGGCCTGCTGAGCTCTCCCTAAAACCCATGTATGGTTTTCCAAGAGGATTGCTCCCTAAGTTGTTTTTTTCCTTTCACTACCCGACAAGTGGTCCAGATTAAGGCTTGAGTGCTTCCTGCAACCATGGAATGCCTGCAAAAATAAAACACATCTTAAACAGGGTGAGTGCTAGGTCAAGTCTATCTGCTGTTACAACTGCCTGAGCTGAGCAGAGTTTAGAACAAAATCTGGACTACAGATCTCTTTCTATAAAGAAACTATAAACGTTGTCACAGAGAAACTAAAGAAGTCTCTTAAAATCATATATGTACCAGCAACATATAAATCAGGCCTACTATATAGCAGGTAAAACAAACAGCTATTATTACCTCTTTTTTTTTTTTTTTGGCAGTGCAATTATTTAAAACATATCTCTTTCTTCTGAGATGAGGAGAAACACTTCATTCCCAGGCACAGAAGGAGAATTTCAGAGATAAATATGTTTCTGACTCACTCAAATCAAAGCTGACCCCGTGGCTGAAGTTGGTGATAAAAAAATAAAAAAAAAAAAGAAAAAAGAAAGTAAAAGAAAAACTGTTCCCCTTCTCTATAAGCGGAAAAGAAACTTCAGCAAAGATAGTGTAAAAAAGGAAAGTGAGATTGCTCAGCCCCGACCGGCTCTTTCAGGATCTTATCATGAATGTAACATTTAACAGACAGCCAGGCTCGAGCCTGAACCAGCCATTCCTCCTCTTGAAAAGTCTTTCTGCTTAGCCAAGCTTAAACCCCTTCTTTTCAAGATAAACACTGCACAAAGTGAAGCATAAATTCAGTGAAAGGCACAAAGATGCAGCCAGGCTGGACGGGGAGTTACAGTACAATCTTTCCTGATCTGAGGTCCACTGGAGTCACCCGAGTGCTCCAGCTGTCCCTGTGCAAGAGGGAAGTTTGCTGACAAAAATCAGAGGAAGGGCCCTGCTGATGGGATTGCACAAATCCCACAGCCAGGAAGGACACCCAGGGGATGTTTTGGTTTCTGCAGCGCTCCTCAGGTTCTGGCAGAGACACTTCTGCAATGGGAACCCCACCAGAAACTTGGAGAGATGGAGAAAATTAATTTATCAGGGAAGGAATTCCTTTTGTCATGTAGGAGCCATTTCACCTAAGAGAGATGCAGTTCATACAGCTGCTCAAATGAAATAATTGCATTCTGGATTGTTTGCATAAGTGACTATTATTTATTACACATACACACAGAGAAACAAGCTAAAAGAAAATTATTCAGGTCAAACTCAAGCACTTAAAAATAAGAAAATGCCAGGAATTGAGGTGCTGGTGGAGCAGCAATAGCCTCCTGCTGTTCATACATTATGGCAGAGTTCTTAATTACATAATTGCACTTTTTTTGCAGAGAAGCCACAGAGACAGAGCAGTGCTGTTCAGTGCTTCCCTGTATCTCCAGTGTTTGGTGTGTTCCTCCCTCCTCATGGACAGCACACTGACAGGATTATTCATTCCCTAATGGACCTCTCTGTAGCACTTATCACTGAAGTATAAGTGTTCTGAAAACATAACTCATGCTTTCAGGCTCTGTGAAGACAAATAACAGCGTTATTGCCTCTTTGCTTGCCAGAAGTTTTTAAATCTTTCATCTTACCCCCAGAAATGACTGAGGCAGTCAGCTGAGATCACACATTTCAGGACAAACAGATACACTTTTGTAGAACTATGAGCAACTGAAAGGTGTCTCATAATAGGAAGCATTGGGCAACCTGCCTCCCAAACAGTGCAACTGGCTCCATTTGCTATTTTGTCAGGAAATGTGTGCTTCCTCTTGGAAAAAAACCCAAAGGGATAATGGTCATGCCCTTTCCTCCTGCCCCAAAAATTTATGGACTAACTCAGACAAATAAAATAGTTTATTAGAAGTCAGGGAGACATTATCCATCATAGCAACCTTTCCTGAAAAGGGTTTTAAAGAAGGAATTCAAGATATCTGTCACATTTGGCATATGCAAGAATGTATATACACCTTATGCAAACACTGGTGGATTACATGTAAATTTTATGATGAATGTTGAATCTGGCCCAGAGGGAATTATTTGGGAGAGATAATGGATAGGAGTATGACAGGGAGGTGTTGGGAGATACACTTTGGGGAATGTAGCCAAATTTATTTGCAGTTGTTATGCATTTAATAGCCTGGTGTAAGTAGAAAAAGAACTTCACAGGGACAAATGGGATAGATCTGCTTTAGTTGGTAATACAGATTCAAAAGGGCAGATCCAGTAGTGCTGCCTTAGGGGATTGAATGACACAGACCCAATAAAATAGATGCTTCCAATTACCCTATGTTTGTATAGTTTGTATTTAAAAAAAAAACAACTCTTCCCTTTTTATGCAGAATATTTCCATAAACTGCACTAAACTGCTCAGCTGGTACTTTCTTATCCCATTTTATAGCCAGGACAGGTACAGCAGGTAGGCAGAAGCCTGGAGTCCTATGCCCATGTTAGAAGTTTGCATCACTGCTAGAAGGACCTGGGGCTGAAAGTGCTTTGCCTTTACAGGAATAAAACACCTTCAGCTACTAAAGGACTGACCATTTGCAGTTTTAACTCCAAGGTCTGATGTTCCACTTGGTCTGGGGAGAAGCATATGTGGGTTTGTTGCCTTCCCAGGGGTGCACAGCCCATAGCCTGGCAGATCAGTGGTGGGTAAGCCAAGGTTCTCCAGTTCCCGTGCCCCACACCAGGAGGGTCTTGCCTGCTTTCAGCTCAGCAGCCCAACATCACAGTTCACACACTCAGTGTGGGGCACAGCAATTTTGTGGGCGTGGGAAGGTTTCTTGGGCCTGCAATTACTCTGCCTAAAATGAGTCGCAATGAGACACAAGGAATTAGGGTGCTCAAACCCAAGGAATTAGGGTGCTCAAACCCAAGGAATTAGGGTGCTCAAATTCAGGGAATTAGGGTGCTGAAACCCAAGGAATTAAGGTACTCAAACCCAAGGAATTAGGGTGCTCAAACCCAAAGAATTAAAGTACTGAGATGCAAGGAATAAAGGTGCTGAGACTCAAGGATTTAGGGTGCTCATACCCAAGGATTTAGGGTGCTCAAACCTAAGGAATTAGGGTGCTGAGACCCAAGGAATTAAGGTGCTCAAACCCAAGGAATTAAGGTGCTCAAACCCAAGGATTTAGGGTGCTCAAACTCAGGGAATTAGGGTACTCAAACTCAGGGAATTAGGGTGCTCAAACTCAGAGAATTGGGGTGCTCAAACCCAAGGAATTAAGGTGCTCAAACCCCCAGGAGCCCTCACTTTGCCTGTATTTCCTCACTATCCGCTCAGGGGAAGAGCCCAAAGCTGACTGTGTGATGGGGACTGAGCCACTTCTTTATCTGAAAAAGAGAGGAAAACACATGGAATGCTTTCCCCCCTCTGCCACACACGCACACCAAGCAACAGGGATTTCCACGAGCCTGCCCGGCACAGCCCAGCCAAGCGCATTAAGCTATCAGCACATCATCAAACCATCACAAACACTTCCTGCCCGCCTTTCCCTGCTCCTTGTTATTTACCCTTCGCCAAGGCAGCGGCAACCACAAGCTGCAGCTTAACAGCTTGCACTACACTGCAAAGAAACCCCTGCACAAAGAGACATAACCACAAAATTATGTCACTCAGCAGCAATTAGCTTTGTTTTCCGTGCACACCAACTTTGGGGCTGGGGAGGGATGGAAATGGAGCAGCAGTGGGGGGGGAAGCAGGTGAGTGACTTTGTGGCTTTATGGGGGATCTGTTACTTCTCTTGGGATGCGTAAAGTCCATATTTCAGCGAAGCTGTTGTGAGTCCAAACGCTCTGGCATCCAGGGAAAACCAGTGATTTGTATCTGCTCTGAAACCACAGAACAAACAGGAGCAGCCTTACAGACTTCTGCCCTCGTGCAGTGACTGACACGATTTTTGGAGCGGCTCTTGCATGTCTGAAAATTGACGTATTACTGGTAGCAAGCACAAAAGGCCCCCTCTTTCAATAGCTGTTCCTCAGCAATCAGTGTCCAACCCTTAATGTTTTCTTTTGTTGAAAAAAAAAAAAAAAGTCAGAAAAACTAAAATAAACCACAATCTGGTTCTGTGCCAACAATATTAACCAGCTTCTTTTAGAGCCTTTGAAGTTAGCAGGGGGCATCCAATCTTGTGGTGCAAGTAAAGAATGATACTTTAAGCGATTCCTTTTCATCCCTTTAACTTAATGAAAGATTAATAGCCTTGTTATTTTTGTTTCTGCTTTATTTTTTGTAATTGGGGAGGGGGGAGAATTTTTGGCACTTGTTGAAACTGAAATGTTGCCTATAATGATTTTATGGATCAGTGAAGCAAAGAGTTGTTTGGGTGTTGGGGTTTTTTTTTCCCTGTCTGTGAATCCTGCTTAACAATGCAAGGCACAAACAAAGTTACGTACTGTAAGTTCAAAAAAATAGCCATGCATTTACTTTTGGGAAGCAGGAGGAAGAAGGTGGGAGGAAGCTTTTGGAGTGCACAGACCTAAAAGAAAAAGTGGTGAGGGGGGGCTTAGCAAATCTTTTCAGTCAAAGAGCTGGGGATTAGTTATAAAAATGTAATCCACTTCCTAGCTGAAGAAAGCAGCTTTATGTCGCTGCTGGCTGTGAAGATACAATGTGGGTTTTATAACCACCATTTATTTATATATTTTCAACCAAAGCCAACAAGGCAACATTTCCTGCCTTGTCGTTGCCATTCGGGGCAGGAGATAGGTAGCTTTTATTTTCTCTCTCTGTTTTCATTGCATGTCCCTTTTGAGGGGTGGAAGGGGACCAGTGGGCTCACAAATATCTCCTAAAAATGTTATTGCAGCCACTGTTGCTTCTATATTCATATTTTTGGGCTACATGGTGCAGTTGTGTGTTACCATGTGTGCAGCCCCATGTAAAACACGTGGTGAGCTCAGGAGAAGCTCAGTGAGGTATCTTGGGACCTGCAAAAGTTTCATTTTGCCAGCTGAGGATCTGGGCAGACACCTCCCCTGAGCCTGCACAGCAATGGAATGTGGAAGTGGAGTTGCAATTTTTAGTATTATAGCTCAGACATTTGATTTTGAGCTGGGGTGGGACAAACACAATGTGGCCCATGACAAGTGAGCGAGACCCCTAATAGGGCTCTGAAAAAAGCTATGGTAATCACTGCTCACAAGGTGTTTTATAACTTTGGATCCCTTTACAAATAATAAACTTGGGTAGAGTGTGCACTTTCACTAGAGCTTAAGCAAAAAGAAGAATATGTATGTTTAATTTCATTTTATGAAAGCAAAATCACTGGTGTTTCACTTTTACCACCGAGGCTGAAGCACATTTACCCTGAGTACATCTTTACTGGAATATATATGTAATACAACATAAATTATAGTCGTATAACTATAATGAATGTTTATGATATATTAAATTACCATAGTCAATAAATTACTCTCTCAGGATCATACAGAGCTTTGTGATGGAGCCAGGACCTTATTGGAGATTTCTCATCTCTTAAACCCGGGTTTTATCCATTTATCCACCATAAAGTTTCATTCAGAATTTCACATTAGCATTACAGTTAATGAGATCCCTGCAGCGTCTTATAGCCAATATTTACAACATTCCTAAATTTTGTCATCATTTTTTGGTGGTCTGTTTTTCTTCAGATTTTCTGTTTAACCTCCTACTAAATTTTGCATCCGGCGTCCACTTTAATTCTTCAGGTAAACACAAAAAAAAAGAAAAAAAAAAGGAAAGAAAATCAAATACATAAATACCACTACTAGAAGTAGTGGGTGAACTCCTTTCATCATGAAGTGTCCCTAAAGAGAAAAGGGATGGGGAGAAGCACTGAGCAGTGTGGGATTGCAGAGGTGCAGCCGTGGGGATCGAGCACAGCCCAGCTCAGCCTGCAATCCAAGTCCTTCCCGTGGCTGAGCCCCAAGGTTGGCAGATCCAGGAGCCAGCCCAGCTCCCTGACACGTAACCCCCCTGACAGGCAGAGTGTTACATGCTTCAAAAGTTGTCTTCATCAGAATTCAGAGGAAAGATGGTCCCAACGTACAAAATAAAACACATCGCTGCTCTTGATAACTTGTCTGCTTCAAATGAGAAATCACAGTCGTGTAATACTGTAAAAATTAGACAGAATTTTTCTGCTATTATACCAAACAGCCTGCTTAATAAATGGGTAATGAAAAAGAATAATTTATTACAGCTTGTGAATTTTGACAGTTCTAAAAAGATGTTCTTAGAGTTTCCCCAAAGGGAGAAGAAGAATGTTTCTTCCTTAACACGCTGGCGTTAGATGTAATTTCTCTGTCTGTAGAATTTTGCTCCTGCCTCGTAGAAGGGATTAGAATTTTTTTTTCTTACATCATAACCTATTTTAAGCAATTATAATCTATGGGTAATAAATCATTTTCATTCACCTCTCATGGGGAGAGAAAAGATGTGAGAGAGAGCGTTCTGGAGTTTTAATTTATATCAATGTTTGCATTACTATTAAATGAATTAAATGGGTTCTACAAGTGTTCTCTCATAGATCTGCAATAAATTATGGAGCATTTCAACCTAAGTCATTTAATTGTCTCTTTTACCAGCTTTTTGTTTTGTTTTGTTATTATTATTTTTTTAAGCTGGGCAGCACACACAGTTATAAAACACACTGAAAAACTCAAAAGACTCTTGGGCATTGCAATATATAGGACATAACTCCTCTCATTACCAACACTGCACATCCCTTGGAGTTGCAGGGATTTGCAGAGCCCCCAGTTCTGCCTGGGAAGCAGGATAACCCCTGCAAGTACTGACTCCAGCAGGAGCAGTTCCAAGGGAGACCATTCCCAAAACGAAACACCAACCCAGCAAAATCCACTGGGATTTTTTCATCCATGCTTTATTCCTGACTTATCTTCTGGCAGCGTGGCATAATTATTATAGTGGTGTATTTTTTAAATGACAGGAGTCATTACTAAATTAATCAGATTAAACATATGAAGGCAGAGTAGGGGTTAAACATACATAAATATCCTTCACAAACACTGCTGCAAGTCCTGTAACACCACTTGCTCCGTGCCAGCCAGAATTTAAGGTTGCATTCAATTTTCGATAATTGATTCTATAAAACCTAAATGTAAAAATACTAATCGGAATAGTAAGCAAGACTTACACCAAATTTCCCGAGCTTAAAATGGTTTTCAGACACTGAGTTGGCACACCGAGGTGCAAGTGATTTACCAGATTTTCCTGCTGAAAGCCTGGGCCCAGCTTTAATCCATGACACAGCTCATAAAAGCTGCCTGGAGGCTGCAAGGAGGAGCCACTTCTGCTGGCCCTCCTGCCCCTTCAGGCCACAACCCCTCCCTAGTTTTTGGTCTCCTTCTATCAGAGATGACATTTAATGCTGCAGTTTCTTTCTACAGTGGTTTTTTTTTGTCCTTAGTGCCCTGTGTGAAGTCATGGCTAGTTTAAACCAGGAAAAACCAATAAGGAAAGTTGCCTGGCTAATGCAAAGGCTTATTTCTTTGCAAAGGGTTAATGCCCTTTCAGCATTGACATCCCCATTTTACAGATGGGCAAACAGAGGCAGAGAAGTTAAATGATCTCCATAAAGCCTGAGCCAATGTCTGCCTGGAATTGTAAGATTTTCTAGTAGCTGTAGTTATTCTTTGAGTGAAATACCCACCAGTGCTGCTGTGTGATGCCTTTATGAGCTGACTCAATGTTAGGATAAATTTCATCCAGCACATGCAATGCAGTTAAAACCACTTGATTTTATTTGAAAATTAGGCATTTGATTTGCACTTTGCTGAATTGGGCCCCAAATGATTAAGGACAGATCACATTCTAGACCTCTTTTCCATTCAGTCTCATTGTACAAATGCAGTGCATTACTATTCCAGTTCCAGAGTAAAGGATATACTCATTTGGACCTACAGCAAACATCTATAAATGGGAAAGCCAGAGAACTGGGAAGTTGTTGGGGGTTTTGTTAGTTTAACAAATGTGGGGCTGCCCTGTAGATTTACATTCCTAAAGCTAGCAATGGCACTGGGTTCCATTTCCATGTCTCATTAGTCTGGACAGGATAACCCTCTTCAGTGGGTTATTTTTTACTGTCAGATTGAGGGGGAGGGAAGGACACGTAAGAATTTTGAAGCAAGCAGTAAGAATACAATATATTAGAAAAAAACCAGTGACAGCAAGCATGTAAAGACCTAACTATGTAGCATATGATTGAATCAGGAGCAGCTGATCCACATCCAGGCACATTCATGGAGCCATCATGAATGTTCTTAATAATCCAATTCCATCCAGACCGTGTTGTTCGTTCAGCAGAGATTTTACCCCCAGAGCATCTGCAGGCTTTGATTTGGGTCCAGGGAATTGCTTAACAGCTGGAAAATTTTAAAGATTGAATGGGAATTTTGTGCAAAGTATTTTTCTCCTCTTGCTGAATGGGGGAGTCAGACATGTGACTCGAGTTAGCACTGGTGGGAGTGACTCTTGTACTGGTGTGTGTGGGAAGGAGAACACCCTCCAGCCCTTGCTGTGTGCTGGCCTGAGCCTGTTGTCTCTGGGGATGCCACAAAGAGCACTAAGGAGTGCAGTGCTGGCATGAAGTCACATCAAATAGTCTGAAATTTTTAAACCCACACTTAATTTAGTCATCAGCAGGATTAAGCAGAAGCTGTTTATTGCAGTCAATTCAGGTAGCAACACTTAACAAAGCTGCTTTAACTGCCTCTTCTGTTAACTGTAGTTTGAGCTAAGTCATCATTGCTGGAATCTCATTATGGCCATTATGGGAGATGAAATGTTTTAGGCTTTTATAAGGATGCACTTAAGGAAAAAAGATGTTTTGCTTAAAAGAAAAAACTAAAAACTGAGTTCTTTTGTTTTTTTTTTTTTTTTCTCTGACAAGCTCGTGTTACTTCAGGTTGATGATAAAACTTTGAAGAAAGGATTATGGTTTTTGTAGACAGGACATCCTTCTTCTTTAAGAACACAAATTGGACAATTCAATGGAAATTTTGCTGAGTGGTAACTGTCCAAAAAGCCTGTATGTGCATATATTTAATTTGGAAGTTTAAATCTCTCTACAGCTTATGGGATACCTACATTACACTATCAGAGAAAGTGGGGAGAATATTTTGGGACTAAGCTCTCCTAGTTACTAGGAGCACTGTGGTGGCAGGAACTAGGAATCAACATGGAAACAATACTTTCTGTAACCTTGAGACTTCTCCAGAAGCCTGCCTGAATTCCATATAGCAGGACAGGGGAGAAAAGATGATTTGAACCAATACAGTTGTATCAGGGAACTATTTATGAGGACTGTGTATGGCTACAGGACCACTTATGACTTGTAGGTCTTGCATGTGACAGGAAGATCCACAAAGAGGGAAAAACTGCAGGTTTTCATTTGCTTGTCCCTGGCATTGATAGGAAAACCCCTTTTTGCATTCTGTATCCTGTCCTGCTGCATAAATTTCTGACATGTGGCTTCAATTAGCACTAATTATGTATTCAAAGGAAGAGTAAGGATGTTCCTGTTTTTCTAGAGGGGGTGAAAAATCATGTTTCTCTGAGCTTAGCTTTAATATCTCTGCATCCTCATTCTCTATTTCAAAAGCAAAGCTGATGCCACGAGGCACTGCAGGAATTTGGAAAATATGCTTTGCTTTTGAAACAGAAGCTTCAAATCCACTTTAAACCCCATATAAAAGTTAGTCCAAGAAAGTCAATGAATGGATCACGATCAAAGTCTCTTTATTGAATTTTCTAACGGCTTCCAACAAAATATATTTTTGAAGGAACTGGCTGCATCAAGTGCTTTCCAGTAAGCTGAAATGATAACTCTGAGCTCAGGATAGCTGAGAGCAGTGAGAGATGAAACATTGGTGCCTACACAGTGTAAGGGTTGTTTCCTGTGAGTTGCCAAACAGTTCTGAATTCCAAAATCCACTGTGGGAATTTTATCACTTTAACTTTCACCAAAGAAATGGAAACACTGGTGTTTCTTAGGGATTACTGCCAGCCAAAAATAGTCCCAGTGCAGTATCCTGGGAGTACCTGTGAGTTACCTCTGCTGTTTTTGTGTTGTGACTGTGAACACAAGCACTGACACCTTTCTTCCTGCAGAGCTGTACTACCCTCAGCAACGTTTTTGTAGCATTCAACAGGATGCTTCATAATGCTCCCCAATAACAGCAAGGGTGCCAGAATCCAGCCTTTAATCTTTTGCTCACTGAGTCATTGCTGAGGTGAATAATTTACTATGAGGACAGAAAGTTGAGCAGTGATAGAAGGAATTTGCTGAATTATGATTTCTCATTCCTTTCTGCAAGTCTCTGCCAATAAAATTTCTAAATGCTGAGTTAGACAAAGTTAGGTTCAATTTGTTGTTTCAAGCCTGTTGTGCCCACAGCATTTTCCTGCATTCAAATCCCAACTAGGAATTGTGCTGCACAACAAATCTCACAATAAGCATTTGCAAAGAAAAGGTTCGCTGTCCACCAATATATGGGAATGTTTCCCTGTGTTTAAACTGTGTCTGTGGCTTCACAGGGAATTGAAAATGCTCCTCAGCTCTTCACTGGCACTTAACATTCCTTGGTGTGTAACAGTAATGCCTCAGTTTCTCTAAATGTTATCCATCTGCTCCCTAAAGACATCCAAAATCAGAGAATTCTATTTGTGAAGTTCAGTATATTGTGCTAAAATGGAAGAGATTGTGGATATGTGAAGCATTTTGAGCAGTAGATTCTGGCAGAAGTTATTTGTCTGTTAGACTCAGGTGTGTCTCTGCTGTTTTGGGTTGGGTGATCTGGTTCCCCTTGTCCACCCAGAGCAAAAGGGTCAGAGTTGGAGGGGCAACTGGGTACCTGTGTGGAAGAGAGAAGGATGCTGGGGGAGAAAGGCAGGTTAAGGGAAGATGCTTATGGAAAATTCATGAGAGATTGGTATCAGTGCACTAGCAGGAGAACATGGCAGGGAACAGAGAAAAGAGAGAAAGAAAGGGAAAAAGAAAGATTGTGGGGGCAGGAATGGTCTTCCAGGATAAATTCCAACCAGAATGGATATTCTTGACCACACTTCAAACAAGTTTTAATTGTGTTCCAGCACTTGAGTTTACATCCCATTTAATTTTCTGTTGTCCCTTGATTTATATCCTGCCCCGTGTACAACCATCTGCTCCTTGGTTTTTTGGAACTGTAACAAAATGTGATATAAAAAAATAATGTTTACCTTTAAATCATCTTCCATGTAGCCTCCTTTCTTCTGTGTATTTTGTGTGAGCTTCAATAGTTGGGCGCCCTGCGTTTTTAGCTACCACCTCACAGCCCTGACCTCCAGCTTTCCCCACATTGTATATAACCACAGAGAGGGCTGTGATGTTAAATACAAAAGAGAAATAGGAGTGTTGTAAGGTCATATGCTTCTTGCATAAGGGATTTCAAAGGAAGCAATTGTTTAAAGGACTCGAAGATGACAGAAAATAATCTGTGTAATCCAACAATCAAAACCTGTATTCATTAGCAGAGGGAACTTTGTTGGGTGCCTCAGAAAATGGAAAGGTGAGTAGTCAAACTGAGAGCAGCTCTTTAATTTCCCACATTTCAAGGCGCAAAGAATAGGCTCTGTGTGTTTGGACCATTGTAGTTCTGACTTTCATATTTCTAAACCTCAGGATTCAGATCTGAATCTTGAAAGTGGTTCAGACTTTCGCCAGTTCTCCTGTCCTCAGCTGAAAACACAATGTGGAGTTTTTTCGAAATAATTGTGCAGCTCTGACCATTCCTTCAATCAGGCATTTTCTCCATGAGCAGAACTCTTTTGAAGTGCGGAGCCATGAAGATGGTGAAGGGCCAAAGGTGAAAGCCGTGCAATAGAAGTGTACATTCCAGTCAGAGGACGGGTTGGAAGGGGTGAAGGAATTAGTCTATTGATATTCAGTGCTTTGACCTGCTAACAATGACTGTGGCACGGGGGTTATAACAGCGGCACATCCCCACATTGTGTGTCAGTGGAGAGAGACAGACCTGAGCTGCTTTAGTTCGCTCCGGAGGAAAAATCAGCAGGGCTTTTGCCATGTGCTCACCCGTGGCTGCTGCAGGGGGAAAAAAAAAAGCTGTTCCTAATTCCTCCATCATTGCTTTGGGTCTAATAATAAGTCAGCCCCAGCCCCGCAATGGGACGGGCATTTTTCGACATGTGACGCTGGGAAAGGGGGAAAATAAATTAATGGGGTATTCTGTGCTGGATTTTAAAGGGCATATAGACTAAGGAAAGCAACTCCCTGCTGCTTTTTATCCCTTTAAGATAAAAAAAAAAAAAATCCTCTTTTTAGCTTTGAAAGTATTTTTTCTTAAAAAAATAATCAAAGCAACACCAACAATTTTTTGACACCAGAGAATACTTTTTCCCTTGGTATACAGCACATTTATAACACAGCTCAGCTAGCCCTGCGGGTAAAATTTTGTGCTGGGGATGTGCAATTTTACTGACACAAACCCAACGAGATTTAGTCCATACAGTGGAAAAGGCACTAGCCAGTTGACATTTAGCTAGTGAGGCACACTGGGCTCTGCCTCCAGCCTCCACCTCTAGCAAACACCTCCCAAATCCCTGCTTTTGCTTTGTCTCCTGCCATTTGTCACTGCCTTGGCATAGCATGACTTAGCAGCCAGACACCAGCAAAATGCACACAGTGAAACAGTAAAATATTACATAACATGAGGCACAAATCAGTGAACAGTTTAGATTCTGTTTGTTCTTAGGATTGCAACATTCAGCCAGGTAAGTAACTTGATTATATCACCCAGTTCATTTTTTTGGCCAGTGTAGGACTGTTTTCAGGCTCTGGTCTAGTTTTCTTGGTACGAATTCAGACTGGAAACTTTCCCCCTCAGCCTCATATAAAATAAATCTTGAGCTTAGTATTCTACCTTAGCTAACAAACCCTTCTCCACAGCTGCCAGCCCATGGAATCCCAGGCCTAAGATCAGTGGGCTGTCTGGACCACTCTCTCCTCAGAGGCTGGAGTGCTCAGTTGTTCCTGGCCAGGGATCCCAAGCGTGGCAGTCAAATTCCTGCCATTTTATTAAAGGGCAGACAGACAGCAGCCCTTACAGTGCTGTAAGAAATGGTCTGGTGAATGCAAATTATACTCATTCCCCGGGATTTTTGAAAAGAAGATGAAAAAGGGCTTTTCGCTTGGCAACAAGATGCCAACGTTTTGGGAAACCCTTTTAGCTCTGAGCAGAGCTCCCAGGGCTCGCTGGGGAGATGAAGTCCTGTTACCTCTTAAGAATAACTGATATCTTTTATCTCCAGGAGCTGGTCAGAGACAAAGCAGTGACTCAGAAACCTGGTTGCTACTTTACCTATGGACTCAACCTGCACTTTATTAACTTATTTACCAGCAAATCTTTGAAAACTCCAGGCCAGAAAACTGTGCAGTGTTTTTGGTTTAACACATTCAAGAAACAGCTTCATAGTGGAGATCCAAAGGACAGAGGGATCACCTTTAATTTTCCATCTGCTTATTTGAAGGCCTCTTCAGTCAGAAGGAAGGGTTTTTCAGTAGGAGCAGCATTCAGTGTGGTTGTAGTTGCAGGTGAGGTGCCACCTGAGCACAAACCAGCCTGATCTCTAAGGCAAAGCCAGCTGCAAAGCTACTGTAAAAACTACTCCCAAGCAACTAAGAACCAATTACAGGTTTTCATTCGAAATGGAGATTTTAATCCTGCCAGTGTTGACTTGAATTGTGCCTTACAAGCCCCTCATTAATAATTCCTAAACATAACACTGAGGGAACTAAAATGCTGAGCTAGCAAACTGTGAGCGGCTGGAATGGCTGGTGTGGAGCATTCAGCCCAGCCTGTGCCAGCAGTTTTCTTCAGAAGATCATAAAACCTAATCATTTCAGTGATCATTTTGATATATTGCTGCAATCACATCTCTCTTTGCAGGGCCTCTGACAGAATGGAAGGGAGCTACAGGCACGGGTGGCTCTTCAGCATGAAACACTGTGGGAGAGCTCACAAAAAAATCACAGGCTTTGCCCAGTGTGGCATTTTGTTACTTTAGCCTGAGGTGAACTTCAGAGAGGTAGTTTAGGAGGAGAAACACTCCCCAGCTGTTTGAGTAGGGCTCTGATGTGCCAAAGGCTATCCCCATTTAGATAGGTAGACCCAGCTTTTCAAGAGAGCAGAGCTGATTCAGTTAATGTTATAATTATAAATTTCAACCCTAATTACAGGGTTTGAATTGTTTTAATTATTTTTATAGATATAAATTAACTTTTTTAAAAAATAAAACGAAAGTTGACATGGTGGTCAGTATATTAGCTCTGGACTCCTAAAAGCTATATTCCAATTCCTACTCTGCCCAGACCTCTTGTGTGTCCCTGGGAAAGTCATTTCACACCTCTCTGCCTCAGTTTCCCATTTGTGTAATGGAGATAAAATTAGTTTTCTAACTCTAAATCTATGTCTGTGGCAGTCTGTATGTCACAAGTCTATGAAGATGTGTTGTCAGGATTGCCCAGGGGGAAGTTTTACACAAAACATAGGAAAATGAGGGACTTCATCTCAGAGAGCATCCATTTGAAATCAGAAATGGATACAGACAGATGGGAGAGTCCAGATAATAATGAAACAATATTAATAATTGTGGTAGGTTTAATGTTCAAAAACCAGCAGCCTAATAGTTAAAAGTGAAAGTTTTCAGCAGTGCAATGTAAGGCTGTACCATGAATATTTAAGAGATGCCCCTTTCAAGCTGAAGGCCAGTGTGGGAGATAAACACTAAGGTGTTTGAAATGGAACAATTAAGTCGATTAGGTAAAGCTTAGATACTTTTCCACAGGTCTGCAGAATAAACAACAAGCACACCAGTGGGAGACAGCAAACAGACCAACAGTCACATTTCAGCTCTGCTATTACCCTTTCATTAAAGTTATTAACAGAGATTTGTTACGAAAGTGCTGTTGTGACACTGCCCAGCACAGCCTGCTCGGCCAGTGGTCAGCTAATGGTGTGAATCGAGTGTGAGAGGAGCAGCCACAGCTTTTTCTCAGCTGCCCCTGTTTTAACTTTCCCCTCCCAACCCTGTACTGAATTTCTAGTGGTTTTCTTTAATTTCACATGTTGAAAAGACTGAGTGATCCTTTTCCTCAGATGGTCTTTCTAGAACCCCCAACAGAGTGTGAATAATTATTCCCACTCTGTTGGGGCTTTGATAAGACTCTTATGGCTGCCTTTTGCTCAGCCTCTTAGCCTTTGTTCCTGCTGAAGTTGTTTTCTTTCTTAGGGAATGACAAAAAAAAAAGGTAAAAAACTGTAACAAGATCAAGCAAAACTGCAATTTTAACAATAGTTATAACAATTAAAATATTGACTTGAAAACTATAAATGCTTGGTTCAAATCCCTCTGGTAAGTGCACAATCATCCTGTGTCTGCTTCTAGTTTCAAAGAGAGCACAATTTACAAAAAGAGTTGGCCAGAAAGGAGTTTGAGAGGTGTCTGAATACGAACTCTGACTCCTGTCTGGAAGCAGTGGCCTGGCCACCTGGTGTAGAGTGAATACAATCCGCAATATTTAGTGGATGGCAGAGGTTTAAAAGTCTTTGCAGCCGTGTTGGAGAGTATTGAGAAACCAGTTTATTTAGAAACAAGTGTGAATAAAGTGGGGGGCCCGATGATATCGGAATCAAAGCACATCTCTGCCCTCCCTTCCCCACTGAAAGGGCACAGAAGGTATTACTGTTGGCCAAACAAAAAGCTTTGTCTGACCCAGTGTATGCTCTGATGCTCACGGGACTCAGGAAAGAGGTTAATCCTAAACTCAAACATCCCTCCAAACACCGATTAACCATCTTCATACAAAGGACCACACAGCACAAAGGGGGCCATTTTAACCTTCCTAAGTTCGTGCTCTCCCCAAACAACCAGGCCAGTCTGATCCCTGTTACTGGCACTGCACCTGAGGGGGGTGCAGGTGTGACTGTGAGCACACAGTCCCAGAAGGATGAAAGGAAGAACAGCTTCAAGAAAATAGGTTATTCCAGACTTTTCAAAGGCAACCCATAGTTGATGTTTGGGTCTACTATTAAAATTAAATATACCTGAAGCCTATAGGTTTCCAGAGCCATCTTATTTTAGGCATTGCAGTGCTGGGTAGCAGCATGAGATCAAAGTAATGGTGCATACAGATATATTGGCGTTTTGAGATTGGAAGATAAATAATTCATACATTGAAAATAGAGTTGGGTTGGGGATATTATGGATTAATTCCATCTCACACTCTTTTTCCTCACTCCCGCCGCCCCCCCCCCCTTTTTTTTTTTTGCTAGTGGGAGACCTACTGCCCTTGTCCCTTTCTTCTGATTTCTGAATCTGCCACAGGCACTGTTAGAATTACAGCAGTGATAAGAAAATATCAGGCGTGGGATTTGAATTAATGCTTTTAGACAAATCTCCATTCCATCTCTAATTCTAATGCTAATTACATTTGCAGATCAAAGCCTGTTCCTTAAAGTTTTGCTTTTGAATACATGTAAAGATTTTACTTTTTTGTTTGATTTCCCCCCCCACCCCCCATTTTTGGAGAAATGCTTCTTCCAGTAGAGACCAGATGTTCCTAAAATATCCCTTTGGAACAGCACAGCTTTGGTTCTCCGTTTTCCTTTCTTTGAATCTTTTGTCTGCATTGGGTGCAGCATTGTTCTGTTACTGTATAGGCAATCCATCTTTCTGACTTATTTGGTTTCTGCTTAGAAAAAAAGCCAGTGATAACTTAATAAGTGAGTGCAAATAATTGCAAATATGTTTACACTGCATGCTCAGCGTTGCCAACTGCAGGTATTCAAAATTTGGATCAGCTTCAATAAGATTAGGAGATTACAGCAAAGAAATTTGAAATATAGAGAGAGGCAATTGAGTTATTTTTATTTTCCCTCCGACTCTCAGGTTTATATGATTTACACTTCCTATCTGCTTGTACAGCTAGGAGGACTAGAAGTTATTTCTCCCCTTGTTTTCTTCCTCCATGAAGCAGACCCTTTCTATCATGGGCTCCTTAAATTTGGACTTTTCAGAAACAGAAACATAAATATCGTGCAACTTGTGATAAAACCATAAAAACTGGCAACACAGGCACCAGCCTCACTGCACTCAAATCTAAGCTTGGCATGTCCACACATGTCAGCAGGATCAGAGCCTATTTTACAAGTGTCAGACAATGAAAGTCAGGGAAAGTCAGAAATTTTTAACACCACGACATAAGTCAGAGATTTTTAACACCAGAGCCTCGGGGGATTGTAGCAAAAGAGTACGAGCTCATTTTGGGAGGAAATAAAAAAGAAGGGAAAAGAGAATGGTGGAATCCAAGTGTGGAAAGAGGGGATTAGGTGGTGAAAGGGGCTGGGGTGCATGCGGGAAGAAGCAGAAAAGGTTCAGAGGGTGAAAAAGCCAATTAGTGGAGTATAAATCTAAAAAAGCCAATTTCTGAAATAAAGAGGTGTTAACTTAAGGCAGCTAAGGAGGGGATTAGTCAAGGAAGTGACAGGCTGCAGGCAGGAAAAAGTGGGATTCTGAAAGCTGATCAGGACTGGAAACAACTACACTGTGTTACCCAAATTTATTCAGTATTTAAGCTGTCTAATGAAAGCTGGTCCCTTTTCTGGGCAGATGCAGAGCCTCCATCACTTGCTGCAGACAGCCCAGCCCTGGCTCATGCCTTCTGTCTGCAGGCAGCAGCACAGGGCCTGCTGACTCAGGAGGATTGCTCCTGGAATCTCCTTAGATGTCGGGCACAGTGTGACTCTTCCTATCTTTGCAGCAACAGGGAAACAGTCAACAAGAATCATTACCTCAGCTGGGACAGAGCTGTTCAGTGCCTTCCATTCCCTCAGATCTGACAGGCACAGAGTACAAAAGGTCCCTGCTCAGCATGGGGCAGCCTTTCTGTACCTTTCCCCAAACACCTCCGAGTATTTCAGGCTCCATCCTGGTGTAGCAGCTAAAATCCTCCTGCATGCACAGTAATAGCACTGAACTGCTTATAGCCCCTGCAAAAAGCTTTGGGTTCCCATCACCAAGAATCCTGTCCTTGGATTTATTTTCTCCAACGTGTGCATGAAGTTAAAGCATCTTGGTTTTCTCCCACTCTATTACTGTCTCCCTGCAGCTCATCTGCTCAGGCAGGAATGATGTTGTTACTACACAGCCCTGTGCAAGGAAAAAGAAGACTAACAGACACTGGGGTTTGTCTCTTTGATATGGACATATCTTTTTTCAACTGAAAAGTTCGAAGGCAAAAAATCAAAAGAGAATCAAATGCTTCTTACATGCATCCACGTGTATTTGCAATCCAGTAATTTCAACTCAGTAATTTCCAATATCAGTCAATGCATGCAGAGACTTTTGGATATAAATTGGTACCCCTGAAAAATCTTTCACCAAAGACTCTGGCAGGAAGCATGTGATTACCTGGGTGTTTGAGTGCTATCAGGAAAAGCTGCTTCCAGTGTACAACTAGTTCTACTGATATTCAATCCCCAGGAATTAGAGTATTTATTTTTGAATAGCATTTGCTGCTCTCTCATCTGTTCCCTGGAAGTTTATATACATAGAGATCACACTTGCAGCTATAGGGATTTCCCATTGACACGAGATTATTAGAAAATATCTGACTAGAAGAAATCCTCTTCCCTTTTGTCTTCTATAGTGCTGCAGGATGGAAGAAGATACATGAGCTAGGTGCAGTCTGCCATCCTAAAGCTCATGGTTAGGAAGCATCTGCACACAGTTGGTAGACACAATTCCATGTGGAAAAAAAGAATAAAACATAAAAACATTAAATGTAACAGGCCAACCTTTCAGCTGGGGAAATCAGCATTTCTGCCTTAAACTCACTGGAACTGTGCCTATTTATATCATTAAGAATCTAGACAGTTATCTGGGCTTGCCAGCTCACTGTAGGGATAAACATTGCTTTAGCCAATTAAATGTTCATTAGGGGCAAGACAGAAAGGATAACAGAAACCAAAACTCAGAACCAGTCAGCACTTACACTCCTGTTCTTTTATCAAATGAAACATTAACATTTTGTGGAACATCTCTGCAGGGTAAGCATAAGCCTACGGTAAATACTGGTTTATATCTACTGGGGAGTCGCTTTATCTGTGATTTTGGGGTTTCTTTCTGCTTACTGGTATGTCAGCCTTCTTAGCATAGCACAGTTATCTCAGCATAAAAGTACCTTGCACTTATCACTAAACTTCCAGGAGTCATAGATGTGATATGGATACCTTAATCTGCAAAACTACTTCATCATAGTTTCAAACTCCCATACTGTGATACAAAATCACACGTATACAAGACCTAACCTGCAACCTACCTCTAACACTAATCTGACAGTGAACACCTGGAAATCAGAAAAGGACAGGAGCAGTTGGTCCAAAATGCAATTTCCACGTTATGCCTGGGAGACTGTAATTTCCCCTGGTTATAAAGAAACAGCAAAAAGACTCATGTACCATGGATGTCTCATTTAAATCACAGTGAGATTCAGCACCATCTGGCCCTCCACAGTCACCCTTGATTCATGCCCTGCATTAATGGGGGATTCCAGCCACAAGGAACATAAAGCAATCTGTGCATGGAGTGTCAGCAATCCCTGATATGCACCCTTTGGTTGGTTTGATCACTTGAGGTAGTTTCCCCTTGTGCTGGGGCACGGCCACGATGACTCACAGACACAATCCCATTTGCTAACTTGGACATGCACATGTTCCAGGCTGTTCTTTCAGTGAGGGTAAGATGGGATCTCATAATCCTGAAGCAAAACTCTTTCCAAAGGTACAGAGCCAGGATGTGCTGGCTGGTTTTTACAGAGGTTTTAGAAGAGGCAAGCGAAAGTAGTAAGAGCTGATAATGCAAAATAGAAGAACAAAAGGACTAGACAAATACATTACAAACAGGTTAGTTCTCTTTTTTATCCATCTAATGTCTGGTTTACTGGTTGGTTAGCTTCTCCCACTGCTGTGGCTCTAAAGCCTTTTTTTCCACTATGACCACACAGCCTTCTCCCCTGTGAGGGTGGGTATGGCAGGCTGCTCATAACTCTGTGACACTTAACTGTAGCCCTCACCCTTAGGCCATGGCTCTCACATTTACAATGTCTGTCCCAACAAATTTCACATTTTTCTGGTTTAAAGTTCTGCTTCCTGATTTTCAAATCTTTTGGGGTTGGAGGAGGACAGGGAGGTTGGGTTTGTGACTGTCGTGCTTCTCAAGGCGTGAAGAAACAGAGCCAGTCAAGGAGGTGTTACAGCATTTTCAGGAGATGGGTGAACTGAGGAGAATCTCTCTGGCTGAGGAATGAAGAAGGAAACCCAAGAGGACTTGTCATGTCTTTAAGTCGTTAATTTCTGTGGTTTCTCAACTAATAATGAAGTCTCATTATCAGCACATTTGGATCCAGTCGTGCAGTCTCTCTGCAATGCTGACACAGTATTGTGGACCACTGCTATAGCAATGGTGATCCCAGCCTTGAGCAATAGCACTCAGGAGATGGAAGATTAGCCCAGCCATGCTGCCACCAGCACTGCAGCTGGGGTGTGTCTGCAGGTGTGTGCTCTCCTATTGCAACAGGATCATCCCTGGGGAACCAAAAGGGGCTTTGACAGAGCCCTCACTGCACCATTAATAGCAGTTGTTGCAAGGTGAGGCCCATTTTTCCTTGCATATCTTATTTTTCCTGTGATCTTTGTCATTCGGTACATAGGATGAATTGTTTTTACAATACGTTGTTGAGAAGAGAGAATATTATCCCTTTTAATAGATGCAGAATTGCACAGAGATACTAAGTCTAGAGGTATTAATTAAGTTAAGCTTTGAGACATGGAAGGCCTGATTTTTTTCAGAGTAGTTTTTATTCTAAAGAGTAAATTGCTCTGCACTTGTGTAAATCAGACTTTAGTGTCTCCAGTTAGATGTGGACTAGGCACAACATAAATTAATTACCTTTTCTGAAAAATATGGTTTAAATGTTTGCCTTTGCATTACATTCTGCAGCTGAATTCATGTTCCCAGGACAGCTTCCTTAACCAAGAAACCATCTTCCCTCTTTCTGCAACCTTATGATTAAAAACCACTTTAAATTCTTCATGAATTCTTTGTCCCGCTCACTGCAAGTGCTGGTCTCCTTATCCTGATAATTCCAGTCTTATCAAGATCTTTATGTCCAGGATCCAGGCTCTTCATGTCTCCCTCTCTCACTGACACTTCTGCTTTCTCCTGACACTCAGTTCTTTTTTCTCCTCCAGTTTTCAGTATTCTCTTTGTCCAGTCAGTCTCAGAGACGCAGTGGGTGAAAGGACAGTTTGATCAAATCCAAACTTGGTGAGAGATTCAGATATTCCCACTGCTCATAAATCTTTGGAGGCTTTGGATGATAAACTCTAGCAAGTTTCTGCTGCACGTGTGTGTGAACTGCAGTAGCCCCGTTGCCTTTGTCTTGGGTAATTTGCTGCAAGTTTTCAAAGGCAAAGCAAAAAGCACAATGCAAAGAACATCCTCCTGCCACGTTTCAAGTCCTCTCTCCGAAGTCCAAAGTCTCTGGAGCGTTTCAAAGTAAACATTCTCAGATTTCTCAGCACAGGATCATATCAGGCCTGATGTTGATCACCTTTAATAATGGGTGGCAATTCTTGCCCTGCCTATGATGCAAGCCCTGGAATCCACAAGTTGTGTTCCTGGAAGCATATCTGCAGCTTTTATCTACATCTGTGCCTGCCACATCTATGCATCCAAAGACTTTTTTTGGTTGGTTTTTTTTTCTTTCCTTTCAAATTGAAGTCAGGATTGCAGTTTGCTTTCACTTAACTTTGCAATCTGGCTCTAACATCCCCGCTTTATCAATGAGGTCTGATTAGCTCATGGCAGCTGTGACAGAGGGAATCTTTGTCTTTTGAAGTGTCCATCCTTTCTGCTTTGCTCCTTTTTCCGCTGGCAGTAATTTCCTGCACCATTCAAGCACCACGGAAGTTGGAAGTGACAAATGGGACAACTAATCTGGTTATTAGCAGAAGCACAGGCTTTGCAGCAGCTTCCCAGGGCAAGCTGCACAAAAAGAGCTTTCTCACCAGGGGAAAATACTGACCTGGGCTTTGTCAAATCTCTTGCAGAGACAGGTCAGGTGAGTCTCTGATCATATATTAAACAAAAGTAATTATTTTAATCCAAAGTGGTTTAAAGGGGAGAGAAAAAAAGACTCCCTAATGAAGACTTAATAGCATATTAAGGGATTTCAGTGTGGACTTAAGTTCACCAAGATGGAAAATCATTGCATGAAATATGAATGAAAATTGAAGTTGCTCACAAACAAGGACAGTTTACTGGTAACTTTTCAAACCTCAGCAGTTAAGAAAGAGTTTAAATGTCTGGGTATCAGGAAAGGAGCCAGTTTATAAAGACTAGAGAAACAGGCCAAGTTCTGTTCTCAGGATGAAGTTCACAGCAGTAGAATGTCTATGAATCTCCTGAAATAAAGCTAGGTTGGCATTTGCAGTCTTGGCTTGGACTCTACATAATAACCAGCTTCTCTTTCAGTGGGATTTGGAAGCAAAATCTGCAGCAGAATAATTGCCAGCATATTTTGCTGTAGATTTCCTGTATCTGTATTTTTGTGAACCCTTTCAACCTGCTAGTGGTCCAAATATACTGTAAAATCCAGAATGATGTACTAAACAGTACATTAGCTTAGAAAGTCGTTACAAATGGACTGATTTCTGCAGTACAAGAAATATGCCCTGACCTCTAATGTCTTCTAACAGAAATCTTATTTTCCTCATTGACCACTCTCATTCCTAAAGTTCAGTGCTGCAAACATGAGTCTCTCAACAGCCAAGTGCCCTGTTCTGCTTTTCCTAACAGCCATTTACAACATTTTGAATTTACAGGACATTTTGAATCCAGACCTGACACGCCAGGATTCGTCTCAATCCCTGTACTAATGCAGGAGAAGTAAGAAAATTATTTTCAAGGGGGAAAAAAAAAAAAAGGTGACGAATGTGGAGGTAATGAAAGACAGCTGAGCTTGCAGTGACCCCAAGAAAGGATGTTTCCAGCAGGCTGACAAGCCTGCAGAGCTCCCATTAATAGGGCAAGTTATGCACATGTAGAGGGGGGAAATGGGCTCCAATTAATGTGTTTATAGAGGAAAATGCTGCTTCCAGTACACTGTTCCCCAGCTGAGCTGAGAGTGACTTCCCAAGATAAGACCCTGCTGTTACTCAGCTTCTAAATAAGGGAAGAGGAGATTGGGCCATGGGAGTTCAGATGGCGAAGGGAATTTGCCGTGGAGAATTCCAAGTGCTTACCTTGCAGTTCAGCCGTTCACCTGGTTTCTGGGGCTTTCTTATTTACTGGAAATTTAACAAACCTTGTCCTCTGTTGATAAGGAGTTTTAGTGCTCAGCTTAGTCCACCCATTTCCCCTGTGCCGCCCCCGAGCTTTTATAACGTCACATTTATTTTGGAGGCTACAATATATTTGTTTGTAAGCCCTCACGCTGGGCAGCAGTGCATGTTAATTCCTGAAGCCTGACAGAATGTAAAATTACAACACAACAATAAGAATGTAGTCCCTGAACGGATGTATAATTAAAGCATGGTCATCCAGGGAAACTTGAGTTCCCCTCTTCAGGGAAACCTTTTGTAATTCAGAGCAGTTAAAACCACTAGTTATTCAAGTAGGTTAATTCTCTCTCCAGTATCTTCTCTTAGATAGGTATCTTGGGAAGGATCTCTGATGTGGGCACATAGTATGATCTGCATCTATTCCACCTCAGGCTCTGATTTCACAAGCTTAACAAAGCTGGATTCACTCCATACTGGATTAACAGACTTCTAGCAAAAACAACTTGTGCTACAGGAAATGTGGTGGGTGACATAACAGGTTCAACTTGGTCCTGATCACATCCAGTCATCAGAGAATTCCTTGGTACTTTCAGTAGGAACAGGGTGCCACACACTTTCTTCTGACCATAATTGTTTGTCTGCACAAGCCCATACAAGCTGTGGAGGCAGACACAAGTGGCTGCATGAAGCAGAGGTGCAATGCCATTTATCCTCCTTTGTGCTATGCCCAGAGATTGGTGGGCAAATGATACAAGGGAAAAATAGTCCTTCTGTTTCATTCTTTTTAATATATCTTAGTATTCCCTTTCTTTTAATTGTACAGTCATCTGGATGAAGAGTTCACCTGGTGTGAATGCAGTGACTTTGGTTCACACTGGTGGAGCACCAGGTTACAACAGGGAAGTTTCAAGGAGTAAAGAAAGAGGAGAAAATAGAAGTAGTTCATGGTGTATCACATATTTTAGAAAAACAGACACTTCCAAGGGTGTCAGAACTGTTCCCCTTTCTTTGCTCTGACTCTTCAAATTTCTCCTCTTGCACCAAAATAGACTATTTGTTTATTACAGCAGGAACTAATATTTTCCCTGTAGCCAGTTAAAAGAAATACATCCTCTTTGTGGCTTTGAAAATCCCTACAGGATTATGAATGAATACTTCAAGAGTGTATTATAAATTCAGACATGTCTATTGGGCTTTCAAGTATCACAGCGGGAGCTTCTTACTGAGGCAACCTGAGGGTAAAGGCTTTCCCACCTTTCCAAAGTGACTCCTCCCACAAAATTTTCTTGGGCTGAAGTTAAAAAAAAAAACCCACCACCCTACCTAGTTGAGCTTCTTAGAGCTACTTCATTCTAAGCAGAGCTGAATATAGATATAATTTAGTACAATCACATAGCCAGACGTTGCTCTGGAGCCCGCTCAGTTTTCCTGCCACACGCGGCCCCTCGCACGCTCTTTAATGTAGGTTGTTGTTTCTGAAACCAGTGTGCTTTTTATTTTAAAGTCTGAGCAGGCTGGTTAAAAAAAAAAAAAAAAAAAAAAAAACCCAAAACCAAACCCCTTGTTTTCCAGCACGTGCTGCCCTAGATGTGCTGTGAGCACCTGTCATTATCTCCTCCAAATTCCGCTGTTGCTCCTCTTGCCAACTGGCAGCGCCACAGCGTTGTGACAGCGATTACAAAGTAGGATTAGACATAGCCCATTTCTCCCATCCCCTGCTGCGAGTGCTGAACCAGCAACTTTGCCATGTTTTGATCAGATGCACTCGGCACTGACATATAAATCAGGGACACTGCTAAAGGGAGAGGGGAGGAATCGGCAGCAAAGAGGCAAAATCAAGGGCAACTCGGAAGGGAAAAAACAGGACTAAAGGGAGTTTTAAAAGCACATGGCTTTGAATCTATATGTACTTACTGCTAAAGGGGATGAGGGGTGTTGCTGCTTTCAAAAGAATTCACACTTTTTCAGGCTTTTCAATGCACATCACCCCAGTAAGAAACTCCAGTGGGCTGAACCTCAAAATTAACTGCGAGATGAAAACGAGTTTTAACTGGAAAACTGAAGGGCAGTTGTTAAGAAGTCCTGTCAGACAGTCTTTGAAATTTAAGAACCACCTGCAGCAACTGGTGTAGGTGGTACTTGTAACACTATGCATGATGCTGACTTAATGGCTCAGCAGATGTGCATGGGTGTAACTTCTTCAGAAAGACTACCAGAAAGGCTCAAAGACATAAATACACTATCTTTATGGGTGTCAGCTAAAAGTACAAGACATTATCAGGGAAATGTCAAAGAGGATGGAGATCTTCCAAGGATTTTACTCGATCTGTTAAATATCAGGGAAGAAAAGCTGGTGTCAAGGTGCTCCAGTGTTGTAGCAAAGGAGGAAGATTTGGGATCAGCAAGTGTTCTTACAACATACAGGACAGAGAGCAAGAAGATGTGGAAACGTGTTGTGTCTGATCCTGTTTAGTGCCCAAGTGTGCATTCCCAACCCTTTACTAGCAGTTTTGTGGAAGCAGAAGCCATTAAAGAAATGATCTTTCAAAAGAAACACTCGGAGGAAGAGGCATGAAGAAAACTTCCAAAACAAGACACGCTCGTTCCTGCATTATATTGCTGTGCCATTTGTCATACTGCAATTAGAGAAAAATCTACATATCTGTAGAAATTTTGACTAAACTGTCACTTTAACACACAAAACCCCATGGCAGCAGAAGAAAAACCCTACCATTTCATCCAAGCTTAACTAGCAGACAAAAGCCTACCCTTGGTTATTCCATTTTGTAGTGAACTCCTTGGTCTGAATGCAAGATTTCTACATTTCCATTGATGAAACTGGAGACCAGCTTTGTCTGATGCTCCCTGTCTGGCTTATTAAACCTGTTAATCTCTACTTATAACTATAAATATAGAGATCATACCCCAGGTTAAGCATTTTCTAAAATTCTCTGGTGCAGACTCACACGGTACAATACAACCCTTAGTTTTAGTTGGCAAATATAACAGAAACAAGAATAAAAGCAATAAGATCTTAAGCACTTGAAAAAACAAGATTGTTATCTCCGGCTTTCGATTGCTACTAGTGAGAGAAGTAGCCAGCAATATGTAGGTCATCATCAGTAGCTGCTTTGGTAGTCTGAGAACAGTTTAAAGGAAGGAAGAGGTTTCTCTTTGTGGTTGAATAAGTTACTCTATACCCACGAAGTAGCTGTGTCTCACCCCCAAAGGGAGCAGCATTATCAGCAAATGAATGAACAGGGCATTCTGTGTTATGCCAGTAGCACTGTCTTTGAAAACAAGGGAGACAAGAAAAGTAGATTCAGTGTGGCTTTTATTTTCCTGTCTACCATTGTAATGGGGCTCCTCCATTAACTCCTTCTTGTCAGGCTGAATTGAAAGTCACAGTTAATAACTTACAGCAGCATCTGCTCACCCTCGGTGCAACAGAGCCCTGCAGTGCCCTTGGTGTGGAGAGACCTGGTCTGTGGGAAGAGGTGTGATCTCATACTATTGGAGTCCTCAGGACAGCTGAAAGGAAAACAAGGATGTGTTCTTAAACCAATCAGCTCTTCTTTAGGTCACCTGGAAACTCCAGGTCACACTGCTGCAGTGGTGAAAAATCTGGTGGATAAGAGTGTTCTGCTTCAACTAAGTTATCAAACCTTCAGTCCTTACTGATACCACCCCACTCACTTAATTAAGCTGCACTGAGTTTTCCCAGCAGACAGGAGCTGGATCTGAGCTAGAAAAGTAATGAATATTTTTATTTCCCAGCCATGTGCAATGACTGATCTGGATGATTGCCTCTTCTGCAGTGCAAGAATTCAGCAGCTCCCACCAGGGACAGGGAACACTCCACTCCAGGCCCTGTGGTGGCACCAGCACTGTGGTGTGGCTGTGCCAGGCAGTGATCCACCATCTGGAGACCTGTGTCACACTGTCCTAACTGTGCAGGGCTGGGTCCTGGGCAGGCATGCCACCTGGCAGTGAGTGTTTCAACCTTGTCCTAATTATCTTTCTAATCCCTTAGACAAATTATATCATTACCATGGTATATTACACTATCTCCTTGAATGTGTTCTAGCCTAGACAAAATTACTGCAGCTTATACATTGCTCTACCTGGCTGAGCTGTGCAAGCAAAACTCTTACACCTCTCTGAAACCTGCGCTTGGGCTTCTCCATGAAACTCTCAGTGCTCCAGTCCAAGTAACAGATCCATAACTGATTGCAAAGCGTGCTTGGATTAAGTCATTATCTACCATTTCATAATGAGATATATCACACCCCTCAGTCAAACTGTTTAGCATTAACATTTGTTCATATCATCACTATTTTAGTAGTTTTCAAACATCAGAGGCTGTTGGTGCCAAATTTTGTTTCGTCCTGCCATCAGAGTGTAGGACAGCAGGTTTTGGAACACTTCCTTTTTTCCCCTCTGTCAGGTAGGACAAATTCTGCCTTTAATCATACCCTAATCTCAATGAACGTTTATGTTTGGAGTGCTGACGTCTCCCAGTATTGCCACAGTGATTGTTTCACAAACCATTTGGCTGGCTCTTTTCATGTTGTCATGTTGCCATTTTTTGTGATGTGGTTTTTCCCTTTCATTTTCACCTGTGCCCTTTTCTGAATGGAGTGCAAGGGAAAAAAAAAACCTCAAAAGTGGGACATATTTTCCTAGTGCTAATCTTTACTGTTTCACTTTCCTTCCTTTTCCATCCCTTCCCTTATTTCACTAGATTCTTTTGCAGTGGCCTAGATTTAACATCCTTTTACAGCTGATTCTTGCAGCTGCAAAGCCCTGCTAATATCACATTGTACTAGACAGAAAAAAAATATTTAGGGCAGGGACAGTCTGTTTGGTCAATGTTAGCACACAGATGTCTTGAGACAGACCTGGAACTCAGAGGTACTGCCACAATGTGAATGGTAGCAGGAGAGCCAAACATACCTATATCCACACCTCTGTAATGTTTAGAGAAAGTGGGAATGGAAGCTCTCTGTTTACTCACTTTATTTCTGATCCATAATGACCCTACTCCCCTTTATTTTTTCAGAGGTCACCTGCTTCCTTACTTGCCCTTCTATAACCCCTGTCCTCAACCTTTTTATATCCTTATTATTTTTGCTCCTGAGTTATTGGTGTATTGTTCACAGCTACTCACTGTAGCAGAAGGTAACAATGGTAATGATCCATTGAAAAAACTCTCAAAATTGTTACCTAAAAATTCTAGTGTTCCAAAGCAGCCCAAAGAGGACAATTCCCAAACATGGCAGCGTGAGGCTATGCATGAGTCTGTTTTTCTGTTCCCCTGGCCACAAATCCAGCAGAAGAGATTCCTGGTTTCCCTTCCAAAAAGCCACTAATTTCTGAGTGTTTGTCATAAATTACCATCTGTTCCCTTTTGCTGATTCAGTGTTTGGATGGTTGCTCTCTATACCAGACCTTGTATCAAATTTGAAAGCAAAACCAACGAAAAACAAACCTTGCATCTACTTTTTCCTCAGTTTCTATTTTTAAACCAGAAAACGTCACGGTTCTGCTTCGGGACACAACCAAAATAAAGCAGTGATTCAGAAGAAAACAATAAAGGGGCCAAGAATAAGCAGGAATGAGAATTTCTGCAATCTAACAGAATACAGAACCACAGGCTAACAGTATGTGGAGGCAAAAAAAAAAGGAAGCCTTGTCTGAAGAACTTGCAAGTAACTAAAGACTGTGGTTCCCCTCAGTCGAGTGACTGTATCATCAAAGGGCTTTTTGCATCCATAGCATCCAACAAACTGGTTTGAAAGTCTCAGGAATTTAGATAGCATCCTCTTCTTGGATTCTGAGTGGGGCCTGCTGGATGTGACACTGAGCTTTGTTCCCTGGTAAGCTAAAGATCCTTTTCTCTGTTTAAGTGTGTGTGTGTGTGAGCCTGAGTGGCTGTGTCAGAATGGATGATCTCAGCTTCTTGAGTGGCTTTAATTGTATGAACTAATCATCCCTTACAGGCTGATTTCATTTATTCTGTCCGAGCCTCTATGTAGCACAAACAATGCAAGAATAAATAAACACAAATATTAATCATTCCTGGTATCCTAACTGTTGAGTGCTGCAGGGGACCAATGTGAAAATGCTGACAAGGGAGGGTTGGAAAGAGACATTTGTCTCCATTGGCATCACTTCTCTGTGCTAAATTATTTTGGACAAAGGAACATTTAATCCTTAGGGCTCATATATCTGAAAAGCATCTGATTCATGTCTGAAATGGGGTGGACAGGACAGGCACTCAGCACTTTCAGAATATTTGCAAGGAGAGAATAGATCTGTCCCCATTTCAGAGTGTGATCAGAAAACCTCAGATTAATCCCCCTGGGGACTCAGACTGTCTGAACCAGAGTGGGTAAGTCATTAATTACTTTCCAAGTACTTTGCAGTGTTACATGGAGAAAACCTTTTGAGCCTCTGCTCTCAGAATGGTCTGTTCACTTGTTCTTTCACCCGGGCTGCATGTGTGAAATACAGGTTTGGGCATGACAGCAAGGGCTTTTTGGCAGGTATGTCACACCTACCAGAACGTGTACCTTGCTGACTATTAGAATGATTTAGGAAACAGATTAATCAAAGCAATTTAAAGTGATGTTTGCCAATAAGGATCAGAAGCCTGTTAAACCACCCATAAGAACAGCCACTTTGAGCCTCTGCCATTTACTGTCTGACTCCATCCGATTTCCACTTCTCTCCAAACACTCCAGAAACTTAATCCCCCTCCTCCCAGGCCTAGCCCAGATGTGCAGCTTCTCTTCCTGGGCAGCAGGAGGAGGTAGGGCTCAAATACATTTGCCTGCAGTGGTGTCTCACTGTACTTGCTTGCACTTGTCTCTCCAGATGTACAGCTGAGCAGAGACAGTGGTGGTTAATAATACAATTTCTTCCACAAACAGAAACATATTTTGCCTGTAAACAGCTGGAACTACCCTGTCTCCAGCAGAATTGCACAAGAAGAGAGATATCCCAAAAGCAAAGCTAGAGAGTTCACAGCTTAAACTACAATAAGGATTTGCTAACTTCTGATTTTAACTCAAAGGTTGAACTAATGAAATACCTTTGCATTAATAACCTCGTTTTAACTAAAGGGGGGAAAAAATGAAGTGAAATCACTTGTGTTCATCAGGTTAGTATTTAAATTGTTTTAATTAGATTTTGAAGTTCATGTGTAGCTCTCTGTAAGAGATGGCCATGTCTCCATTTTTGTGGGATTCCTTCTAATTTTTTAATTTAGACTATGGAGGGGCTAACACAGGAGCAGGTGTGTTTACACTGCAACAGCTGCTCTTTGGTAACAATGCTGAATTCAGAGTTAATAAGAGCTTGGAATTTGCTGAAGACTGAAAAGTACAGATGAATTATCAAATTACTGTAGAAATCTACAATATTTGTCTCTTACAGGGTTTTTTGTTATCTTCCTTGATATTTTTTCCTGGTACTAATGTTCTCGGGGAAAAAAAAAAAAACAGAATACACCCTATTTTCTTTCATTAGCTTTATGATTCCTCACAACAGCTTTCTCCCACTTTCCCCAGCTACTTTGGCTTGCCCTCCTGGATGAGCAAGGAATAGGAAAAGCTTTGACAGGCTTGAATTGGCACTGGTTCCCAACAGGTGTGTGCTGCCAGGCCGTGAGCTACGCCTGTGCTACCAGGCTGAGCATGTGAGAGCAGAGCCTGCCCTGCCTTCCCTCCCTGGCTGCTGAACTCCTCAAACGTGTCAGAATATAAGTGCTTCAGATCTTCACCCCTCTTTTAAGTTCAGTGGAAACGAGCTGAGAGGGTGAGCAGAAATATAAGGAGGGAACAGATTAGCTCTGTGAACATCTAAGCTTTATTTCCTAACAAGTTAAAAATGGGTCTGAAGCCTCATCTTGTCTACCCTTTAAGGCTTACAATTAGAATGGCTAACTTCTTCCCATATAATATCTGTTCTGTTTCTCCTCTGTATTTATATGGTCTCCATTACCATCCCAGGAGCATCCTCACATCCTTTTAGGGATGTGATTCCCCCGTCTGGCTCCAGTGAAGATGAACTGTCAGCCCAACTTTAAATGCAGGAATTGGGCCAGAGACAGACTAAGTCCTTAGTGCAGAAAGGAAGGTCTAAGCAAAGGGGCATCTGCATTGCAACACACAGCACTGTAGCACTTCACTGCCTGTAAAACCTTAAAGCCTTGTGCTTTAAAAGCTTAAAGCTGGTGTTTTTAAGGTAAAACCTTGTGCTGCAGCCACCATCTCCCAGAGAACAGCCCTGTCTGCTGTGCCAAAGTCATGCTGAAGAGCAAAACTGTAAAGGTAACCAGATCAGCTCCTGGGTTTGGTTTCTTGCTCCCCTTCTCATTCTCCTTTTTTTTCCCTGTCCCATTTCTATATTTTTCTGCTCTTTTCCTCTATTTTTGCCCTTCTCTTATTAAACCCAGCAGTAAAAAGAGGCATTTCTTATCTGTAGCACTTGAGAAAGAGCTTGGTTTAACAGAGCTTGACTCAGAACCTTCCTGCTCACATCTGTGGCTCCACAAAGGCAGGAAAAACTTCCCAGGAATTGTTTTCTCGAACTGTTTCATGCTCATAGTAAATCAGTGGCTCTCCCTTGCCTATGGAGCTCTTTATTCAGACTTCCTGGCCTGCAACCTTCCAGGCTTTGACCATTCTTTGAAAAAAAGTTTATACCTTGATAAACAAAATGCACCTGACTGTTATTACAGATATAGGCAAGTAAACAAAATATCTTTCTTCTGTTAAAGAGGTTTAACTGTGTAATCAAAAGTAATTCAGTACCTGTTTAGCCTTGGTGCTGGCTAACAAAAGGCAGATTCCACGCCCTAGTGGAAGAAAGATCAAAGGCTTTTTTGGCATTAATGAATGTTAGGTAAAACCCCCAAATATTTAATCAAGAGGGAACAAAACCTTAAGACTCATGCAGCTGTGAGCATTTTTTACAAATTTTCATAGTTTATATTTGAATCCTATCTAAGGGTTTGTCACCATACAGATGAACAGGATTAAAGTCAGGTGGAAAAGGGGGGGATTTTCAAAGCATTTTTAAAACTGTCATAGACACAAATGGGGCCCAAGTTGGGGCAATAGAGGGGGAAGAGCTATTACAGGCTGTCACTTCTGAAAAAGCATTTAGTGTGATGGAGTGTGATTATGACTCAGAAACACAATGAATGCTTTAGAGGGAGGCAAAAAGAAAAGGATGCACCTGACTGGTTTTGTAAAGGCTGGTTCCAAGTGATACAATAATTCTTTCACAACCAAAGTGGCAATCAGCTGATATCCTGAACCAGAAGATTTGATTGCCCAGCTTAGAAAACACAATGCCACTTGTCACACAATTACCCTAAATCATTATAATAATGTATTATTTTCATTGCAGTTATGATTGAGAGCCTTGGTGATGGATCAGAATCCACTTTGCAATGACCCAGCACATACAAAAAATTCAGGGGTTCTTTCCCCAGAGAGTTTATGGGAGATAATGGGCAGGAAAAACACACACAACCTGGCCACTGATACTGGTCAGCACAGCAAGAAACAACCCTATCACACCAGGTGTTTAACCAATGCTACTCTTGTATAGACATCACAGCAGAGGAGGCATTTTGAAGGGATTACAGTGCAAATACTTAGGAGATGTTTCAGAGATGCTCCACCTGTACACAGAGGCAACACAAACAAAGCAAAGGGGCTTAACTGAAAAATAATAATTAAATGATAGGGGTGACATCAAAAGGAGCAGCTGTGGATATGACACCCAGCTAGTGCGTGAGAGAGGTTGGGTAACAAAAGCCACAAAGAGCCTTGTGAGTATTTGAGGTGGTGGAGAAGGGGCACCTTGCAAAAGCAAGATACAGGTAGATCATGCCACAACAAAATCCAGCCAAGAAACTGGGAAGATAATCTCTGCAGCAACGTGTTGATGGTAAAGTGGAGATAAGCTGGAATTCCTTGGTGTTGGCAGAAGGAGGTTCTACCTTCTAAGATACAATATGAGGAATCTGCATTTCACACGTATATAGGGGAGGAAAAAAGGATTTTAGATGTGCTTTGCAAGCAGAAGATTTTAGCCTTTCCCTACAGCTTGGATGTGATGATCTACAGAGAAAAAAAAAGGCAAAAATAGAGTTCAGGTTGTTTACCCAAAAGTTGGTAAGGATGGAAAGAAAAAAAAAAGAAAAAAGAAGTTTCCAGGCAATCTATCATCAGAAATCACTGTGGAGATTTCTACTTGGATAGGAGGGGAGTTTCCTTTGTAAAAGCTAAAAAGAAAAATAAGGCCAGAAATTAGCATTCTGTTTAAAAAAAAAAAAAACCCAAACCAATACATCAGTTTTTAAAAGAAAAAAAATAAAATGGAATCAGTTAGGAGATCCTGGTGACCATTTCTGGTTTGGCCACTCAGCCTTAGCAATGCCAGTTGCCACCTTTCTCTCCATCCCAGAACAATTGTTTACACTTGTGCAAAATCATTAATTGCAACAGAACCTTTCAAGTGCTGATGAGATCAATGTAACACGGGGCTATTACTGAAAGTATAACCTTGCATGTGAGGCTTTAATTACAGTGAATCCTGCTTACTTCTCCCAGTCCAAGCAGCACGGGGAGGACTGGCATTAAAAGTTAAAAAAGCATTGTTTAACTGGGCCACTGGTGCATTTACTATGGAAATCAATAAGTCAGGAAAAAAAAAATCAGAAGATTCTATGAAATTTGTGTCTGCTTTCAAAGTAAACAACGTGAAAAATTCATTTCAATATTTTGGAGTGAAATGTTCAGGTGATGAAAATTGGGGAATCTCCTACAAAATCAATGAAATTTGCATCAGTTGAATATGCTTTGGTTACCTCTGCACCTGTGTCTTTTTTTTTCTTAATATAGTTGAAAACCAGTATTGTTTATGTAGACTCCATAATGCCACATTATTATTTCATCTACCACGTGATTTCTCAGTTCATGTGGATAAAACCAACAAAAAATTAACTGCTAGAAAAATCTTGTTTAACAAATACTTTGGTGAAGTGCTCAGCTTCTTAGAACACAGAGGATGTTGAGAAGTTTTATTATTCATTATTAAGAATGATGAAAAGAAGAGACATCGCTCTCTTAATCCATCAAAGCCCAAAAGGAATTTATGTCGTACAGAAAGGGAATAGAAAAACCTGAGTTCTATTCCCTAGAACGAGGTCAATGTTCATTCTTGGAGATCCAGAAAACTCACTTTGAAGCACATAATTATGTGTGGGAAACGATCTATAAAATTGCAGAAGCAGAATAAAAAAAACCCTCTCATGGAAGACAGAACACGTGCCAAGGTCTCAGCAGCTCTTGGGGTGTCTGTGGGGGTTGTACCCGGAGTTCAGCATTTTCAAAGAAAAGAAATATAAACATTCTTCCTGCACCTACAGAAACTCGCATCTGAATTTGTAATTGGGGCAATTACCAACTGAATTACCTGCCTGCATATGTAATTTGGCAATCTTGTAGTTGAACTTGCATTTCTGTGGTAGGACAGCCTTGCTGGTGGTGTCCTGGACTTTCACTGCAATCCACCCAGGAGATCAAAGGACTCAGGGCCCCGAGGTTCCTGTAGCTGAGTCACCTGTTGAGTCTGTTGTGTCACAGAATTAGTCATTCCCACTTGGGAATGACTGCAGGAGCAGATATTGCCACGTTCACAGGCAGCAGAAAGGATGAGCTTCTGAAGGTTTCTACTGCAGGACAAAACTCAGTAGTGACTCAGAACCTGCACCCTGCTCTGTTACATTCTACATCATCTGAGTTTAAAACCAACAGAGCTGCAAAATGCCTCTTTTTAATCCAAAGAGAATCAGATCAATTGTTTAGTCTCATTCCAGTATTTGTTTCCAACAGTTCTTTCCCACAGGAGAAAGTCACTAGAAAAGTGTGGAATCCTCGAGTCCAGGGGCAGAGACAACCTTGCAATAGATGCTCCTCCAGAAGGGTCCACAAAACTGCTACTCCCTACATTTCACAGACACTTCCCACCCTCACACAGAGAAGTTTAGGCCTCAAGTAAAAGCCTGAGGGACACAATAATTGCCATTAGAAAGGGGATAGAAAAGGTAAAGAGTATTACCAATGATCTGTGCCTCTGCTGAGAACAAATATGTTTGTTAAACCACTCCAGCAAGAGTATGTTGAACATAGAGGAGGGAAAAAAAATTAAAAACCCCAATGATCTCTGCCAGTCCGACCAGAGAGAAAATTCCTTCTTTCCTGACCCCAAATCAGGCAATCAGCCTAAGTCTGGGTGTGGGAGCAAGACTCATCAGCCAGGCATGTGTAAGAGTTTAATACCACTTGCCAAATCCACCCTCAAGCTGTGGCCAACCTCCAGTGCTTCAGAAAATCATAGAAAAGAGGGTTTAGAAAGATGCAAAAAGAAATTTTGGGCTTTCCATAGGGCTCAGTTGTGAGGAACTAGACAGAAAAAAAAAAAGTAAAAAATCCAGTTCACACTGTACACCCTGAGGAAGACAGTGTTTGCACTCCATTCTGTTTTCAGAAAAAAGAAAGGACCAGAGCTTTTAAGCAAACTGCAGAGAAATGTGATGAGATTCTAGTTTGGATAGGAAGGGAATGTCTTTTGTAAGAGGTAAAAAACCCACCCAAATCAGCAAGACAAAAAAAAATTAATACTCGTGGGTTTAAAATAGGCAGTACAGCCCAAATTTAAAAGTAATAATAACCAAATAATGTGTTTTTCAGTGAGTTTTGATTACCCCTGAGGAAAAAAAAAAGTACTCAAAATACACATCAAAATGGAAAGCATCCTTTTGTCTGGTACAGTTACCTCGTGAGAATCCACACACCGTGGTGTTTGTAAAACATAAACATGAAACGAAGCAGAGCTCAAGCAGCTTTTCAAACCCATTGGGGATAGCTGGGAATCAAACACTCATGACTTAAAACACCAGGTGAAACACCTACCTCGAGCTTCCCTCCTGATCTGTGATCTCTGCTGTTCACTCACTGAGCTTGTTTCATTTTACCTCTTCTTCAGCTTTGGAGCCTCACGATGGAAAACACTTCCAGCTTATAACAGCATCTCCCTGGGAAAAGCAGTCCTGAGGAAAGGCACACACATAGTTTATGAAAATGCTTTGCAGGGCCACTCTCAGCTGTCAGAGGACATCCATAAGCCTTGTTGAAGCTGATGGGATTACTTCCCAGTGATACTGCTGTAAGAAAGAAGGGAATCTGTCCTGTCAACTGGAAAATGTGTGAATATTCTGCATGGGCCATTACTGAGGGAAGCTTTACCAGGAGCTGATTGGCCTTGATTTGCTCCAGCTGATGCACATCATCTCAAAAACTGGGTGTCCCAAGTACAGCCCTTCACTGGTTTCTGATCAGTAATGTGGCCCACCTGAAGGTGGAATTGCTCTCTTAAAGCCTCACCAGAGGCCCCTTTGGCATCTGAGTTCCTAAAAACCCAGCCTCATGTCTTCAGTGGCACTCTGGGGGTTTTAACCTGTTCATTTGTTAGTAAGGCAGAGGAGTGGAGTGTCACTGAGCAAATGGTGGTGCCACAGGAATTGATTTCAGTGGCTTCAAGTCACATCTGATGTCACAAACCAGCCACATCCCTCCTGTCCTCTGTAACAACACCAGCATGAACTGAGCACAGGAGACAGAGCAGCTGGACCCACGTTCCCTCGTTAAAAACATGCCCATTTCTTTTGGGTTTGCTCATCTTGTAGGGTGTACTTGTGGCCTGCCTTTTATCCCACCTGTGCATGGTCATTGTTGATAGAGCAGAATATTGATTACAGCTGAACCTGATTTAATTGGTGTTTGGTAACTTCATGAATTGAGCCATTATGGATCCAGCACTGCAAGGATGAACAGGCCAGTCAGTTATTATTCCAGAGGAAAGGCAACATGAAGTGGGAGGCTGGAAAGACAGCACAAAAGTCATGAGTGGGTGAAGGAAACCAAAGCTTGGGTGGAGCAAAAAGAAAGGGGCAGGGTGTGAATTGGGATGGTGGTGAAGCTGCAGGCAAGGGTGACACATCCTGCACAGTTATTACAATGCTTTTAATTATCCCTCATGCCTGACATTCCTTTAGCACCAGGCTGCCATGGGTGGAGGCTGATGGGTGGAAAGGGGCACCGTTCTCCTCCTACCCTTGTGCAATTCCAACCACAGCAATAACTGGTAAATCCCTAGAGATAAGGCCCTTTGACTTCTTAATTCCTCCTAAATTTGGTTTGAGCTTTCTCGAGGTGTTCTACACTTCCTGTGCCCATGAATGTTGTTCATCTGCTGAAGCCAAAGCATGACAGACATACTGGTTTTTGCAGTTATTGAGTTCACTGAGGCCAGTCTTTCTTGTCCATACTGTGCTCACTGGGGGTGTGTGGCCTAATTAAGAGGTGGAGAAGTTTAAAGGAAAAATAGAAACATGGGCCCATTTCCTTTCCTTTTTCTCACTGACAAAATTCCTAACTGACAGGAAAAGATGCTTTTCCAGTAATTGCATCAGCCCTGTTTCTGGTTGGCACAGGCACTCCCAAAGCTCAGTGACCAATCACTGAGGATTTGAACAAAAAGAACTTAGTTTTTTAGGAAAACCTCAAATAACACACAGCATTTTTACAGGCACTGCAATAAAATAAACTGTGGTCACCTCCCTTTCAACATGTTTTAAAGATTCCTCTTTGGGAAGCAAGAGCTAGAATAAAAATTGGAAAGTTGTCTTATAATTTATTATTTTCTTTACAACAATGATTTACTGTGCTCATGGTATCAGCTGCCTCAAATCTCTTTTATAGTTTTCTGACTTTTAGGAGCTGGGCAGAGCATAGCCTTTAATTCCTGAGGGAGATTTCTTAGAAAATCTATGGAAAATGTTAGATTTTGGCAGATGAATCAAACTTCTTCAGCAAAAAGGTGTGACTGTAATGCAGATTCTCTTGATACAGAGTAACTATACACTAGCAGAATAAATGATTGATAAAAAAAAGTTGTACTGTAACATCTAAAGCTGAGGTGCAGTAATTACTCCATGAAGTGCTAAACTGGGGATGTAGTGCAGTAATTGCAATCATATTGTCCCAGACAGAACTATGTTATCTTTATTGCCCATGATACCTGTGACATGAAATTTTGATTGCTCACAAACCTCTCGTATTTTATAATCATTGATGAATGATTATAAAATAAGAAAATAATATTTTAGTCACCCAGGGACATGTTTAATTTTATAAAACATGAGAATTCAGTAAGTCACCAGGCATTCACATCTCTTCAATATCCCAAAAAGCTCCAACCTTTTCCAAGCTTCCACCATTCAACCTCCCCTTCCAAAGCCATATCCCTTCTCTTGCTCTGCCTTAGCTTTACTCCTACGTTTTAGACTGGTAATTCAAGGTTTTGCTCTCGCCAAAATTATGAAGATGAAAGAGCCAGCACAGAGGCAAGGTATCAGTCTTGCCCTCATACAGAAAGAGCTGGTTCCTCATTCCCCACAGGAATCCAGGAGGATACGGGAGCCCTGCCAAGACATCAGCTCGCCCCACGAGAGACAAGTCTCACAGCTTCAGGAATCTTCTGAAACCAGCCAGATATCATCAGTCAGCTCCAGTTGTTCCTGAAAGACAGTGACACTGCTCCTGCTGGGCTCCCAAAGCACCTGTGGGAACCACTGCTTCCTGCCCATGGAAGATGTTCTTGGAGGTGTATCCAAAAACTGCGGCTCCCAGCTCAGCTGGCTGGGGGTGATTTGCCCTCCAGCCCGGGGTGAGGCTCAGCTGAGCCTCCCTCCATCATATTGGTGCCTCACCAGCTGGGAATGATCCCTCTGTGCTCTGGTGCCTTTTAGTTCACTGTCTGGAACAGGCAGATACAGTTTTGGTGCCAGTATTTGTGTTAACAAACATTATATTTTGAGGTGATCAGATATTACACTAACTGCAGCACTATAAAGATCTAAGAGAGCAGACTCAGATCATTTATTTTATTTACTGCTTCATGGTTCTGGGCCCTACTCAAGGGCCCAGCTTGGTATGTTCTGCACTATACAGTGCCATGATATATTTGAAGGGATTGCTCCACTGTCACTTTTACTGTACCAGATTTATTTTTCAGCAGAGGTCTGAGATATACCAATAACACATTAATCATGTGTCACTCATCCCAGGGAACTCAGAAAACAAATGGAAACCAACCATTCCTTTCCTAACATGGGCAGCTCTCATTAGCATGGGAATTTGTTTTGCTGTTTGTTTCTGTTGTTTTCAGAAACTGCTTCTGCAAATAATCTGAATGAAAAGGAGATAATTCAGAGACACCTTCTTTGTAAAAAAAAAAAGGAAAAGAAAAAGCCTCACTACATAGTGAGCTTATGGATTTGAAATACAAATCTACAAGATTAAATCTGTCTTCAAATACGATTTATGGGCTTGAAATACCAATGTAGTCAATATTTGCATGGTGAGAGTTTTATATATTGCCAGATTGTGATGACAGAAAAGGATATTTTGTCATTTACATTTACTAAACTACACACAGAATACAACTATTTGAGTAGTGTATGGCTTTGAAGAGATAAAATGGAAAAAACAAGCCATGCATCACTCATTGCAGTGACCCAGGGTTATTACTGAAACTGTATTGTGAATTCTACACTTCTCCATCAGTCACAAGCAGATTCTGTACTTGTTAAAATCGGTTGCAAAGCTGGCACTTGTGCTTCAAAAAGACCACTTTAGGGAAAACAGATAACGGCAGAGCCCCTGCAGTTTCGGCTGTGGTTTGGTTTGGTTTTCTAAATGCATGTGGAAGGAGCAGGTCTCATTTACTGAAACTTTGCCTTTTGGCGTGCGTCTGAAACGAGTCTGAGCTGCAGACTATCCCCTCCCACCAGTGACAGAAACAATCGCACATTTCAAAGGCACCTCCCTGCAAGGCCAAGGAACTTTTTGTTATGTAAATGCAACTCGCTTGTTTGTTTTTTGTTGATGTTTTTAAATGCCAAGTTGTAGATATGCGTGTTGTGTTAAACACATCAAACAAGGAACCAGGACATCGGTCTCCTGCATTCTGAGTTCTGCTGTAGACATGGATAGTTTGCTTAAGGTTGCATTTCAAACAGCAGCTCTTTGATGCTTTAAATGCCTGGCTGACCAGTCACCACTAACACAAGAAGGTGGGAACATGCAGTCAAATGGAGATTACTGGCAGGAGAAGGACATTACCGGGGGTTGCCAAACTGAAATAGCTTCTACCTCAAAATTACTTCAGTAAAAAAAGTAGGCAAAAGCAAAAACTGTCACTGTCAGTGTTGATATTTAAAACCTTCACTGCTACTGTGAGTGATAAACGGGAAAATACAGTTCTGGTTCCCTACAATGTGGGAAAGGAATTCTTCCGTGGACGTGGACTGTGGCTTCACCAAGGATGGGAAATCACGGGATCTGAGCTGTGCTCCTGGATGGTGGGACAGGCAACCTGTGCAGTCACAGTGCAGAGCTGGAAGTGCAAAGCCACGGCACAACATTGCACAAGTTTCACTAAAGGGTCACTAAGACTTTTTCAGCCTTGTTATTCTCAAGTTAAAAAGAAAATCATCAGTGTGCTTTCTGGGCTCCAGAGACACGTGGAAGTTTCAGCAGGTGGAGACTGGAGTGCAGAATTTGTAAACCAGAAACAGCAGCCTGAGTTCTCAAAATAACTGCTGAATTATTACTTTCAGAATTTTGATTTTCTATGAAACACATAATATTAATAGAAAAATTAAATCTCTTTTTTTATCAGAGGGTATATGATCCACCGAGTATTCACTCTAGCTGTGATTCTTCATGGTGTTATGTGTCATGCCTGAAACCCTGGGGATGACAGCAGCCTGGGGAGGGGAACACAACCCTCACCATTGTTCCATTTCATCATATTTCCAATCTGTGCCCACACAGGAGAGGGTGGCTTCTGGTTATCAAAGGCTCAGATAAACAACCACCGGGACCCAGCCCAGCCCTGGGCTCTTCTCCACTTTATTCTTTAAATGTGGCAATCCCCCAGGCTCATTGGTGCCTCCTGTAGCACTTAATAAATGTAGAATCTGGTTCATTAAGTGCCTTGTTCAGAGGTCACTAACCACCAGCAGTCTTTATGAAGCCAAATTGGGATGTTAAAAAAAGGAGTAAAGGACGAGCCATCTTCTGCCTTAAATATGGTTTTATCATATCCTGCAAATGAAGGGCTTTGAGAAATTTTCAAATCTGATCAAAGAGCTGTGTAATACATCCCTTCACAGTCCAAACTACGTGGGCTCCAAGGGTGGAATTTTCAAAGAAACATGCAGAAGAACCTGTTGCCCCAGATAAGTTAATTAACAAAACCAGTAATGGCTGGAGTCCTGAATTCCATTGTTCTTCTAAACTTCTCTTGCCACTGTGTTATAATTTGTTGTAAAAACCTTACATTGGCAGCTTCACTTTATCAAAAGCTGTAACCCTTTAATACTCTTCTAATTGTGTAAGAGACTGTGCATAAAATTAGATAATCAGATTCCACTGTAAACATGGATACACTTGTGCACTACACCCAGGGAGGCACGGAATCAAATCTGTGAATGTCTTTCAGTACCTGTGAGGAGAGTAGTGGGTCAGAGCAGTACAGCAGAAACCAAAGCTCCTGGGAACCAGATTATATTAATGTGCAAAAAACAAAGAGCTGAGTTTGTGTATCTCTACCTTCAGGACTTACACTATGACAACTCCCTTTAGACAGTTTTCCCCTTCCTCTCCTCCTATGGTTCTGTTTTCAGTATCTTTAGCCTACTTACTACCTATGCTCAGTTTTCTTTCCCTCCTCTTTTCTGGAGGAGCTCACAATTTGCAAAGTTCCCACTCACTCCACACAGACACACTCAGGGAGTGTTTACTTTCTTGTGAAATTTGCTATCAAAGACAACTCTACAGCACTCGAGATTCAGAAGCCTCTTTCACACAAGTTCTCCTTGTTAGATATGCAAAGGAGGTCCTCGAAGAGCTATTACAGAGTGTGAAAAGAAACATAAAATTTGGTCCACTCTTTCTGTTCCTATCTCAGCACTGAGACCGAAACAAAGGGAAAAAATCCTCCCCTAAAATACTACATCCTACCCTAAAATCCTACAGCTGCTTCCTGGTAAGACACTTCCCAAATGCTGGGTAGCAGTAGAGTTGGCACTGTCTGTGGATGGTGTTACAAATGCCAGCCAGAACACTTCAAAAGTTTGGAAATGTGATTCAGTGAAGATTTCAAGCACCTAAAGTGCTCCAGACTAGCTAAGATGGAAGTCAGCTGAAACACAGGCTCATCCTTCCTTACTGTGTTTTCTGGATGATTCTTTGGTTATGACAGGACTAGAATTAACAAAATATATTTGCTGGCTGTTCCATGCCACCTGGAATGCAGAGCCCTGCTCTGAATATCTTTATATAAAGCTATGAGAGAGGACAGGGGAAAGAACAAGCTAAGTTTTGGATAACCCCCCAGAATCCCCTGACTGGAGTTAATTTAAAGTTGTAGGAAAAGGTTCTGGCTGTCCTTTCTTAACCATGGCAGTGTTTGTAACAGCCACTCGTGTGCCAAGTAACTTTAGCACCACCAGACAAAAGGCATAAAGCTGAGAGGATCTGGGAGCTGAGTTTGGGAATGAAAACCCAAACTCAGCAGAAGTGCTGTTCCATAAATGGGCAGCAGCTCTGGCCTTAAATTGTCATGAAGATACAGGAGAATGGTACTGTTGCCCTCTGCTTATGGGCCTCATATTGTGCTTCAATTCAACTGCAAAAATTTCTAACAGGAAATTACTAAAAACACCTTAGGAGATTTGCAAGCCAAAACCAATCTAAAGTGAGACTTGATCTTCCAAATGCCACAATTCAGATTTACTTGGTCCAGTGCCCTGTCCTTAAAATTACCTTTATAGTTATCACCATGCCTTCAGTGGGAACTGCATCAACTTAATTAAATAGCTTTTTTTATCTGGTTTCAAGTTGATCAAGTTAATTTAGCATAAAAATCCTATGTAGATACGTAGCTTGGTTTTTATTCTCTACTAATTGACAGTGAATAACTTATGAAAATGTTACTTCCATGTCTTATGTCAAACAAGAAAGGCTTATTGAAGAAACTAAAAGGCTGCATTGAGGTTGTTGCAAAAGTATGAGATGTCTAAGGAAACTGTCATATCTCATTACCAAAATCAGGATCCTAAAGAACAAGAATTGTTCTTTCATGTAATTTAAAAAAGAAAAAAGATGACACAATTAAAAAAAGCCTCAACACCTAGAGGAACTAAAAGTACAAAACCTCAATAGAAATATGGCCTTTCAAAATCCATCTACAAAACAAAATGCTGACGATATGAAATAAAAGTATTTTGACCAGATTCACTAAAATCTTAAAAAGAAGAAAAATGGTGTAACTGAAAGAATATCACAGGTCCAGATTTCAATACCATGATCCCAATGTTATCAAGGTACTGTAGTGATCATAGTCCAGTTCTAAAATTTGTTTATAGAACCACAAAGGTCAAAAGGAGTCTCATCACTGCTATTTGTAGCGTAGTTGTCAGTGCAGCATTGCTGTAGCTGGGAGCAACTCAGGATCTGAGAAAGACAGGCTGAGGGCAGGTAGAATGTTTCTGTTAGACCAGCTGGGTATAACTGGGAAAAAACTTGCAAGCTTTGAGGCATACAAACCTCTCCTCAGGCTAAAAGCTTTTGAGGGAGAGGTGGGGGCTTTTTTTCCCCCCTGTTTTATCAATTGATCAAATGCTCTTTCTCCCTTTCCTGTTTATTATTTCACACAGACAGGCATTAGCCTCAGATAAAAGAAATATAAAATAACAAACATATAAGACAGAACCAAACAATGCTTGCCTTCAACAAAGGAGTATTTTTAAGTTGAAGGCACCTGCTCAGAACTGGCAGTCTCTTCTTGACAGTCTCCTGTGTTCATCAGCACCTTTGGTAGCTCGGAACTTTGAACCTCCCGTTTCTTACCACGGTTTTTATCCAAAAAGAAAAGATAAAACACAAGTTTTGAAATATCTTTTTCGTTTATGTGGAACAGAAAGAAAAAAAATAAAAAGCTCAAAGCAGTCACAGGTACCCGGCCAGTACCACAGAAAGCTGTGTGTGGGCAGATTAGAGACTGAAAGGATGGGATCACTCGAGAGGAGGGTAAGAGGAGCCAGTCACATGCAGATGATGAAAGACTGATGAGCAGTGGAAGAGAGGGGAAGGGGAGCAGAGGTGCTGAGCAGGGAAGAAAGGAGGAACCAAGGGGCACCTTGTGGGCTCTGCTCAAAATGTTGCTGCTCATCGTTAGCTCCTCCGGCCGCTGGAGGTCTGAGCCCCTCGGAAAAGGCAGAGTCACGAGCGAAAAACGGGAATTGGCTGAAGGATTTTTGACGAGCTGTCTCGCCAGCAGGAAATGCAGATTTATTGCTGCTGAGCGTTTTGCAATAAATACAAGGGTAGTTCTCGAACTATACTAAAAAAACCCCAACCAAACAAAAATAAATCTCCATTCCAACGTTATCAACATCCAGTATTTTTGAATTTCATTTTGAAATGACACTTCGTTTTGCGACATACTGTGCTTTGTTCACTTTAACACAGCAGCAGGTTTGGGAAATATAATTGAGATATTTTCATACGCTGATATTTTTTTTCCTCTATCATGAATTTATGTCACATCAGGACATTTAAAAAATGCTCTGATGTGGGAAAAAAAGAGTCAAAATAATGACTTTTCCTGTAGCACATGCTTTCCCTGAGATAGGAAGTTTGATTCAAAGCATACTCTGAAATTAGTTGGACGCCCATTGACTTCAGTGGAGCAGATCTATGAGGAGATCTTGAAGAATAGAAGGAAGAAATTAGTGACAACAAATCGAAGGAATTCCTCTTTAAACAATGCCTTACAAATGTACACAACGATCCCTCGGTCCTGCCTTTGATGTACAGCTCCCCAAAGCTTTAACTTTGCTACTACAGGAAAAGCAGAATTGGGCTCCCAAACCAGCCAGGCACGAACCACATCTGTTCTCAGACACACTGGAATTAACTAATGAGATACTGATGCTGTGTGTTTGCATCTGGACTGGCAAGTCTGCACCAAACTCCTGCAAATACAACATGAAATAATTATGGGCACTCATTTCTGTGACTTGTCCTATGGCCCTTGGTGAAGTCAAAGCCTTGTTTGTGCTGTTTTCCAGAAATATCCCTTACATTTCATAAGTAAAACTTAAAGCTATTTGGGACAGTATTTATTGAGCTAAAATTAGACCTACCAAACCAGGTCATCTTCGTTTCACCAACCTGATCATGTTCTCTTCTGGATAAACATAAAAAGATACAGAAAGCTGAAGCTGAATAGACTCATGGGCAACATGTACTATTGTTTGGACCAAAAAAAAATGAAATAGGGTTAATATGAGCACCCCAGATGATTTGAACTTGTGGTTCACTGAAAACAAAGCTTTTGTAATGGGGATGTTGATACAACCTTAACTGTAACAGCACAAACACTGCTACTGAAATACAGTTTTGAGTAAGCTCCATCAAGGAGTGTTTTGTAAATGAATAATGACTTTGCTTAAAGCTAATCAACATCAAGTGTGTTAAAAAAGATGAAATAGTGCTGGAAGGCAGTGGGAGGTAGAGGAGCCTCAAAGTGCAAACAGGTGCTGATCTCCCTTCAGGGGGGATTGAGTGGCACAGACCTTACAGGCCTGTCACTTCTGATCAAAGCAAGCTCCAAGACCACATAATCACCATCACCCACCTTTTAAAGGATGCCCTGATTTATCATCTGTCACTGTTAATAACTTAGCTACTCTGTCTAAAATACTTAAGAACATTACACAAGGATAACATTTCAAAAATTTCTTTTTTTTTCTTTTTAAGAAATGTGTAAATGTTTTTAAACTAAAATGCACTGAAGTTCATCCTTTGAGGCCATCTGTTGTTGGAGACCACCTGTCATCAAACGACCACCTGAGCACATAATATCCCATCATTACAGAACTATCCCCTTGAAGCCATGGATTTTAAGTGTTAGAATAAGAAGGGTGTGTGTTACAGACACTGTTGTTACTGGGCTGTTCATGGAGTTTGAAGCCACGGGATGACAGCCATATGTGAGTAATGGCTGTATAATAACATACATATGAAATGTTACTTTGGGAAAAATCTGATAAGAGATCTGAACATTCCTTGACTGAGCTCCTCACATCCTTTCAACCATGGTGCTTGCACTGTGCTGTTCAAAGTGTGCTAACATGTCACATCTCAAACTAAACCCTGAAACTACTCAGTTTAATTATATTTCTGTTGATAAGAAGCATCAGTATTTCACAGAGAAACAAGACTTTTACTATTGTAATTAGAATTTTGTGGGGTTTTTTTCCCTGAACCCCATTTGTCCCTGCTGATCTCACAGTCCTACCTCATTAATCTCTCTTCAGTAAACAAAACTATTCTACCAAGTTGCCCATTGCAGAAAAAGGAACTTTCTGCCTTTCTTCTACCTGGCCCTAAGATACAAATCTCCCCCTGAATGCTGAGACACGACAACACAGTTTGGGACAATTTCTACCCCTTGAGAGTAATGTACTGCTCACACAGGAGAGAACAGAGCACCTGTACACAGGCCTGTGGCAAACATCTGATTCTTGATTTGCAGTGTATGTAAACACTAACAGAATGCATTTCTTTTAGAATTTTTATCTGATAAATGCCTTGAGAGCACCTGAAGAAACATCCTATAAAATTCAACAAATAAAAATACCAACACGATTTCACTAAGATTTAAAATCACTGTGAAAACTAAAGAAGTTTCAATAAAGAATATTTTTGAGATATTGTCTTAATTTTTTGTTTTATCATTTAACTAATAGCGGCCTTCTAAGACAAGAATAAATTCTTTGTTAATTATTAAGAATGCTATGTTAAATTAATGAAATGTTGTGAAAGTAAGTAGATAATTTTCCATTAACAGTCATAAGCTTCCAATTCCTTAAGTAGCAACTTCAGTATTAAACTGTTAGGAGTTATGGGACAGTGAGAAGTACAATTTCTGAAATAACTAGTTCTTAAGAGGTCCTTAATGACAACCATTACACTCAGCTGCATTTACAGTGTACTAGTCCTGATGGAAAGAAATTCCCACCATTATACACTTGAAGAATCTCATTTGCTTACCAGTAAACCCCCTTCAAATAATAACTCCTGAATAACTGCAAACTTGAAATAAATGAAATAAAACTTGAATATTTAGCTTACAGCTTAGCAAGAATCTATTTGTAACATGATGCATTGAGCCAAGCTTTCATATTTGGCATTTTCAAGGAACTTGCAGTTCTGCTCTGGTGACAATGAAGGGCCTCAGCTGACAACTGATTAAACTCAGGAAGGCAGCAGGAATTCAGCCACTGCTGAACATCCTTGTGCAGTTTTCCCTCCTCCAGGATCCCAGTGGCAGGCTGTAAGAATTCACCATCAGCAATGAAAGCAAATAATTTTTTATAGGCTACAAAAACAGAGAGATGTTTAGTTCAGTGACTGATATATTTTAAAGTGAAGCCCAAAACCATTCTCTGAACAAACCTGTCACTATTAAAACCAGCACTAACCTTTACATGGGAGATTAAATTCGTGTGAGGCAGACACGTTCCTGGCAAGGTGACACGCACCACAAAACACATATTTGAAGGGTTCCTGTAGCAATTTGCAACACACAGGTTATTTTAAAACTTTGTATTTCTTAGGATCTAATGCAAGTGATCTTCCTCAGGACATACACAGATGCCCAGGTATTAATTCAGTAGTTTCAGAAGTGGATTTGTTTAGGGCAATGTCCTACTTTGGCTCCAGCAGGGTGTCCTCTGACAGGATTAACTTCCAGGGTACCTAAAAGCTGTGTATTAAACTGTGGCAAAAATATGTTTTCTCTTCCCCCAAAAGATAAATTTTAGATTGAAAGCTGCTTTGCATATGTGCATTTTAAGTAAAGTTGATCAGTAATACTTCCAATATCATTTTTGTCATTCAAGTTTCTAGTCATTGCTGGAAATACTTAAAAAGAGTACAAGAAGGCAAAAAAATCATCTGTCACACTACACAGACAAGTAGGAAAAAAGAGACCACTAACGCAGAACCCTTTGTTTTAGAGTTCCCAGCCACGAGATGACTGTCACAGGGATCCTCACTCTCCCCAAGTCCACTAAGACCTCTCTTCTGACCAAAACCTGACCAAGGGTTTTCTAGAAGAGCCACTGTGAGAAAGTGAGGTTCTATTCCTGTCTCCCCAGGTGAGCACACAGCCGGGTCAGTCACCTGCAGGGACAACCTCAGGTCCACACAGACTCATGCTCCACTAAAAACTTCTTGAAACTGTATTTACAATTTTAACCTCATCAGATAACTTTCCTAAAGTGGTGTTCGAATCCTGCGTTTGTATTTCCCGATCTTCCCTGAGACTTTTCACAAATAAGAGTGATACTTTCAGTAGTGTTGGAAGGAGGGGGGAAAAAAATTCCCCCAAGGGTAGAGGCTGAATTGTATTCAAGCTGTGTGAAGTGAGCCAGCTATCTTTAACATGCTGAACATACCCTATGCAAATTTTAAAGGGGTGTTAACCAAGGATCATTGTTGTAATCTCGGTGCTTTGTAAACATGGTACTACTCTACATCACTGCAGCTTTTTACATCACTAAAGCTTCTTCCCATTCTGTTTTCTCAGCTGTAGAGGCTCACAGAAAGATGCAACCTCAAAATCCGTTTATTTAATTCCAACTTGCAATTTCGAGTAAACGACTGTTCTCTCTGCTTATACTTGAAGGCAAGTATAACAACAACCATTATATTCCAAGTGTGCTTTTATCAAATAATCGAGGGGAAACAAAGTTTATTAACCGCAAAGCACATCAGAGAAAGTTTAGAACACACAAAATTATCAAACTAAAGAACATATTTTATTTTTAATAAAATAGTGGAGCATGAAAAATAATTGTATATTACAAATATATACAGCACAAAACTGTGCACCCCCAGCACAGTAAAGAGCATCACTCTATACAAAGCTTCCCTTTGCAGAATCTAGTGCTTCTTGATCTATTCATAGTGAGAATTTGTTTAACAATAGAAAGAGTCAATAAGCCCTTTGGGTCTCTTTGAATTGATCCCCCCCTTTTTTTTTGCACAAATCAGTCCAAACGTGTATAACATTGGCTTGATTTCCATTAAAAAGCCACAAAATGTAACACTAAAGGGTTTCTGAGGACTAGACCTCTTAGTTCTTTTGTTAAGAGATTTCTTTTGTTGTCTTTATGTACAGCAAAATACTTGTTTCTCTTTTCATGTCATGGTAAGAAAAAAAAAATGTATTGCACATTATTCTTATTCACAAAGTTTGTGTCTGGTGCAGGAAGTTTCTCTTTTGGTGAAAGAATATTGGTGAGCATTATAGGTTGAACCTATTTTTAGGCACTCCAAACCCACTAGGCTGAGTTGTAAAGGACTTTAAAGTTAGCACGGAAGTTGCTTTCCTGGATAGAATCCTTACTGAGGATAGGCCTCCTTGGGACCTTAGAGTCCCTGAAGAGACAATGCTCGCTTGGGCACTTTTAAAACCAAATCGTTGCTCCACAAATCTTGGCTACACCTTGTTACTCAGAAACCTGTAGGAAATCCAGCTCAGCTACACGGAAAAGTTAATTGTTTGTTGTTGCGTTTGGTTTTGCTTTTATGTTGGGTTTTTTTTAAGTTCCTTTTTTTTTTTTTTTTTTAATCTGAGGGCTGGATGCAATACCTAACTACAAATTAGTAACAGAACAGACTGTTTTAATTCACAATATTTCTTTCACTGAAAACCTTTCCGTAAGTACATTTACCTTCAGTCTTTCACCAGGTCCTGAATTCAGCATGGTACACTTTTTGTGCCTTGAGATATCAAACTGCTCTGACAAAATAAGCACCATTCATATTTTTTTTTTAATTTCTGACTGCTACTGTGGACGTGTGTAAGTCTGTAAGGTGAGATACAGTCTTCTCTAAAACCTGCTCACACACAGGTGGGTGGTTGTAATGTCGACTCGTATTTTGCAAGGTGAGTTTTCTGTGGGTGTTGAGGTTTTTTGTAGATTCCACTACTCGTAATGACACTCGCAGGTTTTCTCCTACTTCTCTTCTTTAATCTCCGACTACAAACGTTTTGCCAGGATTGAAGAGTCTTGGAAGTCCAGATCCACATGCCACTAGTAATGCCCACAACTAATAACATAAAAATTTTGACCATAAAGATTTCTACTGCTGGGATAGAGTTATTCATCATGCAGTCTAAATTTTTAGTCTGATTGTTCATCTTGCATTTCTGTTGAGTCGCCACAATTTTCCAATAATCCATATTCAGTCTTTCATAAAAATAGCAAGCTATCACACAGGTTGCAGGCACTGTATACAAGACTGAGAAGACACCAATCCTGACCATAAGTTTCTCCAGCTTGTCGGTGTTTTCTCCACCTGTTTTCATCACCCTCCTGATATGAAAAAGGGCCACAAAGCCAGAAAGAATAAAAGAAGTGCCAATGATTAGGTAACAAGCCAAAGGAATGAGTACAAACCCCGTCAAGGCATTCACATCCATGCTGCCAACATAGCACAACCCTGTCAGCTCGTCTCCAGCCACCCTTCTCATAACTAGGATCATTATGGTCTTCACGGCCGGGATGGCCCACGCTGCCAAGTGAAAGTAGCTACTGTTTGCTTCGATTGCTTCGTGCCCCCACTTTTTCCCAGCTGCTAGAAACCAGGTTAAAGTCAAGATCACCCACCACAAGGAACTCGCCATGCCAAAGTAATACAGAACCAGGAAGACAATGGTGCAGCCAGTGCTCTCCAGCCCTTCCTGGATGACATAGAGCTGGCCGCTGTCCCTGTCACAGGCGATGCTTTCAGCACCTGAAAAGAGGCGGATGATGTACCCCACCGAGTAGACACAGTAGCACATGGAGAGGAAGATAATGGGCCTCTCGGGGTACTTGAAACGCTGAGGATCTATCAGAAAAGTGAGTACAGTGAAAGCACTGGAGAAGAAGCACAGAATGGACCAGATGGCAATCCAAATGACAGCGAACTGTTTGTCATCCCTGCTCCAGTAAACATCAACCCCTGGAGTGCAGAGCGGCGCGCAGGAAGCGCTCTTTTCCACATGGTGGAACTTGCCGGGGTTTTCACAGGAGGTTCTGCTGAGGCTGTCCTTGTGCTGCTGCAGATCGTGGCCACTGCTGGGCCGCTGGGGACGAAACATGGGTGGCAGCATGCTGGACCCTCTGGGTGGCTCATCGGACCCGTTGTTGGGGGCTTCCATGCACAGGTAATTGGGGTCGTTCTTGTTGGGCAGTTTGCTGCAGTCCAAGGAGTCCGGCCACTTAAAATTGAACTGCTCCATAATAGGGGAGCACTTCAGCCTCGCCTGCTCGCACATCACCCTGCAGGCTGGGATCGGGGTAGAAACCTGTTCCGTGCACATCGGGGCGTAGAGGGAGCAGAGGAAAAATTTCAGATGGCTGTGGCAGCCGTACTCCACCAAGGGGGCAAACTCGTGCAGCTGGATGGCAGCTTCCCTCTGGTTTTCGTGCCCCATCAGGTTCGGCATCCTCGTCATGTTGTACCCGATATCCTTGCACATGGGGATCTCTATGGGCTGGCACCTCCCGTCGCCGGGGCGGTCGATGTCCATGGAGCTGATGCCGGCGCAGAAGCGGCTGAGGCAGCAGAGCAGCAGGACGGTCCTGCCGGCGTTCCCGGCCGCCGGCCCCATCGCGGCGGTTCCCGTGGGGCCCGAGCGCGGCGCTGGGGGCTGCTCGGGGGTCACTGCAGCGGCCTCCCGGCCCCTGCCCGGCACAGCATCGCCCCCGAGCCGGGCGAGGGCGCGGGGCGGGGGGCGGCCGTGCGGGGCAGCATCGCCCGGGCCCCGCGGGGAGCGGGGGAAGAAGGGACGGTCCCCCCAGCCCACGGAGGCGCGGAACTTACTGCGGGCAGCCCGGCAACTTTCTTTTCCCCGGGCTTCCACTTTCGCGATGCGTCTTCCCGACCACCCTTCCTCCTCCTCCTGCTCTTCCTCCTTCCCGGCAGAGCGATGCCGGGATAGTTTTGGGTCCGGGCAGATCAGATCCGAGCGATCACCGCTTCGACTCGCACATGTCCCGGGAGGCTTTTTGGTGCAGCGGGTCTCTCCAGGGATTTTTTTTTTCCTTTCCCTAGAACGGGTCACGGCTCCGCGCTTTCGCGCCGAGAGGTGGGGATTGGTTTATCCGAGTGCAGAATAAAGGAGGAGGAGGAGGAGGAGGAAATATCTAAGCCATTGAAGAGGGGGGCCTGAAAAATCCCCCCCACTCCCTCCTCGCCGCCCTCTGGTCTGGGTTTGCAATAGGTCGGCTCGGCTGCGCTTTGCCGAGCTGGGCTTGGCGTGTGCGTGTTGTCTGTGCCGGCTCCGCTCCTCCCGCCTGGCAGGAACTCCCGGGGCCGGAGCAGCTGGGGCTGTTGGGGGGCGGCTGAGTCCAGGGATAAAATAAAGTAAAAAAAAAAAAAAAAAGGCACCAAGGGAAAAAAAAAAAAAAAAGAAAGACCTGTGCAGGATCCGCCTCGCATACGACATCCACTTTGCATGAGAAAGGTGAAGCTGACACGGTGATTACTTTCCAATCACTCGGAACGCCTTGAAACCTCCTTAAGGACCCCTACAGGTTCTCCTTGATCGGCACAGATTAGAAAAAGCCCCATTTGTTTCTCTCTCCTTCTGTCTTTTCCTTCCTTTCTCCTTTACCTCCCGTTGCCCTCCCTTGAAAGTTTAACAAGATTTTTTCTGTAGAAGGCGTCAGCCTGCCCTCCCTCGCTCAGGTAGGAAGCCAGGGAGAGCGAAGGCTTCAGACTTCGTGTCTCCTAATAAGAGGGTTGAAGGTGGTGCCTCCTTGACTGCCTTTATTGGAGGGGGGGCAAAGCTTTAGCAGGGAGGATGTGGGTAGGAGGATGCATTTTATGACGAGTGCTATAAACTCTCCGCTGCCAGGGTCATAAAATATGGTTGCTTTCAGCCTGGAATCTCAGCTGTTTTCAAATGTGCTTTGTCTCGAATTCCTAAATGAACAGGACAGGCAGGGTTGCTGAAAAAGTACCTGATTATGGTTTTAATCACGGTATGGCATCACTCGAAAAGTAGCTTGCCTTTTTTTTTTTTTTTTTCTCTTCCTTAAATAAGAAACCCTAACTAGAGACGTACCCTTGGGGAAGTTGCTTCATCCACTATAGAAAAGACACTTAGAGATTTGGGAGACGGGAATCGTTCTAAAGTGAGCTGCGTTTACTTTCAGAGTTAGGCTTTGAGATTTATTTTGCTTGTTGGTCTATGAGAGCCAGAAGGAGGAAGTTAAATCCTAAGCCAAACTATAATTCGCAATTTTACAGAGGGAAAAGGAGCACTTTGTGATCAGAAGTCAAAGATTAGCTCTACTCAACCCCCCTTTCCCCCCTCCTTTGAGCTTAGTTTAGCGAACATATTAATGAAGAAGGCAAATCTCTCTTTCTCTCCATTCATGCTCACCCACACAAACCGGGCTCCTCTCCATTAGGGCCTGTTTCTTATCGAACAGAACACGGATTCTCCTGGAAACTCCCAAATCCCGCAGGGTCAGAGTTAATACCCCACCGGGCTCTAGAAAGGAAACTGTTGGCTTCCTCAATTGTGATAAGGGTGAAATGGATCCAAGCAAGGACAACAAACCAGGGCTGGGGTTTGCCTTTGAAACCCCTGAAGATGGGGCTAGTTTTTGCCGGGGAGTAAAAGCCGCTATAAAAAGGGTTTAAAACAGTAGTCCTTTTTGTGGCTTTTCAGTGGATCGAGGAGATTATATTTATAAAGTCCTGGACTTAGGGACTGACCTTTCCTTGGGCACTTTTAGATTCCTTAGGGAACGCTACAAAAGCAGGCAGTGTTATGTGCAAAAAAAAAAAAAGCTTTATTTATTTTAGTGTGTCTGTGTGTGTGCATGTGTGTGAGAGAGTGTGTGTTGGGGCATTTCCATTCTTCATTAATCTAAGCCTGTTTTCTTAGTATTTGTATTCATCCTGATTCCTCTTCTAGAGAGCTCAGCTGGGGGTAGTAGGGAAGTGTGGGGAAAGCTTTTACAAGGGATAAGTAAATTCTACTTTAGAAAGTAGAATACTTTAAAAAGTAGAATTTAAATAATAATAAAGAGTAGAACTTAAATAGTGTGTAGAATGAACATACTCGATGTTTGCTTTGCTCAACTTGATTGTTTGGGAGCTTGTTTTTATTTCTTTTTTTCAACAAGTATTTTTGTAAAGCATATTCTATCACCATTGCTATTAAAGTAATCTAGAAAAAATACATGAAATAAAACATGGCCTGTTTCTTCTACAGCACTGATAACAACCTTTTTCTCCTAAGAGGCAAAAAGAAACACAAATGAAAGTGAGAAAAAAAAAAAAAGCAGGGGGAAACCTCCAACCTTTGTAGTTGTGTCTCTCTTAATTGATCTTTCATGTGCCAATTTAAATCAGCCTTGTTTTTCTAGCCATTATTTTAGCCAGTGCATCCCTCTTTAGATCATTTATTTTACTTTCTATATTTTTAAAGAGCTATCTCGGAGTATCAGCCATTCAACTGAGCCTGAGTCAGTGAAAGTAACAAATAGAACATTATTATAGAAAAATGAGAGCGCTGAGAAATCAGCAACTGGAAGATACCTCTGTAACTAATAAATGAAAAGAGCCTTTTGATGGCTCCAGCTGAAAAGATATTTTATTTTATTTTTTTTCTCCTGTGTGTGGGATTTGAGATGTGTGATTCTATGGAGCAGCCAGGCACCCCTGCTGCTAGGCCCTGGCTAGGAGTTGGCCCCCCTCTGGCAAATGTTATGGAGAATTGGGAGGAATTTTATGGCTGTCTTTTCCCTCAGCTCTTTTTTCTTTTGTCTTCTTTGAAGAATGACTTTAGACATTTTATTTACATATTTAACCATGGATGAAAGAGGAAAAAGAAAGCATTTGGGCCGTTGTGGGAATAGTGATATGTTTAAATTAATGGAAATCTTATTAGGCTTCTAAAATTTTAAGCAAAAGATTTTTAATGAAACTTTATAATTAAACATGATTTCAAATAATGTGCCAACTCACAGGAAGGATGCATTTCTCCCTCAAGCCATCCATCTCCCCACCTCCCAAAAATGTGCAGAGGAATAATCTGTATCTTAAAGTCCAGCTCTTCTTCTGTCCCGTAAGGAAAAGATTAAAAAACCCAAATATTTAATAAAGCATGTGATAATTCAAACCATGACTAAATATTTTGTAGGTAAAGCAAACCATAAACAAGCCAAGAAAAAAGACACACCACCACCCCTCATCCCTGCAGTGGCAAAGTTTAATGCTGTCTAATCTATTACAGTGCCAGTGCAATAAAATACTTTGATATGGGGAAGGGTGAAAAGTTGCATCTATTTTACCCATGTTAGAGTCAGTGGAAATTACAGTGCTGGGCAAGGCTTTCTGAAATGGGATTAAAGGAGACCCAAATAACCCATTTGAGATAAAATGCTCTGACACTTCAGCAGGAAAGAGAAATGAAATGATCAGCTTGGGGAGTTGAAGAGTTAATTAGGACATTAAAGATTTTTAGTTCAATAGTCTAAATTACTTATGATTAACAATGGTGTGTTATGACAGAACGTGAGCTGATGTTGGCAATTCTATGTCTAAGAAGTCTGTAGCTTTAAACTGTTATTCAGGTTTAATATTTCTGGCCAGCTGTTTATTACACAAAAAAATAGAGATCAGTTTAATGTTGTTTCCATTCAATAACCCTACCCTCATCTGTATTTGTATGCGTTTATTCAGATACTTTTTAACTCCTTACATCTGCTATGCATTTCGTTCCAGTAACAAATTCTAACATATATATTAAAAAAAAAAATGTTAGCCACGCAGAAGATAATAACTGTAAAATAAAAAGATCACACACACAGAAAGAAAGCTGATAACTGTTTTAGCAATTTTATAAGCCCGTATTTCTTACTGAATTTCCACTGGATATTAATAAAATTAAACGGCATGCCGAGAAATGATTCCTTTTTAAACCAAATGGGCTTATTTTTCCCTAGTCCCAGTATCTTTGTAGCAGTTTTCCTCCAAAATTTAAGTAAACATGCCTGCCTAATAGGACAGGCACACCGAGAAATATTCCCATGCAAGTGTGAATATTCACAATGCACAAAAGTTTTAATTGCCTTAGAAAGCCACCACCACCAACAGTTAAAAGAATTAAAAACAAAACCAAATCATAAATGGCTGAGTGGGTTGTATAGTATTGCTCTAATACAATTTAGCTGGCTATTTTAAGGGCACTTCCCTTGAAATGTGGTTTGAAATATTACCAAAGGTTCGACGGGGTGCATTAGTGTGAATTGCAAATCAGAACATTTCTTTAATCCCCTTTTCATGGCCTGGCTTCGGATCAGTGGCATCTAAGGGACTCCCCACTGATTCTGGCTCAGGAGGAACCATTCACTGGGGCAGCTTCCCTCCTCTATTCCCACAGTCCAGAAAACAACACCACAGACAGACACCCTCCAACTAAATTAGATTAAACTCCTTCTCTTCCACAGCACATTAGCCTTTTCACTGCCCAAGATTCATTATTCAGCTACTCCTAATTTAAAGATGCAGTATTTTTCTCCTCTTAGGAACGAAAACAACAAACAAAACTAAAGGCAAAGCAGGGGGAAAAAAAAATAAATACAAGAAAAAGGAAAAAAAAAAAGATTCCTGGTCAGAAATAAACCTGATAATTCTAAAATTACATAAGGGTAGGAGAATATCCTTTTTGCTTGTACTCTAATATTACAAGGATGTTATAATTTTAAAGCACAGGTCACAGCAGAAAGTTCTACCTATGCTATAATCAAGGACAGGCCCAGTAAAAAAAAGAGAAAAGAAAATGCACACAGATTTTCTTTTCTTATATACACCATTCAATAAACTTTATTCATCAGTCTTTTTGCATGCACTCTTTGCACATCTTGGAGACAAATCTAGGCTTATAAAGGCATAAACATCATGAAAACTGCATATGATAGTGAGGATTAATTAGTTTTCTTGTCATTTCCTCCCTCATTTCCAACCATAACTTGTCCTCTCTTACTTTTCAAGGTGAAAACAGCCTTTTAGAACCTCTCTCTTATTCAGGTATGAGTCTGCACCTCTTCACAAGAACAAATGAGAGCAGGTAACAATGGACAGGAGCAGTAAGACCCCGAGCAAACTGTCTCCTGGGGCTCTGGGTGGCTCTTGCTGCGCTCACAGGGGTATTGCAGGCACAGGAACCACTTCCCAGGGACTCCTGGGCACCAGTTTATATAACCTACAGCACTTGTGTGCCACCTGGATGGTGCAAAAGGAGAGAAGTGATAATATCTGGCCCTTAATGTTCTCTGGTTTAAGAAGAAATGAACTCTGGTGCAGGAGGATCTCTGCTCCTCATGTTTGTGAGTGCCCAGGTGGGCAAGAAGCCCCATGGCACCTGCTCTGGGTTGGGAATAGTGAGGGCAGGAGGACCAGGGCAGTGACTGGGCCTCTGTACTGGGCACTGGTGAGGTCCAATCCCAGATCCTGGGGTCAGTTTTGGGGCCCTGACGACAAGAAAGGCATTCAAGTGTTGGGGCGTGTCCAGGGAAGGGAAGGGGGCTGGGGAAGGGGCTGGAGCAGCAGGAGGGGCTGAGGGAGCTGGGGGGGCTCAGCCTGGAGAAAAGGGGGATCAGGGAGGACCTTCTTGCTCTCTGCAACTCCCTGACAGGACGGGGGAACCAGAGGGGGTCGGGCTCTGCTCCCAGGGAACAAGAGACAGGAGGAGAGGAAACAGCCTCCAATTGTGCCAGCAGAGGTTTAGGCTGGATATTAGGAAAAATTTTTTCCTGGAAAGGGCTGTCAAGCACTGGAACAGGCTGCCCAGGGCAGTGGTGGAGTCACTGCCCCTGCAGGTATTTTAAAGACTTGTAGATGTGGTGCTTGGGGATGTGGTTTAGTGGTGGAGGAACAGTTGGACTAGATCTTAAAGGTCTTTCCCAACCTAAATGATTTTATGATTCTATGTTATTTTGTAAAGCAACATAAAGCATCTTTCCAATAAAATTCTGGTACAAATGTTTGAAGCCTCTAGCTTGCAGAGAACTATAAAACTTGGTTTTGTTCTTCTGGAAGATGCTGAAAGGTGCTCTCAGTGCCTGCAGCTTCCAGCTGCAGACCCTCAAAGTTGCCATAAAGTGTTGTTCTGTGTCTTCATGTTCTATTGAAGGCAACAAATAAAATTACATATTCTTTTGGTACTTCCATAACTGGCCAGATACAAAAAATCGTGAGGATAATGCAGTTGTTGAGAAACAAACAAAAGAACCTGTAAATCAGCACATTCTCAGACTCCTAAACTTCTCAGACTTGGTATAATAATTTAAAAAAAAAAAGAAGATTTGACCTACAAAACTTGAAAAATCTCCCTCACTGAAAATCAGTGACAGCTGCAGTCTTTAATTCTCTTATATGCTTTTTGTAATATCCCTATTCCATAAGAAGATGGCATTGTCTTTCATCAACTGTTCAGCAGCTGAGAGTTGGGATGCAATAGATCAGTCAGTTCTCTCTATCTTATATCTTCCAAATTCATTCATTATTTTGGTCTCATTTCTATGATGTTTCTCACTTCAGGAAACTGGTTTATACTTTTACAGTGTCCCACTTCATAAAGCCTGTAGTTTTGTCCCATGCAAGAAGAAAAGAGTAATTTTAGAGTTTTATCAGTAACTCTAAGGTGTCATGCAGGGAAAACTAACCTGCATTATAATCTATTAGAATCGTGGAATTGTTAAGGTTGGAAAAGACCTCTCAGTTCATCAAGTTCTCCCAGTGGGTTTAAGATGATTTGCTAGTTTGGGATGTAAGCTAAAATTCCAGACCTCTCTATGTGAACAGTCTTGTCTTCTCACTCACTCTAACTTATACCATTGTCTTAAGGTAATTTTTAGTTGCATGATGTAATAATAATATCAGTTTTAACCTTTAACAATCCTTGACCCAGTTCAGATCTGACCTAAAATCCAGTAATTCAAACATTCCCATACACACATGATATTCCCCACAGGTCCATGTTACTCCCCCAGTATATATAATTATTTTCTGAGGAAGTACCAATTCCACCAGAGCTTTCTGTTTTACCCATTCTTACACTGGGCATCTGCTAAAGGCTCTGGCAGAGACAGGATAACGTGCTAGATGGACTTCTGGCATGACCTGCTTATCCATTTTACATTCCTAGGTGCCAGAATTGTATGATATGGGTTTAATCACTGCTGGAAGTTGCTGTTGGACATTCTCCATCTGGCATTTGAATTTTAAGAGTGGGATGGCCATCACACGTTCTGTGAAGGAAGCATGAAAAGTGAGAAATCTAAATCCCATTGTTTGGAATGCTGTTTATCATTTCCAGATCACAAAGAAGAGATGCTTTGTGTATCTTGCATGCAAGTGGCACGGGAGAGACTGATGCAGTAGTTAAGGCAGGCGTGTCAGATTAAACAAAATGAGCATAAAGGTCACGTATAAAAGTCGATTCTGTCCAAAAGTCACGGCTGGTGTGTTTCTAGTACATTCTTTCCCTCGTCTGATGACATCTGATGACACTAAAAGCTAACTATAGCTGGTTGGCAGGATGTCTGATCTAGGCTGTCAGGCTGCAGGATGAGACAGACTTAGGCTGTGCTTTGGGCCAGGGTGTCTGTTGGCTATTTGAGCCTAAACCACAATCCATCCTAATGTTACAAAATCCCATCTCTTCTTTTATCCCCGTCGTACATAACCTCCCAAGGCTGCATTTCCCATGCCAAAGCAGGAATTTGATAGAAATGTTAAAGCACTGAGAATCAACCTGGCTCAAACCCACAAGCTGCCAGGGTAAGACACACAAAACTTCCCTACACAGTGGAGTTACCCCAGGATGAAATATAGTGAGGAAGTGTTACATTTAGATCACTCTCAGATGCCCAGATTTTTTTTCCCCTATTGAATTATTATTATTATTGTTATTATTGTTATTATTATTATTATTATTATTATTATTATTATTATTATTATTATTATTATTATTATTATTATTATTATTATTTGGAAATGATTGAAACACAGTGGGAGGAATACTTGTATCTGCATAGAGAAGGGCACAGACAACAGCATGGTTCAAGAATAATGAGAGAGCATTGCTGGGAAATGTCCCTGGGTACTCCAGCCCATTGTCTAACTTTGTGTTTCCCCTGTCTTTAAATGAAGACTGTTCTGCTTGATGTTAGTGAATGGGAAGTGCTCAGACACAATATTCCATTATTCCATGGAATAATAGAATATTCCATTATTCCATGAGAGAGTGATCAGAAAATTCAGACATTTAGGAAGACAGAGACAGACCCTTCTAGATCGATTGCAAGTTCAGTACATAAAATATTAGAGTTTTGGCAAGCTCATGTTCAAGAGCCCAGAAACAGTGTTACATGCTGCACACATTAGGCAACCATGTATACAGAATCAATTCAAAGCAGCTGTTGAAGCTCAGAAATTTTAGGGGAGCTATAGGGTGAATTCCTCCATCTATACATCTTTTTTTTTTTTTTTTTTTTTTTTGGAAGGGGGAATGCAAAGGAGGAGGGAATGAAAAATTGATACTGCTCTGTGCTCCAGATGAAAGAACAAACATAATTTTATTTTCTTTAATGACTGTACTGGATTCTGAAATTAAACCCAGCGGGTAAAAAGATCCTGTGCAGATTTCAAAAGAGATCATGTAGTCTGTCCATGTGCTAAGGCAGGCACATTTTTTAAGCCCTGCCATGTTCTGTAAAACTGAAAAAGGGTTATCCCTGTAAGCATTCTGCTTTTCAAAGCCATCTCTCTCCCTCCACCTACCCCAAGTCAGTGGATATTCCAAATAAATGTCATCCTAACTTGAAATGTCTTTTTGTGGTTCCTCCCTCTAACTTTAGAATGAGAATTGCTGTATACTCTGCATTAAATATTATTAGAGCTCAACATACAGACAGCACTCCCTGGTTTTTTTTTTTTAAACCTCTCAGCAGAACCAGACAGAAAAAGAAGCCAAAAAAACAACAACAAAAAAACCCAACCCAGCCGTATAAATAACTGAATATAATCCCCAGTACAGGTTTGAAACCAATTGAACTGAGAATAGCTAACCTTCGCTCTGAACTCACTCCAGCTGCAGGTTAATGCAGTTAATTGCAGAGCACCTGGTCTAAGCCTCAGGTATATGAATCATCCCCACAGCACACCTTTCAATCTTTTATTCTTATGTAATGCCCTGGGGCAGCTGACAGTGCCTGTTGGAGCTTTGTTCCTGGTGGGTGTGCCAACAGGCTGTCAGAATTCCCTTATTATATGCAAAAGAAAGGTTGTACTTTAAAGCATCTGTGTGTATCTCCAAGGCTGTGGTTTGAGGAAACTCTGTCTCCAGTAGCAGGGCTGACTTAACACGTCCCTGCCTTCCCTCCACAGGAGCCTTTGCTGTGCTGCTGCTCCCGGGCTGGGAGCAGTTCCACCAGTTTCGCTCCCACAGCTGTTCCTGGGGTCCTGCTGTGAACTGGATCAGGAAATGGAGCCGTCTGAAAAATCAGCCCCAACGCTACTTACAGATTCTTAACACCAAAACAGGGCACAACAAGAAGCTGGTGTTGCTTCTGGAATCGTCACATTCTCAAATGGGTGGCCCATGTGAATCCATAACACAGTGTGGATGGATATACATGTATACATGTGTGCTCTTGTTTGGCTGTGTTTGTAAGGCAGCAATATTTTTCAGTGTCTATGTAGATACACATTACTGCAGACACTCATACAACACATCCTTTTAAAACCTCTTCAGCTCTGTAAGTCCTTTTTTAACTCCATAAGCAAGTTGCTCAACCTTTATCCATGCAAAGCCTGTTCCTGGACACAGATTTATTTATAACATCAATAGTAAAGAGGCTAACTGAATTAACTGTTTACCTAAACACTATAATGTAGATGCCCATAACATATGTACAAGCATGTGTGTTTTATAAATGAATACCTATGTGCACATGGATCAGGCACCGAAATGCCCACGGGGTCTTTTGGTGAGGGTGAACTACTTGTAGATACTTGTAAGTTCTTGCTAGTTCTGGGATTGATTAGGTCCTACTTATTAAAGTGGTTTGCAGCTTTAAACTGGTAAATATAATTTTAAAAGGGCAGGACAATGTTTTGAAAATAGTCGGTCACTGCCTTATCTTGCACAGACATAACTCTTAAAGTACAGTCTCGTTTATCTTACCGTGTATTAACTGAAGGACATTTCTTTACGTAGGTTTTAATGCAACTGTGTCACATGACATCCTTCAACTATAGGTGATACAAAGATAAAGAACGTGAAACTAATGGATATAAAGAAGGTTAGTGGAGAAAAGTCGTGAAGAGAAGGCAAAGGTACATTGAACATGTACTTTATACCCAAAATTAATGATAGCTCGCATGAGAACTGTGCTATAAGGAGGACAGTCTGGAAATTATAAAACTGCCCTCTCTTTAGCAATACTGATTTCTTGTTTCTTTGATGTGTGTTAGCAAAGAAGATTAGGTTACTCCTTAAATTACACACAAATAACAATCAGACATTGTCACAACAATCTTGATGTTGTCATCTTTTCCATCATACCATTCCACTACATTGGTTGGCAAACTACCACTCAAATATCAAAGTACACCCTCCTAATGATTATGATTTCAAGCTACTTTTTTTCAGTCTCCCTGATAGTCATTTTTTTGCCTCTTGCTTCATTAAGTGTCCTCAAATGTAATGAGTATGTTATGAGTGTAAAATACTAAATTTCTGATTTCCTAGCATTTGATGTTTTCTTTGTCCAAGGCTAATAAAGGAGCAGACCCAAGGCAAGTGTTTAGCTAAGGCTCCATGAGTAGGAGTCTTCTGAGAAACTGGGATGCCTTTCAGACAAAAAAGGCATGGAAATGAACATCAAGACTCCTGCTGACTTACAGGGAGTCAGGTTTCTGTAGCTGGAGAGGTCATGTTCAAATGCAACTTTGGGAGCCTACAGGGAGACCACACCTCAAGGGTGAGTGACAGACCCCAAAAAAGCAGAGCATTCAGCTGCCCTTACAGGGCTATGTAGCAGTTGTGTTACACAGAAAGTAGAATTTCTGTCTATGATACCTGGTTTAGGATGGATGGTTATCTTTGATGAACTGTAGGAAGAGTGGTGTCTTTAAGCTGTGGATAAGGTTTTAAGAATCTAAAGAGATGCCTTAGTTGCACTCTGTTCACCATCAGTCACAGGGCATTAATCTGATCAATATTTAGACAATCTGAGGTCATTACAGTGTATCTTCTGCTTTTTAAGTAATGCCAAAGTGATGCACAGTGGAGAATTTCACCATAAGAAATGGGGGCCCTCTTATATTCTGTCTCTAAAAGAGAATATATTAAAAAGTCAGCAGTGATTCAAAGTCCATGACATAACTGGAAAGTTGCTCCAGCAACTCTTAATTTTGTTTGGTTACACACTCTAGAGTTTGCTTTTAATGTTTTCACTGTCCTTGGCTTCAGCTTTATTAAAAATTCAGCTTGAAATTCAATTAGAAGATAGTTTATGTTATTGGAGTAAATACAGTTTTATCGTCAGATTGGTAACTTACTTTCAATTTTGCTCTGCCATGTCAAAACAGTGAAATAATAGTTACCACAGTCTCCCCATCTCTGCTCATGCCAGGTATTCCTGCAGAATCTTTCTCCCCATTCTAGAACACGTGTTTATAAAAATGCTCTGTCAAAGGTAAAGCAGAGGATGGACACATCCTTTCTTCACTCTTATGATGAATACTTGCTGACATAGTCCATAAACTTTATAGCATTTATTCCAAACAAAAGCCTGCTATTGTGTAGTGAGGGTTATCTGTGACAGGAGAACGAGAAGAGGAATGCTTGTCCTTGTTTCTATAGTTCAGTTGGATTTTATTATTACTATATTGCACTGTTTGGGTTGGGCTTTTTAGGGGTTTTTTTAAGAGAGAAAGAAAAAAGTGTGGACTTAATTTTGTTTAACTTCTAATCTCTTGCCAAATGAATTAGCTAGAAGCATTTTATACTGACAAAATATAGTCTAAGCCAGTTCTGACTCATCTGTTGCTGTCCAGTCCCCCTTGAGTTTACTGGAGCCAAGGAAAGTTTTGGTCCATGGAACATCTATTAATCTTCCTTATTAGTGGAGATACTTCTTTGAGCCTGGGATCTCATTGCCATATGAGATGGGAGCACAGGAGAAACCCAAGTTTATGGGCTAAGGCAAGCAATCAATCAGTGCAAACAACAATGCCATACTGACAAGATTTAATAAGAAGGATGAATGGAGCCAGCTAAGCCCCCAGGGACAGATGAACCTACTTCTCCTTTTCTGTTTATTAAAAGCATTCATATCAATTTGTCATGTGGAAGCATTTGGTTCATTCAAGCACAAGTGTAATTTAAAAATCCTATTAATAATACTTTTAAAAAGACTGCCAGATTCTTTACACACAGGTGATAAGGGAGCCAGAGTGGCAGCTTAAGATGCCAGTGCAAGATGTACTAAACAATGGCTCAAACTCACTTTTCCTGTGGATTCTGTGAAGCCAATGTAGTTGCAGAAGGCATGCATTTAGTAAAACTCATCCAGTCAGTGCTCTACAAAGGCCAGATATGAACTTCTCTGAAGCTGCTAATTTTTTTTAATCAATTTTCTGAGATGTTTCTTTCTATTTGCTCTGATTTGCTGTGAACTGATTTCAAAAAACTTGTAAGAGGTCCTGGAAAAACTCAAAAAAGGTTGGGTTTTTTTTCCTGAGGAGTGAGAAGCATTTTGCAAGCTCTTCCATTCTTGCAACCAAAGGACACTCATTCTGGCTAAATGCACTTGCTGTATTTTGCATTCTCACTGCAGTCTCCTTGTCCATGCACCCCAAAACACAGACCTGCTTCACTGGGCAGACCTAAGTCAGACCATTGACAGTTTTGATCATTGCTCCTGGGAAAATGCTTCTTTTGAGACATTTAATGGGCACATTTATCCAAAAAAAGGTAAATTGCTATGGAGATAGCCCTGTCAGCCTGTTTTCCTGCATCAGTCCTTGTGCAAATGTCTGTATTTTAATGAATTAGAAGGATCACCTTTGGCTCAGTCTTCTACCTGTCTCTGCAGTGAATTGTGCTTCTGGGCTTTATCCAAATTGTGCTGAAAGGATGGTCTCTTAATTTCCTTGACCTGCCTATAATTCAGCCCCTATATATATACATATATTCCTTTCAGAATATGACAAATGTCTGTTTGTGAACCCTGGGAGTGGAATTGCCAAAGAGCAAGTTGAGAGGCAAAAGAGAAGTTTTCCTGGTGTGGCCTTGGCTTTGCCTTTCCCCCTCACATTCATCACCAGTAAGCCAGACACTTAGCCCTGGCATCACATCCATCTTCACATATGTAATTAGTATCACACCTACAGGCTCTGTTTCTTTTAAATAATCCTTTGATGAATGCTAGAGATATTAAGTGTGTTATTAGAAGGAGATGGTGCTTAGAAGAAGGAAGAAATGCTCTGCTTCCTGATTGCTTTGTTCTTTTGAATTATTACATTGTAGGAAAAGAAAACAAAACCTTTTCTCTCTTCCAAAGAGAATATACAAAATGCTGCTACAGATTTGATGGAACTGTTTCAGGTTCAAGTAGTTACTAATAATCCAAGGCAGGAAGGAGAGGAAAGACAACCTCAAACTCTCAAAATATTCAATAAACTCATGGTTCAGGACTAGCTCCATACACGACAGCCTATAAACCTCAGGGCTGGGAATTGAAACAACAGCTTGGTATGAATGACCAGACCAGACCTCCCTCCTTAAACTAAGCAGCTACAGTACCTGGTAAAGTTTTATGGCCCTAACAAGATCTTTAACAAATTAAAGCCATTGGAACTATGACTTTGTTCTTTCTTTTCAAGCTGCCCACCTTCCCATTTCTAGCCAGCAATGCTCCTGCCCAGCGGATGGTTTTAATTCAGGTCCCACAATGCTACAAGCTTAGTATTCATACAATAAACCTTTCAAAGAAGAATTGAGGTTTATTGGGGTTGTTTAATTGTTGTAGAAGCTCTGCTGTAATAAATAAAGACTTCTGTCAGTTTTGTATCTTTGTTATAATTGACTAAATCTGTTTGAATATATTCATAGCTGAGGGAAGACTGGGATCCTTGTGACTGCACTTATATTTGCATTATTTATGTAGCAACAAGAACTAGATAAGGCAGGGAAATAAGATCCTTGATCATCATCTCCTTTGATCATCTCCCCCTTCCCCCACCATGTACGCAGAGTGTGCCATGGAGGTGCCCTGGGTTCATCACTGGAGTTCCACAGAGCACTTCCAGGAATACTCCACCCAAATTCACCCAGCAGTTGAAAGTACACCGGGATTGCTGCCTTATGAGCCTTTCCTGTGGGATTATCCCTGTGGCTGTGGCACCGCCGGTACCCGACGCTGGCCTGGCACTTGCTGAGCACAACATCTGCAGCAGAAGCTGCCCTGTGCTGCCTTCCTGCTCGCCAAACAGGCCATCAACAAGCAGGGCAAGCATGAGAAGGAAACACAGATGATGCAAGTGCTTCCTCACCAGAGATAATCTAAGCTGCTTGGGTAGAAAAGGTGTGGACCTGCAGCAGTTCGGTTTGCCCTCCAAGACACTGCAGCTCTCAGCACAGAATCCAAGTTCGATCTGCTTTTGCTCTCCCAGCTGGGCAGAGATGCCTGGGTGGTACTTCCCACAGTGCTCTGGATGTTCAGTAATTTTATCTCTTTCTTTCCTCTAAGGACCTAAACTTTCACTGTTTAAATTCCCAAGCAAAGATGCACATCAGAACACAGGCAGTGGGCCAAGGAAGTCCCTTTGAGTCCAACTCCAAGACACACACAGCAAGCATTTTTCTTCACTCTGAGTTTAAATTTCGACTGTAAATCACAACCCTTAAACTTTTTTCCCATTCTGTTCAGGATAGCTCTTGGTTTTAGTATGAGGCTACCAAAAAGTAGCAAACTGGTACCAAGACTTTGCATAAAGGAAAGCGAAAGCACATTCACACACATAACACGATGTAAACCATGTCAGTGAGCAGACAGTAAATGCTGGGGAAATCCCTTTCCATTACATGTGTGCAGATTTGGGTTTAGTTCTAGGTAGTTTGCATTTTGAATTCATTGTCAGGTTTGGCATGTGCCCTTCTATGGCTTACACAGGAGCCTTAAGAATCAAACAGAAATTCTGAGGATGCTGCACTTGAAATGAGCCCCACGTTTGTCAGGGAGCTTTCATGGTCCAGGTGTAAAATCTCCAATAAACATTAGACATAGCTCAAACAGAGAAAACCACCCCTGGTTTGACAAGCTGCTAACCACAGGGCCACAAAGTACAAAGAAGCAGCTTCTGACATCAAGACACATGGTATTCTTAACTGACACCCATAAAACTAAAATTAGTCAAAACACAGTCATCACCAAGGCTTGGAGCTGCATTTACTGCACACTCAATAAAAGTCCCCACAAAAGAAGCTCCAGTCACTGAGACTAAACTTAGAAATTTTATTCCTGAAATATCCACACTGCAGGTTTAAATCTTATTTAATGCACTTTGGAGGATCTTAACTGACTTCAGCAATTATTCTCTAAAAGGTAAACAAGCTTTTACCTCACGAAAAAACCCCACAGAAAATAACAGTATTCAGAACAAAAAAAAAAAAAAAAAAAAGGGGGAGTTTTTTAGGGTGTTGCTGCTCAGTAAAACAGCAGGGCTGACAAACACATTTAGTAGGGTATGTAGTGAAAGCATTCACTAATACTGGGCCACTTCCACTTAGCTGAACATTTCTTCCCAATGTCTGGGAAAACACCCTCTCCAATGTATCCCAACCATAAAGGACATTTTGATATGAGATGCTAAATCTCTGGTGTAGTGTCCTTTATACACTATAGCTGCTTTCCTAGTGTGTAAAGCTTTGCATTTCATGACTTGTAAATTTAGCAGACTTTCGTTTCTAAGAGAAATTAATGCAAACATTGTGGGATCTTTTACCTCCAGTTGTTTCTAATTCCTTCTGCAAAAAACTGTGTGTTTCTTTGATGACTGCATTAGTGAAGGAACACGTCTGCCAAGCCAGATGATTGTATTTCCACTGAAACTTGTGTTATGATGCTGGAAATGTGCAATAGAAAATCAAAGCTTAAAAAAGGCAAAAAATGAGGAGCCAGCAGAACCTGGGAAGGAAAGGAGTGGAGACTCCCAACCAACCCTGTTGTACAGTGCAGAGAAGTGGAGTAATTAACTCCTCTTTAATTGACTTTAGTTGAATAAAATCCTCTTTCCATCCCTTTAACAATGTCAACACAGATAAGACTTCAAAAATCATCAACCATGTCCCCAGATCCAAAAAAATGCTTTTTCTTTTCCTGTAAATCTCCAGGTTGTTTAATTTCATTGCAGCAGATGCTTTTTCACTCCATGATTCCACCATACCTCAAGACTCCCAAAGGAACAGAGGAGAGAGAAGATCTAGAAGTCAACTGTGATACAAGGGTGATGGTAAGAAATATGGAACTAATGTTACCTCTGCAAAGAGCAACAGAATTACCTTTGCACAATTAGTTGCATATATACAAAAATGAAAGTATAAACACACTCACTGAATCACATCCTTTAGGATTGATGTTATTTGAAGTTAACACATGCTATTTCCTGTGTTGGATGCTTTATTCAACCTGAATGGGAGCCCATTCACTTGTTCAGTTGGTTGAGCTTGAGTGTTTGTTTTTATTTCTGTCTACTTTTATGGCTCATCCATCACATTCCAGTTTGTAATCTCATATTACCCTATAACAGTGGGCTTAGCTGTGGTTTTCCATAAGCAGCACATTGCCATAAGGACCCAAAAAGAGTATTTCTGAGGAGACCCAGACATGTGTGACCTATCAGAAGCAGTCCTGAGATCATGGAGAGCGGTGGTCGTACACAAAGGCAACAGTTTTGCTGAGGCACAAGTTAGTGCAGTCAGTGAGAAAATTTACATGTTTTTAGAAGCTGACTTGGTTTCTCCAAGGAAACACACTGCCCACAAAATATGCACAACAATGTGGGAACCAAGAGTTCAGAATGATAATGAATTCATCCTTTCTTTTAGCATCTGTATTTCTGTGTCATAACGTACTGACAGGATCTTGTAAAATAATTTTATACAGGTACTTGGGCTGGGTTATTTTTACATCTGTACAACTGGGATTGTACAGAAAAATCCTCATAAATCTGGGTTCCTGTATCAGGGGTTACACTCCTGTTGATAGTCAAGCCTCAGACCGTCACAGAGAAGAAAAATCACAGCAGTCCTGCAATGTCTTCCTTGGTGGAATAACCTCAGGGCTGTACTGGAGGTACATGCATGGGCTATAAAACCATAATTTTCCAAAATAAACATGCCAGAAGTTTGGAGCTGGTTCCCAGTGCCTGCTGTGCAAGGTCCAAGATGTGCTCACCTCTCTCCCCTAGCAGGTGATGTGCAGAGGCCCACAGTGGATGTGGTAACACCAGACTGCAGTTCAGCCCCTCACATTAACACCTTGTCTCCTTTCAGCTAAACTACGATATTGTGACAGCAGCAGAAGGCTCTACAACACTTAGAAAAAAAAAAGTATTCGTTTTCTTACGAACTCCCCTGATACCAAATTTGGCGAGGTAAGAGCTGGAGGGGTGAAGCAGCGTGCCAGTAAAAGTTTGTTTTCTTCTGCCAAGGAAACTGCTGTTTTCAAGGCAGATTCAATTAAAGGCAATGGATGTTACCTTGAGGAGCCACTTTGTTTACATTTCAAAGGCCCAGTCCTCTTGTTAGACTGATACTGTTTCATGCAGCTCCTTAATGAAAAGCATTTGTTTGGTATTATACCTCAGCAGCAAATTAGATTCTCCCAAGACAGTTTGACTATGTGAGAAAGCTTTTGTGACTGCCCAGACTTCTGCAGTGTCATTAAGATAACGACCCTCACATCTGCTCTTTCAAACCTGCTTCTCAAGGAAAACATAAAAATTATTCAGATCTGTTACAAACTTTCAGGGTTTATCACCCCAGGTTGGTTCACATGACATATTTCCCCCCCTAAATTCCCAAACTTGGCTTGAAATAAATTACAGTACTGAACATTTTGATATTTTTTCTTCCCCACAAACTTTAAGCAATGTCCCTTTCAGACTCTGACACTGTCTGATTCTAGCAAGCAGCACTGGCAGCTTTTCTCAGAGGGTTTTGGAAGAGTCCTCACTGCACCAAGAAATGAAAATGATGGAAAAGTAACAGGGAAAATGACTGTAACCATGTCAGATATTTTCTGGCTCTTGCTTCTCTTGTATTATCATTTAAAAAAAAAAGGGCACTCTCTGCCTCTACTGAATATTTCCACTACTGACAGCTAGAAATGGAACTAAAAGTCTACCTGTAAGTTACATTCAAAGAATCTCTGTGACAAGATCCAGAGAGAGCTACAAGAACTCCACCTGTCTTGAGAAGCAAACTCTCCTGTAACGTAAAATAGCTATAAAATATATATATATATACATGGGAGCCAGTGAGGGAGCATTTTAGTACCCATCACTTTAGTGTCTAGAAAATAGCTATAATTTATTTGGTGAGAGATCTACGCATTGAACAGTGGTCTGGAGCACATGCCAATCAAAACTCCCTCCAGCCAAATGATCACTAAAATCCAAAAGCCGTGCTCTCGTTTCTTTTATTCCCGATGTGCCATTACAGTCAGGTTTGGAGTGCTTCCTGAATGAAACATGGAAGATTCATCCCCACACATCGAATAGATTTGGAAGAAAACACCGTAATTAAGATTTATTTACATTCCCATCTCAGAAGCGCTTCAGGATCATTTGTCACACACAGAAACTGAGCCCACGTGGATCAGTTGCCAACTTTCCCCTCAGTTGCTGGGCTTGCTAAACAAGGTAATTTTCACTTTGCCAAACAAAGCTGGAAACGCTGTATCCTCAACCAGAAGAGCCTGAATGACAAGTGACTCATATTAGGAATTCCTTGTGTTCAATCAGCTCCCCTTGATGTGAGATAAAGAGAGTTGATGAAAACAGGCAGAACCCAGTTTCAGTCTCCTCTTGGGAGGAGCGAAGACCTTTTTTACATAGGGACAAATTCATTCCTGGCATAAGGCTTTTTACTTTAGTGGAATTGTACCAAGGATGAAAACAGGTCATCTTGTTTTGTACTACATGCTTCACATCAGGGATGAAATAAACTGGGTCTCAAAGGAGAGGGGATAAAAAGTCAGCACTCGTGCTTTGTTGTGATTTCTTTTAAACTATAAAACCTCCTAACGCTTAGTTTTTAAAATATATTAGTTTGATTTATCATTGACTTATGCAACACCCGGTGTAAGGGCAACTAAAAGCTTTCCATGGACAATAAAACACTGAAATCACCCAGCCCCAGCAAAGCATATGTATGATAGCTCTCACAAAGAAATCAGAAATCACCTGTTTTAAGTATCCAACTGGAAGGAGGAAAAAAAAAACCACCAAAAAAACCCCACAAAAAAACCCCAACAAAGGCTTCTAATCATTCTTTGTATCTCCCTTTTTGTGTGCTTGATTTGCAGTGCTTTAATGAATCCTGATTGTCCAAAAAAGTGCTGGGTACCTGTTTCCTGGGAATTAGGCATATCATAGTAGGCATCCAAAGATGTTTATGGGAACATTCAAGGGCCTGGAGCGTAGCTGAATATTTATTTTATGATTCTATCCTGGTCTGAACTATAGTTTTTGTAACCTGAATATCTCTTTTGTACTCTTCTGAATATATTTATAGTACTCCACAGTAATGGTTGCAAATGCTGCAGTCACAGTACCATGCAGAGTCGGCTGTATTGCTTTGATCATCCCATTATTTGGGTTATTTTACGACAGTTTTAAATGGCTGAGAACTGCACAGAGATGGCTCAATTGTGTCATTAACCATGAACAGCGAGTACATGTTAACAATCCCTAACTACCCCCGAACAATGTAAACAGGAAGCCTGGTGCTGGAAATTCATTTTGATGATTTCCACTGTTCTTGTAGATAATGTTTCAATGATCCAGGTCACAAAGAGAGTGGCAAATTAAAAAAATGTCCTTGCAAAGTGCCAGCTTGGAGTTTAACTGTTGCTGGACCAAAAGAATAGGTGTTTTTAGCAGTTTTTAAAGAGATTTTATGTCACTGTCTGCAACAGAACTACGTGAAAAGCATCATAGCATTTAAATTTAGTTATTGTATAATAAACTCCCAGTGATATTTCTGGCATAATGTGCAAATACAAATAAATAGTAAAAAAATACTTCAAAATCTTCAGCACTTTCTTGAATGTGGTTATAAGCATAAAAATCTTGGTTCTATATTTTCATGACTTCAGAGTGAAGTGATTGTGGGACTGAAATGTTGCCACGAGATTCCTCTCCACTACCCAGTTTATGCAGCAGACTAAGAATACACCCAAAACTCTTCTATAATAAGGATATTCTGGGAAAAAAAATAGGAGAATCTAAATCTCAAATTCTGACTCTCTATGCAGTATTGTAAAATGCTGTGTGTTTGCAGGTTTGGGGCTTGCTTTCTTTCTTTGCTGTTTTGGTTTATCCCAAGAAGTTCCTGGGAACAAAACTATTTAAAGTAACCTTCTGAAAACTCCCATGACATCATCTAAGACTGAGCATTTCTACTTGGTCAAGAAACATCTGAAACCCACAGGAGAAGGGTAGAAATTTAAAGCTGCAGATTCCACCCAGTGCATTTGGTGGCATTTGGAAGGGAACAGGGACACAGCTCGTACTGATGTCAGCAAGGAAGGTGTCACTGCAGAATTAACTACAAGGAGAAAAAAAAAGAACCTTATAATTCAATAATCCCTCTAAAAAGTTAACATATTTTCAATACACTATCCAATATTGCATTGAATTGTTTGAAAATTGGTCTTCAAATATATATAAATATTATTATTTGCTTTCTTCTACATTTAGTGGAATTTCCAGGCTCTTAGAAGACAGTAGTGCAAAAGAGAATCAGCATCAATATCAGAGCAGCAGCAGAAGAGCTTTGAGCAGTGCCCCAGCACTCAGCTCAGTGAGATTCACTCAGATCCACCTCCCAAGACTGTGTTTGGAGCTTCTGCCAGCACAGGAGACATCTATTTCGTGCTCCTGGTATGTCTGCTGATTACCTGACTTTGGATGGGCTTTCAGGGACCTAAAGCATCTAAGAAAACCAATTTTCTACCGCATGTCCCATCCAGTTTGACATAATCTACGGAGAACAAATTGGATTTTACGTGAAAGCAACCTCTGTATAAACAAGAGAACAAATCAAACGGGAACACAGTAATCTGAACAAATGTTTTCAGTACTAGAAAGTGTCAGGTGAGCAAATTGCTGCCCTAAGGACAAGGTGAAAATCCCTAGCCCCCCTTTCCAAAGCAAACAAATAGTAGTGAAATGTAATTTGATGCTCATTTCCACCAAGGGAAAACATTTTGTCAGCCACCTTTTTTTTTCTTTTCTTTCTTTTTTTTTTTTTTTTTTGAGGTTGCCTCGACGTTGTTTTCTTGCAACCTGATCCTCGCAAGCCCTGGCAGTAACTCCCCTAATGACTCCCGGGGGAAGGAGTGATCAGCACGGGTGCTAACGAGGTTGACTGATGCGCTGCCCTTCAGTGCTCACCTTGCTCCAAGACCCTCCAACGACTCAATAAATACCGAGTTAGATACATTTCACTGCTTTTTTTGGCCGCGTGTGGATCAAAAGTGATGTTTTTTTACAAAAGCATCCAGTTTCAAAACCAGCAAAATGTTTCAGTCTTTAAGAACCCTGCAGGTTTGCAGTGGGGGAAGATGTTTCTTCCTGGATAACTAGTATTTTAAAGCATCAGAACCTGAGGGCTTTAAAAAAAAAAGTCGTACACAATTGATTTCTTGAAAATCACAAATCAATAATATAACTAGAAGTAGAATCCAGACATTTTAAAATTTACTACAGGTTAGTAGTGACCAGCCTGGACAGACTGCAAATTTGTGTGTTGAGGAGTGATTCTGATATGGATTTATTAAGTGGGCTTGTAAACACAGCAAGGCACCACCAAAGTTATAGTTGGGGGTTTTTTTTGCTTTGATGAAGAAACTATTTCACTTTGATTTCAGAGTTTCTTTATAGCTTTTGAGTGACAGGCAGCCCTCTACATTATTAATAAATGTTTTGAATTTAAAGTCTTTAAACTAAAAAGTTTTTTTTTTGGGGGGAGGAGCTTTGAGAAAAACAAGAACTAAAGAAACTCATCATAACACTTATAAGATAAAGCTTTTTTTTTCCACATTGAACTTTGGTTTAATGTGTCAGAGTCATGATTTTAGTCACAAATTCTATCTAATGTTGAAATAAATGCCAAGGATGCTGACTACAACATGATGCTCATCAGGGAAGCTCACACGCATTTTCTGTTTTCAGAGGAGACTTCTACTTGAAAAACAACAGCCAGTTGCCATTCTCATTTATGGGTCCACTAGGAAACTCCTTACAGATGTGCAGCAAAGTTTGGGAGTGGTTTGTGTGCCAGCAGAAGTGTGAGCAGCAACCAAATGTCACAGTCCCCTGCAAAGCCCTTCACAGTGACTGTCAGTAAAAGTCAAGTTTCTTGATGTCACTCAAGCAACACATGGCAGGAACAGCATCACTCCTGTTAGAACCAGGGCTGGCATTTGACATGCAGGAAGTTCCCATTGTGGTAACATAAAATCTTAATGTATGGTAATAAATATACGGGGAAGGATTTAATAATATGTTTTGTTTCATCATAAATTGACGAGAACCAGTGAATTAAACAGCCCTCTCTACCTCTTTTCACGTGATAACTCTCTTAATAGTCACAGAGTATTTCACCTTCCATAACATAAGGGGTTTGTAAAGTACATTTTAACTTAAAAGAGCCTCAGTGTTTCTGCAGGGTTTATACAGATTGATCTGCAGTAATCTATCTAGAGTTCTTTGCCTTGATGAGAGATATTTGAAGTGGTCCTTACTGTATTCTGAAGCTTCACCCATTGCATAAAGAGCTACTTCTGAAAAAGCCCACGATGTACTGGGTAAGACATCAAGAGCAATTAGATTTAGCAAAATTATTCAGAAGAGGGCCAAGATCAAATAAACATTGCTTTTCCACAGCAGAGGGGAACACTCTTAATTTTTGCCTAACAACAAGGTACTGACAGTGGTGTTCCAAGCAGGATGGGGCCAGGCTTTGATCTCGGCAGGGGGGCTCGTGTTAAACCTCAACTGCAAGCTGCCTTAAAACCCACAGGTCAAGCAGGTATTTTTAGTCCTATTTTGAAGACCTAGAAACATACTCTCTCTCATTTTAACAGCAGGACTATTCATTCCGGGGCAGGAAGGGAGGGGGAACTGCAGACAGATATGTTGTTCAGATAAATCAAAATAAAAGAGACATTTGATATTTATCCATCAGGAAAAAATAGAATACTTCCTGTGTGACAGAATCCCTCCTGCCCATTTTTGACAGCTATATTCCTCATAAAAATTAGCAGATGAGGATTAAGGAACAACACTCCACAGCAACTGTCCTGAACATTAGAGTAACACTTTAAATTTTAGCATTTTAGACAATTGCTGCAGGTTGTTTCAGCTGCCATTCAAATAAATGAATCAGATTAATTAAAAATTTAAAATAGTGCCAGGGTTGGAACAAGGTATTGTTTAAACCAAGATATCAAGATAAAATCAAACCAGGAATGGAGACACATTAATTCTTGGAAGTATCATGCTTTTACCCCAGGGAATACGATTTGAGTTTCTCAAGGAAACAGCTGATCCATAAGCAGTGGTCAGCAGCTCCTGATCTTCCAGTGTTCTAGTCAAGACAGACACCACACGTGGATCAGGAAAACACATTTCAATGCACGTCACTGGGATGCAGCAGACAGCAAGTTAGATTTTCAAGGTTTTCTGGTGTGGTCAATTTATGAGGAGTAAACTGGAAGGGAGGACAAAGGAAAACAGAGGAAAGTTGCAGAGCAGAAGGCAGGTTGTGGGAGGTGACTGAAGCTCAAGTCACAAACCAGTGAAGGAGCAGAGCTGAGGAGAGAACAGACAGACAGTCACTGCTAGACAGACAAAAAACCCTGCCAGGATGGCAGAAGCCTTCCAGAATATTCCAAAGTCCCTGCAGCACGGACTGGCTGGGTTATATGCTGGTCTTCTCTCCAGTCTCACCCCAGGGACAAACAGCAGTGGGAGACAGAGAGGCTCCACCTGCTTCCTCCTTTCCCCCCTTGCAAAGGTCTGAATGTAAAGGATTCTGGTGAAAGCTGTACTGGAAATAGCCTGCCTGTGGTTATGCCCCCAAGCCTGCAAAACTTGCACACATGAGATTCCCACCGACTTGGATGGGAATTTTGTGCATAATCATTTCAGTGTCTGACCACAAAAACCATAATTGGAATTAAAACATCAAGTGAATTGTTAAAAATCCAGAACCTTGGCACCAAGATAATATGGTTTAACTTTAGACTGAATACATGACATTTGCATCTATGTATTGTTGCATGTGATCCTGGGCGTTTTAGTAGATTTTTGTTTACTGCACAGAAAGAATAAATTAAAAGTTGCCCTAAATGGTGGGTAGTAAGGATATTACAAACACATATTTTAAATCAAAGCAAATTGCCCACCCCAACACCCACTCACCCATGAAAATTATTTTTAAAAGTACAGTACAAACCACATCTTTTTTCCTTGTATTTATTATAAAAGCTTTCTTTTCCTTAATGTTTGATCTATCCATAAAAGGCAAAAATGTTTTTGTTAGTAAGGCTCAACCTTTGGCAGCCAACAAAGTGACTACATTTCCTACAAATAATTTCAGTTACTCTTTTGTTTACCAATGTGCTTGTTTCCCATAATCCCCCTGGGAAGATATAATGTCCCTGTGCAGATGTTCAATGTTATAATTGGGCAGCATTCAGCAGAAATGTCATCAGTGACACAACACTTTAACAATAAAAGAAAATGAAATAGGCATCACAGGGGACTCCCATTTCAAAGCAAACCTTCAAGGATCTGAACAGGAAGCATATTTTCCATATTACAAGTTCTCATTTAAATTACAAAAGTACATTGACATTTATTTCCTGAACAGATGAGTTTATCACCACTTTAGTAATGAGTATCAATGGCAACTGAAATTACAGTTCCTTTCATACTGAGCTTCTTTTGATAAGTGCCTTTCCTTTACTTACATTCTCATCCAGATTTCTTTTATTCTGCCTCTAACATCCAACATTTTGCATAAATATACATTTTCATTTTATTAAGAATAGATGCTGCAGTAACACATGTTTTTGCAGGGCAGCACGAACAACCCTGGACCTGTGCCAAATGTTACTTTCTAGTCATTCCAGCTGTAATGGAGTACCTGGTCTCATGGACCAGGAGACCAAAGGGAAATAGCAGCAGTGGCTGCACTATTCCCACGTTGGCTGTTGGCTACAGAAGCTGATCTGCAAACATGCTCAGTCCCAGGGCAGCGCCCCAGACTCAAGGAAACTGTGCTGAAATGTCTTTCTGGGCTTGAATGATGATGTTCACAGGAGTGGAAACACTCCAGCAGGACATACAAGTAATAAATAGTTGTTTTCTCCTGGCTATCTGTGAGACCACCCACTCAGAAATCTCAGGATCCCCAGGGCCATCTTCCTTGTGAACCCTCATCTCACTAATAACCAGCCATACAGAGACCTAATGTGAGGAGAACTGCCTAAGGTGGTCAAGCAATCCCACAAGCTAATATTGAGGGAAGAGGTCTAGAGGTATGTCTAAAAAGTTATGAATCCAAATTCTGTTCTCAGACACACATTGGGTAAATCTTGCTACCCTTATTCAAGTAAGAATTCAGAGAAATTCAGAAGCAGAGCAAAATTCAGTTACATCCCATCAGCTTCATCCAGAAGTCAAGTGAAATTGGCTTTTCTGCATTCTCTCCCAGAAATTATACAGTGGTGATTCCTGCCCACCTGACTGGCAGAGTCCCCAGAAATAAATGTAGGTAGTTACCACAAGTATTCTGCAGGGCAGCTTTGGGGGACGTGCTGCAGCTGAGGTCACTCACACCATGCACAGCACAATCCTCTGCCATTAGAGACTGACAGGATACACTGATGAAGTGACTCAATATCGAATCAAATAATACCCTATTTTTGTCAGATGCCAAACCCAGTATATAACACTATCTCCTGCTCTCTCACCTCTTATCCCCTTGTACAGAAGGGCACAATTTCGGAGTCTCAGCAGCAGGTTCAGAAGGATGAGCCTCAGCTGAACTTGCCTCAGCTGGAGCAGGTTTTGTATTTGGCTGCAGAACAAACAAACAAACAAATCTAGTGCAGTGCACAAAAGAAAACTTTGAAGTAACTTTTTTATGCAGTCTGAGGCCCAATGTGCTAAAGAAGTCTCAAATGAAGAATTGCAGGAGTCTGTACCTGAAGGGGAAAGGAGGGAGTCTAAATTGGGGCAGGGCATTCACACAGCACATTTTCCTTCAAAGCATCACGTGCATTTGCAAGCCTTGCAGCTGCAGTTTGCAGTTTGGTCATAAACATTTTGGTAATATAGTGGAAACCCACCAGTATTCAGGGTGTATCAGAGCTGCCATGATCTGCTGCATTGACTGTGCCTGTCAATGGGGATGGAGCCTGTTGCCCTGGACAAAGCCTCCAGCGTGACAAAAAGGGGTTTGCAGAACATCCTTAGGTAACACAGCACACCCCCCAGTCACCACCACCTCAGTGGTACTGTCAGCTGCTAAAACAATTTTCTCCAGAATTAGAAGAATTTCCTTAGAGTTTCTGTCAGTTTTTCTGGCCCTGTCTCTGCTTTGCCCTTCTGGAAGCGAGCAACCAAGGAAATGCTAATAAAAATTACCAATTTATCAGAGGAATGGCACACATAGGAGGAAGAACTCCAGAATTTGAGTCACCAAAGTAACACCCTTCATGCTGCAGCACTCCAACAGAGTAACAAGAGAACACAAAAAAACTCCTAAACCAAACTCCTATCTTGTGTTTTCCCAGCAGAGCTTTAACCCTTCCAAAGGAGACATTCCTGAGATGTTATGAAGTCCAGCAGGAACTTGGTTTTGTTATTGATCTCACGTGGAAGTTGTACAAATGCTACCAGCAAAGGATGATGGTTTGAAAACGCTTGAAGAGAAATGACATTACATGCACACACATGCCCTCTAATGACAGGGAAGGAATAAATATAGCACCTCAGCCACCTCCTCTGCCCTCCTCAACCCAAACCACCTGGAGACTTTCTTGCTTTCAGAAACTCCTGCAGTTCTGACTGTGTCTTTTCCCACCTTCTCCAATCCTTTCATTCAATTGCATTTTCATCTGCACTAAAATCAAATACTTCTTCAAGGTTCTGTGTAGGTGAGGGCAAAATTGCATCCATTACTTCACTTTTTGCTTTGCTTCTCCAATCCCTCTCCTGAAGGTTCCCTTAATCTCAGCTCAGTCTCCCTGCCTTCTCTCCTGCTAGGTCCTTACACTGACAGTAAGGTCAGAGTTGGGCCATCTCCTGTTCTTCTTTCCTGTACAAAACCAACCTACAGACTCTGCAATGATCTCCATATGCAGTGACCATATTTCCTCCTCCTTTTAACTACTGGCAGAGTTGTCATAATCTCTGTCTTTAGTGACACAAACCTATTTCAGCACAAACAACTCCCTGGTTCTGATTACTCCAGTTGGGACTAGAAACCACTAATTCAGTCACACTGGTCTGTGACATTTGTGCAACAGTGGCTCAGAGCTGGTTGCTGAGGAGGAAATTATCCCATATGGAACCAAAATAAATCACACAAATCCAGAATGCTGAGAGGAAAGGAAAGGAAAAAAAAGGAAAACGGCAGCGGGGAAAAAGGTGAGAAATACTAAATAGGAGAAATGGATCAATTTTGTATGGAGGTTCTGATAATGAGAAGATCCTACATCCATTACCTACTCCTTAAAGAGCTGACCCTGACACTGAAAATCTTTAAATTTTGAAATATAAAGTGATGGAAAGGGGGAAATGGGATAACACTTTCAGGAAAGCAATTATAAACTGGTGGTTTTTCCCTGGATAACAGTATGAGATCCTGAGGTATCACTCTGAATTTAACAGTGGAATTTCCATAATCAGTGAACAGTTTTTAGAAGTTACATTGCAGTGCCTATTTCATAATGAATCAGATCTCAGTTTGCTGGCACACTTCAGTATCTCAACAGGAACACAGCAGCTGGAAATAAGGAATTCAAGAGCTTGCCTCATTGATTCTTCTGTCACAATCCACAAACTTAGATTCAGCATTTAGACCCTTTAAAATAAACTACCAAGGGCAGGGAAAGGTGTTGAAAACAGCTTCAGAAAGTTACCTTAAATCCTCTGACATACTACGATGTATGTACATCCGTGCTGGCTCTAGCAGATGTTGGAAAGTTTGCTTTTTTTATACTTCTTTTAACTGAAAAGAGAGACAACCAGGCCTCTAACAGACCCTCTTTGATCTCACCTGGAAGGAAAGCTCTAATCTGGCCCTGAGAATCTCTGCAGTTCAGGCTTAAAAGACAAAAGAGAGGAGAATGTGAAAAGAACAGGAAGCAGCACATAAAGTAAAGCAAATGGGCTTAGAAACGCAGGCCGGTTCCTGGGAATGGCACCGTGTCTAGTTATGTCCTTGGAAGGTTGTTTTTTTAAAAAAAAAGCTGTCTCAGAGATGTGCCAAACCACTCGCTTTTGATTTGGGTGGCAGCAAATGGGACACGACAAGTAGAGCAGAGCTGAGCTGTTGTGCTGCCCACAGCAAAGAAAGCCCCACTTAGGGGACAGCAAGAAAAGGAAAGGTGGTAACCCTCAAAATTGCCCATCCACAGAGTGAGGGTTTAAAGCAAACAATGTCTGGAAAGCTGCATTTTAAAAAATAAAGCCTATCAGAACACAAGATAAAAAATTAGCATCTCTCTGTGTCTTTTGCTTTTCTGTAAATGGAAGAAATATTTGTGTGTATTTATTGTCCTTAAGTCACAGTCAAAGGAAAGTGTAAGAAATTAAAAGGTGCTAAAATACTGTATATTCTGGCAGTGCATAATAATGGATACTTTTATCCTCACTCTTCTAAAATCTTAGAGATCCTTGGGAACACAAAATAACTCGTCTTACAACAACTTCAAAATAAACTAATAAATTGTACCTGTCCATCACTGAACATATACTTTCCTGTGCCCCTGAGTGTCCATGCTTTAATTTACCCTTACTCTGTTGGTGGAGTGGGGTGCATTGATGAACCCCTGTGTGTCCCCATTCTGTTATGGGTTCCCTCCCTGCTGGGTGTCCTCAGGGTGTTGGTTTTGCTTCAAGAAGCACCTTTGCTTGTCAGGTGGAGCCTCCTGCATGCCCCCACACGCCTGACTGTTGCAGCCCTGGCTTTGCTGGGCTCAGACACCCCGTTTGTACTTGCAGCCTCTCCGAGTGTCACTCGACCTGCCTGAGGATAACACACACCCACCTGATATCAACACACAGAATCAAACCTCTGCTCTTGGCTCAAGTTAAAAATAAAGCAGGGAAAGAGCTCTTACATCATTTCGTGTGTCTTTCTGGCGTTAAATTGTTCTGTAGAGAATTTTATCAACAGAACTTGTATTTGATGAATGAAACAGGGAGTGACGGGGAATGTTTTCAGGTGGGTCTATTCACCTAAACCAATCCAGTTACCAGAAGTTTCTATGTATTTACTCTTCAGTTTTCTTAAGTATCACTTAATTTACCATTTTCACTAATAGACTGGCACACAATTTTCCAGTTAGACAATAGTTTATCCATATCAACCAATGGGTGCTGTACTCACTTTTGTGTTCACTGCATTCCTCTACAACAAAAGATTTCCTGCTGTCAATATCCAATACCACTTGATAATTTTCCTCTCTGACTTTGACAATAAAACAGGCCCCTCAAGTAAGCAGGCAGTCCTCTTGCAGCTTGAATATATCAGCAATCACTTCTGTGTCTCTTATTAATGTCCAGAACCAAACCCTCACCTGGTCCAAACTGTCCCAACTCCACTGACTTCAACACTCTCCTTGAAGGTCCAGCTCATAAACTAGAAACTACTTACACCTGATTCACAGAGCCCTCTGCTTAACAACATGCCCCTGGTACCCAAGGCAAAATTATTTCACCATATTAAACCTTCCTTTCTGTGCTTTATAACAGTACAGGCAATTGTCAGGAAAGGACAGAGATATTTAAATGAGACAATGGTCTGTGTACTGGGGCACAACTCACAGCAATAATTGAATACTGTAGTGTGTATAGTCCAAAGAAGACAAGGCCAACCCTGTGTGTGTCTAACAGCCCTCACTGGGGACAAGGTACTGATGAATCTCAGATATATCACAGGACTCACTGGGCTGCACGTTTACTCTTTCTACACTGTGAAGAGTTGTTCCTTCTCAGTTCATGGTAACAGGGAAGGAACTCTACCAAGTTATCTTTTTTTAAGTCTTTATAGCTCTTTCTTCCAGTTTCATTAATGAGCTGATGGCCGTGGTACAGCAGTAAATTACTGCACCTTTCAAAAAAAAGTAGGTGAGCAACCTGAAAAAGAGGGATTCCACTCCAGCAATTCTACCTCCTCCCCCCATCACACACCCTTTTTAATTGCACATTTGCTAAAATAGTCAGAGATCTGGATCAGCAAATGGTCTTTTTGGTGCCAGCACAGAAAACAGCAATATGTCAAAATGTCCTGTGCAAACTCGCATATCTCTGTGCATCACAAATGTGAGATTTATATGCTTGGTTTTAAACAAATGTATTTCCAAGCATGCTTTTTCATAGCAGAACAAGATGCTGAAGTTTTTACCACACAATATTTTCTCCTTTCTTTTCTTGTTTTTGGGTGGGTTGTTTTTTTTGGGCTTCTTTTTATTTTGTGTGTGTGTGTGTTTTTGCTTTTGGTTTGAGTTCACTTTGTTTGTTTGTTTGTTTGTTTTTTAACTTATTTAACTTATTAACAAGGCAAATCCCGTTTTACTTGTTCACCCTCAAGGAATCCTGCTCTTACCATTATTTTCATCATTTTAACTGTAGTGCAAACATATGAAAAGCACCTTTCTAAAACACCAGCTGTCTTACAACAGCACAGTGGCCCATTGCATGTTCGGGACCTGCTGTATTACGACTTTATTTTGCACCACCAGAATATACAGTAAGTCTCAGTTCAGAGGAGTCTGCAAGCTAAACAATATTTAGCTTTTGAGAGCAATGAGTGGTTATGATGCTCCAGGTACTGGAAATATGAGTACAGTGCTGCCTCCAGAGCCAGGGAGTCCTGAGGAGCCCAGCCTGGGCTGCACAGAGCTCCCTGACACGGCTGCTTCCAGGAAAGGTTCCACTCTTGGGCACAGAGCCACATCAATGCACAAAGACAGCTCAGATTTATCTACAGCGAGTTCCCCAAAGCTCCTGGTTCCAGATGCACGGCACAGGCACACCTAAATAATATCTGAGCAGGTTTGTTGGCTTGGGAGCAGCCTCCCACGAGCAGAGATCTGAGCTGACAGCAGCATCGGGGTGTCTGCACATCACCCAGAGCCTGGGCTAACAGGCCCTTCTGGGGAAGGATTTGTTCAGAGCTGGTTGGAGCAGCTCAGTCCCTGGGATTCCACCTGCCTGCAAGCTGGACAGTCAGGCTGCAGAGGGAGAACTGCAGGTAGGGAGGAGGGATGGGTGGCATTTGAAGATACTGAGAAGAGGTGCACCAGTTTGCCAAGATCTCCACAGTTTGCTTGTGGAAATTTCTGACACTTTTTCAATTCACAATCTAGATACTTAAGCTTATTTAAAAAAACAAATATATATATATATATATACACATGTATATATATCATAGAGTCTTAAAATTTTGCTCCTGGCCATGCTGAAAATTTAAAAAGTTATGAAATCATTAACTAAAGAAATGTATCAGATACATCAACACACATTGTGTTTTTCTCACTGCAGGGAAAAGCTTTGCCACGAAAATATAAATCTTATGGTTTCACATGTGAAAACAGAAGGCAAATTAAACTAATAATGCATAGAAGATTTGCTACATATATGAACTGACAAGCATTAAATAAAGAGTCTCTTGTTAGCCAAAATCTTGTTCCAGTTTGTAGGACGTCAACACACACCTCAGTATTGCCTCCAAAACTGGCCCTTGCAGACAGGAAGAGAAATGTAATTTGCATGAGGATAGTAAACATTAAACTAATCTCGATTTCCATAGATCAAATCTATATTTTTATTTTGATTTACTGGATATCAAGTGTCAATTTAAAGTGAATGTCAAAGAACATTAGTTTTCAAACTCCTGAAAAGACAAAAAAACCCCCTAGAGCAGTCAGCAAAACAGATCATGTTTCCTGTTCCAAGAGATTCTAGTTATAGAACTTTGATGGTAAAATAAAACTCTTTAATCTGTGGCATAATCCTGAAGATAGCATGCTAAAACTTGAAGGACACCAGCATGCAGATGTTCTGATGTTTTTAACCCCTGGGCTACCTTGCTTGCCAAGAAAATTTAATCTCCTAACATGTACATTCATGAACAGTCTACTGCTAATATTGTCTATGGGACAGCAACATTTCCTGCTGACAAGAGTCTGATCCTGAAACCACTGCAGCTGGAATTTAGATATGGTGGAGAACAGATTATTTTTAATTTAACAGGAGGTTTCACAAAGACTGAAACCTGATTTTTGGAAGTTTTCTTAAAAACCTCTACTGCAAAACTCCAGTCTCTCACATGTTCAATAAAGAAGTTAAGAAAACTGTTTTAGATTTGTGCACCTGACATGTGTTGAATTGTACTGATGGGAGTGATCACCTTGAAACCAAGAGATGACACTTGCCAGTTAAATGAAGCACACATAGAAGGCTTTATAGAGCTGAAACCTATTAATGAAAAACATCTACTTTTACGAAAACCTTGTGGGCTGTGTACAATCCTTCTTGTACTTTCTCCTTCAAGCAAGTAAAAAATGTAAAAATTGATTGTTAATCAAAAAGCACATGTTACCATATAATTATGAAAACACGCTTTTTAGAGTGATCATAACATTTTTCATGTGTAATCTCTTGAAATATGACAGCTAATGCAGAGTGAAGCTCACACTGAAAACCCCCGTGGGGTGTGAACCAGGAAAGGATTTGTGCTGGCCACTGTGCTGAAGTTAGAAATAAACACGGTTCAGATTTGTGAAGAACCACTAAGCCCTGATTTTTGTGAGCTTTACTGAATCTTCCCACCGTGGAAAGGAGGGAGTCACAGGCTGCCAAGCTGTCCATAGGCACTGTCACCTGGTGCCCAGGTCACTGCAGCCAGGTCCAAAAAGTGAGGAGAGGCTTTGCAGTGCTCTGTCCAGGAAGATCTGAATGATTAATCCATACAGCTCCTTTCAGAAGGACACAGAGAAGATGGAGTATCCAGGAGAAGAGAAGGAACCAATCCTATGAACTGCACAAGTAATTATCTGACTAAGCTCTCAGTTCAGCAAGTGCAGTTTCCAGCATAACCCATAAATCCATGCATAGAGATTTCAAAAACCCAACATATTTGAGAGAATGGAAAACCAGCTAAGAATATATTCTTATTCTTTTCCAAAACTATGACAGGTGGACACGGGACTCAGTATTGATCTCACCCCTTAGAATCTGTGCAGTATTTCAGACTCATCAAATTATTCCATGTGAAAGCCTAACTTTCAAGATTCCCTCATCTTCCACCTGAGAGTTTTACAGTGTCCATTAGCAATTTTTTTAAAAGGGCACATTTCAGGTCGTTCCATCTAGCACACAGACTGAGAAAGAGGTGGACTTTCCATGGATTTTCTGAGGTAAATCTTCCAATGATTACACATCACAGCTGCAACAATGGAATCCCTCGGAAAGCTGACTGCTGGAGACACTCAAATTCCTCAGTAATTAGCACATGGGTAAAATCCAAATGCCAAGCCCTGGCAACCTCAAGGAGCGTGCAAAGAAGCTAAGGAGAACAGCAAAGAAGTGACATCTACATGACCCTGGCTTTTTACACAATATCAGGCAGCTGGAAGACTGTTGCTCCTGAAGAAGGAGGAATGGGGGAAGGGGAACAAGAATAACTCAAGTTATTGCTTTGAAAATTTAGCACTTTTATAACTGGGACTTTAAGCTTGAGTAATTTGCCAGGTAAATTTGCTAGGAAGTAAAATGGGAAGCATTTTTTTTCTTGTTTTGATTCATCATTAAGAAAATATAATACAATACAAGCCCAGGACTGTACTGAACTGACAATTTATTATGACCTGAAGCTGCCTGGAATTTGAGTTTTATCTCTCAGCTTTTTTAGCGATGCTCTTCTCAAAATGGGCAACTTTTCAATAATCTTTGTAAATGCCTCTTAGTATAGAACTATGCCAATTGAAAACACCCAGTGCATAAGCTGGGATTTTACACCTCCTTTGGCTGATCCGAGTTTAGGTTTCATGTAATGTGTTCATGACAACAGACCTGCACCTCTGAAATGCCACAGATGCACAAAATTCCCATTAGTTTGCTAAGCCATAAAAGCTTGTTTCATGTATCCCTCTATTCTTTAGACTGCTTTCAATCAGTGGAAGTTGTCCAAGGGATATTAGTTCCACTTAGAGTTTCATGTATGAAAAATGACCCAGAACAGGAGTGAAGAGTGTTCTTCTCTATATACATAAATCCCTCAAAACCCAGATTACCTCAAGACAAAGAGGTTGGGCCTATATACCTTCACACAGGGTCCTACCTTAGAAATGTGGACCTATATTATAGGAGCAGAGTAAGTCAGCTGAGAGGGGAGAAAGAAAGCCTTGTCTTTTTCATTTATTTTATTTTTCCCTCACTGTTACTATCCCCTGTTTCTCAGTGGCCAGTGTAGGTCAGCCAGAATTTGGGTGTTAGGTGGCATAATCTGCCACCAGCACAGACCAGCAGGAAAATTGCCCCATCCCAAGAACAGAAGCAAAGAATGGAGGGAGTTGTGACTCAGAGGGATGTGTTTCAGTCGTGGGGCCTTCTGAGGGTGCAGTTTTTGCAATCCTTGCCCAGGGCTGTGCTTTGAGCACTGTCTAGTTTTCAGATCAGAATGGAATGGAAGTAGTAATGTATGGGCTTCTAGCAAATATCACAACTGAGCATCTCATGACAGCTCAAGTCAGTAAGTGTTTATTACACATTGTGCAATTTTTATGGCATAAAGAATTAGATCATCATTTATCTAATCTGACTTATTGCTATTGAAATAAATTGCTTACTTAAACAAATCAGGAAAGCCTGATCTTAGAGGGGGTGTGTTCCAACAATATTGAAAATACTTTTCAAAGCAGACCAGGAGATACTGGATGCTCAGTCTCTTTTAATGGAGAGACTTTGAACCCCCAGCCTTGAATATTTCCCACATATATTAGTAAACATGAAACAATAAAGCAACCATACATTTCTGGGGTAGGAATTTCAAATTTTCCTTTGTATATGTGCACTGCAGAATTTAGTACTTAATAGCTGAACTCCTCAAGCAAAGGGTTAACTGGGGATCTATTTTAGAACAACTGTTTCAGGACTGAGACCGACTGTGGTACATCGATGACTTCAATAGTTTATTTTGTATTAGGCCTCATAATAGCACCAGAATTTGGATAGGCTGAGACATGAGTTTCCTTTATTTCTGATCACTGGCTGTACAAATACAGTTGGTATAAATAAAGGAACGTGTCCTCCAGAGGAGAGGAAAGCTGATTCACAGATCCTCCAGATCACAGGCACATCCTACCAATTGTATTTCCTTCTCCAAATTCACCTGAAACTCAGAGAAATGGTGAAGGGGAAAACAACCTGTTTCCACTGGTTTTTGTTTTAGGGTGTGATAAAAAATATGGAAGTGACAGTTTTCAGGTGTGTCAGAAAAACATGACTTACAAGAGCCTCTAGTTACGGTTTGGAATAAATATACTTCGGACTTACAAAATTAAGCTTGGGAAATAATGCTCCAAAGAACATCCACTGATTGCATTGGGGCCTGCATGGATGTAACTATAATCCTTAAATGGTAATTGAAGTCACATGGACATTTTCCTCTCCAGATTTCTTTCAGTGATTTCAATTACCATTCTGAAGAAGTTTTACATTTCAAATTTTCATCCTGACTCATAGAGGGAAAAATTTAGACCTACAGTAGTCACGTTGACATGGAGGCAGAGAAAAGCAGGAGAGCTACCCCAAGAACAGAGCAACTAAATGCTGAATTTCATGCTGGGCTCTTATCTGGATTCCCAAAGAAAGCCTGCAAAATGGTTGCATCCCAGCTAAAGCCAAGATGATGTGAAAACATTTCCTAGTATGTTGTCTGTGCTGTTGTACAGCTTTCCCATGGGTGATAATATCAGGACTTCTTGAACTACCTTTAATAAAGAGACATCAGGCAACAAAATGTTGCAAATACCGGGACAGAGAAGAGAGAAAGAGCTGCCTCATCAGTGCTGAAATTCGACTGTCCCAGGGTCTCTGGCAGTGAGAAGAGCCATCCAGAAGCAGGGTCACACAGCCACCACCTGTGTGACCTGAAAACAGAACCAATTAAAAACTTTGGGCTTCATTTTCATCTTTGCTTTTCCTTAATTATCCTTGAGGACTGATAATAATTAAAACAGAAATCCTACATTTCACCACAAAATTACAGCAGTCTCTGCTTTCCACATCATTCCATAAATACCCTTTTCCTCTGACAAGGCAGTAACATTCTCTTTCTCAGGGTATTCTCACTCTTCATTTATTCTGTGCTGTAACATAAAGTGGGTTTAAAATGCAGCCAATCAAGCAATGTTACTCTCTTAGCTTCCTTTCTGCTTCTATGTTGTTGTTCTAGGAAATTTAAAAGCAAGGACTACTCACACTGCATAAATCCTTCTGGCATGCCATATTAGAGAGAATAAGAAATACAACAAGGATGATGTACTTGAAGAAAAGTAAAAAGTCAAGAAGGTAGTAAAGGTGAGATCAGGAATTTAGTTGTCCTGATTCTCTCCATAGTTTTTTTTTTTTTTGGTGTGTCTCTTGCCCTTCCACAATGGAGCTGCAATAATTTAGCCCTTTCTTTGGCTCTGTAAAGCACTAAGGAATGCTCAGTAAATCAAACAGGTGTGAAGTAGGTGCAATAAGCCTAACCCTTGCTTTCCACATACAGAGGTTTTGTACAAAGAAACTGTGTCTGAAAAGAAATGTAGGGTTTTAAAATTAGATTTATTTTAGATACTGAAGGCAAAAAAAACCCTCAAAGGACGTGAAGTGTTTTCTGCTAAGTCTGGATGTCACTGTAAGATTTCTCTGAATTAGAGGATTTCTTGAGCAATGTAGATACTGCTGGATGTGTGAAGAAAAGCTAAACATGTATCTACACTATTCACAAGGCTGCTTCTGATTCCAATCAAAGCAACCCAGGACTCACATAAATGGATGATATATAACAAATGGAGAAATCAAAAGGTGGCAAAGCTTCTTGCTGCCTTCCCTGGCTCTGTGCAGCTTACCACAGGCATTGTGACACCTCAATGCCATTCAGCAGCTAGAGGGAAGTGATCTTCCTTTCCTGCAGGCTCCCTGGGCACTGTACTTCTGTAGTTTCTTCTCCATCTCTCACATACTATTGCAATGTGGCTTTTTGGTGGTTTTAGAAAAAAAAGTATTTGATTTCTCTTTTGGTTGATTTTGTATCAAATTAAATTCTGAAACTGTACTTTAAAGAAACCCATATATTCCAAGGTGTCTAATCAGCACTGCCTCCTGGTCCCTACCTGAGGATCTGTAATTAATATCAACACTGTAAATTGGCAGTAATTGCTGAGCCAGTGCCACAGAGGCTGGATTTAAGCCATGGCCATTTTTGACCCACACTCTTACCACTAGTAACTAGGTACAGCTCAATGGCTTCAACACAGCTTTACAAATCAGACACATAATTGAGGTTCTGATACATTGTACTCCTAAGCCTGGAATGATTTCCTGTTTTCAGTTGTTCCCAGATTTCTGAAAGATTTATACTTTAAATGGAAAATTTCCTTTCTATTGGTAAGCTGGGTGATTGCTCCCTTCTTGATATAATAGGATATAATTCCTAAGCATAGGAAAGGCATCACTTCTGTTTTATAAGCAGAGAATACTTGTTTGTGCCTGGCTGAAACTGTTATTACATATCATTAGTACTTAGTGAGGCACAGTTGCTGGAGAGATGTGGGAGGATATTCTTATTAAAAATGGTTTCATATGCACCAACCACAATAACCCCAACTCTCCTCATGTTCTCTACTGCCTGCCCTTCTCTTTCTTATAACACCAACGCAGAATCCATTTCCCTGGATTCCTCACATCCCCTTCTCCCTGGAGGATTAGTGGCAGCCTGGACTCCAGCTGGTTCCAAACTGAGGGTGTGCTGACTGGTTACCCTGCACCAGAAGGTTTTCTGGTTGCAAGGCAGGGCAAAGGAGAGACCTGGTGATGTTATTTATAATATTAACATATAAACAAGCACTGAAGTGTGCAATATTAAAAAAGATAACATAAGTGAATACTTCTAAATAGGCATTCCTGTATCACTGCTTTCTCACAGGCAAGTTTTTGTTGACTTGTTCACAATTCTGCCCAAATTGTAACCACCACAAACCAGCACTGAACACAGGCCTAGCAGGGAGCAGTATCTGTTATTGGATCTGCTGACTAGAGAATGCATGGCCCGTGGTCCTTTCATCAGTTCTGACAACAAAGCTGCTGAAACAGGTTTAACCTAATTATGATAATCAGCCAGACAATTGAAAAGAAAAAAAGTAAGTTAGTCAGTGTGCAGCAAAGGAAACACCAGCAAAGAAAGAGGTAAAAGGTCCTGAAAGAAACTTAAAAAAATCTGTGTAATAAAGTCAGACCATACGCAGTTTCTGGGCTCTTGTGAATGACTGCTGACACTTCCACTAATTAACTTAGTCCATTTTCTCACGAAAAACCCAACTTCAACTAAAAATTACCACTAAACCTCTCTTTTCTATTTGGCTTTCTACCTTTGGCCCTCAACTCGTTGATATGCACAGGTGAACAAAAAAGGTATTATGATTTGCAGAACCTGCTTCTTTGCAGCTACTTTTGTGGTGGAACCAACAAAAAGAAGTATTCCCCTACTGCCTTTTTTTAACAAGGCCAATGGAAAATAACCCTTGATCTAAAATAATCATCACTGAATGAACATTTGGCATATGCTACATCAAAGAAAGGACAGCAGGAAAAGGAATGTGGGATAAGGGCAGGGAGCAATATTATAAATACAATGACATTAAACTCAATAGTTTGGGGCAGAAGGGGTGATACAGCCATGAGAAAGCCACCTGAGCATGATGAGATCTTACCTTCTTAAAAGCATCATGCTATTAGTTTCTAAAAAGATGAGTTCCTCCTCTGTGAACTACCCTATCAACACAAAATATGGATTAAGGGCGTGTTTGGTTGGATTATTAGATATCTAATTTACATCAACTTTATCTGAAGTCAGGTCCTAACACCCCACAGGACAGCAGAGTATTTGCAAATTCACTGGCAGGAGATGGAGCTTTCATTTTTTTTAATTCATATTGTACATTTTTAGTTGTCTTTATTTATATCCCTAACTGCAGTGGCATTTGAATGCTTGGGTGTTGTTAGATGGAATTCTCTGAGATCTATTTAGTGGATATTTTTTATGGATAGTAAGAAATTTAAGGAAGGGGAAAAAAAACCACTAGATACATCTTTTTATACTTATTTTTAAATCGATCTCGTAAAAATCATTCATGTGCCAGTATCGACCACGGGAGATGTGCTTCAGCTTTAGAGAGTGTCAGGCTGCTCACACTGCCCCTCTGTGGCCACCGTTACACCAAAATAAACAGCAATGTGTGTTTAACACCTCCCGTTTCTTCAGTCAGTGGAAGGTAACATAGAGTGAAACTCAGGTGACTCACAGCAGGTGCTCAGTGGAAGCTAAAAGTGGTGTGAACAGTTCTTAAATATATTCCTGTGTCTCTTCCAAAAACATCTCGGGCATTTTCAAAAATCCTACTTGCCCGTTGAAACACTGAATGGATGGAGGAAACACAGTCCCCAGGCAAATTTCTGAGGGTAACTTCTTAATTTTACAGCTTTCATGTGCACAGACAGTTGGAAGGCTGGGAACACAAAGAACCTTAAAACAACCAAGGAGGGAGATAAAGAAATAAAATTCAAGTACTTGTGCTCACGCTCGTCAATCCCGTCACTTTTCCCAATAAACTGCAAGTTTGCTGATAATGTACCTTAAGAGCATTTTTACTGGCAAGCTGTGAGCTTGTCAAACATCTCAGATTCACAGATGGCCACTGGAGTGAGCAGAGAAATATCTATATGTTGCAGAATTGACCTGCAAATGTGTAGCAAGTTTGATAATATCAGGAATGTTTGAAGACCTGAAAAGTAAATGTACTTTTCCAGAGGGTCTTCCTCTACAAGAATCCAAAGGTGGTTTTTTGGCTGTTTGGGAAATGCAAAGCTTTGAATATGTTGCCCCTGTTCAGCTGATTGTACGATTTGCACAGTGATTTTATTTATTTACATTCTCACAGTCTTTTTGAGGATTAATGTTTTCCAGAGAAAGATAGACAGTAGCAGATAGAAGGGCTTTATTCTGCCACCGGGTTCAGTGAGTTGGGCATTTAACTCGTCTCAAAATTTACCCTTCTTAGTTACAGCTTCAAAAAAAAAAAAAATCTTAATCTGCAGAAAGGGAATAATGGAACTGTTCTACTTGAAAGAGACACTGGGAAGATATCTCCTCTGGGGACATGCTCGTGCTGCCTGACAAGACCAAAAGAATAAAAATGAACAGACCAAAAGAGGAGAAATCCCATGTGTTTATGACATCCTTGACACGAGACAGAGCAGTAGCATATTTCCCATGACACAGTTGGTTGTGTTTATTAGGATATTACAAAGCAAGATCTGGACACAACCTGTACTGGGACTGTGATCTGAATTACAGTGTAGAAGAGGTCAAAGGCTTTCACTTATATCTCAACCTGTATTCTTAGGGGGAAAATATCCACTGTGGATTGTAATGAATATGGGGTTGCCTAAAACTGCAATCACTCTCATTTTTACCAAAGGCAGACTAGATTAAGGGGATGAAACAGGGGGGAAATGATGTAAACTAACACATATATCTGAACTCTATCAAACAAATTAATGGCACAATAGACTTCACGTGTTACAACTAATTTGCATTTCAATATCCCACAGATATCCCCTCTGCTGATTGTGCCCAAAGGATGTGCTTTCAACTTAGTTACAATCTGTTCTATTCTGTTACACATTCAATTTATATTAGTTTTCATATCTGCAGACTTATATGTAACTTTGAGAATCAGGGAGGATTACCACATTGCCGGGGGGTACTGAGCTGAAATGGAGCATATGGCTATTAATATAATTATGAATCTGTTGCTTTAGGCTACATTAGATTGCCTTTGGGGTTCTGATTCTTAAGAAGAAAGGATTGAACTCCAGTCATCCTCTCTTGGTGCAAAAGATTTGGAATAAATAATCACTTTTGTACTTTTTTTTTTAATTATTATTATTATTATTTACATGCTTCATTTAGGTAACCTATAACATGGCAAAAATTTAGACAGGGTTCTGGCTCATCATGATATTTGTGGCATATTCAGCTTCAGGCATTTGTTTTTGGTTTCCTCCTTCTGTTAAGAAAAAGTTCATAATACTTTTACAGGGCTTTGTACTTTTAAGTCATTTTAATAAAAGTCACATTTAGCTTTAGAATTGTGTGCTGCTCCTCACTTCAGTGTCTCGATGCATTACTGCCCTTTTATTCACTGTAACAGCTATCCTGAGTTACTTTCTCGAAATAACATATTTCAGACTATTGTATCTTGGGTAAGAACAAACTAAGAAGTGTTGGCCTGCAAAGAGAAGCCAAATTAACATTTTATAAGCTGGGTAACTTGAATTGCTGAGAGCCAATTACATCAAGAAATCAAAGCTTCAACTTCTCTCTTCAACAGACCAAGGAGCTTGAATTTAAAGCATCAGATAAACGGAGCTGGATATTTGCATGTGTGAATAAGAGTTGAATTAGAAACAAATCTTAAGGGTTCCAATGTACTGAAGATAAGTCCCAGATTTTCACCTGACACCTCTATCAAGCTGGGGAACAGGACACAGAGTAAGAAAATTGTGTCAGGGGTCTGGAAAGTGTCAAAGGGTGTTTAAGGCGAATGGAAAAGTGGTATTTGGAGGGATAGATTTACATAGAATTACAGAACTGGATTTTCTAACTTTTGTCTCTACTGACAATCCCCCTTTCTCTTCTCAGTAAAATGAGAATAAAGGAATTTTCAGGGAAAGGGGGAGAACTGAGATTGCTTAGTACTTTAAGTCCCACAGCATGAAAAAACAAACCCTCTTTTAAAAGTGAGAGAGAAAAAGAAGCAATGAAAAGATAGATTTACTAGAATAAGAGAGTGTAAGCAGATACTGAAGTTCTGGAGTGGCTCTGATTTACAAGGCATCAAAAAGATCCAAAAAAGAAGAAGCTGGGCACCCTTTTTTTAAATTTAAGACTTCGCATTATGATTATTTGATATCTTCCCTCAAAGAAGAATAACAACCTAATGTGACTGTGCTTAATTGAGAGCCAGGAAGGGAACGTGAGTGATTATTGTAGCAGGTATTCACCTGAAAATGAACTGTCAGCAGATACAGCTGACAAGAGAAAGATTAAAATCAAGCCTTATCTAGTAGCCCTGTCCTCAGGGAACTGTGCTCCTGTGTGGGGGGGTTGATCCTGTTTTACAGTTTGGCATTTACTCAGCGTGGAGAGAAACAAGTGTGATATTATATAAACAAGCCATTGAGCTGAACGGGCAATCATACCCACTGAAAACACAGAAGTCATCAGCGAGCTGCAAACTGCAAACCTGCCTGTCTGAACAGGCCCTGCAGAGGGCTAATATTAATCTGCAGGTCCAAGTAATAATTTTACACACAATGAAGTGTGCTGTCTCCTAAGGCAAGCAGGATGTTTTGCAGGTACCAGTTTGCAAACTGACTTGCAGAATCCGGGAACTACTATTTATAAATATCTCAGGATGTATAAATATCACCTTGTTTTGTGATACCTGCAAGTAGTTTACGGCACATCTTGCACAATATTTCACAGAGATCACTCCCCTTTTTAAAATCTGCTTCGAGCTGCCACAGCCTGAGTGCCTTGCCCCATATACAGCAGGTTTTCAAAGAAATGTTGATTTGAAACCATGATTTACCTCCTCCCTCCCTCCCTCCTGAAACCCAAGATGTACATTTTCCCTGTAACCGACACTTTCTCATAAGATTTTATTTTGATATATCTTTTTGTCCTGCAATGTTTCACCACCCAGCAGCACTCTGCTCATCTGCACTTCAATGCTAGAATTCACCAGAGGTACAGGTTTAAATAGCACATCTTGAGATGGGAACCATAAAGGGGGGAGGTGGCTCTGCAATAAATAAATAAATAAAGCCCTATCACACACTTAAAGCCAAATGCCTGCTGGGACTTAGGTTCAAAAGCACATTTGGAAACTGATCCCTTGAGAAGATATGTTTGTTACGGTGTTTGGCCTCAGGATTTAAAAGGATTTGCTTTTAAGCTGTTACTTTACTGCAAGTATGTGACTGGAGGCCTCAGGTGTGAAAGTCCTTTGATAAAAGGGACTAGTGTGTGCCAGATAGAGGGAATGAAAAGAGTGAGCACTAACAGGAGCTGGGAAGGGGAGAGCAGGGAAAGGATGTGGAAAAAGTCCACCAAGTTTAAGCAAATGCTTGGAATGCAAGAGGGATGAGAAACCATAAAAGCCCTTGAACTTCTTGTTTTGCATACATAAGTGATTACAGGAACAAATTCTTAAGAATCTGAACACCAAAGTTGCAAGGGAGGGTCATTTCCACTTAATCAGCTGAAGCTCGTCTGGAACCGAGGGCAAAACCCTCCATAAAATATTATGGCTGGAAGAAACCCCAGGGGTCATCCAGGCCCTTTGCTCTGCTCTACTTAGGCCACTCCAGACAGACAAATGTTTATCTACCTGCACTTAAAGACCTTTAGCACTGGGGACACTGCAGTTGCACCGCAGGAAATCTACTCCAGTGTTTCTTTCTACTTCCATCAGAAAGTGCTTCTTAATGTCTGACTTGGGTGCTTTGTGCTGCAACCCAGCCTGTTGCTGCTCATCCTGTCTGTAGGGATAAAAGGAAGAGCCTAATCCCTTTCTCTTTGCCAGTCTTTTAGGTATTTGATGATCCTTTGGTCTCTTAGCTCTGTTAGTCTCACCGGGCTGAGCTCCTCATACACCACTGATTTCACGAGCAAAACTGCACCTGTTCCCTCATCAGAGACTCCCAGCATCATTTAGGTTCAACAAGACCAAGTGCCGGGTCCTGCACTTTGGCCAAAACAACCCCCTGCAGCGCTACAGGCTGGGACAGAGTGGCTGGAGAGCAGCCAGGCAGAGGGACCTGGGAGTGTGGATTGACAGGAAGCTGAACAGGAGCCAGAGTGTGCCCAGGGGGCCAAGAAGGCCAATGGATCCTGGCCTGGCTCAGGAACAGTGTGGCCAACAGGTCCAAGGAAGTGACTCTTCCCCTGGACTCAGCACTGGTGAGGCCACCCCTGGAGTGCTGTGTCCAGTTCTGGGCCCTCAGTTCAGGAAGGACATTGAGGGGCTGGAGCAGGTCCAGAGGAGAGCAACAAGTTCTAATTCAGAACTGCCTTGCCAAATAAATGCTGCATATGCTGCTACATGTTGCACAGCAATCAAGATCAACCTCAAATTCTTTTTTTGGTGCTGCAGTCTATTCCAGCTTTGGTGACCAAATGCCATCCACACACGTCCTTCTTCACGTTTTAACTTTTTTAAGCTACAGAACAAAAAGAAGATCTCTCCACTAACAACTCTCCAGCCATCGTTCCACATGATTTCAGGCGGTGGAAAGCCATTCCCAAATACACTTTCCACGGCAGTGACGACACTCCTGGAAAGCTCCCGCGGCACAAAGCCTGACTCTAATCGTTGTGTGTGGCTCTGCCTCGTGGCCTGAAGGATGTACTGCAGCGGCTTTGGCAAAACAGAACCTGCTTGCAACAAAAAGACTTGTTGGCAGTTGCTCTGATTAATGATTTAGAGCTGTATTTAGTTATCAATTAGTCCAAAAATATGATCTGGCTCTTTAATCCCAGGAGTGCCTACACTCTATATCCTTATCTCACTGCCTCATTTCACTGTTGTTGTCAAACCCCATTTTTTTAATTTCAGTATCAAGTTATTCCATTTATGACAGGATTTAGACACGTGCATAATCTCAGTTGGGATCTAGAAACCATTTTTCTCTTTGGATTCCCATTTGGGTCTCAGACTATTAACTGATCTCTGGGTATGGACTGTACTGGACTCAACAGGGAAAAAAAAAAGTAGGTAGCAGTAACTTTCTTTTCAGTCAGAGAGGAAGCTCTCACATCTCATCATAGTCTGTATCTGCAAATGTGTAATGCAATTGCTGATCTCACTTGGCAGACAATTTAAATTCAATATTAGAGCAAAACTGGAATAGTATTAAGCAACAGAGAAGTAAAGATAGAGCTCATTAAAAAAAAATTAAGTACAACAAAAATCTTGAACTATGAATTTTTAAGATTGTTCCAACGGCACAACTTCACAGAGTGTTTTGGATTTCCAGGTCTAGATTATTCACTAAAACCAGTTGCAAATAAAAATGCAGTTTGGTTGCAGCTGGGGTCCAAGTTGGAAAAACTAAAGTAATACATGGAATCATACCAACAGAAATCATGACTCATTTTGCTTGAAGACAACACAGCAAATACTTGTAAAAGCTGGCAAACACAGGATTGCTGTAAGATGATGTGTCACTGCTCTGGAACAGTGCATAACAGAGCAGATTAAGGTCTTTAAACATCAAGGAATACAGGTGGCTGACATCCCTCCTGATAGTGCAGCAACAGCTCTAAAATCTTGGCAAAATGACATGATGAAAACAAAGGGAGAAGCTGAAGTGTCTGACTTTTTACACCATTTGGGCCTAAAATGTTGCAGCATTTAATCTTGAGAAAAGCAAGTACTTTTCCAGCTTTAGTTAGCTGAGATTCTGCACACAACAGCATTAAATGCTAAAGGGGGCATCTTGACATTCTCTGTATTTCCTTTTTCCATTGATCTCTTTCCAAAGAAGGAAATTAAACAGACATAACACCAGTGATAGAATACAGATGAAGAAAATGGTTAATCACATCAGACACAATTTTGAAACCAGCAGCCCATGCATGCCAGGAAACAGGGATTTATGTGGCATTTAGAATGTAACACAATCTTTTCCATTTCTCTACACTGGGGCAAAATTTTAGATTTTTATTCATTAGATAGAGCTGCAAAGTACAGCTCTAAAATGTGATTTGAATCAAACCAGCTCACTAAAAGCAACAAAACGGGAGAAGATAGTTGGGATTCTTAGCTAAGGATGCTACAACGTATGAAACAAAAATCTTATTCCCTTAACCCTAAAGATTGATTTATTAGGTCACACCAAAGGTACAGAAACTCAGCACCCCGTGCTTGGTCACAGCCCCAGTAAAGGCAAAGAGGTGGGGATGCTTCTCAGAAGTCCTCGCCAGCTTCCAAAATTTTCTGAGTCCAGGGTCTTCCAAGCCAGCAAAAGTGCTTGAGTTTAACAGTACTTGCTTGGTTTTTCCTGAATGCATTTGTTCAGTTGCTTTTAAATATGAGCAGTACTGGTTGACAAAATACCAAATTCATGAATCACCAGCATTGCTTTTGGACCATGGACATTCTCAACATCCTGCTCTGAACTGGACTGCAAGATTTTGCCTTGGTGTCTTGGAACACAATGATCCAGCAATTGGTCAGGGCTCAAAGCTCTTAATGCCTTCTATATAGCACCATTCTGATTCTGCATAAAACAATTTAATAACCGTTTGAAGGTTTTTCTACTGCATTCAAGTCAGATAACCAAACACCTTAACACATGGAACTGAGATGAAAATGAAGGTATTTTCTTTTACAGAGTGTTTAGACTCCACGTTGTTGAGATAAGTTACAAAGAGAAAAAGGAGATCGAGAATTATTGTAAAAGCAGGCCCCACAAAGCCTCTACAAGTAAGGAATGGAGACTGAAAGAAACCGCAGTTTTAGAAAAACAAAGCTTATTATGCAGTTACAAAGCGTGGTTCCGCCTTGTCAGCGCTCCTCCAGGAAAATCCAGGTGCCGGATCCCACCTGTGCCGGGATGCCACTAGGTGTCAGCATCCGCCTCTCCCAGCGTTTCCATCAGCCCTCCGGAACAGGGGCAGGATGCGGATTTGGCGCAAAGAACTTGGCTTTGCCCCAGGTCTTGGTATCTCCACATCACTGCTCATCCTGAGCTAAGTACTCACCAATTTTCTTACATGTGTAGGGTGACCAATCCTGCTTAGCTAAAAGATTTGGGACAGAGGAAGGTTAAACACGGATGAATTCTCATGCAGATGGTAGGTTGGAGTTTAAGCAATGCTTTCTCCTGGTGCTGATGCCTTTGGCAGCCAGGAGGATACAGGACCCCCCCTTGATCCGGGGTGCAAAGTTTTCCATCAGTTTGGATTAGGACCCGCTCAGGCAGCTGTGAGGAAGAGCTTCATGGCCCCAGAGAAACCCAGCAGAAGGTACCATCTCTTTCTTGGTGGCCAGAACTCTGCCAGTGTTGATTCTCACTGTCCCCAAGGTCACAAAAGGGGCCTGGGAGGAGCTGCAGATCTTGCTCCCAAAGGCTGTGTTTACACTAAATTCCTTTCTTCCATGCTGTTATCCACGACTACAGCAGAGCTGCAGCTCAGCCAGTGGCAGTCTTGGATTACACAGGCCACTGGCACTTTTAGATAAAGTTTTTGAATCTGGGCCATCTGCCAAGTCCCATTAACTTCCAGAAAGCCTAACTCCACTCTGGCTTTGAAAACCCAAATCCTAACACTTGTTTCTTCTTGACCTCTTCTGCCATTAGCTGGGAGTTCACAGCCACATCCAGAACAATCACAGCTAAAATGACTGCAGTACTTCCATGAAAATGTGACAAAGCAAGGAGTAAATATGGAAATTTAACTTGTCTGATTTGAGTACAGTGGGAACCTTTCTGATACCTGGGCATTTGAGTATTAGGATCTGTACCTACATCCAGAACAAACAATTTTTAACAGAAATGAGGAAATTAGGCAATTCTACAGCTGAACAAGGAGTATGATTTGCTCAAACAGAAAAGGAAAGCAGAATGTTTCCACTCTATAAAATAATTTTGTGCATATTGTTTCATAGGCAGATGCTTAGAAAAATTTTTCTATTGTGCCATATTTACATACTCAGAAGTGTCACATTCAAAGATACAAAGCAAAGGTACTTCTTTGAGATACATTATCAAAAAGGTAGTGTTTTGGTTTTTATTAAGATCCAGTAATCAGATATGATTTTACAGCATGTATACTTAAAATTACAACTTATGTTGATTTTCAGACATGAAAATCTGACTGAAGTTGTGCATTTATATGTGCTTAGTGGACAGAATATTTGCTATTGAAGGCAGTAAAACAAATCAAGCACACAAGTTATGTGGGCTAATTAACCACAGGAGGTTCTGTTTGGTGAATTAAACAAACTCTTCCAAACTTCAGTGTAATATCACACTATTTAACTAAAAAAGAATGTGTGAATTTTTATCAGGTTTCTTCATGACCAAGACTACGGTCATTCAAAAGGAGTTATTGAGGCACCAGGACAACACTGCCTGTGACACTGCTCCAAACACCAGCCTGTAACATTTGAGTGTATTCTGGCCAGAGAAAGAGTGATCTACAGCCACTGGTTTATTTGCTTCTGCATCCCATAATCTTTTCACTCTTCTTTGGGGTGTCCAATTTAGAGAAACCATCCCTCTTCCTCTGCTCATTAAATATGCTCAGAACACTTTGTATAAAGTAAATAAAAATACTGACTAGTTCGAAAAATGTGTATTTTTGATAGGAGGAGGTTTAAAGCCAAGGCACTAATTAGCCAACACAGATGCAGGAAGTTAGATTTTGATGATGTGATCAGATATAAAAGAAGATAATACACAGTCAAAGAGGAGAAAATGATGCATTATACCCTCAAGAAAAGGATCTGATTTGTTTGCCTTTTAAAGTCAAGTGCTGAAGCCGAATGAGCTGAGACCCAGTTTTAATGCATGGAGAGGAACATCTGTGGTGGGGATGGTCCAGAATACTCAACATATGGAACGATCAGACAAAAACCCCATTTCAACTTCAGAGGAAAAATTGCAAGCCTCCCCTCCAGCTACAGATCCTACAGAAAATCCCATGGAAAGGGAGGGTCAGTGGCACCCGGCAAAACCCCGATGGTTCCGGTGGAAGGAATCCACCTGTGGAACAGCTGGCAGCTCGGCCTGGCCCCGTGCTGAAGCAGCTCTTTTCCCTCTTAACAGAAAGCAGACTCATTTCCTCTGTGGAGCAGGGAAGGAGAAAGACATAACTCATCCAGAAGAGAACTGTAAAGTCGCTCTTTAACATCTGCAACTCAGTCATTTGGTGCACAAGATCTTTTTGCTGACAGTGCTTTGCCCACCTATCCACAAAGCTCTTTTAAGACCTTATAATGGCATGAACATCAACAATCAGAGTGGATTAAGACAATATAATATTATTAGTCTGAAGATTCACCAGATTCAATTCTCCTTCTTGCCCTCTTTAACTTTATTCCATCAATTTATGTGCTAGACACTGGTGTGATACTCAAAGCCCTTCCACAGTAACTTTATTTTTAGCAAACATCCAACAAAATCATTTTATTCTTCTAGATTCTTTTGGGACTGAGCTGCAGAGACAGGCAAAAATTCGGATTAAATGTCAGAGGCATCTTCAACCAGGGCTAAACGACTGCCACAGGCAGAGAGGAAGCCTCACAGTGAATAATATTTACAGCTGCCATTTGCCACCAAGAAGTGTGGGAATGTGCTCGTGGAGGTCTTGCATTCCTGCTTCTCCTCAGCCTCATTTTAATGCCGCTCTGAGTCGGGAATATCCAACTGTGGATGCAGCAAAGATCAGTCTGGGTGAATCACAGGAGGCTGGGTTGAGGTGCCAGCGAAAATGCACGCAGGGCTCCTCCTGCTCAGATGACAAAGCAGCACTCAGGGCAGCTCTCCCATGAAATATCTGTTCTGAGCTCTGCATGCAGAATCAGGCAATGCTGGATTGGCCCGAATGGAAAATCAGATCCGTGCGTGTCAAACCCCAGAATAATTGCATGAGGAATAAAGGCAGGCTCAGAAGGGCTATTAAGGAAAGCAGAAAAGAAGCTTTCTTTTAATTGCTGAAGTGAGATACTCAAATTAATACAAGACTACATCTGTATAATTGAAAACTCTACCACGTAGCATAATGTGTGCTAAAATAAAAGGTAATAAAGCATTAAAGTTCATGTGACATTTTAATCAGAAAGCCAAATAAATTAATTAATAAACAGAAGCGACTCAGGCAATTATTTTAAGTTTTAAAAATTAATTTGTTTACCATTACTTCATACTTGAGCTTGTATACATTAATACCAAATACACTTTTCCAGCATGTCCATGAGAATGTACTCAGGGTAATTAAAAGCAGCTAAGAGTTAAGTACTTAGGAGATATAAACAGAAATAAATTGCAACATTACAATTTAAATTCGTACCTACAGCTTGGACACCACAGTAAACTGGAGGAGGGTATAAAAGATTTTATGGACTATGTGTAGCACACCAAGATCTACATCCAGTGTGTTACTTTGAATTCCAGCTGTTGGTGAGAGCCCACAAAGAGCCATCCCAGCTCTCACCTCCCAGACCACGGGGGAGGCTCCAGCTGCTCCTCTTTGGGCTTCTGACAACGGGACAGGAGAAGCAGGAAATGTGGAGAAGGGCAAGGTGACAACTGAGCACCTTTCCTGAGCTGTCACCTGCTGAGCACAGGCATTTTATACCCACACACCCTCAGTTTTGGATGACCCTCAGACACCACCTTAAAAAAGAGCAGTTGATATTTGGCTCTGACATTTCCAACATTGGATCCTTGTAGAAGGAGCCTGAAATCAGAAATTAGAAGTTCTTCAAAGGGAAATCCAGAGAGTAACTGAGCCCTCAGCATTAAATACTAAAGAAACAAACTTCAGTTTTTGATTTACCAGTCTTGCACTTCAGTGTAACTACTTATACCCACATAAATCCAATATAATGGGAGCATTTGCCCCCAAATTGTACAGGTCTGGTTTCTACAAAGCCTTTACTGCTACTGTGAGAAAAATTAGCTTTTTGCTTGAAAGCAGTTTATTAAAAATGAAAAGATACATGTACACACAAAGCAGAATGATGAAGCACAAGTTTTATAGATCCTGCTGTGTAGGATACAGTCAATAGTAAAAACTATCATTTCCTGGTAATGAAAAGTTGCATGTGGATATTTATCATTAATGGGGACATTTATCATTAATGTGGATATTTATCATTAATGTGCCAACTATTTGTTTTCATCTGAAACTGCCTATTTGCAAGTTGGGACATAAAAAACCGTTTTCCTTGACAACTGAAACTTAAAGTTCCTGAAAAAAGTTTCTTAGATGGTACTAAATAAAAAAAAAATCATGATTCATCCTGTATGTGCCTTATGCAAGAAGGTATCAGTGCTCATGTTTTCCAGCTCAACTGACAAGCCTTGTACCTCAACTCCAACTCAGGCAGGAAACTTTCTGTACCTTGCACTGGTCTGTTATCACAGAGCAGCTTCAGCACTGTTTCCATTTATGACCAAACAAAGCACAACTAAGATTGTACTTATTACTTTCAGTGTTCCCCTACTGGTTACTCAAGCCAGTGTGCAGCAACCTCCCTTCTGAAAAAAACTGCTGCTAAGGAAACATCCCATTCCCACACCAAATCCAGGGACTGCTCATATACTGATTACTAGAATTATTTATTCATTCTGAAGTTCACTGTTATGATAGTTGAGACTTACAAGTATCTGAAAGTAAGTGCAAAGCTATTTTAGGACATAAAGCACAAAACATTTACTGCTCTTGTATTTACACCCCCCCCCCGAGTCCTTTATATGTCAAAAAATATTTCTTCAAACACAGGAAAGCATTATTCTTAGAAGACATCCCTAGGAAAAGAAAAATTCGTGTTCTCAGACTCGAAGCTAAACCCCCAAAAGCTAGAATAAGCTTAAAATACCAGGTTTCATCATTTATTTAGGGGAAATTAGATCTCTACGCTCACCTACAGCCTCTTACCACTGTCCTAGAGGTGCAGAGAAGACAAGACAAGAATAGTTCATTTTCCTTTTAAAGATAATGTTAATCCTACTCTATGCACATGTAACAGGACTAAGTGTAGGGGAAGAACAAGCAGAGCTTGCTTCATTTGTCCTACCCTAAACCAACAAAATACCTCAGAATGCAGAGGTCAGTTAAAGAACAGGTTCTTTACTGGTTGGGATCAGATCTATTCTTTTTCTAAACAGGCTTTAAACCCAAGATTCACTATGATAATCAGTTTTCAAAACTTCATTGACAAAAACTGAAGTCTCAGAAGCCAGGCATATTTCTTAAAACCTTTGGTCAATAACAAAAAAATCACCATTTGTTCTGATTCAACACAGCCTGTTCCACAGCTGCTGTTTATCAGCTCAACCACACTTTTATGAACCTGAAGGCAATATCAAAGTATCTGATATGTTTTAGAGAACAAGGCATTATTGACATTTCCATATATTAGAGGCTGAGGGAAAATTGCATATTGATGGTAGCAGAGTTGTTCCAAAACAAAAGGAATAAGAAACCATTTAAGACTTTATTAGATATGCTCTGGATGTTGGATCACCCAACTTAACAGTGACATAAGGAAAGCTTTTCCCAGCTTTGGTATTTTCTGCTTTCCATTTACTGCACACACACATTTTACCAGACAAGATGGTTTGGCTGATGTTACACATGATCAGCCACTTTCAGAAACTCTCCTGATGAAATCTGAAGCCCAAAAATATCAACAGCAAGTCTCATCTCAATCTCAATTCAGATAGATTTTAGTTTTGTTAACTTCTTAGGCCTTTAACTTCTACCATGCAAACATATAAAAATTCATGAAGTGCACAGATCATCATAGAATTATAGAATTGTTTGGGCTGGGAGGATTAAAGATCACCCAGTCCCACCCAGCTTCCACTAGACCAGGTTGCTCCAAGCCCCATCCAGACTGGCCTTGAAGATGGGGCAGCCACAGCTCCTCTGGGCAACCTGTGCCTCACCAACCTCACAGTAAAGAATTTCTTCATAATATCTAATCTTAACATACTCTCTGTCATGTTCTGCATGATTTATTTCCCCCCAAAAATAACTTTGCACTGGTAAAATCAAAGCACCACTGCTACTGTTTCTTTTAAAATCAGGATTAAATGGCAATTACTTAGAAAGGAACACTATGCTTAATTTGCTCATTTGCAGTGCTGCCAAGCAGCACACTAACTAGATACAGTTATCAGCTGCAAAAACCTTATTAAGCAGAAATAGCAATTAATTAAGGTTGCAACTCTACAATCAGAGGGTCAACACCTTAAGGGTAAGGACTTTTGTTTGACCTACAGGTGATTGCTCTCAGGATGCTCTCAGGAAGTTCAATCAGTGGGGAATGTTCTATTTACCATTTCCACACACTATATGACTGAATAGCATGATTGCAAATCAGGTTAAAATTGCTTATTTATTAGAAGGCCTTAAGTTTTGAGTCCAGATCTTACTGTTGCATAATACATAAAAACTGTCTGCAATACCAGCAGTCTAAAAACAAACACATAGGGCTGCTGGAGCTTTTGATTTCTATTGTACTTACAGGTGTGGTAAGCCATACCTTTAAAAGTTGTCTGCTAAGAGGTTTCACAGAGTACCAGCTGCACATGTTTTGAAGAAAAGGAAGCGGCTTTGAAGTTTTCACACCATTTTGACACCATCCACCCTAGTACAGCCTTTTCTTCTGGGATGCTTACGTCACATCTTATTAAAAACATCTCTGAGAACATGGAAATTACCCAGCTAGACTCAAGAAGAGACCCCTGGCACACCAGTAAGAAAACCTGTTGTAACGTCAAAGTAGAAGGAAAACCCCAGAAATTATAATTTAATTCCCATTTTACTTGAAATCTACTCTGGCAAAGAAGAAATAGAAAACTATAAACTCTACCAACTGGCCAAAGTGCTGATTTAAAGACAAATTAAGCCCAAATATGACAGAACCACAATTTCATTGCAGTTTTTCCTGTTGCAGGGTAAGGTCAGACCATTACAGAGCACACCTACATTTCACCACACAGGGGGTATGAAGTTATCCCCATCCCTCCTGTTCACACTACAGGGAGGAACAGAGGAAAAGAAAATCTCCTTCCTAGAAAGAGGCTCTTCTCCCTCTGGAACCTTCCTCTCCCTCCCTGCCTTGCTTGGCTGGTGCTTGAAGGAGCTTGGCAAGGTGCTGTGACCCTGGGGGGCCACGGAAGGAGCACAGAGTTTGGAACACTGAGCAGGCTTCCTAGAGAAGGAAAACTAAACCAGTCTGCCAGAAACAAGATGCTGTTCTTGATGATGCTGAGAAAATGACTGTTGCACTCCTTCTGCCTGTATGGCTGTGCTTGTACTGGGGTTTGAACTAACAGTAGGGTTTTTTGAGGCATGTCCCTCAAAAAAAGCCAGCATCATACTGAAAATCACATTTATAACAATTCTGATTTGGTAAAGTTTCTTGTATTTGCTGTTGGAGTTGCATGCTAAACAGTACCCACACCATGAGCTGGATATATATTTCACTTAACTGTGTAACAGACCATAAAATAACACAGGCCACACCACACAAGAATTTTGCTCATATTAGGATAGATCTTTCCTTGTTCTATCATTATAAAAAACTATGCACAGATTTATCTATGATATATTTACAAACTATTTATTTTAAATCTGTGAGGAATCCAACTTTATCAGAACCAAACCTATGAAACAAACCGTGCCAATGCTTTGCACTGAGGTGACAACCACCTAAAAGATATGAGTGCCCACGTAGCCCGTGCTTTCCTCCCACCATGGAAAGGACTGTGACAGGGAAAAGATGTCCTGAGATGGAAGTGTCATGTGGGCCAACAGCTGAACTGTGCTGACTGAAATCAGGATCCATGGCTCTGGTAATGCCAACAAAGTTTTAAATATTCTTTTTAATGAAAAGCAAAATGCTCAAGGGCCAACATTTTCTGGCTGCTATGGCATTTAAAGACCACAGATGACAAATAGTGCTGTGTGGTCTAGGGCAGCTGTCAAGATGCTGTTAAATGGAGCTGGTAACAGGGAGTATAAATCTCGTGGCACAGTGCAGTAGTTCAGGATTCTGTATTAAAGCAGCAGAGCCTTTTCATGGGTTGTCATGGATTTACTTCAGTAAAATCACTATGCCGTGGGTTGGAAGGGATCTTTAAGATCATCTCATTCCACCCCCTGTCATGGGCAGGGACACCTTCCACTATCCGAGATTGCTCCAAGCCCCATCCAACCTGGCCTTGGACACTTCCAGGGATGGAGCAGCTACAGCTTCTCTGGGCAACCTGTGCCAGGGCCTCCCCACCCTCACAGCAAAGCATTTCTTCCTAATGTCTAATCCAAACATACTCTCAGTTTAAAACTGTTACTCCTCACTCGTTAGAGTGAGGGTCTGAACCCTCATGTTCAGACAGACTGATTACCTCTGATACGGTTTGAAGCTGGCTCCCTGCCAAGTCTCCAAACCTTACCACAAGAAGTCCGTCCCCCTCCCCCCAAACCTCAGGGAGAAGAGGGAAAAAAACGACCAAGAAAACCGAAGGGGGAAGGGAAGAAAAGGAACAAAACCAAAATAAAATATATATATCCCGATAAATAGCCCAAGATCTAGCAACTAAAAGAATTAGCAAAGAATATCTTACGATTCTCCTTGGGACAACGGAGAGTCACGCTGGAACGACCGCCGGCAACTTCTGTCTCCCAAGGTCGGCAAGGCCTTACCAGGCCTCACTAGGCCTTACCAGGCCTCACTAGGCCTCACTAGGCCTTACTAGGCCTCACTCCCCAACGTGACAGACTCAACAGCAGGGAAACCCGCACCTCCAAACTTCCAGAAGGAAAGAGGGCAAAGGCCTTTCCTCCTTTCTTCTTATATCCCAGCTTATGTAAAAATCGTAGAGAATAGCGGGTAAATCTGGGCACTTCCTTGGTTACAAACTGGTCACCAAGGAAGGCCTAGACCAAACCACCACACCTCCTCTTCTCGGCCACAGTTATGCTGAGCCCTGGAAATCCATGGTGCGTTCTTGGGGCAGAAGGAATTAGATTTATCTAATCCCCTTTACAGAATCATATGGAAAACTGGTTTTCTCTCAGCATGATATTTTTTAGCGGTGTAATTGTTGACTGAGGTTGACCTCACACCGTAAAAAAACAACACCAGAATTTAACTCCTCAGAGAGTAGCAGACATTTTTCACATCCTTAAACTGAATTGTTTAAATAGTAAAATGAACTATTTTACTGATATTTTTTTCTTGCAGAAAATCCGAGCACAAATCCTCCACAATATCTGAATTTTCGACCCTGCTTTTGTTTGGAGGTTTGACTCTCTTTTTTTTTCTCCACGAAGTCACTGTGCTGGAATAGACTTCTGAGACATAATTAAAGGTAATAGCTTCAAATCAACTGCAACTCCTAAGTGTTTGCTACATACTCTTAGTTATCCATAATTGAATACGCAGTTAAGATTTTAGTCAATTTGTTTGAAAGTATTTCAGTTCATTGGCTTTATAAAATCTCCTGGGTTCATCATTACATTACATTTGCTCCATACCTCCCCTCATCCCTTTCATTTTCCGGTTAATGCTCAAGCCTATTTCCATGCAAAGGGCTGTTGCTTGAGACATGAACAAAGTGCATCTTGCTTTACTTGCATACATTTACATCCCAATGAAAACCCTCATGCTGAAAACACTTGAGTTAATTTTAGGCATTAAATTCAGCAGGAATATTCATATGAGTAAATATTTTCACAATTGCTTCTGTCCCAGAGGAGAGACATGAAATGAAATTTGAAGCCTAATAGATTACTTTTTCCTGTGAGTATAAATTTCATAGGACTACCCTGCTTTTCTCTCTTTTTTTTTCCATTAAAAGGATAGTTAAAATGATGGGATTTATTAAAGGGAAACAATCAAGGCTTAATTTATTAATGGATAGGTAACAATACAAAAAATCAAATCCATGCTTCCTTTGTGTTGGTAATCCATAGTTTTCTGTAAGACTGAAGTTCAGCCTTGCAAAATAATATGGAATTTATCCTGATGACAGTTAAATCAGCCTCAGTGTGCCCTTTTACCAGCATCCTTCCCAGGCTTTTGTTGTTTTGCCTTCATGAAGGGGGAGTCATCTACTTTCTGTAGCTTTTTAGTTGAAGTGCCTTTTCATGTTAAATCAAATGAAAAGTATTCAGCACTTAACTGTTGTTGCTGTTTTGTTACCTGAAGCATTTGCCTTTCAAAAAAAATAATAATTGAAACGTCCCGTAAGACTTCCTACCATTATGAGCTTGACAGCAGTGTGGTGTTTTGATTTAGATTAGTGGCTCATGATGGCTGCTATTAAAACTTTAGCAATACTGTATCTCAGTCACTTTTTTGTGTGTGTGTGGATATGAAGGAGCTGGTCCTTCAGAGAAGTTGCCTGATAACTTTGCAGTGAAGCACTTTTACGTTTCAAAGCCAAAACAATTCAACTGAGCTGAATAAACCTCACAAAACCAGGATGTATTTATTCCTCACCAAAGTCATTCCTTGAAATCTTTGCTTGGCAAGAAGTAACAAAAGTGAGAGACTGGTTATGATGCCCCTTTCTCATTCTGGTGGCTGCTGGGGAGCTGCCCCAGGGCCTGCAGCAGGGATCTTCCCCAGCAGTCAGGGGGAGCTTCTCAATTAGCTCTGCTTCTGTTTGACCTCCCTGAACAGATTCCATTATGTGCATTGTGTTTCTGGTAAGCTCATGATTTTCTGTGGAGAGTTTTTTCAGGTATTAATTCTGACTCTGTACAGGCTTTCTGCAGAACTAGTTCCAGTTGTTTCATACAATTAACGAAGCTGTGTTGATTTACAGATGTGATGGCCCTGCTTAGAACTCCTTAGAGCTTGATCCATTTCTCCAAATATTAAAAAAACAAGAGGTGGAAACATTGCTTCATCCCTTACCTAAATTGAGCAGACTTTCAGCAAACATCAATTAAACACTTGGAAGAGGGAATAACTATAGTATCTGACATTTTGGCATGTTATATGTTAGAAAATAATTTATAACAATGCTGATGGTTTAGTTGCAGATAAAATTCTTACTGTATATCTTTCTTCGAATAATATTTACAGATGACAAATCACTTTCTAGGTGGTTTCTGGCAGAGGAACTTTTAGTAAAAAACCATATATTTTCCAAGATATCTTCATCATTTCACTTTCTTTTTCCTTATTGTTTTTCCCCATAAAGATTTCATTTCAGTTAACAGTTCAGCAAACATGTCATTGCCTTTTTGAAGGACATGTTCAATTTGGTTACAAATTATGTTCCCAATTTTTCAGTTTTCAGCACAGAGACTTAAATATCTTTTTCTGGTGACGAACATGGCAGTAGAAATGATGCCCTGGAATTACTTTTCCTGGGAGGCCATATGGCACTATCCATAGTGCCCAGCATTCCAGGAGCACAGGAACAGGTTGGGCAAACATCTGTCATGAATGATTTATATGTCTTCCCTTGGAGAAGGCAGATGTATTACCCAACTTCTTTTATCTATATAATTTTAATATACAGTCAAAACCATGAAATTAAGTGATAAAAGATGTCAAGAAAGTGTTTATCCACGTGTTGAAGTAACTGGGAAAATAACAGGGGGAAAACATTTTTGTTTGCTTTATTTTTTACTTTCCTAACCATCAACCATCTCCCCAGACTCCTCTAGAACCCTTTAAAGCAAAGAATTAGTATATTACTTTTCCAAATAAAATGTTTAAGGCTTTCTTAAACATTCGGGACACTCCAGCTGCTGGAGCCTTCCCTGTATTTGGTACATTAAGGATCTGAAGCCACGTACTCCAAGTGTCCCCACAGCAATAATGTGGTGCCAAATGTTTGTTGTAGTGCAGGTTTAATACCAGGAGAGGAAAGCAGAGCTGGCTGGTAGAATTTAGCAGGAGTTCACTGTGTGTACCAACATCTGTGCTGGATTTTTGGTAAATGAGTGCAAACAGAGTGGTTGACAGCAAAGGCACCAGTTCTCTGAATGAGGGAAGTGTTTGAGGAAAGGCTGCTCAGATATTGTTTGCAGCAGGAGAACAAGCAATGCCATCGAGTTACCTTAACAGGTCCTGTGACACTAGAACCTCAGGCAGGCTCTAAAAATTACTTAATATGGATAAAATATTTATTTTGTTCCCTGTATAATGGATGAGCTACCTTAAAATAGCGCCATGTGAATAAACCCCTCTAGCTCCACAGCAAAATGCTCGAGTTGTCATCCTGTCTCTGCCTATGAGACATGACTGAATCAATTCTGCTTAATTCAACCATAATAATAAAATCATGAGACCTGGGGATTCCAGTCACCCCCAAGAAGGGCTCCCCAGCATCTGCACAACTGTTTATTCACTGTGGTAGTACCATCCATCTTATGCCTGCACACAGGTGTGATTTGGGCTGCTGTCCTCAGATGTGGTCCCAAAATCCGTTTCTGCAGGATGTGCAAAAATCTACTTCAATCTACCTGGTGCATTGTGTAAAATAAAAGAAAGGGACATAAAGTCCAGTAGTCTGTGGCAGTGGAACTGATTAGCACTGACTCCAGATGCTATATTAATGCAAATAGTAATCAAAGGCATTGCCTGAGCAATATTTCCAATTACTCTTTTAGTGAATATTTTGAGACCAAGATTACAGAGGAAATTATTTCTTTTTAACTACCTAGCAAGCACAGATTGAAAAGCTGAATAAAGAAGCAGTAAATTGTTATCAGCAACTCCAGCTTAAAAAGTTTAAGGCCTGAGACCTGATTGGTTAATTCTGAAGCCAAGGCTAGCTATACATTTTTTTTTCAGTAAGCATTTCTGGTCAGATCTTAGTCAACGAAAAGTCAGTTCAGTTTAAGTTTAGACCTGTCTTTGCTTCCATAGTTTCCCTGACTTCTACTCAACTTGTGGGAATTTTGATTCAGAGACCAGTCCAAGAACTAAATATCAACAGCTGATGAGAAAACGCTTCTCTCTGCCCTGCATAAAGGCATCATAACTTACACCCCCCATTCCTCGTTAATATGCAGCTAGACAATTTCTAGATCACTTTATTCATTAGCATATAAATTGCCACCAATATACAGCATTCCCAGAGCAAAAATAAACCAGTGTGAGGAAAGTCAAAGCTACTACAAAATGCCTAGTATTTTTATATCTGTAACTGCTTCAGTGAATTACAACCCAACAGAGTCAAACTGCTACACTTTGCTTCATTATACAGAAAGGCTGCTGGGATCATTCCCTCACCACTCTCAATGTCTTACAAGCTGAAATATCAAAATATTTTCTGAAGTGGGACCATTATTTCCTGTTTGGAAAGCAAGCGAATATTTTTGTAAAATATTCCAAATAAAAATCTAAAATCAGGTTGACATTGTTTCACAAAATCACTCAAACTGAAGATTATGGCAGTAAAGCCAACCCTACAGCAGTGATTCTGCTCTGCCCATGATTATGAAAGCAGGGCTGATCTTTTAATATGAATCTGCAAACTCACTGCTTTCATGGGACACAGGAGAGTGTGTCTGCATCCTGCTGCCAGTAGGGATAAATACACAGTATATATATATAAATATATACATATATATATATATATAAACAGTTTGGACACCTATACTTTGTGCCAGTTTGGCAAACAAATGAAACAAGTTTTCTACTAGCAAAAGTCCAGCTCTGCCAGTACACCTGTGTTTAGAAAGGGGCTTTTGATGTTCCAGTCTGGGAGACAAGCAGATAAATTCACTTGAGTCTTCCTGCAGTGGTTTGAGAGGATGTTGTCTCCCCTGATCATCCTGCAGAAGAGAAAGTGAGTTCCCATTTCAACCAGTGCAGTGTAAGGTCAATACTTCAGAAGACACATTTGAAAAGAGGTGCAAAACAATGTTCATTGTTTGCTCGTGGTCACGTCCTGTTGGTGTGCAGGGAGGGGCAGTGACATGGAAAGTCCCTGCAGCTGGGTTTCAGAGACATTTTTGTGAGGACACCCAGTGGATTTACATAATGGCAAATTTTTCTGTGCAATAGATGGTAATACCACGTTTTACAAATTCCCTGGAATGTGAACTGAGTTTATAATTGTATTTATTAATGACCTGCTCGCTGATCTTCATGACCTGGGTTAACATAAAGGTAACAGAACTCCAACTTTGAGGGTGGGAGCCACAACTTCAGCCACTTCTGAGATGGTTTGCTGCAGAGATATTTCCATGGGGCAGGATGGCAGCTCTGTCAGTGCACCTTGAAATAGGGGGCAACTTTCTATTAAAATTTTGGGGATTTTAATCAGAGCTGTAGGTGTTTCTCTGATGTGGTGAAATCCACTTAGTGAACTCGTCTAACTTTACAAATTACACTTTATTAGAATTGCACTAAAAATACCAGTTTCCATCCTTTCCTGCTTTAGAGATGCATTATTAGCTTCTCAAGATTATAATTTCAGGTAGTTCAATTCTTTCTCAAGAACATTCTTTTTTTACAAGAGCAGAGCTTTTGGACATTCTTGTTCAAGACATAATTAGAACAATTAAGTCATTTAGGTTAACTTCAGCAGCAAAGAATCCCATAGACTTTAATAGGAGCAGGATTGGCTTTGAACTAAGCTTAGGCATAATTTTTTCTTATTCTTTGGAAGACACAAATAAAATAATCTCTCTCACGTGGATAGATTTGCTGGTTAATTATCCACAGCATCTGCAGCACAGAATTCAGTCTTACTCCATGTCAAGTTTGGCAAGACAAATATGTGGCTCTGCAGTCAGAAAATTGCATCCTTGCTAAAAACATTCTGATATTTGAAATTATCAGGTGCTGGCTTGATTTGGTGGACTCACATGTCTACTGCAAAATGACACCTTCACCACCAGTTCATCCGTGCCTGGACTTCCCACTGCAACATTTTTTTGAAAATCTCAAAATTCTTTTATTTCCTGCTAGAGGTGGCATCCAACATCCTGAGAAAATGGAGGGGTTTTCCTACAATAAAATAGCAAAAATTCTTGTACTTGATGTGGAATTTGAATGGCAAACTTCTGATTAGGAACTGCAGCTCCCCAAGGTTCAGGAGTGCTCAGAAGTAAAATTGCTGCTGTGTAACAGAGGCTGTCCCAATGTCTGTATCAGATGGAAGCACAAGATTCAAAGGTATTTTTCTTACTGTGGTATTATTTCCCTCTATATGGACAGATCTTTTTACACAATTGCATATGAATATACATAAACCTGGCAGAAACTTCTCTCTTCTGGTCATCTGTGCAACAGCTGGTTCCAACCCAGAACCAGGAACACTGAACATACCAAATAATATCCCATCCATGGCTTCCCTTAGTAAATTATTCCAATGATCAGGGTTTCTCCCTGTTAAAATCTGTGTGTATAAATTTCCAGGAGAAGCATTGTTAATGACTACTTGCCAGTCTTTAAATACTCTTAAGTTTTGGGGTTTTTTTTGAAATTTGGCTTTAGGATTCTTTGGTATTGTTTTATATTGGTGCAATGTTCATTGCTGCTGTGGCTGATACTCGATGCTGAAAGTGCAACAGTCTCCACTTTGTCAGTGTTATCTCTGCAGTCCTGCTATTGAGATAGAGGCTACTTGGAAAAGGATGACATTTTTCACCATTTTGGGAAGTGTTACCGTTCCCTGAGGAAATGCAAACATCCCACATTCAGTTACTTTATTCAAGTGTAATTTAAAACCAGCTCTCGAGCATAATGGGATGTTACAGCCAATATTTATTTTTCTTTCATTAGATAAATAGTATTAAATTGCAATCCTTGAGAAAATTGTACAGACTGTAGCACATCTGAATGTGTTTGAGCTTGAGTCTTGCTCAGGCAAATTCTCATCATATTCAAATAACCATCATTATGCAAATAAGAACATCCTCATTGCCAAGCAAGTTTTAAAATGGATGTTTGTTTTTTATCATGATGAATTATCTTCCTCCTGGTAGCAGATAGCTACTTGCAGCTCGGGGGAGCTGTTCAGGTCCTGGTTATTCTTCAGATTTCTTTTGCCAGTTGCAAGCTGCCTCTTTTGCTAGTTAGGATACACTCTGATTGCTCTTCTTCCCATGTGTGTTGCTTGAAAAACAGCACAACCAAGCTTTTCTCATCACCAGGGGTTTGGGCTCATTGATGCTACTGAATTTGCACATAACAAATCTCTTGTTGTGAATCAGGCAGCAGCAACCCCAGGCTGTTGTCTTCCAGAGGCAGGTCAGCATTTCATGCCAGCAGATGTATGGACACCCTGGGATTGCAGAGCAAACTCTGGTCGAGGGAGTAACGCCCCAGAAATTGTGAGATTTGGTACCCAAATGTCAGTGGATAAATGAATAATCTCAGACTTAATGCAGCCTCTACAAAGACATCTCCCAGCTGTGTGAGGTCCTCACGCAGAGTGAGACACACCCATGTGTGGAAGATTCTGTATCCACAGTAATTCCAGGGCTCTGGTGCCCTCAGTGTCACAGAGCCTCTGCTCTGCCCTGTGCTCAGCTACACCTGCAGGGCATGGCAAGGGATGTGGTTTGACATCCCTGGGAACTGGCAGCACTCCCAGCCCATCCAGGGATTCACACACTGATCTCTTATCTCAGGTTCTTCCACGGTTCTGCTGGTTTGTAAAAAGCCTCGTCAAATATATCGGGCAACGTGTTTATGCCTCAACTCCATCCTGGAACAACTGATTGCAAGTGTTTGATGTTTAAAACACAATTTATTTGCTCTGCATCTGTGCCATGATCTGCACCATGGAATCCTGGTCCTACACACTGCAACAATTAAGGTGATGTAAAAACTAATAGCAGAGTCAAAAAGCAAAGGATTGCAGCAAGTCACTTTTTTTGTTTGACTCTTTTCTTCCTTGTCTACCTGGATCTCATAAAAAATTTTGCTTCAGTGATGGCCAATATACATGTTAGAAATAGGCATTAAATCTCCAGTTTGCAGGATATTGACTCACAGCCTGCTTTTCTAGACTTGATTTTGATGTTTCTTGCACTTATTTTCCACAATACATGAGAACATATGAAATACAACTACTTCAGCTATCACTGTATGAGAAGAACTGTACAGTTTGGAAATCATGGTTTCCTTATACAAAATAAGGTAATTCTGTGAGACTCATTTTATTGCATCACTAGTGCCTCAAAGTTAAAGTTATTACAATTCAAAAAAGTGCAAATAAAAGGCTCCTCATGTTTTCTCTTTGATGCATATGTTGTGCAAAAGGAATGGTTACAGTATCTAGCCAAAAGTTAGGATCAGTATTACCACATTAATTCTTAATACTTAAAAATAAATGGATTGTTATGGAGATGACAGTGTCAAAAAGATTTCTTACTCACTTTGTTAGGCTATCACCAGATTCCTCTCTAAACTGTGCAGAAAATGACTAATTTTCAGTCCAGTTACAGATATTGCAAACAAAAGGCAGAGCCTCAGTTATTTATGACAAAGAGAGGTGCAAAGTGAAACATGGCACGAGAACTAATATCTGTTGCAGGACATATTTTTTGCAGATGATGGTCCATTTAACTGAAGAAATACTAGTTCTATGAAATCAGAAGAAATAAATCTCATTAAAATCCCAAGTCTTTTACATGATACAGGATTCACTATAAATTCACCAGTGCCATCTATATCTAAACATATAAATCCATAGGTTCTTCACTCAGAGAAAATGTCTACAATCTATCATATATTAAATGATTTTTCATTTTTGCTTCCATGATATTCAGAAGACAAAAGATCTGCAGCAGAAATAATTCCTTCTGTCCTAGCTTTACAAAGTTTGGTTAATGCAATGAACAATAAATAACAAACCCAATCCCCCTCATATTTGGATTAACCACAACCTTCCACACCCTTTCTCTTCTTTTCTCCTGGTTTTTCTGCTGAGCATGCTGAGGATTAAGGATTCAAAATAAATAGCTGGAAAGGAAATGCTTCATTCTCTGCAGAGACATAAGAGAATGTGTAAGTGAGCTACAGGCCAAGCATGCTTGTTATGAAAACAGCATTACTCTTATTTATATTTACAGTTAATGTTATAGCCTCTGTAATTTAAAAATGCCACCAAGCTACTCGAAAAGGAAACATAATCCATAAATAGCTACTTTATGCACACTGTCTCATTTCCAGTTCAGTTAAGCAAATAGGTTTTTCCTCCTCTAGTCTATCAGCTCATCCTATGAAGTTATGTCTGCATGCAAGGGTGTGCTACAGGCCAAAATCTGCTTTCATTTTTATCTTTCTAAGATCACCACCTCAAAAGAAGCTGAACAGGACATTTCCTGTGACCAGCTTCTATCCCCAGCCATTTGTGTGTGATCCCGAAACAACCAGAGTTCCTAAGCACGGTTGATTATAAATAGTGGTTAGTGTGATTTATTTATTAAAAGACCCATTTATGTGTACTCTTTTATGTACATTTCAATTTCTTTGAAAATGATTCTTTCAGCAGAGCAGTTAAATGCCCCTCAGATTTCTGAATGAATGGAACATTTGTTTTAGAGTAGATCTCCACATACATATGAAATCATGAGATTTAAATTACTTTTCTAATCAATAGGGAGTGGGGGTGGTGTTGACATTTTAGGCTTTTTCTCTTCACAAAAACAGAACAAACCATGCACGATACGAGAATTCTTGTAGCTGCTGAATGCAAGAGGGGAAAGTCTGGAAGGAATATTACATTTGTTGTAGCCTTTTCCAACAGCATTGATTTGGAACTGCTTGCTCCCATCAACCACGGAGAAAGTAATCAAATTTGTACTTTTAGTCTTAACACAGAGCTAAATCCTGGAGTGCTCAAATTTGCTTTTGTTTTGGAAGGATCAAAGATCTGCCCGAGTTTTTGTGAGCAGTGTGCTGTCTGGTCTCACTTTGATTCAATCAGGAAATAGATGATCAGCTTTTACAACGCTCCAGGGGTCGCTTGGGTGGAGTTAATGAAGAAACAAAAGGTGTAATAAGGCAGAGCTCTTCTCTGAGGGACTGGGGTTCCAAGGGGGGGCGGCTCTATTAGGAGCAGATGAAGGGGAAGGAAAACATTCATCAAGTCTGCCCCAACCGTTTATTGACACGCAGCCTTAGTGTGCGTGAAAAAGCTGCCACAAATGCTCGCTGGAATGAAAAGACATGGATTTAAAATTCATAATTCTTTGTTCTGGGCTTGGAAGAATAACTCAGTGACAAGAAACTCTTGCAGTCTACTTTTTTTTTTTTTAAAAGGACACTTGGATCTCAAAAGGACAGACAGAGCAGGATGCTGAGCAGTTCTGTTTTAACTCATGTTTATGTCCAATGAAACTTTCCATGACAAAAGGTCTGTACAATAGCCCATCTTGAAGGATAAGAGATGTATATACATGCACCATGATATTTTGCAAAGGGCAAGAATGTATAGTCCCATTTTAAAAGACAAAAAAGAACATACTGGATACAAAAATTTAATTTTTTTTTGCTTTATTTTTGATGAAAGGGCATAGTATTCCACTGCAAGAACCCTCTAACTGTTTAGATCTTCTGTGTTTGGCTTGTTTTTGTTTGCTTGGTTTTTTTGTTTGCTCCTCCCCCCCTCAGGCAATTTTAGAATCTTGGGGTATTTTCTAAACATTAAAGAAAAACTACGTTGCAAACCAGTTCAGTTTTGCTTCCACAGCTGATTCTAAAGGGGGATCAAAAATGTTAAGGGCAAAGAAACAACTATTTTTGAAAACGTGGCTGCATCACTAAAGTGAAATAAATGAGCTATAGCCTCTTCTTCTTCATAGAGTTGAGTTCAGCTTTGAAAATTCTGTAAATGTTTGCCCAGTCTCCCCAGTCTGCCTGGATTTCACTGTAGGGCCCTTCACACAAAGGAAATGGGACTCTATGGCAGGGATTTAAAGGAAAAAATTAGAAAAGGAACTGTGGAATTTATTAGAGGTGTTGAAGTGCCAGTTAGAGCTGGTTAAGTTCAATTAGGCTAAGGACATATTGTGTCTTTGCCCAGATCTGAAGGAGGGAAGAGCTGGGGAACTCCCCAGACCCCTCTGTCCTCTGCCTTCTGGAGCAGTGGCCGGGTGAGCTGCAGCCCCTGCACCCTCTGCACCCTTCCCTTGGCAAGGCACCACTCGGGAGATTTTAGCTGGGGTTAAAATTAGTTTTCCTTTGGTTCATAAGAAGGTTCTTAATTCCTATAATGCAAGTGTTGTTTATCCAACGTAGGGAAATAATGTATTTATTAACAGCACGTTTAATGGAATAGCTCAGCTGCCTCATGTGCACAGAGTACGTCATCTGTGTCCTTCTTAATGACAAATAATTTCTTTATTGTCATCTTTTTAACTTGATGGAATGGATGTGTATGTTAACAGTCTATGCTGTTTGGTTTATTCTTCTGATAGGCTAATAACCCACTTTGCTGAAGAGTGCACAGCTTTCATTTCTGTCATTAACTACAGTGACATTAGAAAGAACTCAGATTGTGACACCGGGTGACACAACGAGTCCATTTTCCTGATCAGGCCATTTGCAAAGTTTAGCAGAACCTAAACTACGATGCTGTGGTTTAATATTTAATCCAGTGATGTTTATAGCAGGCTCCAAGAACAGGAGCAATACTTGTTTCCCAGGCTGTAATTCTGGCTAAGCACAATTCCTCTCAGTGTCCTGCAGCAGCAGAGTTATTACAACACTGCAGCACGTTCTTCAGTTAAAATGTTGTACCAAGCTCAGAGAGAGAGAGAGAGAGTAAAATAAATAAATGAAAGTGAAATCAACTGCTCTTAAATAAAACAGGAATTGCAAAAGGATGTAGCTTACCTTGTGAGCTCCATTTCATAATGACAGCTAGTTTATTACACCTTTTACAGACCATGTGTTTAATCAATATAAAACTCTAATAATGTAACAAGATCCTGCAATGTTTTCTGGCAAGTACTTGTAAATTTTTCTGGAATACTACTTGTTAAACAAAGATTAAATGTGGCTATTAAAAGCTGGCAATAATGTTCCAGGAGGAGAGCTTTATTTCTACACATGAAATGGGTACTGGGGAAGGATTGTTAGGCTCTGTAAACTTAAAAAAATGAGGTAGTGACAGAATAGCTATTACTTTATGTAAATTGCCCTAAAAGCAGAGTTACACTTGCTTTGGACTACATGACTACAAGATTCTCAGCAATACAGAAAGCAAATAAAAGTTGTGTTGGTTCCTGTAGAGTATCAGATCAAATTAAATAGTATGAATTGCATCAATTACATGTCTTAATTGATGCTGTTTGATTACATCACCACAGCATGCACTGCTGAGATTATTACTCTGTCGTGGTGGCACTGGCCTGACTGTTGGCAGTTTAATCTTCTGAGTATAAAACAACTTGAAATGATGCTGGACATAACTGAAGTTTTAAATTTCTGTCTAAATCAATGAGTGCCAGATTAAGGACATCCTCACTCTCACTGATGATCAGCTATGCACAGAAAAAGTCTTTCTGATCTGCATGAACATCAGCTGTATGAGCTGATGTTCATTATAGAAGAAGAGAGTTCAAATCTTTGACCTTTGAGCAAGAGTTAGGAGGTTTCAATGCTGCAGAATATCTACTTAATCCTTAAACAAATGCTAAGAGCATGCCCAAAGCTTATATTTCTTTCAGGAAAGAAAGTGAAGCTGATGCCCATAAGCAAGAAGATCATCTGCATGACAGAAATTTAACATCTCAGGAATTTGAAGTCAGCAGTTAATCTCGTGGTTGAAACATAAGCCTATGGAATAGAAAAAAAAACCATTTCCTGGGTCTTCCCAGACAGGTTTTGTGCATCAGACCCCATAAAGAGCCTGATTTTGCTGAGGTTTGAGGGGTTGACAGCCACATCTCCAGCTATAGGCTGCTCCTCCTTTTGAAGCTGAAGAATGAAAAGCAGGTGGGTCTGGAAGGAGAGGAGACAAAATAGAGCTGAACTGCCCTGTAGTGGTTGGGCCATCTGACTGGCAATACTGCTTATCTAATTCTGTTGACTGTTGCATATGAAATTAACCTGGGAAAAAGACCCCTTGTTCCTTATTCCCTCCCAGGTGAGTGCCTTAACCACTAGATTTAGGAGCAACTCCTCCTGACAGAGGCTCCCCATAGGAAAATGTGATTTTGAATTTGCAATTGAAGATCATTCCCAACTTGCTCAGGCAAGATCTACATGTTTACTGCATGTTGCCAGTTATGTAATTCAGTGTTAAATCTAGATTTATGTGATTTTGAGATAAAGGTTACATTTGCTCCAATCCTGGGATAAACCTTGCTTATTTTTGGAGATCCTTGAAAATAAACTCTGAGACAAGATCTGTACATAAGTGTTCTTACAAACTTAAGATGATCAATTAACAGTTACTCTCTTTTTTGGCAATTCTCCTGGCCAAATAAAGTCTTTTGATGCTCATCCAAAGACATAAGAGATTGCATTTTTCTCCTTGTGTAAATCACAAGCCAGACTTTTGAAGTTAATCATGGTTTAATGATATAAACCCCTGTGAGTTAAGATGAGAATCGGGTGAAGTGCTTAAAACCAAGTAGTGAAAGAATCCTCTCTTAAAAACCACTAACTAATTTCTTCATAAAACCATGAAGTAATGATTTTGGAAAACAAAACACAGTATTTTATTTATACTCCTTCAACTTTTTATATAAAAATCACTGTAATTACTCTAATACCTGTCTCTCAAGTATTCAAAGCTAGTGCCTATCAGTGTATATTTACTCTTGAAGCAACTTTTTCTCCATGTTCATCTCTTTGCACTCTGTGCTTACAGGCATCATATTGCCATTCATACAGGTCAGGGAGACATAGATGGAACCATATTTAGTTATGCTCATAGGTCAATTTAGCTGGAATCTTATTTTGGAATAATACCAGGAAAAAATACTTGAAGCTACAGCAATGAAATGGTTTTGCCTTTTGGTTTGAAATGGTTTCATTTTAATACTTGGTTTTGGTCTCTGTTATAAAAGTTGATACAGAAAGAAAATATTTTTACTGAGTGAATCTAATGTAAAATCCCTTGTGAATTTGAGCTTGTCATCCTCAGAGTGTTAGTGCTCATACAAAGCTAATTGGAGAGATGAGAATGTGGCACTGTAGACTTTCTAAAAACCTTTGAAGATTAGACATAACTAAGAAAATCCATGTTTTGCCCTGGACTGTACTGCAGTACTCGGTGATCCAGCTGTGTTATTTCACTTCCCATTCTGATAAAAAATGTCCATCTTCTTAAGATGCAGCAATAAGAAGCTTTCATATTTATTTGTGAGCTGTTGGGAGACGCTGAGGTAGGAAATTCTACCAGCTGAATGCAAAGCATTTGTACTGAATGTAGATGATAGGAACGACCATGACTCAGGGGTCCTGGGAGCATTAACTCCACAGAAGATGTTTCCTTCTCTTCATTAACCTCAGGAAAAACCAGTTTGTAATGACCTTGGGCACTGAGGTGCTCTCTGAGCTGTGTTTGCTCTCAGTAGGCTCTGAGCTGGAGCTGAGAACTCTGTTATGTTTTCAGAGAATTTTATTTTGTGCTAATATTAAGGCATTACTGGGCATTTTAATGGAGTTATGCTCTCACATGGCAGACTGAATATAGGTTTCAGAGAAAGTAACCTAGAATCTATTAAAATGAGATGCTTCTGAGCCTGAGGGACCAGCAGGCTACAGGTGAGGCCCTATGAACCTTTGCAAGGGAGGATTGTCTGGAGAGCAACTGGTTTGAGCAGCAAAGGCAAGGCTGTTCCACCCAGGACCAGGGCTGTGAAGAGCAGAAAGCAGAAATCAATTAAACTTCAAGCTGCTTCTGTCAGTAATGGCTGACCCAGCTGGAGCAAAAAGTGACCTGAGAGGTGACAGCATTCAGTTTAGTACTCCCAAGAATACAGGGAACATAAAATAGTGTTCCCAGTGATGGCACTTCATAGAAAGTTTTAATCTTCACTTGGTTGACCTTGAGCTTAAGCATCCCTTGTCTTGTACAGGTTGAAATGGGATAGGTAATGGATAGTCTGTCCTCCTGCATAGCCACAGCTTTATATTCCAAAATAAAAAATGTACTCAGGGTTTAGGGGGCTAAAGTAGTCCTTGATACCTTTCAGTAATAGAAGCCATTTTTTAGGTTTTTTTGTAGTTAACACGACAGCAAATGCTGCAGTTTTCAGGCCTCTGTGTCTCAGAGTCACACCCTGGGTGAGAGCCCAAATCATGGAAACACCAGCTCAGTGGAAGAAGGGAATGAGCAGATGCCAGTACATGGTAGGATTAACATTATTCAGCCCAAGGAATGAATATTTAGTGTTCTCCCATGCATTCTCTCTGTTGTACTGTAGATGGGTGGCAGCTCTGGGAAGGCCTCTAATCACAAAATGCTGGGCTGTTTCCAAAAAATATATATGTTGATTGGTAATTGATTATTTGAAAAAATTTTGTTTATACATAAAAGATTTTCTCTGAGAAAGGCTTTTGTCCCACGTGATTATTTTGTCCTGGGGGACAATACAACCAAATTATTTTGGAGGAAAGAGGGTCAAGCTAATTCATGAGTGTTCTGGTTTGTGCTTTCCTAAGCTGGCTTGACACTAATCTGTGATCTCTGGCAGCTTCCATGGCAGGAGTGTTGCTCCTGTGACACACTAGAGTGCAGTGTCAGCTCAGTCCAATGGATTTAAACCTTTGCATTCCATTTTCCTGGTAGAAACTGAAAGAGAAATCCAGCCTTTCCCTTCTCCCATACAGGTTTTAAGTGGGCTCTTGGAGTTGCTGCGTAGCTTTTACTCAAAAAACCAGTGTAACAGCCAACAAACATGGGCCTGCTTTTGTGGCTTGGGGATGGCTATTAGAACAACAACCCCCTTCAGGTGGAATTTTAAACATCTTAGGTAGTTCCTGATAAACCTGGTTTAGAATCAATCCATTAAAAAAAAGAAATCAAGCTTTTTCCTAGTTTCCTAAACCATCTTATTCACTCCCTTTGCTTTTTCTTTCAGTTTTGCTACTGTAAGTTCATTGCAGCTTCTAATCCCTCAGCTTTCCAATTTTGCATGTTAATTTGTCTCTTTTCCCACAGAGTCTTGTTTTCAGAGTTGTTTTGGTGTTGTCACACGTTCATGGAGCTGGTGTAATTTTCCCTTCCCCAGTTTCCCTCTCCAGCAGCTCCAACTGCAAGGACAGCCAATGTTTATAGCGAGAAGGTTAAAATATTCTAGATATCTTCAGTTGCTTCCTCCCGTTTACTGACTCTGCAGTTTCAATATAAAATCTACTATAATGTGGAAGCAGTTTGCAATATACTGTAAGGGCTTCCTACCATATGCTCTCCCATCTGTGATAAGAATGAGGGCTTTGGAAAAAAAAGGCAAAAATTTCAGTGTGACTGGAGTTGAACTGTGTGCAATTTCTGCCTGCTTTAAGGAAGCCTTGAAAAGTAAATACGTGTATTAGAGGTGTCATGAATCCTTCTACCTCCTGTCTATTCCACTTTGCTGATCAAGCATTTTCTGTGTTAAAAAAATAACAGTTAAGGTCCCTGGAGAATTAGTGGAACTGAAAACATCTCAGGAGTTCTAATTTAGTAATCAGTTTGCAGACACTTCAGTTGATGGCAGTGACTTTTAGACCCTTGGTGCTGGCTGACACTTTGGAGAGGGCACATATAGCTTTGTTATAAAGATTAACCACAACAAGATGTTAAACTTCAATGCAAGTGTCATCATAATTTCTTTAAGACCTTTGCAAAGCCTGCCTGCCATGGTTACATGTGGTATTTCTAATCTAAGGGTGGCTGGAGCAGGAAAGAGGTGTGACAAGATATTTTAACACCCCTCCATCCCCCCCCCAAACAAAAAAACCTACAGAAGAAGAGAAAAAGAGGAACTGTTTAACTTAAAATGTCTCTATGGACATTACTTGAAAATCTTACAATTTTCTGTGTTACAAAGATCTTCCCCCTTGATGTGTCTGGTATTTCTGTCTCTTATCATAGAGGAAGAATGAAATCAGCACACCTGGATTTGGTGTTAAAAGGTGCACTGTGAGTTTGGCTCCACAGAACTACTCATGTTGCTGCACTTGATCTTCCATTCGTGAATAGTTTATGAAGAGTCAGTAAATTATTAACCTCTAATAGCATTGCAACATGGATATAATAGTAAAAAATGAAATAAGCACTTCACTGTTGGGTGTTACCTATAAGCAGATAACAGAATCCATCAGATTTAACAACTGTTTATCCTTCATTAAAAATCTATTAGACTTACAGTTTATAAACCAACCCTAAATATGCAGTGTGACTTAAAATGTGTAGGATCTGGTGTGCAGACAAAACATTTCAGAAAAACTGTGCCAATATTTTGGGCAACAATAATTTTTTTTGAAAGGCAGTAGAGATACAGGAAGGGAAACAAATATTTTCTGTGTCCCTCAAAACAGCATTTGATTAGCTAATTTAAGGGATCTTATGCTTTTTGAAGCCATATTAAGCAATATAGTCAGTCAGCACACTTAAAGGGACTCTACTGACTGTTCTTTGATACCTAGAAATGGAAAACTTTACAAACTGAAGGTTTTACTTTTTCTTCCAAAGCCTTTGGTTTACTGTTTCCTCATCTTCACGCTTCTGGCTGTCTTTTTTTTTTTTTTTCCCCGGTATAATTTTTATAATTATAATATAGATTTATTTCAGATGCCAATTCTTGTTTCATTTTGGAGGAGAAAATACGTAGTGCCTCTTGTAAAGGGTGCCAGATGATGTGTGGAGCCTCAATGACCAGCTGAGGCACTAGGGGTCACTGGCACTCCATCGTTAGCAAAGTCTGGTGACAAACACGGTTGGGTTTGGTCTCGGGAACAAGCCTATTTTCCTACGAATTGTAGTAATATTTGCATGCCAAACAGGTCTAATGTCTACACGCAAATAGGCACCATATGTGTTTACAAAGCTATGTTTGTGAAAGATCACAAACTCTTCAGGACTGGTATTCTTTGGGTCTTTGGGTTTCTCGTTCCTTCCAAATTCTTGGGCTGTATTGTGTTTCTTCCTGTGCTTCAGACTAACCCACAGCCAGCCTATAAAATGCTCTATCCATATGTCACTGGGTCTTGGAAAATACTTAATTTTGTGATCTAACTCACAGCGGCACCAAAATGCTCTCGCTGCAGGGTTTTTGCAGCACTGGGCTCCTTGTTTGTAAGAGATGTTGGGCACAGAACCCAAACTGGTTCTCAAAATCACTGAACAGCTGACATCTACTCACAGTATTGTGTTAAAAATATAATTAGTGTATCTAATGACCCTTAAGCCAAAAACTGTCAGTTGATAAAGCATAAAAGTGGCACTTTTAAAAATCCTGTTTAATAAAATTGCTGTATTTTCAGTGGTTTTTCCTCTTGAAAATGAATGTCTAAATGACAAATTATAAAAACTCTGTCCAGGTTTTCCAAGAAGGGAAGCTGGTAGTACAGGCAGGCAAATGTTTTCATCATCTCCATAGTAATTTTAAATGGGCTTTGCCCTCTTTGCTTGTAAAGCATCATATCAACTTGTCTTTAGTTACATCTCAGCTCAGCCGTGGTAACATCCTCTGCTCTGTTATTTCACGTTCTCTGCTCCTACAAACCAGTCATTTTCCAATTACTCCACTGGGAATGGTATCAGATTTCAGACTGGCCACTGTTGCCTGGGAACATTCCCATTCCAGCCATTTAGATCACTTCACCTGTTGTAACTTGGCAAGTCCTGGTACCAACACCCACCTTGAGGCTTGAGTTCAACCCGACTAGGAAAGAAGGAATTTTGTTTGTACCTATTAATTTTCTCACTATATATATATATTTCTTCCTGTAGTGATTTTTTCCCCCTGATGTGCACACATATTAGTTAGTTTATTTATTGAGCTTTCATTCAAGCTGGCCTCTGTATCTTAAAAGATTTGGTCCTTATAAATCACTGGACTTTATAGTACTGTGAGTACAGTAATTTGCAGCCAAAGCAGCTTTTAAAATCCTACCATCAGATGAAACAGGTTAATATATTAGTTCATTAATTCAAGTGAAAAAGCCCCTTAGATACACTTTTTGCCTGTTAGGGTGATGCTGATGTGGCTGATAAGAGCCTGTGTTGTGATAAGGTTCTTTGTCATGTGTAGAACTCATTTGGAACTCAGATATTTCTGAGTTTTCATTGGAAACAAGTAAAGGAGAGTGAAAATTTTGACTGACATCACCTACTTTTTCAGCTCTTGAGAACTGACAGCAAGCCCAGCAACATAAAGTAGTCTGATAGAAATATTGTTCCCCACTAAGGTTAGTGTTTGATCATTAAGGCACTCCAAGGGGCATTACCATGGACAGCAGAACTACCAGCTGTCAAATAGATTTTTATTTCAGTCTGGTGAAGATTTTTAACTGAATCTGCTTTTGTCATAAAACAGAAGCATTATAAGCAAACCAAGCAATTTTATTATTTTCCTATGTGGCACGAGTGAAGAGCTGAGAATTAATTTGGAACGAGTTAACCGATATTTAATGCTCCATTTTGCTGTCACTGAAACAAAAATCTCAGTGATGGCTAGTGTTAAAAAAGCGTAAGAAATCAAAATGAAACGGAAGAGTGTGACTCAGTTTGGTCTTTGTGGCACCTCCCACTATCTTGTTCTGATTTTCCTGTTATTTGTGTGGGAGAATCACAAAGTGACTTCAGCTGCTGACTGTGACACAGCTGGCCAAGATGCAGGGAACACATGGATCAGAAGGAAGTCCCTTCCCAAGGACTCTGCATTACCCAACAGAGGGAAAAGACCACAGATAGATGTGATGGAGAAATGAGAGATAGAAATGTGAAATAACAGTGGAACAGGTTATGTTTTGCCTTCTGAATGGCAGCCACAGCACACCTGCTGCTTCATCACTGCTGAAAGTTTTGAGGACAACACACTAAATTCTGCAAAATTGCTGGGAGGTCAAACTGATCACGCTGATTCCTTTTCATCTTCTGAATCTTCCACTCTATTTGCTCCTCATTTTGGATGTTGTGCGGTAACAAACCCAGATAATCCATTTCGACGCCCTCTGTGCAGTCCTCGAGCAGAGGAGAAAAAAACAGGAGCACAAAATCGGAGTAAAAATCTGTCTCCCTCTAAAAATCAATGGCAAAGCATGTACAGGCTTCAGCAGCATGAGGATTTTTCTCTCAGAGTTTAATTGAAAGTGAAAAAAATGTTTTTGGAGAAAAATGTGTAACTGCTCAGTTTAAAAGACTCAATAATATGCCTGGATCTTCCAGGTCTGTGGGCACTGAGAGGGAACTGTTAAATGCAGTTGGCTTTAGGAATGAATTGTTTGCTTTCAGATCACTGGATATATTCTGTATTTCCATGTCTTTGTTTGTTTATTCATTTATCTGTAGGACTGTGGGATATTGGGCAGAAGAACATTCCTGCTGGTGCACCTGGCTACAGGCTTTTCTTTAATCTGCTGTTCTTGGCTGTGTCAATGGGGCTTCCCCCTGCCCTGCACTTCTAGCCTGTCAAAGAGGGACCATTACTGCTGCCCAAAAACAACAACCTCAAACAAAAATGGGAATTGATAAACTGATCAGAACAATTAGCAATTTTAATTATGTAAGGTGCACTACATGTATCAGCTGATACATCACGTTAAGGATGAAACAAGAAGTCTCAGAGTGAGGATGGATTTTCTCATTAGCTTGTTGGATGCAGATTAATGAGTTTTCTACCTTTCCCATCAGCCACAGGCTGGGGGGATGCAGGTCCCTTCATTCTCTCTCGTGTTTTCCTAAAGCCAGTTCTTCCTTCACAATTAGTCCTGTTAATTACCCAGAAAAGATGAGGCGTATTTGCCAAAATAACATATTGCTAATGAAACAGGAAGATGTTTTTTCATTACTGAGTTGTCTGAATTGATGTGATTTTCCATGGGGGGAAGGTTTTCATCACAGAAGCATTAGCCAGGATGGAGTTCTGTGCAGCTGAAGCGCCGTCACCTGCACTCGTAGGAAGGAACTGGGATTGGGACACCCACTCTGCAGAGGGAAATTTGACAAGTGCCATAACCTTCAGCTGTTAATTCTGTAAAATACCCACTGAAGGAAACGGGAGATTATTTCTGTGCAGGGCACATGCAAGAAATGGGTGCATTGCTCATTTATTTATTCAGTTTATTCAGTTTATTCAAAGCTCAGTTGGCTTTGAGACAGGCTTGAGACCCCAACCTGGTTTCTGGGGATAACAGGATAGTGGAAGAGGAGGACGAAGATGTTGACAAAATATTGTGTCCATTACTACCTACTAAAAGTAAAATGTCTGCAGAGTGCTTTGGAGTGCAAGGGTATTGATGCATCAAATTTAATAAGTAGTTAGTGACCTTTCAGAGTGACTTCAAGAAACATTAAGGGAAAAGTAATAGCTTAGAGTAATTTTTTTTCTTTCACAAGGCCAAATTTGAAAATTAATCTGATCAGTGAGTAGTATCCTCCTAGATAAAGGATCCTAAGTTCCCTAGTTTCCATATTTGTGCTGAAAACCTAAATAAATGCTTCCTAGTCTTCTGTTACAAAAATGATGTTGCATAATATGAAAAGAAGGGAAAGAACTTAATTTTGTAAATATAATATTAATATACTGGAGAAGAGAAGAGAAGAGAAGAGAAGAGAAGAGGAAGAGAAGAGGAAGAGAAGAGAATCTTGGTTTGTTTTGTTTTATTGTTCCAATAATTTTTTCTTAAGAATTTTGGTAACAAAACCACTTGCACCTATATCTGGAGAGAAAGCTCTTCCTTTGCACTTTTCATGCATTTTGTAGGCTTCTTTCTGAAGCTTCTCCAGCAGAACACAGATTAACTGGTATGTTGTGCTGGCACATTTCACCTGCTACTGAATGAAGCTGGGCATTGACTTCCTCCTCCAGAGGATGATTCTTTTGTCTTGGATATAGTGTTATTTTATAATAATTCCCCTAGGTTGGACAACACTGCAAGGTTTTGGCCACAACATGTGTCAATAACCCTTCTTTGTCTTCTTTCAGGTAGTGGATGTTCTGAGATGGTAGGTTTATGCCTCAAATATAATGGCAGTTCTAGAGATGTGCTTCATTTCAGGTCTGGGGAACCTCTCTGGGACTGTTAATCCTTTTAATTCTGATGTGAACTTCTAAAACAAATTCACCACCTCACAAAAACTGCTGCCCTTTCTCACTGGAAGGTTGATTGTGTATTTCAGTGTTGGCAAACAAAGTTTATTTGGATAGACTGTTCTACAGCTTCAGCATCGTGGGTGTTAATATACAAATGAATGTTATTATTACTCCCAAACATGTGTTCCATGAAGAAACAACATTACTATAAGTTCTTGTAGCTACTTTTTTTGTTTTGTTTTGTTTGGGCTGTGGTAAATTGCATTTTGATGTGATTCCATCTGCCAAGGATAGTATAAATCCTGTTATTAAGCTTGACCAAATGGTTGGGTTAGTATTGATACCTTCTCTAATGGAAAACCTCAGGTTGGTTATTTTCCCCCAGCACATGTGAATGCTATTTAGACCAAATGTAGGTATTTTCCCTGCTGTTTTTGCAATATGTAGCAAGCATTTCACCACACAGCCTTCACATTATTTCCCTACTCCGGCTGCACCACACTTGGCTTGGCTCAGGGCTGTTCCAGCGGCATGGGGAGAGCTGAACACACGATAAATCGGGATGAGGGAAGGAGCCAAAACCTCGCCACGTGCAGCAGCGCACACACGCCAACACATTGCCTTCGGGCAGCCGGGGGGACGCGGTTCGTTGGGATGCCGGGAGCGGCGAGGCTCGTGCCTGCCCGGGAGCATCCCTGGGAGCGGCTCCGGGGATGCTGCGGGAACAGCAGCGGCGTCCCCAGGGACCGGCGCCGCAGGGATGCGCTCCCTGCCCGCACCCTCGGAGCCGCCCTGCCCCGGAGGGTGAACCACCGCCGGGCACCGGCCCCTGGGAGCGCCGGGGAGACCGAACGGACCGAGGGAAGGAGCCGGGAAGGGGCCGGTCCGGGCATCCCCGCTCCGCCCCGCTCCTCCCTCGCTCCGCGCCCGCTGCCCGGGGATTGGGGCTGCCGGGCCGCTCGGGGTGAGGCGGGGCTTGGCTCGGCGCTTATTTATTTATTTGTTTCCCTCCTTTTTTATTTTTTTTTTCTTCCTGCTATTTTTTTTTTTCCGCGGCGTCTCCCGGCGCAGGTTCCGTGTCCCTGCGAGGAGCGGCGGAGGATGTGCCGGGGCCGGAGGAGGCGGGCGCCCGCTGGGGCGGGAGGTGCCCGGCGGCCGCCGCCGGCCCCGGGGGCTGTGAGAGCATCGGGGGCGATGACCTTCGCGGGGGAGCCGCGCTCGCCCCCTCCCTCGCTGGCGGAAAGTCAAACAAGTCAATGAGGAGAACTTAAAAAAAAAAAAAAAAAAAAGAACAAAAACAAGCGCGCAACACCAAACCCTGCCTCCGCGCCTCTGGATGATTTCAGGGCTGATCAGCATCACCTAAAGGAAAACTTTGGTGACGCCCGGGGAGCCGACGTGGTTTTTCCGCCGGGATGCGGGCGCTGGCTCTGTGAAGCGCATCCCGGCGGCGGGGCAGGAGCGAGGTCCCTCCCGAGGAGCCGCACGGCCCCTGCCCAGCCCCTGCCCAGCCCCGGCCCCGCCGGCTCGGGGGGTGCAGGGGTAGGGGGCTGCTGAGGCTCCGGACTGAGATTTGAATCGGAACTGATTCCTATTTATTTACTGAGAGGGGTTTTCTTTCGCAGCATCATTGTTTTGAAGAAAGGAGGGAGGAAGGGGGAGGGTTAAAGCTAAAGAAGTAAGTCGTCTCTGCGAAGGAAATGCCTTTTGCTCTTTCCAGATGACCTTTTCTGAAAATGTAGCCTCTCCAGCTGACCGATATTTATTTTGATTACAAAGTGTGTGAAACTGAGCCCCAGCTGCTCCACAAACCCTAGGATGTGTGCTTCTGGGATTAGCAATATGGGGCATCTGTTGTCACCTCTCCTCTTGAGCCTGGCAGCAGTTTTTTCCAAAGGTAAGTCTCAATCTCTTCTCTGTCTTTTCACTGCATCTTGTTTCTTATTTTGCATACCCAGCCTTTGTCCTCTCTGTCTGTAATGCCTTGAATGTTGATACCCACAATTCACGACTGAAAGACTTGGGGGGAGTCATGTGCTAGCCAAAACCAGGGATGATGCGATGGGAAATCCTGAGTGGCAGGATTTTTCCTTGGTCGACTGACAAACAGTCTACCCGTTTAGTGAGGCATTTGTTACCTCCCTCTTGTACTTTTGATCATGTAGTAGATGCTGCTGCTGAGCTTAGCTGGTAACTCATCTTTGGGTTACAAAGGGTTTGTTATCTGGGAATATGAAGTCTCCAGAGGTCCATGCTAGTGGAGTTGGCTGCCCCACTCTTATCTCCTGAGTGATTTTTCAGGTTAAAAATCCTGTCTCTCAGACCAGCTGGCAGCGTTTTACTGGACCAGAGAAATACCTACTTACTGGAACACTGAAAAGCTTTGATGGGATCCTGAACCAGGTGTCTGACATTCTGCATGCTAAATAGAGTTTGGATATCCTGACAGCACGACTTAGACAACTCAGTGATACCTTCTTGTTGCCCTCGAGCGTGTTTGCAGTGAGAATCAGAAAAGCAGCCCATAGACTATGCACATATTTTTGTGTGCATTTAAAGCTTAAGTGCATTTAAACTTCAAAGTTTTCATCGATGGCCTCAGTCAAAAAGTGAATGCATTCTTGCAATACTTAATTTAGATGATTCTGATAATTCCTGTGGAATACAAATTAGGAGAAATACACGTTTCTACCGAGCAGATACTGTGCATCAGCAGCTATATCTTGGCAGGAAAACAAAATTGAAGTTCTCACGTGGTTTAGTTTTCAGAGAGGAATAATAGCATATGCATTTACTCTAAGATTTTGCAAACATACTGATAAAGAGCCCTTCTTAGAACCATCCCTATTAAAAAAAGGTATCAATTATTCTTAACACCTTCTTACACTTCCAGAGATCAGCACTTTTCTTTGGTATTGAGTTGTTTTTATTAATTAGTTTGTATCCAGAACTGAATTTACTGACAGAAGGCAAACTACACAGCTGTGTATGTCTATTGTGGTTCCCTGTACCAAATTCATTTCTCTTCCTTTCTTCCTTAGAAAGGCTAAAGAAAGACTTGAACAAAATTATAAGTCTTCTCAAATGTTCCCTAAATGCAGTGCCCACATAAGTAGTTCTAAAGTTGCAATTGGAAATGCATTAGCAGCAGGGATTAGAAGTCAGAGTCTTTTCAAGAGATTGCTCATTCTCATTGCACACCAGTAGCTTTTGATTTCCCAGCTAGCTTGTAAATTCTGTATTTTATTATAAGCAATATCAGTACTCTGGATAGGCTAACAGTACAGTAAGAACATTAACTTCTTCACCCCCTGTATTTTTTGCTGTGTTTCAGTTTGCTGCCTTAACACTTAACATAGTGTTTGATTGAGATTGCAGCTCATTCTAGGATTGGGGTAGAAGTGGCATTTCAGTCTTAGAGAGTACAATGTTTCTTTTATTGCCAACTCAGCAATTATAGCATTAATATGTGATTTTATTCCTAAATGTTACATCTCTTTTGAAAGATGTACAGAGGCAGAAAACTGGACTTGGAAAGGAAGTCTCTTAGGTGGATATGCTATAAAATGCTATAAAAACTGATGAGTAAGATTTTTCTGTGTATTATGATTGTGAAGTCTCATTAAATCTGATATGTCTTGAAACATGTTGTGCCAGAGGAGGTTTAGGTTTGATATTAGGAAAAATTGCTTCACCATATGGTTGCCAAGCACTGGAACAGACTTCCCAGGGCAGTGGTGGAGTGACCATCCCTGGAGGAATTAAAAAGACATGGAGAGGTGGCTCCTGGGGCCATGGGTTAGTGATGGCCTTGGCAGGGCTGGGGGAATGGTTGGACTCAATGATCTCAGAGGGCTTTTCCAACCTAAGGAATTCTGTGATTCTGTGAAACCAGACACATGAGATCCCATCAGAATTACTGGTATTAGCTGTGCTATTTACTTTGCATTTCAGATATCCAAGATACTACTGCTGTGTGATTGCTGGGAGTCTGCTGTTCACTAACACAGATATCCACCTTCAATGCAGTTGTCTGTTTTTTCTTTGGTAGCAGACTCCATCTGCACTGCTCTGCCTTAGGAAAGACCAGAGTGATCCAGTGTTCCAGAGATTTACAGCATAAACTTGACAGTGTAAAAGGTTGATTCCCACTCTGCTCCTCATAATAAGATGAACACCAAAAAAAAAAAATAAAAAATTCAGGCGTGATTACTACTCCAGGGCATGTTTCTTTGATGCCTTTCTGTTGCTAATAGAAAAACTCTCTCATTTGTGACATGATGACAAAGTTTTCCTAAAGAGATACAAAGGCTTTTAACATGCAACAGCAATCAGCTGTCTATTGTGTATAGGGTTGTTGCTGATTACTCAGAACCATGGCAACACACCTTTTACTGCACAGTTTCCAAATCTTTCAGGTAATAATGTTGAAGATTGGAGAATGCTATTGTGGTTTTGCTTTGCTTTTATCTTGTAAATGCAGAGCTCCAGCCTGAGAAATGAAATGTTGTTTTCAATAATGAGCTTACGGTTCTTACCAGGACGATTTGTCAGTGATGATACAATCCACATGTTTTAATATGCTGTCAGTCTAATTGGATATATGTGTGTGTAAGGGCAGAGACTATAAAGCTCTGTAACTGTAGGTATGGGGGCAGTTGCATTTCACATCTTTGACTTCAACTAGGAGTTTTCTTGAGCCAGTCCTAAGGAGGCAGTGCTTGCCTTCGGTCCCTTTGGCATTTTGCTATTTGATATCAGTGCCAAAAGAAATTCTTCAGAAGTCTTCAGTTAAAAAGTAACCAAGTTGAGGTGATGATAATGAAACCCCAGACTGATAGAACAGGCACAGTAATGTGGACATGCTGTTCCCTTTTTTAAGGGGAAACCCATTAGCTTTACTGGAGAAGAATAAAAACTTCAATACTTTACTTGAACTCCAGGCTCCATGCTTGGCTTAAGTCTAGAAGGAAAACAGCATCTCCTGTAAGAAGCTAAACAATTTTAGGATGTATATTGTGAGACTAAAGATTGAGGAGCCTTTTTTATTACGAATGTTTGTTGTCAGATAAAAACCAGTTTAATTTCAAATTTCGGGTCTAAGTTGACAGTAACAAAAGAAGTGAATATTTAGTGATTTTTTTTTTTTCTGCCTGTGTTCTGTTGAGTTTTTGTGTTCTTCTCTGTCACCCAGGGCTGAAATCTTCCTGCAGATTGCTCTCTAATGACATCTCAGGCCACAGAACTGCTGGTTTGATTTTCCTTTTCTCTCACTTTTATAAAAATGGAGGCTTGGTAACCGTGTTAGGAAGGGTTTCCTTGTATCCCCCCGAGAGTGTTCCCGTAGGTAGAGGTGTGGATAACACATGTGCACTGATGACAATGCCCTGTCACTACAGGAAAGTGAGTGTGGGGAAACAAATAAACCAACCCCCCAGGTGGTTAGTTTTGGTTACATTACAGGAGAGAAATATTTGGCTATTTGACTTTAAACTGCTACTGCTTCTATTTCTGTTGGAATTATCCATGTTACAGTATCCTTTGAACCCTCTTGATTTCTGCTGAATCTTAGAGATTTTTTTTGTCTCATTGTGGACAAGTTTTATCTTTGGCTTTTTCTATGCAATTTTACTGATTCTATGATGATATTATTATCAGAACATGTCATTCTGTTCACATGGCACTTCACTTATGATTTCAGTGTATGATATCTTTTGAGTTGCAGTTGGACAGGAAGCTCCTTTGATTCAATTTAACCTCACTTGTGTATTTACTGGCTTCATGGGGTGGTGGTGTACAGAGAACCACAGCTGAGCTTGTCAGGGATGCTCCAGCTTCCAGAGAGCTGAGGGCCATTCCTGAAGATGTGCAGGTCTTCCACTGACATTGAAGTGCACTCTGAACTTAGAAACATGGAAAATGAAAAGCTGAGGAGTGCAGCAACCTGTGTTTTAGCACTACTTTGGAGTTCATTCCTCTGGAGCAGTGATAGTAGTTTAAACATTGAAAACAGTGCTGCACATGTGATTAAAATCAAAGATTATTTTATTTGACTTAAGATATGTATCCTTTCACTCCTCCTTCTTGGTGGTGACTAGACAGCAGTTCAGGGTTGAATTTCAGTTCATGTTGACATATTTTGATGGTGATGATGAGGGGTTCATTCCTTTTCTCAAAGTAACAGTGCTGATATTGTGGACAGGCTCATCACAGGCATCTCTTGCTCCAGCTGTGCAATTGATATGTATGGAAAATATTGCATGCTGCTCTCAGATGAGCATAAAGTACAGGTGTGATCACTGGGAGGTTTTCTTGTAGGCTTTGCTTATGTGCAGAAACCCAGAAAGTTTTCTGTAAAACCCCAGAGAGAAATTAAATCTTTCCAGCTTAAGGTTCAAGCTGTTCCCTTAAAACCAAAGTTTTCATGTTTTGTCCCAGCTGCATTGAACTTACAGTCATTTGAGATATTACACAAGGGAAGGGAAAACTAGCTGGAACTTTTTTTGGTCTTATTGTGTTTCTTGCCACAGTGCACTTGTGGGAAAAGCCCCATTTCTTTCAGTAAAAATAATAAATTCAGTCTAAACTAAAAGATTCTACAGCCAGACGCAGGTTTTATTTGTCACCTGCAATACTGGCTTAATGTTGTTTGGTTTCTAATATTTCCCTGTAATGTTCTTATTTTTTACTTCTGTCTTTTCTTTTATTAGTTCCATAGGACTGGCAGGCTCTGTGACACCAACCAGTGTTTCAGACATTAATAAAAGCAGCTTTATTCAATAAAGATCAGTTTTATTTAATAAAAGAGAGAATCAAAAGATAATCTGATTTTTTTCATGCTGCATTCACATTAAATCAACCTCCTGAGGTGGTTGTGGATGCCAAGTGTGGTGGCAGTCTATCACAGGTCCTGGGATACATAAACATGACTCCAGACAGATTGATCACAGGGAAGCCCAAGAGGCAGCTGAGATTCATCACAGGTTTGTTTTATGAAGTGTTACATTAAATTACTGGATTTTCACCAGTCTCTGTAATATTGCTTGCTGTCTTATTAAGGGCAGTTCAAAATGAAGTGGATTTTAAACAGTTCCGAGACATGTAGATAACAGTAATTATTATGATTATAAAGTACATATTTGAGGGTGTTAGGCTACTTCACCCTCCTCCATGGGGGGGACATTTAACTGTAGAATGAGGATTGGCTTCTTCAAATCCTCGATTTCTTCTTTCATTGCATAGACTTAATTCCAGTGTCAGGTGTCAGTCTGATGGCCTCACAGAGCTAATAAGGGATTGAAACTCTTCACCTTCCAGAGTACAGCCTGGGTGGTATCTATGCAAACTTCCATTTTCTGCTTTAGTAGTGTGACTTGAACTTGCCCCAGAGGGTGATACAACCTCCTGCTCTGTGAAATGAGATATTCTACCTATTGATCCCCAGTGGGGGTGATCCAGAGCCCATCACAGCCACTCTATGGGGTTTCATTGCCTTTAGAAGGCTTTAATTCAGAGTGTAGACAGAGTTTTCTGGAGTGGTGTTTTTCAGCCTGTAACCCACACACCAGTGGTGATTCATAGAACATCTGAGCAGTGTTGTGAAACCAGTGCCAGAAACCTTATGCGTGCAAGCTAGAAAAAACCAAGGGGAGGAAATAGAAGTAACAAGGCTGCTTTCAGAGTGCATCCCAATTTGTGCCTAGTTGTAAACAAAGGCCTTTGTGACAATACCAAAACCAGGACACTGCCTAAGATGGTCTGGATGTCTTACAGAAAGTTAGATGGCTCTTTTCCCTAAAAGGGTTGAGAAAAACTACTGTAGTGAGATTAACTGGAGTAACTTAAGCGTTGCTCTGAACAGTTTGGTATTGCCTCAGTGCTTCAAACACAGTTGCTGCTGGTGTGAGTGTTTCTAATCCACTGCAGCACAGGTTCACTTAAATCAACAGTGAGTAGTGGTTCAGTGAAGCAACACAGAAGTAGCCTGCCAGTCACTTGATGGCATCTGCACTGTAGGGTCAATTAACTTCCTAAAAGGCTTCCTGTGTACTCACAGATATATTTGTTTGTTCTTACACCCTTACTGTTCTGGATTTTTTTCTTTTCAAATCAAGCTTTCCAGAAAGGTTTCTCAAGGGAGTTTTCTGTATTGCAGACAGTTGTCCCCCTGAAAGTCGCTCAGCAAAATGCACAGTTTTGTTTCTTGTACAGAAAGCATATAAAAGGTCAGTAGTGCATTCGTCAATGTTGATGCCACATTTTCCCAAATTAACAAAACAAAAGGCCTTTTCCTTCCTCCTGTAGTCACTTCACTTTCTCACAGGCCCATCCAGCTGTGTTTTTAAATTTACTTTGAGTTGGTTTGGGTTTTTAGCTATTTGGGTTTTTATTTGCAAATGAAGGCTTTTGTCACAGCACTGGTGAGATGTTTTGGGTAAGGTGTTGGTTTGCTGTGGTAATGGTTAGTAAGCAGAACAGAAGCACATCTGAAAATGACCAGCAGATTATTAAATGTGAGAAGGAGGAAGGACATGGAATAATGTAGATCCTATAAAAAGAACAAAATAAATGAGTTACCTAGTTATGCATAAAAAAGCAGCAGGGGTAACAATAATGAGTGCCCTGAGCAGAAGGGTGGAAAGATGTCAACGTACCCTTTAGACTTTAGGGTTTACAACTCTACAAGATAGACTAAGGAGCAACAGGAGAAGTGTCCTGTCTAGCTGAACCAGGATGCTCTACATGCCTTTTGATCTATTTGCTTTCAAAGTAGGCAGACTGTTGAGCAGACAGTCTGCAGAGCTCTTGCTGAGGAACAAGGCAGATGTCCAGATAATCACACAGATGAGTCTGCATGTCTTGCATGCTAAAAACAAATCCTCCAAGTCAGAGAGTTTTGTCTCACCTGTTGCTAAATGGCCTCAGAAACTCGAATTTTGTTGGCCTTCAACATCACCTGCTTTTTATTTATATTTTTAAAAGTGCAGATTTATGTCTTCAGGATGCATTATGTAAATTCATTGTGCAAGAGGAGGAACCCAAAGTTGGCAGAGATCACTAGTCAGTAGTGTCTCTGAATATTAATCCAGCCCACAGTATAGGAAAGGAAACAACACCACTTAGTCTTCAATCTACTCATTTATCAAAGACTCTGGATTAGCACATAATTGTATCCTCCATTTTCTGCTGAGCCATGGTGACTCATTCTACTTGTCTTTAAGAAAAGAAAACAGTGGTGATTTGCGTGTGCCTGTAGTTGAAATACCTGTATTTATCTTTCAGAGTATTGCATCTCCATCTTAATGTAATCAGCCTGGCTTGGTTAATTTTAATTTGCTGGTACACATTGGGTGGGTAATTTTCTTGTCTGTGTGTGGTACATTCCCATATTTAACTTACTGCTTTACTGTTTGCTTTCCTACTACCACCTTTCCAAACAGGGTGTGTTGTTGGGTTTTCCTGGTATAAAGGAGGTCTTGATGTTGTCTCTGGAGCTTTTGTTTTGAGCTGCTGTTGAAGGAACTACTCAGCTCTGCAGAACTTTCCAGTGTGATAAGTCTGTAAAAACACCATGTCCCTGCAGCTACACTCCTGCCACCCTTACCTTGCTTTCAGAAATAAAAATAGGATCTAGTTTGCTCAGGTTCACAAGTCTGTAGCTCTTAAGCTGAAGAAGAGTATCTTTATGCAGTCAGGACTTGGGGCAGAATTGAGCAGCCCTGATTCTGCCCAGCAGAGGAAGGAGGAGAACACACACTCTGGAAGTTTATTACCCCTCTTGGTTACACTGTAGGCAGCACAGGATGAATACTTTCAGAGTTTTCACTGATCTGTCCCACTTACACTAGTTTTCACTCTGTCTATTCTGTTTAGGATCTATTTAACTCAAGAGTTAGGTGCTTTTTGAGGTGTTATGCTCACCTACAGAATTAGGCAGCCAGATGAAAACACTAGAAGAACCTGAGCTACCTCCTGCAGAAGAGAATGGAAAAGGAATATATGCAAAAAGAGTGTCTTATAATCTACTGGTGTGCTAGTGCACCTCTGATATAAGACTGTTGTGGCAAGGTTATTTCCAGGTGTCTCTGATGAGTTTCTTTGAACCCATTTGTAGAAATCCTACTGAAATGCCAACTGCTCAGCAAACATGGAAATCGGGCTGTGAAAGATGGGGGGCCAAAATTTAGTGGGCACTTTTCAAATCTTCTTTTAGCCTCTCTGAGTTGGGTGATCCTTCTTAATGACAGAGTGGCTACACCTTCAGTGAATAACAATAAAAGCAGTGTATTGCCTTTTAAAGCTTGATGTGGTGCTCTGCACAGATCTCCCCTACTTCCCCTTGGGTTTATCAGTTAAGGTTCTCTTATTCCATATATTTTTCCATATTATTGGGCAAACAGTTACAAGCCTATCATGACTTTAGCTGTGCTCTGCTCTATCCTTTGTGGTTGACTGTGTCCCCTGCAGCAGTTGTCTGATACGAGATGATTTCTTGCATACTGAACACTTGTGCACAGTGGGATTCTGTTATATTCTTCTGACTCTTTGACACCATCTGCCCAGTAAAGTGGTTTTAATGGGTTTCCACTGAGCCAGCCTGTACTACAGCCCTGACAGCATGCTCTGTATTTTTAAAAATAAACAAAATCTCCTCAGAAAAGCTATCCGTGAACATTGGCTTCTCCAACAAAATTGAGGATTACATACAGTTGGATATTTAGTGGAGGCAGAAATATCCCTATTTGATAGGCTTTGAAATAGGAAAATGACTGATAGCCTGGAATGGTGTTCTAACAGTACTAGTTAATTTTTTTAAATGACCTTATAAAGCATTATTTTCTGTCCCATTTTTTTAAGTCAGGTGTCATTATCCTTTTACAGAAATGCAATCATTTTGCCTTGTTAAGAGTTGTCTTCTTTATGAAAGCAGGGGAATGTGGTGGTTCATGATGGTGATTTAGGAGTCAGGGTACCCATTGGCTTTCTGTAACCTTTGAAAAATCACTCCAGTTCCCTGCTTTCCCTTTCCCTTTCCAACTGTCTTGTCTACTCAGAATACAAGGTGTTCAGGGCAGGATCTGTTTTACTTGCTGTTTATGCAGCATCTGCCCCTCTTCTCAGATCAGAATGTACCTTTTGCCACATTAAAATAGTTAATTGCCAGTGTCTTAAGTTAGAAGCTGGAATGTGCCATTCTGATTGCCCTGATCACTGGATGACATGAACAGCTCAGAGCCCTGTAAGAGTAGAAAAGAAGAGTAGGATAAGGGAAAAAATAAAGATATAATGAAAGCATCTGTGTGATTAAAATATTCTTAGAGATTGAGTAGATCCCATCCCCTGATGTTACAATTAATAAGCTATCTAAGCCTTTCCAAACAGTAACATAAATAAGGGAACATAAAAAGCCTTTTATCAGAAGATATAGTAAACATGTTTTTGTATTTCTTTTTGTTAAAATCTGTGTCAATAAACTATTAAAGAAAATATTTTCAGTATCTGTATTAACAATGCAACAAACCACTTATGGTGAAAAAACAGGGGTTTTTTTGGCAGATGGTACAGCTCTTAGAAATATTTCGTTCCTCTTTGCCCCTTAAAGTCTTTGGGGTTTATTTTAAGCTCCTTCCTGTGAACACAGTGGGTAGTGGTGGTGATGAAATGGTGAGAGGAACTGTTGGCTGGTCCCTTATGTTATTGATGGGATGTGAAAACTGAAAGAGTCAAAATAAACAGATTCTTCTGAACTTCTGAGCTAGCTTGATATGGACACACAGAGAATCAGACACAATCCTACTCTTTAAAGTCCTTTTTTTTCAAAGTTGTGTGGAATTTGACCTCCAGCTGAGGTGAAGGTTTCTATCTGAAGCGTTTCTTTTGCCTTCTCTGTGCCCTGTATGGTGACAGTCCTGCCTTGTAGCTCTGTGTAGGGAGCCAGCAGAAGATGTTTGAACCTCTGTTTCCAGCTGCCTGTTTATTTGAGAAGAACTGTTGCTGAGGCCCATGGAAAAACAACCTTCCTGCTGCTGTGGCATTTTGAGTGAGGAGACCAGGAGGCCAAGGCAGCTTTTCAGCGTGTTCATAGCAAAGAACAACTCCCAGCAGTCATTAGCTTTGGAACCTTTTGTTCAATAAAGACAATTTGGCATTTTTAGCCTGTGGAATGGGCACGTGGTGGTGCCATTTGGGAGAAATTGGAAGAGATTCCTTCTTTGCACCTGAGCAAAGAGGCAGTTTCAGCATCATCTAAAAAATGATCAAGGGCAGAGCTGTGCACGCAATGTTTCCAAATTAAGGGAATTTTTGCAGTTTGCAGGTTTTCTTGCACTTCCTGGCTAGTTTGGTGGAAGGTTTATGGACCATCTGAGCAATACTGAATCCAAGTTCAGGGCCTCTTTATCTTCTCATGTTTGTACCCTTGTAGATTTCTTTGCACTTGTTCTCTTGGAATCCTCCAGCTTCTCGAGGTCCAGAATTCTGACTGGATTTAATGGATCCAATTTCAGCTTAGAAAAAGTATGAAGCAAGTATCACTACGAATTCCCTTGGCAATTAAGGTGATATTTCCAAAATCCTATCCATCAGGCTGATATTTTCAGTGGTATCTCAGTGCTCTTTTCTCTTTGCTTTTGTTAATTATTCATTTGTGTGATGCTAAGTGCAGTAAATACTTAAGATCTGTGATCCTTACACAGGTGCTGCTGTTACCCTTTTTTCCCTCCTTTGTCCTATCATAACTTTAGATATTACTGAAAATGTTCCCTGCTGTTTCAGCTGTAGTAGTTTAAAACACATATATCAGCATCAACAATGTCTTTTCTTGCCTTTTTATTTAGCTTCTTTATCTCACTAGCAGTAGATCAGAGTAATGGTACGATAATCACTGTTGAAGCATTTATTTGTTTGTTTTCTTTCTATTTCTATGCAGTCATATGCTCCTTTCTTCCTTTCATCTATTCCTATCAGAATTATGCATGTGGTTTGGATCAGACCCTGAAAAAAGAGAAATGCTTGTAAGTGAAGAATACTATATATAGCAGACCTTTGTTACAGTATTTATAGTCTTGATGCTCAGAATGTCTTGGTATGTATTAAAGGTTCTCAGCAGATAATCAAATTGCATCAATAATAATAGAAAGGATGGGCTCATGAAGAGATTCTTTTCAGCTGTTCTGTTTTCAGCAGCTTCAGAAAAGAACAATGAATTTGGCAGCATATTTGCAGTGCTAACAAATCTGGGCTTTGGCAGCCTCAGTGGGGAACAGTGAACTCCAAACTGAAGATCCCTCATGGAGGTGTCCTGATAGTAACTGCCTTTGGGTGCAGGGGCAGCATTCCCAGACCCGGGATTAATTTAGATTTCTCAGGGAATTAGCTCTACCAAACCTTAGGTCTTTATGGGATACAACTTCTGGCTAGAGAGTTGCTGAGAGACAGCGAAGATCAAGGGATGAAGAAAAATTCCTCCCAAGAACAGAAAGAGAATATTGCAGGATGTTAATTGGTGTTACAGGACTTTTCTACTGTTTCAATTCATACTCTATATTCTAACCCTCCTTTTTTTTTTTTTTTTCCTAGTAGGCACATTCTCATTTTTGTTTTCCACCTGAGAAGAGCAGCTCTCCCAGTCTTCATAAGTGTGGTGACACTGCACCATTCCCTCAGCTCCTTGGGCATGGTCTTTGACTTGTTGCAGGGGTTTGCTGCCAGTTGGATCAATTTGTCAGAGAAACTACACATTCTCACGCTTGTTTTATCTTCTTCTTACAAACAGGCACTATCAAAATCTCATCTGGAGCCTATGGAATTATTGTGGCAGTTCCAGTCATCTTTTGTGCTCCTTTGACATCTGCCTTAGGAACAGCTGATCTATTGTTTTTGCTCTAGTCTAAATCTGAGTGGTCCTTAGCAAATGTTGCTTTCTGGTACCTCTTAATTTTCTTCTCCAATGACTGAATAAATGTTTCTCTCAGACATTCAGCAAGTGAATCCCTCCGTAGTTCTGGCACTTTCTCTTCCCGTCTTATTTGTAGGTCAGTGCCATTACTGTTTTCCTTCCAATTGCAAGTCCAACTCTTGTTTTTAGCAATGGGATGAACAGGAAGAATCATGCAGGAGAACGGACTATATATAATCTTAGATTTAGAGATGACATTGAACTTGTAGTATTGACCTATAGGAGTTATCAGAAAATAATTGGAAATCTAGGCTGGGAGCCCAGAAAATTAAGATTGAGGGCAAGCAAGAGGAAATTCATGAAATTTGGGAGACAAGAGGAAGAAATAAAGATGGAACTCTGTATTCTGTTCTGTGCTACTGCTCTGCAGAGTAAGAACTGAGAGTGAAGAATGGGACTGTGAGGGGCACATATTGAAGAAAATCAGAGTATCTGACTCCTGCTCCAGGCAGACAGGGTGTGCACAGCCAATGCCCCTCCCCAGAATAATCCCAGGAGGTCTCATGTCCTCAGTCTCCCTCACACATTCCTATATCATAACCCATAGGCAAGTTACACATATATTTGATCTTACCCTATAAAACTAAACTGCAGAATTGCCCTCACATTAATTAAAGCAATTTGAACTAAGAGGACACAATCCCTTTTATACTTTAACGTCAGACCAAAATGGATATTAAACTACCATAAATTTTCATGGAAAAATAAATCTTAATTTTGCTTATGATAAATTCACGGCAGCCAAGATAGAGTTTTGCTTTTTTTCATAATAATCTCATGTGAAATGGTTTTTACTTCATTTCACCCACCTGAAAGGAAAATCCAAACAACTGATGCCCTGTTACTTCTTCACAATCAGTGGTCGAAAATAACTCCTTTTGATTTTGCAGTAAAATATTCTCATATTCACGCAACCCTCTTAGTTCTCATTCTTTTTTTTCAGTAGTAAAGAGTTTTTCTCAGCATTCTTCCCTTTGCATGATGGAAGCTCTCACATTTTGCAGGTATCCTCAGTGTCTTTCCTTGACCTGCTGGCAAAGGGTGACATGAAAAGTTTTTTGTTTCCTTCTCAGTTGAAGGAGATTGCACAGCTCTCACAATAGAACTTGCCTTCTGCCCTGGACCAGTCCTCATCCCCTGTGCTGGCAACAGAGAAATGAGGCATTATGTGGTACTGCAGATACCATGTAACTTCAGGGGAAAAAAAGAGTGGAATGACACAGTATTGCAGTGAAATTGTGGTAAGTGCAGTGAAAACACAGCAAGGAACAATAAGTCTTTGGAGTCAAGGTCTAACTTCATAGGAACAACGGGCACAATTTTTATTATTTGTCTGTGGAAAACAGTTACAACAGACCTTTCCTGGAAGTTAAAAAATAGTGTTTTACAGGTGTGGTGCTGGTGCAGCAGTTGAACAGTGGTGCTTTCCTGTATTTTGTGTGTTGAATTGTGTTCACAATCTATAAAGCTGTAAGCAGTCAGAAAAAAAAAAAAATCATAATAATTCTTTCCTGGGCTGAATCTGATCTGAAAATGAGCAGGGGTGGTACTGCTGCTCAGTGGACTGAGTTGGGGCTGCTGCAATCCCTCTCTCTCCTGTGGCATTGGCACTTATGCAGTTGAGTAATGAGCCACGCAGAGAGCTCACTGAGCCTGCTGAAAACTAATATTTTTTTCTTATTTATATAGGTTGGGTTGTTTTTGGTTTTTTTTTTTGCAGACACCAGCTCCAGCAGTACTGCAGTTCCCTACTGAGGTGGTTCAGCTCCTTGATCTGATAGAAAACTAAGCCACCAAAAAGAACAGCTTTCCAGTAGATATGGGACAGTGAAAAATCTCACTCTGAGACCACACACTCACTGGCTCCAACATGAAAAAGGGCTGAGTTTGTGCCTCTGTAGCCTGCAATTACATTTTCTTTTTGTAATATCAAACTCTATGTCCAGTAATCTGTTCCCAGGCCTTTCAATTCTCATTCCCTTGTAGGAAAAATTATAGAAACCAGGTGTTGTTCAACCTCAGGTGTTGTTCAAGCATAGAGACCAGGTAAAATGGAAAAAAGTTTGACAGTGATCACTTGGTATATTTATAATTGCTGATAAGCTTTATCAAAGTAACATCCTGTTCCAGCTACAAAACAGACACACTTTCTATTTAGAAATATAGTGGTAATTTTAATGATGAACAGGGTAAAGCCATGAAAGCTGAATAATTTTATATAACAAATATTAGGAGTCCCAGTCCTTTCTCAGTAAATTCCTTTTCATGGTTTAGTTGAAACTTTTGAAGGGCAGGGAAACCTCTCACTGTTTTTGATAATGTGGTGGCCACTACACTTTTTACTTCTGGATACAGCTACAATACTGCAGCCTGAAGTGGACCTGTGTGCTGAGCATTTGATGAGTGACTTGAGAGATTTTGGAACTGATCTTTTTATTCTTAATCCAGCCAAACTAATTGTGAGTAGCTGAATCCTGCAGCAGTGATGACAGAGGCTGTGGTATGGTCATGAAGATGGAAGACACGGGAGTTTCCAGGAAGAAGTTTGGATGTTATGCCCTTGCCCCAGTCCCTGTGGTCACTTCCAGCCACCACCAGTGGCTGCTGTTGCAACCATTCCCAAAGAGCTGGACATCCCTCTTTGCTAATCATGGATCTGGCCCAGCCCAGCATTTTCTCTTTGGCTTTCAGTTCTGTGCTAAGCACTACAGACCACTGCTGTCTGAGATCCCCCACATCTGCCTATCGCCCAGACATTTCCCAGTTCTTACTCACTTGGTTCTTTCTTTCCTTATGAACCTGTGCTGTGATTAAATTGGTGGCTCTCAATGGCTCAGCAGATCTTCTTGTTCCTGCTCCACCACCAGAATCACACACAAATCCATCTGGGACTTGTAAATCTGTCACAAGTACCACTGCTATTAGTTTGTGTGTAGTAGGAGGCAAGGACTCTTACAAATACTTCCTGATCTGTATCAGAGTTACTTTTTTTTGTAACTCATTTTTAAAATGATGTCCAGCTTGACTCTTAAAGCTGTTGGGTCAAAGTCTGCAAGTTCATGGGACTGTTTTATTTTATTACAGTGGAATGGTTAGAGCAGCATGGGGGCAAATGGCTGTTTGAGTCATGGTCCAGTGCCTAATTACACCTGTGTGCTTCAGTAATGGAATTCAAATAAATGAGTTTGTTGTGTGAAAGCAGCGATATTATATTTATTTCTGAAGTCATTTTAAGATGTCAGCATGTAGCCTTGAGGATGTGAAAGAAAGGCAGAGCTTGTCAGCCTCCCTGGCTGCTCTGAATTACCCTGAACCTACTGCAAATGAAAAGTTCAGAGAGCACAGATGGAATAGATTGAAGCTTTGAGTGAATTGAAAGGGCAAGTTTACCAGCTAATCATGATCTCTACGGGCAGAGGGATAGCTAATAGATTGGAATAGTCAGACATTGTGAAGTCCTCAAAAGAACTGCTTAAGGCTCTTAGCTTTCCAGTTCTGGCTCGGGGTAGCTGCCTTCTTTTCAATTAAAATGTCTTTTGTTTCCACATGATTGAAATAAAACATAGAAGCGTGTGGTATTTAGTGTGTATGCGAGGCATGAACGTTCTTATCTTGGTTGATTATTTTCTTGGGTTTAAGATAACAAAATTGCACCAATACATCTGTTTGGAGATTTTATTTCTTCACTCTATGTAGAGAGAGAGATTTTTAGAAGCATTTGGGTTTCAGTTTAAGCACCAAAATGCTCCACGCTCAGAGAGAGAATCTTGGCTGGAATTTAGGGATGCTGCTGTGGTATTAAGAACTATTAATATTGCAACAGAACTTGATGAAATGGATGAGTTCAGAATTTCTGTTCCACTGTATATACTGAATTTCACTGTGCTGTCTTCTCCTGGAAGAATTCTTTTGTCTTGAAATTTCTTTATCTTGAAATTTCTTTGTCTTGAAATGTGAAATCTGTGAGACCAGTCACAAATATCTTGGAAGTTCACAATTCACTCCAAACTCCTCATGTCCACGATACAAAACTTAACATTGCTTTAAAACTATCCTGAACTAGTTTTACAGTTATCACCTTTTTTTCACGTTTTTATGTGTTAGAATCAAATCTGAGTTTTGTTGAAAGACTTGAATCAATGACAGGACTTTTCTATGACAGGCACTGTCCTTTCACTTCTCCAATCCCTCACCCAAACCTTTCCTCTAATCATAACAGCTTTCTGTAATCTTAAAAGTGTCTGATGACACTCTGAAGGTTTTGGCAGCTTTCCTGATGTCTTCCACTGACTTTCTAAAGACAGGTGCTATTTTCAGGGGTTTTTTTTATAAAGAGTGCAATATGTGGGATAAAATTCTAGCTCTGCAAATTCATTCATTGACTCCTGGATGACCAGGAGTTCTTTCTCCCATTATTCTTGGAAACTGATTTGGAGTGGGTCAAAATAAAGCCAAATATGTGCATTGTCTGTTATATGATACTGAAATGTCATATGACTGAAGTTACATATTTGTGCTCTGCTTTGGTGAGGGGACAAGCCCAGTTCTTTTGCTAGAATTCATCAAGAAGTAAAATCCCATTAAAATATTTTTTAATTTCTTTTTTAAGGACAGATTCAACCTGCCTTCATCATACTTTCCAACCGGACTCTCCTGCATGGCATAAACTGACTTTATTTTTATGACTGCTGATCAAAATCTCTCTACTCATAGCACTGAATTGTTAGTCTGGAACGTGTTAATGTCCATGAACAGGTAAATTTTGAGGCCTCAGGTTACATCTCTATTACCTACTATGTTACAAGTTCATGTTACCCTTTACCTGCAAAAAGTTACTTCCAGTAATATTCCTTTCACCTGCATTTACTGACTCTTGGGAAGCACTACAGATTCCTTCATACTCTGAACCCCTTAGCTTGGCACCACACTAAAATTAAAATTCTAAAATTAAAAAAATTAAAAAGAAAAATTCAATGCCAGAATAAATTTATATTGCTTTAATGTCCTTAAAGCAAAAGAAATACCAGGTGTTATACTGAGTGCCTTAACCTGAAATAGAAGAAATACCTCCTAATAGTCATATGGATGAGATTCCATAAAAATTCCTAGGAAATATGGTGGTAGTCCTGTCTGCAGCAGGAGTTTAGTATCAGAAGGTTAAGATTGGATTAGAGGATTAGGAATTTCCAGAGGGTGGGGGGAAGCAGCAGCTCTGCCAAACCAGCCCATCCTTCTCCTCAGGCAACTGAACATCAGCACGTCCTGATGTCCTTTGCAAAGAGATTCACATTGATTGGATTGTTCTGCAGATTTCCATTGATCCCAGAATTGAACTGCACTCTCCTTTCCCCAGGATTACACAAAGCAGTGCTGTCTTGCAAGACAGTTTTTTATCATCCCCAAATAGAGCTTTCATGCTTCCTCTGTACACAGAACAGTCCATACCTGCTTCCTAAAATTAAGTTCTTACATTGTTTAAGAGCTGGATAATATCCCAATATCCAATATCACAATATCCACTTTCCACAGGTCGTGGCCCCAGCTGATGTTATGCAGAGCATTCTTTTAAATCAGACATGTGTCCAAGTAGACCAAATTTCCAGGTTTTTTAGAAAAAAAAAATCTTTTTTCAATTATTAAGAAGTTTACAGGCTGCTGCTTTTTCATGTGTTCTTACAAGCTGCAGCCAGGTGAGCTGATTATGTATGATTTCAGAGACGTTGGCTACTGAGACACGAGTTAAAACATCAGAGTAATTCAATATTTATTTCCCTTGTGACTTTCCTTGGAATATCTGGTGGGTATCTTGTTCAGAGGCAATTCACCTTGGGAGGCTGCTTGTGTAAGTAACTCCATAGTTACCATGACAAAGACCTCTGGTTTGTTTATTTATTTATCTGGGAAGGGGAAGGGAGGAGCAGAAAAAAAGTGGGAGAGAGATGGATTTAGCTACTGGTTTTGGATTATAACAACAACTTCATAGCCTCCTCACAGCATATTAATGTGTCTGGGTGGGGGTTTGTTGGGTTCCTGGTCTGTTTTCCTGCCCTGGATTCATACAGGTATGTGACATTGTTGTCCAGAGTTAAGCTTTTAAAACCAGTAACCAAATTTATGTCTTTACTGTTTTTACAGACAGAAGAGCCTATAAGGCCCTCTAGTCTCTCCATTTATAATGTCAAACATGCAATTATACCTTTATTCATTGTTTTACCTTTGTACTCAGTGTTATACTTCTAAAAAGGAGCATAATCCTTATTTTGGTCACCTTGAAAAAGGCAGAGCGTGTTCCTCTTGATTATCACCTTGGTAATTAACTGCACATACCTTCCAGTTTGAATTTTTCTGGTTTTCAGTTAGACAGGTCCTGTTTTGCCTTGATAAGGGTCCTTCTGTGTTAGGTTAAGGATATCTTTAGTGCACAGTACTGGTGCCCTTTGAATGCATCAAAATCAGCTCCTGTCCAAGCCCTTCTGTGCCACTGAAAAATAGGACTTTATATGTCTTTTTTCAGTAACATATTATAGAGATCTTGGCATAAAAAAGAGAACATTTAAAGAAATCAGAAATTAAGAGTTTTAATAAAGTGTAGGTGAGACACTGGAATACTATTAGATTTTTGTTATTATTAATTCAAGGGGGGAAAAAAGTGTAAAATTAACAGAAGCTTGGCTGAAGTTTATGGCTTTGAAGAAAATGGTGTCTCAGAGGAGCAGTAGGGCTCAGGCTTGATTAAACTGGGATTTCAGAAATTCTCTGCACTGAACAAAATAAAAAGGCATTCAATCTAATTAGGTAGCATTGTGGAGGGATTGGAGGAAGAGAGGTGTTTCTGACCCTTCAGCTTTCTATATAACCTTTCATCCATGGGATGTGTTTGTAGCTATTCTGGTAGATGAATTATTCTTCTCAAGGGAATTTGGCCTTGAATTCTAACCTTTTGATAACTTTGCTTAGGAAAATTTGAGGAGAAAACCATCTAATGGTCCTGTTAAAATACACAGACTTTCTGGAGGCCTGCTCTGTATTTTTACTGATCAAAGTTCGTATTTTGGCCAGAGATTGTGCTTCCATTTCATTTCTCTCTGTTGGGTTAAACAGCTTTCCTGCAGTTATGATTTCTGGAATATGCATCTGGTTTAAGGGCTATTAATTCTTACATACTTCTGAGAAGCTGATTTGTACTCATTTTGCAGTTGTCTGTTATGGCATGAGTATAAAAAGATGTAGAGATATGTTCAGAGATAGCTAAGATAATGCTTGTGTCACTATATTATGGACACAATTTCAGAAATGCCAGATATATTTTTGGAGAAGCTCTACTACATTGTGAACTTCATCAAGAAACAGAAGGGGATTGTAATTATGTGTTTTGAAATGGAATTAATCCTTGACCCTTTGGGGGAGAAAAATGCTGTTCCTGCTTAGCGAGTTGTGTGGATTAATTTTGAGGGTTTAACAGTCATTCCAAACTTTCCATCTTCTCCTATACAGTGGGTTATCAGGCTTCAAAATTCACCCTGAACTCCATGATACAAACTTAGGCCAGAGAAAGACTGTTCTCGTGTGTGGCTTGGGACTGCCCCCCTAACATTGCAGAACAGTTTCCAGTGCTGGTGTTCTTTGGCATTTTGGTGTAAATCTGTACTCATGTAACCCCTGAGAGGCTGAGGAGCTGAATAATGTGGTTTTTACTGTCAAATCTCTATTTGTATGGACAGCTTGGCAACCACTAAAAATATCAGCTCAGGTGCTGTGCTTAGTTAAAGCTCCAGGGAAAACGTTCTTTATCTGAATATTGCTTATGCAAGGAATTCCTTCTGGCACAGTGTGTCACAAGATTAAACAACTATGAGTCATATGTTTCCTTTTTCACAGGCTTTTATTCTTAATATTCCTCAAATCAGGAGAATTTCAGATCTGCAACGTCCATCAAAGTTCAAAACAGAATTTGATTTACAGTGATTGCAGCTTCTGCTGAAGCTCACTTTTTAGCCTCATTTTTGCTGTTGTTACATTAATTCTCCCTTTGGCTGCTGTTCCTGCTGAGCTGAGTTGTGGAAGAACACGTTACAACTGTTTGTACTTCACTGGTTTGGTGTCTGGGCATATTTTGAAGGAAGAGCAGAAAAAGCACAGCTCGTGTAGAGTGACTTGTGCTCCAGGTGACGTTCAATCACTTTGGATTTACGTTGCAGCACCTGGGGCAGAATTTGGCTTCTCTCAGGAAATGTGCTGTTCTTTTTGCTGCTGAAGGGCCTGACTGAACTCCAGCCAGTGTGGAATGTGGGTTTTATTTCCAATATTGTGAAGGTTTACTTGAAAGAATAGCAGGCATGGTTCGGACTGCTTCCTGTTTTCCTTGTGACTGGTTGGTATGTACTGAGGGAAGGACAAGAATTCAAAACCAACTAAATAAATTGCTATACCATTTAAAACTTTGAGATTAATATGGAAACATGGTTTGCATGTTTTCCAGAATGTAAAGCTCCCAGTTCTGTTTGTTCCTTTTACTGTACTTAATTCTGTCACGTCTAAGTAGTTTCATCTACATATCCAATAACAGAAAGGGTAGCAAAACATTTTTAAATAAATATATTGTATTAGTAAAAAAAAGCAGCTGTATCTCTGTACCAATAACAGCCCACACAATACCTTCAAAATTCAATCACAGCAGTGGTTTAAGCTGAGGAATTGGCTGTAGCAATTTGTGTAATGGAGAAAACAACTGTTACTGAGTAGTGGTGAATGACTGAATTTTATTGGTCCATAAAAAAAACTTGGAGGTTAATATCTTTGTTTTGTGAAACAGATGTTTAATTCTGAGCCTGGGCAATTGGCTCTTTTATGTCTTAAGAGGAAAAAAAAATGTTTAGGATTACTGTAGAGTCCGTAATTGTATGTGATACGTATCAAATTAACCTTTTGGTGTTTGCCTCTCTGAACTGTACATTTTATTTGACTTTCTCACTTGCAGGTGGCATGTTTCATGCTTCCCTGATGGAACAAAATATTCCATGTTTTCTGTGAAGTCCCAGACCACTTCCATATGGTGAAAGACAACTTCTCTAGAATTTATGCCACGCGCTGTGACGTGCACGAGAGGATAAAAGGGAAGAGCCCTTAAAAAATTAATTCTGCATATGCTTTTGAATTGCCTGAATCCAAAAATTGAACGGTGTCCAGGTTTGATGCTCCAATCTGTGCCACAGTCTGCTCTCAGCCCCCAGTGCATTCTGTGAGTGTTTAATGAACCAGACACTTGCAAAGTTTTATTAACAATACACTTCATTTCAGCCCTTGTCGTTGTCCTCTGCTGAGGAAAACATGACGAACTTTCATCAAAGTGGGTTGCTCTGTGTATGTAGGTGGCACTTGTGGAGCTTATTTTAATCTGCTTTTCAAGAGCCCTGACTGAATTCAGCTACTTGTTACCTTGATGTGACGGTGGAGCAGTTTCTGGGGGATTACTATGGATTTACTTTGCTTTAACAGGAAACAGAATATATCCCTTTTGATTTTAACAGGAGGAGAAACTTTCTAATTAGAGTCATTTCTGCTTTCACAGCACATAAATTTGATACATGCGCTCTCCCTGATTTTATTCCCTAATATTGCCAGACTTTGTAGGTTCTTTTCTTTAAAAAACTGGTATCTGTTCTGTTTCTGACTTTAAAAATTACCGTAAGAAAACTTTGCATTTGAGTTCCTGCTTTTAAGTTTTTACATTTTTGGTATATAAAAAAAAAAAATAAAATATTTGAAATTCCTCTTCGGGGGAAAATAACTTTGTTGAGATGACATATTTATGAATCATTAAAAAAAAGCAAATATTTTAAAGATAGTTTTTCAGGGAAGGTGCCAATATATGAACTAGCTGAGTGCATCAGGTAACAGTCAGTTTAAAATGCAGGTGGCTCATAACAAGACAGGTAATTTTCTGCTGTTTGCTCACCTGCCCTGCAAGCTGGCACAGTGTTCAAGCCAGGATTTTCTTTTCTATGATTTCCTGACTCTTTAGAAAAGTTGAAATCAATGCAGACGGATTTATTAATGGTTCCTTTAATCAGTTTGTTAATTGCTCTATTTACAATGCCGGCTGTGTAACTCTTATTACTTGCTGATTAGAGTATAACACTTATTGATCTCTGTACACCATGTTAGGAAAAAATACCCTCAGATTTACTGCTGACAAAAGAAGCTTTTGAAGATGATAACTCATTCTGATTTTTGGAAGGCATTTGTCTGTATCTTATGAGTTATTAGTACTAATGGGACTCATATGTACAGTGGGAGGCAAAATGAGCTATTAACCTACAGAGCAAGTCAGAAAGAATTGTAAATCTTTCCCTGTCTCTGCCATGATGGGATCCTTCTGTGTGACAAGCAGGATGGAGATAAAGTGGTCAGTGTGCCTTCCAGGGACTGAAAGGTGGCTGAGAGGGAGCTCAGGCACAGCAGAGCCCCTGGAGATGGGAATTCTGCCCTTCACCTCCCGTGGGCTGGAGAGGGCTGGGCAAGGCTTTGCTGGGATGCTTCAGTCTGAGCCTCAAAGTGAGGACTGGTTGTGCAAGGGCTCATGGGCAGGGGGTGTAAATCCCGACTGAAATGTGTTTTACTTGGTCACATTGAACTTTCTCTCTTTTATGTGATCCAGTGCAGCTTCCTGTGGACTAGGAGTAGTTTCCAGAGAGCTTCAGTGTGCATATAAGCTACTTTTATGATGCAGTTTGTATTCTAATGACAAACAAACAGGGAAATAGTAAATTCCACAGTACCTTTCATTGGCCTCATGTTTTGAATTACCTAGAAAGTGATTTTTACAATGAAGTCCTTTCTTATTTCATATAGACTGGGACCAACAGCTGAAAATTTACTTAGTCTTGGTGCAACTACTTTGAAATCAGTTCTAGCAGAAGTAAGTTTCAGTGTTCCCTTCTTTTTTTTTTTTTTTTTTTTCATGGAGTAAAACTGGCTTTACAAGCTGCTGGGATTTCTCCCTAAGTTTTATGAATTCTGTCTGTTATACCACACAGACACAGCCTGGAGACCATTACCAAGTCCCATCTGTCTGTGGTTGCCTCACTGTGCTCTTGACAACATACTTCAAATCAGTATGTGACTGGCTTTTCTGGGAGCAGTCTGATGGGAGCTGAGCACAGGGTAAAGCCTTCTTAACAGGAATCTGTGGGGTAACTTAAATCATGCAAGAAATGGTATTCAAAAGCCATGTTGGGAACCTGGAGTTTGAAATTAATTTTATGAAGAGAAAAATACTCTTAAACCAAATCAGGCCTCATGCTTTACATATAGTGCTCTCTTTGATAGTCACCCCTTGTCCTTTTGTTTCATTTTGATTTATATTCACTTTTACCTCTTGGGTAATTTTGATTAATCTCTTGTGGTTTTTAGTGTGTGATACTCCACAGAGAGCAGAGGTAAAAGACCAGTTTGCCTGTCTACTCTGAACCTTCTGACAGAGCCATATTTCCCTAAAATGCTCCTTTTAACTTTCTTGTATGATGAAGTTCATTAATTGCATTTGCTTCACAAGCACAAGATAAATGTAAATTCCTGGTAGAGCCCTCCTGTACCTGTAGCAAGTGAGTGTTGCTGTATCGATCACTTAGTCCAAGAACAATGAGAAATTGAGCTCATGACTTTGATTAATACACAACACACCTTTTCTCTCCTCTAGATTAGCATAATCATTACAGTCTGGGAGTGTGTGTTCACCCGGAGTATCCTTCTGGAGCGGTCAAGGAATTAATTACACAAAGTAAAGAGACAATTCTTTCCTAAGAATTTTGTAAGTTTGGTTGTTGAAGGGACTCTTTCCTGCTGAGTCTTCACTACTTGGCCAAGTGGCAGGAGCAAATTCATGGATCAATGATCTAACCTCTGAAGAATGGTAGATGATGATCTGTCTCACTCAGATATGTGTTTCCACTGATTAGGTGTGGGGGGCATGAGCAGTGCAGAGAGAAACAACCAGAACTCTGTCCTGGGTTCTGAAAGTCTCTGGCTGTGCAGATTTACTTCTATTTCCATTGAAGGTTTGCCATGGACTTCAGTGGGAGCAGGACTCAGCTTTGTGAGTGAAGATGTCCTGGAATTCTACTGGAACTGCAGGAAATTATCTGGTTATCTCTTTCTCCTCAGGCACAAACATCAGAGGCATCCCAAACTTAGCTGCATAAGCTACAAACAGAGGCAGGATTGCAGATGGGTGGATGAACTGCACTGGTTTTCATCTGCCTCATGTAGGTACCAATATCTCTGAAACTTCAGCCATTGCAGGGCTGGGACAGACTCTGCTGAAGCCACTGGTTCCTGAGTTACTGCCTCTGGCAGAGTGGGGTTCTAGTGAGATGAAGACAGCACAGCTCCAAATCACATCTCTCCCTCACATTTGTCTTGCCTCTCATTTCCCTGTGAGTCTGTGGTGAATATCTCCCTCCCACCATTCGTTGTATTCCCACTTGGAGAAGACTTTTCTCCAGATTTTTCTCTGTTAGAGGCCCTCTGAAGAAGGGTGCTTGGTCTGACTGGATGTTTCCTCTTCTGTGCAATGTTATTTGTGCTGTGGAGTTTCTGCAGAGCAGGTTCAGGTCTCTCTTTGTGGTCTGTCCATTGGTGCATCCTGTGCATTTCCTTCTTAAACAGAAAATCCCTTCCAGCAGCAGGGATCATTCATGCACAAACACAGCATTTCTTCCCTTTTTACCAAAGGCTATCATGAATACCCCACTCTCAAAGCCTAGAAACTTTTGTGCATTAGCACCAAGAGGTAAAATCAAAAGTATATTCTGGTTATATTCTGCACTGGAAGGATGGCTGTGGTAGATTAATCAGTCTCACGGCATTTGGTGTTTTTTTGAGAAGTTCTGAGGATTTAGCTATGAACCCAACTTGCATTTATTACAAAAACTTCACACTTCTGTGGTTGTGGAGGATCCCTGAACATATTTGAGTCTTTAAGGTTTATGGGTAAAGACAAATAAAAAGAAATCCATAATATTTCTGTGCAAGTTATTGCAATTATTTCTTTCTGAGACACCAGAGAAACAGGCTGAGACTACAGTTATGAGATGTATTAACTCTTAAGCCTGTAAGTGCAGGCTGAAAGAGCTGCATTTGCTTTGGTTCTGTTTTGTCATTGTTTTTTCTTTCTTTGCTGTTTTGAGTGGAAGGAGAAATTCAAGACGGGCAATGAAAATCTACAGTGTCAGTTTAACTCCTCGTTATTTGTTTTTCTGCAAAGTTTGTTGGAACAACAATATTTATTAAAATGCCTTCAGTATCCTTAAATAAGGGGTGTTCCAAGAATGCTGTCAGATTATGCTGTTTAGTTATTGACTTTATTTCTGGTCTGTGTAGACAAGAAAACATGTTAAAGACAGCTGCAAACTTGAAATTACAGACAGCACAGATATATTTACTCCAAGTTTGTATTTCTTTCTCAGGCTCAACTAACAGAGCTTCTCAATATTTTTAGAATGCTCTACTGCTGGTAAAGTCCACAAAATCTCTGCATAACAGTTATGCTGAGGACTTGACCCTAATATTTTACCTTCTGCTGCTTCCCTGGATGGGATCTTTATGTTCATTTAGATCATTCTTCTGTCTCTGATGCAGATAAGAGTAAAGCTGCATGACTCCCAAGGAAGCTAGGGGAGAACTGAGACCTAGATATCACATCTTTTGCATATCTCCTCCTCCCCCTCCACAACTTTCCATGAGATGCCAGCCTGTCTGTAAGAAACAAGCACTGTAACACCCAAACCCCGCTGCAGAGATGCCTTTTACGTGCAGCCCACAAGTGCAGGGTTTCACTCACTGGAGCTTTCACTTCAGGCTCATTTCTTAGCTCCAGTAGTATTTTTGAGCCTTTCTAACAAAGCAAAATCATTTTATGACAAGATGGGGGCAAATTTTACCCTCCTGGTGCCTATTTCTTCCGAAGTTAGAGAAAAAATTTATAAAACCGCATTTTTTTTAACTCCAGCTCCAGTGTTTCCCTCTGAGAAAAGACTTGCTGAGCCAGAGCTAATGGATGAGTGACTGGAGATGAGCTGTACAGCAGTTTTGCAATGAACATATTTTGCTTTTGAGTACCTTGGTTTGAAAAGACATCCTTCTCCCTGGCAAGGCACGGCTGGAGAAGTGATATCTAAGACAGAAAAGCTATTCCAGTGCCTGCCATGGTTTTCCTTATTTAATCTAAAATATTGAGGCAACTTACCCAGCCTCCTTCAATGTGTGTTATCATCATACACAGGTACTGTGGAGTAAACCTCACCACAAATCTGTATTTCCTTTGCAAGATTATAAGGCTCAGTCCAGAAATGCAGTGTTGAAGAGGTATGTAGAAGCTCAACACAAAAAGTAATTTTTCTGTTTGCTTTCTTTGATGGATACCTCTGACTGCTGCAATACTGTCTTTTTTTCCTTTCTTTTCCTTTTTTTCTTGCATGCTTGAACAGTTAGAAATTATCCTCTCCTCTTAACAGCAGTACCTTTACCTTTTTGGGAGAAAACAGGGAAGAAGTAAATTAATTAGATTAACTTTGATTTAAAATGTTTCCCGTAGTCACCAGGATTGAGCACTTCAATATCAACCTGGATCATGTCAGAGGTTATGAAGGGGAAAGTAGAAACACAGAAACTTCCTCATATGACTGAAGATGTGACATTGTGCCTGGAAAAAAGGGAGGGGGGCAAGGTATTGTTTTAATTTGTCTCTGTTTCTCACTATCCAAATCTATTTTAATTGCCAGAAATTAAATTATTTTTCTCCATTTTGAGTCTTTCTTGCTGGAGATTGTAATGAGTAAATGACCTTCCTGTCTTTATCTTAATCCAAGAGCTTTTTCATCTTATTTTTTCCCCCATCCTGCTGAGGGGAAGTGAGAGAGTGGCTGGGTGGGTGTTTGGCAGCTCATCACAGTCAACCCAGCACAGTCCTGTACTGCTATTTTTGTATCCTGTGGGGAAAAACCATCATCCCCAAAGCTGGGAGTAGTCTGGGATTTCACCTTGACCAAACCACTTGCTCATGTTAAGATCTTCAGCTAATTTGCTGGCACGTTGGCCCTCGAGTTTACCCAGTGGGATTCTGGTAAAATAGCAGGACCTCTCTAAAACTGAATGTTGTGTCTGAGCTTGTGCTCTGCTGGGTAAATATTAACTGTTATTAGCTATATATATAATACTGTTAATTCATCCTGTGCTTTGCAAACAGAGATAAGGCATTTTCTCTAACAGTAGGAAGCTGAAACGAAACATGCACAGTTACAAATGACTGTGAAAGGGTATAGGAGCATCAGCAAAAAGAAATGAGAGATTTTGAGAAGGAATTAGAAGAAGAGTAGGAGTTCTGGCTAACAGTCTGTCAGCCCAGATTTTTGTGTGAGAGCTGTGAACAGCAGGATGGGCCCTCTCCGTTCTCAGGATGTATAGAAAGTTATGGGAGAAGTTTTTTGGAGGAAATTACAGGGTGGCAGAAGAGCTGTGGTGCTTCTGAGTATTAAAGACAAGCTGGCTAATTTGTTCTCCTTCAACTGACAGCTCAGTGTTTCTTATCAGCCTGTGCAAATCAGTGGCTGGGGGGGTTGGGAAGAGCACTGCAGGTATTTGTTTTTTTGGTGTTGCTGTCTGTGTGATCCACGTGCAACTTCGGAGTCATTGTGCAGTGTGTTTTTGCTCACACCTGTTGGAGGACACACCCTTGGGTTTCCAGAATTTTCCCATTCAATTTATTAGTAAACCCCGGTGCAACTTCAGCTCTTCAAGTGCTATAGATAACTGCAAAAATATCATCCCTTTTTGAGGGGGAGAATCAAAGGTTCTTTTCATTTACGTGCATATTTTTCATTCCTTTCTCGATATGTCTTTCTACTGTGGATTTCTGGAGCACACCCTCCATGCATAGTGATTTTACTGTCGTGTTGAAAATACTGATTTCTTTTACAGCTTCTCTACAGTAGGTCCTGTAGACAGTTGAAGCTCATTTGGTTGTATCTTGCTGTGGAGTCTCTCAAACAGCTGAAACATAAAGCCAGGAGTGTGATTATGGTGGAAAACATCCAGCCATGAGGGGGAAATGGGGAATCTGTTATGGAACAGGAATGCTGAAGGTTTTTAAAATGTGAGCTACGGCCAGGAAGTGACAGCTAATACAGAATTGCTTTTTCAGGCACCTCTATGGAAAACTTTTCCATCATCTAGGCTCGCCTCCAGGGCAAAGGGATTGGTGGACACAAAACACTGTCTTTGGGAACAGTCTCAGTGTCATAAAAGTCTAGTAAGATTTGACCCTTATACTGAATCTACTCTAAGCCACACTCTGTTCTATAAGACAGCTGCCTGCTTTGCCTCTAGATCTTAAAACTGGTTCTAATACTTGGTTTTTTCAGAGCTAGCTCTTACTACAACAGGCTTGCAAATCCTTGATGTTAAGTACTGTAATCTGCAAAGTAACACTGCTGTACTGGATAATTTTTAATTTCTTTACTCCATCTGCTTCCTTAAGGCACTGAGTTTTCTTGTTAATAATCCTGGTCAGGTGAAGTATGGAAGAAATGCTGTATGTGATCCTTAATATTCAGTTCTCCAATGATTTTGCTGGCAAGTTCACTTTACAAAGGCTTGGAACTCCAATGTGTTCCATACTTGAAGCAGTAATTTTCCTCCTACTGTGTATTAACAACCCCATAGTAGTGTTTTTATTCTGTGCTAGGGGATAAAATGACTTGGATATTTTAATAACATCTGGCAAATCATTTTCATTTTCCCTCTTATATGATTAATAATAGTCTAGATAGATATGTAGATATACTATCTCTTTACTATGTGGATTCATGCATATATAATGTAATATGGAGATAGTATGACTATAGAAAATAATAAGCAACAGTATAATAATGGGTTTTAGTCAAAAACTCTAATCTGAGCACTTAGAAAACTTTAAATGAAAGATCCTGGGATTGGAATGTGAAATCAGTTTTGAATTTTACAGCTCTAGTTAATCACACCACCTTGTCAACCAGACCACAGCACAAAGGGCCACATCCAGTTTTTCCTTTTCTTAAACAGCTCCAGGGGTTGTGACTCCACCACCTCCCTGGGCAGCCCATTCCAATGCCTGACAACCCTTCCAGTGAAGAAATTCCTCCTGATGTCCAACCTGAATGAGTGTCAGTCTTCTGAGACTCAGGGGGAGGACTTACAATGTGTCACTGAACACTTGCTTGACCAAGGGGAAGTGATTTTTTTTTTTGCTCAGTCAGGTCACTAATGGAAATTTTATTTGCTTAAATATCCATCAGCAGAGCTGTAAAGTTGTAGTTATTCAAGTTGGTGTAATACTCAGTACTTCTACACAAAATGCAGCTTGTTTTACGATGGTACTGATTTGTCTTGAAAAACCAGTACAATAGATTTTCTTTATAGCCCCATTTCACCATGAAATGATTTTCAGTGGTAATAATGGAATTATTACAGATCTGTATGTCTGGATTTGGACCTTTTGATTCATTCTTGCTCCCACCTTTGCTCCTGTTCTTCCTAATGGCAACAGAACCTGTTCCACTTAATAGGATTTTTCTTGCTGCATGATTGCATGACTTAAACTCATTTGTATAATAGTGGCTGGTGGTTTGACACTAGAATGGAGATAGTTTAGCAGGGAGTTTTTGGATGCTCTCTTTCCCCCTTTCCTCCCAGTGTTTGCACTTCATTTTCATGTCTTTCTTTGTGGTAGCTTTTTCTCACTGTTCTTTGTCACACTGCACCACTGTGATAAAAATGGGGATCTCTGCTTCCATATGGGCAACAAGACCAGCTCACAAACTGCTCCTCTCTGGCCTGTGAGGGATTGTTTGCCAGTGCTGCTCCGTGAGCACAGCATTACGAACGTTCCTCGAGCCTCTATGAATCACAGGTCTGTCAAATCCAAGACTTAAAATACAACTTGGTAAATAGAAACGCTTTATTTTTATCCTTAACTCTGCTCCAAAGGCCGGGCTGAGGAGTTCAAGCTGCCTGCTTCACAGTGTGTTTTTTTCCCCCAGTATTTATTTAGTGCAAAGGCGAGGACCGCGCAGAGAAATCCCAGTGCAATATCAACTCGCAAACAATTTTCTAAAGCATCTTTAATGTACACTGTTACTGTACCCAGAGGTGCAGGAGAGCAGTATTAATGCAGGCATGATAGTTCTGAGTGTTCCTATGAGTCCTCGAGGAATAATAAACAGCTTGAAATAACAACCAACAAATTCTCCAGATGCTTTTTATCCGTGTGTCGGCAACTGTGTTGATTCCAGATCAATGCAGGGTATTAAGACATTTATATGATGGAGCTAAAAAGCTGCCAGGTTGTACAAGCATCAGGCTTGTAAAAAATAGGAGAGCTGAGTAAAGCTGATGGTATTCTATTCACAAACTGCAGGAATGGAATTTCTTGATAACAGAGGAGTTGGTGTCGGTGGAAAGATTTTGGTTTTAATTTCACATCTGTACTGGGAAAGTTGAGGTATATGGAAGTCACTTGATGGCCTGATCCCAATATTTGAATATTTAGCTGGTATAAAATGAGACTCAAGGCACAAGTCATTCCTCAGACAAAAGAAACACAAAGCCCTTCTTTCAGATGCAATCCCAGCAGAGCCCAGAGCGTGTCTGTCCTAACAACTGCTGCGTTTGCCTCTTGTACTCCTGGATCCCCACAGCCATGGGATTCTCACTGGTGCCACAGCTGGGCACCATGGAATGTCTCTGGAAAGCAGTGAATATGCAGAATACCTCTGTCAAAGTCAGTTGTTGTCTTGGCTTGTATCACAGCCCAAAATCTAGACAAATAGGCTGATCAGAAGATGAGGAAGGCCTTTGGAGCCCTTTATAATTGGCTGTGTGGAGATTTGGATCAGGCTGTGTTTTTTGATTGCATGTGTCAGAACCACACATGGTTGGATAAAATTGAGTTTCATCCAGCTTTTCTTTGAAATCATTTGATAATATGAAATTCCCATGGCAGTGTAAGCCCAGATAAGATACTGATGCAAACTCCTATGAAGTGAAATTATTGTTTTCTGTTCAGCTCTTGTAGCCACACACTTTTAATACAAAAATATTATACAGAAAGCTCAAAGCAACAATACTTTTAAGAATCCTCCAATCCAGACTTGTATCAAAAAGAAAACCACAGCATTAATCATCTTTCCTTAGTGGCATGCTTTTCCATCCCTCTGAACGGGGGGGTTTAGATGGCAATCCAGCCATATGCAGCCTTGAGGGAAAAAAAAAAAAAAGAATGTAATAAAATCTAATGCAGGAATTATCCATGTGGGAAAATACTTTAGAAATCTAAGCAAGTATCTACCAGGCTAAGGTTTTACTATTAACATGGGTTTATCCCACCTAGGGATGTACCAGGACAGTGGCTTGGAGAAAAGTAATTTTCATGAAGTCTTGAAGTGTTTTCAGATACAAACTGTTTTTCTGGAAATGTGTCTGTAGCTGTGGGTGATCAGAAGCTGAAAATCTTGGCTCAATACGTTTTTTGGGAAAATGGTTACAAGTACCTCTTGGGCAAAACGTGAAAAATGGGAGGTTTTTGTTTCTTTCTGGTTTTATTTACTTTCACATAAACCTTCCACTGCTTATTCTTAAGTCGTTAGATGTATCTCAGAATATTCTGGATACTCACACAAGTGCTCTCGGGGGTTTGAATTTCGTGTGTTTTGCTTCAAGGAACATTTGTGTGAAAGCATGTTGTTTTGTTAGTTATCAACTTCTATTCCACTTTTTAAAAAGTTTGGCAGCAGGTTAGGAGATCTGAAAGTATTTCTTTGGTTTTATTGACCTAATTTCATTTTTAATTGCTTTTTCAGTTGAAATCCAAATGAGGTAATATTCATCAAACAGAGAGAGAAAACAAGCAAAAGAATAGAGACTTTACTTTTCACGCTTCTATGCCTGAATCCTGATCAGTATAAAGTTTTTTTATAGAGTGGATATCAGCTTTTTCAGAACTCCCAGGCTTTCTGTCATGTTAGAGTAAACCACTTCTTCACAGGAATGCATAACATAGTTTTAGCCAGACACTGCACAAAGAAAACCTTTCTAAATATCGTCACCTTTACCTCCTGGGGCTTCTTTCTGCAGCCTTATTTCTGTGACAAATTTACTCACATGAGTAATCCCATTGGCTTCAATTGAATGCTGTCAGGAATAACAACTGTGTGGGTAAACTAGTGATTATTTTTTATCCCTTCTTTTGAAAACTGTGTTAGAACTCTGCCCTCTCAAATATCTTCCCAGTGTTTCTTGCATCACTCAAGTTACACAGCACTACATAAAATTCATTACAACTCAATTATAAGGCTCATTAGGTAGGTGCTGGCATTTTGGCTATCTTACCAAGTGGTGGAACATATTCATTTATTATCCATGGTATTGTTAAAATCAGAATGGTACAATGAAACCAAACATAACATAAAAGATGGTTCAGAGCATAAAACCGTGGATCTTTGCCAAGCAAAGGTTTTATGTAACCTGCTTTGAAATCTCCCTGTGCTGTGTTCCTGGCTGAAGCACAATGGGAGAACTGTCCTTTGGAGGTGATAATGAAGTCAGAGCACCTTTGACAGATTGCCACTGCACGCTGGCTTATGGTGGGTTTTATCTTTTTCATCTCTTGAATTTTTCCAGCGGGTAGAAAGTATATTTATCTACCTGTACATCTTTAAATATGATCCAGCTCTTGCTTTCTTTGTTAATTAGCCTTGGTTTCCACGGCAGAGTGCTAGCAGCAGCAGAATCTGTGACAGGGACTCAGACTTCCCAAGCACTCCACACAGCCAGCAGAGTAATTTGTCCTGTTTCAAGCAGCCAGGGAGAGTATCCCCAACCAGGATGGCATTTACCAGCATTCAGGAGCTTCTTTACTTAGTGGATCATTAAATCAAGTGGACACTGGTCATGTTCAACTCCTGTTGTTTCTTGGGACAGTTCCCTTAGGAACCTCCCTGTCCTACCATGCCCCTTTAATCCTGTGAAATTCAGCCATCTCCTATCTTGCTGTTATTTTTTGAGTCTCAGCATCATGAAGTTGCAACTCATTTGGGTCGTGCTTCCTTTACTCAGAGATTGTGCCTCAGTTGGCTGTATTGTTTGTGCCTTGGTGAGTCTTCCTATCCTAAAATAACAGCTGGAAAGTAACAGCTTTGAGCTGTTTAGAAACAGGCACACCCCAAGGATGAGGGAAGGCCTCCTGAGAAATGTATCACAGAGAGCCCTGACTCGTGCTCCTGTTCTGAAAGGTGGAACCCGGTGCTGAGCTTGTCATGGGGAACTTTACATTGATTGCCCATGACATGTAGGCTCCTGGAGTTCAGGGAGGGCTTGCATCAGTCTAGCACACTTCAGAGTTGAAAGGTTCTTAGTGCCCAAAAGAGAGGAAAACGCCTCTGAACTGTGAAGAAATCGGAAGAGACTGGTCCCTCATTCCTCAGGTGGCACCTGCTCACAGAGTAGGTGCTTTGGGAGTTCCCTGCTTTGTCAGTATGGTGGTCACAGTCTGACTCCAATTAAAAACTGCATTTCCAGCCTCAGGCAGAACGTTTGCTTCCTTCTCTGCAAACTGACAGCCAGGTGTTCCCAGGGGTGTATCGACCATGTTTTACTTATTCCCCTGCCGTTCTGCCAAGAGTTGTGTTTGTTCTTCCCTCCCCCCCTCAGTGGCCCAGGCAATGAATCTTCCCTCGTCTGTCCATGTCTGTGTCCTCTCCATTCCTCAGAGACACTGAGCAAGATAAATGTGCTGTGTAATGACTGGGTAAGGGTTCCACTCGTGGTTCCTCTAAGTGGGCAGGGCAGCTCCCGGAGTTACACACCATCATCTGCAGATCCTGTTTCAGCAGGACTTTGAACTTAGCTTTAGCTGCTTAAACTGGACTCTACTCCCACAAATCTCAGATTAAGTGAAGTCTTTTACAACGTCTTTTCTTGCATGGTCACTTCTTGTGCTTCCTATTTGAGAAATAATGGACAGAGTAAATTCCCCTATGAGAGCACCTGTGTCAGTGAGAAACCATGCCCTGTGTCAGTGAGAAACCATGCCCCAGAAAATTAAATTCTTCTGCTGTATTAAGTGTTCAGATTCCAAGCTAAAGAAACCTTCTGAGTAAAAGCTGCTTAGTGCATCGTTTCTCTATTAGCAAAGTGCTGTATACACTAAATTATATTGTGTGGCTGCCTCCAGTGTAGATAACCACATAAATGAGATGTGCTGAATCTACTTTTCTCACAGACAGCAATTCAAATTGGGTGTTACACTGCAGCTGAAACTTTAAAATAGACATTATTCATACGAATGGGAACAGTTACCAGTTAATGCTCACACCTTGATCAGGAAAAGTAACGCTGTCAAGAAAAGTCAAAATTCCAACAGCCTCTCTGAAATTTCTTGCTGAATTGAATGATAGAAAGTTTTCAGAAGAGTATTAAAATAAATATAAGGAGGACATTTATTATTCTTTCACCTAATTGTAATACATTTACCTCCTTCAGTTCTTTCATTTCAGTTTTACTTGCAGGCAGAAATGTGTGCTAGGCATTACTAAGTGCTCCTCTGCTCTTGACAGGATCATTTCCACATCTGCATTTGCTGAGCACTATGGTATATTTTTCAGTAGGATATGTGTGACCTTTATATTGCCTTCATATAGGCTAGTAAATACAGGATAACAGGTTTGTTTAAACTTAATCTCACCGTAGTACAACGATGAGCTAATTGATCTGCACCATAAGAGACTGAAAATCATTAAGTACTTGAAGTGATGATGTAAATTGAGCTGTATTTTGGTCAACAGACACTATCCATGAGACAAAGTCCTTAGGGTTTGTAGCTTTGATTAGATTCTTGGTCTTCAGACGTTGTTTTCTTTTAGTTCACTGATTTCTTATGAATGCAGAATACTAATGTCTAGAGACCATCCCAGTTAAGGCTGAAGCAAAGAGGAGTTGTTTGTTTCTGGATCTTGACCATGCTTGGCCATAGCTTGAGATCTCTGATAAAAAAACGTAGATTTGGTTTGAGATTAAGTTTCTTAGATGCTCTTGAGATGCTAAGATCAAACATGTGGGCAATCCTAGAAGAACTCCGTTGTTTGGAGCTGCAATTAAATCAGAACATAAATTATAAAAATAATTTAAAATGCAGAGAGATGGACTGAGTAAAATAATTTAAGATCAGAGAGATGGACTCTGAATATGATCATGGACAATTGTCAGCTCTAATGTTCTGCTTGTCTGATTTTGATCTTCCCTTATGCCAACTAAGCCTTAGTTTAGTGGATTCACTCTTGGCGTTCTTGGAATAAATTTAACCACAGCCAAGCTTCATGACATTGAATGGCACCAAAATCTCTTGTCACTCAAGTCACAGGCAGGACATGCAGCTTCAAAAGCTGTATAATTAAAGGAGTTATACTTGCCTTTACTTTCAACACTATACTAGCAAAAAGCAGATTGCTGGTCATGTAGGTAAGACAGAATAAGAGCAACAGGTTTGGATTTCTTTTCCTGTGCAAAAATTATAATGTGGATAGTGGTTTAATTCTGTATATTGGCCCGTTTATGATGGGAGTGTTTGTGTGTATTTATGTCCATACACACCCCAGGAACAGATGCCCAGCAAATCTCCAGTGCTCACTAAAGAGACTGGTTTGCCTCACTGGTGAACCTTATGCAATTAACTTTAAAAGCAGCATAAATCTCCAATACTTTACTGTAGCCTTTTAATTGTCACTGCAGAATTAATTGGGCAGCATTAGAACTCCTGGGGTCCAACATCTAAGCCATCTACTGCTGATACTGGAAGGTACACAGTGTTAACACTGCAGTTCTTACACCTGTCCTGATGAAGCTGAATATCTTCACAGTTCATATCAAAGCTTCAGCTAGTACCAAATGGACCACTTTTTTTTTTTTTTTTTAATTTTCTGGCTGCTCTGATGGAACCATAGTAGACACAGCTGAAAATCATAATTATTCTAGGAGTTAGGGTGGGATTTAGTGAGCTACAGCTGAAATCATTCTGCAAAGAACAAACCATTCTTATTCTCTTCTTCAAATGCTTGGAGAGCTGTTGCTTCATCATGAGCAGTAGTCAAATATTTCCTCTGGTGTTCCTCTTAGCAAACTTAAGAGAATTTTGGGGTTTTACTTCTTTCTTTCCACCCTCCCCTCCTAAGTAATGAGAAACCTTTCCAACTCGGGTGTCAATCAGCCTGCACACCAATTAAGCTAATTGGCAACATATTTGAAACACTCCCTAATTACAGCTGCAGGAAATTTTCAGAGAACAACCTTTCTGCAATTTTTCCTTCAATCAAAATATCAAAAGCAATAAACCCCCCTCAACTCTTAACTATGTTGAGGTACTTTCAGAAGAATTTGGTAACGTGACTCCCTGACTTTCTGGTTGCTGGGGCTGCTCAGTGCTATTGGAGAGTGTCAGGGAGGAGATAAATGATCCCAAAGAATTTTCTCAGAGGAAATTTTCCAATGAATAACTTTGGGCAGGCGGTGATGTCAGGAAAAGCACTACTGGAGCACATGGTATTCTGAGCACTGAGGAGCATAAAAGCTACAGAAGGCTCTCACAATCTAATTTAACCCAGAGCAGCCTTGGGGTTTTGCTAAGTCATGCAATCAGCCAAACCATCCCCTGGTGTGGGTTCTAATTAAATACAGAGTTCCTCCCTCAGTCCTCCTTCATTTAAAGAGCAGCTCCTGGTACCTGGTGATCTCACTGAGTGGTTACAACAGCTTTGAGAGAACAATGTGTTCTATAAAAAGATGAAAATCCTGTTTTTAAAGAAAGTAAGTTTTTGGGTTGGGTTTCTTTAAAAATTTTATTTGTTGTGGTCTACTGGAGAGAGAAGAATTCTAACTATTTAAATTGAAACATTAATAATAACTGGTAATATACCACTTGCCATTATAGAAAAGAGCTGAGCTACTCTGGTCTATGAATTAGACTGAGTTCATCTTTTATTTGGTTTTCAGCCTGGGGGGGGGAGGGGAAATAGGTGCATCCTTTATTTTATTTTCATGTTCTCTGTGGATTGTTGCCTTTATGCATAACCCCTTTCTATCTAGCATTATTTCAACTGAACTGCCTTGACTTATTTTCAGTCTCCAAGTGCAGTTCCCAGATCTAGTCTTCTCCCAGAGAAGTAATTTGTTGCCTTGTGACTGGAAGGGAATAAGGCTTAGGCAGGGATGTGCACATAGAGAGGAAGACAAGGACTTCCAACACTCCTGAAATGTCAGACCCTGACCTTTAAAAACACTGTAAGAAACCAGAGGGCATAAGCCCTAAGGGATGTTTCTGCATGAACAAAGGTGGGTGTGGACTATTTTTGTCTCTATGAGCAAGGGTGATGTGTTGCTGCCTTTGGTTATCCAGCCTGTGGAATTACACGTGTTCCTGAGCAGAGGTGATACCCTGCTCCGTGGAGGAAAAGGGTTGGCTTTTGGCTAAGCAGGGAAACAACAGCCCTCAAAACAAAACCACAGCTGCTGTGCAGATAAACTCACCAGAAATCTTTAGCCAACATGGGAGAGGAGGGGTTTGTTTCACACTGTATTTGAAATGCTCACATTCAAGTGAGTGCTGGTGGTGGCAGTCACAGTGTGCTCCCCTGCACAGTGTCCAGCTGCTCTTCAGAATTAAGCTGAAGGTCCTGATGTGGCCACAAGGCAAGGTAATAGCAGATTTTAGATAATTTAGAGGAGCAGCAGGCAGGGAAATGCTAATAAAGCCACTGCTATACTCCAGGTATAAGATATTTACTTTTTACTTTGCGTTGCAGTAATAACCAGACAGAATTTAGCCTTTTCTGCTGAGGAAGGAGCTGTGTGTGCAGGCAGCAGAGACATATCATCCTGAAAGCACCACCTACAGAACTTTTTTAGCACAGTCTGCCTGCACTGTTGGGTCTCATGAGGGGGCTACGTGCACTTTATCTGATGAACCTTTTCATTGGGAAAATTTCTGTACAGCAGGAGGAGATTCTTCCCCTGTTACAAGAATCTCCTCCCAAGGTATTACCAATGGATCTGACCTGTCTTCCTTCTTCAGGTGGAATGGACAGGTATCAAAATTACTTCAAACACACATGGAGCTCTTCACTTTCAGGGCCTATGAGATCAGTAATGCTGCCTGCTATTTATACAATTTAAAGCGCTCAGGTCTTAAATTTTATATGTGGCACCTCTGTGAACCATATGTAATTTGGGAGAACACTTTTAATATGTCATTTTAATGCTTTTGCTTTCCTTCACTTTCAGTAGTTTGTCTTGGTTGATTTATTCCTGCATATTTCCTAAAGTGCCAGGCAGTAAATGTCTGGTGCTTTCTGTGATTTGTTTGATCAAGTCAAACCATTTTCCAGGGACCAGGAAAGGGGTCTAAGGTACTTGTAAGCTGCATGCATAGATGTGTAAAGAAGCTTATCTTAATTTGTAAAACAAGTGAAAGTAACACAAATTAGATTAAGTAATCGGTAATTTCCTGTTTGGTCTTAATTATATATTTGTTGCCTTCTAAATACAGGTTTAATCCTTATCTTTGTTATGTAATAAAACAACAGTTGGTAGTTATTTGAGGGTCATGATAAATAGGTATAGAAATATTTGCTCAACTATTTATTCCATTTATCCAGTGACTTCATTATTATCCAGGTAGGAAAATGGGAGGGAGCTGGTATGTTTAAGAATAGCCATTCATAAGGACCAGCCTTTATTAAGAATGTACCAGGTTAAAAAAAAAAAATCCAGTAGCTCTTATACATGTCAGTTTAGTAGAAAGGCTGTGGATTAAAATGGTGATGTAGAATAGATTTCCTGAGAAAGTAATGTTCAAAAAGGAAGATGGAGTTTGAGAAGAAAGGTTGGAGGCTTTGAATTTTTTCCTTTTTAATTTTTAAAGGGTAACATAATCCTTTCTTAGGGTTTTATTACTGGGGTTTTTGTCCTTCCCTTCTGTAGTGATGGGATGCAGAAAGGTATTTCACTTTGGATTGACCTGAGGGAATTGTTTTGGGGGTTTGATTAGTTTAGCTGGCCAGCTGAAAAATCAGTTATTCACACAGATATAGAGCAGAATATATGAAATGTGGCACCAGTCCAGTAAATCAGCCCTGCTGAACAAAATGCAGTGGCCAGTCTGTTCCAACTGGAACTTAAATTGTGTAATACTTTTCTGCTGGTTTTCTGCTTGCAGACAAATCCTACCATCTGTCTTGTTCTACCTAGTAGATGCTGCTCTTGATTCTGGAGACATTCAATTAGAGAACTTCATCTTTTAATCTGTTGCTTACAAGCAGTGATGTGGAGCATCAGTCAATTATACAATTGTAGAATCGATTTGGTACAGACTTAATACACACAACTTGTTTGCTTGCAGTAGGATTTGTGCTTAACTACTCACAAGTGGGGACCCTAAACATGAATTAAGCAATTTCAAATGTGCCTATGGATTCACACGTGCAAGTATGCACTCAGGCATCCATGAGGATAATGGTTTGGAATGCCTGGAGAACCAGCCTTTAAGAGCTGGCTGGGGCAGGAACTTCAATTTTTGCTCTTCAATTTTTGCTTTCTGCTTGGCAGAAATTATATCTGTAATTTGTTTTAATTGTGGGATAATTGTTTCTGAGCTTTCCATTGTGTTTTTCACCGGTGCTTCCGAAATCTCCTGTTCGAAGCTGCTCAGTGGGACCAGAATGCAGAACTATTCATGTCCAAGTAGCAGGGATTTTTAAGTATCCAAGATAATTGCAGGGTAGGAGAAAATAATCTTGAGCTCTCAGTGCTTCTTGTGCAGCTCCCCTGCAGTCCCTATGGCTGCTGAATTTCAAACATCCTCCACATTCTCCAGGAGGAACTTTCCTGCAATTAAATCTCCAGACTACTCAGCTCCACGTGTAATGGCATCCTCCTTGGGGAATTCTGGCTGTGACACCCAGGTAAAACATTCCAATTTCTAGTCAGGCTTCAAGAAAACAAGGTATTTAGCTGAGGTAGATTTTAATATGACCTTTAGAAGCTGTGAGGAGATGTGAAGCTGGCTCAAAATTGCCAGGATAGGCTCACAAAGAAGTGCCAAGGAAAACATGGGAGACTGTCAGGCTGAAAACAAAGATTCTGGCTTATCTTTCTGGTTTGAGGTGTATATGGAGTGTTGAACACTGCAGGATCTCTATCAGCATCAGCTTATCTAGAAACCACTTTTAAATAGGTATGAGAGAGAAAGAAAGAGGATGATTTGAAAAAGTAGAATAATTTTCTGAATAAGATTTTGGAGATTTGCATGAGCAAAAAACTTTCCTTAGATTTAGCTAAATGAATACCAGATGAGTTTGGGAGTTCACACCATTTGAATCTTGCTGGGATAGTGAAACAAAATAGATAGGACAGGACTATAAAATGAGAATGTCAATCCTCTTGACTCTGTCTATTATGCTTTTGAGACAGTTGATAGAATAGCATGTTGGTTTATTTCCAGAACAAGAACAGAAGGAATTGAAAAGATACAGGAATATGCTGGGTATCTGTAAAATATGTTTGTAAAGAGGCAAAATATTTCATTGCAAAATAAACTGTCAATTTGCAAACTGGCTTTGTTTCTAAAAACTAATTCACAGCCTGGTGGAGTAGTAAGTCAGACTTTCAAAGGTGTTTTAAGTCTGAAAAGATGCATGTGATGCATTATTGAATATTTACTTGACCTGGTTAGTGACTTGCAGGGAAATTCTACCTGTGTCTTAAAGGTCTAAATACAGTTGAAAAATAACTCCTAAGTAAATAAATCAGCACTTTCCAAGCACTCATAATCTGTTGTGCCTCTCTCACAGTGGAAAACGAAAGAATTAGTCTTTCTAAAAAGTTTGGGGGCTTTCTGTGCTCACCTGGCACTGCAGCAGTGTGGTTGACTTGGCTGTGCCTGGGCTAAGGCAAAGGCAAGCAACAAGCTTGGTGTTTGTGATCAGCCAAAGGCTTGAAGTGGATGCTTTCCACATGGGGATCCCTCCAGGAGCTGCCTGACAACCTGGAATGACCCAGCAGCCCCTGCCACCCGAAGGAATTGGGGCTCTGGTGTGTATCTCTGCTCTCAGCACCTCAGCCAGCCTCCTGCTGGGCCAGCACAATGTGCTAATTCACCAGCAAAGGAGCCAGGAAAAAGTAGATTATTTCTGCCAACCTAGACAGGCTGAGCCATCTCACCTGGAAGGAGAGATGACTCCCCAGTTTGGCCAGTGGGCACAGCATGATTTTGCAACTAGGAGGAAGCAAAGGAGGAATGAGAAGGGATGAGCCATTTAGCAGCAAGTTTTAGACTGGATAATCTCTTCTAGTCAGTCGTGATTTGGGAGTGGATTATCATGGATGCTCCTGGGGATTATAAAGCAGCTGAGGTATCGCTGGCTGCATCCACAGCTGCCTTAGTTACCTCTGCAGAACTTTCTCTAGGAAAAGTACATGTTAATTTTCCCTCTCTGGCATTTGGAGACAGACAGGACGCAGTGCCTGGTGCTGTCAGAGGTAGCTGAGCACCTGTGAGCCTGCCACAGGCCTGCCAGAACTTTGATGCCATTCAGTGGTCAGAATAAGCCTCCTGAAAAACTGCCTGGTTAGTTATTCTGGTGTTTGGGTGCCCCTTTTCTTTTTTTCAAGGCAAATTCTTTTTCTGAGACACCTGAGCTTCCTGCTCAGTTGACAAGAAGATGAAAAGGATCGGGAATGTGACAGGTTACCTTGTAGCAAAGGAAAAACTTCTTGCCAGGATGAAGACCTCGTGATTCAGAAGCTAATAAGAACATGTCAGGAAGGATCTTACTCATCTCCTTTAATGAGTGTAGCCTTTGTATTTGGGGAAGGTTGGGGAGAAATCTTAGTGGCTGCTGACAGATTTGGACTGTACACGTTATTTTAGAACAGCTTTTCAGGACAGGAATTAAAACTTTTGTTTCCTGAATCTTCTAAGCAGGAGGACCCTATAGATTGAGGACCCTATGGATTGAGGACACTGCACATTCCCATGTGTACACAGCGTGCCTGTAACAGAGACCTTGGTGAAAGACAGAAATAAACACCCAAGAAGCAGTTAATGAGCTCTGGCTGTGTCCCATGTTACCAAAGGCAGATTCTTTCCTGTGTTTGTCCCTGTGCATATCTATCTTCTGTGGTGCCCTGCAATTTCTAGATTTTTCAGGTGCAAAAGGTACCTGAAGAGGTACCCATTACTATCTTCAGTTCTGTCTGAGAACACACTCAGCTATTTTAAAGCTGTTCTTTCTTGAATGAATGTAAAATGGTTAGGTATTTAGTGAAATATTGCTGGGTTTATTGGCATTCCTGGAAATTTACTGCACACACCAGCATTATGATGTTATTTAAATAAGACTTAAAAGATTTTTTTAATTTTATTTTTTTATCCTGTTAGTGACTGTAGCCATCGATGATCAATATTGTAATTGTTGCTTGTACAAACTCAGTATTAGGCACAGAGCCTGCAGCAAGATGTAGAGGCACAACATGGATTAAAAAATTTAAAATTAATTTAAAAAAAAATACTCTGGAGGGGGATAATGATCAGCCAGCAGCCACAAACACTTCTGTGCTGCAGTTCCCAATCCAGTGGAATTGGATTAGGGTACACAGACATGGCTTGTCTCATAAAAGGTCGGCAGCAGAAGCTGCTCTGTTCTTTTGCTGACTCGGGTGTTAATTTAATGCTTAGAATTCGCTTTTTCTCCCATCAATAATGGCCTGGTGGCAGAACTGCAGCCTGCACACAGTCCCTGGGATCCTTGCAGAAAATGAAGAGGGAATTTTGCAGGCATTTGAGGCAGAATCTGATCAACTTCTGATTGTCTGAATAGAGTCTGTTTAAGCAGTATAAGGTTGTTCCATGCAGAGCCCTGTATTTCTGCCTCTATCATAAGGGATTTGACAATTGATGCTGGACTCTTGTCACTCTGCACTCCTCTGCTACCCAGCCTTACTGTTCTTTTTATTGGTTCCCAAACATAATTACAGTAGAAATAGTGTTTAAGTCAAGATATTCCTGGCAAGTATTTCAGCTTTCTAATCCTGTGGGGTTTTTTTGGCTTGTGTGTTTGATTTTTTTTTTTTTTTTTTGTTCTGTTTTTAAAATCTTTGAAAGCTTCTTCATTTTTTTCTTTCTCTGTAAATGGAGACATAATGGGGGGAGGACAGAAATGGAGACATAAACTACTGAAAGCCCCAAGTATTTCAGTATGTTGGACACAGAAGCTCTTGTCTCTTAGTTCTTTCATCATTGGGGTGCCTCGAGTCTTAACTGGATTGCACCTCCCCTGGTGCTGCTTTCATTAAAGAGAGGGTCTCACCTTTTATGGTTCCTGGGATAAATGCATCAGGATTGCAGGAAAGGCCAAGCAATGGTGTGTGTCAGGATGGCCTGGTGAGTTTAGTGGTGAAAGCTCCCAGCTCTTGCCCTAAGCAATGACACACTCGAGGGATTGAAGCATCTCACTGTGGCTGGTGCCTTTTCCTCCCTGAATCACAAGCAGTTGATGGACTGGGGACAGCCCTCTGTGGTTACTGATGTGCTGTGTCTAGAAATGTCAGAAAAATTCCCCTGGTCACTCTTTCCCTATCCCCCAGTAGTTAATGTGACTGGGCTTGGTTTGGGGTTTTTCTTACTTTTTTTCCCATAAACTTTGTGGTGCCCCAGTCACTGCTTTGCCCTTTCATGTTCAGGCTGACATCAGATCTTCTGTGAAAGTGTCATATCCTTTTATCTAAATACTTTTCTCTGTAATTATTACTTTGCTGCCTTTTCAGGTGGGAACTTGCCTTTGTTATATGATCTTTCTCTGATCATTTTTGTATCACTTGATAATATAAAGGGGTGTGTATGTTCCTCTGAGGCCCTTTTATTTAAATGATTTCTTTATCTGTCTGTCAATGTGAATAATAAAACAACTTCAGGATTGTTAATCTCTCTCCTAATGAATGATGAGGTGTCATCTGTCCCAACATCAACGATTAATTTACAAAAGCCTCTTCAAACTTCAGTAAAATGGGATATTCAAAGAAAATATTGTGTCATCAGACTGCAGTACTGTTGTCAAAAAGATCTTATCTGACAGATAATCAGGCCCATTAAGGCAACTGGAATTCCTGAATTGGTACAGCAAGTGGGAGTACAGTCTGTCTGTGAGTATCAAGGATGAGCATTTCCAAACCCATCGAGTCAAATAACAGAGTTAAAGCATGAAAAGGGCTGGATGAGTCTGTGACCTTTACTGATCCTTGGAGTCATGTGTATAAGGTTATACATGTCAAGGCCAGATGCCTGCTCTCACTCCAGATGTGGAGGCATGGAAATCCTTTGATGTCATGCTTCAGCTTCCAGAATTGTCATTTAGGGCAGGCCACAAGGAGTTCCTGATGGGCAGGCTTGTGGAAATGATAAATTCATTTTGGTTTTAGTTTATTGCCCTGCTTTTGAAGCATCAGATGGTGGCTCATGTTAAGACTGAGGACTGTTTCTGTGGTGCCAGTTGCTTTCTTTGGTGGAGCAAGAGCTCCCCTTTCAGAAGACCTTTTTCTAAATGTAATATATTTATTTTTCTGTAAAATCAAACTTAGAGTTCTTGTGTGAAAGAGATTGTGTGGAGAAATTATATAATCAGTTGTGGTCCAGAAGCATCCCATTGACAACACAAATAACATGGTCCAATCCCACTTGCTCTGGGATGCAGTGACAGGAGGTACAAAGTCTGCCATCCAGGTTCACTCTTTAGGTAAAATCAGGAGCTTGTGCCAAAGTCCTTGAGACCCTTGAATGACAGTTCTCTGAAGAGGGCCAAACGGTACCCCACCAAAGATGGAGTGGATGACTTAATTTAGGATCACTGCAGATGTATTTCTTGTTTTCTGAGTCAGCATTGTATTTGGAGACTCTTCTGGGATGAATTTCATACTGTATTTAATTTCCTTCCTTTCCTACTCGGGTGTTGGAAACTTCTTTGTGGAGATAACAGAGAAATTGCCAGATGGACCAGAGGATTGCTCAAGGGAGACATCCAGCAGGATTGTCAGTGCAGAAGCAAAGGTAGTTCAGGTGTTTTGCTGGGCAAGCTCCAATGTTGCCTCTTCCAAAGGAGTCCAGACTCTGTTTCAGTAAATCAGTAACTGACCTGTCTTTCTGATCAGGCATATTCTCAGGAAGTTTAGGCATCTTGGCTCAAAGTCCTTCCTCCTTTGCATGACTCAACACTTAAAAATACTTTCTCACTGCAGTAGCAGTGCTTGATAGTCTTCAGAAGAAGAATGGTTTGCAAGTGTGTAGTCCTCTTAGAAATGATGGTACAAATGATTTGTCTGCATCTTTGTGAAGTTTAATTTGCTTCAGTCAGCATCTGCTTTGTGACTGTTGCTTGATGTGTGTTGCACTCCTTACCAATGCTCCAATTTCTTTAAAACTCTCTTGCAAGAAATGAGGAGTTGCCTTTTCACCAAGAAACTCTTTGTTGTAATCTGCAGCCTTGATGTTCCAGCAATCTTTCCCTTGCCTTGTAACAAGCTTTGCACAGGCATGCAGAACTGGAATGAGAGTTGTAATAACTTAGGGGGGGAAGGGGGAAGCTGGCAAGCTGGGAACAGCATTGCTCTCGGAGAAGAATGATAATTTCCCAAGGATGAAAGTGTTACAGGCAATGTTATAAGGTGAAGAAGGCAGAGTGGTCTGCAATGCTAATAAGGAGAGGACTTAAAAAGAAACTGGTGATTTGGGGCCTTGAAGCCATTTTTCTTTTTAATTTGTTACAGATAAATGGATGACTCTTGGGTTCCAGGGTTCTATTTTTGTTTTCCTGTTTGTGACACATTGATTCGGCCTCATCACCATTCTCTTGGTACCTGCCCTTTGGAATGATGGTGTTTGCTACCAAAAGGATGAGAATTTTTGGGAAACTGTTCAGTAATGGTGTGACAGGAGGAAAGATTTAGGGTTCTTGCGGTAAATAGGCTGGATGTTTTTATTTCTGTGCTGCTGTGGAGGACAGGTGCTGATATTCCACTTTCAAGCAAGTAGGTGAAGAATAATGGGAAATCAGTGCTCCAGTGTGAATAGTGACAGTAATGCATCAGCTGCTGTTTCAGCCTTGTGTTACACTGCTGTGTAGGGAATAATGTGATCATGGAACCCTTTTAAATATAATCAGGTATTCATAAGGAAGTGCTCAGTTGTAAGAAATAGTTCATATTCAGGACAGAAGAACTTACCTTTTGAACTGTTCCTGTGAATTGTAAGCAGGAGTTCACCATCAGGTTGTGTTTGTGTGCTAGAGATGGGATGGATCAGCTTCCTCTTTCCTGTTTGTGGCAGACATGTTCAACAAGGGGGTTTGGTTTTTCTTGGCTTATATGATAAAGTAGTGGAAGTCTGCAGGAAAATCTGGCTGATTTAGTCCTCAACACCCCCTTAAATTTTCAGGTTTTGTCAAAAACCCCCCAATATTCTTTGAAAAGTTTATATTGAATACTGACTAGAGAGAGAAATTAGTGATTTATGTCTCATTTCTAGCCCTGGATGCTTGCTGGCTTTGTGGCTTATGGAAAATCTTGCCACTATTTTGGCTTCAATTTCCAGTGCTTACATCCTTGTCTATTAACTTGAATTATAGATTCTTTGAAGCAAATACTGCTCCTTCTGATGAAGTCTTGATTTCGTTAAGGCTTCTGATTGCAGAATTAATAAAGATTTAATAATGTAATTATATTCCCAGAATCAATGCTAAAATGAGATGCTAACTAAAGCAGCAAGCTCGCCTGTCCAACTGGGTAACAAGTAATTCCATTTTGGGTGCATATAAGGTGGTATAACCCAACAAAACCTTCATCTTGTAGCTTCTGGTTTAATTTCTTGTCGGGAAACAACTCTGGCACGCAGTTTTCAAGGTGGGATAGAGTCATTAAAATATTTTCCTGGCTCTGTGGCACTGCACAGATCAGGTGTGTGGCTGTGAAAAGGACTTCAAAGAAAACTCTCTGCAGCGAGACCCTGGGTGGGTTTGCAGGTTTTTGTTTGTTGCCCTCCAATTCCTCTGAGCTATCCATGTTCTTCCCAACCCCTTGCACTGCCCTGTCCCTGCAGTTCTCCCTCCCTTGGGAACCTGTTGGGCACCTCTGCAGAGTGTAACCAATAACAACTTTATCCCTTCTCAATGAGCCAGAGGAGCAACTACCACAAAGCCTCTGTTGCCTTTCTTTCTGTACAGTCTGAGATCCAAACCTCCCATCACTTTGTCACTGTGTCAGTAGAGCTGTTGTCAGTAAAACACAGGACTTAATCAGGAGTTTGAAAATGCAATGCTGCTAGTTTTAAGGGAATTGAGCTGCCATGAGTCTGGCAAAAGAAGGAACACAGTAAGTCATCCAGGGATTTTTATGCATGTTTAAGGGTTGTGGAGGATGCTTGACTCTAAAGAAAAAAAACATGACAAGCAACCAACAAACTCTATAGAACGGAAATGATCCTACTCAGATGTTCAAGTAACAGTCTAAATTGACTCAGTCCATCCTAAGTGACACAAACTGGCAGAGCAGATCATCCCTCTGTTGAGAACTGACTGAGTGCACCCAGGGAAGGGTTTCACCCTGTAGCTTAGCTTTAAACTGCCTCACCTTTGAGCATCAATGGATTCAGCCACTTAACCAGGTTAAGACAGAAATGTCTTAATTTTACAGAAGTGAGCACCAAGTTTTATTGGAACAGATACCTCCTGTGACTGAAAATACATCACGAAAATTTTCCAGCCTGAAAATACATCACGTTACCAGATTTTTCTTTCTAGACATTTTGGTTAAAATAATTCCAATTCATAACAAAGTAGAAATGTTCAGAAGATTCAAGGAGAGCAGCTGAAACTAACTAAAAAGGTAAAATTACTGGCCTGAGTGAAAAGAACCACTTATCTCAATCCCCAAGACACAGCAACAAATTCATCTATTGCATTACCAGCCTGAGCTTGCAGCTGGTAAGGCAATTTTCCTAAGAAGTTCTTCCCTTCAATATACAAGAAAAAGGCAATTTTTTTTTTAATAGTAGAATTATATAATTGATTGGAAGGGTTTTCTATCTCATGAATGCTGGATGATTGTAGATTGAACAGTTTTAAAAATAAAGTAACTGCTAGGGCTGAAATCCCAAGGATCTGGTAATATAGAATGAAGTTAGTGGTCTGGCAGATTTGTTCAATTTTCTGAAGCCATGGTCAATAACTTTGCAGTAAAACTGAGCTATGAAGAGTGTTTTTGTCACTGACTGAGAGCTGCTGCTAGAGACATAAAGGTAGAAGATTTTTAGCCAGGCTGCAGTACAAAATTGATAGCTTAATGAAGAAAGCAGTGTGACTTTCTGGAAGGCAAATGCAGCAAGTTTATAATGTCATGTTCAGGGATTTATCATATGCACAAGCTTTGGCTGTGCAGGAGGAGGCTGAATATGCAGCCTCTTTCTCAGATATTTTTAAATTCACTGACCTACAAATAGTTTCCTTCTTCCATCAATGACAAGTATTTTTTAAACAGCATCAGTCAGAGGAAGATTTACTATGGAGGGAAAAAGAAAACCATCCTATTACAACATCTCTTCCCAGGTGGCCACTGACTGAAATCCTCAATAAACTATTTCACAGCATGAGGGGTTGAATACAGTCATAGTTGTAACGGATTGAGAAATAATAGCTCCTGGCACAAGCACAGCATCAAAATTAGATTTTATTGGTTTGCTTCACAGCACTGGGGATCATCTCTTGAAACCAGAATGCTGGAACACCCTCTGCACTCGCAGTGGATTGTCTTCACCAGATCTCAGGCTTCAGCAGAGCTCTGAGGCATCACTTGCTGTGGTCCCCTGGAAGAATCTGGGTTTCCCTCTGCAGTGTCTCACCTTGAGATAAACTGTTCTTACAGCTCACACAGCTAATTGACTCAAAGTTGAGTGGATCTCTGTGGATCATGGGTATCTATATGTATATGGACAGATTAAACTCCTCAAGGTTTGTTTAATCTGGTAATTAAATTTTTTTTCTTGGCCCGTGCTCTCTGCTGTCCCTCCACACCCAGAACTGGCAAGGCTGGTTAATGCCCTGCAATGTTGCACTTGGTTATTCTGGTGCCAAGTTCCCCACATAGGCAAGCCTTCAGATAGAGATAAATTGCAGTTCTTGAATTTAACTGTTTATTTTGTTTCCTTAACAGCGTTTCAGTTACCCATCCTTTTTGTTTATAAACAACATATATATATTTATATACGATTTTTTGTACATAAACTGAGAGAGTCACTGCGTGATTCTTGTTTTACTTATTCAGGTGGGTTGTTCCAGTGCAATTTTGCTGCTGATGGTGGAATAGATATAATGTGATACTTAGGTTAGATTATATGACTTAAATCTTTAAAACACCACTTTTATGCTGGGTCTCACTCAGAAACACACAAAATTGTAATCTTCTGCAATTCTGCCTTTGTAACAACATGCATAATTTTTACAAAAATAGTCATGGTTGTAATTAAGGATGCTGATAGTTGTTTTTGTTTTTAATTTCCTATCCTTCAGAATCCTTAATAAACTTTCACGGTCAAAATCCAGATGGTACTGCAGAGCTCTGTTGTTTTTGAGGATTTTTTTTTTTTCTGTTTGTACTGATTATAACTCTCCCCAGATAAAAGTGTAAAATGGTTTGAGTTTTTGGCCTTTGGCTGTTTGGAAAGCTGCTGTCAGCTCCCAGCACAAGCCTGTTCATATTCAGCACACGTTCCCAGCTTGCTGGTGGAGGGAAGTTTGACAGTGAGCAGACCAGTTTGCCATTGCCCAGAAATTTAAAAACCTATGGTCCCTACTCTAGCTGGTGAGATTGTTTCCTTATTTTAACAGGCAGTTCACCTTCTCCTTTTTTTTTTTTTCTTCTTTTCTTTTTTTTTTTTCATATATGTTGCTCTCCTATTCCAAAGAGTCATTGATTTACAAACTCTAAGGAGCATTGTCCCGTGGAGATGGGGACTATAGAGGCAAGGTTTTTAATCCCTTAGATAATTAAGCACTAAAATAAATGATTAAAAAATTATGAGGCGAAACACTCTGTTAATTTTAATACAAAAATAAAGTACCTCTCCCTGTGGAACGCAAGGGAGGGAGCTGCAATCAAAATAAGGGAAATAAAAAATTGAATACCCTGAGTTTTTTCCCCCCCCCCCTCTCTAAGTTGCTTCCTTGATGCCTCACTGTGTTTAATGGTGCTTTGCCAAGATGTTGGGAGGAGTACAAAATGAGTGTGGAATTTATAAACGGGACATTAGCCAGAGGAAGGATGGAATGGGCCGGGTGATCTGAGGAGTAAAACAGCAGAACAGATTTTGCCTCAGGGCTGGAGGGGAGAGATGCAGCCCTGCAAATCTGAGTACCAGCAGAGCCATTTAGAGTTGGTGGAAATCTTTGTTGGGGGATTATCTAGAACAAGGTCTTTAAAAACTTCATTTGCTCTCAGTGAGTGTCTAGTGAAAGATGGGAGCTGAATGCTGAAAAGATTGAGGCTAAAATGGTGGGTTTTGCGTACAAAGAAGCTCTGTAATTTACTCTTTATTAAAAATGAGCAGGGTGGGACTTGGGCGTGACTTCCTCTAAATTCAAGCAAGATCCAAGATGAATTTTCCACCTCTAGGGATCACAAGCCTTCAGCCTTTTACTGCTGTTGCAATTTAGTCTCATATGTTGACGTGCTGGGGCTGTTTTCCTGATTCTTCAGATGGAATTTATTTCCAGTTCTAGATGGGGTTTGAGTTGACATTAATTAAACTTTTAAAAGCAAGGTTTCATTTTAATTGTTTATCAGAAGAGGAATGTCACCTTTTCAAGAAGGTTGTAGGTTTCAGAGGGTTTTAGGAACTAACAATACCATCCCATGGGATTTGAGGATAACAAGGCTCCTCTATCCTGTTTGAGGATTTGCAGTGAATTGCAGGGTCTAAATGATATATTCCTGGTTAGGATTAACTGACATCAGTTTAGGCCACCACAGCACTTGAATGAGCAAATAAGTATTTAGGTCAGATGCCAAACATCAAAAATAAAGACTAATAAAGCATTTGTGAACTCGAGCTTGAGAAACTGGGTTGTCTTTGAATACCATCTGTGGTAAGCCTGTGTCATTTCTGTGAATAAGGGTAAGGATTTGAATTTGCTGTGGGGGGAAAAAAAAGGCAATTTATTTCACAATTAGGGCTGTAGATGTAAGCACCAAGGTCAGGTGTTCAAACAGGAAAGGTGATACTCTATTTGCATCTGTATTTTTTAGCAGTATATGTCTTTGCTCTTTGGGACTGACAGTTCCTAGAAAGGTTCAGAGCTTATTCTTTAGCATGATAATCTGCCTCAGGTAATGGCTCGATGGCACAGTTAAAAGAGATATCTTGCAGTACAGGAGGCTCAGTGTCATTGAAAATGTTCTTTCAATGTGCAGTGATGTACAGCCTACAGATAATGCAGTTGTATTAAGGAACAATGCAGGGTTAGACAACAGTGGCTTGAATCCTGATAGTTATTTGCAGGAAAGAAACTTCTTTTCATAGATGAAGTGAAATGGAAGGGACCATAAACTGGATGCTAATAAAGCTCCTTTTGAAATCCTCTACTACCACAGTGCCGTAAAGGAGCTGTTGTGTAAATGGTTATTGTGCTAACTGTTTTTAAAGTGAAATTCAGCCTTGTGCAGGAAACGGCTTAAAGTCCATGTACTGCTTGAGGGTGCTGAAAGGGAGGCTGAAGTGAACTCCGTGTGGTCCATTTGCAGCATTTGATGTAAAGTCACTGTATTGGTTTCCTGTCCAGGTGGAGCTTGCTCTAATGATCAGGTTTTTTTAGATGTGCCTGTGCAGTGATCTGGTGCTGCAGATGCTGACTGGGTAGTTTTGTTCTCCAATAATAAATGTATATTGCGAGTGAAGACGTGACCTTTGGCTTGTGTAAACCTACGCAAGCTGCTTCTTTTAATCCAGCTGTCATGTAGAACATATCATAAACCAATGTTTCCCAAGCTGACTAGATAAATCATCATCTACCCAGGCTACTTCTGCATGGATTGATGATGCTTGCTATTGCCACTCATCCCAACTACAGCACTCTTGAGCCCCTCAGTAGGGTCAGTGAGGTTATATCACAGTATGACTTGAAGATCTGATCTTTTAAACTCTCCTTTCCTTTCAACAGTGACTGAGAGTCGAGGGATCCTGGAGAGTATACAGAGATTTTCTTTACTGCCAACTTACTTGCCTGTGACCTATCGCATCCACAACGCGGATGTTTCCTTCTTTCTTAAGGAAGCCAACCAGGATATTATGAGGAACTCTAGCTTGCAGTCCCGAGTGGAATCCTTTCTGATCTACAAATCCAAGAGTCCACCCGTGCTAAATGCCAGCTATGGACCTTTTTCCATCGAACAAGTAGTGCCCCAGGACTTAATGTTGTCTTCAAATCCGTTCGGATCCACCAACAAGTTCTCCTTTAACTGGAAACTTCAGGCCTTCATCATGAGCAACAAAATTTACCCCAGCAAGCCCAAGGTGCAGGTGCTGTTCTACATCGTGGGCAGGGACTGGGATGACTACAGCACCACGGAGCGCCTGCCCTGCCTGCGGGTGTTCGCCTTCCGAGAGACGCGGGAGGTGCGAGGCAGCTGCAGGCTCAAGGGGGACCTGGGGCTCTGTGTGGCAGAGCTGGAGCTCCTGCCCAGCTGGTTCAACCCCCCCACGGTCGTTGCCGGCCGGAAGAAACAAACGGATAAGTCCGAAGGGAGCCCCGTGGAGCTTTACTACTCCATCCAACCGGGAGACGAGAAAGGGGAGTGCACCAAGGAGGATGTAAGGAAAAGTAACGGGATCCGATCAGGGCGCAACGACATCGATGAGTCAGGACCTCCCTTGCAGAGGATTGGAAGTGTTTTCCTTTACCAGACACGTGCTGCCCCTTCTCTAAATGAAATGAGATTGGATAATAATATTGTCATCCAGTATGCACCAAAGACTGTCAAGCAAGGGGACATTTTGACTTTCCTTGTATCCGTTGCTAAAAACTCAACAGAGGATCAGTTCACGCTGAGGTAAGGCTGTTTTGTGTTTCTTTGGTACCTTATTTTTTGTTTCTCTACTCTTGGCTTGGGAAGTCATTTTCTCTGTATAAATTGTCTAACAGTCCATCAAATGCTGCTGTCCAGAAATTGTGTTGCAGTTGGTTGATTCAACATTTCTTACATTGTTCAGTCTCGTGTTGTATGAGTTATCTAAGATGTGATCTCTTGGAGCGAGAAAGGCCTTTTCCTGAAGTTGTCCTTTGAGGAGTACTTACAAAGATTGAAATGGTAGAGCTGGAACATATCTATGCACTAAATAGGAGATAACATTTAAAGTCTCCAGAGCTGGAGTTTGCAGTTCTCCTAATCTCTCATTGAACTCATGTTAAGATTACTAAAGCTTAAATCTGCAAAGGTATTTATAGGAAATGAGCAAGAATTAGGCATCTAAGTAGGATTCACATGCTTAAACATTTCTCTCCAACTTGTTGTAAGCCTGGTGCTGTTTTATAGAATGTTGGAGGTTCCTAAGTTTTACTGATGTAGCAAAACCATTTCTGAAAATGAAAAAGTACCTGAGGGGGTGTGGTTGGCTTTTGATGTGCTGCATTGATTCACCTCGTTCTTTCCAAGCGTTGAGGTGTTAGAGGAGGAAGCTCCCTGGAACCACCAATATAAGAAAGAACTGCCAAGGCTGGGCTGTGGCACACTGAGAGCAGATGTGTTTTGCATGTCCAGTTGTCTTTTCAAGTTTGCCACTCTGTTCCAGCACTATGAATGAGGGTTGTGTGGCAGATGTGGAAAATCCGTGCGTGTAATGATGGTTTCGTTGTTTTATCCCTTAGCAGTGACATCACCTCTTTTTGAACTGGTGGCAAATGTCGTGCTCTGGCTTCTGAGGATAAGACTGACTTGTTTTGGGTGTTTGTCCTAGAAGTGCCCATTGGTGACAGAGCTCACAAAACAAACCTCCAAAAAGTGGGTGCGTCGTAGGAGGGGGCAGTGAACTCCCCACTTGCACAGACACCACAGATGTGCCACAGGCAACAGCTCAGCTGAGCACTAGAGATGATTGGAGCTCTCACCTTAGAAATCGTACTCTACTATGGCTTGAGATGACATATACTCTCCTTTTTCTGGTGGTTATACAGCTCAAACTCCAAAAATCTCTGGTGAATTCACCTAGGTATGGTTCAGGGCTCAGTTACTGGAATGGCACAAAGCTGTCCATGCAACGTTGTTGAAGGTGGATGTCTACCTTGGGCTGGAGTAAGGACTCATATTTAACTCCAATGACTCAAGGGCTCAAGCTGGTGATTTGTTTTCCCCTCCCCAAGGGAGATTTGAGGGGGATTTTTGGAGGAGGTGGATTGCCATAAAATCAGGTCATTTTTCCTTTGCAAGTGTGTGATACGTAAACAGAATAACCACAGCACTTAGTTTGCTGACTCAAGGACAATTATTCCCTTTTCATCTGGTAGAGGACAAACATCAGGAGGAAATCTTCTCTCCTTACCACATCAGTTTCTCATTTTCTGAGTCAATCTGCCTCAGATTTAAGTTGTTTCCTGAGTGACTAATTTCAAGACAGACGATCTGAGTTTCTCATTGCAAGCATTCAGGGATGGCTTTATCTTTCTCTATACTAATGATTTTAAGAGGATATCACATCAAGCATGCATGGAAACTTCTACTCTATATGAAAATTGGTTTAAATATAAACATTAAAAGCCTTTTTTATATAAAAGATAATGAAGGTAAAAACTGTTCATTGTTTTGCTCTGTAAATGTAGAGACTTAGAAATCTCACTTCAAAGCATCTATGTTTCCATGAGCTGTAATCCATTAAAAGTGGAGCTACTTATAACCATGATAATTGTATTACATGTAGGTTTATAAAATTTTCAAAAACCTTGCTTTGTTTCAATTAGGATGAAACTGAGCACCTGAACTTTTAAAGGAATGCTTCTAAAATGAATTTTCTGGAACAAAAAGGAAAAGAGGTGCTTGAATTTTAGCTTTTTATTTCGAGATCTGAGGCATCATGAAACAAACAAACAAACAAAAGCTAAAAATAGATAGCAAATATCGGTTCAAAATGAAAAGTGTGGCATTCTTGTCTTCAGTAACATCAGTTTGCTGTTACCTTCTAAAAACAAACTTCTGTAACAGCTTGTGTTACTCATGCTGCTTTCATGAGTTTTGATTTCTCTTGACCTGCTTTTCTAACAGTACCTGGTTTTCAGACTGTAATCTGCTGCAATATCAGAGTAGTTATAATATCTGTTTAACTGTTCTTCTAAAGCACCATTGCCTGTCTTTGATCTATGTACACTGTGTCTAAGCTTTTGTGTGTGTGTGGGGGGGGTTTTTTTGGTCAGAATTGTAGTATCTGTGTTCTGCAGTCATCCCTCCATGACATGTTCTACATCTATCTGGTCTCTACTCATTCTGATCTTCTCTCTGATAAAGGAAAGGGTCCCTTCCCCCCTCTCCCATTATAATGCTTTTATGAGAAAAAAAAATTGTGTTAATTTTTATTTTGACACAGTCCCTTATTTTTAGAAGTTCTACCTTGAGTGGCAGCAAGACTTGGAACTGTATTCATAAAGTGAGGCCAAGGGCTGCTGGCAAAATGCTTTTACCATTGCTTTTGCTCCAGTGGACTGGAAATTATGGCTTGAACAGATGGAAAATATAGGATATACAGGTCAAAAAGGAAGAAACAGACATGCAAAACAGCCAAAAGTAAAAAATTACTCATCACTACTGAATATTTTGTGTTCCAGAACTATTATGCTTAAACACTGTCCCCTTTCTAATAGGAAATTGTCTTCAAGGGGAGCCTTCCAGAGGCTGCTAAATACTAAAATATATAGGGAAAGGTACCTTTGGTTTTATCTCCTGCTGCTGTTCTGTGCAGTGGAAGATTCAGAGCAGTGTATGTGAAACTGGTGGGCTGCTTTTAACTCTGTGAAAGAGTTGGACCATAAGGGCCAAGGTCTAGGGTGTTCTTTTTAATGATCTAGAGAGATTAAAAATGTTTGTCTTGATTCTCTATGGATGTGAGGGTCAGAGGAAGGGAAGGAGATAAAATGTAAATGATGGATAAATATGGAACCCTGTAAGCAGCAGGCTGTGAGCTTAGACAGGGGCACTGAGCCTTAGGAAACTCATTTCTCAGCTTCATTCACACACTTGTGTCCTGTTTTGGTCTTGGCCAAGTCACTTAATCTCTCTGAAGCCATTTTATCACCACTAATATCAACAATTATTTGATGATGACATGCTGTATACAATTAACAGACAATTAAGTCTTCCCAGAGAAGCAGTATTAAATGTCTTTATAAAACAAGTGATTGAATGTCCTGTGCCTTTATCCTATTATTGTCTCTCTTTTCGAATGGCAATTAATTATTGGCTGTATTGTTTGCAACTGGCCCCATGGGAGGGTTGTGTGTACAACCTTTTTTTAAAAGGTTTAAAAATTTAAAGCCTCCAAGCTCTGGTGTTATGCAGTTAAACAATTCCTGTTTTGCACCCAGCCCAAATTGCAGCTGGTCATGAACACTGTGCTGTGTCACAGACATTGCAATCAATATTTGTAGGGATGCCACCGTTTCCTAAACTTAGGAACACGAGTTTTCTGAATCTCCAGCGTAGATCCAGCTCTTTTTTATCACCATGTTTTTGCTGGGCCTAAAAAATACAGCCTTTTTAGTTTAAAAGTCAACAGGGTTGATACTTTCTGCTTGCAACCTTTTAGATTTGTTTTCCTATTTCCGGAGGTGAATCAGCAAAGAAATGATAGAGACAGCATTGCCTTGGGCTGCTGAGTGTCAGGAGTAGATAAATTCATGACTGAAAAAAACAGTTGGGTTTTTTTTTAACAGTTATTCAATTTATAATTATACTTAGTGAATCCTGCATTCTAAATTATATAGAGTTATTACCCTTAATACCTTAAACGAAGTTCTGACAGCAACTGATGATTATAGATCCTCTAGTTTCCCAACTCTGATTTTGGAATTGGGATACCAAAGTTCACCAGGATGCTTGGAAATGTGCCTTTCTGTTGCATCCATCTCTTTTCTCATGATGCTGTGGACTCTGCCAGCAGCTGAGAAGTTGGCATCAGTGCCACTGAGGGCAGCACAAAGCATCCTGGGGGGATGATCCTACATCCCAGGAGTGCATTCTGGTTTAATTTTGAGCTGCAGTGCACTTTGTGTTGCTGTTCTTGCGTGTCCTTCTCTCTAAGGCTTAGCAGATGAAGGCAGAGCTGTATCCTTGGATTATCTGGTGGAGCCCAACTCCACTTAAATGTTTTCTTTAGCTGTTGCTGCTGAGTGAGTAGCTACTGGAAAATCTTTTCATTTGGAGGAAATCCAGTTTAACCTCACTAGCAGTAAGAAGTGTCCTGATTTCATACTGCTAAGTTGGTATTACATTGTCCTATCCTAAATATAGTTTGGGGTTTCACTGTCAAATTCTATCAAGAGATTCCTGGAGAAAAAGAGTAAAAAACAATACTAAATACCATTTTTCTAAGGAAATGGCAGAAGGTTGTAATAGAAACTTGTAAACCTCTGATATTTTGAGAAAGTTAAGGTTTTGTATTAACTCTATCTGTGTTATTTCTGCATTTGTAAACCCAAGTTGGGGGTTGGACATATGTAGGTGCCATTTCTATAAACCATTGAGAGGGTTTGTGGTCTCTCTGTGGTATCTTCAATGTCTTCTTTCTAATGATAATTGTGAAACTGTGGTACTGAATAAGCAGTTCTTATTGATAATTGGGAAATTTTTTCCTAAAAGGCCTCAAGAGTTTGTTACATGAACTTCTCTTATTTGCTGTTTTATCTAACAATCGATCAATATTAATCCAGCAAACATGAAAAGGGCCGCATGAATACATGAGGGGAGCAGAGCTGAGATCATTAGCACTCAATTTATACAGCAAGAAAATTTGAACAAGACTGGCATTTTATCAAATTGCTTGTGTGCTCTTCTAGTGCTGAGCTAAATCAAATCTCATTCTTCGTGCTGAACTAAATCATATTTTAGAAGTAGAAACCATCAGGGAATAAGTGGTGATCAGGGAGGTGACCAACCCGTAAAACTCTGTAATGAGATGGGCTTTTCTCTAGGCCTTGGATTATGTGGGTATTTCATGGTATCCAAACCCTGAATTTGTACCTCTTCTAACAGATTGAAAAGAATCAAATTGTACATTTTTCACTTCTTCCTTCTATAGCTTTGGATCTGTCAGTTAAACATCTCCTTCCACATTTTGGTTTAAACAACTTCTAAAGTCCTCTCATAACTGACTTCCCCCCCCCCCCTTCCTTTTCTAACTGATCTTGTGGCCTTCTTTGGCCAGTTGAAAACCAGGGAGAGAAGAGGAATTAAAAACAATTAAAACCTCTCTGATTCTTTTGAATAAAAGAATCAACTGATTCACTGCTCAGTCTCGCTGTAAAAATGAATTTAGTATTTTTTCTCTTGGTTCTTTGTGCTTGCAAAGAACAGAGGAGGGAATTTGCAATTTTCCATTAATGGTTATTTCTTCAGTTTATAAAAGGTCCCAGATGACTGAGCTGGTTGCCTGACTGATGGTGCCAGGTCATGCTCTTGTTCAGCAGTCATGCAACAGGCTGGACTGAAGATCCCCAGCCCCTTCCCAAGCACTGGCTCCCCAGGTTGGGTTGTTTCCCCTTTTTCGGAGCCTTTACTACAATCTCTTCACCAAGAGATGGTACTACAGGCAAAAGGAAGTTCCTTTTGGCAATATGACCTTAACAGATCAGGAAGTCTATATCCAGTTATAGCAAATTTAGCATTCATGTCTCTAATGTTAGAGGCTGGGTATGACTCTTGATTTTTAGAAGGCATAAAAAATGTGCATGTGAGGCACTTTCAGGAGATCTGATCTTTCTTGCCTCTCCCCCTTGCCAAAGTTTGGCAAAATGTCTTTGGAAAAATGTAAGGAATGACAAAAAGAGAGCTTCTGGTGCTTAGGGGATGTTAATCTTAGAACCTGCCCAATCCTTCAGAGGGAAAAGATAAAAGAAACAGCAGTCTGAGGGTTTTGGGGTTGTTTTGGTTTTTGTTTAGTAGACTAGAGGCAAAGTGGGTGTTTAGGAAAGGTAGCTATGCCTGACACTATTCAATGGCACCTTGAGATTTTAAACAGCAAGCTCACAGAACCCTCAAGGTTCCCAGACCTTGTAGCTTGGTGTGGCCTTTAACAAGGTGAATCTCTTGATGGTCTCTTGGGCTGACACTTCAGTCAGGCTGTTTTCAGTGCCCTCACCCAGATCAAGTGGTACATTGAAGTAAGCAGCAGTCCCATACTGGCACGAAGGAAGATGAGCCTTGTGTCTTTGTTGTTTCATCACAATAAATGTTATTTCCTAATATGAGCTTGGACAGTGGTGGCCTTTCTGCAGCAGTGCTAAGGTGAAATCACACCTCTGTTATGGGCTGGTAAAAGGATTCACTGTTGGGGTTTTTTTCTGCCTGTTCAGCATACTGTACAAGCATGAATTAACTTTCATAGCCTGTTTATGAGGTAGTCAAGCAAATATAATTTTCTCCATCTTATGATGGGAAAATAGCTCTCCTGCATTTCTAAGTGACTTGCTAATGGCCCCAAAGTTGTCAGGAGCAGTGTGGAGACAAGTACTTAAGAACTATTGACTTCTAGGGCACTCTATTAGCTCCTGTTGCACTGGCAGATTATATGAAGAAGAAAATAGTTCCTTCTGTTAGAATTATTCCAGTTAAGATCCTCTGCCTTGAGAATCGAAGTCACATTGACTGAGCAGGTGTCAGAAAACTGAGGGACAGATCAAGCAAACCATTACTCACATGAGCGGCCTTTGCAGCTGCCTTATTATTCTGCTTTATTGCACTGCAGCAGCACCAAGGGCTGTGGTGCATCCCAGGATTCTTACCCTGCTGTCAGTACTTCCCAGAGCCTGACTCCAGCCTGGGAGTCTGATCACAAGTGGTTGGACCACCAGGCTGCATATAAAGGGCAAGTTTTGTGTTCCACAGCCCTGCTCTTTGGGATTGCACTTCTGGGTTGCTGATCCAGTACTTTAGAATTATTGTTCCTGTGACATTATGGAAACACTGGGAGATTTAGCTGGGGAAAGCTATTTTTTTCAATATAACTCGTTAATTTAGGGATCTGAAGAACCTCAGCAAAAATCAACTTAACTTGGTTATAGCTGGGAAATGCAGGTTTGTTTTTTTGCTTTGTTTTATTGGCGGCCTGTTCAGAAACAGGGAGATTTGGGGTACCACAAACCCCCCCCAGTGAATGGAATCGATGTCTACGAGGTTTATTTTCTTCCTGTAGAACTACTCAGTTCTCAATGGAGAAAACATCAGAGGCTCCCTTTGTAGTGAGGAACGAAACAATATGAAAGAAAGGCTGTCAGGGCTGTGCTGGGTAAATGGAAGACAGATGGTGAGTGTGATTGGCACTGACAAGGTGTGAGCCGCCTTGTTTGCAGGTGCTGCTCCCATCATCCATCACCCTTCCACCTAATAGTGGGAGATGTCACTGGGATGTGCTGAAATCCCCCACTGACTGAGAGAGTGGAGCCAACAGGAAGAGGGGTTTGGCCAAGGGCATTGTGCTGGCAACGGTGTGACTTGAAGGTGTGTTAATACAGATAAAGAAGCACCAAAGGGTTGTGGTTTGAGATAACACAGAGTGTTCTGCTGTGCACACACTCCCCCTAATGCTGCTTGGTCTGTGCAAGGATTTCTCATTGTTTTATCAGGACCAGGGGATTATACATCCAGTACATGATGAACATGTCCATTGCAGTTTCTTGTACTTTCCTAGTTATTAGTGACAAGTTTAGGAGCTCTCTTTTTATCTGTACCTCGGTGGCTGAACATGTACAAAATCCTTGCAAAACTTTGGGTCAATGAACTTCTTTTCTCTTCCTTATAATATCCTAGTAAAACATGAAATTCCATCCAAGAAAAGGATTTTTCCAATTTTCAAAATACTTTTACAGAAAAAGGCAAAGTACATTGAGGAATAAGACATTACATGGGGAGAAAGGAACTTCTTTGATTTGAAAAATTATTTAAATATTTTGACTTCTCAGTGTTGCCTTCATTTTTTTTTTAAAAGGGTAAAAGGGTAAAAGTTACCCAGGATGAACACACTCATATGAAATGCATCAGGCAACCTCAAAGTGCATTTTTGATCACGAAAAAACTGGAACACTAGTTTTCCATTTCTAATGGCAAATCTGAGCCCTTTTAGATTTTTAAAGTTATGACTTAAAGAAGCAGATCTGCCCCATCCTTGAAACACTTACATAGAGCCATGGTATGTTCTAATAAATTGTCTTGTAGCTTTATCAAATGCCAGTTTCCACAGCATCAGTCACTTTTCAGACCAGTTTTCTCTCTCCTTTCGTTGTTGCTGAGTTGCCAGACACAAGGCAGGCAGTGTCACTGCAGTGTCTTCATATTCTCTTAGTGCTGCCACCACCACTGCTGGGAAGGATGCCTTCATCTGTTCTTGGTGTTAACTACTTTCAAACCAATCATCTCTGTATTTTATCCCTGAGCTTATTTATGCAGTTTTACTGTTGCTGTTATCTCTCGTTCCTTTGTGCTCTCCAGCTTTGTCAAATGACACATCTGAGGCCATTGCCTCTCCCATCCACTGAGTCGTTTTATTTTCCTGTGTTCCAAGGATATGATTGGTTCCTGGGCCTTCCAGATATTATTTTCCTGATGGAAAAATTCAGCAGCAGAACAAAAATTCAATTTTTGCTTTAAAAAAAAAATAAAAGGAGAAAAGGCAGAAAATGAAGATGCATCCCCATTCCCTGCCTTCCCCACACCATTTCCCACTGGTGTTTTGGCCATCACACATCTGACATCTTTAGCTGAAAGCTGCTAAACCCTGGACTCATCAACAGTTTTTTTTTTCTCTTTCATCAAAGCCTTACTTAATAAAAAATATTTTTTTTTTTTTTTGGTAGGAAAAGCCCTCTAACTTCTTGCCTGTTTGTTGTTGGGTGATTCCACTGTATCCTCTGTGGCCCTGGTGTCCTTCTCATCACCAGTGTAGGCAGGATGTCACAGTGTGCAGGAGATCAGTCCCAAACTGAGCACTGCTTTTTCCTCAAGTGAGTTCATGAATGGCAAAAGTTTGACTCCTGCTCCTGCCTGGAGCCCATCCTGCCATGGTGTTTCCAGTCCTAAGCAGTATTTCCCATCCCAGCCCTGTGTCCCAAAGCCTTCAGTGAACTCTGTCCTGCTCCCCTCTTAGCTGCATTCCCATGGTCCTTCCCAGCCTATTGCTCTGCAGTGTTTCCCATATCTTTTTTTTCCAGGCTGCCACATCAACACCCTCTTTCCCATGGCATGGAAATCATATGAGAATAGAGGAAAAGGGAGCAACTATTACAAAATCAATGTCTATGCTGGCTGATCTATTTAACCCCATCACGAAGAATATCAATACTAATACAGTCCAGGGCGGGTATTCCATTGCACAAAATAATTGATCAGAAGTGTATTATAGTAGCTATAATCTGATCTAAATCTATAACAGTTAATTTAGAACCATGAAACTAAACACTGGCTGTCAACAGAGGAAGTATTGCCTTTAGGATATTAAAACTGCCCAGCCCGAGATGAGATATTTGGCATAATTGCCCAAATTGATGGGATCTTTGAACAGTTAGTGCAGCATATACTCGTCTGTAGATCTCTTTAGAAGCTTCATTACTGAAACATCAGTGATACATTTATGTGTATATATTTAATAGCACAGTTACTTTCAGTATAGAGTTTTTGTTCAGTATTTTGATAGAAAGTGACATATTTGGAGCCTGTGTCCAAATGTGAGTATTATTTTGTTCGCATCATTTATTTTTTGATTGGTCTTTGAGTAAAAACCTTTTACATTCTCATGTTCTTCAACAGCAAAAGGGCAATTCTTCCACATTCTCATGAGGACAACACTGTGGATTTGGTACCATGCAAGCTGTGCTGGGCAGAAACCCTCAGCCCGTGCAAGTTGTGTTCTGCTGTGCTGAAATGAGAGAACTGAGCTCACAAAATATTATGGAGCTACTTCAGTGGCTCTCTGACTTATCCATGTGATTGTGCATTTGTCTGATGTAAGCAGAAAAGACATCTGCTCTGAAGGACTGTAGGGAAACTTTATGTTCTGACTTTTTATTTTAAATCGTGGTCTACCCATTCCTTTCTTAACTGTGCCTGGTGAATTTTGGTGCAACGTGCTGTGTAAAGGTTTATCAGCAATAAGATATCCCTACGTATCCTTAGACCTAATACCTGAAAGCTTTGAAGTGTTTGGGTTGCTTCATGTTTTTGAGGAATTGCCTATCATTGCTCAAGCTAACAGAGATTGAAAATGGCTTTAAATCATCTGGTGGGTTTTTCCTTGATTGCTTTGTTTATTATTTTATTTAAGGGATAGGATTGCTTGCATCTGGTCCTTGAACTTTTACAGTCCATGTATGAAGGCTTTTTTCTCTCTGCAACTAGAAATGCTAATTGACTTTGATTTATCAAAGAAAAAGAAATAAATTCTATGTAGAAATATCTTTTCTAAGGCATGTCCGTGCTCTAGATTTAGCAGAGACAGTAATTGCTCTGCCAGTCTGTATGTTGGAGCAATCTGTAAAAGCTGAAAGAAAAATGTCGGCCACCACCAGCTGAAGGAATTGTTTGTGGACAAATTTGAACCCAGAAGGGGAAAAGTCAATTTTCAACATTACCACTGTAGTTCAGAGAGGTGTTTAAATAAGCCATCCACTGCTTTAGTGCAAGGGGGAAGGAGAGGAGCTGTAGGTGTGTGTATTGCTGAGAGAGAAAGGAGCTGCACTGAGAGAATAAACATCAAAGCTGCTGGAAGGAACAATATACACTCGTAACAAGGGTTTCAGCAAAAGCAGCTATTGTATTTGCCTCTTTCATTTCTCTGGCTCCCTTTGAAACACCACCTTGTAATAGTGCTGTCTCTCCTCCAGTATCATTTCCTGCTCTAACACCTACACAGGTGCTGGAGTTTGCTGTGTGCTCATCTAAATTCTTGCAAGCAGTCTGAGATGACCTGTGCAAATATCTAAACACGCTCATTAATCAGGTTGTGCGGTTTGGAAATGGCACGAGGGTGAGTCAGGATGCACAAAACCTCAGGCTGCAAGGTATTTAAATTGCCTCATGGTTCTGAATAATGAAATCATATTTTTCTCAAAGAGTTTATGTGGATATTGCCCTGAGACAGAACTGGATGCTCAAACAACTTTGTTTTACTCAAGCATTTGACATTTATTTCCTGCTGCCTATGGAGGGGCCAGAGACTTTTGTACTCTCTAACTAATGATCCAGTTGAGGTAGCTTGTGAAAATAGAAATATATCCAGGAAATCATTGTATATCACTCGAGTGATCTGCAGCCTCTTAGGCTTTGGGAGCCCCTCAGCAGTTCCCATGCAGGGGGTCAGATGGAGAGCAGGGCTTCCCAGCAACCTGCTTGTGACCATACAGAGGTTCAGCCTTTGCTGAAACGTGCTAAAGAAACCAAACTCTGGGACTTCACACACCCACAATGCCCAGGAGCTCACTTTAGGACATGCAGGGTCCCGTGCATGTCGGCAAGTTTCATGAATTTAAGTTTCCCAATATATGTTAATAATGAAGGAGCAGTGGGAAATTCCTCCACTGTATCATTCTAGCTTCTTGACCCTTTTGTTAGTGGGAATATATTATCTTTCAATTAAAAATTCCCCAAGCAAGATATCCGTGGAAAAAAGCTATCTCCACAGCTTTGAGATCTTGTAATAATTAGGTGGATAAAACAATTTGGAATACCTGAAAAATCTCATTATTTAGCTAAAGATGTTTAGGTTTTCTTAATCATCTGGAGTTGGTGATACTTTTCAGCTGTGAGGGAAGATAGGAAGTGCTTGGCTCTGCACTTTTTGGAAAACAGACTTCAAATGTCAGTTTGGGAATGTTTTAAAATAGCAAGCTGTTCACCATGGGCTTGTAAATGGGTGAACTAGGACCTAGCTGAATAAATAAGTTGGCTGCAGGGAAAGAACTGAAAGAGAAAAAGGAGGGGGGAAGAAAGAAGGGCATTCCCCAAGATAAATTAACATCTGTGAAATAAGACACTTCTAAATGTATGCTAATGGCCTAAATGTTTCCATATTCAATTAAGTAATAAGTCCCGAGCTGGCAATATCATCCCAAAACATTCATTTACTAAGCGAAGGCTCCACTGGGATGGCAGAGGCACCATAATGAACTGATGTGGGCAGTAAGACATGATAATGCCTACTTCAGAGGGAATTACCACTTTCATAATGCAATTTACAACAAGAATTTAGTTGTTGGAACGTGGTTTTTTTTTTTCTCTCTTCATTATGACAGTGTAATTATGGCTCTAGTGGCTCAGAATAATTTTGAGAGGACTGAGTTACCAGAGCTTTTGTACTAAGTATTCTCAGGCACTTTGAATACAGGACTAAGTGCTGTTCTCTGATAAATAATAATCAAGTGGAAGTTCACATAGGACAGCAGCCTACTTACAGCTGATCTCATCCTCCTTCACTGTGTTCCACCTACAATGGGCTTCATGTGTTCTTTTCTTTTTCCTGTGTGTTATTATTTATCTATTTGATAAAAAAAAAATCCTTAAAAATAAAATATCTGCTCTGAATCAGCCTAGTTCAACAGTGACTGCAACAAGCTGTCTACAGTATTTTCATTTACAGGTGGTGCACCTGTAGAGAACAGGCAATGTCACCACCCTTAGTTACAGATGGAGAGCTGGGATTATGGGAAGGCAGAATTGAACTTTGTGGTCTCTGGGACAGGTTGTCTGTGTGTTGGCACCCAGTATGTGTCCATATTCAGCACTGGGGAGTGGGTGACCTTGCTGATGTTTCAGCTGCTTTGCCTGAAAATCTGTCATGGGCATGTGGAACTGCAAATGTACCTGGTGCTTGTCCCTGAGTGTGGCAGCACTGGCCACTTTGGATACACTGAATTTTCTACAGCCATTTATCCAGAACAAGTGTCCACAATCCCTCTGGAACTGCTTTGAAAGCTGTATGTAGATGCAGTGAAGGATGTTTCCATTGACCACTCAAAGCCTTAAGCAATTTTTTAAGTCATTATCTAGTTGACAGTCTTTCACTTTAGCCTTTGAACTTGAACGAGTGCATTTGAGCATGGAAATAATTCCTTTTGATGTCTTGTGCCCCCTCTGGTTACGTTCAGGTATTTGTCTGTGTTTTCAGACCAGCCAGGCACTATTACATATTCAGTGTCAGCAGTCTTTGGAATAACTGCTCCTGAATAGGCTCAGTGTTTGTTTGTTTTTCTTCCTACAGTTGTCTTAGGAAAAGCTTGTAAGGATGGCACTTGGCAGAGATTGCACTGGTCTTGTCAGACAGAAACTTAGTGAGTGCAATGTGCTTTTTAAAATTTCTCCTGAGAGGCACCAAGAGATTGACTGTACATTTATTTCTTAAGACATTATTTGCAAAACCTTTTTCAGTTATGGCAAACTTCTCTTCCTAGTGTAGTAGATATGGCTTTTTCTAGAGGCTGAGTTGGATTTGCTGAAGCCTGGTGAGACAGCTCAGTTAAAATAAAAGCTCTCTGCTCTGGTGAGGCATTTTTCTTCGAGCCTGAAATAAAGAGTTTAAATGTAATGCAAAGCCTTCTCTGCATCACTGGCACTGTCACAGTCTGGGGGTGACTGACATCTCCATGAAGAGGGAGAGGACTCAGTAATTCATTCATTCACAAGGTTGTTACTGGTGGGGTGTTTGTTCCTATAGGTGACTGCAATACCACAGGAAATTCAGGTACCAGTGGCTTTGAAGCCATGTCAGAGGTTTCTGCTGTTGGATCTGGGTGCCACTTGAAAACAAAAAAACAACAAACCAATGCAAACTGTGCATGGATGAAGCATGTAATTCATTCACAGAGGTGCTGACAAGAAACTTTTAGGTCCTTAGTAGTCAAAGGAGAAGGTGCTCTCTGCAGGACCCAATTAATTCACTGCTAAATGTGCCAGGGAGCTTTGGAAAAACTAGAAATGATTAGTATGTGGTGATCAGATGACTTGTGTTGCTTCAAACGAAATAAATGCTAATCCAGAAAAAAAAAAAAAGAGAGATAAAAAGGACTTTTGCATTTGTAATATTGATTTTATCTTTAGATTACATAATCTTTTACCAAAAAAAAAAATTCTGAGTCCACTTTGCAGTCAGGTGAACTGAAGCAAGAAAGAAATGTGAGGCTGAATTGCCCAGTGTCAAGTCAACAGGAGAGTTGATTATTTTCCTTTAGCACAGCACTAGAATACCTTAGAGCCTCCCTGTTTGGTATATTAAACATATTAAACACACTAGCATGTGTTGAAGAGAGGTCAGACAATACATGGGGAATAGCTAGGAATTTTTTCCCCTTTTGTGATTTAATAGACCCCTTTGCTCTGTTTGCCCTCTAAGGGAGCCAATAGATTTAATATCCTATTTCTCTCATCTGCTATCAGAATGCAAATGTGATGCCAGATGAATATACTTTCAAGAATACTTAACCTAATGGGCATGTAAAGCCTAGTAATTATCAGTTGTTTGTCTCCTCTTGTATAATTGTTTTCAGTAATAGGTACCACACACTGAGACATCTTGATGTGGGCCAGTGACAGATTTCTGTGTAGCTTCTCTTGCTCTTACAGCAGAATTAAGTAAGGAAATGCAATGTGTTCAGCCATTTCCAGTACCCTGTGAACACCTACTGGAATACCAATTACCAACATTATTTTAGCATTTAATCCACCTTTGATCCAACACACATAGCAGCAATGACAGGCTTTTTGTATTACCTGTGCCACACGGGCAAAAATGTTGTCAGAGCAGACGGTGCTTTCTGGTGGATGCAGGGAGGATGCAGCCATCTGCTTCTGACCCTCACAAACCCCTGAGCTCGTGTGGAAAAGAAGCAACATGTAAAACAAAAAAAATAACTCGGGAAAGTTCATTAGTGTCAAATTTGGTAACAATGATAAAAAGCAAAAAAAAAAAAAGCCCAGAGAACAGCAACAGACCAACTAGAAGTTGAGCCATCCTGCTGCCAGCTGCACCAGGCAGGAGTGCTGGTGTTAAAGCCAGTTGGAACAGTGAATTGTAGTGGCCTGAGCTAGGAATAAACAGCTATATTTCACAGTATCTATTTGCATTAAGACTCCCACTATAGTGCCACCGTTTTTTGATGCTTTGTTGGTTTTCTGTGGGCTGAAATGTTCAAGCAGAGCTCAGATGTGAACTGCTAAGCTGCTCTTATCAGTTGTACGAATTCTAAAGTGAGTTTGAATAATAAACTGCTTTCTCCTAAGGTTGTGGTCCCACCAGTGTGGTCATGTGGTCCAACCTCCCTGCTCAAGCAGGGTCTTCTTAGAGCACATTGCACAGGATTGAGTCTAAATTGACAGGATTTTCTCTTTAGGTTTCCATCTTTAGGTGCCCATGGCCTTAATGACAAGTGAGTTGGTGCTGGAACTACAATGCTGCTGCTTCCAAGTTAGGTTTCCTCACCTTGAGGCTACAGCCATGAGGAGCTTATGAAAAGAGAGGTTGTATTTTGTTCTTGTAGACATTTCTGGGGACTGCAGTGTTCTACCTGGGGCTGAGTGACAGCCTAAGAGGTGCGAAATTCCTTCCTAGCTTTGAAAATACAAAAGAAACGTCGCAGACATCACTTCGGTTTGAACCTTGGAAATGAAGGGAGGTCCCAGGGAGCATTTCACGGGAGGGGCAGGCGTGTCAGCCCCGGCAGGGAATGGCTCTGGCAGGCACTCACTGATGGTTGTGTAACAACTGCTCCAGGGCAGGGCTGGGGAGGTGTGTGGGGCTTCGTTTCAGGGCTTCTTTGCAATGCAAGGGGGATCCATTTTTACTAAAAGGAACTAGGATGTCTAACTGAGCCCATAAGTGTAACTCCCCCAGCACTCTCTGAAACGTGAGGTGCAGTGATAGTGGTTTTTTTCAACCGAGCAACATAAAGTTGAAAATGAGCTGCAAAATGTGTTTTAAAAGCTGTATTTTCTAAGTGATTAGATCTCACTAAATCTGTGTTGGAGACATATGATCAGTAACAAGCCCAATTCCTATTAGAATATTCTCTTATTTATGACTGACCAATATAGAATCAGCTGTCATCACTTCACTCTTACAATCTGTTTTCTAAATAAAATCACAACTTCACCATATGCTTGACAGAATTATGTAGCAGCTTTAGTGTGTTTATTTTTCACTCTGCTGTATACATCAGTCCACACTCAGTTTGAAAGTCTGTTCTTTATTACTGTTGTAAACTCAGCTGGGCCATTCACATCCCGTGGGTATTCAGAGAACAGGCATTTAGATTCAGATTTGTCCAGTGACGCAGCAGAGGAGGCAGCATTCAAAATTCCTAAGAGATGCATTAACCTTTCCTTCACAATGATCATAGTTTAAAGGTTTGAGATTTAGAGGAAAATGTTTGATGTACCTTTCTCTTTTTTTTCCCCTCTTATTGGCAATCAGTAATTTTTGCAGGATGAAGCAGAAGCAAGTTGTTCAGATGTTGGACTCTCTTTGGCTTAGCCAGCAAAAGCAGAGGCTGGGTCCCAGGCTCCTGTGCCACAGTGATTTCATCTTTGAAGAACATGTTATCAGCTGATTGGGGGAATTAAAACCTGGCCAGCTGCCATACAGAACTCAGCAAGCTACCACTAAATCTTTGTGGTTCCTAGGGAAAGGTTGGCCTGAAGTCAAAAATATAGATATAAACAGTGAGAGAAGACAAGATATATAGATATATATTTCAATCCGAATAAATTGGACTTCATTTCAGTACATGTCAGAATTGCTCTGTATTCCTTTGAGGCTGAAAACTGAAGTTATTAAGCCAAAAGAACTGATTGTCTCAAATCCTAATATAGTCTCAGGAAGAGAAAAACGGTGCTGCACTGAGGTAGAAAATGATACCTCATTCTGTTCCAGTCACCCACGCACACCTTGCAAATGAAAATCATTAGGGTAGACTGCAGCTGGACCCCGAGAGGGAGATGATGTGGGTTGGGTACCAGAGTGCAGTTTTTTGGATTATGGGTTTGGGATTTTATGGTTCTTTCCCTGTTAATTCCTGGGTAGTGCTTTCAGAGGGCTTTCCAGCCCCTGGGTGACTTTGCAGCCCTTTGGTTGCTGGTACTGCTGTGTTCCCATGGGGTTGAGAAGCTCCTGGAGTTGTGCTATGGAGAAGGTACATCTCCGGGTGGAGATGCATAGTTGGGAGTAGGATTTTGGGTGGGGACTTCCTGGGTTTGGATGTTGTTACCAAGGGGCTGCCTGGCCATCAGCCTGATCAGCACTGGCAGGGTTGCCAGCACTGTTCTGTGAAGGGCTGTGTACAACACAGGGTTTACTTTTCAGTACGTCTCTATATCCTTTTAAAATGAGAAATATTCTCAAATCTTTCAAAAGTCACCTAACAAAATCTGTGAATGTGTTCCCTGCTGTTTGACAGAGACAACTTGGAAAATGTTATCAACAATAGCACTCTTCTTCAGAATTACAGTCTGGGGCTACTGCAATATAAACCTCAATAACATAGAAGACTAAGTGGGGCTTGAGCTGATCAAATACATCATAGCAACACAGAGAAACTGCACCCCAGATATCCTTGGAATCCCAAAACTCTTCTACTTATGTGACAGAATTAAGTTCATCTTACATAGATGTTATTTGTATTTTGATATTAATACATAGTCTCTTTGAAGCAGAACTCAAATCTAGAGTTACTCTACTTAGTGATAAGGAAGTTAAAAATAGGTTTATAATGGGAAAGATGAATTTGGTGAAGTGACAATAATTTTAGAATAATAATGTGCTTATTCATAACATAGACAGTGCCATCTCTTCTGTATTCCTTTGTGTACACTAAGTACCACCTTCTTTTTATCTTGTGTAAATTATGTACTACCTTGCACTGTCAAAAACTGAACTTATCTTTAATAAGCAGTAATTAGTAACTACATAGCAAAGTCCTACTTTTAATGATGTGGTAACAATGCAGGAAAGATTGGACAATAGCATAAGAACAGGTCCTTTTCTCTGCAGTGCCAACTGGAGACAGCCCAGGGAATGTTTTCACTGAATGCAAAGGCCTTAAAAACATCCCTCAGCTCTGAAGATACAGAGCTGCCTGGGAAAATGGGAAAAAGGGAACTGCAGAAGTGACAAGGAGAGATTTGTGTGCGTAGCAGGTGAGCTGAGGGTGGAAAGTCAGGTAAAGCAAAGCAAAGCCCAGAGGTTTTATTTAGTTGAGAGGATTTTGGGAAGCTTTAGTCCCTTAAGAAAGCTAAGAGAGGTGGTGCCTCTCAGGGTTTAAAAAAATGAAGGGTACCTCCTGTTTCCATGGGAAGATTACAAGATCAATTATACATATCTGGTTTTGAGAAGATTTATTAAATTGTTCAGAAGTTTTTTGACAATGAAGTATGTCCTGGAAGCAGTGTGGCTTATTTTGAGATCTGTTATAAATGCTGAAAGTGTTCCCAACCTTGAATAAATCACTTCTTGTAGTTTTAACTACCTGTCTAGGAATCCTGCAATGAAAAAAATAGACATAATAAATAATTTATTGTGCAGAACAGGAGCAAATGTGTATATTACACCCTTTGATTTCCAAACACACCTTGCTGAGCAAAGCCATGTGATATAACACAGCTTTGCAATATATTGCTCTGTCACCAGTGCCTCAAAATAAACTTGTGTGCAGTGAACCTGAGCTGTCCTCAGTGCCCAGTGAAATCAATGGGCAGTTCCAGCAGCAGCAGTGTCAGCTCTGCAAGTCAGTGCTCTCAAGTAAAAGCCTTTTTCTGTTCTTCCTGTCCTAGAACTGATTTTGCAAGGGACAGCTTTTGCATTGCCAGCTCACAGAGTTTTGAAGAAGCTCCCATTTGTGGCAATGGCAACAGCTAAAATTTCTGAAAGGAATTCTAAGTGAGCCAGAAAGAAGTGAATGGAGTGAGAAGTTCCTTGTTGATAAATAAAGATCATGTTTTTATTAGGTGAATGCTAAAAGGAAAAGATCAGAAAAGAGAGATAAGTTATGAACATGGCATGGAGAAGGTATGGAGAGTTCTTTAGGGATAAAAGTGAGAGGGAGGCTTGCAAATTTCTGAGCAGGCAAGAACACCCAGAAATGGTAATTTTTGTGTTTAGGGAAATGGGATTTGGATAATCCCTGAAAAGATACAAGGAATGCATTTTAGAACTTGAGGGTTGGTATAAAACTGAATAAACTTTGTGGGTGCAGGAATTCTGTCTAATCCATATCCTTCTGTGATCTTACCCACAACAAGCTGAGTTGGAGACACACATTTGTGAACGTGAACGTTCCTCCTGGGTTCTCTTTCTGGAGTGTGTTTTGTGAGACACAGTTGAGACTGGATTTTGAGAAGAACAGTGAGCCTGTAGCATTTTTGAAGAAAATACCATTTCTGGTTTTTGAACACCAGAACACTATAGTACAGTTTGACTGACTCCACTTTTTTTTTCATTCAAGTGGTGACAGAAGAAGAGACCTGTTGATAACCAGCCTCTGTTTGTGTTGCTTGGCCTCACCCAAACCTTCTTTGGCACTTGCTTTGCCCAGCATAGCACAGATATTTTTTTCTTTCAGAGTAGCAGTGCAGAATTTTTCTTTTCCTCAGAGCCTTTCTGGCCCCCTACTTTATGTCCCTGTAATAGTAATTTACTTGGTGTGCTGTGGGTTACAGTAAAGTGATCCCAGTTTCTCTATTTCTCTCCCCAAAGTGAGTGATGGTGTTGTTATAGGGACATGGCATATTGAGGATAGCAGAGCTCATTTTCTCTCCTCCTTCTGTTCCCACTGAGGGCAAATTCTCTGCTATGATGCCATCAAAAAAAACAATGTCATGAGTTCAGGGTAAAGCAGTTCCTGGAGTAGAGCCAGTGTGTGTGAGACAACAGGAATGGCACCAGCTCTCAAATACCCACCTGAGGCTGAGAAGTTTTCTTTCTATTACTGTTGGATTGATGAAACTTCATTTCTGATGTTTGGAATACAAGATCCTGATGGGACTTGTGGCGTGTTTGCTTTCAAAGTGACTCCACGGAACATGAAACGAGTAAGAAGAACATTTCCAGTATCTTGCTTGAATTAATTCTGAGCAGACTTATACCCCAGTTTCATTCAAATCAGACAGTGCAGATGAGAGCTGGCAATTTGCACAGACACAGGAATTTGGAGAGGGCATGTAGGAGAGCTTTTTGAGTGCATGTCCTCAGTTTCTGAGCGTGGGTAACATCCAGAAAATTCTGGATCCTTAGTTCTTCCTTTTCTCTGTCTCTCTTGTTTGCTCAAGGCCAATTATTCAGAACTAAAGTATACTGTTATATCATGGAATAAATAGGTGCACTTTGCAGCAGTGTTGGGAAATGAATGAACATTTGTAAATATGAATCTGCCACATTGCTTTATTATTGTTAGTTTTAGTATCTCTTACAAATAACATTTTGAAGACCTGGCTTCCTTTTAACTTTGTAAGAGATGATTAGGAATAATTGAAATAACAAGCTAAAATGTTATTTTAAATCGAAATATGTTACTTTAAATGATATTTTGCTGTAAATTTCTGTTTGGTCTAATGCATTTAGCCATCTTTGGTTTTCACCAGGTAGTGATCTTTTCCTGTATCACCAATATCAGTAGCATTTAGCTTCTGTTTTAATTAATTCATTATTCTGAGCAGAGCACATCTCAAGACAGCGCTCTGGCACTGATCAGTCAGTGCATAACCAAATATGATAATGCCTCTGATATGGAATCTCGCACTGAGTGACCCACTTTCCACACTTCAGTCTAACTTTTCTCTGCTTCAAGGGCAAACTTAATGAACATTTGACATCAGGTAATTCATCGGAGCTGTACATACCAGAGCTGCTGCCTGGTGCTAATACAGGTAGGGTTTGCTAACAGCCCTGCCTGGTATTTGACTCTCCAGTGCTCTCCATGGCTCTTCTTCCCTTCGGAATGGTTTTCTCAGCCAGGTGGAATGAAAGTTAATTAGTGTACCCCCTACACTGGTGCAGCACATACATATGTTTCGTGATAGCTCTGTCAGAAACAGAGCTTCCTGGAGGGAAGGTCTCCAAATTAGCCTTCAGGAGGGCCTGTCAGATTTATTTCTTTGATTTTTTTCTTTTTGAGTGTGTACTATTTTATTAAATCTCCTCTAGCAGTCACTCCCAGCCTACCCAGAGATATTTTGTTAGCAAAACCTTGGGGCTGATTTATTGCCCCTCGTGCCCACAACTCTCTGCCTCTGATGGAAATACCCTGCTTGGCTCTGTGTTGTGCAGGGAATTGTGCTTTAAATGTCATATCTTGCATGGTGTGCCTGTGACAGCTGCTCTTCCAGCCAATTCCAACACTAGAGCAAAGAACTTTCAAAACAAAGAATGGGAGGTGTCAGGGCTTCTTGCTCAGGAAACAGCCTCTCCAAAGGAATCTACTCACAGACTCCCCGTCCCCACGGACTGGGCAAAGAGCAGGATGACACATGTGGTAACTGGTGGATTTAAGATGCCTTTTCCCAAATTAGCCCTGTTATAACAAGTAGTTCTCAATGATGTTTTCAATATTAGCAAATAGGGATTGCTACAACACAGTAGGAGGTTTTTGTCACTGAGATATGGCTGAATTACAAGCTTTGCCATGGATTTTGTGCAATCCTAATGGACTGTAATCCTTGTAATACGACAGGTTTGTGGCTGAGATTACTGAAATATTTACCCCCAGTATCTTTCTTTTTTAATACCTTTGTTTTCTATCTCTCAAGTGAAAGCAATATATCAACAGAAAACCAGAGATAAGAGATTGATGAACTATCAGCAGCCAGCACTAAAGCCCATAAGAAAGGTTGGGGTTTTTTACTGAAATATTACACAGCTTTTTCCACATTTCCTGACCTTGGGGGTCCCAAGTCTCGGGGATCTTTCTACACATCCCACCACAGCAGAGCTGATGAAGAATAGATTTAAATACTTCCATCAGTTGTCACTCCTCCTCCTCCTCCACAGCCCTTTGGAAGCCATGGTTGTTTTTGTGGTTGGTTTGCAGCATGTGTGTCGTGTCATCACCAGTTCCCTCACGGTAGGACCCGTGATGGCAGGGGCAGTTGTTTAATTAGTCTCTCTCTAAACTGCCTGGAGTTGCAAAGGCAGTTGTTCAAAGGAATGCTCAGTGGTGTGTGACGCATGCAGAGATACCTTTATCGTGGACTTGAAATAGGTCTTCAAAGCAAACTTTCTGTTTAAAGAACCAGCGTGCAAAACGGCTCGGGAAGTGCTAATTTCAACGCAGTTGACTGAGCTGTGGGCTGAATTCTTCGTTGCCTGTGTTTGTTGATTCATCCTTTACCTCTCTGCAATTTGGGAATAAAACAGTGTGGTTTTCAGAATGTGCAGGTTTTATGCAGCTGAAATTCCAGCTACAGCTGGGAAAACATTCTTTATGAAACAGATGTCTGCCCTTTCCCTGTCTAAAGCTCATTAAAACCCCTCAAAACCCCTAAAACAGTCTCAAAGGTGAGAATGGTATGTGTTACTTTGCTTTTCACCAGTTGCCTACAGATATGTGCTGGTTCTTGCTGGGGTAAAGTTAATTATCTTTACAGTATGGGCTGTGATTTGGATTTATGCTGGAATGGGGTTGATGATATAGGGATGTTTCAGTTACTGCTGAGCTGAGCTCACACAGGGTCGAGGCCTTTTCTGCTCCTCACCCCACCTGTGAGGAGGCTGCAGGGGCACAAGAAGCTGGGAGGGGACACAGGCAGGACAGCTGTCCCCAAGTGCTGACACAAGGGATATTCCAGACCATATGGTGTCATGGTCAACATACAAAGCTGGGGGAATGAAAAGGAAGGTGGGGACATTTTGAGTGATGGTGTTTGTCTTCCCAAGTCCTCATTTCATGTGACAGAGCCCTGCTTTCCTGGGGATGGCTGAACACCTGCCTGCCCATTGGAAATGGGAATGAATTCCTTGTTTTCCTTTGCTTGTGTGCAGCTTCTCCTTTACCTGTTAAACTGTCTTTATCTCAACCCACAAGTTTCTCACTTTTACTCTTCCAATCCTCTCCCTGATCCTGCTGCTGGGGGAGTGAGCAAATGGCTGTGTGGGGCTGGGTTACACCACAAAAAACCACTAAAAGCTAAGTGGGGATGGGTCAGTTCTGCTTTTGCATTAGAAATCTCCAGGGAGCTGTGTTGTACCAAGGATCTCATGGACAAGGGTACTTTCCTTTCAAATCAGCTTGGCTCCATTGCCCCGTTTTCATCTGTGGGACTTTTATCCTCAGGCTCAAACAAATATAAACCTGCTGTTAACTTTTGTCTGTTGTGTTAGAAAGCTCAACTAGGTTTTGTAGGTTTTTCAATATTGTGAGTTTTAACCCAGTTATCAAAATACCAACAGGTATTGTATTCTGCCAACCTGAATTGCCTGTGATGTGGCAGTGGGTCACAGAGCTGGGCTGAGGCTTCTACAGAGACTGATGGGAATAGAACACACTGAATGTCTCAGAGCTGTTGCTATGAAGGCAAATTTTCAGCCAAAGACCATGGCTGGGAAAAGGGGCGTGGGGGTGCTCACAGAGGCCTCTGCTGCTACTGGCATCTTATTTGGAAAAGTGAGGTTTTTAATGGGTAGTGTTCAGTCACATCCAGGTTTTGGTAACAGATTTTTATCTCTTAAGCATTCTACAGCATCACTGGGAATGTAAACATTAGTGTTCAGTTTGCAGCCTGAGCACACTCTGAGAGTGAGTCTCTTGTTTGCCCTCTCTGTTCATGATACAGAGCAGTGTGAAGTGCACAAGTGGGATTCCTTTCCAGTTAAGCTAAACCAGAAGATGTGGTCACCAAACACTCTCCATCAGCTAAAGGAACATCAAAGCACAGAGCTGGGCCAGGACAGCAGCAGGCACAGCCACAGAATCCTCTGTAGCACAGACATGATGTTCTCCCATTGCTCTGCAGGGCTCTCCAAGACTCCTTGCTTTTCTCTGTCTCTCTTGTTTGCTCAAGGCCAATTATTCAGAACTAAAGTATACTATTATACCGTGGAATAAATAGGTGCACTTCACAGCAGTGTTGGGAAATGAGTGCATGTTTGTAAATATGAATCTGCCACATTGCTTTATTATTGTTAGTTTTAGTATCTCTTGCAAATAACATTTTGAAGACCGGGTTTCCTTTTAACTCTGAAAGAGATGATTAGGAATAATTGAAATAATGAGCTAAAATCTTATTTTAAATTGAATTATGTTACTTTGATATTCTGCTGACTGATACTTTGCGAACTCTGGCACTGAAGGCAGCTCATGGCATGTGTTGAGGGAAAGGAATGAATGACACCCTCAGTGCTGAGGTCTGTGGGGAGGCCGCTGGGTCTGCTGGAACTTTAACAGGCAGCCTGTGTTGTCTCAGTCTGCCTGGGGGCTGCAACACAAAGGCTTGAGTTTGGGTGCCAGAGTCTGCAGCAGCCCTGCCTGTGCTGCCATGTGCTCTCTGAGCTCTGATCACAGACCTGAAGGCTGTTGCAGCTCCTGGCTGGTCCCCAGAGCCAGGCTGGGTGGGGACAGTGCGTGGCTCAGCCTTGCTCCAGTGCACATTAGAGAGAGGATTGCTGCACCTGGCTGACATGGAGGATCTGTTTTGAGCACCAGTTTTGACCACAAGTTTATCAAACCTGTCAAGACCCCATAAACAGGTTTGAGTTTGTGAGTTTGCATCCAGTTGGCAAGAGCACAGGAGTTAATTCATCAGAGGCAACTCTGGGCAAACAGGTGCTGGGGTTTTACTGGATCTAAGTGATGCCTTAATCCCCAGGCAGATTGTTAAATTCCTCCCTACTACAACCCTACAGGTTTCTCATGCTGAATGGGAGTGTTATGCTGTAAAATCCTGACTGTCTAACAGGAGCACAGGGATTCCTGAAACCACGGCTCACGTTTCTCACAGTTTAAAGAATGAGGGAAAACTCGATGTCTGATAAACTTAGGATTTAAGTTATTTTCCTGGGCTCCTTTTCTGCAACTTTTCTCTCTCCATCGTGGTTTCTTCAGTCTCCACATGTGTCACGACTCTCAGCACTTTATCATTTAGCCATTGTGTTGATGTTTCAGTTGCCTGATAAAACAGTTTGTATTTCTAAGTGGATTTTGTCCTACCAGCTGGCAACCAGGGATACAACCTTTTTCCTTTCATAAATAACTGCCTAGTGGTCACTTCTTGCTGGAGAATTTTAAAAAGTGGCAAATGATTTAGAGCGTTAACGTTTTTGACTGATTGCTACTGGGCTTTTGCTGCAGAACTAAAAAATGTCAGTCCTTGCCACAAGTCAGATTCCTGCATGTCTGCTCACTAAAATTTTTTAAAATCTCTATTTTCAAAAGAGCAATTTGGTTCCAAAAACTGTGACTCAATTAAACCTGCTGTCTAAGGCTGCAGAGTTTTAATATAAAAGAAAAATGCATGTGCACTATAATTCTTGCTCAGTCCGTGTTTTAAGTTCTGTTTTATGGCATTTAACTTTGAGCAGTGATGGAGGACACTGGGGGGTTCTCACACATTTGAATTCCACAGTAGGGTCATTAGAACAATTGTAATGGGAAGTCTCTCATTCCTTCTCATCTTTCTTATATTGAAATGCACAAATAGAATAAAACAGTCCAAGGATATGCATGGTTCGAGGCTGAGAGGAGATGTAATTATTATTTTTTCAGGATTTATATGTGGAGAGGATTACCAGCTGCCTTTGTGTTCCTCCAAAGTAGCTCTGTCTTGGAGAGCAATCAACAGGGAGGTTTTTGTGTAATTCCAAGTTATCTCTGCTTCTGCTTACTTGGATCAGCCAAACCTTTTTCTGTGGCTCTTCCAGTATTAAAATCATAATTGTGGCTGTGCTCTGACATGCACTGGAGTCAACTGCTGCAGCTGGATACACACAACACTGCGTGTACCCTACATTAAGGGCACAGAATAATTTTGAGCAGTGTCATTTTTGTATTAATTGAACTCCCTTCTGCATCAGTGGCTTCATTGAGCTATTAGGCTTTGCCTGCAGCAGAACTCCTTGCTACTATTTAGCAAATGTTGCTTTGGTAGCCACTCGTGCAGATGACAGAGAGATGGTTAAATATGTCAGTACAGAGGTAGAGTGTTCAGCCTGGATTTTATGTATATAACAGAAATCCCTGTTTGAATTGCTTAGTGAATATCTATTTTGTGCCGATAGCAACTCGTCAGAGCAATGCAGGCTTTTTTTGTCCATTAAAGAATCTGCACCCTTTATTTATGCACTTACTTTACATTTTCTTTACTGTAGACCTGATTCTCTAAACCTTCAGTAGTGTCATCAGGAATCAGTGGAATTGCTCCCAGGAGTGAGGAAGCACCTTTATGAAAAAAGGCTTTTCAGGCTCAGGATTTTCACAGCAAAGACCGTTATATGCTGGATTTCTGTGTCTCAGATGCTGTTCTTTGAACATCTGACATACATGTCATTGAATGAAGGGCAAACACAGCACACATGTATATCCATAGGTCTTCCTTAAAATTTTTGGACGAGCTAATGTAACGGTCCAGCTTGCCACAAATTGCTCCTGTGTTACCTCCTAGAGGGAGCTGCACGTAGGCAATGGATGAGAGCATTCCTGTGTAAGAGAACTAAGTATTCACAATTTCTGTGATGTCCAGAAAATGATTTTATCTGCAGCTGTGAGAAGTTGCTAGGGAACAGTGCTAACTCATTTTTGCTGATGGCTCTTCGTTAGCGCTGCCGAGGTAATGTTCCCTTCCCTCTCTCAATGATTCTGCCATCTCATTTTGCAGCAGGATGGCATCTGGAAATACCTCAGAAGCATCCTGCTTATGAAGTTTGAACTAAACTTTCTAGTAAAGAACATTTTTCAGATCACCTCCAGGCACCAGACCCTCCCTGGAGTGCTCTGAGTTCCGAGGTGAAGGTGTGAAAGGGCAGGTTTAGTGCCGAGCACTGGGGTGCAGGAGCAGAGCCCTCCCTGGGAGGAACATTGGGCTCACAAAGTGTTTGTGGGGTTCAACCTCTCTGGGAGAGGACAGGAATATTCTTGGACATTCTTTTGAGATGTCTGCATTTCTGGTATTACTGTGATTGCTTGTACATTTTAACCTCAGCCTTGAAGCATGTGCTTTAAGGTGCACACTCTTTTTTTTGGTATTGAACATCTGACAGGTGGGTGGTGGCTGTTGATCTCCTTGATAAGTCAAAATTCTTGTAGTTCTGATTGCTAGCAGCATCCCTCCCTTCAAATGCTTTTAAAAGGTCATTAGCCAGGTCACAGCTCTGGAGTGGTAACTGCATCCCTCAAAAAACTGCCTCTTATTGTGTGACTTCAAAACAAAAGGTCCTGTACCAGACACTGCTTTGCAGACAAAGCCAAAGAATGAGTCTTCCCACCCCCATTGCTTCTTGGTATATGTAGAGAATATATAGGTCTATTCCTGCCTCTTCAAGTGTTTGTTTTGGAGGACTTCTAGTGCACAGTTCAGCAGCTTTGTCTTCTTTTCTCACTGTGCCTCAACGCTCTCAGCCAGTGTAAGCGAACCAGAAGGATTTCTGCACTTGTTGCTTGCCCACTCAGCATAAAAATACATATGTACACGTACTAAAACACACACATAAATGTCCCTACAGCTCTTTAAAAAGGTTTTAAATAACATTTTGTTATTCTATGCTCTTTTTTTACTCCATTTGCACCAGATGATTGGGTAATCTGTCATTGTGGTCTAGATGGTTCTCTGGGGGCTGCCCACGGCTTCACTCACATGCTCGTTTTGATATGGCAACTGTTTCCTACAATGTTTTTCACCTGTGAAATGGGGCAAATGGCACTCTGTTTTCACAGCACAGGGTGCCCAGTGCTGTGCTTTGTTTTTCCTATCCTTTCTTAAATCTAAGTCTAATTTAAAAAAAAATTGCTGGTTGCACAGGCTGTGCTCGTAACAGCTTTGCTGATGTTTGGCCAGGGATGAAAGGGATGTGGTGCATTGTTTGCTTTTTTTACAAGCAATTTAGAAAGACTTCAGACCCTACATAATATTTTTTTGCCATTGTTTTTGAAAGAGTATTTGGAAACAGTCCACGGGGCTCCCAACCTCTTTAAATCAGCAGGCAGCACTATTTATCTTTGTCGTTCATTTCTGTAAGCAAACACCTTCCTTCACACTCCTGAATACATAAATGTCTTGTTTTGTTTGGTGTTGCTGCTCGTTATTGCCCAGTTATCCATTCCTGTGCACCAGCCAGGCTGTTGGTCATGATGCAGCCATGAGGATTTCTGAAAAACCTATTTCTGACTTTGTGAGTGTTGGGAGTCCCAAGATGATCACTGCTGGAGTGCCAGGGGGGCACAGCGTGCTGGTCTTATCTCATATAGCTCTGAAGGTCTCCTTCCTCAGCTCTAATTCAGAATCTTTCTAAAACAAACAAAAAAAAACCAACGAGGATCCAGTTCTGCTTCCCACTGAGGATTGGGCCCTCTCATGGCTTGTTTGGGAAGTAAATAGAGGTCAGAGCCACAAGCTCTGTGTTTGATTCTGCTTTAAATTGATTTGTATGCATCCTTTCCTTTTAGCTCTCCAGAGGCTCGTGTGTTTTACATCTTGCAAACCATGTTTTTGACAAGGACTCTGTTTTTAAATATAATCTAAATCCGTGTGTCAGGTGTGCATACATATATGCACCTGTGTGCATGCACACAAACTTGAAGCACAATAGGCAATTTTATCCAGTCCATGAGATACATATTACAGAGAGATCTATTTGATTGAACTCCTGGTATGCACGATTCAACTTCTGAAGCCTAAATGGGTCTCGTGCCCTTTCACTAATTAAATTTTGTTATAAATCCACCTGGGCTCTGTTTTTGTAATATCTACATTTGAATGAGGGCGGCTTAGTGTCTGGGTGGAACGGTTTTTCCTCCTGAAATGTTAATTAGATGGAGAATCTGTTATGCCTTGGAAAAGCTGCATTGCAAACCCATAGATAAACAGATTGATTTAATTTTAATCTGCTTTCATGGTGATGCATAATGATAACCGGTTTCTGTCTCGCAGGGCTGAAAACCACAGACCTTAATAAGAGTTTGTGGGCATATCATACAGTTTTAAATAGCTTATGTTGTGCTAGACCGCTCTCTATAAATTATTCTAACTCCATCAGTATCTCAGGGACTCCCGACTCTCTTCTGCTGTGGATTTTCAATCAGTGAAACTATTAGTGTAATCTGAAGAAACTTTGAGGCATCTTCTCTGAAAACAACTGACAACACTGGTTTGTACATCAAGTATTCGATGGGGAGAACAGAACAAAAAAAAAGCCTTGCAGAAGCCAGCTCTGCACACTAAATCACAGCATCCAAATCCTGCCTTTTGTTAGCCATGCCAAAATTAATAATGGGATTAAAACCAGCCATTCAGGTGGTTAGCATGAAGTGTCTTGCTACATGACCTATTTTTTTGTGATATGTCATTCCTGTGGCTCCGAGAAAGGTGCAGTTCTGTTCAGTCAGTTCTAAGGCACTTTGCTTAAATGGGCCCTTCTCAAATGCTTCCATTGAAAGGGTTAGGAAGGCTTGTTCCTGAGAGGGGAACAATTTTTGTTTCTAATGGTCTAAATTTCTTCAGGGGTTCATAATAGATAGAGATCCAGGAAGCGTTTTTACGCTCGGTTTTCATTCGCTCACCGCAAATAAGCCCCAAGTCCAACAAGAATGGGCTGAGTTCTGCCTGTTTTCTCAATGACAGGCACATTTTATTTTTGACTGATGTTTCAAGAGATGAATCTCTTTCGGGCTCAAATTCTGTCCTGTATTAGCTCCAGCCATAAAAAGTAATGAAGCTGCAGCGGGAGGCAAAAGAAGAGTGTGGCCTTAAAGGGTATGAATTTAGCGGCGCCCTAATGTTGTACATAAAATTTGAAATGGAAATGCTGGAAGCACAAATTCCAGCCAGTCCTCCTTGCACTGTGGAATGATCTGATCTATCGAGGGCCTCTCAAACAGGTGCAGAGTTTGCCCTAAGTTTGGATTTCTAGGGAGAATGGAAAGACAAAGGGAGTTGCTATACCTTGAATTAACTCTTGTTTTTGCTTTCACTAGGGAGCTTGACTCCATGCTTCACCCTCATACTGTTGTTAATTCTGATGTGCTCTCTAACATAATTCCCATTCCAGTGCTTATTCATGAGCTTAGGAGCTTTTCTAGCATTCACAGAACTGTCCTTCCTATGTTGCCTTTAATTTTGGTACTCCAAAACTTTAAAAAAGGCTGTCCTGAAGTAAAGACAGAAAAATTCTTGCTGTTTTCCATTGCTTCCTGATGTTTTAGTGCATTTTAATATGATTCTTTGAGCACAGAAGCCTCTGAGAGGGGAGGAGGTTCTGTGCAGGCAGTGAAACATCAGGATGTAAATGTCAGACTGAAGTGTTCTGGTATCAAAATGGTCTCATTTAAGCAACGTACAGCAAAGAATGACCTCAGATACTGCAGAGGATGACTGCATTTAATGTTCCCAGAGCACTAACAGTGATCATTCTGCACTCATTTGCCAGCAAGAGACAGTTACCTGGGAATTCTTTGAATAGATCTACAGCTTAGTCATTCCAAAATTGCCATCTAGATTTTAGATCCCATGGTAGCATCTGGTCCCACACTACCTGATTTTTAAGCCTGACATTTAATTCTGATCTTCAGAAAGACCCTGATGAGGTCTGTCAGCTCATGGTTGGGCATCTGGAGAATGGCTATTTTTGCTCTTCAAGCCTCTTCCAAGCGAGCACAGGGGAGCTCCAGGAGGGACAGACTGGATGTTTCCACTTCCAGCAGCAGTAATTTGTAGTTGGATCAAGAGGTGATGTCAGTGGAAAGAGCCTGTGTGCAGAGCAACCCATGGCATAGCCATCAGCAGAAATGGGGTCTGGGCAAGGTTGGGCATTTCCAGGTTAGGACCGTGAATACTTTCAGGGTTTCTTCCAGGGAATGTTTTGCTGCTGACTTAGATCAGCATTTGACTTTCCAGTGAGCAAAAACTGACCTGATTTCTTTGTTTCATGACATGAAGAGCTCTGGTCAGGCCCATTTCTGCTCACATTTTTCTCGTCTTTGGTTTGAATTGGGCTTATGGGGGAAAAAAGCCTCTCCCACCCCTCTTATTCCTGTCACTGCTATCCGAAGGAGGTGGACATTAGCATAGCATAGCATAGCAAAGGGAAGGCTGCCATCCTGTACAGCTGAGCACTGCTTTGTTCTTTCCCCATCACTGGGTTAAGATTAGGCTCTGGGCGGGAAAAAAAGCCCTGAAGATAAACAAAAATAGAACCCCCCTCGAGTTATTCCTGGAACGCTTTGGGCAGATATGGTGACGAGGCAAATTCAGAACCCACTGCAGTGCCTGTGCAGTGCCTAGGAGCTCTCAGAAACGTCCCCCTCTGCACACGATTTATCTGCCACCTTCTAGTCACCACTGGTGACAAGATGATACCCGGTGGTAGCACCTCTGTTAACAGCCTCCCTTTTCTTCTCATCCCTTTGATGTTGAAAGTATTCTGCTTCCTCGGAAGGAGCATGAAAGGTTCCCGCAGATCTTTGCCCTGAGCGCTTACAGTAATAAAAAAACCTAAATTCAATGTCATGGGTCTAAAGCATCTCTATTTAGAGCTGTTTAAGGGGTGGATTCCCTGTTTGTTTGCGCTTTGTGTTGGGCTGGAGGGATGTGTGATGTCTGTAGGCTGCGTGCAGGACATTGTCGGGAGTGAAACGTGGAAAGGGGAGTCCTGCCTGTGGCAGGGTGTCCGTGGCCCCTCCACACTCCTTGGCCTTGATCTCCTGCACGTCCCGAGGGCGAGGCTGTGTGTGTGATCTCTCCGTCGTCTTTGCCTTTCCCCGCGATGCTTCAAACCAGACACTTTGTGACATTGTACCGTGGCACTTAGCAGCACGGGGGCTGTAATGCTGTTATTTTTCACCAGCCAGCTGTTCCACTTTATACAACACTTAAGTAACAATTTCACAGCCATTACCAGCCCGCAGTAATGACATGGGCTGAAAGCTAAGCGCTAACTGGTTGTAAACTGCAAAGACTGGGAGATGCTAAACCAGACACTTTGATAAATGAGAGAGGACATTGCCTGCATTTTAATTGGAGTTGCAGCCTCTTCTATCACTAGAGTAAACATAGTGTTTAGTGGGTCATGAGATAGAATTGGGAATCACTATCTTTATGCACTTAGGTAATGTATTTCCTTGATTTCAGTTGTGATGTATTGATCCGGGGAGTTCCTTCAGCGGTTTTTTTTTCCTTCTCCCTTCCCTTGACTTGTACCCTGTCAGCACTGACGTGTTTTCAGGGGTTGTGGACTCCCAAGGGCTTTGTTTGCCATGATTGATTTGGTGCAAGGGGTGAGCTGCTCAGGAGCCTCAGTAACTGATGTGCTGCGCTGTGAGCAGCGATCCAGAGGTAAATAACAGCTTGTAGGAATACCTATGGAAGTGTTTACTTGGATAGGCTGCTTGTTAGAAAAGAAACAACCCAAGACCAGCCCACGACTGAGATGTTTGCAGCCTTTCTTTCCTCCTCTTTGCGAAGTAGAATCTGACCCAAACTGGTCACAAAATACTCGAACAACTTTACTTGCTGCAGCTCTGCCACAGTGTTTTGAGCAAATGCACAATCTGTTGTACTTAGACTGTTAAGTGTGAGCAAATATATGAAAAAGCTTTGTCATACACCTTTTTTTTGTGTATTGCAGCTGAGAAATCTTAGGCTGAACTGTGGCTGAACTGAGAGGCTGTCTCATGAGCACTCTGGAGAGCAGCTGAGGGGTCGAAGACCCCGTGTGCCCTGTGACAGCCAGGCAATTCAATAAAGCAGATTTGCAAGAAAGTAATTGAGCTCTGGCAGCAGTCATAGTCTTTTCACCTCAGGTATCTTCAGTTTTATTTGCTGGCAAAAAATGTACCTTCAGTTATTATTAACCCTGTTTCATCCAGGTCATTCTTCGGTAATTGCAAAATGCTGCTGCCATTGTGGATTGGGTGAATAAAATTCTGCAATTGCCCAAGAGTGGAAAACACAGCATTGAGACATACTGGAGGACAAAACCATTTCCTGGGGTCGAGGAATTGAAGCTTCTGTGCTAATTATAGAAGTATGTTAATCTGGTTCCTCAAAAGGAGTTCCTAACTTCTAATTCTGTGGAGAAACACAATCTTGTGTTACTGTTTTCAGTAAAATTAGGGGGTTGGTGCTTTTCATAGGTGACTAAATTAGACCTTATCTCTTCAAAGAAATCCTGATCCACAGACTGGCAATTACCCCAAGGAGCGTACACAAGAATCTGCATTTGTTTGAAACATCAGAAATTAGTGCAGGATGGCAGTTTGTCACTGGATAAAGTGAATGTCAAGGATAAACAAACTCAGCTTGTCCTACTGGTTTTGTGTCCCTTTTTCTGGTTTACCTCCTCACCCTGGCATTTAAAGGAATCCAGACAGAAAACAAGGGGGTGGTGTCAGTTATGTCTGAATTTGTGCTCTTATTTAATGCTTTTTAAGATAAAAGTGAGACATTTCAATTTTCAGTGTGTAAGTGTTTGCTGAGCTGTACTGAGACCCTGCACAGCTTTTTCAGCTGCAGTACAGCTATTGCCTGTGTGCCAGCTGAGCAAGGCAGGCTGTGCTCTGGGCTAAGGCTGCTTTTTTTTTGATTCCCTACCAGTTTTGTTAATAAAACCTATAAAAGCATAGCTGTTGTATGGTCAGTATAATCTGTTGTTGAAAAGCTGAGGGGCCAACCTTGCAGCAGAAGCTCCAGACTTTGTGCAATGAAAGCAGCCCCTCACTCAGCAGTGTCTGGCTCTGAGTGACTCGGGTGCTGTCCTGCCCTAGAGCCAGTTGGCTCCATTCAGGGTTTTCAAATCCATAAACTCAGGTCACCCAAATCCCACACTGATACCTTCTCTTGGCCATCACCAACTACAGCAAACCCTTCCCAGAGCTGGAAGAGGGTGGGGGTGAGTTTCTTAATCACAGCCAGCTTAGCTTGGACGGATCTCAACCACCCGCATTTCCCTGTGAAGTGGGAATAATTCTTCTATCACTGGTCTTAGCTGACACTCAGAAGTTTTCCTTTCTTTGAGGTGGAACAGAAAGGCAGGACCAGATGCTGGTCACCAGGACTAGCCAAAGACATGTGCTGAAAAAATGTTTCATCCAGATTGTGTGGCCTTTTTCTGCCTCCTTCTCTTGAGAAGTCAGGAATGTAGTTTAATTTCCACTCTTCTTTGACCATTGATCTCTTGTCCTGAGGGATGTCTGAGGTTTAGCAGCAGTAACTGCACCTGCTTAAAATTCATTTCATGAAATTAGCATAGAAGAACTTGAAGAAAAATTGGCAGCCTTCATGTATTTATTCTTCCAGGTGTGCTAAAGAAATTACAGCCACTGCTGTTGAGTTAGTGGTAGAAGAAATGAGATATAACCCCTTTTGTTCGAGGCAGTTGAAGGAATTCTTTGGCTTTTTATTCCGAAAACATCTGTGTGGATGTTGTCCTTCAAAACTTCCATTAGTAATTTCATGTGGAGGCAGAGCTGATGCTGCTTGTTTTACTGATATTACCAACTCTGCATGGCAGCAGCTGTTTATACAAAAAAAAAAATCACATACCTTTCTGGGGTTTTTTTGCCCGGAATTGAGAACTCGCCGTAGCACTGAATGGATTTTGAGTATGAGATTTTAAGCAAATATAATTAAACTGTCATTTCCTGACAGCTCACATACAAGGCTGTTTGACCACAATGGGCTTCTTGTAAACATATTCAGAAACCAAAAGTTAACAACACCAGAAACTCCTAATTCAGTATATTGGCCAACATTATATACCTGTGGACTAATTCAGTACTGCCTTAAGATACATATTTAGGTAAAGAGAGAGGCAGAATTAGGGAATGCAACACCTTCTAAAAAGAATTAGATATTTAAAAGTGTATCTCTCTATATATAGTTCCTCTTCTCCACTTCTGGCTCATAACTTCTGGTTATTATTCTGGCTGTTATTTTTTTAATAATCAAACCCAGAAGAATTATGCTAAGCACATGCTAAGCACTTCTCAGTAGGAGCCAGTCCAGTTGTCATGGGGGCAACAGTCTGCCATACAGCTTTTCCTGTTGTTTAGCCCATTGTTTATAGGCTAGACAGACCTCCAAAGAAATCACTTGGTTTAGGAAAAATAAAAATATTTCTAAGTGTTTTTAGGTTCAGAGCTGACAGAACAATTAACCTGACAGTATTAAAATGAAGAAATATTGGGGCTCAAAAAGACAATGGAAAGATAAGGAATGTCATCGTTGAGTAATCCAGAGGGAGGAGAAAAAGGGTAGATTTTGCTTGTAATATGAGGCCTCACTAGAGGAGCAACAGCCTGACTTCTTTTACAATACAAATGGTGCTTTCTTCTCCAATCCAATAACCTGTAGCCATAAGAGGGCCTCAACACGCTCAGTGGTGCCCACAGTGGGGGGAATGGCAGAGCAGGAGTGAGGAGTGTTCTCCAGAACACATCTACCCTGTAATTTCACCATGAATAAAGCTGTAATTACCATCAGTTCAATCAGATTTCTGTCTTGATATCATTTCTTCAAAATATGGAATTCTTAATTAATTCTCCCATCTCCCTCCCTTGTCCCGCTGTCGAACCCTGATGAGCTGTGGCATTTTCTGTGGGGCAGCAACCAGAGCATTAATGAAGAGAAAAGGAACAGATCAAGCTGACATTTTCCATCTAAACATCTTCTTGTTCTCCTAGGGCAAAGGTGAAGAAAGGTGTGAATGTTTTCAGTGTGAGAGCCAGCAGCCCCTACTTGTGGGACATCAGAGAGAGCATGGATTATACTGGGAAATATGCACCAGCTGTTATTGTTTGCCAGAGGAAATCTGCTGCCTCTGAAAGCAGGTAGGTAATTTCTAGCAGTATTTCTTTTAATAACTGACAGTTGTTTTCCCTTCTCAAAGCATTTTGCCGTGATTTTAATAAGTTTTACTGTGGTGGATGAGGAAAATGCTTTGGGAAAAGCCGTGGTTGTCTTTATTTTGTACTGCATTGCTCGTTCTACCACATATACTCTGAACAGAATGCTACTCAATGCTAATACTCAAAAGTCAGCAGGAAATACTGTTTTCACAAATTATTTAGAAGAACTTGAAAAAAGTTTGAAAAAAAGAAAAGAGGAAGGAAAAAATTTCCTTTCATAATCATGGCATAAATCACTTTCTCCTTATTATAACTCAGATTCTACACAATTCTTCTGCCAGAGTATCCTGATTTTTTCTCATCTAAACCGTATATTGTCTCATACCTGACTGAATTTCGTTGGTCAAGGAAGCAATGTGTATGTATGCCAAGGTCAGAGCTTCCTACTGTCTGGCACAATCTGTCAGGCAGATTCTTTAAAATCACAGTTCAAAGCTATTTGAAGCAAGTGTGAATATTTTCATTGACTGAGATGGGCATTGGATCAAAATCAAAGATTATTTCAACAATGAGTTTTCCATCACACTTTATCTTGTTGGGCCCATAGAGTGCATTTGCCTGATTTCTCTTCCTCAGCAGGAAAATATAAAGCAAGCTCATGGGGGAATTGAATCTTGGCAGCTTCCTTCCCTTCACTATTCATCATTCAGTGGCAAGCCTTCAAAATGACCCCTTGTACACAGAAAAATAAATTATTATGCCACTTTTCGTGCAGTGGTTGTGGCTTCTGTGTATTTGCACATGCTGAGTATAAGCATTGCTTATTAAAAGAAATATGAGCTCATATACATATCAGATTTTACTGGGAAGAAAATCAAGTGAAAACAAGGTATGTGTGTAACTCCCCTGTAACTTCTGGTTTGACTTGTTCCACCCGAGTTCCCAGCTGAGATTTTGTGGTTTTCTCACTTTTGATAACTTCCTCACAGTTTGCAAACGAGTGAAAAATATTTGCAATGTATTATTCACTGTGTTGTTTTCATCATTAAATTTAATCTCTTTTGCTATTCATTTTAAGAAGCAAGCTCAGGCATTAGGTGGGGCAAGAGAGCGTGCTCAATATTTTTGGGGAAGCTTTTTGATGTTTGATGCCACCAAATGGGCACAATGGATAACAGTTAAATATTGGTGTCTCTTACCAGATGATTTGTTTCCATAGTTCACTTTGAAATTAGACAAACTCTGTCTGCACATTCTTTAATTTCCCCTCAAAAATCAGAGATCCAATCACACGGATGCAAAGGTGGCAATGTTAATTAACTAAAGATTCAGTACCCTCGTGTTTCTGATGGTTTTACACGGATCAGAAAATAGTGTTAATAAAGCTGACTCACTGTGACAGGTGTAATTTCACGGGTTAAGGAGGCACTTGTGGGGTGACAGAGTGAACCCGAGCGCCGGAGCCGTTTCCTTGGCGGGGTTGGAAATATCTCCCTCATTTTATTGGGAGAGGTTTTGGCACCGAAGGCTCATCGTAACAGGATTAACATATAAATATTATCACAGCCAGCAGGGTGTTTTAGGAGGAATATTAACAGCAAATATTGTGAGTCTGTATGAGAATAACTAATTAAGCCCATCTGTCAAATAGGATTTGAAGTTCTCGCGCCTCGCTTATTACGGGCTTGTGACGGTGTTCCAGTTTAATGGAGAAGCAGTTGCAAAGTTCTCCCCAGTTCTTCTGATTTAATTCTTGGGCAATAATAATTTTGTAACACTCTTAAGTGTTGACCCATGAGATTATTAGATGGGTTTACTACCTGTAGCATCTGTACAGCACTTCTGTTCTTCCCTGTGAAGCATCAATCTTCTGTGCCTCTGTCGTCAAGCAGGTGACCAAAAAACCAAATAGAAAATGGTGCCATGGGAATTAACCAGTGGCTCAGAAATGTGACTTGGGAAACACTTAAACACTGATTGAATCAGGGAGGTACATCCTGGTATGTGCCATGCTTTACTTATTTCCTTCACAAGTTGGCTGATCTTTCTTTTTCTTAACCTGTAATGAGGTGAATAGAATAGACGGAATGGAATGGAATGGAATGGAATGGAATGGAATGGAATGGAATGGAATGGAATAGAATAGAATAGAATAGAATAGAATAGAATAGAATAGAATAGAATAGAGAGGTGAGATTAAGGAGTACTGCCTTTTCAGAATATTTTCTTGGATTGGTGCTGTTTCTCACTGTATCTGGGATGGAGCATCTTACTGTGCTAATTGAAAAGAAGAATAGTCAAGTGGAAGATGTGGATTCCTGACTGTTCTTCCTCTGTGTTTGCTGTTGGACTGGAAACATGCCAGGTGGGATGGGCTTGGATGATTGTTGAGGTGGCTAAAGATAAAGATTTATTGGATTTTCCTCATTTACAAAACATGATTGATAGTGCTTTCCTCTGTCCATAGCTGCTGTGGAGGCATTAAGCAAGATGTTCTGATGTGATACTAATGGGTGTCATGATCCTCTTAAAATATTTTATTTGTGTTTATAGTTTTGGGTCTAAATGTTGATTATTCCATTACGTTGCTGTTCTCTGTGCTTATGGCAGGAATGAGGCTGTTGATTCAACCAAGTGAAAAATAATTATAGACAAAGCTTGGCTATCTCTGAGTAGAACCTTAATGTCTGGATGTGATCATTTGCTGCCTTATCTCTAAATAATTTTATCATGGATGAGCTTTGCTTGGTAATTTCCTTTTCCCTTTGTTTTTTTTCTGGAAATGTAGCAAGGATAGCGTTTGTTTTGATGCTTTTCGTCTTGCACTTTTGGGTTACAGCTCTGTAGCATTGAAGGCATTCCTGATTTAAGCTGCCTGAAACCTGAATCTGTTATTAGAGAACCTTATTTTCAGTTTGAACTACAAGTGACTGAATCAGTCTGTGATAATATTGACACAGTGAGAGACAATAACAGTATTTTCTGGGCTATATCCTTCGTTTGTTCCTGCGTGTCTCATTTATTCATGATATTGTATTTCACTGCTGAATTTTCTCAACACTTTTATAATAGAAGAAATTAACTTGATATTAGATAATAACAGGAGACAGAAAATGTATGGCAACATTGCCTTTGATTTTCCTACACAACATCTTCTTTCTATTACATTCATGCCATTAGCCTTAGTGCCCTGTATTTCTCCTTTTCAAATGTAGTTATTTAATATTTAGTTTTCATGTTGTAACAGCAGTGAGCTATTGCCTCATTCTCTTACTTGTTGCTTCTGCCAGTACATTTGATAGACTCTCAAGAGTGTTGTAGTGCTAAAACACTTCTGAAGCCAACAAGAGCCACACATTTAACATAAATAACAGCCTAATAGCCACAATAATTACATTATGTCTCTTGCTGGTGTTCATCAAAATGCCTCATAAAAATAGTTTAATGTTTTAGATCACCGTTATTTTTTTTTCCTTGCTATCCATGTGCTCCCATGACTTTCTCAACTAGAAGTGTATTAGTGCTTGGAAAGAAAAATTTCTGCTCAATGAGAGAAAAAACCACATGATGTAGTAAAATTAATTCCGAGGTGTTTTGTCACATCACATCATGTGGGAGTCACATGAGCTTCAGTTTATTGTGGTGAAATAAAAGCAAGAAAAAGACTGCAGAAATCATGTATACTTCAGATGGGGCATATTAAAGGGGGATATCTGAGAAGCTGGACACTCAGAGTGGGTGAAGGGTTGGGTTAGGTTGTATCTTTGGGTATTTTGATGGCAACCCAAGAAATTCTTTGATTACGTGAATTCTGAGCAAAAAAGGTTTCTCCTGTTCATTTTTTAATGATAAATTTTATTACTGGGGGAACAGGAGGGAAAGGAGAAGGGAGATACCTCTTATGTGGTTTCAAAATTGCTTTCTAGGAACAATTATTCAGCCCTAAAAAATTTGCTATTCCCTCATCATTGATGCTGATGTAGTACATTAAGATATCTATTATCAAGCAGATATGATATGTTAATTTCTGAAATACCAGAGTTTAATTCCATTTATACTTCTGAGAAATATGGGTAATGATCAGCTGGAAACATGTTTACCCAGGGTAGCTTTAGAATTTCATACAGTGTACAGTGTGGGTTTTTCTTTTTCCTTCTTTCCAGTTATCTGGAAACCTCCAGGCTTCTAAGACTTTATATGTTGTGATGATGTGAAAGTACTGAACATCTCAGAAGTCATGCTTACATTCTGCTATTTGAAAGCAATTAGTCACAAGCTTCTATTTCTTATTTTAAAACTTAAATGTGCCCTCTGAGAGAGAACCCTGTGAGATGTTGAGGCAAAATAAATTTGAATGAACCAAACCTCAGTGCATTATTCTTTTACAGGCTGACCCACTTTTTTCACTTTTTAAACAGAAAACTATTTTATTTGTTAAGAAATTCGGTCTCTCTCGAAATCATTCCACTCAATGCTAATACACTACAGAAAATGTTTATGGCTATCATCTTGAAGCAAATCAAAAGGAAAGAGATGAAATATTAACCAACAGCTATTAGAGAAAGGCATTATTAGCCAACTTTTTCACCTGTTTGTGACTCATTCATTTAAAACTCTAAAGTGCAGGAAAGCACTTCAAAGGCATGCAGATGGCCTTCTGGCATCTTAGAACTGGACTCTCCCTGTCTCTCTGACATGTACACGAGGGAGATGGCACAGGGAAATTCAGCTGTCATTGCAGAGATGATTCCCTTTAATCTCAGCTGAATTTAGGGTTCTCCTTGCAGAGGAAGGCTATTCCTGTTCTTTTGGTTTGGAGCATAATGTTATTGGAAATGGGAAAGGTGACAATTAGCATAGAATTGCTGACACAGTCTTTTGAAGCAGTTCAAAAAAATGGAATATGATTCCCTCATTCAGTGATTATCCTTCTGAAATATTAATGTACAGTTCTGTAGCATTTACCATCTCCCAACAGCCTGCCCTTGGTGAGATTCAGAGCATCATCCCAGGGAAATTGGTAAAGGTGAAGTACCCCTAAAATGTAACTTGACATAACAGTTCACAACAGGACTGAACAGTCAGGAAATTAAAGGAGATTATTGGTAGTGCCTGTAGGTTTTTATACCCCTGTGGTATCCCTTCATCATCTGTAGGATTTTTTTTGTGCTGAATGGAAGAAAATTCAGATACCACCTCTTTAGAAGGCAATATGATAAGCACAGAGGTAATATAAGGGCTTTTATTCTGCTCTGTGGTCAAGTGCAAAGAGTAACAATACACCAAAAAGTTTTAGGGCAGAGACAGCATCTACTGCAGTGCATCAAATTGTTGCTTTCTATGGTTTTAGCAATGCAGGGTGAAGAATATCCACTAAAATAGTCCTCCACATAGAATACATTGCTATGTTGACAGTTTTCTCCTCATCTTTACCACTCCTGCTCTGGCTAAAAAGGACTGAAGAGTGTAATTGAAGCTTTAGTTGCACAACCCCTGTGGTCTGGTGCATTGTGCACCCTTTGTTTGTGGGGGTTCAGCGGGATCAAGAGGGATCAGGGACAGGGTTCTGCCTTTTTCAGTGGCGACCCAAAATCTGCAGATTTTCTAGGACTTGGAGCAGAGAGTTGGGATCATTGTCACAGTTACACTGGCTCACACCCCAGGGGGAGCTGAAGTTACTGTCAGCTCTCACTGCATGTGTAGGAACAGTGGTGGAAATGATGAGGAAATACAATAAAGACATTGTGTTCACCTGAGAGGGTTTTGCACTGGCTCTAATTTGTCTTAGAATGGGTGGTCATGATTACATTTGGCTCTGCTTTTGCGACAGTAAATCCCAGGTGGAAAATAATGGCAGAGAGCAGGGATGGACATGGTGTCCTGAGGGCCTGGCGGGTCCCAGGCTGTGGCCCTTCACTGCCTGTCCACCACCTCCAGCCCAGCTGCCTCATGCAGCTCTTTGGTCCACCTCTGTATTTCCTTGGAAGGAATCTTGTATTCTCTCCAGTGGCACAGCAGAAGACAACCTGAGAAAGCATTTCTTACTCCGAGCTGGCCCAGTTCCACGCTCACATATGCCAGCATCAGGGGAACCTCTCCCAGCTCACTCAGCTGTGACCCCAGGGTGCAGCTTTGAACAGCAGGAATTTTGGCTGCAGGATGTGTGCTTGTAAGGAAGGATGAATTTAATTTCCTGTCCCAGTTCATCTGAAGGCATGTTATCCCCTTTGTGTTTTTGGATTAAATCTTACTGACAGTTGTTTTACATATAAAAATAATCATGGAAAATATGAAATACTAGAGTATAATGTCACTTATACTTCTGAGAAATATGGGTAATGATCAGCTGGAAGCATATTTACCCAGGATAGCTTTAGAATTTCATGCTGTGTACAGTGTGGGTTTTTCTTTTTCCTTCTTTCCAGTTATTTGGAAACCTCCAGGCTTCTAAAAGTTTATATGTTGTGATGATGTGAAAGTACTGACCATAGGATCCATAGATACTTCATATAGGAGGTTCCCTAATGATCCCAAAATTTATTGTATAACCAGGTACTCAGTATTCTCTAACTAGGAATTCAAGAAAAGGTGTGCTGCCTCCACCAAGTTATTGTGATAGCTCAAAGGTTCACTGGATGAACCTGGGAAGTCCTGGGAGGAATTCTGATGATTCCTGTGCTCAAGTAGCTATAGAAAATTCTAATGCTTGCGTGGGAGTAGTCAAGAGCTGCATTTTTGCCATTTCAAGAGGTTCTCAAGACACAAAGCTGTCTGTGATGTGCTGGTAATTAGCCTTGTTTTCTTTGAGATATATATATATAGTACTTCTATAAAATGAGGTTCTATAGCACAGTGTTCAGCATGACTTTGCTAAAAGTTGTCTAGAGGGAGTCTTCTGAAAACGTTGTAATTCTTCAGTTAATTGATCTGCCTCTGTAAAATCTGCAAACAATAAATAATGTCAGGTGGTTAATCCCCTTCCACTGAGAGTTCTTGGCATGGAGAACTGGGAATCAGGTAGTTTGAGGGAAACAGTGTAAGCCTAAGTAGTTTGCTGACAGAAGACAGTTACAGAAAAGGCAGATAATTCATGGATACAGAGGGGCTTTTGTCTTCTCTCTTTCTCCTTGGGTGACATGCAGGGGTTTTCTGGGTATTTCTATATTGTGCTGAAGTAGCTGTTTCCAACAACCTGGATAACCTCATGCATATTTAGTGTCTTTGTTTTTACCCTGGTGTTACCCAGTGTAATAAATATAATTTTAAATTCGAGGATGAATGATTTCCCTTAAGAACCTTCAAAATTCATCATCATTATGTTTGCTCTGGGTTTGTGGTACTTAGCACTCTAGTTCTCAAACCTTTAGTAGCCCAGAGGCTGAAAATAACAATTCCAGTGGGATAAAACCAGTTTGTTCCCTATTACAAAAGAGGCAGCAAGTGAGTAATCTCCTGTCTATTAAAAATCTAATATTAAATGCAAAAGTGTGTCTTGTGAAAATATCTCTAATGGTACTGTTGATTTTTTTTTTCCCTTGGAGGAAATCTTGTAAGAAGTAATACTAATTACTCAAAGAGTTGGGAAGTGAGTGGATGACTGAAAATATGAGCTGAGGCTGAAAATATGCCTGTTGCTGTTGGAGCATGGGGATTCCCATGTTTTGGATGAAAAAATCATTAAATCTATCTGTCACATCTAAGTCAACATACAACAAAGCGTGGAGCAGAAGGTTAACAGAATTATGTAATACAGCCTAGCATCCTTCTAAACTGTAAAACTAATCCTAAATAAATTCCAGCTGCAAATACAAGGCTGAAGTTCACTGGGCATTTGAGTTATTTTATGGCTTCAACTCTTAATGTACAGATTTATCAATGCCATGAGCAAGCTGGAATTGCAATATTAAAGATCTGTGGGTGCTTTATGTGAACTGATGATGCAGGTAGAACTCACCCTCTAATTATTTCACTTTGGTCACCTCTTGGGCTTTTAACCACCCATAGTGGGGTGTAGTAGAGCTTGATAAAAACACAGAAAGGACATGGGATAAATTGAAGGACAGTTCTGACTCTAATACATGTTGTCTATCAGGGTTTATGTGCTTGCAGTGAAATGGAGTTACATGGGCAGGCTCAGGATGAGCTGATACACTCAGCAGGGAGCTGCACTGAGCTGATCACTGAGACAATGCAGAAGTCACTGCTCTGTTGGTTTATGACCCCCTGTAACTGCACAAGCCTTAATAACTTGCTCTGGGTCATGTGGGAAGTGTGACAGAGCAGGATTTAAACAGGGAACTCCTCATGTGTCAGCTACTCCCGTCAGAGGAAACTTGCACCAGAGGCTGCTTTCTTTTTTTATAGTCAGGAAAAACCTTCCCTCCCAGGAGTTCAGTATACAGAGTTCTCTGGAACTGGTAGTGTGTCTTAGATCTCTTTTTGAAGAGCTTCTATTGACTTCCATGCCAATAGAAAAAATCAGGTGTTGTTAGGAGAATGGGATGCCTTGTCCTTGTGGATGTAGTTGATTCTGATATACACACATGTAAAAATATGGAGCAGGACAGAAATTTGAGGTGTAGGATCCCATGGGCAGAACTGTCTGTGTGTTCACTGGATATTTTGGGTTACATGCAAGGAGTGTGTAATGTGATTCATTCCTCCCCCTGCCTGGTAATCTGCAGCAGCAAGTGGTGCTTCCACCTCTACCAACACACCCCAGCTCCTGCCAATGTTTTCCACTTAAAATCTGGAGTATAAATTTTTAGGGTTATATAGAGCTATTCTAAAGTGCACTACACTTTCCATTTGCACCTCTGTTAAAAGTCTGAACCTTTCAGTTTGAAATCCATCCTCACTGTGTAAGTTTATGAATCATGTGTTCTATGTATGACACCAAACTCGAGCCTGGGAATGCACAGAAAAAATGTTACATAAGAAGTCAGACAAAAGTACATTTTAGGGTGTGTGGGAGTGGGGAATCAGGTTGTATCTTCTGTGGAGGGAGCCAGGGAGGGAAGATTGGCTTGTTGCATGATTCTTTGGAAAAGTACAGGGGTCATTAGAGGTTACTAACCCGTTTGTTACTCAGGAAGCCTGAGGGGTTTTCCATATAAGATGTGTAAATATGATTCTGGATCAGGTGTAGTTTGAAATGTGAGTAACTGACAGCTCTGCTGTTCTGCCTTTGATATGAGACTGGTCCAGGCTGGTCATGATGTGAAGTCACAATCCACAAGTGAACATGGCCACAGAGCCTGTGCCCCACTGATTCTGCCCTCAGGTGGATGATACAAGGAAGATGAAGGGATCTCTTGGCTGTGAAGTGTCTCTGTGGTTGAGATCTATATTGCCAGGCTGGTAGCTGAGGGATTGCCTGCACTTATGTAAAAGTGTTAATGTTATTCTTAGTCTCAGGGGTTACCTAAAGCTGATATTCAAATGTGAAATCAGCTGAATGGATGACTACTACCTCCAGCCTTTCTTGGGATGAATTTTCCCTGGCATATTGCAAGAATGCACGCCTGCCTTTTTCTCACCTTAGCTGAAATACTAGAAAAACACCTTCAATGTTGACAGGATACTATCTTTTCCAGAAGTCTTTATTTACTGGAAGCTTTCTTAAATCCTAGTTTATGATGGATTTCTGCATGGACTCTATGGATAGCTACTCAATGCATACTGCCAAAAGTGAGACTGTATTGCTTTCATCTCCTGTTTCTTACATGGCCTTTCTAAATCAACTGTAACAAATCAATCCCAAAGCATGTGTTTGTGATGTTTATGTAGTTCTCATTTCAGCTATACCTTAATGCACCAGCATCTCCATAGGTCTGTCTGTAGCAGCACTTGCAGTGCAGATGTGCTCTTATCCCTTGTTGAAGATAAAGGCTGTTATACCAAGAAAAATGTCTTGTGGAGAAAGAAGAAATAACGTGGTGGTAAATGGGACACAGAGCCACGTGCTCCTTCAGCAAACCCTGGTCACAGGGTGAGCAGAGTCCTAGAAACTGGGACTGTGTGGGATCAAACCTGGCGTTTCCCTGTCAGCTCGGGAGAAGGCAAAAAGTGCAGGGCAGAACTTCGGTTTCAGTTTATTAGGCTCTTCCATTTAATCTTGCACTAGAAAGAAAATAATTAGCTTGAATAATTTCCAATCCAATTAATCTATTCCTAAGTGGCAAATATTGTACCTGGAAACGGATCGATTATGAAGTGTTTCCTCTGAGATGCGTTTTCCCGTTAATTGTTGAAGCAATTAATTTTCTCACGGACACATGCAGATCTTTGTGTGAAGCAGCTGAGGCAAGGAAAGCAGAAGGCCTGGAAGGGAACAAAAGATGGCTATAAAAAAATTAAGATTATCCCAGATGTAATAAATATAATGTATGTACAGGGTGTTATATGTGTTGCCCGTACATTATGCATTTGTCAACATCCATAACGGAGAAGCTTTAAAAAAGTTGCAGAAATTAGGACATCTCAGAATTAATCTTTCATGCATATTCATTAAAAACAGTCTTACATGAACACATGGTACTTCTTCCATAGAATTATGGGCAGAGGAGAATTTGGCAGACAAGCTCTGACAAGACTCGGCATGATGTGTTTTTCAAAGTAACGTCTCCCTCCTGCCCTGAGACTTACAGTTTTGAAAAATGTGGGCAGATTTTTATAGGGAAAACAAAGTGCAGTTTTGCATTTTGGATGCAAAATCCAAAATTTATCCAATTTATCCCTTGCCAGTTTTTGAGTCCTTGCTTGGAAGCATAAGAAACTTCATAATGTTCTTCTATTTTTTTTTTTAAATGTTTATTTCCAATTCTAAACATCTTTTAATGTGAACAGACAGTGCTGTTCTCCTAAACTCTATTGCACATGGCTAAATGGCTAAAACTTAACTTGGTTTTCCCAGAATTTATAAACTAGATGCACCTCTGACATGAAAATTTATACCTGAGTAGCTTCATTTTTTGCAAGGTTGTCAGCTACTGAATGGAGGATGGTGCAACAAATAATTTTGAATGGTCTTAATCATTTTTGTAGCTGTCAAACCCACAAAGGTTATATTGCCATCCTCTCACCAATATCTCCATTTTATGTTAGAGATACACATACCCATTCAGTGGATTGTCTATACTGCAGTTGCTTTTAAGTTCTGGTAGATTGAATCAAGTTTGATTTTATGCACAATTCAGTACCAAGAGCTCTGTGGGAGAGAGGGGTGTTGTGGGTGTACTCTACACTGGCTTTATATATTTTATTGAGATAAACCTCTGACTTAGTCCTTAAGAGACTCAAAGAGAATTACAACGTCTTGATGAAAAATTACTATGTATTCAAAAATCAAGACTTTGTTCCCGTAAATGACATGAAAATAAATCTTGTTTGCAGTGGTTCTCAGCAGCAAATGATCAAGGATTTCTCTGTCTCTGGTGCATGGGGGTAAATGACAGTTTCAGAAATGCAGCCTTATGATCAAACCTTTGAGATGGTGGGAATCAGCAGTTGTTCTGTAAAAGCAGTATTTTTGCTCTTTATTTTAAGTTTCTGGGTTTGGCACTCTCATCATGCTTATGTAACTCTCTAGGAAAATATCTCTTGTTCAGTGGTTTAGGGGGATTAATCTTGTTTATGAAAAGAAATGCTTCTTCTGCTTCTTGGATAAACCACAAATAAAGATTTTACTCGACAGTTGTAATCACGACTTGTAAACACACTGAGAAAGTCCTAATGAGCTGCTAATGATAATCCAGGTGCTTCCATCAGAAACACAGAAATGGCAGAATTTAATTATAAGGAAATGCACAATTATCAGACAGGTGAAAACAACTATTAGGTAGGAGAATTACTGTCAAGCACAGTCCTGTGTATATAGGAAAAAAATTATGCTCTTGTCCTCACTCCAAAGACTGAATATATAGTTTTCCATTAAAAAAAAAATACAGTGAATGGAACCTCTTGATGTGGAGAAGGAAGAATTGTGCTAGGGGCAGAGTAGAGAAAGCAAATATTTAGATGAAGACTACAAGGAAAAGCTATATGCATATTTATGAAGATTCTTACGATGCAAACACAGGGAGGACTAAATTAGATCACTTCACTTGTACCCCCCCAACCTTCTTTTAATGTTTTAATAAATGCATTTGTTTTTCTGGATTGCCAGTTAGGTTAGTCTGACAGTTCTGGGAGTAACAGTTGTAATACTTGACTAATGGTGGTTATGCCGTGGTGCTTGGTCAGGTTGCCTGTTCTGCAGCTGTGGAGCTACAAGAGCTGTGGAGGATTTGCCTTTCCCTGTCTCCAGGAGTTTTTGGTTTAGCTGAGGTGCCAAAGAAGGTGATTCCTGGGAACTAAGGTGGAGATGTGGCCATTCACTCACCTGTGAGCAGAGAAAAATTGGGGGTGTTTGAGCCCTTGTTTGGTCCTGTCTTTGTGTATTTACCTTTCTTTGCAGAGCTGAGTCACACGCAGGACATGTTGAGGGCATTGTGTGCTGTCCCTAACACAGAACCTGCCAGAGGAGGGGAGTTGGGACATGTTGAGGGCATTGTGTGCTGTCCCTAACACAGAACCTGCCAAAGGAGGGGAGTAGGGACACATTCAGGGCATTGTGTGCTGTCCCTAACACAGAACTCTGCCAAAGGAGGGAGATGGGACACGTTCAGGGCATTGTGTGCTGTCCCTAACACAGAACCTGCCAGAGGAGGGGAGTAGGGACACATTCAGGGCATTGTGTGTTGTCCCTAACACAAAACTCTGCCAAAGGAGGGGAGCTGGGAGCAGGTTGGTGGGGAGGAAGGAGAACCTGCCTCCCTACAGCCCAGCAGAGAGTTAATGCTGATGGGGCAGTGGCAGATTGAGTGCCACAGCAGTGCAGGCACCTCATGGCCAGGCTGTGGGGCACTAACCTTCCACTGAAGGCAGAAAGGACGTGCCTTCCCCTAAAATCAGGGCAGTTCCCAGCTCCAGTGGGGTGTGCCGAAGGGAAGGTTAACCAGAGCTGTTGGAAAGTGTCTCCCAAGCAACAAGCAGTGCTAGGATTGTTGTTTAAACATCTGGCTTTGGGGCAACATTCCTAAACACCATTTTTCACGGCAAGTTCCAAGTCTCTCAGATGCTATGGTTTTTCAGAAGCAAAATAATCTGTATTTAAATCCACCGGAAAAGTAGCGGTTTTGGTCTGTGCGTGTGCAGAAGTCTCCTGTTCTAAAATTAGAAAGTCAATTTGTCTGTTAAGCCAGGGGAACAAGAGGCTCTACATGCCCCCTGAAATTAGCAATGAAACAAGCTGTATTGAACTCATCTATAGCTTTACACCTTCAGGGCACTGGCTGGAACCAAGACAGACAATATTTCTCCAGGCTGTCACAGTTATTTTACAGGAAAAGGAGGAGGGGGAGGAGAGAGTTGCTTTGGTCTGATCTCTAAATGAAATAACCAGCTGAACTTTTAAAATCATCCAGAAGATTAAAGGACAGTTCAAACAGTCTGGTATGTCAATTTATTCTGCTGAATATCTCTTCCTTAATTGTCACAAAACTAAGACATTAAAGTTAACAGAGTCATGTGCTATTAAAAGGTGCTGTTACCTTAGAGAAAGGTGTTACTGGAGAAAAGAAATGCAGAGGAAGGTCTTTCATGTAGCACAGACCCCCCAAAAGGAAGAAATAAGGCAACAATTTAATGCTTTTGATTTTCTATGGATAGTACTTGGGAAGGATTTAACATTATTGTAGGTATGCAAGAAACCTGTATCCTTTTTGTCATAGTGAAAGCAAGTGGCATTGCAAAGGCTGCTCTGAGAGGTATTAAGTAGATGGGAAGGCACTGGCCATAAGCAGCTTGAATCCCCACAGCCTTCAGTGAAACTTGAGCCTCGAGATGTGAGGATTTGGAAAACTCCAGAAGCTTTCAAGGCAAAAGTGTGATGTAGCTGCAGAGAAGTGCACGTAGCTTTTGCTGCTTTCTTTCCCCCCAAAGGCCTGGGTAGAAATATGAAAGAAATTAGTACAGCAGCATATAAAGCCTTAAGAATTATTTCCACGACTAATAAATTAAGTTACATACGTGTGTGCATTATTAAGCAATTGCAATTTCAATATATTGTAGATTAAATTCACCTGAAATCTGTGCTGTGAGAGCCCCATCTCTATGAATGTGCATAAAGATGTTAAGTCAATTTTTCAAGCTTTTTTCTCCTAAAATATGAGATATTTTTTTCCCTGTAGCTACATTAGGTCTAAATTTACATACTGTTCCTGCACTCTGTGGGTATTCTTTTTTTTTTGTTTATACGTCAATAATATTCATGCTTTCTATTTTTAACATTATAATATTCCCCCTATTTTAGAGAGATGTCAACAGGCAAGTATATATATTCAAGGACCTTAGTGTGTTGTGTAGATCTATTGCTCATAATAGGTGTATGATGTTTTATTTCAAAGTAAAGAACTTATGCTTATTTATGCCATAAATACAGCCAGCAGTACTATACATGTGGTAACTCAAGAATACATTTGTCATTTTTAATGAAGGAAATAAAGCAAGTAACTACTGCTAGGTCAATTTTTCGTGAATTTCATTGTTGGGGTTTTTTTTCCCTTTGGAGTAAAAGGGGAATTCTAGTCAGGTTTTCTGAGAAAATGAGCCTTATGCTACCATGCTGCCTGTGCATGTGTGTTTTAAATTTGACAGCAGCATAGCTGACTCAAAGATGGTTATTTCTTATATATTTCATGAAAATAAAGAGGCAGTAGAGGAAAAACATAACAGTCTCTATGCAGATGAATTCTTATCAATAGCCAATTATCGACAATTCACAAATAAGTGCTTGTAGTTTCTTGGACATCAGAGTCTGACATCCATGAGACACAGCTCTATAGGAAACTCTCTTTTATTTGCTTCATCCTCATGGAGCAGCTTCTTTTTCATGCTTAAGTGATTGCCAGAAAATCTTACCTCTGTAGTGCAGACCTGGCTCTGCTGCATAACAATCAAGTGAGTTGTAGTGTTGAAAGGGTCCTTTGTCCGAAATAAGGTAGGCTGGATTTGGAGTTCAGCAAAGGTTCTGCTGAAAAGAGGAAGGAGGAACTATCAGCCTAAAATGCTCCTACCAGCCTAACCAAAATGTTAGTGCTGTGAAGCTGGAAAAGTAAAGCTGGGCTCTTGGGTGGAAACTCCAGTGCAGCTTTTGTGGGGGTGTGAGTGCAGGATCAGAATAACAGTAATTCCATTTGTGTTTTAATTTGAGTGCTCCCAAATCTTCCAGGCTTTTTACCACCAGGATTCCTTCCTGAGCCAGGTAGCCTCTGCTCAGATGTAAATAGTCCTAGGGAATCCTGCAGTCACATAACCTTTCCCAAACACAGCTGGGAAAGCTGGAGACAAGGAACCGGGCAGATGAACAGCCAGGGATGCCACCCCCAGGCACCCGTGGGAGCTCAGGGAGGGATGTGCCCTTGGAGCTGCTACAGAGGGTTGTACAGGGTCTGGAGATGCCCCTTGCCATGGCAGGTTCCACACAGACACAGCCAGCTGCAGCCCCTCTTCCAAGGGGCTGTGTCTTAACTGGGACCTGTGGCCCCAGGACTGTGATACCAAGAAATGAGATACTGGGTTCTGGGATGTGGAACTGGGAAAAAGCTAAAAACCATGGCCCTGGAAGCCAGATGTGAAAGTTCCCTTTCACTGGAATGTAGAGGAGGCATTTCCATTCTCTTGTTTCTCCTGTTTAGTGCCAATACAGGTTTGTTTGGAGGGCTGTGTTCTCCAGCACATGAGGACACAAGTGCTATAGTCTAATGCTCCTAATTCCAAGGACTCAACCTACCTGGCTGCTTAACAAGGAGCTGCAGCTGCCTCCTGAACTGAATAACATCTTTACTACCTGTGCAGCTGCCCTTTTTTTCCTCTCTTCGCTTTTTCCATGAATTGTGCTCATGCATGTCTCCCTGTAGCACACTGAGAGCTGGAAAAACACGGTCCAGTTTAATTGCACTGTGGAATGATACACACCCAGCCAAAGCACCTTGCTTGGACAGACCCAGGTCTTAGTGGGAATGGGCCAAGCCCCTCCAGAGACCCCTTGATGAAGAATTTCAGGGCAGATCAGTGGTATGTGGTTAGGACAAGCAGTGGTAATTTTGCCAGCATCTCCTTCTCTGAGCTGAGGAAGTTTCTTTCTTACACATCCAACTAGGAAATCTTTGCTCCTCCCTCAGCTTCTGAGGTGGATGTGAGTACAGCTGACTCGGAGCATGAAAGCAGGAGATGTGTCTGGAGTCTGAGAGGTGTGGGGTTGGTTAAATTTTAGTTGGGTCTAACAGCTGTACTGGGTCCTGCCTTACAGCAAGGGAAACGATTAGGTAAGGCAGCATGAGCCCTCCAGAGGTTAATTTTGTCTGAAGCCCACAGTTCCACCTGAACTGAGGTGAACCTAACAGTGTTCACTTTGAAGAGCACACAGACATTAGCTGTGGCGTGGAGGCACACCCTGCTACCTCTGTGTGACTCCAAAATCTAAAATACAGATTTTCTCAGGAGGAAAGTGTCTTAGTAGGGAAAGTGGAAGTCAGAATCTTCAAGGTTAAAAAGTTCTGTCTAACCTTTCATATTATTGCTCAGAAGAATTATTTTTTAAAGTTAATAAACCGCCTGCATTCACCTCATACAGCTATTTCCCCCCCCTAAACAAATTGCTTCTATTGTCAAAACTACAAATTCGGGCGTTGTGATCAATACCATCGTTTTATGAGCTGTCAGTGAAGGGACTTGAAGATGCAGCTTTGCTTGATTGTGTAGGAATAAAGATTGATCAGCCCTGTTGCTGCTCGTGTATAGATCCTGGGCTAATTCACTGACAGGAGACAAAGCAAAGCACTATCCCTTCATCCCTCTGCAGAATCACAGAGTCAATAACTTTCCCTCTGCACTTCCCTGCAAGCACTCAAAAGTACAACCCAAATTAACATGTTACCAAGGGCAGAGAGGAGGAACAGGTTTTGGTGTTGGGGGCCTTTTCCCTGATAGAAAAACGTGATTTTTTTAATTTTTAATTTTAATTTTCTTTGTTCATTTCACAGAAGGTATTGAGCCAAGACTGTTCGCTTTTACTCTCTCAGGTTTTCTTTTATTGTTTTTTTTTTAAATCAAGTCAGGAAAGAGAAGAGTGGAAGATGATAATGAAAGGCTGCTGGCCCACAGCAATTGTTAAATCTGGAGAGGCATTTTGGGACAGTGTCATACAGTGTTCCACTGCTCCAGGTAGAGAGGGCAGGTTGCTTTAAAGGAAAATAAATATATATTCTATATATACAGTTGTCAGAGTTTGCTGAATGTATTTCCAATATTCCAAATGTAAGTATTGATGTATTTATAGCACAAGTGACTTAATAGACTTGTGGATGGTGCAGGCTGTGCAGTGTCCACAACTTATTTGGAGCCTAAGTTAAGAAATTACATGCCTCAGCTGCAGGTTTGTGAGCAGCTATGATGCTTTTCCTATTCCTTGTCTGCCTTCAGCTGAGTTAAGGGCTGTGCCTGCTGAGGAGGGGAGAACATTCCTGCCCCTCCTGCTTTTCCTTTGTGGCCTGATCTGGCAGGGAGCTGGTTCAGGCATCTAAATTACCAGAAACCAACACTATTAATACCCCCAAATGGCTTATTGGAAATCCTAGGTGAGTGCCAGAAGGAGGGAAGGGGCTGCAGTGGGCAGTGAGGGTGAGGAGAACACGGTGAGTCCGTGGGTCTGGCCCTGCCAGCAGCAGCTGAGCAGGAGCAGCATCACATTTGGGGTGACCTGAGACAAGTGACCACACATTTGTGGCTCAGTTTTTTCACCTAGAGTAGGGACAAGAACACTTTCTAGATCCTCAGACTGAGGTGATAATATTAAGCATTACATGCTTAGTGTCTATAAAAGCTTCTGAAAACCTTGGATGGAAGGCTTATAAAAAACAAATATAGGGATATAGTGGACATCATTCTGTGGCAAGCCTAATAGTCCTGCACTTAAGTATTGGTCTTCACTGTATCTTTTCCTTAGGTGAGTTAACTTTGCTTTTATAGCCTATCAGGAGGCACTGTATTTAGCTCTCCCTGTTCAAGGTTCAGTAACCTATAATCCTACTGAAATGGAGTGGAAAGCCCTTGAAAATTCCACTGTGATTTTACTCAGGTGACATATGGCCGTGGTGTTAATTAAAAAAAAAAAAAAAAAAAGAAGAAAAGGAAAAAAAAAAGTGATGGTCCTGCAGTCTCCATGGAGACTAAGGATGCAAAAAGTCGTGGGAGTATAAAATATTTTCAATTTTAGGTTGAAAGGCAGAGATCAAAAGTTGCTCTGGTTAAAATGCTGCACGGATGTCAACATGCCAAATTGAATGATAAGGCATTTTGCACAAATACTTCACTAAATGTTTTGAATATAAGATTAAAAGTATGTTTCCTGCAGTATTTTTAACAGGTTACCAGAAGAGAATTTGATGTATAAAGTCTGTGCCTTTGTCAAATCTCTACCACATTGCACAAGCCAGGAAGTGTAATACCCATCCTGGCAATAAGGAGTTCTTGTCTTATGAGTTGACATTCAAATTCTTTTAGAGGATCATAAAAACTAAATAAAAGAAGATCCAGCAGAAATGGAGACATTCCATATGATTAAGATGTCTGGCTGGCAAAGAAGCCTATAAAATAAGCTTTCCCAAGCACTTGCCTTAGGAAAGGAAGAGTGAGTAAAAAAAACCACGTGAAAAGTATTCACCAAAATGAAACTGCAAACTGGTGTTTGTTGATAGGTGGTAAATTTGGTTCAGTGCTGTTGTTCAGTCATTTGGAGAACTGGAAAACGTTGCTGACAAAGTGTTAGTGGGGGGAGAATTCACATTACTGATAAATTAAGGTCAGAGCTGTACCAGTGCAGTGGATCCCTGTCCCTCTGAGTAGTAAACTGGTGCTCCTGTGAGCAACAGAGCTTCAGAAACTTGGTTTGTTACAGATTTGAGTCCTGCAGTTTTTCATCCTGCTGCATTCCCAAGATCCTCCTCCTTCCAGAATTCCCAGTTCCTTCCCACCTTGCCTCATTACAGGCAAAACGAGAGGGCAACATCTCCTGCTGAGTTGCCACTGACGCTGCCAGGGTGGGACTGGCAGGTAAATCCACAGGCAATTTGCCTCTCTAAGATTATTTCCATGGGGAAAACAGTTTAAAAAAGGGAACAGAACCATCTGGCTGTTCTTGGTGCTCGTGATGAGGGAAGTTCACTGAGCCCCCCATAGCTGACAGTGGACAATACTAGTTTATTTCAATTTTTTCATATATGGATCTGTTGCTGTATGTTCTGTAAACAGATTTAATAGACTGAGAGGGAAAAAAAGAGCAGCAGGTTGAGAGGTTTGTGCAGACAAGTCCTCCTGTTATTGGTGTGGATGCTCCCTTGCTGACTTTGGTGTCCTCATTTACTGAACAAACACAGGAGGCAGTTAAGAATAAAGTCTTTCAGGCTGTTGTCCTGTGCTCTTTGGGTCTGATTGTGAATTTACTTGAACAAGGATTATGAACTTGAATCTTATTTCTTTGTGCTGGGGTTTTGCCAAAAGTATAACCATAGCCAGATTTCGATATTAAAGTACTTTCTGAGTATTATTCAAAAAAATTTAAAAAAGACCCTGCCCCCTTACTACCCTTAGACCATAGCTGAACAAATACATAACTGGGGGAAGACACAAAGGAAAAAACACATATGAAATGCAAAAATATATTCAGTTCAGTATCGTCTGCCTTGAAATTGGTTTCCTCTGTCAACAGCTGAACAGATGGAAAACATCTGAAACAAAGGGAAAACATCACCTAACAAAAATGGTTAAGGCTTGTTATCTGCAGAGAGTGTTTAAGGGCAATCTTAATTCAGGCAAACAAATGAAAGATTGGCTTGCAACATAATGAAATAAGTGTTTTCTAAAAATTATGTCTGTTGAATTTTGTTTTATGAAATGTAGCAATTTTGAAATGAGAGGACATTTTATGCTATAGGTGCTGCCACTACCAAAAATACAGATGCTTTTGATAAATCTGAATATTTCTCAGCAGCCAATGTAGCAGTTTTCTCGTAGTGTTCTGTGTGGGAAATTTAACCAATGCACAGGTTTGCCTTGCCTGTGGTTTTTGTTCCCTGAAGTCAAACCAACAAATGATTCCCTGAGTTTCTTCATTTGCAGGAATAATTTAGTAAAAAAGCATTTTTGTCTGTCATGGATCCCGTTCTCTATTTCTTTGATCCTGTAATGGACTGACATCAAGGTATGACTCAAACTTAGGGGCTGAGGTTTGCAAGCAGCACTTTGGACAGTAATTCTTTGTTTCTCAGAGGCTGAAAAATTACACCTACCTTTTTAATAGCTTCTTATTTTTGTAGCATATTTATATTGAATCTGTTTATTCTTCCCTAACTCCCTGTAATAGAAATTAGACATGTAATTTATTTAATAACAGCACCTGGGTCAGAGGAATTATTTCATCCCAGCTATCAGTTAATAGGAATTAAGACACTTAATTTAGGAGACTGTTGTGTATGCAGGAGTTTTCCATTTCAAAAAGAATAATTAGTGGTGTTGTTAAATTAACTGGGTTTATCTGTGGTCAGCTTTACATTCCAGAATGATTGAAGAGACAGAATGGTTTCAATGTTTTCTGTACTTAATCATCCCTGTGACTGTATTAGTGGCTGTTCAGTTTTGGCACAGCAGATGTAAAGTCTCTGGATCAATGGTGGTGCAGTTGCTTTGATTTTTGTGATTAGCCTGACTTGAAAATGGAAAGTGCCTCTAGCACACACCTGAAAAAATGTGTGTGCCCAGCTCCTTGCATGGCTTTAATCATACAGCCAATTTTTACTAAACTTAATTTAAATGTTAAACACTGGCGCATGTGGAGCAGATTCAAATGGAATGTACTCTTACAGTTAAAAAACCCAGGAAAAACTCCACAACTTCAATTTTATTTTTTTTTTTAAATTGTGATTTCAGATAGCAAAAAGTTGTCCCCCTCCCTGCAAAACCCAACCAAACCCTTTTCTTCTGACAGAAGAACTGACAGAGATGCTCAGACAGAGCTCTGAAAAAATACTTTGTTCACTTGTAACATTAATTTGTTTGCCAAAGCCCTGAGTGGGTGTTTAATTTTATTTAAGGACAGTGTGAATAGCCTCTGGTGCTTAATTTAGAATTTATACAATTTCCCACTTCCCTTAGATAAATCCTAGTGAAGGAAACATCTTTTATATGTAAGGGAAGTTGTGATTTCCACCCCATTTGTAGTCATGTTTTATTTAGAACATTCTATTTCCTCTCCTCTTGGGGCAGCATCTAAACTCCTTGTCAGGTAATTAACTATATTAGATGCATTAGATTAAAACATCTGAACGTTTTTTGGTCCGAGAAACAACATTTAATGAATTAATTCTGTGTACATATTCTCAGTGGGAGCTCTGTGCTCATTTTCTGCCTGTCCAAAATTGTAGGAGCTTTTGCAAGGCCTTAATGGAAATGTGCTGCTGACGTGGGCACTCCCATGGCCACATTCCTATAGGCCTTGGAAGCTCTTTAATGGCTCTGATGGTGCATCCTTCACGTTTTCCTCTCCCTTATCTGGTTTAGAGAGCTCAGCACTGAACGAGCCACAAAAAATTTTGATTTGTAACAGGATATAAAAGCATGTTGTGACTTAATGTGGTGTTACCTGTCCCTTGGGCAGTTAGTTCACTCTCAGACCCTCTCTTTTCTGGGGGCCACCAATAGCAGCTCCTTTGCCTTGGGGGGAGCAGAGTGGCACAGAAGGAACTAAAGTGCTTCTCTGCTGTGAAAAATTGCTAAATGCGTCTCAAGCAGCGGAGACAAGCAGTGCTTTTGAATTTCAGTGGTTTGGTAACACGTTTATCCAGCTGCAGTGGAGTTTGGGGGGGTCTTTGTGGAGAGAGGGAAAGAGGAGGAAACAGTGGAGGTGTTGGTTGCTTCAGACAAAGAGGGTGAAATTTTATAGAAGTTTGAGACGCTGCTTTTTTATTTCTTCTTCCCCCACTGTGCCCTGACACTGGCTGCCTGAAACAAGGAGTAGTTCTGTGTGAAAGCCAAGTACAAAGAAGTTCCCAGGGCTCTGGTGCGTGCCAGGGATCCAGGAATCCGGAGTTCCATGAGATACTTTAGCTGGTCCCACTGCAGACAGCAGAGAAAAGTCATCACTACACAAACTAAACAGCCACACAATGAAAACGTGGGAGAGGAAAATGACACAGAAAATGACAGGAGTGACCTCTTTCTTGGAAACAGGCACTGTTTCGTTGCTCACACCTGAACAGAAATTTGAAGTTTGCTTTGACTGGTTTGTTACATTCGTATTGATTTTATAGTTTCCCTTACAATTAGCGGATAAGGTGCTTTTCTACCCCCACTCAGCATCTTATTTATCCTTCCTAGACAAGGGTTATTACATGCTGTCTCGTTTTCAGGCAAAATCCAATAAATTTTCTGATCTCTGCTGTAAAACTGGGGCAAATGGATAGTGCGGAGGAGTCATCCGTCATGATTCCTTCTTAGTGTCTTGCAGAAAATGAGGAGCTGGGAAGAATGTACTGAGGCTGAAAGATGGCACTTCCTCCTTTTAGCTCAACCTCAAAGAACCCAGTCTCAAACAGTGGAGTTTGGATGAAATTCTCAACTTATTTCTCTCTGCCCCGGTTGTTTTGTTTTAAAGAAATCGAAAGCCCCGCAAGCTCTTGGGGGTTTTGTTCTTTTTTTTCTTCTTTTTTTTTTTTTTTTTAAATATTTTATGGGTCTTTGGGTGGAAAAGCATTTCACTTCAGTTAGCACTGGCACCTTTTGTTTGGTTGCATTTCATTAGTATGCACATACTTAGTCCCCTCTTGGTTGCTCTTGCTACAGCACAAGAGGAGGTGGGAGATCAGGCAGTGTAACCAATATCCATCTTGTAGGCAATAGATAAAACTATGGGGAAGCTGAGAAAAGAGGAGTGAATGCTCTTCCCAGAGCATCACAGACTGGTGTGATTAGCCAAGAAGAAAGCCCTCATTTTGCTCTACAGGAAGTTTTAGAAGTGTGGATTTTGCATAATTACTCTACTGGTATGTTCAGACCTTGGCAACCTACCTCTGTAAGGTTGGCCTAGAGCACACCTTATATCCCTTACCTAGTCCTCCCGAGTCCCTGAAGTATTTAAATTTAAACTGAAATCTTACTGGCATCAGGGGGGTTTGAACACTTGCTTAAAATTCAGCAGTGATACTTTCTCAAGCCATTTATTTCAAATAAGTCAACTGGAGGGGTGAATTTAGGAGCACGTTTCAAGTTAAGATGGGAACAAAATGAGAAAAATAATGTGAAATGCAAGTTATGAAATCATGGCTGTGAGGACTCTGTGTCAAGAGATGCTGGTAAGGATCTTTAGCTAGAGTGAGTCATTGCACATCCATTGCCTAGTAGGTTAACCATAATTTACAGAAAAAGCTGGATAAAATACCAGGTTTGGGCTGCTGCTGAGACTGGTGCCATTTGGGCAGGCAGCCTTGAAGCACTGTAATAATGTGGGGTCATATAATAACCAAGATTATTCTGGTGAGTAGTAATTTTAGTTGCATCAAATCTGATTTTTTTCAGTTTAAAAACTCAACTGAGATCTGATTTTCAAAAATGCTTGAATAATGTCAGGGGTGGGGAGGGCTGGGGAGAGGGAGAGCAAAATGTCTGGTCCAGTATCCCCAGTCAGGCACACACATATTTTTAGTTTCATTAACAATCTTGACCAAATGGAATTGAAATCTTCCTCCCTTTTTCCGTGCTTTCTTCAGTTCCTCCTTTCACTGCTGTTCAGCAGTGGTGATAGAGAACAAAGAGAAGGAAGTTTTCTCCCTGTTCCTTATCTGGTTCCAGAGTGACCAATAGGAGATAAATCCATCAAGCCTTAGAGCAGGGCTGTTGTGGCAGACTTTCTCACCGAGGAATTAACGCTCCTGGGATCACAGGAAGAAAATGGATCAGCCAACTTCAAAGCTGTGAAGTGACAGCTCCCTCAGCTGTCCCCAGAGGTGGCAGCTTGGCAGGGGACCCATAGCTGGTTTTGAATTAGTGGACATAGGAGCTTTGAGTGTGTGAAAATAGAAGGGGAAAAAAAAAAAAAAGAGAAACCTTGCCCACAATTATTTAAAACCTGAGCGAGAAGAGAGTTTGAATTGTGAAGGTCACCAGCACTGGCTGAAATCTTTGACAGCATTGCTGGGGATTAACCTATTTTAGATTCAAACTGATAGGTAGATAATGCTGCTTTCAATGTGTTGGTGGTATTTGCAGTATTTTAATAGCAAGCTCAATAAGGTAGGCATTTATTTCATAAAGAAAGTTTATGCCAGTCTGGTTTAACATGAGAGCGAGCTGATTAAAGTTTGGCAGACCCTACTGACATTTCTAATAAAGAAATCACTACCACAGCACTTTTTCTACTTAAAGCAACAAGAGAAGAATGGTGAAGAAATAAAACCTTTCGAGAGAAAGAAGCTGTTGACAGCACCTTTTAACTTCCTACATTTAATCACTAGTGCTCAGCTTTTGCCACCACTGTAACATATAGAACAGTAATACTGGTAATATATTCATTACTCGTCATCTACTTGAGTGCCTGGAAATTAGGAATGTGCAAAGGCTAACTTATGCAGAGTGTTGTAAAAAGAGGATGGAGAGGCTGTGGAGAAGGCCATGCCACGGTCACAATAAAATAATCCTATGGCAAATTTGTTCTAGAGCTCCTAATTAGCTTATTGGCTTAGATTTTCCAGTCTTATTCACGTTGCAGATTTCCCAGTGGGAGCTTCGTAATTTGGGTCCTTTTTGTGTTGCTTCCTGTATAAATCACTGCTCAGGGTGTGTTGGGCAAACCCTAATCCACAGTGGCCCCACAACAGTGGTCCCAAACCTCAGAGCTTGCTGGAGCTCAGAAGGACCAGTATCAACCAAGGGGACTGAGCAGGGGAATGGAAAGGCAAGATATGAATATTGGAGCTGACTTTCACAATCCAGAAATTAAAGGATATTTAATGTCCATACCTTTAGGTAAATTAGACATTGGGGATCATTTAGTTAATCCCTATCATACTACAATGAAATCTAGATTATTAATTACACAACAGCATTAATTCCAAATGCATTTGTAGCATTTTTCACCTGAGGTTTTCCAAGTATTTTGTTAATGTAAGAAAAAGAAATTACAAAACTTTAACAAGAAAACATGCTTGTCCGATATATTTTGCTTTAATACTGTCATGATGTAAAGCTGTTGGGTTTGATACTGAAGAGAGCACATCATATACAGCAGAGGACCTGAGTAGCTTTCCCATGGGTCAGGAAAATATATGTCACCATGTGTTGCATCTGAAATTCTGTCTGAATTGTGGGCAGAAGATCTGTCTTGAATTTAGTTGAAATTTTGAACAGTAAAAAAGTTGATCTCATTGGCTTATTTAAGTCTAAATAGTGCAAATAAAGTACAGAGGAAAAACCAAAACAGCCAGCAGATGCAGGACACCTGAACAGGCACTTTTACTGTTGTAATTCCATCTCCAGTAACTGTTTTTAAGCCCTGGACATTATTCTGTGTGATGGTATTTAAAGGACCTTATGTTTCAAATGAGCTCACTTAATGGTAGGAGCTAAATCAGAGTTTTAAAAATATTCCCACAGCTGTGTTCACCCCTGTGTACTCTGGGATAACCATTGCTGTGTTTATTTGGCTAATGAGGCCATCTCATTGTGAACACTTAGATATTTAGAAGCTGGTTTTTTTTTTTTCTCTTATTCTTCAGATTTTAAGCAAATCCCTGGGAATATTGCAAAGTCATGTCCTTATCCTCCTTAAAGCCTCACCTTAAAGTCTCTCCAAGCTCACCAACAGCTTATGGAGCCTGTGGGTCTGTCCTGCCCTGTGCCTCTCACCCTGCCCTGTGTCATCCCTGTGCTTCCCTCAATGTCTCTGTACAGTCCTGTGCTTTTGGAGCCACACTGCAGGTTCCTGGGGTCAGGAACCATCTGTTGCCCCGTGTTTGCCACCACACCTCCTACCATCAGCTGTCTGTATCATGTTCTGCATGACCTCTGCTGAAAAAAATCAATAATTAAATATGTGTATATCCAGTGGTGCAGAACTGTAAGCATGTCACTGGAGCATCCTCCTGGGAGCATGTGTTGATGAGAAAAATTTTATGAGCAGCATTCATCAGATGCTTTGCACTACTTCTAATCTTTCTGTAGTGAATGGCATTATTAGGTGTTAAATTTAGCTTTGGCTTTATGGGCATCCCAACACTTAATCATATTACTTAGAAAGTCGTTATTTACCTTAAAATAAATGACACAGAAAAGAAGACCAGGTAGATTTGTAAACTATAGCAATGTTTAATTGTCCTTCCCATTCCATGTGTCCATCTTCCCTTTCCTCTGAAACTGAACCAAGAAAATGCAGAAAACAGTGCATTAATTCTCAAAAAATCTGTCTCCCACATGATGCTTATTACTTTCCAAGCAAGCCCTTGGCTGCCACTCTTGCTGCTGTATATTTATGATCAAAGAGTACTTCAATCATTTCTAGATAACTTCATAATACACTTGTATTGTCCAAATACTCTGTAATGCTCAAAGGTTTATGTGCCTCAGATGTGTGTGCAGCAGACAGACAGAAGTAACCTTGAAAATCTTACTGTTAAAATATATACCTTATGGCAAATACTTATATCAATAAACCTTAAAGGACTGGCAGACCTTGTATTTGAAGTTATCTTTGCATCCACGGGGAGACCAGTTTTCCATGCTAATGACATCTTCCTTCAGATGAACTTTTGTCCACGTGCTGTGACGATTTACATGAGAAAGTGATTCTTAACATGCACAGTTTAGCACCCTCTAACACACCTCCTAGCTTGGAAATCGAATTATGCACAAAAGATGCAAAAATCAAATCTAAAAATATATCCAAGTGTCAGACTAAATTAAAATTCATGCTTCATTAAGTGGGCACAGTGCAAACAAAAGAAGTCTTGGTAGGAGCAAAACTGCTTCTTCTGTTTAGCATTTTAGCCAACTGGAGGTTCAAATCTTACAGGTGCCCATGGAATTGAGTTAATGGTGCTGAGCAGTACGTTTAGCTCCTGTAATATTCCAGCATGATTCCTAGTTTGCCAGAACAACTGATTTTGCTTTTACAACACTCATTATGGCATATCTTCAAACTGAATTCAGGCTTTATGCTTTCCCTTTGTATTGGATCAACCATCTTCTTCCTGTGAGTTCAAGTACGTGCCAGATGCTGTAGCACACCTGTGATTTGCAAACTGTTGCTCTTATGTGATGTATAAAATATCCCTTTGGTCAGGCAGCGTGTGCTGTGTGAACAAATGCAGCGTGTGGAGCTTCTGTGGCTGGACAGATTCAGTATAAATATAGAACCTTGAAAATATATATATATATGTCTGGGCTGATTTCTCTTCCTACCCTTTCATGTTTAGTGCTCAGTCTTGCTTTAAGGAGGGGTTTCAGAGAAACAGCTTTTCTCTATCAAACACTGAGAGTGTTGGAGCCTGGGAATCTTTGCCGTGGTCCCAACAGGTTCCTGAGCCCCGGAGCAGAAGTGCTGTAGCTGAAGGTTCCACGTGGTTGATTTTGTGCTGTTTCAGCAGAGGAGATATCAGAAGATCTGAGTACATATCTGAGAAGGGGCCAGAGCTTCTTTCAAAGCATAAAATCCAGCAGAGTGCTTTTTGAAATAGGCAAGTTGACTTCTGACACGGCAGCATCGATTCCCTCCCTCTCCTCTGAGTTCATGGGTTTACATTTCCTTGACTTCTGACACTTTGCAGATTTTTTGCAAATGAATGTGATGATAGACAGGAATAAACTTAATTGTGAGAGTCAAAGATGAAGCAGAGAGGAATGCAAAGTAGGTCAGGAAAGGAAAAGGTGATGGGAGCATTCTGGCAGTGACACAAGGGACATCTCTACCAGATAACACAGGAAAATATTTGAATCTTACAAAGGAGTCAGGAGGCATTTCCATCCTTTTCTGTATGGTTTGTTAACCATCACAACCCTGGGCAGAAGTCCACTGCTGTCTTTCCTTAAACCCAGGACTTTGAATCAAACCTGTAATGTGCTCCTACTGGAAAACAAGTCACAGCTCAGCACAACTAATGGAATAGACTCTCCACTTGAGGACTCGGGGTCCTGGTTCCTCAGGACAGCTTGAAGTGATGCTGGGGGCTGGAATGCATTTCCGACACACCTCTCTGTGTCTGTGCCAACTGAGCTGTGGGGGAGTCCTCTGTGGGGGGAGCTGCAAGGAATAATCATAGAGTGGTTCTCCATGAGAATTGACTTGGAAGATTGGCTGTAAAATGTGGGAAAAGGCAGGTAGAGTCTCTTCAGTGGTGAAAGGTTCTTTTCCCCCAGTGTGTGGAGAGGCCCTGGTGAGCAGGTACACTGAGGGCTGGATAACCTTCCTGTTTGAGAGCAGCTGTTATACCTTACTTTATTGCCTTGGTGAATTCCAATATGCATTGCCACTGTGCTTCCTGAAATATTGCAACTATCTGAGGCCAGGGCAAGTTTTCCACGGAAAATGATAATGTTCTCCTTCCTTTATTTTAATTAGTATTTCAGTGGAAGTGAGAAATTTGCTGATTTATGTAACTCTTTAAAACAGGGCAGGGCAGCAAACTTCAGAGTAATTTATTTCTTGACATATATATAGCTGTGGTTTTGAACACTTTTTTGCAGCAGTTTGCAATCCTTTTCTGCAGAGAAAAATATTCACCTCAGACAGTGGAATTTCACAAAGTCATCACTGGTTCATGCATTTCATGGATATTTGCTATTTTTGCAACCTCATCTATGTATTTTTAGTCTATGGCATCCTGCAGGCATGTTCATTTCTATCTGCTGCACTGAAGTATTTATGCAGATTGTTTCAGGATTATGTTTTTAACTAGTATAAGAGCAACAAAGTTTTTATTTGAGATAGTTGTAATTACCTGTGAACTTTTTTTCTGTATGTGAATATATTTAATGAACAAAAAAAGATATAACTTGGCTTTTAGCAAGTAGTAATAACCAAATATAAATCTCATCTAGTTCAGACCACTTCTAGATCTTGGTAGTATTTTTCCTTACAAGACGTATTTCTAATACAGTAATCAATCTAAATAGAGAAGCAAAGGGATGTACTTTGTTGGGAGATTGATCTAGATCCTGAAGAAGCCAACAAACCAAAGAATGGGTATATTCCCCCTGTCAAAATCATTTGTAGCAATTCTGTGCTTGGAAGTTCACTGTGAAGCTCTGGCATCCCCACCAAAGCACTTGGAGAACAATCTACTACACTCCTGCTTTACTGTCAAACTCTGGGGTACATCCTCTTTATCTTAAAGGCTGAAGAGTTGTCCCTGAGCACTGTTAATTCCCATCCTTGGTGCATGTCAGTGGGAGTTGGGTGAGGAGTTTGCCTGTCTACTTCTGTAAATACCACGAGATCCTGTCTGCAGCCTCAGCAGCCTGAAAAACTCTGTCTGTGCTAATACAGATTTCCCATCCCACCACTTGGACCTTGACCCTGATAAAAGAGATATTGATATTTGAAATATGTAAGAGAAACTTGTGAAACATAGAGTTTGCCATAAATTCTTACTGCCTTAACCAGAAATTCAGATGTTTATGCTCAGCCATCTGCTTCAGCTCTGCCTCTGCTGATACTTCATATTTCTTGCTGGGCTTTACTTTTGTGTTTCTGTGTGTGGATGGAAACAGTTTTTATCATAAGTCCTTTAAAAGATAAGGAGCTCAAAAGTGATCTTTATTAGTTCCAAAGGGGATTGAAACCAGACATCAAGTGAAGAACAGCACGAGGACATTTTCACACATCATCACAGTCACGGCAGAGTGATGCTAAAGAACAACTGATGAGTACATGGAAAATATCACCTGTTCAGGTACAACACTGGGTTTTAAACAGCCTTGAAATGTGAATGTCAGAGGAGGATCTCTGCTTTCCAAAGGGATCCACTGTGAAGGACCCCTATAGAGGATGGAGACTACACTGGCTCAGTCTCACATGGCATAATTGTCCCTGGAGATAAAATGGCGCTCAGGTTAGTGCTGAATGTGTTAGTGCTGGGACCAGAAGCAGTGTAGCCATGTCAGTGCAATGCTAATTAATCTTTCTAGTTTCCCATCATGTATTTGCATGTCTGTTAACACACTCAGTTTCCACTATTGGGGAGTTTTTCACACACCCGGTCTGTCTCTTATTATCAGAGCATCACATGTTTCGTGTGGTTATCACTGCAACATCTTTGGCAGGCAGGGAAGTAGAAATGGGGACATGAGACCCAGAAAGACTTCATGGTTTGTCTGCTGCCACAGGAAGTCTGGGATTTATTGATTTATTAGCAGAATGATGTAGTGACTTAAAGCAGACCAAGACTGCTGATCTACAGATCTCTAGATTTAATGTCCCTTTTAAAACATTCCTGCTTTGAATACCTAGCCTCTGATATTAGCTTTTCAGAAATCCATATTTATTGTTCAGTTACTGCTCCATTTTCAAGGATGAAAATTGGTTTTGAAGTGCAAGACAGTGTTTCACAGTACAGATAGAACTGAGAGAGATCTAAAGAACAATGGAATAGATTAATTTAATTGATTCTATTTTGCAAATGTGGACAAGAAATCAAGCATGTGATTATAAAATGATTTTAAATGCAGCATTCTAAAAAAAAATATGCTTGTAATGCTGTCATTACGGTGATGGAGACAGCAGAGACTGGTTAAAGGAAGATCTTTGGGTTGCACAGAGCTGTATGTTCCACTGGAGCCTTCATCTGATGTGGTCAGTTTGTCTCATTCTTCCATGATCCATAATGGACTGTCACAAATGGGAAAGCAGGAGGCACAGTTCCCTCTGGTGTACAGCAGCTGCAGGAGTTAAGAGCTATAAGCTGTTTAGTGGACTTTCTATATTCTGTTTGTGAAATGTGATTATGTGGTGCTCATCACATTTCCTAAAATTTGGCTCCAGCATCCTGCCCTCTCTCTGCATCAGCTGGTAGGAGCCTTCCTGGTGATGTCCTATTTCTATCATGATTGTGTTTTACTGCTTATGAGGATAAATTTTCTCCAGTCTACCTCCGTTGGCCCTTATGAGTTTGGAAGATATTTTTCAGTGCCTCCTTTCTCTCTCCCCTGTAATTGAGGTTTAATTGATGTGGGGCACTTTTTAATTTGCCTGTAGATTTTCAGAAAGACTGTATACATGAGGCACTATTATTGCAGTACCACGAAGATTTGTAGTAATTCCTGGCACAAATAATTTCACATTCTGTCCTGGGAATGAGGATGCACCGTTGGATCTGAAAGCCTCCAAACCTGTAGCCTGCTCCCCTGTGGCATCCTTCTGCCTCTGGAAATGAGAAACATTGTTATGCCTGTGTTAGAGGAGAGGCTTGGCTGTGTGTTTTTGTCTTGGGAAGCCTTCAGCAGCACTGTAGGCTTGAGGGAATTCCCACTCCTTACCCAGCTGTTTGCACCCATCGTGTGCTGGGATCAGCCTCCCCCTCCCCACTCCCATTCCATGCACAATCAATCCTGTGCTGAGCACTGATGAACTGATCCATGTGAAAAAGAACCCATTTTTGTCAGCTTTTATTTTTGGTAACTGGAGTATCACAAACCTACGCCTAGAGGCTCAGAGGAGCAGGAAGGTTTTTGGTCACAAGGAGCCAGGGCACACTGGGTTTGGCTGTGAATTAAATTTCCTCCCACCAGTGCTTGTCCCCAGCCTGCAGTCATGGTCCTCTCAGGAGGGCACAACTCTCTGTGAAGTCACAGACACTCTCAAGAGTGTCTTTACCATTAGGAGCTTTTACTTTAATTTCAGTTGCCCCCAGAAAATCTGAGAAAACAACAATCTGCTTTGCCTCCAGTGATGAAGTTTAGAAGCCCAGTGATGTTGAAGGCTCCTGGGTGTAGCAGGGCTGCCTCACAGAAGGGGTGACAGCTCAACATCAGGACTTTGTGCTCTGTGGAGAGCTTTCTCTTTGCTCCCAGTGCTCAGCAGGGATAAGTGGGAGGACACTCTGCAGGTTTTGGAGGGTCAGGTTTCCTCATCCAGTGACCCAGAACTCGTGTGCCCCACGCTGGGTGTACACTGGGGTGACATGGAGCACTCTGAAGGTGTCTGTGCCTCGCTGAGGTTTAGCCCCTGTCAACACCTGGGGCAAATCTTGCAAGAGCTTATTGCAAACAACTGAACAAGTTCCCAAATGTGCATGAGCCAAGGTGCTAATCCAGTGGAGTGATTCATCTCCAGTGTGCTCTCGTGTTCAGGGAGGGAAAGCAGAGCTCTCATATTGTTTGGCTGCTGGCACAAAATGACTAGTAATTGTCAGAAAGCATTTATTTTTCTCTCCTGACATTTCCTCCTAGCAACACGTACTATATACATTTCCTATAAATTATAAGGCTTTTTTTTCCCCTTTCCTCCTTCGGTTCTTTGTGAGTCAACAGCAAAATACGAGGTACAGGGAAGAGAACACACCAAGCCTATAGCAAGTGTATGGCCCTCAAGGCCTGCAGCAGAATTCCTTCTGTGAACCCACAAATAATGATTTAAAGGCATTCAGATTTAACTCTCAGCTGTACCAGCAGCTCTGAGGGGGATTGAAAAGCTTCCAAGAGTTTTGCAATAGCTCTTGAGAAGCTAAGAGCACACAAAAATCAAGCCTTGCAACCAAAACAAGTAACATTTCTTATACCTGAATGGTTTTAGAAGTGGTGTCATCTGCAAGAGAAAAATAGAAAAGGCAAGAATGTTTGTAAATCCCACAGTATTTTTTAGCATTGAATTCTATCAAAAGTGAAGTCAAAGACGAGTGTATGCTCCTGTGTGAATGTATGTAAGCCATGCTTTCTTTAAACTTGTGTGCAACTGGTGCCTTCAGGAGTTGGATAGCTGGAGGATGATACTTCACCTTAAGGTGATAATTTAAAATAAATTCCAGATGTCATTATTATTTACGTTTTAAGGTACCTGTAACAGGTAGTTTCACAATACTCTATGAGGATGCCACACATTGAAATTTAGACAGACAGCTGGATAGGGTTTAGTGGAAAAGGAGGGGTTTGGTACAGAATTTATGGATACAAATTGAGTCATATTTTTTCATGGCAGGGGAGAACAGTCTCTGAAAAAGGCTTTGCTGAAGACAGGATAGGTCAGTATATATTGGAGCTCTATGATGAGCTTCCTTTGTGGTTTAGCTACACCACCCCCCACAGCAGAAATGACTGGGAGATGGCTTTTGTTTTGTCTAGATAAATATTTGAGGTGATCATGGGACCAGAAGATTTAATAAAGCTGGATCCCAAATACATTCATGCATCCTTACTCTCAGTGTCACTAAAAATCAGTTCTGTCTCTCAGCAGCTTTTCCATCATGAATACAGTCTGTGCTGCTGCAGAGCCTGTCCTAGAGGCCAGAGAAACCACCTGAGTGCATTGGTCCTGGCAGGAACACTTTCCTGGCCAGTTCTGGAATGTCTTGGACTCTCTGCAGCAAGAACCTTCAGATACAATATAAGAACTCCTGTCCAAAACAGCTTTACCTGTTTTATGTGCTGGGCAGCATCCAGCCACCCTGTTTGCTGTGGAGATGGCACTGAGTGGAAGAGTTCTTGATGTCTTCAGCAGAGCAGGGAAAAGAAAGTCAGCTTCCCATCTGCCTGTCCTGTGCAGCATCACACACTCACTCTGTGAAAGCAGATTTAATCCTTCCAAGTGGCAGTGCCACCTCAGCAGGTCAGCCTCAGTCCTAATGTGCTGTTCACTCAGTGCTGACTGTGGTATTTAGAGTGGATAGAGGAGATTTCCCACCCCTTATTTGGAGAAAAGGTGTTTGTTCATTTTATGAGCTGTTAGTAGTTACACTACCAATTGCACCTTGAATGGGAGTGTAGGTATTACTCAGCAGCAACATCCTGCATGTTAATCTGTTAAATTCTATATACAATTCATAGAAGGCTTTGGTGTTAGGGTATTTATAGGAGTACTTGCTTAAAACCTAGGCTTTCTGAAAAGTGTGTCTGCTGTGTTAAGCACACTTGAACTGTGGATTTCAATGGAAATTAAGAGGTTTTCCATCTTGATAGATGAAAGATGCAGCCAAAAGCACAAAAAAATCAGCAGGCTCTTTGGGCCACCTGAGTTGTTCATAGAAATGGAGTGAAACTTGATTTTTTTTTTTTTGTTTTCAGTCCAGATCTTATGCCAACTGTTCCAAGTTGGAATGAAGAATTAGACGGGTTTATTCATTCTACAGAAAATTTTGAAGCTAGAGACAGTTCCCATTCCATGTTTACATGCCTGGAAGGGTATTTGCGGAAATATCTGTGAGGAATTGGAAAGAATCATCACTGTGTCAGGACATGAATCAGGAGACAGGAGATAACAGCCAAATATCTCAATAGGCAGCCTGCAATATTAATTTCTTTTTTTTCCCCTGGCCTTTTAACCTGTGTCTATTCTACTTTGAGTAGAAGATTAAGAGTTGTGTCATGGTAAACCCATCACTGAGGTACCTCTGTTATCCAGGTCTCTGGAATGAAGAGTCCAGCTGATAGTTTGGCCCTTCCCATTGTTTCCCAGCACCTGCAGTGAGCCCTGCAGCATTTGGAAGTGCTGACTGGACTTAGCACAGATCTGACAGAGTTCAGGAGCTCCCAGGATGCTTCTGAGCATCCATTCTTCCTCTTGGACGAAAACTTGCTGCATAATCTTAGAAAAGCTTTCTGACAGAAAAGACAGCTGGAAAGGAGAGAAGAGTTAGAGGTAGGGGAAGGGGATAATCTTAGGTATAAGTCACCTCAGTTTTGTTCAGCTCTGTGGCAGAATATCCCCTCTGATCTCCAGTGGGCCCGTTCCTGACTTCAAACAGGCAGGCAAACTGGCAAAAATGTATTTGCTTGTTTGGAGTGCTGAGTCCTTTTTGCAAATTAGTAGTTGATTAACATTGGGGTATAAGGAGAGAAGACAAAGAGAGGTGATAAATGGAATTGTGATGATGTGTGTTTCACGCCTGGGAATGAATTGAGAACATTGGGTCAGGATGTGAAGAACTGGGCTGGAATCACAGTGCATGAGACCTGTTCTGCTTTAGTGTGACAGTGAGTTCAGGCTTCATCCCAAATGCCACTGCAGCGTGCTCTGATGGATATGACAGTAGTCCAGGGAGTCAAGGCTATTACAGTGGAAACTGCATCCTCATTGAGACAGTAAAATTCCCATTTATTTCAGCTGGGGACTGGGCTTTACCTCTTTTCCTACCTCTTCTAGTAACCTGCTGTGGCCTCTTCGTCCCCTCCAGTGGGTTGCTGTGCAGCCAGGCCAGCAGCTGTGCAGCTCATGGGCCAGCACAGCACCATGTGGAGCTGCTGACTCCTGCCTCCAAAGAACCCCCGTGGTGCTGGGAGGTGCCAGGCAGGGATGCTCCTGCCCTGGGAGGCAGCCAGGCCATCCCCAGCAGCTCAGGTGTGCAGGAGCTGCACCCCTGCCCTGCTGAAGGCAGCAGAGCTCCCCAAAAGCATCCTGTTCAAGTGGCTGCACCTCTGTGTTTCCTGGTTTTTTAACATGTGAAATGCCTGTTGCCTGTTACGATCTCTGCATGAGAGAGACCAATGAGACCTCAGAGTTATGGTTATTATTACAACTATCAAAATGTATTCTCGAAAAAAATACTGTAACTCACATGTCAAGGTCTCCAGACATATGAGTGGAATCTCAATTGGCTGCTTCATGGCTAACTTGGTTTTTTTCCCCTCTTTCTCTCTCCCTCCTTCAGTGTTTGAAATAACCATTGCCTCTGCAAAATTCAGGGGTAAGGCTGCAGCTGGCATGTATGAAGATTTCCTTTGCTCCCACAGTGGGGTGTATAATTGACAGTAATGGCTGTAAAATCCAGAGCTCAGGGGTTAGAGTTGTTTTGGTTTTTTTTTTTTTTCAAACCATCCCTCTGGAAAAAGAGTTTGATCAATGGCTGAGCATTTCAGTCTGGTATTAATAAATGCAGAATGCAAAAGATCCGCTTTAAGAATAAACAATCTAATTCAGTTTATAATCCCAAGTGTTGTTTAAAAAGAAATAAGAGTAACCACAAAAACAAATCACCCTTTATTTAAATATTAATCTTTTATGGTAATTGCACCTGAATAAATATTTCAGTTGCAAAGAGTGGGTTGTATTGTCAAACACTGAAAGCTGGGCTGTGACTGAAGTCAGTATTTGGGCTTTGTAAGGAAGAGCTGCAGTGCTTTGAAAGCTTCCTCCTGCTCTGCCTGCTCTGTGTGTGTGTCACTGTGGGTGCCAGGGAGGCTCCCTGAGTGGTGGGTGCTTGCTGAAGGAAGGGAAGGGCGTCAAATTGGCACAGGCTCCTCGCTGGGGTTGCTTCAGTTGGATCAAAATGATATGTATCTTCATAAAGCCAGCTGCATTCACAGCTCTGGGGGCTTTGTGTTGTCTAGGAGTGCAAAGCACAGCTACAAATCCTCCCTGTTGTAGATTTAGGAGGAGCTGGTGCAGCTGATGCTCTGAGTTAGTTGCTACTAACTCAATCTAGTTATAAAATGATGCACCACTGAACTTTTCCTCTTTAAACAGATAACTTGGATCTCTGGTCTTTTAAAAAACTACATCATCAGCTGCTGCTTTTGTTTTTCATCATTTCTCTTTCCCTGCTGTATCCTGTGGAATGCAACTGCTTTGGTGAAGACCAGAATAACCCAAACAGTCCCCAGACTTGCTTCAAAACAAACTGGAGGACTTAACATCTTTATTTTAAGGGCTGACAAGAAGGCAAATGTTGCAGTGACCTATTACACATTTGAATGCAGTGAAGTGGAATAATGTAGCTAGAAAAGAACTCAGTTTCTGAAACCTATCTATTCTGTCATGTGCTACCATAAGCTTTGCAACTCATGGAGCTTAGGAAGGTGTGAGATAGAAAGCCTGACCATTCCTCAGGTATTCCACTGGGATGGATGTACTGCAAACAAGTCTAACCTAGGAACGTGAAAGGATGAGGTTCTGCTGTTGCAGCATTTAAATGACTGGGATTTATTTCTTTGAAAATCCTAATTTAGCCCTGAATTCTTCTTGTTGGCCTTGACTGACAAATCTGAGAGCCCTGAATCATACAGAGAATGTCAGAAAACTCTAGTGAAGAGTGGCAAAGTACCTCGGCCAGGGTCACTCACCGGAGGAGTGACAGGGCCAGACGTCTCCTCTGTTCTCAGTTCAGTTTTATGTCACAGCAATATTTCATGACTGTGTGGCTGCTCCTGTTGTATTCCTGCTCAAAAATGGGCACGGTGCTGTGTTATCCACTTAGTTCAGTCCAGTTCTGACAGTGAATTTCACCTGGAACTTCAGCAGTGGTGCAGGATAAGTGGAAGTTTCTCTTTCCATCACCCGTGAATTCAATTGTATTTCATGAGACAGGTGAGAAGAGCAAAAGGATCAGCATGTTTTCGACATATGACTTTCTGAAAACAGGAACACACTTTAATTTACACTCAATACTGATGGAGGTGTCACTTTTCATACCTATGGGAGAAATATCTGCTTTGGAACCACTGACTTCTTCAAGCCTCTTCATTTCTGTTTCTTACACAAATGACTTCCAAGTTGTTTCTGCTTCATCTTTTCTCCACAGAATTTGTCTGCTCACTTCTCACATTTATGTTGAAACTGTGGCATCAATCCTTGACTGTTTCATACTTTAGAATATTTTGTTCCTTAGCATTGGAAAAGTCTGCACCAGAAATTTATATATGATTTTGTTGCTTTTTGTTTTACATCTCCACGAATTTTGCAGAACACAATGTTTCTTTTATGAACAAAGAGTAAGAGTTTTAAATTATTAAACATAGAAATAAGAGATAGAGACCTATTTGGGAGTTCTTTTCTTTTGGAATTGTCAAAGAAAAAATTGATTCTTTCATGTCATTGCATGTTTTTACCATGAAAAAAGAGTTAATTCCTTTACCTTCCTCAAGTTTTGGAGTTAACTGCTGTTCATTGTGTCCTAGGATGCTGTGGTATAGAAAATAATCACATTGCATTTTAAATTTACATTAGCTGTGCTGACAATCATAAGCAGCCCACCAGATACCAAGTGTACTCTCTGCTGAAAAGCTTAATAGTGAGAGAAAGAGTCATTTGTTCATGATAACATAATGAACTTTGGTTTGCTGCTTTCCTCGTGCAGTCAGGATGTCTGGGAGCAAAAGTGTAGGTCATGCTCTTAATTATGTGGGAGACCTGTTTCCAGGGCTCTGTATTCCTACAAGGGTCATTTCCATGCAGCACTGAACGAGGGTCAGGAATAATTCTCTCCACATATAATTTGGTGAATTTACTGAGTTGAACGGGTGATTTTGCTGATAAATGAGAGCCTGGCTCAGCAGACTATTCAGATTCATTCCTTTTTAGCAGAGTACTTACACATATGCTTCACTTTTAAAATGAGATTGAGTCCCAGAAGACTGAAGGAGTTTGCTTCAGTGGTTTGCTGAGCAGGGGTCAGCTTTGGAACTGGAACTTGAAATAAAATTAGGGAGCCATAAAAGTTCAGGATTATTTTGGTTAGCAGCCTGGTTTCTGTGTGTTTGCTGCTTAGGAGTGAGTGCATACATGGATTCTTAGGGAGTGCACTGCATCTGTTCTGACAGAGGCATTAATCACTTACCCATCTCTTCTGCTGTGTCTGCTTCCAAAAATTTAATAATTCTTAACCTCTGTCCTTCTGCCTAATTTTGCAGAAATTGGTCTAATGTTACTGGAGGGAATGACAGACACTCAGATGTACTGATTGCATAATCCTTTCTTTATTAAGGGGCTTGGGAAAAAACCAACCTACAACCAAAAAAGGCTTGTTACAGCCATATATGCCACTGCAAAAATGATTTCTTTCTAAGCATTTTATCCTGTCTAATTTTAAACCTTTCCAGTTATTGTGTTTGCCATTTCTTTTGGAGACTCTTCCACTGTCCTTTTGCTTTGAATTTGCTCTATATTTCCTGTTGTTTCTAATTATACTCTCCTGCCTACCTGCTCTAGCAATTTTCTCTCCTTGACGCATAAATCCTTGAAATATTTGTGGAAAGTTAGCACTTTCTGTTTCTTCTGTCTTTTAAACCTCACCTACTGATTTTTTTTTTTTTTCAGAAAATCACCAACCTACCTTCTGCTCTGCTTGATGTTACTTCAAGTATTGCACATTCAGGCCCTCTGGAATTCTGACAGATTATTTCTTCTACCCTTTTTCCCAAAAAACTTCTCCATTTCCCTCAATCCTTGTCGCTCCTATTTGCACCTTATCCTGCTGTGCAATGACAGCATAACTAAAGTCAAGCAGCCTGAGCAAAGCAAATAGAAAACCATGCCTAAAAACCTGTTTATATTCATAGACTGTAGTGATAATTTTGGCAGGGCTGTGTTTTAATTCTTCATGTCGTTTGGTTGCTTTTAATACTTGTAACAGCTGCGGGTTGGATTTCTCCACACAAATTCCAAGAACCATGCTAGTTATGAGGTCTGGAGTATGTTCCCTATCCAAATTTTCCATTTTGCTTGCTTGGAAGAGGTATTTTAAGCCTTCATTTTTTGGTGATTTTGTGTTCCTGCAAGTAGCCTTGAGGATTTTCCATTGCAGTGGAAGAAGAGCAGTGTCTATATTTGCAGTTGTTTCATGTTGGCCTTGCAGAGAAAGATAGTTTACTTTCAATTAAGTCATTAAAGACTCAAAATTGGACTGTGAAACTACAGTGGAGGAGTAGTAAGAGTATAAAACAAATAGGAGTTAGCAATTCAAGCAGTCTAATGTTCAGGTGTCTGCCATGAAATGAAATGCTGCTCGAGTAGGAATTGATCTTCACTTACTGCTCTTTTCCATTACGTGAATGATTTATGATCCTGCTGAAACTATTAATGATTACCAACATTACTGAATTCATAATTATAACAATTAGGGTGTCTCTTGCCCTGCCTCCAGCTCAATAAAATCAATATGTCTTTTGAAAGGGCTGGATGTACATCTTTCCACTGTCAATTGCAAAGATTTCCAAGGATGGTCCTGGGATTCTCGCAGGCAGGAGCAATGCTGTGCTGCTGCTCACCCCCCAGAGGTGGTGGTTCTTTCCCACAGAATCTAGATTAGTATCTTCAAATTTAGCTATAAAAGTGGCTTTAAAGCCCAAATTACATGAGTTGTAAGTTTGCCACACAGTAAGGAAGTTTATGTGATGTGTTGTGTCCCTCACATGAGCTGATGGCACGAGATGCTCTCTCTGGTTAGATGGTATTTCTTATTCACAGTGGCACATTTCCTTAGGATTTCATGAAACATTTCATGCCATGTCTGTTTTTCTCTCTCCAGTTTTCTCTCTCTCTCTCTCTCTCTCACCAGTTTTCTGGTTGTTGATTTGATGGTATTATCATTTTTACTGAAAGAGTACTTTGCTTTTGGAAATGGCAAACAACTGTAGTCACGTTCTGACAGAGTGTATTGAGGTAAGGTAGTGAGAACCTACCATTTCTCAGCCTGCCTACTTAGATCAGTGAATATTTAAAGTCCATTTAAAGTTTATCTGCAGTAATGGTTTTGTTTACAGCTGTATTGGGATAGGGAAGAAGTTGGCTGGAGGGGATTTGAGGACACATAGAAGGAATAATTTTGGAGGAGGGAGCTGTTATCAGCCATTACATGTTTCCAGAAGGTCTGCAGAGTTATTTAATGTTTTACTATGAGCCCTTGTTGTAGGAAGTGGAGCTGCATTTGGCCATACATTTATTCATTGTGATATCTGGGGTCTGGTCGCTCTGAGCAGTGGCTCAGTGAAGACTTCAATTCCAGCCAGGGTGGCTCCTCTGGCTGCTTCAGCCATTGGAATAATCAGGTTCTGGGAAAGTCTTTCAGGGCATTTAAAATCCCTAAGTGCTTTCAAAATGGAGGTTGATAAGTTTATGAAGAGATTATATGATGTGGTGGTTGCAGTAGAAGGGAACTCCCCATGTGGACCCAGATCTCTTCCTGTCTGGGTCAGCACACAAATCCAGCTCTGCCTTTCCTCCTGGGCTGGCTTTTGCCCCTCTGCCATGAATGGTCACAGCTCTCACAGGGGTAGTTGGTCTCTGTGTTTGCTCTAGCAGCTCCTGGACTGTTTGCATAGATGAGATTGTGATTGCTGATGGTCAGACCTCCCCAAAGGATGATGACTGAATGTGCTCACGTGCATAAATCAGTGCAAGTTGTTGCTGATACTTGCACTGTTACCTGCCCTGGGCACAGTTTGCTTTCTCAGTGCACCTTCTATTGGATAATTCTCTGCAGGATAATAGCCACAATCATAGCTTGCCCTTTCTCTTTTTCTTCATTGTAATTCCTCAGTGAGTATCCAAGGATTGCCAGGACTTGCATATCCTGTTGTATCTCACCAGTCCTTCTGAGCTCAGGTGCACCATGAGCTCCAAGGGGTGAAAAGTCAGGTGCACCAACAGTGGGTGCCATGAAACCCAAAATGATGACACTGCTTGACTTAAATAGTTCATGCTAATGAGAACATGAATTCTGTGAGCTTTTGAACTCACACAGTTTTTAATGTCACAAGTACATCAAAAACTGTGATTTGATTTGACAGGACCTAGGACTCAGCTGCAGACCTGGATCATGGTCCTGTCTGTATGATTTCATCATGGCTATCAGATTATCCCAAGGTGTACAGAGGGGAAACATCTGCTCAAATAAAAATGTACCACAGCTGGGGTAGGGATGGGGGCTCTTGCTTTGACTATTCCAGAGTAATTTACTGAGGGAATCCCTTAGCCTACAGGGTCAAGGTTAAAACAAATAAAACAAATGTCCATACTGCAGTGTAAACCCGAAGATGCCAACTTTTAACATGTATTATATACAAAACAGGGGTAAATATTTGCATGTGCACTTACAGTCATCTTCAATTGCTAAAATTTGGTAGAGAACAACATGGCATTCTCTCTGTCCATGTAGTTCCCAAAGTAGTTCTGTCTTACTAAACCTTTAATATTTATGTTCTCAGTCAGGTCTCTGAGCCCTCTCCTGTATTGTGTGCTTTTTTTTCATGAGGGCTGTGTTTCCCCCTGTATTCCAGCAGGTACTAATGCCACTGCTGAAGTAGCTGCAGCATTTTGAGCAGCTTGGCTGTGCTGTGCAGCTGGCACTGGGATTGGGAGGGTGAATGGCTGAAAAGCAGAGGTGGCACTTTTCCATTTAGTGCTGGTGATCAGATGCTGTTTTGCTGTAGGACAGACAAGTCTTGGAAACAGCCTGGCAGAGCATGGTGTTATTTAATTCTCTGGTTTTAGTGGGTGTAGTGTTCCAACATTACCTTTCTTCACATGCCTCCTGACCCGTTATTTTCATCATGAGAATTTGATAGTGAAAGGAGCTTTCTTATCATTGCATTTTGATCATTTCTGCTGTCTTTCAATTAAACTGGAACAGAATAGTTTGTAAAATAATTTGTGCTAGAAGAGAACAGAAGCCTAACAGGCATCCAGATGGCTTCCAGTTACTTGGTCATGGCCAAGTTACAAATCTTTAAGAGCTGACGGAAGAGAAAACTGTTCTTCTGCCTGACTGTGTCCCTTGCACGTGGGTATCAGTGTGTGAAGTGCAGGTGTGAGTGCTCAGGCCATCCCAGCATTTCCATAAGACAAAAAGGATGCTAAGCAGTAAATCTCTTTGGAAAACCATGTGAGAAAATCTGAAACTTTCAAACTTATTCAAACACTGAAATTTGCCCTGCTTTGAGAAAGGCATTAGACCAGATGGCTCTCAGAGGTCTCTTCCAACCAAGTTTACACTGTAATTCTGTGATTTAAAATTTACTTCAGCCTAAAGCTCTTTCAGAAAGCTGGTGGGGAGGGAGGCAATGTAAATGTTCTCTCTTCATTTTATTTTTCATGTTATTGCTTAAAAATAAGAAAGAAAAGAGATTCTGGAAGCTTCTTCTGATTTAATATTAAGAAAGCTGGAAAGCATTTCTCTTTTAATTCTTGACTTGGCAGACGTTGAACATTTGGGTAAAGAAAACTTTTTTTTTTTTTGTATTTTAGTTGAACAGAACTTTGCAGTTTTGCAGATGTATGAGTTCAGCAGAAATACTTGCTGAATAGTTCACAGCATAGGAAGTTTCTATAGTTGAGGGTACTAATCTCATATATTGGATGTGCCTTGGCAGGTGTCTGCAAACAAACCACTAATTTTGAAATACATGGAGGCCTTGAGCCTTGTGAAATGTAATTGTGTATTACAATTTTGTATATAATTGCATTTGTTTAACCAGTGTGGACACTAATAAGCAGGACATAAAAAAAGTGTGTTATAGATTTCACCTTGGAGACATGACTGGAGCTACATGGTGAGATATTGGATCTTCCACTCTGGATTTAACACCACAATTAAATTTTTAAAAAGTGAGTAGGGGGCACAATTTTAAAATCATTCTGAATTCCAAAGTGAAATGACTGAGATGGGCATCAAAAGAGCAACTGATGTCTGAAACATGGATCCTAAAGCAGCAAAATGCTGCATTTTGATGTAAATGTGAAAACAGTAACCCTGGTAATGAATCACTTTTCAGGAAGACTCACTTTAGAAGTAACTTCTAGACCAGTTTCTCAAAGTTTTCAGGCAGTGATTCCTTGCTTGAACCTTCTCAATGTATTATATTTGCTAGAAAAATAAAAATAAGCACTCTATCAATGGTAGTCGTGATAAGCTTAGGTTAGAGATTTATTTGGTGCATATTTCAGAAGAACAGCGAGAGCAAGCAACCCTGAAAGGAAATAACAGATGGAATTAGGGGGGTAAGACTTTTCCTCCTCAGCACCTCACAGTCCCTTTGATTGCCTCTGCCCAGGACTGGGGCACTGACTGGAAAATGTTGCTGTAGACCCTGGGATAGGTATTCTGAGGAAGACAGAATTAAGGCTGTTTATACATATTCTGCACTGCCCCTTTTTCAGAGGGGTGGATCTCACAGAACCACAGTCAATGACTGGATTACCTATTTATTCAGTTTAATTTCACTCAACCATAATTGGGATAGTTTGAAAGCCAAATATTAAGTCTCAGACTCAGTAAGTGCCTCCTGCATGGGCACTTAAATCCATGTGAGCCAAGGACTTCCCTTGGGCTTTCGTGTTGTCATCACAGGGGGAAAAAAGAGCACTATTATATTTGTTTCACAAAATTCCTGATCTCCTGGGAAGCTTTCTTGTATAGCACCTATGCAGATAACTTTGTATGGCTGCCTTTCAGGGTTAAATAATTACTAAAAAAGGCTTAACCCGAACTCATCAAACCTAATCCCACCTGTGTCTATACACAAGTGTAAATTTGCTGCTCGTGTGTATGAGGGTTTTTTAAATAACAAATATTTGTAGGTTGAGAATGAATTTTGCTGCAGGGCAGTGTGCTGAGCACAGAGCTTGATCTCCTGGTTCCATACACTGGGATTGCTCAACAGCAAATATTTGCAGGGCTGGCTCAGTTATTTTTCAGGATGAAAACCCTGGGTCTCATTCCCTCAGATCTGGGCTTTGCTGGTGCAACTCCTCCCACTCAGGAAAAGGTTTCTTTCGTTTTCAGGAGCCCGTGTCAAAGTTAACAGTCTGAGAATTTCTAATGGGAGTGAAGAATCTAAAGGTTTTTTTAAGGAATGCTCAAGGCTGTTATTGATTTCAAGGCTTCAGTCTGGGGGTTATGATATAAGAGTCAAATTCCCAGAGAGCTGCCAGTGCTGGGCAAAGCAAGGGTGTGGAGTCAACTCATCACCTAATTCCATGTGTGCTGAGCTGTTTGTTATTTGATTGCAGCCTCTCTATTTGGGTTTCCTCCCTGTAAAATAACTGTTTTGTTACCTTTTTCCCATTTTTTGCCTTTGTCAGCTAAGACAACCATCACCACATTCTGGGGTTGTCTCATATTGTGCCTTGGCTGGATCCTATAGAAACTCCACCAATTAATAATGAATACCTTTGTGGCTGTATGCCTGGTTTCCCCTTTTGCAGTTTTATCACACTTATATGTGAGTTATCTTGTTTTTATTGTTATTTTTTATGCTGAGGACAATAAAAACAGCAGGTAGAGAAAGCCAGATTGGCAGTGTATTTGCAGGGTTTTATTAGAATTGTACTGTCAGTAAAACCATTTTCTTAGCCCTGCAATTCACTCCCACCCACATAGTAACTGTGGCTTTTCTGCTGTTGCCTCTTGATTGGGCTGCTTCGAAAGTACTTGATGTTTACTGACTGCTGTGTTGAATAATTTATTGAATGATTATTAGACTGGATGTAATAAAGTCAATGTTGATTTACCATTCCCTTAGCATAATGTGGTAAATGATCACTGGGTTTACTGTGTCAAGAGATGCTCAGAATCACAGTTCTGAACTGAAATGCTGACTTGGTGGGAAACTATGTTTTAAATTTATAGTATATTAAGAGGTTTGCTAATTTTTACTCACTTTTGAATGGTTTGAGTTATTTGGGAAAAGTGCTATCAACAGCTGGAAAATGGTATCGTGAATAATTTATTTGACAATAGCAAAAAAAAAGTCAAATAAATAATTCAGCAAATATTTCTCAACCAGCACTACTGATGTCAAGCTCCAGAGGGATGGATCAATTTTTTTTAAAATAACTTTATTACATGATTAGCAGACTCATTTTTGGGTGATTTTTCTTGCTGGTTGGTTCACTTCTTACACTGATTCCAGAAGAAAAATGACTTTTCACCCAACCCATCGCTGAATTTTTAATAGTAAGATGACAATGAATGAAATTAAATTTTAATGTACTGCTGTATGTATCACCCTATCTTGATCTATCAATGGTGATTAATGATCTTTGCTGTAACAGTGTGATAGGTTCTACAGATATTGGCTTTTTAGAATGCCCTCTCTGACCCCGGAGGCATCCAAGCCCCAAGCCTCACTTTCCTGTCTAAAACATTCCTTTTTATTTATTTGTTTGGGTTGGAAGCAGGGGCTGAAGTGTAGAGCACGGATACAGTAGTTCCCTGACAACATATGGTGCAGGTGTTGCACCACGTTGTTTGGGTTTGGTTTACTGAAGTTCAAACTTTTTGGGTAAACTCAGACATTTTATTTTCAGCTGCAAAGGAGGGGTGGGAATCCTGCTAGCCTTGCCAGCCAGATTCACACCCACTCCATGGATTTGGGAGATCAGGCATTGGATATGTTGAGCTCACACTCTGGAGCTGAGCCAGCTCCTCTGCTGGTGAAAGGCAATATCGTGCTGTTATGCTTGTTTAAGCCTGTTATGTTTAATGTCAATTCTTGCAATATTTGATATTTTTTTTACCTTAAATCCTGGTTGCAGGAATAAAACAGTCCACGGAAATTCTGCTGTTGTTATCCTGTGTGGAGGTTTTTTTTGCAAAACAGCTGAAAAACGTTAATTGATGGTACTCTGGCTCAGAAACCAGAAGGAAAAGTCAATTGGACACATTAAAATAAAGAATGTCTCTTTGCCTGTAAAAGAGACAAAAATAAGATTATTTTGAGGGCTTTTAGGTTATGGTTGTGATATATGTGAGACTGGTAAAAGAAGAACCCAGAGACATAAAGCTCCCAAAACATCCACAGTGGAATGTTTTCCTTAGCCTCGTCTTCCCATATTGTATCAGAGGGTTCAGATCTTGCCCAATGGAAGCCAAAATGTTTGTGTGCTTTGTTTCAGAGCAGAGCTGCACAGGAAACCCAAAGGCAGCACGTTTTGATTGCTGCACTTAAAGAAAAAAAATGCACACAAAAAAAATAAACACGTAAAAAAGAGATTAAATGTGGATGTGAAGTTTTACACCCGTGACATCTCTTGCAGGGGGGATTTTTAAATCACCACTGGCTGAACTGGAAGAAGTCATCAGCACTTCCAAAGCAATGGCTTATTGTGTGGTAACGAGCACCAAAGAAAAGCCCAAATCAATCAGCCCACCATAGCACACAGTGTTCTTTCTCATTCCGTGCTTTTTATGCCTCAGGTGTCAGCATTATGGTCTCCTTGTCAAGGATCCCACATTTTTTACTTGCACATCCCATACACGTAATTTTTAGGATGCTCTCAAACATGCCAAGCAGAAGCAGTTTATTGCATTGCAAGTACCTGTTTATTCAGAGGAGATGTGATCTCTGTCTCTCTGGTAAATGTGGAGAGGAATGCAAATGTTCCCCCTCTGCCACAACAGTTTGACTCTCATGCAAAGGCTTCTTAAAACAAACAAAAAAACCCTCAGAAATAAAAGTATTCTCTCCCTGAACTCAGAGTTTTGGATCATTTCAAGGACCAGTGGCTGACTACCCACAGGAATATCCTTGTTGTAGCAAGCACCCTTAACTTTAACAGAAAAGCCCCAAATGTTTTTATGTGACTGAACTCCACTGATGAATATTATTTGTTAAAATTTCTCCGTTTGTGCTTTTTACCTGTATTTTCTGAAAGGTGATTTTTTTATCTTATTTCTCTGTTGGAAGATTTCAATTGCTGAATTGGCAAGGGAGGCTGTGAATTTGGGACACAGACCCACGGGACTTGCACATGGGAGGATCGTCCCAGTAAATGATGAGTAAAGTAATTAAACAGAAGTTCCTGACCTGGTGCTGACAGCCAGGGTCTGATCATAGGTCGTGCAATACTTTCCCACTTTTTTAATACATCTTAAGTAGCAGTAATGAGATTCTTATTGATTTTTGTGGTGCTTTGTAATTTTGTCTTTTGGAGGTGTTTTAGTATTTCTAAGAGGAACTAGTTCAAATAATTTCTCTCAGAATTGCATTTGGTAGCAAAGTGGAGGTTTTTTGCTACAAGAAGTGCTTCATTAAAATACCTGCTTTGAAGGAGAAATTAAAAGAAAGATTTCTGTGCCTTTGGGGTTCCTGTAGTTGTGCCATATGGGAGCTGTTGTTCACAAATACAAGGACCGTGCTCTACTTCTGTCTCCACATCTTTTCCACTGCCTTTCACTCCCTCCTTTGTTTTAATCTGTGCTGATCACTTCACTCCTTTTCTCCTGATCTCCAGCATACCTGGAAAAGATGGAGTTGTTTGCCTTTTCTGGCAGTTTTGGTTGGTTTGTGGCCCTGTGCCCCTCAGTCCCCTCACTGCAGTGGTCCCTCACTGCTGCTCCAGGACACATCCTGGGGACAGCCCCAGTTCTGCAGAGCTGCTGACTGGGAGGAGCAGCCACCAAGGCAACAATGCAGAAAGGCACCCGGAATAGAACCACAAACCCAGGGTTCATTGTATGAAGATTCAATTAGCTCTTTAAACACAGCAACTGTGATAGAACATGCTGTACAAACCAGGCTCACTGCCAGGTATTTATAGGCAATGCATTGCCCATTCCTGCTCATACAATTAAGGTAACTGAGATTCAATAGCCACAGCTGCATAAAGCAGCTTTCTGATCCTACCTAGGTCAGCATGAAATAAGACTTCATTCAGTGCTAGTTTAGAAATCGTGCTCTTTTTTTTTTTTTTTCTTTTTCCCCCCTGAAATGAAGAAAGGAGGAGTTGAACACAATGTGTTCCATTCTGGAAACACAGAGGCTCGTTTTAAATTCCATCCAGGAGAGAAAGAACTCAGTGTATCCATTAAAATCCAAACCTTATAGATGATCAGATTAACCTCTTCAAGCAGTAGCTTTGGGTAAAACACTGGATTTAGCCAGCATGATAGAAATCTCTGAGCATTTTGGGAAGACTCTCAAACTGGGGCTGTTGTCATAACTGGTCTTCATAAAAATATGTGCTTAGTTTTAGCTCTTTTCCCACATCAGCTGGGAAAACCTGCTGGGGTTTGGGCACATTCTGGGATTCTCTAATCAGCAGCTGAAATGGGTCCCCTTTTCTAGTGGCACTCTCCAACATAAATGGCTTGTGACACTTCAGTGCTGTGCCAGTCTTTCTCTCCTTGAGGATTATCCCATGGAAAGAAATTCTGCTCTTTCCTTTCCCCTCCAACAAACACTGGAGATCAGTTCAGCAGTCAGTGCTTCAGAAGTAAAACGCTGGCATTCTTGGTGTCCCCTGGATTTCTGCACTCAGAAATTCTGCACTCCTCAACAACTTTACAGTAAATTGAGTCTTTTCTTGTTTCTCTCTTCTGTTGCTTTCCACACAGTAGCTGGTTTTATAAAAAACAAGCTTTGTGAGAATTGCATCAATGAGCCCCTTTCCAGTTTTTCCCCCTTTACATTTCTGTTTTATGCCATTCACTTGCCATGTAACCTTAGGAAGGACAGCAAGCAAAGCCAAAGTAGTATTGGTAAGGTGCCAGTACCCCCAGTGTTGCCAGAATATCACATCTAGTAACTCTTTGTTCTTCTCTAGTGTTTTCTACTCGAGGGTCCTGGCAGGATTGGCCAATATTAAATAATCCAGTTTTGTAACTCTCCTCTATCACAACAAGCTCAATTATCTATAATTCCTGGTTTCTCAAAGGACAAAAGGAGCTTCACACAGACATTCACAGCAAGGTAGCAGTACAGCCAAAAATTAATTCCAAGTTTTCCAGTCCCCTGCTCCCTGCTGCCCTTGTTCATGGACCCCATCCCGAGCTTTGACCTTTCTTCCCTGCCTCTCTCTTTAAAAAGCACAAAATACTTTTGATGCAGTGGTTTCCTGTTTCAAGGAGTGATTCCCCTTAGATTTGTTCAGGTGCTGCTTTACCAGGGAGGAAATACAAAGTGCTTGTTAAAGGGAGAGCCTCGGAGTCAGTTTAGGCTGGAGTTTTAGCCTTTGCTTTGCCTTGATTCGGTTCTGTTTCTCCACCTGTAAAATGGAGCAGTGCATAGTGATCCGTGTCACAGAGTGTTACTAAGCCACTTGAATTTGTGGGAAATACCCTGAAATCTTAAGACAAGTGGAAATGATTAATTCATTATTAAATCCATCATCCTACTAAATCCTCTCTTGGAAGGAGCCTTAATCCAATGTTTTATTAATATAAAAGCAATTATATTGCCGGTTTATCAGTTATGTGAACGGAACATTTCTTTTCCTCTCTTTCTTGCAGTGCTGATGGTCCTTCCTCTGAAATCATGCAGATTGATTTTGAGATTGAAGACTTAACTGACCCACCTGAGACCCAGCTCATCACGTGGCAGGTAGAATATCCGGGCGACACAACATCCGATCTGGGAATCTCCAAGATCTATGTAAGCCAGAAGGATCTGGTAGGAGTTCTCCCCCTGGCTATGGTAAGAAGCTGTTTGGCATTCTGCAAGTTTTTCCATGTTGCTTTCCAGCTCTGGTGTCTGCCAGATGCAAAAGGGGAGGGAGGGACAGAAAGTTTCAGCGCCTCGAGAAGCAGATTCTGACTTCAGGAGTTTGCTTTGTTCGGTGGTGAAATCACCTGAGGGGAGGCCACAGCTTCCCATGGAGGGCTGAGTCATGTTCCTTCACTGCTACACCAGCTTGCTGGAGGCAGAAGCTGAGTTCATGGCATTCCCTGTGCTCAGGGCTGGCTCTGGATGCAGGCAGTGGTGTGCTTGGACACTCAGTGCAATGTGCTTGGTGTCTGACTCGAATCACGAGTACTCCCACACCTGGTCTGCACTTCCTGAAGGACAGTTTTCCCAGTTTCTGAATTCTGACTCCATATCCACTGATATGAGAGAAGGGAAAAAAAATGAATAGCATGATTTCTGAGTAATTTTTAATTAGCTGGGGAACACAAAACACAGTGGTTAGCCAACCCTCTGTTCTACATAAATGCCTTCAAAGAGTTTGCCCCATGGTGCAAACTACAGGGCTTGAAAAACACCCCATCCTTTAGCCTTGTTCTTACCTAAAAAAACTGTTAGATACCCAAATTCCAAGTACAAACAGAAATTCTGTGCATTTTTTCTTCTCTCTTCCTTTCTTCATCAAGGATGGGGTATACTTGTCTAAGGTCTAGCTGTGCCCTATTTTTGTTCTTGGACAATCTGTTAGAAAAATATTAACTTAAACTGAAAAATCAGTATCAGAGCATTTAAAAAAATGTAACCTGGATGTTTGTCTAGTGATAGCCCATTAATTCAGGTCTGAGATGGGACCCTGATGTGCAGGGTTAGGACTGTAGAGATGATCTGATCTACATAATCTGAGATGTTGGGGGGTTTTATTCACTCCATACTTAATCGAGAAGACAAAAGATTTTTTTTCCTAGTGGTTCCAACAGTGGCAGAAAAGCAGAGTTCTTCTCATACATGCCCATGATTGCTTTATTATCAAGTGATATATTGGCAAAAAATAGCTCCTAAGAACAAAAATAGATTTCTCCTGGCAGTTATTACAAATCAGCTCACTCTCTTAATTTCCATTAAAGATGAAAAAAAGCCCATTTTCCAGAAGCACAAAATTCTGTGCTCAAAGGTCTCATGAAGTCTATAAAGTTATAAAGGAGGTGGCTTTTTGCAAGGCAACAGGTGTTGGGATAATGGGTAAGAGAGAAAGCAAAGATAAATGTCAGGGAGTTACTGACACAGACTGGGAATAGTTTTAACCTTCTTTGCATTAACTGGAGTGTCAGGGAAAAAACTCTGGGGTATCACAAATCTCCAAATCTTTGTGGTCCTTTCCTTTGTTCTTAGGAAATGATGATTCAGGTGCAGACCTTTCAAGATGTCTAACTTAGATTAGTTTGGTACTTCAGTTTTCCCTGTGGTCTTTGCAAAGCCAGTTCGTAATTTGCAAATAGAAATTAAAATAAAACATTCTCCTCTTCCATTTGGAAAGAACCACAGTGAAAATAAAGCATTATATTATTTCTCTGGTTTTGGAGACTGGGGGTAATTTGGGTTGGTTTTTTTACTGGTCATCTTAGAAGAACTTGTAATTTCATGTTTAGAAGGACCAAACAGAAATGCTCTTGGATATTTCAATTATAGGTTAATCTTTAGAAAGAACAATTTTAATGCTTTCATATTAGGCAGAGCTTTGGTTTTTTTTATATATATATAGGCATGGGGACACACTGGCAATGCCTACCTTCTGCTGAAGTTATTAGGACACTTGCTGCACTCACCTTACCTTTCTCCAATGCATTTCTTTTATTCTTATGGCATATCAGCATTCCAGCTTTTGAGAACCCTGCAGGGTCCTACACCAGTAAGGGCAGTACAAGTCACACAGGGTGAGATGTTGGTCCCAGAGTTGATAAATTCATGATTAGTGTAGTATGTTAACTTCACTTTGAAAAACCACATGCAGGATGCTCAGTGTCTGTTCAGAAATTTCTTGAAAAGGTTGCAGGTTCCTGACATTCAGCTTTTGATGAATTGTTGTCCACAGATGTCTTTTAAATCTCTAGATCAGCAAGGTAATGCTGGAGTCAGCCTGGCTCACACAAGGGTACTCACCCTGATATTCCAGGCATTCCTGGGTTTAAGGATATGGATGTGGACCAAGTGTTTCAGGTGGGACACAGGAAGCTGCTGAAGGAGCTGGGCAGTTGGATGTTGAGCATCCTTGGGTATAAAAAACCTGTGAATCTGGATTGCTTTCCTGAAAAACTCCCCAGCCCTTAGAGGTGACCTGATCTGAATGCCAGCTGTAGTGGAGTGCCCTGTGTGATCTGCACAATGAGGGAACAGCAGGAAATGTTTGCCTTCCCAAGCAGGAATCCTTGAGTGCTGCACAGTCATGGTAGTGGCTGAGTGAGCCCTGGATTACCTCATACTGATCATTATATTAATGCTTTGGAGTTGGTAATTCAGCTTTCTTGCTGCCCAGAGGATCTCAAACTTTCTGGCAGGCAGGACAACTTGCCTGGCACCAGGACAGAAGGTTCCACCTGACCAGGGACCAGCAGGACAGGGTCCCTTCAGTCTTTATCAAACTCAGCTCTAATCTGGGGCTTGTTGAGCCCAATATGCCTGTTTTTCCTTTTTACTAAGTACTTTGGGACAGCCTTTCAGTACACTTATAATCTAGTCAGCATCAAACTGAAAAATAACCTTGTTACTTGAGAACTGAAATGGAGAGGAAAAAAAGACGGGATTTGAGACTTGATTAATGGTCCGGTGGTGAGGTTGCAGTCTACTTGGCACAGACAAGAGCTCCAAAGACAACCTTCCATCCCTCCCAGCCCTTATTTTAGCAGGAAAAGGTGCGTGGTGAGCAGTGAATTACCGACCTGTATCAGCTTCCATTGTCTCTCTGGTTTTGGCCCATTATTTATTATCCTCAAGCAGTGCAACATCAGCCTCCGAGACATTCAAGTGAGGGCTGAGGCAGAGAGAGGTTTAAATCAAATGCAGAAAAAAACCTCTGAGAAGAGACTCCTGATTTATGACAGGCTTAAAGAGAGTCAGTGACCGAAGCCCAGCTCATTACTTTGCAACAAACAGGTTGCAGTGAAGGCAAAGAATTATTCCCTCTCATCTGACCCTGTCGAGGAGCCCCAACGTGACGAGCTGTCCCTACACTCAGCCCTGTTCCTGCACAGCAAAAACTGCTGTGGTGCAGATCAAACTGACCTATTTTTAAGCTGCAGATGGTGGTGGTTTAAACAAACTTGGGTGAGCTGTTGGGTGAGCCCAATATCCTTCATTTCATGGAGGTCAGTGACCTCCAGGAAAGGATAGTGTTGGAGCAAAATAACCTTTGAAACCAGTTCAACCACTTTTGCAATGTCACCACAGCTGGTACTGTATGAAACAGAAATGGAATATTTATTTTACAAGGTCAGGTTTATAAACTAGCTGTAAAGAGTAAACATCTTTATTTGCTCAACAGAAATATTTTATAATTCACAGCATGTAACAATCTTCATATTTAAGATGATATTTTGTTAAAAGGTCTGTTTTGGTATGTCCTGACAGTTATCAAAGCAAGGTTGGATCTAAACCCATTCTTCTCTTACAGATGAATGTGCTTTTGTCCTCAGACCCACCAGAGACGTTTTGGCTTGTGGGAAGCCATATTTATGGCAGTCATATTAAATAAATTGTATCCAAAACCTAAGCACCAATTTAACATTATACCTTTTAGATAATTTATTGTTTCAGCTTGCTCCTGATGTTCTTTATAAAAATTTAACAGATATGTCGACAGGAAGTAAACTGTTCTACCTACCATCAGCATAAGAAGCTGTATAAATAGACCAGATAAATAAATAAAATCAATTGCTGCAGCAAAGAGGCTATCTATTATATAGGAAACTTTTCTGTATTAAAATTATTTCTAATAATTACAGGGATCAGCTGTCATGACAATGTCAGTCACTGCTGGATTATAAAAACACTTACAGTATTAATGCCTTTATAAATATATGTATCTAAACCATTTAATTTTTAGCTGGTGCTGTTTGTGTTCTGTTAGAGACTGGATGTGTCACTCAGAATTAGTTACCAGAGTTCTCAGTGCTGCACAAACACACACTAAGTTATAGCCTCACCCTGAAGAACTCTGAAACCAAGCAGAGGAGACTAGTGATAAAAAACTACAGAAAATATTGGTCCCTTCCTACAGAAGAGGGATGGACAGTGTGCTGAAGTTGCTCCTGAAGTCACCAGACTGTTTTCTCTTGGGCCAATGGATCTGATTTTGGCTGTGACTGGCCTGGGTTCCCCTGGCAGTGAGAAGTGCAGGATCCCAAACCCACTGTCCTACTTAACTTCAATGAGTGAATGTTTCTAAAGAATTCCAGTGACAGCTTCATGAAAAAAAAAAAAAAAAAGATGTCTGGAGAGTAGATAAAAGCTTTTACCTTCCTAATTCATAGCTTTTAAATTGCAATTACGGTATTCAGCAGGTTTTCAAATATTTAATTAAAATGTTACCCAATTCTGAAAAGGAGCCTTTTTAAATCAAAATGATTAGTGAATCACAGATGAAATCTACTCATAAGAAAGGGAGAAACCTCTGGATCATTTTGATATCGCCAGCAACCATTTTCTTTGCAGAATTATATCCTGTTGCTTCCTGAAATTAGATAGATCAAGGTCTTAGAATTTTCTATTACAAAACAGACTTGCCATTCTCCCAGTAACATGTCTCAGCACCTACCAGTTCTGATTTTGATTCACCTTTCTTGAAAACAGATATCAAAGGTGAAAACCAGATACCAGATAATTTCTCTTGCTTTGTTGTCTAAGTGTTTATGCCCTGGGAATGTTTTTTCTCCATCTCAAATGATACATGCAAGGGTTTGGTTCTAGTTATGGGGGGTTTTTTCCCTAATTGGTCAGGGATTGTTCTGTACAATGACATACATTTATCCTGAGATTCAATATTATATCCAGACCTTTCTATGGCTCCATTGTTTCAGGCTGAAGATCTCTTACCTGATGGTTGAAATTCTTGCTGTCAGTCCCCATGATTAAACTTTTCACTGTGTGTGAATGCATTTAATTCTGTTTCTTTTTCCTCAATCTTTAGTTTTATCTGGTCCTTCTGCTCTAGTAGTTCAGACTTCTGTACTGACAATGCCTCCCAAATTGATACCATTAGCAAATTTTAGTGTCAGTCTGTTCCAGGGTCATTATTGACAGCAATTGAAAACAAATAAACAAAACTAACCTGTCCCTGGGTTATTTCTGGGATATTGTGTCAGTCTAATTCTGGAATATTGCTGTATCAGTTCAGAGGAACAGATTGTCTCACTGAGTGTGGGTCTCACAGCTTTGCCTGGATCCAGAAACCTGCTCTCTGGATTAGTTCTCTGTGTTCAGGCAACTTCCACTGGAAGGACTTTGTATTCCCAAACTCGTTAATCAATCTTTATGCAATTCATGAGTCAGATGAGATTCTGTTTCACATCCTGATAACTGTAGTGAGCCTGTACAGCTGACAGAAGAAAATGTTTAATCGAGTTAACACATAAGAATCTTTTATGCTTCAGAAACTAATTGAATTACAGGTATCTGAAGCTACAAGATGTTTTTCCCATATGTAGATGTCCATTATTTATGCATCTTCAGAGCCTGTGGTATTGGCACCTCTGTGTACCTCAGTGATGGGCCAGGCAGCTGAGTAGTCCCCTGGGGTGTGACAGTTCTGGTATTCCCATGTCTGTGTTCAAGAAGTGAACATACTCAGTTGCAACGTTTGGGGTTCATTTTCCAATTAGAATTGTCTGCAAAAATGGCTTGGTTTGGTCTTCAACTTCCTGTTATTATTGCTGTCACACAAAACATTGGCCTTCCTCTGGCAATCTCCTATTGTCCCCCCACCAACACAGTGACAGATGTGTGAGTCACTAGCACACAGCATTTGGTTTGTCTACAGAGAATGAAATGAGGAAATAATACAAGCACTTGGCAATCGAGCACGTCTTATCTCCAGAATCCAACAAATGCCATAATCTTTGGATTTTTTTTTTTCCCTTCCAGAATTAATGACGACCCTGGGGTCCTTAACATTTGAAATAACAAGCAATAGCTCTTCCCCTGCACAATTAGACATCCCGTTGACGTGTGGGGCATGCAATGAAAGAGGAACTGTGCTCATTGCAACATCACACAGACGTTTTGCTGCTTAAATTCCCGAGCAGTGAAAACCAGCACACGGGTCTTTCCCTTTAATCCAGTTGTTTTGCTGCCAGAAGTTACTACAGGCTAACGGAAAAGGGTCTTGATGATGTTGTTGTTGGAGACAGGAGGTTGGAAATGTCAGGTTTGTCTCTGGAGTTGCTGGCTGTAATCACCTGTAACAATAGAAACCAACAGTCACCCAGTTTTTTGCCTGAGTGGGGCAATGAGTAATGAGGGCTGGGACTGGCTGCAGGCAGAGCTGCTGACAGCCACACAGTTTGATGGGGAACATTGGAAATTGGGTCCCCTGGAGAGGCAGGAACAAACACAGGGATATTTTTCTCGCGAATTAACGCCCGAGAAAAATGGCTTTGCATAACCACTGCTGTTCTTTCTTAAGTGTGAGTTACATATGTTTTTCCTGATTAGACACGTGCAGTTGAACTGGGTTTGAAACAAGGCCAATCCTTCACCCTGACAGTCTGTTGGTGTTGCTCTGAAGCTGCATGTTGGTAAAAAACATAGAAGGGCCAGGAAAATGTGACAGATCTGAATTTAGAGCAGGTTTCACCGAAACTTATCCCTGCTTTATGTCAATGGATATGAGGTTTGGAAGTCCTGGCCTGTTTTCACACGGCTGTAAAACCATTGGTATGGAAAATGTTGTGCTTTTAAACCAGAAATAGTTTGGTGGTGAATCGAATTTCAGAATGATGGTCTCCTAATTATTTTATAATTTGATAATTTCTGTGCAGCCAGTCTCAGCCAGCCAAAAGAGACCTCATTTTCAGTAGACAAGTGCTTTGAATGATTTTCAAGTCAGGATATCTTAAGATGCCTCACTCTTAGTGCCAGAATGAGCAGTATCCACTGAAAATATTGTACCACCTATTTTGGATTGCTTTCCCTGCACCTTTCTATCTTTATGTTAATCAGGCTCAATCGATATTAAAGAAATTTCAAAAGGGTTTTTTTGTTGAAAAAAAGCCAAACAAGGGATGGTGTTGGCTTTCTTTTATCGAAATACAGTCAGATTGGGTTTATAGAAAACAAATTACTGCCTTCTGTTCCTCTTTTGTTTCATGTCTTGTTTCACTCACAGGATTTCATAACACAACACTGCCATACAGTCCAGTAGCAAATATTTCAAACTGGTCTTTAATGCTGACTGCTAAGTTGTTTTCTCTGAAATACAAAAGGTCGCAGAAAGTTTTCTCCTGTGCTCAGATTTGGCACATCAGGGGCCAGAATTTACCTTGATTTAAGACCATTCCTTCAAATAGATGTTAACTGAGGTGTCATTGTACCCCCCTCCTCTTGGTGGGAACCTTTCTAAAGAGCTGTCAGAGCCCCAGAGCAGCTGAGGTCAAAGGCAGCTCCAGCTGTTAATTGGTCCCACGTCCTGTTCAGAGAGATGGTTGCTCTGGGCTTGTTCCACTTGAGATTTGTACACCTCCAAAGATGGAGATCCACAATCTCTCTGGGAAAACTGTCTCAGCATTTGATCATCTTCATGGTAAAATTTTTTCCTACGTGTCAGAACGGAATTTCCCGTGTTCTAACTCTTGTCCTGCACCTCTCGTTCTGTTGCCATAGAAGCCTGGACCAGTCTGGCTTCATCTTCCCTGTGTCCTCTGACCTGGTAGCTGTAGAAAGCAGTAAGTTCTGCCATTTCCATCTCTTCTGAAGGCTGAGCAGGCCCAGCTCTCTCTGCTCCAGCCCTGGCCAGCTCAGCCTGGTGGCCCTGCTCTGGCCTGGCGCCAGTGCATTGATATCCTTGGCTTCAGCTGCGGTCTCTGCTGGCTTCCCACCTCTTAATTGATGTGGTTATGAAAAGATTTTTCCCTTTTGGCATAATGAAGGGGATGCTGCCTTAATTGGTTCCCTTCAGATTAGTGATTTGAATAAAACACTGCTGAAAAAGAAGCAGAGTATTTCTCCCTGCTGAACCAGATCATCACCACTGTGGTGCTGCTGGAGCAGAGCAGGCAGGTATCACTCTTTTCAGCTTCCTGACATTATTTTTTAGATGTGTTTTGTGATTTTTGAGGTACCATTTGGGGGTCAGGGGCATTCCTTTTTTTTCTTTCTTTTTTTTTTTTTTAATTTCTTCCGAGTATTTAAGCTTTCGAAATTATTTATTTACGAGCCATGAAAATCTCCCCAAAATGGATTTTAACAAGTGTGTAATTGGATAATTTGACAACTGGTAAGCTGAAGCCCCAGAGATCAGGAATTACACTTCACCGCAGAATAGTCGTTCTTCATGTAGAATTAATTAGATTTCCTCTAGATTACAAGTAGTAAGAAGAGTAGTCAATTAAGAGAATTATTCTCTGACTTTTCCATCCTTCTTTTAATTGCCAGCCACTGGTATTAAGAATTCCTTTTCCTGTGTGAGATGTCCTCAGAGGCAGGATACCAGAAAGAGGATGAGGGACAATGGGTTAAACCCAGGATTGAGAACTGACCCCAGGCTTTGTGTGCAGCTTTGACTCACCTCCTGAGGGACTGCTTATCCATTGAGCCCAAGAGCTGCTGGGTCCACGGGAGGTTCTGAGCAGTTGAGGGTAATGTTTGGCAGCAGCATTGCTAAGTCAAGCACACCTACTCCTCCCCCAGCCCCCTCCCAGCTGGGGTAGCACAAATGCCTGTGGAGCTGCTGCAGAGCTGGGCTGAGGACCTGAGCTGGGCTGAAAATAACCATTCTTTTGGGTTTTTTGGGTCATTCTGAACCCACCTTGGTTCCCCAGTGAACTTCATCACCTGCCCATACAAAAGGAACAGTGGCACGACCGGGGAGGTGTTAAAATAGTGTTGGCAGAAGCCACCTGAGGCAGGATGGCTCTGGCAGGGACAGCTTTGGGAGCAAAGAGTGGCAATGGCCTAAAAGATCTGGAGGGAGCTTAAAGCTTGTCATGCATGGACATGGACAGGGCATGGACAGCAGAACAGGGTGGGAATTGGCTTTGCATGAGAGGCCCAGGGCACAGGCAATGGAGGGGTTTCCTTGGTGGGTTTGAGTTGCTGTAGGGCCATGATAACTAAATTTGACTATCTGGATTTGTGTGCAGGATGTTTCAGATCCTGGAAGCAAATGTTCAAGGAGATCTTTGGTCTCGTGCCTCCTTTCTCCTCTCTTTCCCCCTGGCTGTCAGATGGCTTTCTGTGTGGGACAGCAAGCAGCACAGGAGGGCTTGCAGGGGGGAAGAGTTTTGTTTAGACAGGAAGGGAGAAAGCAGAGCAGACAACTGTGATTCAGATGGATGTCTGAGTCATACATCGTTCCTCCTGAGGCTCCTCCTGATATCAGGCACCTTACACTGTGCCTGGGGAGGAATTTAGTCCGTGGACTGTGCAGAGGTATATTTTTAGGTGGTACTAAGTGTTGTCAGGAGGAGCAGCACGAACACAGGGCCTCCAGAAGAGTGGTCCTGCTCACCTTGGAAAAAGGACAGTAGAGACTTGCCTGAAGGTAGATGACATGGGCCCAAATCACCCAGAATTAGGATCTCAGAATTTAATGTTTACTGAATGCAGAGAAGAAAAAAAAAATCTGTAAGAGAACATTTGTTTCATTTTTATTGCGACCTTTGAAGGAGGGATGAGGAAAAAGTAAAATAGGAAATCTGTGTAGCTGAGATTTCGGAGTACCTAGTGTTGTTTTATAATCACTGATGTCATTTGCAATTGTGAGGAGACTGAAAAAACCCCAACAACATCAAAATGTGAAAAGTGTTCATTTAAAAAAGCTTGACATTTAAAGAGATTAAATTATAGGCATGTAAGAAATGTAAATGTGAAATAAAAAAAAAAAACCAACTGGTTTTTTTTTTTTTCATACCACTTACTAGTAGCTCTATCATAAAATAACAGAATCACTACCCTGAAGTGGAATTCAGCAAAATTACTACCCTGGAGATACAGTAGTTATAGTTCAAAGTGACTTTTTTTCTGCAGTGCTAAACTTCTATTTCCTAAACTGATCAGCTCCAAACGGAGTGAAAGTATTTAAACCACTCTATACATTCCACGAAAATCAGTCCTCACAATTTGAAAATAGGTTGCAGGACTTTCAAAGGTTCCAACCAACAGTAAAAACCAATAGTTGTTAACATACATAGAAAAGTAGTGCAGTTGCATGAAGAACAGCAATTCACTACAGTGGTAAGACTTTTCATTGTAATACATACTAAAAATTCCGAATTCTGCTTGTAATATTTGTGAGGCAAATTATCTTTGAATTTAAAAATAATTCTCCCTGTTTCACTGGAATAAAGGTGTGTTGTTTTCACATATGTATTTTCTCTTTGATCTGATAAAGCTGTCAAAAAGTAGAGTTAAGTTTCCTTGTCATAACTGGGTACAAACTATGTATAGAGCTCTTTGCTGATAAGGTGATAACAGGAACCACTAAAAAAAGTAAAAAGCTTAGACATGAGGGGAAAAACAAAGCATTTCAACATTTAAAACAGAGAGGAAAAAACCTGAACATATGTAAAAATATGTAAAAGTATACATCTAATTTTGTCATCAAGAGGACCAGAAAAGAACAGATCTGTATTGCAGCTGGCAGCCAAGAAAACCAAAGCTCTCCTACTCCGAGGACTTGTTTGAGCAGATGCAGTAAAAGCCAGTGTCAAGTTTTATAGTTCATGGATGTGTTCTGTGGTCTGTTAGATGTTTTATTAATTTCTTATTGTAAAAAACTTAAATTTTTTAAACTTAGCTTTCTAAAGGAATTCTCAGCTTTCTGTCTGCCCCCCTTGGCTTCTATAGCATGAGTGGAAGGTCTTAAGGAGGAAGAAAAAGCACAGTTCCAGTTATCTTCATTTCTAATGGACCTTTTCCATATTAAACTGTGAAGATGCACATAAAGAAGGAGAAAGTGTATTATTGGTGTTTAGCCAGAACATAGATGGACTATTCTGTGAGTCTGAAGATTGTTCCTTTCCTTACTTCTGTCTTCCTTTCCATGTGTCTCCACAGCCTTATTAAATAACATGCTTTCTGTGGCAGAGGCTGCTTTAAATATATTATTCATGTACAATGTCCATAACAGCGTGGCTCTGGTTTCACTTGGATGTGCTGGGTTACAATGGAATGCTAAGAATTATATATGAGCAGGCTGGAGTCATGGAGATTGTCTGCCTGCTCAGTTTTGCAAGGGGGCTTGAAGAAGCAATTTAGGACACTGTAATTATGGGACCTGGGGAAGAGAACGTGGTGCTGGGACCTGGAGCAACAAACTTATATGTGGAGGGGGGAAAAAAAGCCAAACCCTTCAGTTCTTGAAAACAGCTCAGCTTTTTCTCACTGCCTGGCATGGAGAAGTGGCAATATCCAGCCTGATAATTTTTCTGTGATTTGCTTTTAAGAAGCTCTGATGGGCCTTGTCCTGGTCCCCACAGGGCTGCCCTGTGTTGGCTGCTGCTGTCTGTGCTGGGGGAGGTGAACCTAACATGATCAGTGGTCAGGCAGGAATTGCACCTTTTTAATTGCAGGAAAAAGAACTGCCAAGTTAGCCTGGGTTTGTGACATTTCTATTAAAAGCACAGTAAGATATGACAGGAGAAAGGGTTTGCAGGTGGACAAAGTGATTCTTCTTCCAGGAGAAACTCAGCCCAATTACTGGAGGCAGAGGGAAGCAGTGGTTCTGCAGCACAGATCAAAATGCCCATTTCAGGCATCCCAGCAGCTGAGAAAGAGGTTGAGTCTTATAGAAACTGAAGTTTCATCAATGTTTGGGACTGTAAGTCATAAAGAATGGGGCTAGTAACTGGGAAAGATTGAGAAATTCCTGCACAAAATATTTCCCTTTCAGTTCCATACATCCCAATAATCCAGATTAACAATATAGGAGGAAGCATCATCAGGGATCTCTTAGGAGATTGAGAAGGCAGATTTCACTGCCTTGTACACGTCTCTAATGGTTTCTCATAGTCCAGAAGACTTCAAAGATTGAGCTAAGAGGATATGGTTTTCTATTTCTCTTGACAGAATTGCCCAGGGACATCAGTGAAGAGCACAATATGGGGAGAAAATTCTAGAGTAAGGGAAGAACTGAAATTGTTTTTCTTGCATTTGCCATTTATCAGGGGCACTGAGGTTTCTCTCTGGAGCTCTCTCACCTTTCCCTGCCCTTTTACAAGCAGAGTCTGAATCAAAACAGAAGCCAGTGCTCTTCTGGAGACCTTGAGAGCTGACCTGATTTCGTCACTGTAGTAAATTCCCCCTGGGCGTTGTGCAAGGCTTTGTCTGCCTTTGCACTGCCAGCAAACCATCCCTTCATATGTTTGCTGCCTTGAGTGGACCTGTGTGACCACATAAACAGCTGGGCAGTTTTCACCTCTGCAACATCTGGCTGGCCCAGATGTTCCCTTGCCCTGTGAGACCCGGGTGTGATCCAGAACCATGAGAACAAAAACCACCCCCTCTGCCATCTCAGGTGTAGAGCAGGTGCTGCTCTGATCATGTGCTCCTTTTCTATTTATATCCTTTCGAGATTTACAGAATTTCTTTTTTCTTTTCCTTCTAGAGTGTCCAGTGTGGAGGCACTTTAAATTTCAATGAGTTTGTCACAGTGTTTTGGTTCTCCAGCCAGTAAGGGCTTCATTGAGCAGATCTTAATTGCAACAATTCTTGCTGCTGATGCCTGAAGGCAGCTAGTAAACATGAGTTGTGAGAAAAAAAGACTTAACAACCAGCCAAACTAGTAGTAAACCAGTAGCACATTGTGGTAAGATGTCTGTAGATACAAGGGCTGTTTGTTTATGTCTATTGGACAGTCTTGGAGAAAGTAACAACAAATTTCTCTTGGTAACAATAGGTGCAGAGTCAGAAGAAGGTGGTTTCAATTCCTCCTCTGACACTGGCTTTCTGAGTGTGTGTGTCTGAGTAATTCTGGCTCAACACAGTCATTTCTAAGCCCAGCTGACCTTTCTGTGCATCCCCTTCCTCACTTGTGGAAGGATACCTGGGGGGCTTGTCCCTCTCTTCTGAAGCAGAACAGGTTTTAGTCAAATAACATTTGCCAAACAGTTTGAATTCCTCCAGTAGAAATTTCACAGTGGCTGAAAACTGGGAGAATTTGGATGCTCTGATAAACTGAATACACTAATTGTCTTCACTTCATACCTGTCTTCCCACTGCCCTCTGCTGGGAAGCTTATCCAGCCTTCCCGGGGAGAGAATTTCATCACTTTACACCTGTGAACATCTTCTTGGTCACTTTTATTTCACTTCTCTGTTTGGCAGCATCCCTGATAGAGGAAAGGGCACCCGGTCATGCCCTTTTAAAAGTCACTACCTGCACTAGAAAATGTGTATTTGCAAAATTCCTTTAGTAATGATAATTAATGCACAGCAAGGACATGGGGTGGTAGCAAGGAAAAGGAAGGGTGGGGATGCAACAGTGGCTGAAGTGTATTCTTTTAGCAAACTGACATTTAGAAATATCTGCCACTGGCTCTTATCTTCTCTCTCTTTTTTTTTAATATCTTAAATGGATTAATCAAGAGTTGCTGCGTGGAAAAACAGCTTGGAGAAAGCATTTAACTTATTTTCTGTTTTAAAAAGTCTTAGTGTTAAGAAACATTGAAGATTACTTGTAGTAAGTGTTTAGAGGAACTTAGAACCTAATGTTCAGTTCATTCACTGACTGCAGTAGAGCACCAGCTGGGCACTGGCCATCCCCCTCCCTCCAGCCTCTCCAAATCCCCACCCAGGGTAGGGGGGCCTGAGCTGAGTTTCACGTTCCTCTTTCCCATTTAGACAAAGAAGCACTTCAGAAATCTGTCCTCATTTTGTTGGCCGGGCAGAAAAAGCTTGCTGTGATTTTTGGGGTTCCCCTGGACGTTGGTTAAACACAGGCTGATGGCACCCAACCCCACGGAAGGTGTTAGACCAGGAGCTTTGGTTTGGGCTGTTGTTTCATATTTCCCTTCAGGCATCTGACAAATAACTTCAAATGTCAACCTAAGAATCACTGCTGTGGAAAACAAGTGTTAGTCCAGCTGAACCTGAATTGAGCACTTTACCTGTCACTGGGCCTTTGAAGGCCCTGAAAGAAAACTCTGTTAATGGGCTCTGGTTGGTTTTATTTAAGGAAAGACAGATCTCTCCATGGCCAAAGAGCAGCTTTTGTTTTGTTGCCTCTCTTTATGTCTGTCTGATTCTCTTTCCATACCCATTCTCTGCCTTTTGGTCTAAACTCAGGAGAGAAAGCCAAAGTGAACATTTCACACCTTGCCTGCATAAGCGGTTCATATTTTTGGAAAAATCCCCACCATTGAGCAAAAGTAATTATTTATGTAAGAAGAGAAACACAGAAGCTGTGCTGCTATGTGACTGTAATTCTTTATGGCTGCAGAAATCACTTGCAGCTGCCCTCCTGTAAGCTGTTCCCAAGGCATTAGACAAAAGGATTGATTTTCAGAATTCACTGGAAAGAAATGAAAATGAGTTTATTAATAAAGGTATCAGTACAAGAGCTCTGACTCACAGGCCTATTGACTTCTTCTTCCACCTGAATTTATCTATTGGCAGACCATCAGCTTGCTTTTGGTCCTGCTTATAAAAGACATAATCATTCCCATTTCAGGAATGTTTATGTGAAGAAAACGATGCCCTACTTCTGCTCTGGATATTAGTGTAGAAGTGTCTGAAAAGATCATCAGGTGATCTTCAAAATTGTTTGAAAATATTGAAGTTGGTTGTTTTTTCCTCTTGTGGGAGTGTCGTTTATATTGTTTCTTGCTAGTGGCATTCCACAGGAAAACATGAATTGAGCTTTGAAAGTGTCTGTGTTTTTGTTGCATTTTTATTACTATTATTATTTCTAGGACAAAACGGGGAGAAAAAATAGTATTTCATATTTTTCTGAATATGTCTGCAATGCACAAATCCTTGACTTGAGAAAGGTTTGCTTCTGAGTCACAGCTGAAGGAGAAAGGGAATGTGAGGAGGGGAAGGGGAGAGCCAAGGAAGGGCAGGCATTTGCCACCTGTTGGTCTCATCCAGGTATATTTAGAGACTGCTAAAGAAAAGGGAATAAAAAGAGACTTGTCTATCTCTATATATGAGTTATTTCTTGGTAGCTCTGACTGTAATTGCTCACCAGAGGCAAAACTGTTGCTGGTGCACTCTCAGTTAAATGCACTATTTACGAGTGGGGTGTTTAATACAGCCTCATACAGGATTGAGTTTAACCTCCCTTGCCTGCTAAATATCCCAACGTGTGGAAATGTTATTGATTTGTAGGGTGTTTCTTCTCATTTTCTTAAAAATTTGGATCCTCATATGTGTTTTCAGTTACAAAACAAATCCTACTGCACGTGGTCCTTTTATAATCAGCCTTAGTTATGTTCTCGGGTCCTTGCAGTCAACACTGGCAACAGATCATCTGGGATGGGCATTTTGTAGATGAAGTTTCTGTAACAATACCTGTGGGATGTCATTAAAGGGTTACAAATACAGTTTGGCTGCAGAGAATTTGATTAGCAAAACAATGCAGAGCTCAGCCCAGCCAGTCAGGGCTGTCTGGCGTGGGCAGAAGTGAATGCACGTACTGAAGGCTCCAGAGGGCATGAACTGTGACCTGAAAACATCCTTATTGTTTAAATACAGACCTCTCTGCATCTTTATTTTATAAAGGAGAAATGAGAGTGTGGAATGTTTCCCTGGAGCGTAGCTGGGGAATAGATTGGAGGAGTCAGAGCCTGTGAAATCCATTCCTGGGGTGTATCAATAAATACACTATTCTGTCTCAGGGTTCCTAAATGGACCATAGTGAAAGGCTGCACCAACAAAATCCTGGGTTTATGCAGGCAGAATAGGTAATTACACTCTGCAATGCCTCTTTAAGGGCACAGGTACCCATTTCACAAATACTAATGAGCCTGTGCAAATGCTGGGTGCAAGGAAGGAAAACAGCATCCTTGGAAAATTTATCCCTTTAGACCAAATTCTATCCTTGAATATGCACACTGAATTTCCATTGTCTTTGATAGGCTGTGCATGAATACCTTCCATAGAACAATTTCATCCTTAGATTCTCCTTTCTTTTCTGCAGCTTCCTGCAGGTTTTTGTTTCCTCTTGGTTTAACTAATCAAAGCATTCCTGCGTTGCTGCATTAAAAGGAATTTTCTGGAGACCATTTACTGCTTATTTTAAAATTATTGTTCTTGGAAATCATTTAAATGAGGTGTCTACCATAATAAAATAAAACTTTGTCTTTTATTCACTGTGTCTTTGGCAGATAGCTGATACAATAGCTTTACAAACTGTGCCATGTGTAGTTACAACTGAAAGGAACACTTTGTTTTTCAGAACAGAGGCATGGAGAACAATCTGCCTAAAATCTCTAACAATAAGCAGAGGTTCAAATATTAATTTGGGCATCAACCTTTTATCTTTGTTGACCAGGGAGATCTTTGTATTAGGCACTATTCAGCTAATGAGAAGTAGCCTGGTGTGAGTGAAACCAATCAGCTGGAGCCAGGTGGTCGAGGAAAAGAGAGAGATTTTTTTAAAGCCACCGACTCCCAGTGGTGTGATTTGATGCCACCCCACCTCCAGCAAGGCTTGAAATCTTCTTAGACTTGTTGAGTTTGATGAATGTTTCCATCAGCAGCTTCTGCCCTCCCACTGCCAGTCCTGGGCTGATGTCAAACCATCCTTCTTGCTCTGTGAGGTGCTCAGGTAGGTGAGCTGGCCTGTCCCTGTCCTCTGTTAAGGGCATAAGAGGGGAAGCAGAAGCCTTCCCTCAGATGGATTAGGCTGAGAAGGAGTTATCTTGCTTTAATTTTGACCTTACTGCATGAGATACTCTAATTTTATTTTGCAAAGATGATCATTTCTAATCACCAATTGTCTAAACTCATAAAGTTAGAGGACCTTCAATACAGAAAACATGTTGTCATCAGTCCTGCCTCTCATTTTAGTGTGAGGACAGGAAGAGGGGAGATGTTTCCCATCCCAGTTTCAGCTAATATTTTAATACTTCTGTTGAACTTATATCTTTGCCCATCCAGGCTGCCTCATAAAAACAGCCTTTGCTTTGCTTTCTTCTCTTCTGCTCACTGGAAAACTCTCCTTTTAACCTCAACTTTTACTGCTGCTCTTCTTGTCTTTCCTTGCTAAAACTTAACTCTGCTGAAACTTCCCTCTGCTCTCACTGGAGACAGTGATGAAAATTTCAGATGATATTGCCAACTGCTTGGCTTTTTCAGTACCTGTTAGTCCACAACAGGAATTTTGCCTGTGGCCTGTGAGAGGTGACATGTCTGGAAGTGGTCTGCCTTTCCCACATACATATGGAGCCAGCTTAGAATCCAAATGTCACTCAGCATGGAATTTTGTGCAGGAGGAAAGTCCCTTTTCGTGGCATCTTCCTTCCCTGTTTCTATTGAAGTATTAAGAAAGAGGATTGTTTAAATGTCTCAATCATGATAAGTCAATCAAAAAAAACCCCATGCTATTCAGCAAATATGGGAATACATCATTTATTTGCTGATGTCAGGTGTTATGGGGATACCAGCACTGTGTTGTTACCATCATTACAAAACCTCAACTGGGAATAATCAGAGTATCTCACTCTCTATGACAATTTTTTTGGAAGGCAGCTTGTGACAGACTATTTAATGAAGCAGAAAGTGGAGTTAGGTTTGCATTATAGGAGAATACTGAAATGAAATCTCATCCTCAAAAGAAAAAAACCCCTAACTTTCTAGCTCCTGTTCCTCAGATGTCTTCATTTAAATGCAAATAGAAGTTTCATCCACAATGAAATAAAAAAAGCCTCTTTTTTTTTCCCTGGGAAACAATAATGAGGGTAAATTTAAGTCATTTCATTTTTGTAATAGGATAATCCTTTTCAATGCTCATGGTAATATTATGATAAAGGTTGATTTTAAAATTATTATTTTTGAATAGGAGAATGTATTTCTGGCTTTTTTAGAATCAGGAATTCTGAGTTCACTGTAACTCTGCCCAGATGCTGCTCCTGGGGTCAGTAAGTTCAAGGGTCTGATCTGGATTCTGTTGAGCCCAGTGGGCAGATAATCCATATTATTATCTGTAGCTAAATCTTGTTCCACCTACACTTTATTTGGCTGATGAAAACGACAGTATGGTACTTGTGGGATTTCTTTTTGTATTTGTGCACAAGCAGATTTAATGAGCCCAAGTCTGGGTGCATTTATCTAATTTCTTGGCTTTAGTACAGGAGAGGGAGATGACAATTTGTCAAGATGATTTTGAGGTTCTTGACCAAATGTTCTGGTTTATTATCTGTTTTCACTCAGCATCTCACTGATTCTGGGCCAGGCTGTACTAAGGATGTCCAACTGCTGCTGGTGTGGATAAAAGTAAATTAATTTGTCCTCTATATTTACCTGACACTAAAATTCAGTATCTTGTATGTTCTGTGATACACTGATAGGCAGTGAACATGTGATTACAGACCTGATAAACTGCAGTAACTATTACCTGTTAGCATGAGCATCAAATATCTTTATCTGCCACTTCTTGAAACGTGTTACTCAAACCTCATTACATCTTTCCTACCTCTGAGCAGCTTCAAAGTACTTCTGTAAGAAAACCCAAGACAGAAATGTTTCTCTGGTATCTCAGTGGAGTGAAGTCCAGGATAGATAATATGAGTGTTGAAAAGAAGTTACAGCTTGTTGATAAGAGGAATGAGAATTTTATATAACAGTTTAATATTCAGAACTCAAACTATTGTGAGGTTCTATAGCCATGGAAGGTCCAAAGGCAATGGGATGTCACAGCATACAGGGGTACAGCGAGGTCCTTCCAGCAGTCCAGCAAACAATTATTAATTAATAATTGTTTTTATTAATGTATCCTGTGTTTATCAAAACTCAAAGTATTAATGTAGCTACTAATAGATATCAGAACACTTGTTGATACAGCTCCTGAAGAGGAATATATTCCCTGCTGATTTCAAGTGATTGGCCAGACTTTACCCTTATGCCTTTAATCATCTGGGAGTATTTTTCATCTAAGAATAAGCAAATGTCAGCTTTTCAGCCACATACAGATATAATAGAAACAAATGGGAAGATTTTAAAATTGCAAAAGACTGTTTTCTGGAATTGATATTGATGAGTATTAGTAGTATTAGTTCTAATAGCACTACCAGCAGTATGTATAGTGTTTACTTGGTTCAATCAAGCCTTTGTTTCACTTTGAACACGTCTTTCAGGATATTTCATGTTCTTGTCAGTAATTCCTGACTGATTCTTCAAGTAGTTGAGTTCTGTGTCGTGTATTTTGAAGTCCCAGCTCAGCAAGAGGGCAGTAACATGTCTAAGATGGTCGTTGCAATATACTATAGGTATACATTACCTGCATTTTGCTTTTCTTTCTATTGCAAATTTTAACATTGTTAGAGTTTAATTTCCCCATTAAATACGTAGTTTTCCTTTATGAAGCCAGAAGGATTTTCTTTGCAGTGAAAATGAGTGGTTCAATTACCCTCCTACTAATGGATAAAATGTAATTAACATTGTCTTGAGGCTAATTTTCATTTATGCTGCCATTCTGCGTAAGCTGAACATCATTCTCTGGAAAAAGTCAATGTGTCACTTTTATTAGCCCAGTTTGCACTTTAACACCAAGAAAATTAATTCAAGATACATTAATGTACTTAACTTCAAATACAATGAAATGATCTGATGACAGAGGATAATTCTAACGTGTCCTTTATGAAGTCATGCAGTCTGGGTGTGGGTGTGCCTGGTAAATGGGATCCCATTTATGTGTGTGCACTTCGTGAAAAGGAAGAACGTAAAAAGCACTTCCCAGGCAGCTGCTGTTCATAAACTCCTCAAGGTTTGCATCCTTGCACTTGTGAGTGGCAGCCAGAAAACCTGTTTTAGGTGGACTTTCTTCCCATCAGCTGTTATCTTCAAAGGCTACAGCTGTGCAATGGGATGTGAGTTTTCAGGCCTGAGAAATATCAACAGTATCTGTTCCATCCTTGAAGCACAATTGCAGGATCTTTTGCAGCACGTTTTGGGCTGTATTTTAGTGTCTTAGAAGCCTGTAAGGAAAACCACTTCAGAAATACAGGACCAGAGTTTTAGATGACTTTTTCTACTCTGTATGTTTTTAAATATCCAGTCCATGCTGACATGAGTGAGACAGCTGGGACATTTCAGTCAGGTGTTTATTGGGAAGCATTTCCCCACATTTAGGTTGTATTTTCCATTGCTCACTTTAATCCTAAAGCTGCTGCTTATAGTCCTCTCTGGGCCCCTAATCAACACTGTTTTTCCTCCCCTCTATTTAGATCTAGCCTTACAAGACTAGTTCCCTGCCGTGGGAGATGCTGTAATGTAAATACAAATTTCACATCTATTGAGTTACTGTTACAGAGTCTTTGTAGCAATTACTGTGATTGCTGCTGCTGCTGTGACAGTGGTTCATCACGTCCTGAGCCAGCTGTTGGACATGTTTGCCATCAGTGTTTGTTACAATGAGTTAATGAACCTCCCTTCCCCTTCAATCAGTCCAACCTAAGAGCACACTCCCAAAACAGAGTGACACAGCAGACCTCTGAAATCTTGGTCTTCTCCAGGAGTAGCTCCTTGATGCTTGATTTTTTCTTTTTTTGTTCTGATTGCAAAAGTAACAACTTGATTTTTCAGCATGTGTGTGGAAGTCAAGTGTTTTGCTGTTGTTTTTTCAGTTCTCATATATCCCCCATGGACAGGCGTTCAGCATCTGCAAAATTGAAACAATAATAACCCCAGTGATGAAGAGAGACTGAGGTGTGATTATAGTTTTGCTTTGCTCTCTACTGGGAGCACCTTTTTTATAGCAGTAACCTCTCTGTGTAACCCTGTAAAAATAATTGGGATAGGATGAAGGCATGCCAGGTGTGCAGAGGGAGATAAACTCGAATATTACTATATTACGACAGCAGAATCTACTGGTTCTTATAGAAAAACGTGCCTTTAGAAGAGACTGGACATTTCCAGTGAAAACTCAGCAATTTTACTTCAGTTTCCACCAGAGATTGCAGAAGCAGGAGTGAGGAATGTAAGGCAGGTGTCCCAAATGGTCACCTTCCCCAGCCTCTGCATCTGCAGTGCTGAGTACCCTCAATACAAGAGTTACTCTTGTCTCACAGAAAGTGGGTGATTTGGGGTTTTTCCATCCTTTAGATACCCAAGAGCAGAGTTTGCAACTGGATTCTGCAGTATTCAGAGTGAACTTGCAATATGTCTTTGGTTTTGGCATTTAGGAATAGTTCTGCTTCCATCACCTTCCCCTAGGGTGAGAAAACCTTTAACAATCACAAAGGTATCATGAGTGCAAAAACAGCTATGACTGATAAACTTTTCCTTCTCAACATAAGTTCAAGTCCATTTTGCCTTGGATAATTATCACTGTGAACAAGGCTTGGAATCTCCAAGATAAGTTGTCTGTAATTCAGGCCAAGTGATCAGTCCCAGACCAACTGATTGCCTGCTGTAATCAACCCAGGGTCTGCTTTCAGGCTGCTTTATGTAACAGTGAGCTGCAGATGGGTCATCACAGGTTCATCAGAGCAACAACATTAGTAGTTGAATTAAATGTGAAAAGGCCAGGAAGGGGATATCTAATGCAATGCCTTTCTGCAGTTCCTTCTCAGGCTGTGGAGAAGCATAAATGCTTAAGTGGCTTTGTCCTTTCAGTGTGGTCCCTGCCAAGGTTCAGGTGACACCCTCAGTGGCTTGGCAGTGGTAGGTGGAGCTGTGGGAGTCAGCCAGGTGAACCCAGGCTTTCTGGTGATGTCCATATCAGTTTGGAAATCTGTCTTTCCCAGTGTAGAGTGGACATATTTCTGTCAGAGTCATGTTGCAGGGTGTAAACTGACCCACTTTGCTGTCTGTCCCAGCTCACAGTTCTACTCCATTCTGAGGATCCACCAGAGGAGTCAGCTGAGGTCTGAACTCCAGTGTAGCTGAGAATAACAAATAGGAAAGAAAAGAAAGAAAGAAAGAAAAGGCAAAGTAAGACCTACTTGTTCCATCAGAGCAGGGGATTTATGGTATTGACCTTTCACTAGCAGCAGTGAGGGAGAAATGTGAGAAGACATGATCCTGTTTGGAGTAAGGCTGAATCCATAGGGGAAACTCCAGGGAACCCTTAGGTGAGGAAAAGAGGAGCACCTGGTAATGGACACTGGAATCATTCCCAAGGGCAAGACAGGTATCAAATCCTGTGCTCTGTCTGCAAGAATAATGTAATGGAGGAAACGGAATCTCTCTGGCTGGTTTCACTGTGTGGAAATAAAACTTTCTGTAGGTTCAGGAACAGGGAAACTTTCAAAGTGGCACCTGCACCTCGTGGTACCTTCCTGGCAGTGGTAGAAGAGTAACCCACAGACTTGCTGCCATCCAAATGAGTCAGCCAAAAAGGGTAACTTCTTAATTAAATTTAGGCAAAAAGCACAGTAGCCACTAGATACGTGGCGTAGAATGAAGCTCTAACACAGCTGCTTAATTTCAGCCAATTTTTGGTGTTCCCAGCTCTTTAGACTGAGCATGTGTTTTACTGATTTAGGCCCAAGTGCATCAAATATAGGAAAAAAAAAAGAGAAAAAGCACTGACTCCAGAGATAAGACACAGTTTGCACCAAAACAACAGATTTCTTCGTCTTTTCTGAATTTGAATGTATTTAGAAAAAGAAATATGTTCCAAAAGAAATCCCATCGCTATGGCATTAAATATATATAAATATATGTTAGTAACAAGGCTGTAAGAGGCCTGGCTGAAAAAGTGAACATGAAAAGGCACTTTTTTTTTCTGGTCCTGTGTACAGATTATGTTAAGAAACAGTTTCAAAAGGCCGGTTTTTCTGCTCAGGAGGAATGCTCAGCCCACCTGCCCATTACTGCTCTCATTAAATCACTGTGCCCATTCTCAGCATATTTAGGGGTCTGTCAGCATTTCCATTTAATAACCATCACATGTAATACATTTCTTTGTATTGCACAGAGGTTATCAGTGTGCTGGGGTCACTATTGTATTTTACAATATATTTAAGAAACAACAGGATTTTAGATGTGATAGATTTGTCTGAGATGCTGGATTAGCATTCCAAATACTTTTTTTTTTGTGTGTGTGCTAACCTCTTGGGTAAACCCTGATTATTTAAAAGTAAAAAGCTCTCAGCAATAGATGACATTGCTAATTAAAACAGTCACAAATGAAAAAATAATGTACATGCTGTAAGCTAACCAAAACAATTTGCCTGTGTAAAGGGACCATTACAGCAATCAGAGGTAGATTAACTATGGGGAGGAGCAGGGGGAAACACGGACTCTGTAGCAACATTTACTAACTAGGAGCCAAAACTCATTTATTAAACAGGGTGTATAGACTCAGTCTTTCTGTTATCTGATGTTGTGCTTTATTAGTGTACATTATGGGTATGTTGCATAATTTCATAATAGAATTCACAAAAAATTGCATTCTATTTTCCTATTAGGAAGAAAAGAAAAACAGAAGTATTTTGAGTAAGACTCAAAATAAATTTATTATCTTTGAACACCAAAATTCTGCTATGTGCTTTCAAGAAGCTGAATCATTTTGAAGCAGCCCTTCAAGCTGAAGTTTTAAAATTATCTGTTAAGTGGACAGAGTAGTATCCCACACTATTTTATGTCAGCCTCAGGACTGTTCTGTTCATTACTTATTCTGATGCATTACTGATTAGAAAACAATCATCATAATCACTGAGGCACCAACAAAGTGTTTGAATATCTCACCCTCAGTTTCTTCCTGTTTAGGGTTTGTTGGTTTTTTTGTAAGCATGTTTTAGACATCTCATTTAATCTGCAGCTTGAACACAAAACGTACTTCCTGCATTACCTGGGAGCCAGAGCCACGAGGTATCAGTGTCAGTACAGTTTGAAGTCCTGCCATGTGAGCTAGAAGGTTTCTTCCCTCTGACTGTGATCTCCTTAATAAAGATTTTCTCCTGATTCCAGGGAAAATATGACCAGTGCTGACAAGGGAAATCAGAATGCTTTCTCCCTCCCGGGAGACTCAGAGTTCTGCTGCTCATGGTTTATATGACACTGTTAAACAAACAGTGTAGCACAAGCCCTGCTTTGGCTCTGTGCTAAATCAGCTAAAGTGACACCTGATGGATCAGCATCTTCCAGCTCCATCCATGGGATTGCCTGGGAAGGGCAGGACACCCCTGAGCAGGGAATCCAGCCCCCCCAGCTCCTGCTGCTCTCACTGCACAGGGCAGGAATCTTGTATCCAAAGGCTCATTCTGGCCAAGCTTCAGTTTTTTAATTTCTTTCCCACTGCACAGACATCCTCTTCTGTTCAGCACCTCTTTGCCCACTTCTTAACCTGTGCTTCTGTGAGTGCCCCCTTTTAAGCACAAGCCAAAAGGCCACAGGAATAAAAGCAGAGCCAGGAGCTTTAGTACTGGATTCCCCTCCAGTTCAAAACACTTTTCCACCAAGTAGCAAGGCCAACATTGACACCTCGGTGTTTCAAAACTGAAGTTGTATTCTTCACACTGTTCTGGATATTAAGAATTGTTTAGAGATAAGAGGGGAAAAAAATGTTATTGAATTCTATCCATCCTAATGTAGTTTCAGAGCAAATCCCTCCATGTCATGTAAGCAGAGCATTAAAGGGAACAGCACTCAAGATGATGCTGTAAAATGTGCTTTAATACCACAATCATTTATTATGCTCATGTTGTATCTTTCATAATCATAATAAATTTGAAAGCAAGTGTTTATGTAACATAAACCTGGCTTAAGGCAGACTTTAGAGTTGAGAAAGCTCCAAAAGCTGTTCTGACTCTCTCACAGGCACTTAAAAATCTTAAATTCTCAGTGTAGGATTTATTTCAGTAAAATCTCTTCCTTTTCCTCCATTTTCTCTGCCTGGTTGACAGTCCTTCCCTGAGGTGGATGAGACATGGATATTTCTTTGTGTTGAAGCTTTGCTCTTTGACCTCTCTGAAAGCCTCAGGTTCCACCCAAAAATCCCAGAGTACCCAGCAGCCTTCAGTCCAACGTCTCTGGAGGTCTGAGGGGGATTTTGTTGGCTTGGCTTTAACAGGCTCTATCTGTGGAAGGCTTTAATAGTTCTGTGTCTGCTCAGCAGGGCCTGCACTGAGACCAGATGGACATTCCCAGGGCCTCAGATGGTGGGAGCCCTTTTATAATACAGATTGCATTTGGCCAGAAGGAGAAAAATGTATGAGGAGCCTCTTGATATCGCCACAGGGACCCATCTTTCCCATCTTGGTTTCCCTTTTTCCATGCATGCAGGAGCCACTTCTGTTCCTTCGCTTCCACAGCTTCAAACAGTGCCTTGCTCACATCCAAAGCCAAAATCTGTCACTCTTGACACTGAAGTGTCTTTGCTGTTTAATTTTGAGGGCAGGCCACAGGAGAGGAGTTGGATATGCAGAGACACTGCACGAGGCATTAGGGAAGGTTAGGTGCTGGTGTGAAGTTGACTGTCTGAGGCAGGATTCAAGCTCCTGTTGAGTTTGAAGAGCTTCCCCTCTGGAGATCCAGGGAAGGAGACCGAATTCTTCCTTGCCATCATTACAAGATGAGTCAAGTCCTTCACCCAGCTGTGAATGTGAATTGCAGGTGTCTCCTGAGCTGACCTATATGTGACATAAGTCTGTTGGTGCTGCTGTTAGAGGACACAGCTGTAGTTTTTAGCACAGGAGATCTATAGTGTGGTAGCAGCTTTTTGGTTATTATGGTGACACTCACACACGTTCCTCCAAGAGTTTAGGAAATAACTGAAAGCAAAGTTTATCCCAGAACACATTGTAACTGGGGAGTGTGAAAAAATTCTCTGCCCAGTCAATCCATTTGTCATATTCACAATACTCTGGTCCTTATTCTGGCAAGGCAGCCTACCTAGAAACACTGGTAGGAGTGAAAATGTCCTCTGAGATCAGGACTACAATCTACAGAACACTTTGGATTAGAAAGGAGCTGTATAAATTTAAAAATTCATGTGCTGCTTCCAACTCCCACTTGCTTCAGCAAGATTCTTCTGATGTTGGAGAGAAGTGAGGACAGAGAAATTTCCCATGTCACATATTTGAGCCCTGATGCTGAAAGAACATGTCACCATAAAGCTATATTGACACTTAGCAAACCCCCTGCCTCTCCCATATCAAGTCTTGTTCAGCTGACTGGCAATGGATGATATTTTGTATAATGAGGCATGATCTATCCCAAGTATTTAGCATAATGGAGGAACAATAAATCATTCTGGAGCTGTCAGCATAAGATTTGGATGCTTTACTTTACGTAAGTAAACAGGGCCTCATTATACCCAGGAGTTTGTGTGAAATCAGGAGGCAGGAATTGTATTATTGTGTTTCCAATGGTTGATAATTATTTTAAACCATTGGAGTGAATAGGTTGTAATTCATTTGTACCTCCCTTTTGTCTGCTGTTGAAGAAGACTTGAGAAACAGCCGTACTTGTAAGCACTGCTGTGTGCCTGGCACTGATAAATGTATCAAACTCTAACATGACTTTATCTAGGAAACAGATTTTGATAGCTTGCTAGGATTTAGGTCATTGGATAATTCAGTGCAAACTGCAAATCTTAATGCTATTGACAGAAGACAGAGCACAAATAGGCAGCACTTTCTGTAAATCCCAGACCTGTAAGTAGCTCTCTTTTCACAGATTCATAGTAAATGTCCTTGGAAGCTATTCAGAAAAATGAACACCCTGGGTCTAGATTGACAGGTTGGCTTTTCAGATTCATTGCATCCATGTTTGCCCCATAACACACGTTGTAAAAGATCTGCTTTATAATGGAACGTGAATTTGTGCAGAGTACAAAATGTTAGGATACACAAACTTTCTAGGATGCAGATCTAACATCCTCCACTATACGAGGAGAACCCCTCTGAAATACTGAGGTCACATGGCTACCAGACTGATTTATCTGGGACTGGAGTAAGTTTCTCCTTCTCATCTTTTCCAGTGTTAAAATCCTAAACTGAGAGACCGAGATGTGCCTCCGAAACCCAGAAGGCTGGTTTGTGTGAGGAAAAGAAAGGAGACAAAGGAATTTGGAACATCAAAAGGAAGGGTAACATTAGGTGAAAGGTTACCTGGTTTTCTGACAATATTCTTAGTTTTTGTTTAGGTTTAATTAAAACAAAATCAACAACAAACTGCCCTTCAAACACAGAATAAACCAGCTATGTCCATTTTCTGAATAATGACTTTTTGGGCTTTTCCTTCAGAAGCTGGTCATCTTCTCCATGCTAGGAATGAATGTGAAATGATGTGTATGATTCCAAAGTTTCTTTTCTTTTTTTAAAAAAAAATCATGTCTAGTCTAGCATGAAACACTCTATGACAATAGAGAAGTAACATATGTCACACCTAAAAGAGAGAGGAGACTGAGTGACAGACAGTGGTTGTGCTCAGATTGATCTAAATCCTGGTTTCTGACATGCTTTAGTTGACACTCATCTAATTCAGCTGTGTAACATAGAGGGAAAAAAGTCTCTGTCAACCTCAGCACCTACTCCACCAGCTGGAAAAATTCCCAACAGAGACGTTACGTGTTTTGTCACTAAAACACATCCCTTGGGCCTTTGTGTCATTTTAATGAAAATCAAGAAAATGAACACCATCGTTTGACTTCTGGAGATGGGATTTAAAAGCTGTGGATTTGCAAAGCATTATTCTCTTACCTTAGCAGAGGAAGGAGACTGTACACATGGAGAAAAGTCCCCTTAGTGTGCATTATCTCTAGGGAAGTTACCTTCAGAAGTGGGTATGTGTTTCTCGTGGAATTAACAAATTTTGAGGTTCATTGTGAGAATTGCTCTTTACCTCTGTTCTCCCCAAAGTAAGGAGCTCTGAAAATCCTACTTTTCCAGTTTGGAAAGTCCATCCTTGGAATTTTAACTTCAGAATGACTAACCTGAATGAGGGTAGATTTAAATTAGATATTAGGAAGAAATTCTTCCCTGTGAGGGGGGTGAGGCCCTGGCACAGGTTGCCCAGAGAAGCTGTGGCTGCTCCATCCCTGGAAGTGTCCAAGGGCAGGCTGGGGGGGCTTGGAGCAACCTGGGATAGTGGGAGGTGTCCCTGCCCATGGCAGTGGGATGGAACTGGATGATCTTTAAGGTCTCTTCCAACCCAAACTGTTCTGTGATTCTGTGAAACAGGATTCTGAACGTACAAAGGTGAGAAAGCACATTTGGGGGCTTTGACTTTTTCAGCACTCAGAGCAGCATCTGGGATAGAAACACAGTGAGCCAAGCACATCTTCAGGCACAGTCTGCTGGTTGAGAGCCTGTAAGTTTGTTCCAACAGCATCCAGCAAACCAGACCAGCAAAGCATGAAGGAGCTTTTCCTTCCCTTCTGCCTCTCCTTCCAACATTACTCAGAAAGCGCTGCTTCCAGGCAAATGCACCCAACACCTTTCTTAAAAACATGTGAAAATAATAATATTTGTTTTAAAAAAAAAAAAAGGCTAAGATGCCAGGACTTTCAAATTGTTGTCAATTAGAGTAACAATAGTTTATACTGTCATACTGGGATTCTGTGCACAGAACTGCTCTCTGAAGTTTTAATGTAACTTTTAGCATAACTTTGTGTTCAGTTCCAGCAGTTACACATCTGGGTGTTATAGGAATTGCTATAATATTTTGACAGATGGAGAAATCTGGGCATGTAAGTGCTGGTATTAATCATTTTGTCAGATTTAAAATTGATTAATATATATTTTTGCTTATTCTGGGATAGGGGAAGTTTCCTGATCTGAGATGCATATTTCAAAACTGTTCATTTCACGGGAACAATCAGGATAAGATTAGTAGGAGTGTAATGTATATATTATCTGTAATAGCTGTACCTGTTGTGATCAAAGGCAGAACTTTTCAATATGCAGTTGCATAGTATCATGATACTGTGATCAAGAACTGCAAGAATCTCATCAGGTCTGTATAGGCAGGGTGATGACAAATTGTTTAGAGAAATTAATAGCGTGATCTTAATTTTTTTAGGTTTTTACCATGAGTCTGCTTGACCTTTTCATCTTCAAATGATGTCATTTCATTTTCTGAGATTCTTGATCAGTCATCACTTACTTAGAGCTTGAAGGCAAAGTTCAGGTGTCACCTCTTGGTCAGGTGTAACTATGGTAACAAGCCAAGAATTAAGGTTTGTGGTCTTCCAATGCACATTTTGCCTGGGGTTAATAATGACCCAAATATTGGCAGCACTTAATATCCCCGAGCAATTACAGAAGGAATTGAAGAAAAATTAAGGAAAATGAATGAGGATATTGATATTGGTAATTCTGGACACCAGAGACCAGCTAGGAAGGAAATTAAGTTCTGTGATACATGAGAAAGGCAGAAGTTCAAATTCCACTCTCCGTTTTCTTTTTTGAAGGTCAAAAACGGCCCCATTTCACCCTCTGTCGAGCAAGGACAAAGGCTGGGCAATCATGAACCGAGCCTGGAGATGGGAATGTGCTGAGCTGGTGGGGAGCACTGCAGAGGACATCTCAGTTCTCAGGTGTTTTTTCCAACTTCTCTGCAAGCTGCTCTTCCGAGGCAGCTTAAACTGATTTAATGGCTTAATGCATCCGTGGCCACCTTGGTGAGGAATCTCCATCCCACCCTGTCTGATGGCTCAGCACTCACCAGACCCAAAGCTGAGCCATTTCAGCTACATCAGCTCAGCCAAGAAATGCTCTTCACTCTCTGCTGGCTTAGCAGGACCAACTGGTCACAGAGGAGCTGAGAAGCAGGACTGAGGGAGGGCTGTGGCAGCCGGAGTGTGCATTCCTCAGGGAAGGGCTGTTGTGTTCCTTTTTCAGTCAGGGTGTAAAACTGTGATCCTGCTTGCTTCTGCAGGAGAAAGTGCTCCCCTGCCATCCATCTTTGGCTTATATTTCTGCTTTTCCTGGCGGGGATATCAGATCCCACAGCTTCTCATCTAAATCACAAATCATGAGGTTTTAATCCCCCCCATCCTCTGAACTGCCATGGACCTGAAGTGATGTTTTGGCAGCAGGCTGGGGCTGGAGTCAGGGGTGAAATGGCCCATCTAACCTCTGGCATGACATTGCTCCACTGCCACTGCAGCATGTGGAGATGTTTTGTGGGATTCTTTCCACTTCCAGAGGTGTCCATTTGCATTGTGAGCATTCCCTCCTCTCTGAACAGCACACCCTGAGAGGACCTTAAATGCACTGCAGCTCGATCTGACACAGAGTTCTGGTAGGATGTTACCAGTATTAGTAGACTTTAAATGTTTTTTCCCTCTGACTTAATTCGAAATAGATTATATCTCTTTCTTGCAAATGAGCTTCTGCTGCTGATCTTGGCTTTCGCTTTGGTCTGGGTAGGTAGCTTAGCAAACCACCTTTGCTCTCAAGCTGCTGTGCATCTCCTGTAGTCTTTAGCAACCATAAATATGTCTGTTCCTGCTTAAAGTCTCTGCACATCACACACATGTGGCCTGGTGATGAATATGGATTAAATTGTTGTAAGTATTACTCCTCTGATTGCAATTTCTGGTCCTCCTCATGAAATGGTCTGTCTGTTTTGTTTGTGTTATCAATGGGAACGCTTTGAAAATTGCTCTGGTGCTGAGGAGAGCAGGAGGAAAACATTGCTTCATGGTGAGCATTTTGAAAGAGTGTTTACACCCAGAGCATCAAATTAATTTCCCCAAAGAACAGGTTAAGCTGATCAAACCAAAAATGATCATTGGTTTTGCACATATTTGAATACAAATAATTTAATTTCAAAAAGTCTGTTAAACGCAGCATCTCGTGGTCATTTCCATATTTCCTCAAGCACCACATAATTATTTTCTTAAACTCCATTTTCTTGGTTTTGTTTAACCATGGAATGAGTTGTAGCATCCTTTTCTGTGGGATGCAGGCAGGTGCAGAGGCAACTCAGTGGGCAGAATAAGGGCACAGCTTGAGACCTGAAGTTCCTGATCTTAGTTCACTGAGGTGCCAAGCAGTGGAGGTGGAGCAGCAGCACATCATTCTTGTTGTTTGCATTTTTTATGTTTTTTTCTGCAAAGCTCGCTGAACTCCTCCGAGAATCCTAATGGAAAATAGTTGAAAGCTTGAAAATATCTAGAAATTCTGCCAGGCCCTTATGCATTCTCAGGAATTCTTTAGCATTTGTGAGAATTGACAATCACCAGCACTCACGTACTTAGTTTTTCATATATATGTATTTTTTAGATGTATTACATCCCACCCTTCATCCAAACCATGATTTTAAGGGAGTTTGTAAGGACTGTCACTATCCTCTCTCCATAGACAAATGTGACTCTAATTACAAGGAATTTAAAGTAGAAAAAACTGACATTTTCAAAGCAAGGATGAAGTTCTGATGGGAATGGTTGAAGTGTGACACCCAAAATGGTATCCAGACTCTGAATTAGGAGGAGCCTGATCACTGAAACTGCTCAGCACACAGTTCCCAGGCAGCTCACTTGTGTTGAATTTTAATGGAGCAAATTCTCTTAATTACATCTGTCAATATGGATTTGGGTGAGCAAAGGCACACGAGTTTGAAAATGTTGTGCTTTGGCTTTTCTAACAACCTGGTCTAATGGAAAGTGTCCCTGCCCATGGCAGGGGGCTGGAAGGAGATGATCTTTAGGGTCACTTCCAACCCCAACCATTATAGGATTCTATGATATGACTCTGTGTGAATTGAGATGAGGTGGTGAGAGAGCAGTAGGATTAAGAAAATGGAGTTGCTTAGCAGACAGCAGTGTTCAGGACACCAAAGACAATATTTGTGTAGATAATTATGTAGAATAAATAAGCCTCATATGGAATCTGTTCACACAGTTACGGAAAAGGAGATTTTAATTTCTGAGCGTAGAGTTTAATGTGAACAGAATCTCTAAACAAGAGAGTTGACACTGTTAACAAAGGTAATATTAGATTTGAATGAGAAACTTTGTATGGTTAATTAAAAATCAAAGCCACAGTTATAACAGAAGTAATTATCCAGGAGTATTAAATCAGCTGCAAGTCCAAGCCCATAAAAGAATTAATCAGGAATAATTTAATATTTGATATTGAAGGCTTATATTTTCTACTAATGCCCAAATCCATTCCATTAAACAATACTATTCTTCAGGTCTGTCTGCAGAATGAGTCCCTGAAAGCAGGATAGTAGAGGAACAATTCAATGGGAAGAAGTTTTAATTCTGCCTTTAAACTACAGTTAGAACAACTAGAGTCCTGTTTCTGCCTCGAGAATCCCTCTGGCTGATGCCAAAGGTTGTTCTGATCCACTTCTCCATGTGGCTGAGAGCAGATGCCACAGGAATAATATAGGAGCAAAGGGAGCTGCTTTCAGGTTGTGTAACTCAGCATGTTTGTGATCTAGGAGTGTGATCTAGTTCTTTTTTTCCTTTCATTTATTTAGTTTCTCTTTAAATTGCAATGGAGGTCAATCCATGCAAACATTTCTGCCTTTTGTGGCCTTGAATTTCATGATTCAACAACATTACATGGAAAAACGTAGTCTTCTCTTTGTTTTGAGCCCTGCCATCTGATATTTTTCCCTTTTCTATTGTGATGGGAGGCTGTGAATCTCTGGGCTTGGTTCCCTTTCACCAGACCACTGATCATCCCATGGATCTCTTTTGTAGCCTCTCTCACTCTTTTTTTTTTTTTTTTTTTTTTGCATCACCTTTTTGGCCCTTTTGGGGCCCTTCTCAGTTGTCCTAGACATGAACAGGAAATAGTTAAAGGAGGTTGGAGAGGGAAAGCCAAAAGGATGATTTGCTTTTTCTGAAGGGGGAGTTGAAATGCTGGAGACATTGAGGGAAATTCCTAGAGTGGAAAGCAGAAAGACATTAAAAAAGCACTCGGTCATGGGGGGATTGTGGTTGCCATCTAACCACTCATAAGTTACCAACTCAGCTCAAAGTGGATCTCACTGAAGTCAGTGCAAACCATCACAGTGACTCTGATTCTCGAAAACAGGGGGGTTTGTTGAGCAAAAGTGTTCTTTTGTCGGGGTAGATCAGGGAGGTTGTGCAGCTTTTGGCTGCAGGGCCCCTGGCTTGTAGTAAATCTTGAGCGAACAGGAAAACCTAACCAAATAAAAGCAAGAGTCAGATTATGTGGGCCCAGCGTGCCTGGCAGCATCTTGAAGAAGAACCAGGCTTTTATTGCTGTCATCCAAAGATTCTCGTCTCCTTTTTTACCCCGATAAATAAGCTTGTCACGCACCGGGGCCAAGCCCACTGCAACCATTTATCAGCTGGGCTCCTGCTGAGCAGATGTCTGGAGGCACTTTGGATGGCTGGTAACAGGGTGATAAATGGTCACACCAGGTTCAACGTCTGGAGGCAGTTCTTTATCAGATCAAGTGCTTTATAAACTATCCATAAAAGGCTCCTTACCTTCCCCTTCCTTCCTCACTGTAAACTTACCTCTGAACAAGCTATCTGGAAAAAAACCTCATTCTTCAGGCATTTCTTGATTTTCAGAATTTACCAAAAAATGAAAAAAAGTGAAAAGAAAAAAAAAAAGAAAAAGAAGACCTTGAGGTACTTTCAGTTGGATTTGGTTAAGCTTGTGGACTGTGATATCACAGTAACACAGGTGATCTCTTGGCCATCAGGTTTACTCTCATTAAAACAAGTGAGAAGTTTGCTGTTGAAGCCATCAGGTGCAGAATGAGTCCCAATCCTTTCTGGATGTCTGACCTTGGAAACAGCCTCCTGTGTAGTCATCCAGCACTGCAAATAACAGCATTTATTGTCAGGGTGAGTGGTGCAACCTAGAACTGTTTGATTTCTCAACTTCATAATCACTGTAGAGTGATTGGTTCTTAACATAGTGCTTTGTTTATGTGATCTTTTTTTCTAATATTTAAAATGAGAAGAAACTGGAGGAAGAAAGTCTTGTTACTCTTGCACTGACATCAAAAGAATTATTGGATGCACATCTCTGCACACATGAGATTAGGAAAATACTTCAGATGTCCTGGGTACAAAATATGTAATTTGATGTCAAGTCCAGATTTATTTCCTTGAGGACATTGGACTGATACTAACACAAGTTCTCTACCAATCATTCCAGAAGGATTAGACACCAAACAATAGTCACAGAATGTACAATGTAGTCTTAAAGGCATTGAATCTGCAGCATGCATGTTCCCCAGGATATTATTACAAGATTCTTCATGTCTTTTTTCTAATGGCTTTTTGGATTCCCTGCTTTCAGCCTGCCACAACCAGCTTTACAAGTGTCCAACCGTTCTTTTTCTCTGTTATTAATCTTTTTTTTTCCTATTGTAGAGCACTTCTGATCGTTCTTCTGTCTGTCTAACTGCCTCTTAAGTTTATTGCTTTTCTGTGGTGCTGTTAGGGATTTTATTTCCCACTTGGTATTACTTTTTAACTACTCATGTAAATCTATATCAGTTCGGATTCATGCAGAAAAAACAATTTGTCACAAATCTGTAAAGGCTAAATGATCAAAGCAGAGCTTGTGGGCTCACTGCTTTTTTTCTCAGCCTACTTGTAGACTCAAAAATATTTCATCTCCATTCAGATTCTTATACTGCCCTGTGCTATAGCTTTTATAGAGGGGAGTCAAATGTAGGGGTCACTTTCTTGGCATATCTGCAAGATCAGCAAAGTTGCACCCATTTATATCTCAATGGACCTGGCAGTAGTTGTCACTGGCTAATCACACAGAAGAAGTTGTAAGTAAGTAGACAGGTACAAAAAATACCTTTATGGGCATGGAATTTGTAACCAGGGCAATTGTTAAAAGTAAAAATTTGTTTGCTGTGTTCTATGAAACAAAAAAAAAACCAAATTGTAATTTTCATCCCAAACCCAAAAGCAAAGAGCTGAAGTTTTTGACTCCACAGATGGCAGTGTTATAACCAAAGGTACATGGGGATAAATGGCAGTTTTGTGCCCAGAAATACGGTGTTAATGCCCTTCTCAACACGTGTGACACAGAGAATGGATGTGTTTACCCACAGGAGGGCACAGCCTCTGCAGCCACTGCAGGCAGGGCCCAGCGTCCTCAGCCAGTCACTGTCATGGATTTTTTTTCTAAGGACATTCTGTGACCCAAATTCTCTCCTGGGCATCGTGGTGTCCTCACGAAGGTCATGGTCACATGTCTCAGAGCAGACTTTGGCCCCATTTGCCATATGGGAGCTGGAACATCATCTTTTTTTCTGAATGTCCCTTTTGTTTATTTTTGTGTTTCTGTTTAAAGCTCAAATGAGGAGCTAATTACGAGCCCAGCAGAGCCCTTGGCTGCAGGCTTCCCCGCTGCTCTGCCGTTAGTCTGCTCATGAATGAATTGTTGGGTTTCAGGCAGGTTTCCAGGGCCCCTGTGATGGTCCCAATTTAGCTCAGGCTGCTTATTGCTTGACATTCCTAAATATGAATGTGCTATGAAAACCACCAGGCCAATCTGGAAGGAAATTTTGGAACGAGCAACTTAGTCACTTCTCCTCTGCACAGTGACCTGGAGTCCTTCTTTCTTTACAAACCTCTTTCTTCTCTTTAGAAATGTGAAAAAACAGTTTTGTCCTTGCATTCTGGCTCTGCCACAGGAGTTTACATTTATTGCCCCATTTGGGCAGATTTTGTCCTTGCAAATCTGCTTTTTTTCTCGCTGTCACTGCCTCATTTTCTCCTTGTCTTCCCGCCACGCTTGGTACATCATCTGTGTTGCTATCAGGATTTTCCATGTGCAGCAGAGGAAATGGGATGGCAGAGCTCCAGGGATTGCTGCTGGCTTTGCCAGTGGCTCTCTGTGGAGGCTCGGGCAGCAATCCTAACCTCACTGCTTCTCTGCTTTCCCCTCTGGAAAACTGCAAGGGAGACAGCAGAGCTTCTAAAATGATGTGGAAATCAAGTCAGAGTTGATGAATGTGTTGTTAAACGGGCTTGATGATCTTAGAGGTCTTTTCCAACCTTTATGATCCTATGTGCACCTTGATTTACCTGTTTAACTAACAGGTCTTGCTTAACCTCAGAGCTTTAAACCAAAGATGTGAGAGATGGGAGGAGAGGAACAAGCAAGTCTGTTGGAGATTTGCATCCTGTAATCACTGTGGCAGAGTTGAATTTTAAAGAGAGTTGTGAAGTCATCAGCTCTGCAGGTGCCACGGGTAAAAAGCACGGATGTGCTGGTGAAAGAGCTGGCTGGAAGACATTAAAAGCTTGGAAAATTGTAGGAGATAACCGAGCATCTCGGGAGGATGGGGCGAAACCATCCCGGACTTTGAGGTGAAAATGAGGCAGTTGTGCTGTGTGCCCGGGTTGTGGAGCTCCTCGAGCCCAAATTCCCTGAGCAGATGCTGCGTGTGGTGCTTGGCAGAGGAGCAGGGGAGCTCTCTGAGGATATCTGTGATAAAAAAAGCTGCATCTGCGCCTCTGCCCACAGCGCCCGGGCCTCTGAGAGGTCACTGGGAACATGTGGCACAAGGAAACATGAGTCACCGAGGCAGACCCGCGGTGATAGATTGGTATGGAAATTAATTGAATGTTTCACAGCGGGGCTTCAAAGTAAAAACAAAGCCGTGTAAAGCACTGGCAGACAGACCTCAGCAGATGCACATGTTACAAGTTGATACTTGTCTGTGTTTTCAGGTGTGAATTTGTTGGTAAAACAATATAGAAAACTCTAAACTTAGAAAATAAAACATTTTGTTTCAGCTGTTTTGCATTTCTCAGAGGGCTCTGATGGGGCCTGATTCCCACACAGTCCAAGCCTGGGGACTTTTACAGGAAGCCTGTTCCCCAGGAACATAAAGGCACATCATATATACCTCTGTGATTCTATGATTCTCTGATACGTAGAATGTAGGAAATACGTTTCTAAGGAAGTTAATACAGCTGCTGTGATCATTGACTCGTTTACGTGTTCCTAATCTATAGTATCAATAGTTCTGGTCTGTGCAGAAATAGGCTTCATCCCACGTGTGATTATGTGGGAGGGAGAGGACAGAAAATGGAGTGTGAGAGCAGGGAGGGCTCTGCCATAGCAGCAGCCTCGGTCTCCAGCTGTGCCCAGCACCCAGTGCAGCATTTGCTACATTTACTGCATTAAAGTCCTGTATCCTTCAGCACAGTGGACAGTACTTTCCCTGTGCATTCTTTAGTCAGCAGTTAACCTTCCCTAGAGAAACTGTGAGTCCCTGTCCTTCCCTGTCCCCTCTCTTTGTTCTCTGCCTCAGAATCCTTCCCTCTCCCCATCTCCCATCCTTCCCCAGCCTCAGCTCTCTTCCAGCTTGTCACTTGCTGGCTGTGACAGTGCAGAAATGTGCTTGTGGCCAGGGCAGACGGGGCTGGGGGTGCCCTGTGGCTCAGAGCCCTGTGTGCCCCTGCCCTCACCCAGCCCGGGGCAGAGGGGCCGCAGGAGGGGAGGGCAGCAGAGCGTGCAGGCAGGGCAGTGTGGGGATCTCAGTGCTGTCTGGCCCTGGGAAGCAGAGAATGACAAAATAAAACCTGTCAAATTTCTCTGCTGGATATTTCTGCCTCCCAAGGGCTGCTCTGCTCCCATCCTCGTTGGCCAGACCCCAAGGAGCCGTGTGGCAGACGGGGAAAGGGTTCCCCTTGTGTTCCCTCCAGAGCACATGAGGTTAGCACAGGGTGGAGGATGGGAGGGATTCATGTGGCCTGGGAATGACACCAGCAATCTGTGAAAAAAGAGAATTAAAAAACCCCATATTAAACAAGGCTAATGATTGGTTTTGGGATTTTTAGTGTTTTCCTCTGTGCAGGCGAAGCTGTTTCAGTGACCCCCACCATGCTGGCTCTGCTACACATCACACCAAATATTTACTCTGCTGAACGGCAGTGCCAGAGCCTCGATGGCATCTTTGCTTTGAAGTGATGTTTTGTTGCTGGAAATCCCTACATAGCATCTCATATTCCACCCCTTACAGAGCTCCAAAAAACCCCCTGCAGGCACCAAACCTCCGCATTAGGCTCCCGAACCGCAGGCCTGAGAATCAAAAGAGCCTTCCCGCTGGCACATCAATCCAGGAGCTGAGACACTGACCCCATGTGTGAAATTGGGATTGGGTTCAGCTAATTCTGCATGACATGTCCCTACCAGTCTCCCCAGTCCCAGCAATTGAGCGGCATCAGACACAGCGTATCCGTGCACCTCAGGCCACATCTCCCAGCTCTGCTCCTCTGAAAGGTCTCCTTTGGCTGTCAGATGTGCCTTTCCCTCCTGAGACGGTGGCTGGGAGTGCTGGCAGCCTTCCTAGGGAAAGCCGAGAAGGAATCTTCCCCAAGTTTGTTTGTTTGTTTGTTTGCTTGCTTGCTTTTAGCAGCAAACCTTGTTGATTATCAGCTAAAGCAGTCTGTCTGGAGACCAAAATCAAGTATGCACACACAGCTTCATGGAGTTACAGTTTGGAGCCTGTGAATTAATTAGCAATTTCTCTGAAGAGCCCCAGCCTGACAATTCACAGCCTCCCTAGCTCTGACTTTGATAAACAGTGAACGTACATGACAGCTTCCCGGGATCGTGGTAGCCTACTTAGCACTGCAAGCCACCCAAACACCAAAGGACAGCTTGCCAGGAGTATGCTAACACAATTCCTAAACGTTAGACATCAAAAGGACTTTGTCTTTTTAAACCTGAGACAAATTAAATTTACATTGCCTCTACAGCTTAAAAAAAACCTAGTGAACTCCCATGGGAGGATTTGACTCCTCAGCTGTCGGAGTGTAAGGGAGATCCAGTATGGCTTGTGTAGCTTCCTGGGAATGCTACAGACTGACCTGTTGCTAAATAGTTCATTACTCTCTCTAGATAGTTTGCCTGTGTGCTGCCTGCTCCCAGAAATACAGAAAATGCAGGCTAAAAATGACATCCTTCTGCTCTGTGCAGTCACTGTGGGAGACCTTAAATCCTTGGGTGCCTTTATCCCAGCAGCAGAGCTGTAAATACCAGTGAGCACCAAAAAAGGAGGTGATGTCCTTCACCCTGACTTTGTTCTTTGCATTTGTTGTGTACTTGCCGTGTTTCACCTTCAGGAAGAATGTTACCTATTGTAAGCTGGTCCAGCAGCTTGACCTCGGGTCTGAACCGTGGGCTGGGCATTGTACAAACACAAAACAAAACAGAAAAAATCCCTGTTTCGAGCCGTTCCATTTGAGATACAGGAGACAGACAAAGGTAAGGAAAAGGGACACAACAGGCAAAGATGTTTTTCTCTCCCTCGGAGTGAGATTATTTATTTTCTAAGGGTTTTTTTTTCATCGCTTAAAGTTGTGGAATTGAATCCTGCAATCACTGCAATCCTGCAGTGTCCACAGCCCAGGATTGCCCATTATAGCAACACACACATGAAACAAGGGAATTTATCAGCCTGAACAGTGGCCTCACTTCACCAAGGCAGGTACAGTAGCACCTGAGACACATTTCTTTCCTTCTGGAGCTTTTTACTGAACATCACGGACTGTGTAATGATAGACCTCTCACTGCTGGCCATCTTCTAATGATCCCCCTTTTCCTTTGCAACTCCTGCCTCTTATTTTGCTCCTTCTCTCTCTATTTACTACACACAGCACTGTCTTATATATTTAGCTTTTCTTCCTCACCCTCTCCTCCAACTTTAGCAGTGAAAGATTCTATCTATGCAGAGATGAAAGTTCGTTAGCAAGAATATAAAATAGCTGAAAGGCTTTGCAAAAGTTAAGTCTGAGATTAAATATAATTAGGTATTTTTCCTGAATGCCTCGTGTGTGACAGTAGGAGGGACACACAGTCTCTCTGATTGTCCCATGTTGCTTTTTCCCCACAGCACAATCCAGCAATTGGCTGTTCCGTGGTTTTTGACTGGAAAATTGTGATTGCTGGGCTTTGTATGCATGTGGGGCTTTGTTTCACTGCTCATCCTTGCCAAATCTGCTCTCTCCATAAGCACTGGTTGTGCCCCAGTGGAGGAGGAGTGAGAGCGTGGCTGGAGATGAGTCACCCCCACTACATGGAGTCTAAATTATTCAAGGAATCACAGACTGAAAAAGAAAGGATGAAAAATATATTCAAACATTGATTCTGCTACCCACTTCATTCTAAACAACGGGTTTGCAATCACATTTTGCCATTAAAAAAAATCCATTTTCCCCTCTCCAGAGGCTCTGTGGAAGACTGGGAGAGTCAGCAGGTAGATCCATCCAGAGAAACCTGCATTTGGCTTTCTGTGGATGCTCCTCTTTAACCCTGTGTCAGCACATCTGACTGTGGAGCTCTCTTGCCTGTACTGAGGAAAAAAGGAAGCTGATTAAGTAGCAAATGCTTGAATTAAACATGATTAATTTGCTTATATCCCAGTGACTTCAGGTTTCATTCGGTGTGATGAAAGGGGCACACATTAAACCAAACAGTTAACCTTGAAGTTCATGTCAGTCTTTTCACATTTTCACATTCAGTTTTCACCATCATTTCTCATACTTTCAGTGTTTCAGCTTGTACTTACAACTCTCCTATTTATATTAAAGGCCTCACAGATTATTTTGTGTTATTTCTGGCCACTGTATCTTTATTCCTTTGGACGCAGAAGAATTGCAGCTAATTTTTCAATTATTTTTTTTTTCAGTGCTTCCTAAAGAACCTGGAAACCACAGGGCAAATAAAGAAATTAGAATTGTATTTGCAAACAGCTATTTCAAGCTGTTTGCAAGCTCAGAGCTGACAATAATGTATTACAGGCGAGAAAATTTGCTTTAAGGCATTTTTGGTTTCTCTGCACCACCCTGTATCTGGCCCCGCCAGCTGCTCCTAAAACTTGTACTTTAGCTGCCATAATCTTGTCATTAAAGGTGGATTTAAGTTTTAAGAACCAATGAACAAACCTTTTTACTTGCAACCAGAGGCTGGGAGATGACTCTGCATTTAAGGTGCAAGCTCAGCTTTACTCCAGCGTTCAGCACTAATCCCGTAAAATCGAGGCTTGGATGGGACCAACCCAGGGCAGCTCCTTTAGAGAGATGCATCTATTTGCTTTATTGTTCAACTGCTGCTTCCTGACTTTTCAAATCTCTTCAATGTCCTTGTTTCTGTTTCCTATCCTTGCAGTAGTAACAGGAGGCAAAAAGCTGAACTTGACCACATCCGTGAGAATGTCAAGCATTTAGACTTTATTGGTTTAGAAGCTTACTAAATTTAAACAGAAGCATTAACGTGGCCTTAGGCTCTCCTGACAGTTATAAACTCTTCCTTGGGGGGATTTCTGTAATGCTTTCTAATCAGCTTAAGGAGTTAATTAAACAGCTGTCACTTAGCTTCTTAATTCTGAGACTTGATGCTAAATAAGATTTGAAATTAGTTATGCATGACTGAAGAATGGATTCTCTGATACAAGCAAGATGGCTGCTAGCTGAGCAGAAGGAAAATCTGGGTCTTTTTTAAACTAAATAGTGAAAAGATTCAAGGTGGTACCATGGATTAATGCTCTACATGATGATTAATAGAAAATATATTTAAAAAAAAAAAGAGGAAAATGGAGAATGTTATGGAATGCCAAATGGGATGGATTTACAGGCAGCTATTACTTCTCATTTGGTGACGTGCTCTGGACTTCTGGAGATTTCAGGGATCATTTTATTCTCTTCCCTATTGCAGTCTGTACATAGCTAACCCCAAAGCCAAAATACCTATCGATAACAAAAAGGAACATGCTTGATTTTTGAAATTAGATCTTCAGCCTGCAAAGATATTTTCCACCATAATAAAAAAAAATTAGTTGGAGATCTGCTGTGCTTACAGGACATGTATTACAGTGTTGTGGGGACTTTTTAATGCCTTTTTCCCTTGTGTATTGTAGGAGGAGATGCCCTTCTTCTGGCAGGTGTGAGTGTAGCAGGTGGAATGATGCTCTTCACTTGCAAGAGAGAAGCTACAATATATTTTATTGATATATAAGACAGTGAGTTGACCAAGTCTAATGGTAAATGCAACAGTGGTTTAACAAGATTCAGTGGCACTCAAGGTGCACTTGAGTATTTACTGCATCAAAGACAGGGTCAGACAGAACTCTCAGGGAGACCCTTCTTTGGACTTATGAGGTTGAAAAGGACTCCCCTGTGTACTAAACTTCACAGAGCAGAGTGCAGGTGCAGCTGGATCCAGGCTCAGTCCCAGACTTGGTCAGAGGTTCATGTCTAAAGGATTGTGTGTGTGCAACCAGTCCTCTGTACCACTTAACCAAGATCTCAGAGTTTCACTGCTTTCATTCCCAGTTCCCTTGCTGAGCACCTGACACAGTCAGGAACCTCTCAGCCTGGAGGATTCTCTCAGCCTGGAGGATTCTCTCAGCCTGGAGGAGTAACCTTGAGAGGTTCCCTACTCAAGGGTTGATCTTGGTGTGCTGCCCACTGTTTGTGGAGTGAGACAATTGACTTACAGTCATATTTGCACAGCAGCCCTCAGCTGCTGAGCAGGATTTATGGCCCTCAGCTATTGTGTTGTTATCTGTCTCCCAGAGTCCACATTCAGCCAGATGCAGCCATCAGGACCACCACTGGTGGCTGTTGCTTCAGCAGAAAAAGGGGAGGCACACTGACCCCCCCAGAGCTGCAGATCCATCCAAGTTATTTTGAGGAAACATGTCTCCAGGTCTTTTTTTTTTTGAAAACAAGCTGGTGCCTTGCTAGCTGCTGCTTGTAGCTGTGTGAGGGCTAACAGGGATTCGGTGTTAAATTGATGTGTTGACTCATGTTAAAATGCTTTTGGAAAAGAATGTTGACAGTTAGTACCGAACTTTTCTTTGTCAGAAGTTGGATGTGGGGCCTCAGGGCTAAGCATGAGTTAGTCTTGGGTTTATTTCTTTTAAAAATGTATATATATGTATATATACATGTATTAAAAATACAAACATAAGGAAATACTGTGTATACAGAGAGAACTAGGGGAAGAAACAGAAATTCCTTAAAATTTGTGAAGATATTGTTAAAGCCCTTTTTTTCACCCCAGGAATTATAAGGCAAAAGATGTCTGAAGGGAAATTAAATTGCAGGGAAGCTACCAATTAAAATTGAAAAAACTAATAGGTATTCACTTCTGCATTTCTGCTTAAATAGATGCTTACTGTGTACATCTTCTGAATGTGTGTCTGCTGGAGGGCTTAATATGCTCAGTTATTTAATATGAATCTCTTCAGTAGGCAAAGAATGCTCGCTCCAGAATCTTCTTTAAAGTATTACTATTTATTTACCGTGGTAGCTATTTCAGAATAAAGATTACCTGGTCCTCCATTTCTAACACATGAAGAAACACGTTTTTCTCTGATTATTATTTCATTTTATTATTTGAGGGGTTCACTGTGTGAGAATTATAGAGATATGCTGTGTAATGCTTAGAGAAAGTTCAGCATCTTTTTAATGGCTGCTCAGGGAATCAACTTTTAGCAGTGAGACTATTTGGCTATAGCTTTGCAAAGGCATAACTATTCCTGTCTTCCAGTACCTTGACATCTTATCTCCTATAATCTATGTTAGTTATGGATAAAGAACATAATATTTCTTCAGGAGATTCCTTTATCACTTAAGCAGCAAAAAGCAACAGTTTTAAATTAGTAACTATTTAGATTTATAGCTCTTGCACGCTAAGACTCTCAACTATAAATCTCTGTGTAGCTAAATAAGTATCATGTTCCTTTCCTCAAAATGAAATAATTTTCATATGCTTTCACCAGGGGAACATTAAGACCTTTCTGGCCATTAAACAAGTACCTGAAGGAGCATTTTACTCTGGCCCTGCTGTGTAAGTTGGTGTAAGTGGTTATTATGCCTCTATGTTCAGGGATGAGATGCAAACCAGGTGCCTAAAGAAATCATCCTCCAAGTCCATACATGTGGAGGTACTGAAATCTCTGCAAACAGGAGATACAGCTCAGTTATTCCAGTGTTGATCAGCACAGTTTCAGGCCAGTGCCAGCTTGCTTTGCTCATCTTTTACTTTAGTTCTTGGGTGGATCTGTTTTCCTGAGACTGAACAAGCAGTTGTTGATAGAAAGTCAGAGAACCATCACAGGCATTTGTATGAACTCCAGGCATTACTTCTTGCCTCCCACCTCCCCCATTTCCTTGGGAAAGAGGGGACAAAGATTGTTTTGGAGATATTTATGTTTGTCTAAGAATCAGCAGTGCTGATTCTTCAGCTGTCACATGCTGCTCGTTGAGCTGACACTGCTGTGCACGGTTCTGAAAACCCTTTGTTTCTGAACATGGATCTAGAACATGAATACAGACAAAAACTACAGAATTTGAGTCTGAGATCTTCGATTTTGGATAGAAACAACATGTGTATTTGCTTCCTTATCTTAGAATCAGGTCTGAATGTGCTCATGTGCTGTCATTGAAGTTGCTGGGATTATTTAGAGAGTTGGGTTAAGTACAGACCTGCCAGACAGACAGAGAGCTCTGGGGCAGGACCCAAGGCCATGTTACTGAGCTTTGGAGCCAGCTGAACCTGTGGACATGCAGAAATTCCCTGTGGATTAGATGTACCTTGTGAAAGGTCCCAAGAAGAACAGGGTAATGGCAGTGACACAGCTGAGGTACAACATATCCTGCTTTTAGGTGTGTTTCCATAAAGTGACAGGTAACAAACAGGTGGATTAGGATGCAGTCTGTATTCAGGATATCCAAAGCTAGCACTGGAAAAAAAAACAGAGGTTCAGAAGAAATTCATGAAGCTTTTGAGAATCATTCTCAGTTCCCAGCTCTTACCAGGGGAAATTACATTTGCCTTTGGTAAGCAGAACTCATTAATCACACTGTTTCAAAGGCTTGGTTATTAAACTTCCCCTTGCTTTATAAAATAATTGCAAGGGTCATACTGTAATGGATCAACTGGAGGGAGGAAGCTCTGCCTGCTTGGGGGAGCAGGTCTAGGTAGGTGGTGTGGCCTCAAACAGTGCCAGTGAAATGAGATTCATGCCCCAGTGTTTGCAAAACCAGGACCTAACACCTGGATTTTGTAATTACAGTGGATGCTTAATAGCACTTGTTCTGTCAAGCTGCCTCCATGTGCAGCTCTGTGGAGGAGCCACAGGAAAGTAGAAAAAGCTTCTAAATAACCTGCCTGCAGTAACTTTGCTGCAAAGCCCAGGTGTGGGGGAAAAAAATCGACCTGGAAACTTAATTGCAAATCTGAGAACTCAGTTGCCTTAATAATATATTCTATCCTGAGAACAAATGTGTGCTCAAGACAGACGGGCCTTACCATACAGGCAGATATTCTCACCTTTGTGTGAATTATAATTTCAAAATATCTCCAGGGCTTTTCTGCCAAGGGAGGGAGAGGATTTTCTTCTCAAGTTCTCTTTTTGTGAAATCCTCTTTCTCCCTTCCCTAAAGATCATGGTGAGGATGGGGCAACATTAGCAAAGCAGCTACAAAGTGACCAGGAAAGGGTTTTTTTCTTTCTTTAAATATTGCTTTATTTGTCCAAGAAAAGTGTGTCTGTTTCTTTAAGTAGTAGGAAAAGATCTTTTTGATGTGAATCCTTTAGATGAGAGAAATCTCAGCTTCTCCTCTTCAGCCCAAGAGGCAGTAGGAGCAATCATCATCTTCTGGTAGCTGGGTTCCAACTTTGTTGTCTTCCACAAGTAAAATCAGGTCAGTCTCAGAGCTCATAGCGTGAGCTATTTAGATAATGAGAATTTAGCACTTGGGGGGCTCTGGAAGCCTTTATTGCACAAGAGCCAACTGAAATCAAGAGCCTCTTGTTCTATGGGGTTGTTCATGGTTCTCAGGCACAGTTCTGAAAGGCTCAGAGACCTTTCCAGGATCTTGCAATTAGGGGTGGAAGGATTGGGGCAGCAATTTGTGCTCTGAGTGTCTTGGCACAGCTCAGGGATATCTCTGGTGCCAGACTGAGGTGACACCCAGGTAACAGAGAGCACTGTGTAGTCTCACACTCTTCATACAATCAGAACTCAGCACTTTTAAATTAGAAGTGATGAATCAGATACAAGGAATGCATTTTGCAATAATTGTCACAAGAGTGACAGACATGAGTCATGGCAGAGCTCATCTTCTTTAAAGAGCCCAGGCCCTCCTCAGCACCCTTCCTCTTTTTGGGAGAGGATGGCTTTGCACAAGACTCATTAAATGGTAAAAAAAGAGTTTTGGATATGTATTTGCCCACCTTTACCCAACAAGAGCTGGGATAAGTCCTAGAAAACCCAAAGAGGGTCTGATTCCACACAGTCATTTATGCAGGACCTGAACGATGGCACTCCAACTAATTCCCTTGGAGGCAGAGCAAAGGAAAACCACATGTTTTCTGTCAGGAGAGAGAGTGTCACTGTTTTGCAGGCTGTGAATTGTTGACTTTGCCAAGACTGCATCCCTGAGGGCAGCCTGAAGCCTGCCTCTGAGGCTGGAGCTGATTCCAGCCTGAGTGTCCAACCAAAGGTGCAGCCAGAGGCCCTGTGCAGGATGGCAGTGGGCTGGAAGACAAGGACAATTGCAGACAATCTTCCTCACTGCAGGGACCTGTGAAAGATCACCCAGGAGACTGGGGCAAAGTGGATTTCTGACTGTCCTCAGTCCACACTTATTCCCTGACAATTGCACTGTATTTGTCCAGCAATGTTGTGGATTTTCCGTGTGTGTAGAAAACCTTTCAGAAAACAGTTTTCTGGGTAAACCAGCAAGACTTAAGACGCTATTTTTTGTGCGATCAGCAAGATTGATGAGCTCCTCAGGATGGAGATTTCACTACTGCTAAATGCAAGGTGCATCTTGTTTATGTGGTGCAAGGTCATTCCTCGGGTGCCAGGTGGCTTTGGCACTTGATGAGCACCATGAAATAGCAATTAGGGCGTGACAAAAACTTAACAGCCCTCACTCAGAACTGGGAGTTTGGTTCCAGGATCGAGGGGAGGAGGTTTGTCTTTCCTGCCTGCTTGGAACAGTTCTTGGTAGAATCATTAGGAATTAAAGTAAATTAGTAGCAAAATATATTAATTAAAGGACCTTTTTTTTCTCTTAGGAAGCAGAGATCCTGAATACAGCCATTCTCACTGGGAAAACAGTGGCTGTCCCTGTCAAAGTGATTTCTGTGGAAGATGATGGGACTGTGACCGACCTTCTGGAATCTGTGGAGTGCAGGTCCTCAGATGAAGATGTCATTAAGGTAGGATCATACTGCTCCATTACACAAAGGCAGAGGCCCTGCAAAACAGTGGTGTTCTCTAATGGGATAAGTTCTTTCATCTTCCTAACTGCTCTACTGCTGGAACAGAGAGATTTATTACTGCTGTTATTGCTGTGTGGATTGGCTCAGTGAAGCAACAAACCAAACACAAAATCACACATTTTCCATCCTGCTTGTCAAATACTTGGAATTGTCTGACACTTCCCACTTTTGAAGTATTTTCAGAGTTCACTCTACCTTCACTTTTTCAATTAAATGGGCTGTGTAGGTTCAGGAATATTGACAGCTGATGTTGTGGAGACAGAGGTGATTCCTCTGAAGTTGGTTTGCCACATTGGAACAGGAGCTGTAAGAAGTTTGCATCTCTTCTCTCTTCTATATATCCTGTAATTGGATATATAATTATTTGGTGTATTGCAAACACCATTAGCTTTACTTTTAGTATTTTCTTTGGTCATAATTGTTACCAGGGTGTCTCACAGGCAGCATGTTGGCCACCAATCATGGACTGGAAATTACTGGATAAGACACTTGGCTGGTGGATTTACTCTGTACAACAGCTCTGTAGCCCAAACTTCCTGCAAGATAAATGCCAGGCAATAACAAGCTGCTCCTCTCAGTTTTGACTCAGTGTGGACTTTCCTAGCCAGTGATGAGGTGAGAGCTTGCAGGAATGCCTTTGAGTCCCCTTTTAGTACTGAAATCATGGGGTCAGGCTGGACCCTTGAGAAAACTGGTGTTTCTTGAAGGCTTTCAGCTGGTCCCAATATCACTACTAAAAGCTTGTAAGAAATCCTGAGTATTTCCCACTCTTCCTGGTTAATGACTGACATGTGGGTGGAAGGACACAGCAGTGGTGATGGTGGGAGATAAAGTGGAGAATATTCCAGCAGAGTGACAGAAAAGCTGGCTTGTCTACAGCAGCTTTTATCTTTTCTCAAACTCACCTGTGGCTGTCACTTGAGAAGAGGGAACTGAGAGACACAGCCACAAATAAAAGTCAAAACTGAATTTTTTTTTGTAAGATAACCAGCATGTCACAAAACGATTGCAAATACTTCAGGCCACCCCTCCAGCTGCTGGAAATCACTGTTATCCCATTAACATTTGTGAACTGCCCCTTATTGAGGACTTGACCTTTGTGAAATTTGCCTTAGCCTAGAGCTGAGTGGATTGCTGAGCATTCTGCCGGTTATGGTTCATTTTAATTTGGATTCACAGAGCTCAGGGCCTCCCCAGGCCCCATTACCTCAAAAACACTCTTCCTAGGGGACATTTTTTGCCTTTCTAGGCACAGATGAGTGTAGGTACTTGGTTGTTACTGTCATATGGGGAACTGTTGGGACTTTGAGACGTCCTTACAAGATTAGCAGGTTCATGTTAACCAGACAGTGACAACTTCGAGCAGGGGAACTGAAGGACAAAGCTGAGTAGAGGAATAAGTGATCTTTCTTGAGCTATCTCTAAAGATTTTTTTTTTTGCTCAAAAATTGCAGGTTTTACACTCATTGGACTTTTTTTTAAGTAATTCCTTGATGATAAATTATGGTATACAAGATGAACATAAGCAATTTCAAAGTCCAGCATTTTTTATGTTTCCTGTTTAAAATCTACTCAGGGTTCCTATTTATCTGAAGAGCCACCATGTTGGTAATTTTCTGATTAAATGTGTCTTTCTGGCTATATTAATAGAAATCTTTTTTCTTGCTTCTATGAAGTCCTTTTAAATCTGGTAAATGTGCCAAATATAGCAAACTGTTGGACTTAATCTAGGTCTAAAAACAGAAAGAAATTATTCGGGGTCCTCGTGTCGTGGAATTTAATGGACTAAGAACTCACTAACTCACCAGCAACTTTTTCTTTTTTGGAGGGAGGTGAACTGGAAAAAAAGGTTTTGAAAGCAAATGTGTCATTTGGAAGACATTTTCAAAAATTGGTTTTGTTTTCTGAAGTTGTAATTTATCAGAGTCATTTGGCCTGGTCACTGGATGTTGGTGTAGTGGTTTCTGTCTGACATAACTCTGCAGCAGCCTGTGCTCAGCTCTAGCTCTGGCAAAGAGGTTACAGCAGTAAAAGTCTGTATCTGTCATTAAATGTAAGGACATGAACATACCAACACAGGCTTGTGTGTCTGTCCAACCAGGCTGTCACCAGCCAGACTTCAGGACATTCTGGGCTCCCTCCTCTGCAGTAGCAGGGCAGGTTTCAGCAGCATTAAAATGAGTTACCAGTTTAAAATGAGCTCTTAATTGAAAATGTGTCTCCAGGTTTCCAGTTTACCTGCTCTGTTTCAGGCCAAGCCTCCTTCACAGGCATCTAATGAAGAGAAAGATCCATAATTACTGGCCAGCCTTCAGCAAGCAGCTGTAATTAGAGTTTCTGTTCTCTGGGAATTAGAGTACTGAATATAAAATGGAAAAAAAAAAAATCTGCTTAAGATGCCCATTGCAATATAAAGATTAAGATTATATTTCTTTGGGTCTTTATTGTTGCTATTTTTCAATGCACCTGTCAAGTAGCATCTAACAGATTGATTATGTCTTCGTGGCTTAGCTTTTATTCCTGGTTTTTTGGTGTTGATTAATGAGGAGGTTAAGCTCATTTTCCTTGCAGAATGAGGATACCTCATTCTTCCTTTCGTTTCAGGGTCCACATTTATTACTCATTTTTTTCATCTGAGACTTCAAAGAACTTTAAAGAACTGGACCAAATTCTGCACTGACTCGTTTTGTGCCAGACTGCACGTGGTTGAACTTGGTTGAATAAGTCAGGACAGAATGTAGTTCATTGAAACAATATTTTTATTGCCAAGTGGTTATCTTAAATTATTTGGTCCAGCATGACAGAGTAACCAGACCAAAAAATGGAGGCATGTTATAGGCTCTGTTTTACAAATGACACAGAAAAGTTAAGGTGAGGATTTCAGTGCACTATAAAGTTCTGAAGTTGATGTTAAAACTCCTACTGACCTCATGGGAAGGAGAGAGGTTGGTGAGCAGACTTTCTTGTCTTTTGTTAATATAGATCAAATTCTTAAATTGAGAATGGGGGGAAAAGGAAAAATAAACATCTTCTAATCTTTCATTTCGAAAAGATGTTTTCATTTCAAAATGGTCATTTTTTTCCAAGGCTCAACAAAGCCTAGAAGTCTCCAAAGCAAAACTTCCCAGTGCTCTGGGTTTTCAGTTTGATGAGTTAATTGAAAATCTGCATTTTGGTTGCCCTGAAATGAAAACACCTTTAGGTTCATTTTGTTTGATCAGTTAACTAAAAATTCCAGCACATTCTCAGCTCTGTCCAGAAGCCACTTGCCTGAAGTCACACAGTGAGTGGTGCCAACACTGGGAACAGTCTCTCTGTCCCCTTTTTATATTGAACTGTGTATTTATTAGAGGACCCCCATTCAGAATCTGCATGTTATCCAAGTCTGTGTGGCTTTCCAACAAAACACCTTCAGATTATTTCCTTCTAGAGCATCCTGTGCTCCTGGCTCTGAGGCAGGGATGCCAAGGGGAGGCAGGTGTGCTTTGTGCCTGCATTACAAGCAAATTCCTGGGGCAGAACCGGAGGGAGGGTGTTACTTCTGGCATCCTTTGCACAACCTGAGAGGCTGTGCAGGATGTTACAGTCTGGCCTCTCCCTCTGAATCCCCATTTCCCAAGGCTCTACAACCAGTTCTGGCCGTGGGATGGTTGCCTGGTGTTTGTGCTCGTGCTCTGCAGAGTCTCGTCCCTCTGGCTTTGCGTGAGAAGCAAGGCAGGAATGTTTATCCCTCCTTGCTGTTTACCAGGATCCTGTAGAGCTGGAAAGCAACTGCTGCAGCTACAGCTACACGAGAGGGAGTCAGTGCTGGTCAAGGGAAAGGTTGGCAGCTGCTCTGTTCACTTTGGAGTGTATTAGAGGGGATAACAGCACACTTGGCAATTTGTAAAATATTACTGCAGGCTAATAAATCTTTCAATAACACTTAGTGTGGTTTTATCAGTGGCAAAATAACATCTTTTTAATCAAGTGACAGACCTTACAAAACCTGAAGTGCCAGAGCATTTAAAATAGCCTGAAGCAGACAGTGTTTTAAAGCATTAAACTTTTAACAGCTGTTCCTTTTCTTCCTTACCCTGGCGCACTTCAGGGAGAAGTTGAATTCTTCTCAAGTCAGTGGAGTGACAAAGTAAAAAAAAATCAAAGGGAGAAGCTAATCGAGTCCAGGATTTTATCTGCTCCTTAGTTTAGCATTGGCAGTTCCAGTGCTGCAGATTTCCCCACTGTACTTCAGTGGCAGTCCATTTGATGTTCTTTTTACAACACGTTCTTGGATGCATTGATTACACACATTTTCAGCTGGAAAGGAAAAACCCTCACAGCTGCAGGTTCAAAGGCATGGGCCCCCAAATGGAGGCACTGCAAGGATTCACAAAAATTTAAAAACATGGGTGTAAAGAATCCCAGTTGCCTGGTGATCTCCCAGGTTTAAACTAATAATGGTAAAATAAATCTGTGCCTTGAGGGTTTGGTGAAGATCAAGATCATGACATGATTTTCCACAATATGATGTGATTTCTCTCCCCAGCAGAACTGTCTTGTTCCATCCCCAAAAATTTTGATCCATCTTGGAAAAAAAACTTTAAGTCAGCAAACATAAAAAGTAAAAATGTATGTTTTTATTTTCTGCAATGTCTAAACATTTCATTTTGATAGTAAATGATGAAATCATGTCCTGTCATTTCCCCTCAGTTTCAGCATTCCTGACAGTGGAATCTTTTTGAACTTTTCACCCCAGGATGAAGTAACTTTGGAAAAAAAAGTACTTTTTCTGCTTTCTTCTAGTAATCAGGAGACAGGGCAGACTCAGAAAAATGCACTATCAAAACTAAAAGTTGTAATAGTAACTGTGGAGTGCAGTCCATGTGCTGTTGATGTTGGTTATAAAGGAAACAGGAAAAATTTTAAGCCGTCTCTGGTGTGAAAAGCAGACGTGGCAAAGATGAATTCTGGATGTAGAACTGATATAATAGCCTTGCATCTCCCAGGAATTGTCTGAAACTCACCTAAAGCTGTTGAAGTTACTGGATTTGTCTCTTTCATATTCTGCCAATTCATCATTCCGATGTGAGTCTCGAGAAATAATAAGGGTTCTGTGGCATTATTTGCCTTTTTTGTAATCATCCATACTGAAAATCCCAGCGTGGCTGCCACAGTCACTGTTGACTGCACTTCCTTTATATTTATGAAAGGCTATAAGCTTATAAAACACAAAACTTCTCTGTAATGGAAAAATTCCAAGTAATTCCTGAATAGAGACTTCTTCAAAATTCTACAGAAGATAACCAGGAATCTGTCCCTTTGTGCTTCATGGGAAAGAATATGTGTTCTTGCAGAGCCAGGGATAATAATCTCTTTTCGTGGGTATTTCTCTTCCTTTATTGGAAGAAATATGTCTATATCCATAAAAAAAAATGAGGCAAAATCTAAAGAATATCTGAACAGCAATGTCAAAGGGGACTTGTGTGAGCAAATTTAATCATCTGCTGAACCCACAAGGGGCTGTTGAATGTCCCTAATGTGTTAAACAATTGCTAACGTGCAATCCTGTGACTGTTCAAAACTGACAGGGAGCTGCCATCCCTTGTCTCTGCTGCTGAGTGAAAATGAATCCATTTATTTTCTGGGGGGATGAGGAATGTGCCTGCTCAGCTCCCTCACTGAGCTCGTTTCGGAGGCTCACGGTGCTCGTGCCAGCGCTGGGAAAGAAGTGACACTGGGGTGGGAATCAGTGGCTGAGGGTGAGAGGGTGGCCAGGAGTGCTTCTTTCTGTTGAGTATTTGCTCAAATGACACGTGAAGTGATGGCTTTGCCCAGGCATCCCCCTGCTGTCACATCATCAGTCTGATCCCACCCATGTGAAAGGCTTATCCCAGCCCTGTGCCTGGGAATCCCTCCAGGGAAGATGCTCAGGAACAATCATGAGGATCTTCCAAGTGGCTCAAACTCTTTCTGATGTGTCAGATTTGTGGAGTGGAAGACACCTGTGTGGGAATGTCCAAATCCTCTTGTCTTTCAAAGGGGATTAGTGGATTAGTTTTTAGCTGCTTTCAAACCCCACCTCATTGAAAACTGAACCCCAGCATACTGAGAAGTGTTCCAGCATCTCAGTGAGAAGAGCTTGGTTGATCTCTAGAGAAAATGTGGTGGGGGAGGAAGGAACAGACAAAGGGAAATGAGTTCTCTTCTTCCTTCCACTGGGCTGAGCCAGCAGTGCAGATGATGTTACACTGATACAAATGATATAAACTGGGCTCAGATCATCCAGTAACACCTGTCTCCAAAACAGGAACTTGCATTAATCGTTACAAATTGGGATTCTTTCTCTTGAAAAGTTCCCTTCAGCTTTAAAACTCTGTTCTTCAGTTCCAGTGACCGTCTGCCACTTTCTCTGAGCAGATGAGGTATTTATAGCTCTCTGAGCCATCCTCCAGATCATGACACAAAACTCTGTGTTGCTTTGTTACCACACAGTAAAAAGCTGCAATGTGCCACATAAATTACTACCTTCTCAGCCCAACCTGGGATTTTTCTGGACATATCAGGTACACCACAGCCACTAAATGACTTTGCTTTAGTTTATCATTTGCAGGACTGTCCAGATATTGTATTACCTATGGAAAGGGTTGGTCTTACTAAAATAAAAATACGTGTAACAAGATATTTTCAACTGATTTAAATATGCTCAAATCCTATGGCTCTATGAGGACTGTGTCAGTATTAGCTGAGGTGAGGCTTGTGGTGTGGAGGTAGCAGAGAAACTGCTGGTCAGATCTGAAGTATCCTGAATATCAGCTATGAAATAATTGGAACAAGAAGGGTCTTATTCTAGACATACAAATCTGAAGGAAAAGGGGAGCCTGCATGTATTAGGAAGGCTAAGAGGTGGAAAGGGCATAATGAGCCTGAGTTTTTAATGGTGTCTTGTTCTCTCTTTTTTGGTAATGAAGAAAGGAAGCATGTTCTAATGGTTAAACCTGGGATGGGATTTTAGGCATTACAGATTCTAATAAGGGTTCAGTCTGCATAGGGTGTGTGACACTTGATTTTCATTTCTCCCTTAATAAGGTTGGATAACAATCAGATAACCCATTGGCTGGTTTTTCAGATGCTGCACTGAAATGTGCTGGTGATAGTGTGGGCTCTGGCATGTGCTTTCAGCTGTGACATCGAGGTGCTATTGTGGTCCCTGGCATGTCCTTTATTTGATCTGTCTCAGCATAGACAAGTACAAAGGATGTATAATGGTCCTGAATTACCCTGACAGATAAAGAGCATTAATACTAAATCCCTGAAAAATGCTTGGAGACCTTTACATGAAATGTACTGTACAAGCGTTATCATTATGATTGCAAATAATGTACATAACCCTAACTGGGACAGAACACAGAGTCTTTAGGAAGCTCTGCTGTTAAATTTAACTTAATCACAGCCCATACAAAATGCTACCGTGATAAAATATTGGTGACTGAATAAGGAAGGATTTAGAAATATTTTCAGACTTCTTACGTAACAGTCTGTGCAGGTTGGCTGACTGAAGATTTCTTCTCTTTTATTCACTATCTGGACCATTTTGCATTCCTTTCTAGGATGTTTTTTGAGGCAAGCATGTAACCCTCTTTGTCTGAATCTTAGAGGGCAAGGACTTTGTATACCAGGCCACAAGTTAAATGAATTGACTCAGGCAAGGTGAGATTCAGGCCTTTGTGGCTGTTCCCCTGAAATAGGGTACTTTTCAAATTATTTTTCTATTCTGGTTGGAGCAGACAATCATGGTCCCTATTTCTATCCTGATTGGAGCAGGCAGTCATCCTCCCTATTAATCAATAAGGAGTGGAGAAATGTAGACACAAGTCTAGAGGGTGAACAGTTCCCTTTGGTAGCTTCATCTCTCACTCCTGCAGTTCTCCAGTTGCCATCCAGCTGTTCCACACTGTCTGTTGCTGCTACATTTGCTGTTTTCCTGTGCTTGCTGCATCTCTTTTCTCTGCTTCTGCCCTTACTTACCCTTTGAGTTGCCAGTTATTAACCTTCTTATATCAGTCCCATTGCCAAGCTTTCCTGAGAGCTCTGAGACAATAAAATACGTAATGGCATCCTAATGGCTCGTGAGCACCATTGGCTGCATGTCTACATCCTGCAGTTCCTTATTTAAGATGTGCAGAAGTGCTCAACTTTGTTTTAGGGAGATAGGTAAGCTCAGGCAGAGCAAATGTGTCCCATGAAAGATCAATTCATCCTTTCCCAGAGATGCTTTTCGTGTGGCATAATTTTTCAAATTGCCATCCTCAAATAGCTCAGAATGGGTATGTTTTGAGGCAGGTGTTTTTGTGCTGTTTGAAGTCCAGGCTCGTGCTCTCAGCTCTTCTCTGATTTTTCCATGGTGACTTTTGGCTGCCCATTAACTTCTCTTTGCAGTCACTTAAAAAAATGACGCCGTGCTTCTGAAGGATTTCATGAGCATAAGAAGGTAAACCAGCCAAACACACCTGAGAAGTGCTTGAGGTGTCAGAATTCAAGGAGTTATCTGAGTCCAGTTTATTATCAAAAGTAATTATCTGTGATAGTTCTCATGCTTTACACGTGTGACAGGATCTGATCTGTTGCCTTTTCCAAGACTGTGGCTTGGGTGTTGTATTTGTTTGTAGGACACACCAGTGCAATTAATTTTCCCACGTCAGCTACCCATGGAAGTGCTGAACAGCTTTCCTGTTTCAGCCTTAGTTTGCAGCATCATCTTGTTTAACTGGTTGTTGGATGTTAAGCCTGATTTCTGAATCTATTTAGGCATTCAAATCCAATTAATGTAATTGCAAATTAGAAACCTAAGCACCTACAAAAAGTGGCTTTAATGGCTCTTCAATTTTAGTTAAAAGTGTAACTGTGTATTTAGAGCAGGTGGGTATTACAGAAAGCTGATATTTTCTCCCAATTTATATAATCTCTTCCATATAATAACTATTAAAAATAATGTGATTATTTGCAAGCAGGTAATTATTTTGCAGCTGTAAACAGTTTTTGTTTGAGTAAATTCAGGGCATCTCCTTTAAACTTCAGGATTTGAGTGCCTTCAGCAATTTCTTGTAGCATTTGTGAGCATGTGAAAAGCTGTGGTTAGTGTTTGAGATTCTGTACAGACCTGGAGCTGATACCAGAATGAAATCTGTGAATATGACATTCCATTACATGCTCCATTTCATTCTACTCACAGCCAGAGAGGGAGAAGTGAAACTTCAGTAATAAAGGAAAGTATCATTTGCCCTGGTGACTAGGCATCTGAGGGCACAGTGGATGGTACTAAACTACATTTTCTGCATTGTCTGTGAGCATTATATTAGTTGTACTTGACTGTCACTAAAAGAAAAAATCGGGGGCTTGTCTCACATGCACAAATACAACTTCTGTTAATGATTGGGTCTCATTTCTGCCACCGAAAATCCAGAGCTAACTCAGTGTAGTTAATGGGATTGCTCTGCACTTTATTGGATGAAGAGAAGAGAAAGTCTGTTCCTTCTTGGGAAATTGTTTGTGTCTGAGCACAGCTCCCACCATCACTGGATGGTTTAGTTTGACATCAGCTTCGTGCTGAAAGCAAAGATCAGCCAGAGCCAATCTCAGTTGTTTCAGTGCCACAGCCATAAGTCAGCCCGTGTTTCCTTGAAAGTTCTTCACACATTTTGATGATGCTGAGCTGAGTTTCAAGCTTGTAACAAATCTTGAAAGCCACTGTTTCCCTGGGGCTGAGAATTTCATCACAAGGATTTCACACAGGCCTGCAGATGGGATAAGAAACAGCCCCTCTGGCAGTACAGTTGTATGTACTATGCTAATTTTTGAAGACACCTTGACAAGTAGTTTTCCAGATTCTACCCTTTGTTCCCAGGTTAAACAATGTGTGTGTCTAATCTCATCTCCACTCTTCCTTCTCTAAGTAGATTCAGCTGGAGAGCATTCACTGATACTCGTTTCTTTGGAGCCCAGGCTGTCAGGAAAGCTGTGTGGAGGTGTGATTAACCTCATCCTGTGCTTCAGCACCCAGATCTGACAGTTATCATCTGGTCTCCTGCAAGGCTAATTACTGATAAGAGTTTTCTTCACAGGCTGGTTGGTTGTTCTGTTGTTGTTTGGGTTTCTGAGAAAACTGAGCGGATAAAATGAGACATTAAACATCATAAAGTGTGCTCAACCCAGGAAAACTGCAGAAAAGAAATTATTAGGGAACATGAATGAATGTGATGATCCCAGAATCACATTAGCTGGGAGTGGACTTCCCCAGCTCAGCAGTACAGGAAACAATGAAGAAATAATCTGTTCCAGTGCTGGTGGAAGGGGGATCCCCAGTGGAAGGGTCTTGGTCTCTTTACCACTCAGTCATCAGCAAAAGATGAGTTTACACACTGCCAAGGGTGAAATGATCAGCTGTTTACAAACTTCTAGCTTAAAGAATTATCTTTAGTCATGTACTTCTGCCAGAGGTTGGTATAATATGTCAAGACAACGTTAATCCTTTCTTTAGCCATCAGCTGCCCCTTATTTTACAGTGGCTTCCCCAGATTTGGTAAGAATTAGCTTTGTCTGGTATGTCAGACTCTTATTTTTTGTTTAGTGAAAGGATCCAGTGAAGGATTAGAAAATCAACTTGATTGTAAGGCTGAGGTTTTCAATGTGCTTTAAGGTCACTGAGCTTGTGTAGTGTAATGGGAGCTGAGGACTCAACTCCAGGTTCCACTGGATAATAAAATTCAAGAGATCAGTTTTAGTGCCTGATCAGGATGAAATCTGAACCATCCTTGGCAAGGTCTGGCAGTGAGCAGGTGATGTCCACCTACCCCAAAGTAGAAAAGCTTTCATCACCCAGCCAGCTGTAGTGAGTACAGAAAATTCTGCTGAACCCTCAGACCTACCACTCAAATATTGTTACATTTCCTTTTGTAAAGCCTTCAGGTGCAAAGTTCTCTGTTCAGCCCCATCTGGTGTCTGTAGTGGACAGGTTGGACCTGAGAAAGACAATTTATGTCTTCTGGAACCCAGTCCCTGTGCAGGCCAGTTTGCTGGTGGCAGATTTCACGGGTGCTTCGGGGCTGCCCTAAGTTTCAATGAGTTTTAATCATAGAATCATAATGAAACCATCACTCAGACAGGCTTTTCTGGAGTTTGGAATGTTTCTTCTTCCTGAGAACAGCCCCATCTTGGCTCTTTTGTTAGGAGCTGACACTGCACTGACCAGTCCAGTTATCTGTAAGTGGAAAAGCCTCATATGTTTTCTTTCCTCTTCAGAGCATGACAGGAGTGCAGGAGGCCAGAGCAGACTGACCAGAGCGTGTGTCTGAGATGAAATTCTGAGATACTCCCTGCTTATTGAACAAAGAAAATAAGCAAAGACCTTGCTGAAAACAGCCTGATGGTGCCTGCATGGGTATCACTGTAAAACAGAGGCAAACTGCTGAGGGTGATTTTCTTACAAAGATCTAAAGCACTGTAAAATGAACACTGGCTTTCCCGGGGAACGGGGCAGCACCGTGACCTCCCACTGCCTAATTGTCTGTTCCACTAAAACTTACCCAGCCAGCCTGGGGCTTCTGGGGCCTTACATCAAGTCTGTCATTTGTTAGAGGCATATTTTACCCTTTCACGTGAAATGCAGCCTGAAATACAGAAAAGAGCAGTTTCTAATTAAACTCCTGCCTAAATCCATTATGTCTTCTGAAGACGCAGAGACAGGGAGATGAAAGAACTGTAATGATCCCCATATGTAAATAGAGATGTAAAAGTTTGTTTGGAGGGATGGAGGTTAGAGGGCAAATTGGAAACCAAACATGAAGCCTCCTGGTAGAAATTGAATCACTGCATTAGTTATCGTGGATTTTCGTAAAAATAAAGTAATATTGCACAGTCAAGTCTCGGTTCCTAAATGTGAAGTGACAGCCTATGAGTTAGCCACTGAAATGATATTATGGACCCAAAAAAAGAATAATAGGGGAAATTGAGAGAGCAGAAGAGAGAGTTGTAATAGAATTGGGCCTTGGTACAAATACGGATCATGAAAGGGAGATTGATTTAGTGAAAGATATGAAAGTCAGAAAATCAAGGTGTTAAAAAGATCTGCTCATCTGATAAAGAATGCCTACGGCTGCACAACTTTTAGCTGAAGCAGCCAGATTTGCTTAAGGTAGATGAACTCTAAAATTGTATGAGGAATAATAATATAGTACAAGGAAAGTTGCTTTTGCAGCACACAGTGGCTGTATTAAGAAGTTGTGCAAAAGACAAAAAAGCTTACATGGATCCATCCATAGGAAAATGACCTTTGCTCATAAATTTGGTGAGAAGATACACAATGAAGGAACTGCTGTAATCCAAAGAGCCTAAACAGTGATATTTCCATGCTAGCCAGCTCTGAGGATTTGGAAGAAAACACTTGGTGAAATGAGTTGTCCAGGCTACTTCTGTGGGTGGTTTGTGGTACCTAAAAAGCAAGTAGGACAGACACAGATGCTGTGTGAGTGGCACCTCCATCTGAGTGTCTGCTACTGTGGAAAGAGTTGGTTTAGCTTGTGAAAGCCTTTCAGGATTCATACCTATCCAGCTGACTGCAAAGGAATGAAAATCTCCCTTGTGTGAGGAGGAAGGCTCAGAGATCCAGATGAAACTGCGCTGAGATCTCCTGTCAATGTCTGAGGGTGATAAGAACAGCTCTTTTTTTAGTTTGGAAGCCAAAAATTTGAAGTGCATCTTCATTCCCAGCACTCCTAAAGGTATGAATAACTCCCCACTGAGAATTGCAGGAGTCACAGTTCTGTTCTAAATATCACATCTTCATTTTCCATCTCTCTCTGTTCAGAAGTCCTGCTTTTCAAACAAATTACAAGAAAAGGCTTTGGGGCCCCCTTCTTCACTGCTGTATCTCAGCCCAGTGAAATATTCAGAATCATACACAGAGATTGGGTGAGACACAGCAGATAAGAGCCCAGGGAGGAACTATACACATCCTGTAATCAGCTTTTCTCTTCTTATAACATGATTTTTTCATGGTGGGGATCACCTCTGCTTCCGAAAAAAAAATCTGAATAATCTTAGTGAGTCCCTCAGCATCTTCCTGAGGAAGACAACCCTTGTTCCCCTGAGGGGAAGTTTAATAGCTCACTTGAAAATCTCACAAGCAATTCCTGGAGAAGTTTGGAACACTTTGTGGAGCCTGCTGAGGGTCACAGCAGGCAAAGGGCTCCTTCCTTCTCAATCTTACTCTGCCTGGGAATGGGTGAGTGACACTCATCAGACACACAGACACTTCTTTCAGGGGATGTTCTGAAGCTGAGCACGACTCAGTGATGGCACAGGCACTGCTGAGCAGCTGGAGCTGCAGCACCAGGCTGAGCTCAGGATCATCCCAGTAATACTCAGCCCTGGTCATCAGCTGTTGACTGAGCCCACTGTGAGCGTGAAGGATAAAACCAGGCTGAGCTCCTGCCAGCTCACTGTGCCGAGAGCTTGCATTAATTGTGTACATTTTTCCAGAGAACTTTGCATATAGTCGAGCTGTCCAGTTTATTCATGTTGTCTGGAAACTAAGAAGAGAGGGTGCAGCTGCCCAGCTGCTCCAGGTGCCTGCAAGGTAGGCCAGGGAATGCTTATGCAGGGACTTGTGGATTAGCATAAGTGAAGCACTGGAGGCTGAGTCTGTCTGGCACAGCACCCACACTAAATACATGAGTGTTGCTGGGTTTTGGCCATGAGGTCTTTATAAAAGAGCAAGTGTGTCTGTGAAGTGCCAGAGATGTGACAGGCTGCACTGTTGTGTCACTTCTGTACCCTGGAAAGGAGTGAAACACTCCCTGTATCCACCTCACTCCTGAATGAGCAGTTACTGGAGAGCCTGGCTATAAAACCTGCTCCACTTATCTTCCTGGCATTTCTTAAGCCCTGTTTCTTCCAACATGTAAGGGAGACACAAGCTGCTGACTGGTACAGCTGTCCCATCAAGTGTCCAGGATTTGCCATAAGCTCTAAAGAGGAGTTTACTGGAAGAGATCCAGATACTGAGCACGCAGCCCCACCCTGCTCATTCCTGTAGCTCCTGTACCCTGGTGTCTTCACATGGAATACAGCTTCATCAGGGCTTCTTGATCAGTTATGAGACTTTGTTATTAACATCATCAATTCCTAAACACTGAGGATGAGCAGAGTAGTTTGCTTTCAGATGGAGTCTCTTTCATAATCTGGCTATTCTTTCTTCTTGTTTGTCTGAAGATAGTTCAGATATCAAACTTCAGGGCTCACCTCAATTTCACAGTAAATAGGTACGTTGTCAGGAAGGAAAGAGTGTGAAAGCATTTGGAAGATCAAAGCAGCACGACTCCCATAAGAGGCAATAGGGAACAAGCAGCTAAAATCTTACAAAATGCTTTCAAATCATCCTCCTCCACCTTCGATTCCCTGTCCTGGCTGAAACCAGCTGCTGAAATGTTTTACTGAATGTGTTCCTCCTGCCATTTCTTTGAAAGTGAGAGGAAGCTTGGAGGAGCTGTGAGCTCAGGTTGGCAGCAGGATCAACTGCTCTGCCCTTGCAGGCCAAATGGCACCTGGCTGCCCTTCCACATCACCCCATTAGCTGCCTGGGGCTAAAAGGTTGAGAGCTAGGGCACAGTTTGGCTTCCTCTTTGGTTATGGGGAGAAAAGCCGATGTTTTTCTAATCTTATATTGACCCTGAGCATGTTTTAAGAACTGTCTCTGCTTTGCTGACTGTTAGACCCAAGCACATCAGAGCCTAAATCCCACATATCTGGGCTGTTGCCTTGTGCACTGTGAGAGCTGTAGGCACAGAGAGGTGTTTGCTCTCCCCATGGTTGTTCCTGTCTCTTTTATTACATTTATATTACGAAAGCACCTGCACCTCCCAACAGCAATGAGTCTCAGTGCCCAGAAACTGCAGTTCCCCACAAGAGAGACTGTCCTGTGACAACCTAAACAGCCATGAATAAAACATTCATGAATAAACAGAAAGAGCAGGGAAAAAATACCTTTTATGAGGTCAAATGGCAGAGATGAAATAAAAACTGCATCTCTTCAGTCCTCACCTGGACTTCTATCCATTCCACGAGTGTGGGTTTTGTTTAATGATTTTTTTTCTAGACTGTGTCTGTGAGAGGAAATGTTTCTGGCCTGGCTCTCCTATTTATGCTAAATGTAGCTATTTGCATTGTTTGGTTGATTATTCTCAAACCTCAAAGTAATGAGAGTTCATTTCTCATCCCAGACAGCATTTGCAGATAACGTTCCCCAGCACTTTGTGACCATGGAAAAGCTTCATAAACAGTTAATTCCTTCAGTCACACAATGAGGATAATAATATCTATACTATATAAATGCATATTTATGTGAAAAAATGCATGCAGAGACACACATTTATGTCATAAACACTGAGACTTCACTATGATGTGCTTTACAAAGTGTTGTCAGGAGGGTTTTTTTGCAAAAGGCTAAAATGCTGTTCGATAATAGGAGTAGTTCAAGTATAAAATGTTCATCATCACCACCATTGTTGTTGTTATTTTACTTGACTGTGCAAAGAAAGAGACACAGAAATGAAACAGTATTGATCCACAGTAATTTCACTGGTCCTAAAACAGGCTTTTGTTTAGCTAAGGAAAACAGGATGCCTTTGCTTCCATCTTTTTTAATATGTTTTTTCCTTGAGTCTTCTTGATTTAACCAAATGTGACCAATTTTCAGGCAATGCACATCAGAATGCTTCACAAAGTGAGGTAAATTATCACCACTAATGCTAGAAATGCAGGCGAGAATAATATACTTAGCATTTTGTCACATCTTACAAGGCAAGAAGAAAGTTTGAAATAACATTTACTTTGTGCAAACTTATCTAATTGCATTCCAGCAACATAAATTCTTGTTGCCAGACTTTAATTCCCTCCAGGTCCTCGGAAAGGGTGCTGAGCACTGCTTTTGTCTCCTGTCTGGAGGTTCAGAGGAGCTGGGAGGGGCTGTGTTGTTCTGCCTGTCCTCTTGCAAAAACGTATTTTCCAGTACAACAGGACCTGCTTTTGCTTTTCTGATCAATATTGAATCTGAGGAACAAAGATGAAACGCTTGTTTCCCTTTTCACCCCAAATCCCCACGTTTCTCGTAGATAACATCGTGGACTACAGACAGGAAAAGCTGTGCATCATGTATCTCAATAGATGGCTTAAAAATCACTGAAATTTTCCAACTGAGATGAAAGGAACAGTATTTGCAGCTGTGGAAAACATTCCTGAAAGTCCTTTGTCTGCTCAGATCTTAAATATTACTGCAGTTGGTAATTATCATCTTGCAGTCCCCAATGATCCCGAGAGTTTGGAGAGTTTCTAGTCAGATCCTCTCTAGTTCAAATGCTTTTCTTCACTGATGTCACTAGGCCAATCTTTCCCCATCCTGCAATTAATTGTTTTTATCCAACTTTATACTTTGCTCTTACCTTTCTTGAATCTCATCTATTTATTTCAGACAATTTTCTACACTATCAAGATCATTTTAAATTCTAATCTTGTTCTCCAGAGAATTTACAACCCCTCCCAGCTTGGCATCATCTTCAAATTTAATGAAATTAATTAAATGAAAATTAAATGAAAGACTCCCATTGACTTCAAGGGGCATTGGAGTGAACCCAAACTGTCTTACAGATTTCAGAAGTGGTTCAAGTGAAATACACTTATTGCTTCACAGGCCATTTTTGTAAGGGGAAAAGACAGATGCATGCTGAATAATTCAGGGTCCTCATTGCTGACTGAGAGAGATTTAAGTAATTTGTCAAAATAATGACCTCTGTTTGCAGTGGGGAGCAAGTGGTTTTGGATTGTTTCTGTCCCCAGAGAGATGCTGGAGGAGCCTGGGTTCAGCCCAGCCCCACCACGAGGGACTTGTTTAGAGCTGTAAAATGAAAGGTAAGCAGTGGCAGCAGAGGTGTTTGCAGATGGTGGGAGGCATTTTGGAATGATGATGATGAGAGTTTCCTTTGAGCCTGATGGAAACAGTGCTGCTGCCCAGTCCGTGGGATAACTGGGAGCTGGATTGATGGCAGAGAGGAGTTTGTTAAAAACAAGTGTCTCAGGCAGTGTACTGACTCCAGCTACAACAATCTGCTTCCACTCAGGCAGGCATGGCCACAGCCTGACCCCTGTGTGTCAGAGCCCACAGCCAGCCCTGCTCTGCAGCCCGCTGTGGAAACTCAGTTTATCTCCAGTTGTCCAGAAATAGGCAACTGGGGAGGAGAAGGTTGTGTTGGTGGGTTAGGAGAGGACAGAAATCCCCTCATTGCTCAGCATCCCTGCCCACACTTCCAGTGGGGGAGGATGCTCTCTCCCATTCCAATACAAACTTTGCAGTCACTTCTACAGCAAGTGTTGTTTGGAAAACATTCCCTGGCATTTCAGCCTGTCTGTGTTGGCTGGTGCCAGCTTTCATCTGGCACTAGTGTATTGTGGCTGCTGCTCTGCTGTTGGAGCACAGTCCTGCTTATATTTGCTTCTCTGCAAGTGATTTCTGGCTTAAAAAGGCATAGGTCTCTTTGAGAAATTTGTCATGCTTTGCCATTGCATTATTTTTCTCCTGTCACTTCAGAGTGTTGGCCAGCTTTCCAGAGCCTGCCATGCATGTATGAGTATATGCACATTGCAGCAGATTCTTCCTTTTTCTTCTAGGTGGTGATGTTGAATATCTGAATACTTGCCAGAGGAATAGAACTAGACTTTGCCTGGGCAAACTCTTTATCAGATAGAGGACTGAATCCTTAAAACTCTTTTAAGTCGTCCTATTACCAAGATGGAAATCTCCTTGTCCTTGTAGCACTGAAGTCTGCCATTTCTAAACATATTTCATCTCCTTTTGCCTGTGTTGAAGTGACTGAAATGCAGTGCCCTTGCTGGGGATGGTGTCTCAGTGACACAAGTGATTTCAGAAGCCTTTGGTCATTGTTCTGTTCAGTACCAGCTGAGACATGGCTTAGCTCAAGTTGTTGCCTGAAGATCTGGGCTTGAGATCTCAGACTCATTGAAGTCTGAGAGCCCTGAAGAGTTCAAACTCCTTTCATCTTGGCATTCTCCTCTCACTGCAGGGTCTTTTCAGTCACTTCTCCTGTGTAACTCTCACCTCCTTTAAGTCTGTGGAGGTCTCATTTCGTGCTTGGCTTGGGTCAGATCAGTTCTCAGTGGTGTCCCTAATTAAAATTTATGTATAACCCATTATGGTTTGGGCAGAAATTAGAGGAGCAGGACATTTCTTGTTTGAGGGAAGAAGTGCTGGCCATTTAGGGTGGGATCAAAGCTTACCAGAGTCAAAGAAAAGTCACCCTTGATGGATGGAAAATGGCTCTACTGAAGACTGGATCCTTGAGCATCCAATCCAGTTTGTTGCTGGAGGGCTAGAGATGGGACACGCCTGTGGTGTGTGTGTCATGCCATGGTTTATTGCACAGAAATGCCCAAGCTAGTGAGTCCACCCAATGAGTCTCTGGAGGAGGATACGGAGCTAAATTCTGTGGGCACAGCACCACATATACGTAACTCTATTGCTTTTAGTGCTCAGCTGGTTGGATATGTTGTAAATCTCTCCGGATCTCCCAGCTTGGTGTGCCCACAGTGAGCCCAGGTGCACCTTGCCCATGAGTTTGGGAAGAGGAGCCAACATAACCAGGCCTTCCCACTTCCATGTGAGTGCCTTCCCTCCTTTCTGGCTGTTTTTGTCAAGGCCACGGGCCAAAATTTCTCATCCATTTGCAAAGGTGAAAGTGTAATTTCTGAGTCTTTGGTAGCCACCTGTTGCTGCAGCACAACCTGCATAATTAGAGCTGACAATCCCTGTCTAGAGATTTCTTGGAAGCTGGAAAAATGAGAATGTTGTCAAAAAAATAGCAGTGCTTCTAGTCTGCAATGCAGTGATGGAGATAAAAGATGAGTGAATCCAAGGAGGCAGAGAATATATCAGCCCAGTGCCTTTTTCTAACTACTTTAGAAGTCCAAAACAGTCTCTAAGAATTTACATTTCTCTTCTAGCCTTAAAGAAAATGTATTTTAAGCTGGCTTCTCTATTTCTTTCTCTTTACTGGAGCAAACCAACAGCAAGTTTCATAGCAGTCGTGCTTAAAACTACAATAAGGGTGCTAATTTCTTTTTGCATCAGTTGATGCAAAATATTTTTTATATTTTATTTCGGTGTTAGCAATTTTCCATAAAATTACGACAACCCTTTCAAAGAGGATCTTTCTTTTTTTTTTTTTTTTCTCACAGAGAAAGAATACATTTCATTGGAGGCAGGGTTGAATCATACTGTGTTCTCAGTTCTGAGTAACATACAAATCTCAGAATGTGAGATGAATTTTTTGTAGGTGGACAGTGACTTTCAGTGGCTTTGAGGGGAGAGGCAGGGCTTTCTCTTCAGGGTTTGTTTAAGAGACCTGTTGCTATTTTGGCTGACACTTTGGGACTTGAGCTGGGGATCTCCAGAGCTGGGAGCTCAGCCTGGAGCAGGGCAGCTGCAGCACACAACTTGCCCAGCCGTGGGATCCAGTGCTGCTGGTGCAGTGGGGTGTGTGGAGGAGCTGCAAAATCCACTCTGCTCAGCACATCCTGCGTGCCTCACTCCTCCCACCCTCACCCTCGGAAGCAGCATCCACGGAACAGGCGTTTGAATTCGCTGGTGAGGCACAGCAATCCTTTGCACTCGTGCAATATGTCAAAAATGACCTGCTGGGGATAGATTAGAAGTGACTGGAAGTGTGTCTCGGGGTGATGAAGAGGAAAACAGGAGTTCTTTAGAGAGAGAGAGGCTTGTTAATGTAATTGTATTGTATGTGATGGCAGCACCAAAAAAGAAAACTGCACGTAGCCAACAGAAATCCTGTGCTGTGCAAACATGGCAGAGACTCAGATGGTTCCAGTCCCACACCTACCTGTGTGGTTACACTGCAAAAAAAGGAAAGGTCCCACCACTACTGAAGCCATGTGAGGGTGGCAGCGGGAAAAGTGTGATGCTCCCACAGGTAGTGGGGCCAAGGGAATCCTCACCAGGATTCTTGGGGCTGTTGGACTCCATGATCCTCGTGGGTCCCTTCCAACTCAGGATACTCTATGATGCTGTTAGAGCAGAGTCTGCCCCAGTTTGGAAAAACAGGCCACTGTTGGGAAAAGAGCCCTGGGATTTGGGTTTTCATTTCTTGGCTGGGTCACAGATGTTCTGTGGAGCTTTAGGCATGTGATTTGATCTCCATGTGATTCAGCTCTTTATCTCAAGAGTAAATAAAAGCCTGTTTCCCTGCCTTGGTTAGATTCCATAACATCTCTCTGAAGGGAACATCACCGAGTGTCAGGGCCCTCATCTCCTCTGTGACTGTAAGTGTTGCTGCAGTGTGTTAATGGAACATTTTTAGGGGGAAGAAATGTTTGGATTTGGTGATTATCAAAGGGGAATGGTCTCCACGTTGCAGAAACCATGCCTCACTGAGGAATAACCTGTTGCAAGGCTGCAGCAAAGCAAGGATGAGCCTTGGTCTCTGTGGGAGGACAAGCCCAGAGCTTCCTGCAGTGAGAAGGGACATTTTGGGAGGTGGCACAAATGAGAAAACTCCTTTTCATGTAGGGAAATCTTTTTTTCAAAGGCCCCTTTGCTTTTGTATAGAACAAGCAGCATTCAAGTAAAATGCTTCTTTTAGCATTGACCTTCCAGCTATACATTTGTTATTCTAGCAGGCAACTGAGAATGACACACATGCCTTCTGTGGTCAGCATATGAGGGCAGAAAATTCAGTATATGAGGGCTAAATTCACCTCAGCATAAAACACATACTTGCTAAGTTCACCTTAGTATAGATTTATTGCTAAATATAGTACTAAGCAGTGTAAAATCAGTAAGTATTGAAATATTTTTGCCAATTAAAATATTGAAATATTTTTGGCCTTTGTGAATGAAGGAGGTACAGTGAAAGAAATTTGATGCTGAATTGTATGCTGGGTCACAAGTGGAACAGAAGGTAACAGGGTTTAGTTTCCTAGAGACAGTGGGAGTATAAAGTATCCTGGATGTGACAATTAGATGTTTTGCACCCCTAATTTTACTGTCATGATAATTATAGACAAAATCAAAGTTCCTGACTACACATTACTGGTTCTGGTGGTTTAGTTCCCCAGTCTGGGTCTGAAATCCCTGTATCAGTGTGCTGTGGGAGTGCTCCAGCCCCAGAGTTCTGGGAGAGCTGGGCAGCACTGGGACTGCTCCTCACCACCACTGCCAGTGCTCCTTCACCAGCCCTTTGGCATTTGGGGAGATTCAGCATCTCCTGAAGTCCTTCAGCTGCTCTGGGAGAGTACAGGAGTTGCAGGAAGCTCTTTGCCTTCCTGTGTGTCCTGGCAGGTGGATGTTGCAGGCAGTTGTGTCCATTTTCCTCTCAGCTGCTCCCAGGGGCGGGAGGTCTCACACACACCCTGAGCAGCTCACAGAACAGGCTATTTCAGGCTGTGAGCATCTCCATTACCTTCCTCCCCCCAGTGTTGCCTCACTGACTGGATCTGACCATCCACTTTACAGCCTGGCTTTAGTGTTTAGTCCACCCAATTCGTCACATTCTTCATCAGCTCAGCTTCCCTTGGACCTCAGTATTTATTACCCAGAGACAAGAGAGCAGCCTCTGTCCTTTCTTTTCATGAGTGTGAAGCAAAGTTGTTCCATTGCCAATACACTTCTTCAAGATTTACTGGAAGGAAGGGAGAAAAGCCACTCTCAATTTAGTGATGAAAAGCTTGGGGTGCTGGATTTGTTTGTCATTCCTCTCCCACTTTTCCTGGGCGATTGCGGTGGGTGATACAGAGTGCTTGTGGTTTCCAGATCAAGAGAGAAACAGGAAGATGTAACTCAATTAGCAGAGGCAAGAACGTGTTGTCACACTGATTACAAACAGTTGTGGCTTCTAAAACCTAAAGCATGAGGTGGGCTGAGTCCAGCAGTTTGGTTTCTGTCTAGTCATGAGCCGGCGCTTGCCTGTCTGACGCCCTCCCTCGTGACAGTGCTGCCATCCCCGTGTCCGGATGATTTAGAGGAGCAGACACCAAAGCTGTCTCGTGCTTTTGCTTATCCTGTGCTAGCAGGATCACTGCTCACTGAATATCAGGAGCAGCAGGTGGGCAGGAAGTCGCCACCTCCCTTTTCCAGCTGGAAAGCAGGAATCGCAGCCCAGCCAACGGCAAATGAGGGATGGCCAGAGCAGCAAACGGAGTGGGGAACAGCAGGAGTGAATGAAGCCATTGGAATTCTCTGTGCATTGCCTGCTTGCCAGGGACACATCACCCCATGCCACGATCCCCTGGGCCGTGCCCTCGGTGGCTGCTGCTGCAGGTCAGGCAGCGAAGGGCTGTGCTCTAAATACAGATACATTTTAAACGACAGAAAGATGCAGTTGTGTAACCCCAGCACCTGAGCTCTTTCTTGTTTCTTGCAGATTAAGCTTTGCAAAATCCCTCTAAAACAAGGGGATAGCATCCTCATTTTACAAATACATCAAAGGTAGATTAAAGCCCGGATTCTTAAAGAGGTTTAACCACCAGACTCCCCTGGAGTTCAGTGGGAGTTAACACTTCAGTATCCTTGAGAGTATTGATGTCAATAAATTGCACACAGCCACCTAATAAGTGCATGATGGAGTTGGGAATTAATCCCAGGCTTTTGGAAAGGTCGTTCTGTGCCTTTACTTTCCTTCCTGCAAATGAGAATAGCACTGAAGGTACCATGGACTCCCTGTGATTGGATTTTAATTGAACAGAGTTTCATTGTGATGATTCTGTTTTGATTGGTGGCCCCAGTTGATTAAGGCTTATTGGGGAAAATTTGGCAGAGTTTACTCAGTCAGAATTTGGCGTTCTGTAAAGCAGCTTCATGAAGTTATGCTAATTTCCCTGGAATTTCATCTCTGACAGTAAAAAGGAAGAAAAGGATGCTAGCAGGTTCCTGTTGTGTCAAGGAAACAACTTGTTTTGACATTTCCGAAATGAAATGTTTTGATTTTTCGTTTTTAAAATTACTTTTTCCTTGATGTCACGGTGTTCTTTTACATAATTTTAATCATTTGAAATTGAAATGAAACTGAATTTCGTGACCCAAAAATGAAAGCAACTGTAGGTGTCTTGAAAGCCCCGCTGAAATCCAACGTTCATCCTGCAGGCAAGCCCGACTGCCAGTCCCATGGGAGAGGGGGTAACCCAGCACCAGGGACACATCCTGCCCCGGTGGCACCCGGGTGTCCTGAGCTCAGTGGCTGAGTGGAAATGGGTCCAAACAAAAAAAAAAAAACATGGAAAGGAAAAATCCACTGAAATTTTATCAGCCAAGTCTTGATTTAAAAAAAAAAAAAAACAACCTCCAAAAAACCCACCAAAAGGTGATTCCTGAAGAGAGACCATTAATGAGGGGATTTTTCAGTCGGCAACACCAACACACTGCGAACGTTGTGTCGGATCCGTAACGTTCACAAAGGAACTATTAAACTTCCAGCTCCACTTGGATGTTTGCCCAGAATTGTGAGTCCTTTTGAAACGTCCCACTGCGTGTTTCACTCGGCGATACTTGGCTGAGGATGATAGATTGATGTTTGCCACAAAGCTGCAGAACAAACTTGGAAAAAAAATCCTCCTGGGAATTAATTGGTATCAGAGTTCTCCTAATCAATATGCTTTCTGATATGCTTCAGGTGGATCAGTGCAGTGAAAACTGATCTTTCATTTGCACAGGTCTCTGCTAATATCCATTTATTGCAGTGCTAGGTGACACTTTCATCATGACGCTGTGGAAAACCTGGCAGGAAACAAGCTCTGAAGACCCTTAGAAATGAAAGGAGATGTTTGTCCCTGGGTTAAAAAAGCAGATACAGTTGTGGATTGCAGTGTTCTTTGGTGTCATGCTGCAATAGGAGAGCCACTGTGGAAAAGTGTGGACACTTTGAAGGTGTGGACCTTCAGAATTCAGAGCACCTTCTGGGTTTTCTGAATCTTCAGAGTTCAGATGTGTCACTTGACACCTGCTCTAAAACCAGCACAATCTTTCTGCACAGGGCAGAGAACCAGCTATAAAAGAATGACAAGGTACGAAGCCTTGAGTATATAATTTATCATTTCATGGGATCAGAGAATGGTTTGGGTTGGAAGGGAACTTAAAGATCATCAAGTTCCAGCCCCCTGCCATGGGCAGGGACACCTTCCCCTCTCCCAGGTTGCTCCAAACCCCATCCAACTTGCCCTTGAACACTTCCAGGGATGGGGCATCCACAGCTTCTCTGGGCAACCTGTGCCAGGGCCTCACCACCCTCACAGGGAAGAATTTCTTCTCAATATCTAGTTTAATCATACTCTCAGTTTAAAGCCATTACCCCTTGTCCTATCATTTGTCAATTTTGAAAGGGTATTTTCAGATTTTGGCAGGTACTTCAGCCCTCACAGTTAAAATTCAAAATATTTAAAATTAAGAAGACCTCATTTATGTAATTCCCTCCCCATGGGGAAAGCTGTCAAGGTGAGGCTGTATTTAAAATTTGTCTGGAATCCAATCACTAGGGTTCAGGCCATGTCATTCTTCTTTCAGCAGCTGTGGAACTGCCCAAGTTGGGATGTTTATCCTGCTGAACCTGCAAGTCACTGAGTAACCAAGGAACAGGAAGAGCATCCCTAAACTTGAGGCAATACCCATTTGCATTTACTGTTTCTTTCTGGGGGAAAAAAAAAAATCTTTCCTCTGCAACACGGGAGGTGCTGTAATTATCCCTCAAGAGCAGCTGTTCAGTGGTTGTTCCTAATTCCAGCAGCATCCAGGGTGGTTTAACAGATCTGCTGCTGCCATCGGATCTGAGGACGGTGATTTCTTACATGAGGATCCTCACAGAACCCCGGACTAGGACAGGTCCCTTCTCGAGACACACAGTGGGTTTAGGGCTGATCTACCCCCTGTGCTGCAGCTTCATTGGGGTTGTTTGTCTCTGCCTTGCATAATTCCAGGCTGGACTCAGTTATCACAGTAACGAATCTCACTCCAACACCTCGGGTTAAGCTCGGGTGATTAAAGGTGACTCCACCTCCCCCGAGTCATTTCTAAATGACTTATAGAACTAATAATGGCCTCATCCTTCTGTACCTTGGTACACAGCTTGTGTTCTGGAGTCTTTTATAGCTCAAATGAGCTGCTTTTGCTTATTTATGCCCCTCCTCATTCATTTTTAATGGTTAGAAGAGACTCCCCCATTCTTCTTCTGACAGCAGTGATTTAGGCAGGACTCATTATCATAACTTACATTACTAAATATCCCCATTTATGCTGGTAGACCAAGGAAAATGTGTGCAGTGCTAAATCAGAAGAGATCCCATGAGCTTGCCAAGGTGGCAGGGCTGTGTTTGAAGTGTATATTATATACAGAAAGTGCTTGTATGGGGGAAGGATCATTTACAGGAACATGGATGGGGGACAGAGTCACAGTGTTTCTGAAATACAGATTTTATGTGGAAATATCAGAGACTTACTTTCCTAATTGGCCACCCTTGAAATGTCTAGACCTGAACTGCTCAAGATACATCTTATTTTCAAAGACTTATTAGCTGTGACTTCGTAAGAGTTCCAACAGAATTACTGTAGCAGAAAAGCAGTTTCCTGTGAGGGTTTTGCTGTTATCCCATGGGAATTTAATAATGATAATGAGGTGGGGAAAGACTGTTCCAGCTATTTCTGGGAGCTGACAGTGAAATGCTGGGTACCTCTTCTGGGAGTTATGATGTACATTCCCCTTTCCCTCCCTCCCATTAGATCTTTGGATTCTATTCAGCCCAAAGCTAACACAGAGTTTATGGGACCAAAGGAATAGTCAGCCACACAAATTCATATCTCCCATAGACAGTCTCTGCAAAAGGATAATGGGAAAAGCAGTAAAATCCTTTTAGGAAAGGGATGGGGAATGTCTTCACTGGAGAACTGGATGCAGGAGGTTGATGTGATAGGGACTGTGTGTGATTTGTGAGGGGTCTTACTGCTTCTTCCCATGTTTTTCCCAGACTGGCTGAAGTCCTGCTACTAAAAGGCTTCCAAGTGGGTTTTCTTCCACAGATAATGTAGCAAACTCTGAAATAACAGAAATTAATAAACCTAATTTCTCTTGCTTGTGATCACACCCAAAGAGCATACAGAGTTTTAAAGGTCAGAGATGACTCCTTTTCAAACAACATAAACAGGCTTTTAAAGTAAACCTTAAAAAAAGGTGTCTTGGACCAGCGGTGTCCTCTCCTTTTCTGGTCAATATTTGTTTGCAAGGAACCAGCTCTGTGTTTCCCCTCCACAGCTGCAAGGCTACCAGCTGAATTTTGGGTTCAGTTTTGAGGTACCCAGTGCACAGAGCTGCACGTGGGGCTGGGGGTTGCATATTTACAGCAAGGATTTGTAGCAGGAAGCAGCAGTGGCTGAACTCAATTCCATTTTCTGACAATTGGACTGGGGGGTTGAATTCAATGCAATGCTGAGCACATCTGAAATATTCCACTCTGTGCATTTTGCAGCACTGATGATTGAACTCGACATCCAGCTTGCCAGAAGCTACGTGTTTGGTATGGACATGGTGCACTTGGAAATCTAATTCCTGATTCTGTGCTGTGCTGGCAGTAAGGGACAGACCTCTGCCCTCGGTGCCCTGGTGCACAGTGATTAGATGTGTGTGTGTGACTCAGAGGAAGCTGTCTTAGCTATTCACTGATGTAAGGGAAAGAGGTGGACCTGCAGGAGCCAAAAGAAACCCAAAGCACTTTTATAACCTACCAAGTCCATGCCCCAAAAATACCCATTCAAACCTCAGTTCCCTCAAGAGATAAAAGTACCCTGTATTGAGAGGATTTCTGGAGCATCTTGTGAAAGCTAAGTACAGCCTCCCTTAATTAATGGAAGTCAGCTCAGTGTAGTTGTGTGAAAAGCTCCAGTGACACAAAGCCCAGAAAGGCTTTAGCAAGGGAGCACAGCACCAGAAGGGTTTAATGGCATTATAATGTCCTTGAATTCCAGTGGCCACAACACAGAGGTGTATTCCAGCAGTACATTAGCAGTAAAAGAAAAATCTACTCTTTCTCTCTTGAGCCCTTGTCTGAACCTTTACCGAAAACTGGAGTTGCCATCCTTGGGATATTAAAACTCAGAGGAGGAGGAAGGGAAGAGGAGTAGATGGGTGGGAGTCACTGGATTTTGGAAACAAAACAACTTGGGTTTCCCCACAAATCACCCTCTTGCTCCAGCCCCTTTGTAGCTCCTATTGGATTTCATAATGTGTTTTATGCTCTTCTGGAATCTGTCCGTTTTTGACCAAGCTTTTGCGAGCGCACGGTGCCCTCGGTGACGGCGGGGAGCCGCGCTGGCTCAGCACAGCCCCTCTCCTGCTCGCACACCGAGGGGCTGAGCAGGGGCTCCGCTCCCGCGTTCCTGCCGGGCACGGAGGAGGGCGGGTACCCAAAAGCTGCTTCCACGAATTAACCCCGAAGGAAAGGACCCGCTTGACAGGCTGAGGACCTGAACTCCGCTGCAGGTTGAAAAGGAGACACGCGGGCTCGGAAAAGGCAGTGGCAGCCGAAGCTTCTCCGTGCTGTTCCCATCACCGTGGACACGCAGAAGCCATCGCGGGGGGGACAGCCCGAAACCCGGCAGCTGCTGAGCCGCCTGTGCCGGGGCTTCCCTCGGGTGCGGGTCTGTCCTGCGGAGCCTCAGCTGAGCCCCGTCAAACTCATCGCGCAAGATATTCGCTCTTTTCCGACGAGCAGCTTGGGAAACCACGGTGTCAAAGAGAAGGAGAAGCTCGATTTTTCTTCTTTCCCTGCATCTCTTTAGTCCTTCTCTTGTGCTGGAAGATGAATAGTTCGGATGTGTCTGCAGCAACACGGGCATGGCTAATCCGCCCGTCTATTGATGACCTGTTTCTGAATGTGCTGGCCTGATTTATGAAAATGTACTGTACTTTGCCCCATGTTTTGATGTTGCTCTGTTAGGGCTGCATGCAAACTGCAGCAGAACAGTGATGCTTATTCATTCAAGCGGTGAAGGGCTGGCTGGGAGCTGAATGAGCTCATAGTTGTTGCTGACTTCACTTACAGCAAGGGAAACAGGCACAAGTGGGTGTCCCAAGCATAGTCATTTTTTTCCTGACCATCAGTTTGTTTTATAAATAATAATCCTGAAAGCACAAGATCATGGTATTTATTTAATCATTCATGTGGTAGGTTTTTAGGGATAGATTCTTTTTTTAACTCTCTTTTTGCAGTAAACCCTGATAAAGTTGGAGCAGCCTGCCAAATTTTCTTCCTCTTGTCATTGCTTGAGCACTGATGAATTTAAAATCTGATAGTCTGATTCCCATCTCTTACTAGCATAATTCAGCAGTTATCTCTGTGGCTGGAGAGAGTCTCAGTCATGTTCAAGCCTCCCTGTGCTGAACTGCTCCTCATGTTAACAGACTAATAAAACCAGCAGCAAAATTCCACCTGTGCTGTCTGTGTGTGCTTTAAAAGCCACTGTTCAGACAGTGAAGCATTACCCTGGAGGGAGGATGTTTGGCAGGTCCCCTGCCAGCAGCCCTGGTGAAGTGCAGAGCAGGGGACATGCAGGGGAGCTCTGCTGGGGAACACGGCTCCAGTGCCTCCACACAGAGGTTTGGACTCAGCCCTGAACTCTGATTTGCAGCACAGAAGTTTACCTGTTGCCTTCAATCACTAGGAAATGTTTTCAGTCCTAGGTCTGTCACCCTTGGGGACGTTTAATTGCCTAATGTGTTAATTAGCTGAGATTCACCAATGTAGGTGTTGGCAGCTGGAACTAGAGGTGGTGAGGAAATCACACAAAGCTGTTACCTGTTACCCATGTGCTGCTCAAGAAAATCCTTGTCTTCAGACCATTCACTTGTGCCTCTGGGCCAGCCTGCAGAGCACGAGGGCAAGTGCAGGACCTCAGGGCAATCAGCTCCTGGGCTGAGTGTGACCTTGGGGCCGCTCTCTCTTCAGCTTTATCTGTTGCTTCTCCGGTGGAAATCAGCATTTTGAGGCTCTGCCCAGTTTCTCTTCTCACTGGTGTCTCAGGGGAAAGAGGAAAGGCAGAAAGCAGCAGACAAAGCTTATTAGCACGTAGGAGAGTTGTCTGGTGTGAGAACAGCACTTAAAATACAAGAAGGCAACAGGGATAAGCACAGTGCCAGCAAGGAGCAGATGATTTCCACTTACAGAAGCAAGGTGGGAGAAGGAGCAGATGTACCAGGCACTGCCTGAAGGTCTCCTCACTTCCTGCCTGTCGGACAGGCTATTAGACATTGCAGGTAGGAAGGATGATGTAGTTCTTGCCCTGAAAATATCACACTCACATTATTGTGCTTTCTGTGAGGACTCAAGAACAATGTCTGCTCTGCTGCTGCTGCCCAGACATGCTGCTCCCAGAAGGGGACTGTGCTCATGCCTCCAGCCTTCCCTGTAGCCATTTCTGCAGCCTCACATGGAGCTTCTCCCGGAGTTTTGCCAAGTCTCATCTTCTCAGCCCAGGCCAGTTTGGATCAGCACTGTGATGGAGTGGATGTAACACCAGTGCCAGAGGCCCCAGCTGGGGGCCTGCTGTGAGGTCTTTCCCTTGGGTTTTGTACCCCCATGTTTTGAGGCTTTTTTGGCAGCAGCTGCGTTGTCTTGCTGTGCAGCACAACGAGATTGGATCCTGACAGGAGCTGTTAAGAGCTGGTGTAAAACAGGCAAAGATGAGACTATCCTGAAAAACATAAATCTGCCTGTAAACAAACTCCTTACTTTCCTGCTGAAACCAACAGCAACTATAGGATTTTGACCTTAAAACAGAAAAGAGAGACATTGCAAGAGCCACGATAACCTTTTCTGGTACATTACCTAGGCTCAGACAAGCAAGGATGGAAATGGATTTGCTATGAATCTGTCTGTGAGGGGGTTGTTGTTGTTTAAAGATAATAATATTAGAAATGCAAATTATCCTAAAAAAGATGGTGATATTTAAATACGATTTAAATTCATTTAGCATTCAAACAGAAAAGTAGAAAATGGCATTAAATTCAGATGAGGATGAGGCTATACATTCTGGAGTGACAAATATTAAATACATGGATGGAATGGAATAGAAGGCCTGGCTGGTAATGGATTGTGAAAAGTGTTCAGGGTTTTAATAGATCATTCCTTCAGATCATCAGCACGGTAAAGTGGTAGTTAATAAATTATTTGGTGTGTACATTTATTCATATATTTTAACTAACTGTAATGAACAGGTCCTGTCAGCTCACCTAGATCCTCGCAATAGCTGCGAAGTCGCTTGAGTGAGATTTACTAACTCTCTGCAATATTGATGTCCAGAGCTGCAGGTCATAAATAAAGAGACATCAGGACTAGCTTGAGCTTCTGCTCAAGTGTTGTGTAAGGCCTCTGTCAGGTTTGCAGCAGGGATGAGGCTCTTCCCTGTGATTAGTTTTTAGTTGTGACCACCCCATGCCCTGGTGCCTGCAATGGGACTCTTGAAAAACCCTCTCTCCTAGTTTGGGGTCAACTAGAGAAATTTGTCCCTTGCTCAGCTCCCTGTACCTGTTCCTCCCCACAGATATTTTGTATTCCTTGGGCTGCACACAAGGTAGAGCAGGAGAACTGGAGAGTCTGACTGAGCTTTGGGGAAAGGAGAAGGATCCTCTCACAGCCATTATACTGGGACTATCCTACTGTTGGAGTGGGAATTAAGGACCCAAAAGCTGTTCTTTTATCTTAAATTGTACTGGAAATGTTTATAGCAGAAGAGCCCAACCTGTTCAAATGATGCTGAATTATACAGGCTATTAAGGGCATACCAGGCACCTTTCTTGTTATTCCTAATTGTCCTCTGAACTTGGAGCTTGTTTAAATCTAGATCCTTTCTCTTCTTCCCACCCACTTTCCCAGCATGTGGTGTACTTTATAATTTGTGAAGGGACTCATTAATTTTTTTTCTTTCTTTCTCCTTTTTTTCAGGTTTCTGACAGATGTGACTATGTCTTTGTCAATGGGAAGGAAATGAAAGGCAAAGTGAATGTCATAGTTAATTTTACTTACCAGCATCTGAGTGCCCCTTTAGAAATGACAGTCTGGGTTCCTCGTCTCCCGCTGCAGATAGAGGTCTCTGACACAGAACTAAATCAGATCAAGGGGTGGAGAGTCCCCATCATCTCTAATAAGAGGTAGGTTTTCATTAGAGGATGTTCATTCTGGGCTGTGCACTTGCCAGAGACCTGTCAGGGCCAGTGGATCTGAACATGCTCATTTGGCCTTAATGCAATTCTGCTGTAAATTTGAAGGTCACCAGACATTTATTCAATAGGCTCCTGCACTGGACTTATAAGGGAAATGGAAACTGCAGGTTGCAGGTCCTGTATTGGAAATCAATTCCCTTTTATAGTGCTAATGACTGAGGTGGGAAGAGCCAATTGGTCAAGTTAGGTGGGATCAGGCTTGAGGCAGCAAGAAGACATCAGCAAGAACCAGCTCTGGCAAGGGTGGTCAGTCTGCAGCCTCTTCCCAGGTCCTGGCAGCTAATGCATTCATTGTTAGTGGTCACAATTAGCACATACCTGTTTCATATCACTGTAGGGTGCAGTGGCACTGGTCAGTGTCCCAAAGTCAGGACACTCTTACATGAGGGCTTTAAGATATTGTCTGTACCCACAGGTCGGTGGCATGTGAGTGACAGAGGATGGATATAGGCAGCTCAGAACTGGTTGCAACTGTTGTCAGTGCTATTAAGAACAAGAAGAACAAATTGATAAAGGAGGTACTTGGTATTCCCAGCAGCCTATAAAGACATTTTTTACCGGGTTCCTGTTAGTGTCACAGCAAAGAGATTTTGGTGGAGATGTGATTTCAACCTGAACACCGCACAGAGAGGGATGTGTGTGCAGGTGCAGAGGAGATTTCCATGGAAACACACTGATGTTTACGGGAAGATCCAGAAAGAAAAGTGTGAAGGTCCTGAAAGTAAGGACTTGACATAGAAAACAATGGGAGATATTTGGAGAGGACAAGGTGGCAGGGAAGCTAGCAGGGCAGTTGGTGATTTCAGCTGCTGTTTCAGAGGTCTAGGCAGCCTGGAGGTCTCAGTTATGAACAAGGAAAACAGGATAAAGCTGGGGGAACCTGACAGATTTCAGAAAGCACTGATGGATGCAACCTGGTCCAGCAGCCAGGCTGCAAACTTATATCAGCAATAGCTCTCCTCTTCCAAACTCTCCCAACAGCAGTTTAAACTAATTTCTTATTCTTGGTGTCCTCCCAGACCAGCCAGAGACAGTGATGATGAGGAGGAGGACGAGCGGAAGGGCAGGGGCTGTGCCCTGCAGTACCAGCACGCCCTGGTGAGAGTCCTCACCCAGTTTGTGGCTGAAGCCTCGGACCCCGGTGGGCAGACGAGCTTCTTGCTGGGCTCTGACTGGCAGATTGACATCACTGACCTGGTGAGGGACTTCATGCAGGTGGAGGAGCCAAGAATCGCCAAGCTGCAGGACGGGCAGGTTCTGGTTGGGCTGGAGCTTGGAATGACAACCATTCAGGTAGGGAAAATGAATCACTTGTTCCTTTTCCTCCCATAACCCACCACCTTGGGAGCTGAGGTGCTGAAGAGGTGGTACAGCATTAACAACAGAAACTGGAGCCACGAATTATTGAATGGGACAGAATTGCAGCAAGGACTGGAAGACACAGAAGAGATGATTTTTCTCTTCTTATTTTGTGCCCCACAGTAAAGTAGATGGCAGTTTTATTTGATTTGGTCAAACCTGTATATTCAGAGGCTTTTTCTGATTATTTTTGTGTGAGGCTGTTTTTGAACCTGGAGCCAGTGTGTAGGTTACCACAAGGCATGCAGCTGGTGGAACAGCTCAGTCTTCTCAAAGCCTACATTGACAGAGCAAATGAAAAAGTGCTGGTTGAGGAACTGAGACTGGAATATCAATCCAAATATTAATTAAAAGAAAAGGAAAAGGAGAAAGGGGGAGAGGGATTAATTTAGTGATAATACAAAGAAGAAAACATGTTAAGAAACATTGGAACATGGAAAAAAATGTAGCTCTCCAGACATGCTCATCATCCCAAACTGTCAAAGCAGAAAACAACCATCACACCTGTTGATAACAAGGTCATCAGGGCTGGAGAAATGGGATTTGAGATTTCTGGCTTTCTGTAAAGTCTCTAAAGATTTTCTGAAAGACTTTCCAGAGCTCTGGGACTTGCAGTGCTCCAACAAATACACATAAAACTGTGGAAAGAAAAATTCAAAGGAAAAAAGCTGAGAGCAAGTTATATTTAAAGAATACCTCTTATAAGCTGCTTCCAAAATGCTCTGTACCCTATATGGATCATTAAATTCAACTTGCTTGCTAATGAGCATCTCTGGATGTCATGTATCACTGCACTGACCTCTGTGCATATTTTCTTAACCAAAACAAATTTCCCCTATCAACTTTGTATACAGTAACATGAGTGGCTATTGTAGCAACAAATTAACCTTTTTTTCCATAGGATAGAAATAAATGCCATTTGTTGAATAGATTTTATTTAAACCTACGGATTGCATTATATTTATGCCACCTAAAAATGTGATCAATAATAAAATACTTGCATTTCACATAAAGATTACATTTACAAGTAGTTAATACATGTGAAGCAGAGTTAATACATGTGACAGAGGTGAATGGCATAGCTGATCACAATTACACTGGTAAAAGCTTATAAGCCCCTTATTATTGCAGAAGAGTTATAAAATGTGACTAGCTGTTCTTAATCATATTTTAATAGTGTCTGTCTGCTGTGAGGGATTCTTCCCATTACCATAAACATCCCTTATCTGTATTACAGGAGCTGTAATATCTGTGCAGATATTTCACTTGGTGCTGTGCAGAATGGCTGTTGCTAACTTCAGTTTTTCTTTTCAGATATTGTCCCCCCTTTCAGATGCCATCTTGGCTGAGAAGACAGTGACAGTTCTGGATGAGAAGGTGACAATAACTGACCTGGGAGTGCAGCTGGTGACTGGACTGTCACTCTCTCTGCAGCTCAGCCCAGGAAGCAACAAGGCCATCTTTGCTACAGCAGTGGCACAAGAGCTGCTCCAGTCCCCAAAGCAGGTACTGTTGCCCACCAGTGTTGTGTTGTGGGAGGACACCACCCTGAGTCACCACATCTGACATTACAAGCTCATGGAATCAAGCAGATTTTTATTAATAGTGTGCTAATGAAACATTTTGCTTATGGAGACTTTTCTGAAGGCCACCGAATGCCCCAACAGAAAAATAAATATCTCACAGGAATGGCACTGTGTTTAAACAACCCAAACACCCCATCTGTCATGGCTGCATCCCATAAATAACACAGGCAACTCAGTGATGTTTCATAATTAAGCAACAGCAAACCCCTTACAAACACACACATGCCCTTTCTGTCCCATCCAGCACTTAATACATCACAGGACATATTGCCAAGTTCAACCTCCCACCACAGGTACCCAAATCAACCCTTTAATTCCATCTTGAAATGAGAAAGTGTTTTGCATTATGCCAAACGCTTCTTCTTTTAGTTACTTTCTGTGAGCACTTTGAGAAGTCAGGGAACATCCCTTTCATTCTGATTCATTACTAGAATATGAATCAGCATCACTGACTCATTTCCTGATTTATGATTTCATAAACCATTTTTTTCCCCTTATTATTCTTAGTTCCTGTGTTAGGGAACCAGCAGTTACCAAGGGCTTTTGGACCTTGCCATGTCCCCATCAGTGCCTGCTTCGTGTTTGTCCTTGTGCTTCTGTATATATTTGAAATTTAAACATTTTTCCAACCCAAATCCATCAGTCTGGGACTTACATCAAGGATGCACCGGCTCTTAACACTTGAACATGTTCTGAGCTTTAAAGGTAAATGATCATGACATGCACGTTTGAAGTCTGGCCAGCTGTTGAGATGCTTTAATTCATCATGGAGTCTTATCCTTGGGATGCAGGATGAGAAATAATGCAGGACTGCTGCCTTTATAGGGTGATAAACATCAGGCTCCCACAGTCTTCCAGGAGTTAGGAAATCGATGCCAGGCAGCTGGAAATAAGGCCAGTGAGCTGTCCATTGCTGACATGGGGAGTTAAACAAACTGCCTTGAAATCAGCCCAAAAGCGGGGATTGATGGCATTTATTGCCACTCTGCTCCCCAGCACTGGCATTTCAGTTCCCAGAAATGGGGTCTGGACGGGTCCCTCTCTGGATGCAGGGGCACAGTCAGAGCAGCATTGGATCAGTATTCAGCCAGTGAGGAAGGTGTGTGTCCTCCACCCTTCAAGGGTTGACTCTCTTTAGAAAGGCATCTGATTCCCTCCATTGCTCAGGCCATGATTTTCAGAGCCCAGTCCCTATAAGCAAAGCAATGCAAAATTAATAAATGGTTATGCAGGTTTAAGCAACACAGTGGGAGGATGAGAGTTGATGACACAAATTCCATGCGGCCTTCAAGAAACATCCAAAGATTAATAAACACAAAGCAGGGATTTATGGCAGTGTCAGCAAAGTCTTAGGGCTCTGTCCTGAAATAGAGACAGAAGCAAATCTCCCATTGAAGCAGGGGGAGTTTTGTGGCTGGAAGGATTTCGGAATCAGGCCAGTAGATTATGCATGGTACAATCCCAAAGGACTGGAAGCTTATTCTCCGTGCTATGAACAGGTGAATGACTTTGTGCTGGGAACAATTTCAAAGATAATCATATATATTTATTCTCTATGCATGTGTGGAGTTAGAATGTAAATACTGTCTGTTTGAAAAACTGCTTATTTAAAGGAACAGGACTTTTATTACAGCTTCTGCAAGTTAATCTGTTGGTTGGGTGTCTGTCTCAGACTCTCAGAGCAGGGTGATCCCAACTCTCAAGGGACAAAAGCTCATCTCATTTCAGACACTAAAGAATCTACTGATCAAGCCAGGAGTCTGTCTGGTGTGGATTTTCCAGTGTCTAATAAGGTGCAAATATTGCAACCAAACCAGGGCAAGTCAGGCCATCAGAAACAGGAAAAAGATTCCGGGAAAGCACCTTGAATTTTGTCTGTAAATGACCAATGTGCGAATGCAAAGATTTTTTCAGGGAGCACTGCAGTTTTCAATAGCCATTTGAGAGTCCTTAGAGGACCTGATTTTCAGCAATGGGTGAGCACGTTTTCAGAAAGGTTTCAAGTTAGAAACCAAAAGTGAAGGTTCCCAGGAGTGCTGCACCATCGGGCACATTCTGTTACAGAATTAGTACTCAGGTCAAATTCATCTACATTCAGCAAGCCTCCATGCACTCTGAAGTACACAATCTGCATTGCTGTGACACAAGATTAAACTTTATTATTGTCTTGCTTTTAATTACTAACAAGTGTGAAAATTACCCTGGCCATTTCCTGAAGAAGCAACTGATTGGTTTACTTTGCTTGTACAATCCGCTAATTTAATTTGAGAGACAAAAATCAAGGAGTGAAGGTGTGGAGCCACTATGGACCTGCTTGCTGTATTAGGTGTTTTTTAATGCGTGTTGAAAATAATAAGAGGAGACTTTGTATTTTAAGCAGTTTAGAAATAATGTAATTTTTTTTTCATTTAAATATACAACAGTAAATGATCTCAGTCACTGGTAATGCTTTCTGACATGCAATTTATTACGGTGCTGAAGTAGATTCTGCAGAGCCCAGGGGATACAGCTCCTTTAAGCACCTTTGTGGAAACAAATCTTATTATCAATGAGTGTTTTAGACTAGTATTTCTCTTCACATCTTGGCAGGATATTAATTTTATTGCTCTCCCTATTTATTTCTTTTCTGGTTACAAATGGTATATGGATCTTGTGAGGAGAAGGGAATAGACCGGGACAGACCGTATTTCCCTCGATGTTTATTCTCAGTGTATGTGTATTTGTTTTATATACTACAGGAAGCAGCCATCAGCTGCTGGATCCAGTTCAGTGACGGATCTGTCATGCCCCTGGATATTTATGACCCCAAAGACTTCTCCTTGTCAGCCACATCGCTGGATGAGAAGGTGGTCTCCATTCACCACGACCCCAAATTCAGGTGGCCTGTGATTGCTGCTGAGACAGAAGGCCAGGGGACGCTGGTGAAGGTGGAGATGGTGATCAGTGAGTCATGCCAGAAATCCAAAAGGAAGAGCATCCTAGCTGTTGGAAGTGGTAGCATTAAAGTCAAGTTTGGGCAGGGAGATGCCAACCCCAACATCAGTGACAGTAAACACAGGGGTGCTGGTGTCCACCTGGAAAACCACGCCAGTGACCGGCGCCAGAAAAACACGTGGCAGGAAAGAGCCGGGGGGGATGGTCACTATTACAGCTCCTCCATGGGCCACGAGCAGGGCAGGGGAACCACCACCCAGAGGTCTATTCTAAGCAGAAAAGAAGACAGAGAAAGCCTCCTGGATGATGACAGTCAGAACATGCCGATAGACTTCACGAGCTTCCCTGCACAGGTGGATCTGCCCAGAAACAACGGAGACTTGGAAGAGAATGACCTGGTGCAGTCCCCCAGGGGACTCAGCGACCTGGAGATAGGGATGTATGCTCTCCTGGGAGTCTTCTGCCTGGCAATTCTGGTCTTCCTTATCAATTGTGTCACTTTTGCTTTGAAGTACAGGAACAAACAAGTTCCCTTTGAAGAGCAGGAAGGCATGAGCCACTCTCATGACTGGGTTGGGCTGAGCAACAGGACAGAACTTCTGGAGAATCACATAAATTTCTCATCCCAACAAGAAGAACATATCACAGCCATTGACAGAGGAGTGGACTATGAAGAGAGTAAATATCTTCTCAACACAAATGCCACCAAAAACATCAATGGACAATCTTTCAGGTCTACTGAGACCACATTCACTGAAGGGAAAGAACAGAAAAGTGAACCAACTACTTCTCCTACCTCTAAGAGGAAACGGGTTAAATTCACCACCTTTACCACCATCTCCTCTGATGATGGGTGTCCAACTGTCAACTCAATCTTGATGAGTAATGAGGATGACATTAAATGGGTCTGCCAGGATATGGACCTGGGGGAATGCAAAGAACTTAAAAACTATATGGAGAGGTTACACGAAAATGCGTAATGAGACACAAAAGACTTTTTTGTTTGGTTTGTTCGTTTGTTTGTTTTTCACTCACCTTCTGCCTTTAATTTTGGGTAGTGGGGCAAAATGTTGTATAGCTAACAAGAATCCACTGGTGGATAATAACTCAATGGAGCCCCAAGAAGCCACCCAAAAGCAGCTGGGAGAGCAGAGATCCTGGACAGCTCTTAAAATTCAAATCTTCTTTGTGCTCAGAGATGGAAGTGAGAGATGTGTGTGTTTTTTTGATACATGGTAACACGAGAAAAAACCTTAGCGAAATAATATGGTTTCATTCTCTGAGCTTTCCCAGGAAATCAATAAATATAACAAACTCCAGTGCAGTTTGGATATTACAAAGTTCACACAGCTCTACTGTTCAATATTGCAAGCTTTGGTTAAAAGCAAAATATTGGTCTCAGAATAAATAGATCCACGAAAGAGCGTGTCATCCAAGCCACGTGCAGAGAATATCCATCCAAGACATTAATTTAAAGCTGACAAAAACCAACAGTGTGAGCAAAGCAGCTCCCAGAGCTGAAGAGTCATGAGTTTCCAAAGAATCTGGAGGGGGAAAAGGAGTAACTGGGCTGTTTAACAACCAGCATGTTTGCCTCCCAAGCACTGAGAATGGATACACATATACAGTTAAAACTGAAACTCTCTTTTTAAGTAGATGCCAAGGTAATAAACTTTGTCAGCCAATTTTCAGTATTTCCTAATTTGTAAAATAGGAGAAGATATAATCTATACTCAGAATATCGCTCATATTAAGGAAGGTCTGTTTTGGAAAGTTTGAGAGAACGAGCTATTTTTAAAAAGCCCACTTTCTTTGATTGCCCTGTTTCGAATTTGTATTCCCAGCCATTTCCCTGGAGCGTTCCCCATCTGGTATCCTGAGGGCACTTCCCAGCATCAGTCACCTTTGGAAGCATGTGGTTCCTTCCTTCCCCTCCAGGCACACTCCCTCCTCCACGGTGTGCTCTTGCCAAGCACAGACCTTGTTGGTACCACACTGGTACTTGCTTTACATGCTGTCATTTACCAAAGCTGGCCACTCTCTCTCTGGGTAAGTGTGACTTGTGCTGAACTCAGCACCAGCAGCAGCTGCCTCTTTGTCCGTCCCCTCCCCTGGGGGAGGTCGGGTTGTTCAGTTCCTTCTGCTCCTGCCTCTTTAGCCCCCTGCTCAGCACGTTTAGAGGGCACTCGGAGGTCACAGGAGGGAGCTGCACATTCAACGTTGAAGCCTGAACAGCTACACTCAGTAGATAACATTTGTTTCTCCCAGAGGTGATGATTATCTTTTGTTTTCTTCTGATAAGGATGTACATAGGATAGGATTTCAGTGATTACCCTTCCAATCCGATGTGCCCTCCAGCCCTAAAACCATGACATTTTTTGTGAGGTCCAAAAGCAGTCTCCAATGGCCAGCGGCAAAGTGCCAAAGCACTAACTAAAATCCAGCTTATATTTCAAGTTTTCCTTTATTTTCCAGAGTAAATCCTTGCCCTCCTTTTGTTATTAAGTCTCTTCCCATCATTGAATCTAGGTTGCTCAGTTTAATACACACCCGCCCTCCCACAAACACTTAGATTGGATCCCTCTATATTTAGAATGTACTGTAGATTGTAAGAATGTAATATATATATTTATAAACATGCCAACTGTGAATAAAATTTGCATTTTAGTGGCTTCATCTTTTTTTCCTACTCTGAACGCCTCTTTCCTTTCACTGTCAGAAGGTTTACCCTAAAAGAGGCTGGCAGCAATATGGGGACGTGTCCTTTGATGAATCCTTGAAGGCTCATGGCACAATCTAGTCACCAAGTTTTACATTGTGCAGTGTTGGGGGAGAACATGCAACATCAACAGCATGTTATGCTACAAATGTGTTTGCACCAAGCCACCCTTCCAAGGTTTGAAGCTATTTGCAAATAAATTCCACATGCATATTTCTAGCCTGAAAGCCCAATATGTTGAGTTTCTGCTTTTGGTTTCTGGTTTTCTCCTGTTGGGAAGATCCACAAGTGGCTGAACACCTTTTGAGGCGTTTTTTAAAGAGCAGGTGTAGATAGGGCAAATATGCCCAGAACTTTGGAGATCAGGACTTGCACATCAGATGCTCTTTACTTGCTTTCAGCACCTCCCCTCGAGGCCTGGTTGACCCAGTGCAGGAGGAGGTGCAGCAGGGAGGGCAGCACAGTGCAGGGCCCAGACTGGCTCTGGGTCAGTGCAGGGCCCAGCCTGGCTCTGGATGAGTGCTCAGGTGATGGGAGCAGCCTTGGTGCCGCAGCAGAGCCCAGCAGGCTCCCAGCGGGTTCAGCCGTGTTCTAACCCACAGTCTTGCCTCCAACTCTGGAGCTATTCTGGGTGCTTTTCACACATCACTACACGGTGTCCTCAGAGACTCACCCTGAGCAGTGTGTGGTGGTCAGGGCAGAAGTGTCCAGCTCTCAGCTGGCAGCCTGTGCACATCAGAGGTGTGTGTGCCAGGTCGCCTTTCCAACGTCACGGCACAGCCGATCCTTCGGAAGAGCAGGTACAGGCCACGCTGGGAGCAGCCTGTCACAACTGCTTTGCCAATGAGCTGCTCTGGTAAACCCACATTTCTGCCTTAGCTGCCTCTGGGGAGCAGGAAGAACTAACAGCAAGTTCATCTGGTAGCACAAACCACCGAAATGTTCTCCGAGGACAAACAGGCGGCAGCTCCAGCGCGAAGGATACTGATGTGCAGATTTGTGCCTGTCTGCTGGCTCAGAGGTCCCTGCTGTCTCTAACAGCTGTAACTTGCTATTATCCAGTGCTATAAATAACACATAGTATTTAGAGTGCCCTTTGTCCGTGGATTTTACAGTGCTCTGAGCAAGGTGGATTCCTTATTGACACAGAGAACCCCAAGGTTAAGTGATGTGCCCAGAGTAACACTGGAACTCTGTGGCAAAACCACACTGTACAGGATCCTCAGCTCTGCTCAAGGAGAAGCCAGAGTGAATTGTGGCCACCTGTATGCAAGCAAACACTCTGAATTAATCTGCCAATAGCAGAATAAATCACTTCCTGTAGAGATTTTTGTGTGTACATATGTATGGGGGGGATGTGTTTGTGTGTATTCACTTTTTGCACTGCACAGAGTCCACACTTTTAAGCAAGAGCTTCTGCACCATGGAGCATCCCAAGGGACAAAGTTTGTGTTCCGGGTAATCAGATGAGATCCTAACTGGCAAACAGGGGCTAAATTCTGTTCCCCATCATAAAAGCAGGGATGGTGTTAAGGTGCTGCATTCACACAATGTTTTGCAGCTGTGGCTCCCATTGGCAACCTCTTGAGCCTGATAAAGAGCCCTGCTGAGAGCAAGCAGTCTCCTCTGAGAGTTATTAATTACCTTGCTCTTTTTTCTTTGCTATTGCCTCCTTATTTTCATGTTTGAGTCTCTTTTCTTGTGAGAAAGAGTTAGACTGATGGACTGATACAGGCATGTTTAAAAAGAAAATTTATCTGATGCACTTTGGTTCTTTTTAGAGACTTTATGCATGAATACAATCAGGAGCAGAAACTCGATGGTCCTATAAATCAGGTAAGCTGGTTCTTTACTCTCTTCCTTCATTTTAAAAGCTTCCCCTTCAGCAGTCTTAAATATATAGTAGTTTAGGCCAAGCTGCATTAATACACCAGTGAATTCAAAGTCTGAGCAATGCAGCCAAATAATTGGTTTGAAACAAGACTTCTGCGGAGGTAAGTGACTTGAAAAACCAGAATAGGTATTAAATCGATGTGCAGCCAGCACTAAGTAGCTCTGGAAACTACTTTCACACCTCGTTTCCATAATGAATGAGATGTAAATGAAATGAGCACACTGGAGACACTTTAGTTCAGCTCTGTGTATGTTCACTTTCTCCAAGACTGCCTTCTCTCAGTCTCCTGTGGTCTGTGGGGCTCTTTCATTGTGGAAGATCTCTTAGTGAGAGCTAAAGGACTCGAGTGCTAGAGCTTAGCAGAGCCTTTCACATGTGTCACTTAGGAGAGAGGGCTGGTTGGACTCAGGTTTGTATTGATCAAAGTCCAGCAAGCATCACCAAGGAATTAGCTCGGGGAAGGAGCCAAACAGTGCGCTTAGAAAATGCCTCAAGCGTTTAAAAGAAACTCTCTGAGATGAATTTATTTAGTCCTGAAAGCCCAGGAACTCTGCCACATACTTCTACATGTTTATTGTAGTCCCATATCCCATCCATGCACAGCATTACAGCACTGCAGCAACACATCTTATTGCCTGCAGTACAATGCCTGCCATCCAAAATCTTACTACCAGCCCTCACTATCAGAAGTGCACAAGATGATGGACCTGTCAGGAGGAGGAGAGGCTTGTGTCCTACAGGAGAGGTACATGGTGCCAACCTGAGCTCCCCACACTGCTGGAGCAGGACCAACCCTTCCTCACTGCCATATGTGGCTGCAGCATGAGCTCCCCACTGAGGACAAGCAGGAGACCAAGAGAGCTCTAAAACAAGTTAGGATATCACCTGCCAAGTGCTGAAGAGATAGGATTTGTGTTCTGCTTCCAGTTCATTTCTGTTTGAAAACTCACAGGTGGGGCCAGTTTTTGCACTTCCCACGAGGCATATGTTTGAGCACCTTTCTTCTGAAGGGGTGTTTGGCCTCCCAACACCCATCATCTTCCTCGTGCATAAGTAATGTCTCTTCCCTGTAAATCAGTGAGTGTGCTGTTTGGCTTCTTGGTGAAAGCTTTAGCAGATGAAGTTCAAAAGTGGCAGCACTAGTGGCCTGAGAAGAGCAGAGCACTTGGTACCTCCCTCCCACCATCAGGAGCGCTGGAAGGACCAAGGTTATGTGAGTCAAGCCAGAAGGCCTGAAACGGGATCATTTTCTACCTTTTTGCTGATTTGATATGAAGACCTCTGTCAACAAATCCTTCATTATGCAGCTTCCTGCTGTACAGCAAAGTAAGCAGCCCACACATGCAATATTAATGGCTGGAGAAGCAGCACTGCTGCTCTGTTTGTATGTACTGCCAATGCTCATTAAGAAATTCCCATCCCATGGTAAAGATGGGCTGGTGGATTACACACGACAGGTTCCTGCAAGTGTCTCCTCAAAGCAGCCCCAGGGCCTGGAGGGACACACGTTCCACCCCGAACCACGTTCGCTTGCACCGCCTGCCAGAACTCACTTGCTCCTTTTTTCTGTGGGTGCAAATGAGGCCTCCTGTTGTGTTCCCCTTCTGCAGTCACAGACACTTCTCTGTCTCTGATTGATGCTGTGCTGGCACACTGACAGTGGCTGGGTACCAGCTGCTTGGTACCTGAGTTTCTGTGGCACCTGGTGGAGCTCAGGTCAGTGTCACCGCTGCCAGAGAGCTGCAGCTTTGAAGTGTAGCAGGAACTTTGCTTAATCATGCTCAGACCTTTGTTGCTAATAATTAAATTAGAGCTTCCTACAGTCGGTTAACACACCAATGACATAAAAACCAATCCAAAGAGCTTCACTACTCAGCCCTGATGATACGAGACTGCAAAGATGACTGAGATCCCATTTTCAACCTTTTGCTGAGCTCAGTAAGCACAGATGAATGGAGTGGAGGAGAAATAAGGATAGGAGAGAGGGGACTGTGCTTGCACTCTCCAGGAGCACTGTTTAGGTCAGCACACAGTGGATGTGTCCAGCACAGGATGATCTGTATCCATGAAGAATTCATCCACCAGCACAGACGCATCTCATGCCTCTCTGGTTCTTCAGCAAATCCTTTGTCTGATAGACTGTGGACACCCATTTTCTATCCTGTTGTCATCAAGCCAAAAGCCAAAATCACTGTGCTCCTCTTGGCCATTAATAACTTTTTACAGCTCTCTCCCATCAGTCCTCCCTCTCAGGCCTAATCAATAGCTTTGCTCTTAGCACTTGGCATTCCCTTCTCTTCTGCCAGTTAGGACACCAAGGTCAAATCAGTCCCTCTTGTGTTTCTTTCATAAATAAGTGGAATCAGACTGCAAAATATTTTGTAACACTAAAAAAATCCCATGTACTGACCAGATCTTGCTCTGTACCAAGCCCTCTGCACAGCCTTGACTGTGGCTTTAATACAGCACTTGGTAATCTGTCTTTTGCAAGTTCATACAGCTGAAGAGGCATTTTTGGTGGGCTGTGAGTGCAGGCTCAGAGGGACTTTTCTCACTGCACTGCCCCAACCCCTGAAGAGTGATAGGATTTTATTCAGCTCTTCTAATTGTTTTGTCCCCTTGTCTGGTACAGAGCTGGTGTCCCCCACTCCCAAGGCACCCGTGATGAGGGATTGTAATTGAAGAGGGTGCTCTTTTAACCCAATTGCAATCTGATTTCTGAGGCTCCTGGGAATGGTTGCTGTAAAGCAGCAGTGAAGGGGGAGGACAGATAGAGAAGCTGAGCACCGTTACAAAAATCAGGCCTGAAACCAAGGGAAATTTCCAGGTTTTGGAGCAAGAGCCAGGCCAGAGCACAGAAGAATTTGCTAACAGCTAAATTATGCCACTTTGATGCTCCTAAAAAGAATAACATCGCCCTCTCCTCCTCCAGAGTCACACCCTTACATCTTGAAAGCCTGGTTCAGCTTCTCACCCTCCCCTGCAATGGTCTTGGCTATAAACAGTCTCTTCTTCCTTTGTGCTGTAGACTTGGAAGTTCTGAAGGGGTTGGGGAAAGAGAAAGCAGCAGAGACCGGGAGAAAGGAGCAAAAGGGGAGAGCTAAGCTGAGACTCAGGGGGTATTTTGCAGCCTGACCTGTTGGGAAGGGGAGCAGCAGCACACACTGCCATCTCTGGATGAGATGTTTGTGAGATGCAGACAGCCTTGTCTGTGCTGGGGAGCTCCAGCCCTGAGAGGGAGCTGAGCTGGGAGGAGCAGGGCTGTCTCCAGCAGGATTTGTGGTGAGCTCAGTGTCCCCAGCTCAGCCTGGGAAGGGCTCTGGCTGTGCCCTCCCTGCCTCCTGCCCACAGCCACCCCCAGAGTCCATGTCCTTGGTGGAAAGTTGCTGGATTAATCAGGAACTCCCAATCTGCTACCCAGGAGGGCTGGTGCCCAAATCTCCAAGGGAGATGCCCCCACTCATTAGTGTTATCTCCTACTTTGGCTCTGGATGGAAGCAAAGGGTGGGAGATTATAATTTTTTCTATTACAAGGCAGCAGGAAGCCTTAAACAGTACATATCCCTGCATTTCTGTGTGTATACATGTATGTCTGCCTTGGGTATATCCCAAGTAGACTTACACTGTCCTCGTTTCCAGCTGTAATTCATCATTTCCTTACCACAGCTTCCCCATCCCCCATTTTAATATTTTCACTTACCATACTTTGAAGAGCTAGAAATAGCTTGTCAGATTAAGACAGCTCTTGAGAAGTTTAATTTTCCTAATGCTTGTTGGAAATCCCCTTTCTGAATCTGCAGGAATATTAAGGTTCTTAACATGAGCTGTGCAGAGAGGGAATTTGCAAGTAAAGCTGTCAGGGAATTGCAGTTGGGTTAGGAGAGGCTTGGTGGACAGCAGGATGGGTGCAGGATGTGTTTCTGAGGAGGGAAGGATGCTGCTGTGGGTGGCAGAGTTGGGAGGGAGGTGGGTAAGTGCCAACCACTTGTTTTCTCCCTGCCAGACCTGGGGAGCAGAGACAGTCAGACAAAATTAGAGCAGAGGCATGTGGAGAATTTACAAGCAAAGGTAATAGTTCCAAAGATTTTTGCTGCTGATTCCCCACCTGGATTTCTAATGTCACTGTTCCTGGCTGTCACAGCTGGTAGGAACTTGCCATGTCCTGGCTCCTGGTTGCCCCAGCACAGTGCTCCTGTGGCAGTGGCTTCTGCAGAAGGTGCCCCTGCACCCAAACAAGAGCAGCTGGAGACCCTCTCATGTTAAAGGGTGCAGGGACAGGGCTAAAGGAAGCTTGAACAAGAGCTGTGACAGTTCTGTGCATCACCTGAGTGTTCAATGCTGTTCCCAGAAAGGCAGTGCTAGTGCAAATATTCTTCATGCAGAGGGAGGAAATAACAAGGTATTTTACAAAGAACCAGAGAATAGCAAGTGTCTCATAGCTACTGGCAGGGACAGGGAAGAACAGTCATTTGAGAACAGGTAATCTGCCCGTGCCTGAATCCTTGTGCTTGGTTCTGTGTCCAAAGGAAGGTCCCTGTTCCACCACGGGGGATCATTCCCTTTTGCCATCAGGGATATCAGCAGCCACATTTACAAACTCTGGGCCCCAGCACGGACCCAGCAGGGCCTGTCCATGCCCAGCTCAGGGCTCTGCTGAGCACAGCTGTGAGTGCTGGCACACCCTGAGCTCTGCTGAACCAAACCCACCACAGTCTAGGGCTGAGCTGAGCCCAGGGTATCTGCAGCTGGAGCTGGGGGAGCTTGCATATATTTTTAATAAAAGGCAGATGATCTGTGAGTGGCAGTGCCAAGCAGTGCCCCCCTCCCTGTGGGCAGTCAGCAGCTCTGCTGGCTGGCAGCAGGCTCGGAGCACACCACGGGCTCACACAGCAGTTCCAAGGTGCAGGTGTGTCATCAGCCCCTCTTCTTCTGCATCCAAAGCAGAAGCAAATAGTTAAGTGAGATAGAAAAGCTGATAATTCCTCCTCCTCCCCTTTTACCTGCTATTTTCCTCCTGAGTATCTGGCCTCAAAGAATTACTGAAATTAAATATAGCAATTCAGGGTGCCCATTGTTCCCTGCTCTGTAATGTGCTGGAGTGGCACCTTTGTATTCATCCAGCCATCCCCATCTCCTCAGATGTGCTGCTCACACAATAGTTATTGTTGTAGAAGGGACCTGGAATGAGCTCTTGCATTATTCACTTCATTTATTTTGATACAATATTTGGAGCCACTTCATTAAATTCTCTTACAATGTCCTGTCAGGTTTTTTTTCCCAGTCTCCTTGCCAATGCCTGGCTCATACAGATAATGTAGCACCAACAATATGGGGTGTGGGGAGGTGGGGAATAGACTTGTTCTCTACAAAAGGGAATAGCTATTATTTAACCTGACTTACTGAACTGAGAATTCCCTCCCTTCCTCTTCCCCCCCCCCTTCCAAAAAAAAGAGCACAACTAGCTTGAAACACTTCATTTGTGGGTAGTAGATATGGGCAGTAAATACTCAGGACAATTAAGTCTTGAACAAATCAAAAAGCCTTCAGCTTTACAGACAGTGTGGGGAATGCAGGAGACAGGATATATAAACACTTATTTACTACCACTGAAAAAGGAACCACAGTCTCTCTTGCCTTTCAGCCTTTTCATAGATGCAGCAGATCAGTCTCATGAATAATTTTATTTTTTTCTTTTTAATGTTCCAAATGCTGTGTTCTGAGGAGGGACTGGTGGGATGCAGACTCTTCAGTTGCTCAGGGATTGCTGTTTTTCTGGCATTGGAGAATTTTTGGGAGCTGCCAGGGACGTCAGGGAGCTTTCCTCCAGGTGTGGCTTGCACGTTGCCCCAAGGGAAGGGGCAGCCTTTGGCTCAGCAGTTCAAACTCTGCAGGGAGCAGGATGGATGTTGAAGAACTGATTTTTGTACAGCAGAGCTCATAGAACAAACCCACTGCAATTATTCCCAGATTAGGGTTTTTTTCAGGATTTCTATCCTGCCTCCTCATGACAGTTCACACAGTATTTAGGATGCAAAGGCAGAAGGGCTCCCCTGCACTTCCCATTTGGCCACATTTGGAGCAGCTTTACAAGATCCCCTTTCCTCCAAGCTCTCCCCACACACTTGGGGGCCGTGGTGGTGCCTCAGGCATTTCCCTGGCTAACACACTCAGGAGTGATCTGTGTCTCCAGGTTAGGCTCTTGCTCTGTAACCATTCATGCTTTTCATAAGTGTGTAGTTAATCTTATTGGAGCAACAGAGCCAGTCCTCTGAAATTGTATGTAAACAAATATTATTTGTTTATATTTTGCCTATTTGTCTTTACATTTATCTTTGCTCTTCGTCATCCAAAGCCAAAATACCCAAGCAAAGGTATGTACTTGTTTGGAGTGGAAAATAAATAGTAAACTGGAGATAACTCTAGATCTTGATGATTTAGAAACAACTGGCTATAATTTTAGTGCTGGAGAATATGCTTTGTGGGACCATCCCTGGCAGTGAAGACCTGCAGTGGAGGAGTCAGACCCTTAATTCTTGTAGCAATTAATCCAGAAGGTCTCAAGCCACAGAGTTGAGGAAACCTTGGCCCAGACTGAAAGGAACTGCTTCATGCAACACATTTAGAACCTTTGGGACAGCTACTGTAAATATGAACCAGAAAGAACTGATTGTGGTGATGGGAGAGGTAAAGACTTGATTATTTATTATGTTCTGTGGTAGTAGCATTAATAAAAGCTTGTCATTTCCATATGCATATTTTTGGCACTGCATGGTCTCCTCCCAGCCTTTAGTGCAGCCCTTCTGCAGCAGCATAAATCTCCCTCTGTGACAGAGCAGAGCTGCCCAGACAAAGGCAGCCAAAACTCTTTTTTATTCTAATTGCTCTGTGGCCTGTTCCTCCTGCAAAAAGTGCCTTTGCTGAAATATTGCAGCGACCATAAATTTTGTATGTGTTGAGAGAGTAGTGTGATTATTTGGCTGTTTAGGCTGTATCTGCCCCTAAATGCAGGGCGCAGTTGATACGTGAACGTGGTGTGATGATTCATTGATTGCATTTAGTCAAGGGGCTGAGGCAGCTCTTTGGAAACATTTTACCAGCAGCTTCCTTTTAAAGGTTAGTGTTAATTATTTGCCTTCCTGGTGGTGCTGGGAGGGCTTGGGGCTTACCTTTTTCCTGGAGTCCCCTGGAAGAGGTGTCTGGCTGGGTGGGGTTGGTGTGTTGGTTGTCCCTGGCAGCTTAATTTTGGGACAGCTCAGGGGGGACAGCACTGATGATAAACCAGAGCCTCTCCTGGCAAGGGCTGGAAAGGGGGACCCTGATCACCTTTAGACCTCTAACTAGTACGTGACAGATAGGATAGGAAAGCATCTGCAGGTTTCTCTTTCATGTTTTTGGAGGCTGGTGTTGCATTTCACTTCTCTTAATTGAGATGTTTCAGCATCTCGTGCTGTGCCTTTGGGGAGTCTGTCATGATCACAGAGGCTCTTACCTGTGGTCCCAAAACAGCAATAATTTGCACCTGGTTTTTGTTCCTTCCTTTAACCACCTCTGTTGCTGTCAGATCTGAGCTCTTGGGCTGCTGAGGCACCATGGGATGCTGCTATGGCCATGCAAAGCAAGGGGAAGTTTCAGCTCCTAAAATCTTGGTTTGCTGTGTGGTTGTTTTGTTGGGGTGTTTTTTTGAGTTTTTCCTTGTGGAGATGAGTATTCAATATAAAATAAAATACTTTGGTTTGGGGAAAGTCTTATGAGAAATATTTCATACATTTTGGAGGGATGGGGGTGTTTTTTGCCTTTTAAATAGCTAAGTAAAGCTGGATTAAAAGGCTTCATTTGCAACTGTTCAAATTAACTTTTTCTGGTGGAAATAATAGAGGTGGGTGATTAAAACTACTATTTTATGCTTTCATTGTAAGTGAATTAATCATCCACATGTTAGTTTAATTCAGTTTAAATTACCACAGAGGGACCAGGAAAGGGCAAATAAGGAACACAGCCTGTGTTCCCAGCCTCCAAAGGGAGTTCTATTTCCAATGGACAATTTGTTATGTTAATACATTGACATTTAAATATTTGGTGTGAAAGAGGAAAAAGAACACTTCACTGGCTGCAGCATAAAGCAGTTTTTGAGTCATTCATAATCTTTATGTAGAAGTCAATGAAACATCTTAGTGGAAAGCAGAGCTTCACAGGACAAAAGCCTGCTCCTGATTGAAATATAGTTTCCCATCAAAGTCAACACAGAGTAATATCCCACAGAGCTCTTTCCCTGTGTGACAATTATTTTAATTATTCAAGTACCAGGTGAAATTTTAGTATGTGCAGTATTACTGTATTGCAGCTCCCTGGTTTGCCAAAGCCCTGTGAGCTGGGCCAGGGCCAGACTCACCCGCACACCCATTTCTGAGCAACACCTGCAGACACCTCAGGGGACACAAAGGAAGCAAAAATACCCTGGGCAAACATCCTTCTTCCCAAACCTCCCCCTGCCCCCCAGGCAAGCACTGGCAGTAGCTCTTGCAGCTAATTTCTGTTTTAATTGCACTTGCCTTTTTCAGTTGCGAGGCAGTTTGATTTGGGGAATATTCTGTTTCGATTAATACCAAAAAGTGCAACACTTTCCACTGGACTCTTGCCCAGCAAAGACTAGTTTTTTAAGTCTGTCTTTTTTTTTTCTAATTATTTTTAATTAATTCTTTTTAAGGACTACCAGAACACTTGCTGGTTTAGTCCTTTTTCCCTTGTCAAGCTGTGGCTCTCATCACTGTTATTAGTACCCTCTAGCTCCGTGCTGATGTCCACAATCAAAATTAGCTTTTATTACCATATCCTTTCGATAAGTTTGGTTTTAGTCTAGTTGGTTGTTAGACAAGAGTTCAGGTTGTTAAACAGACTTACAAGGCCTCTGACAACCCCCCTGTGTGCTGCCTCTGCTGCAGATCCAGCTCCGAGGGTGCAGAGCCAGCTGTGGGGCTCTGTCATAAACAGGTTTTATATTCTTCAAGCCTGTTGGGGAGCTAATTCCTCTCTGATTTTGGAGCTGCTGTGCTCAGGTTAGTGGCCATGCACTGATGAATTGGAGGGAGAACTTGGTCCCAAACAGCTTCCTGGGAAGTGGAGCTCATGGACACGCATGGAGTGAGGAGCTGGCTGGCAGTCCCAGCTCTGGCCCTGGGTAGGTGGTAAAGCCAATGACCTCAAAGCCCAGCCTGCTGCATGGCTGTGCTGGATTCCCAGTCTCTGGCAGACACTGGGCAGCAAAAAAGAGTGAAACATTTCCAGAAGTGCAGGACTCTTCTCTTCCTCTTTGCACCATCCGTTGCCTCCAAACCACGCCGGCTCAGGAACGGGGGAGCATTCAGGGAAGGGAATGATTAAAAGATCAGAAAACACTTCAGAGAGAGGGAGAGAGTCCAAGAGCACAATTCAGGCCGTGTATCAAAGGGAGTTTAGGTGCTGCTTTGATCACAAGCCTTAAGTGCTGAGGTGGTGAACAGGAATTTGAACAGACTCTTTAATGCACAGGCTAAGATGTGACCATCGGGGTGCAGAGCTGTGGCTGTACAAGTGTAGAACCAGAAACAGGTTTCTTATAGTGAGGGAACGAGTCAGCAAGGGTTGCAACAGGTTTATTACTCGTGTGTTTAGATGTATTTCTGTAAGAGGGCTGGATGCAGGAGTTAGAAGGCTCTGCTCTGCCTGAATTTGAATTGGATGGCCATGGTGCTTTCTTTTGGTCTCAAAAAAAATAAATTGGCAATCTCTGGATAGGGTCTCTGCAGGGAAGAAAAAAAAAAAGGGGGGGGGCAAAAAATTATGTTTTCAGCTCTCACGTAGGTTTAATTCCTTTGAATTGGAACTGTGTTAATTTTAAGGCATGCTAAGGACCGGTTTTAATGTGATGCAAGTTCATGGACTGCAGTTCTGCTATTTCCCATTTCACTGAAGTTAACTGAGAATATGTTTTGAACTGTGTGTTGCTCGTTCCCCATGGAAAGGTCTGACACTGAGTTCACTGAGTACTGAAGTTCCCACAGACCCCACTGAGTGACAAATCCTTCAGAGCAAAGTCCTAATTTTAGCTCCACCAGAGTGGTGTTACCTGTAGGTTCCTTTTGGGTTTCAGCATCACTGTATCTGAGTGCCTCAGACTTTCCCACTGCTCTTGCCCTGCAGTATTCCCACAAAATAGGGGCCATCACCTCCTGTGCAAGTCTGGCCACACCAGGCAGCCCATGCTGCAGCCAAAACTGGACTCATAGCTCACAAACACCAGTCCAGAGTCTTAAATATGGCTTTATTCCTCATTTTGGACTAAACCAAAATAAACCCCACAAAATATCTTTATTTTGGAGTAGCCCACTCCAGTCTGGCAGTAGTCATTTTTCTACAGCATTATATTTTCTTGCTGGATGACTGGTCTTTCAGAATATTCCTTTAACCTCTGTTTTGTTGGTGGCTTTAATTTGGTATGAGGGCTAGAAACTCATACTGCCACTCTCTGCTTTTAATCTGAGTCAAGTAGTGCGATGAGACGGCGTGTTTTGAATAATTCTGTGTGTTTTCTCACTAGAATACTGAGTCACAGCCTTAACCTTCCCAGGAGTTCATGGCAGTTGCAGCTGAGTTATTTGATTAAAATATTATTTTTATACCAGCTATTTGAAAGTGCTGCAGCAATCTGATTTATCCTCATTGTCAGCCCGTGTTTGTTTAGTCTTTCAGATAAAATGAACTTACCATTCATTCGGCACTAATGCCAAGGGAACTATTGTATTCCAAAATAATGGAGTATAATATGCAGTAAAACAGGGGTATTTTGCTCATGCAGTTGCATATATACACAATGGAAATTATTTGGTGGCTTAGGGTGTTAATTTGCTTCCTCTGTGAATGGAACTTGCAGCTTCTGTATCAGCTCACACTTATCCCCAAACCATGGAGGAGGTTGGTGTGTCCAAGGCCAGAGATGGAGTCTTTTGCTCTTGAATTACATGATGAGTCTTGTCACAGACAAATGACATTTATTTGTCACTTTTTTCTGCAAAGCCTGTATTCCTCTGAATTTCCCCTTGGCCTGAATAATGCCAGGGAACCAAAGCGATGGAACGTTCAAATCCTCAGTTCTGAAGCAGTTTTTAGAGTTAAGGGCCCAGTCTGTGCCACAGAGGTCTGATTTCAGAGGGGAAAATGTGCAGTCAATATTCTTAACAAAACCAGTGGAAGATGGGAATTCCACTGAAAATCAGGCTCTGCTGCCTCAGAACAAAGACACACATGAACGCTGGTTGTGGCCTGGCATCTATTTGGTATTCTGCACTCCCCAAAGCTGAGCTCAAGGTCTAAACCATTACATCCTACCAAAATGCCTTTGCAAATCTTATTCACTTTAATAATGGGGTTTTTAGGGGTTTTTTACATTTCTTGACAAGATACTGCAAGTTGTTGAAAATGTAGTTTTGGCTTCTGGTGTGCATGGATACCCAATCGCACGTAAACCTCATTGTAATTGAATTTTAACACTGACATAACAACAATTGACTTTTCTCATTTAAAGTAAAACCTCAGTTATTTCAGACTACTGGGCAGAGTGTTTCTAACCCTGGAACGTGTTTCAGGTAAAACTAGCAATAAACAAATGGGAAAGCAGGGAGAGCATCATCAGCACATCCTCATTATTGCATTTGTGTTAAGGGGCTTGTCTGTTTTTCTGCCTCCCAACAGATGAAGCCACAAGGCTTTATTTAAAATAAGTTTCTCTGGCTCAGTCCTTAATGGCTCAAAGTTAATGCCCCAAGGGATAATCTGACTTATTTTCTCTTCTTTTCTAAAGCAGAGATGCTGCACAAATCTCTCCCACTAGCACAGCCGGATTCCCAAACCTTCCCCTGAAAACTCTGTGGAGCAACGTGCTTTTAAAGCCTCCCCAGCACATTGAGGGTGTACCTGATTTTGCTGTGCTGGGCAGACACCTCCTTCAGCTGTAAACCCTCCTGACATTCCTGATGGGGGTAATTATAGTGCTTGGGGGGACTTCTGGCCTTACCAAAAATAGATGGGAGGAGGGAGACGTGCATTTACAGGCGACACTAGGAAGGGGGAGAATAGCATCTATATTATGTGACAGCTTCTGAAAGAGCATCACAGAAGTGCCAGCTTCATCTCCAGGCTTTCATTTTTTTTTTTTTGCCTTCTTGTGATTAAATTTCTGTCTTCCCAGAAATCTTCCCGTATCAAGGCACATTAATGGAAGTCGTGGCGTGCACGTTATTTTTTTGTGTGACAGCTGTAGCGGAGCAGGAGAGCCCGTTTTCCATCAGGTGATCCAGTGTAACACCTTAGGAAGGTGCCAGTAAATATGTCTTGGCTTCTCCACACCTGAACTGTGCAAAGGCAGGGATGGGAATGGCTCCCACTGCTCAGCAGGACACGGTGCCCTGTGCTCGGGGCTGCTGCTGCAAAGGGCAGAGGTTTTGTGACCCCATCCTGGTAAAATCCGAACTTGGCAGGCAGGAGGATAAAGGACAAAAGTAGCTTTAGTGTGGAACAATGTTACCTGAGCACGTTGGCGGGGAGATCCTCCCCCCGTGTGAGCTTAAACATGTCCTGATGTTTTATTCAAACTAATGCCATGCGGGAACAAAATGTTTTAAGAGAGGAGGGGCAGAAAAATGATCTCATTAAGCTACAGAAAAGTAACTAAAAGGGATGGAAGATGCAGTGGGTAACCAGATGCAGAATACCCCGGGGACACCTTGGAGCATTTCCCAAGGCTACAATGATGAGAGATGTAATCAGGAAGAAACAGTAAACACAAACCTGAGGCTGAGCTACAGGCTTTGTGAAAGGCTTTAAACCTGTTCAGAACAGAATCATTACCAGGGTCATACTAAGATGAAAAAGAGAATGAAATGGTGTTAAAAGAGGATGAATATTCAGAGCGTGTAATACTAATGTTCTCCTGCTCCAGAAAATGGTTATTAAATTTGCCCACTGCCTCTTACTTTGCTATACTTTTGTACAGAAAAAGATACACAGGGGTATCCTGCATCCCCTGCCCCAAAAATCACCCAGCCCTGGTGCTGAAGATTATGGGATGTGGGCCAGTGTCAGGTGTGCACCACAGCAGGGGATACAAGGTGTGAACAAGCAGGAATTAATGTAATTTTTAATGTGGTTTCAGGTGACTTCTTTCTTAAACCTATTTTTAGAAGGGAAAAAAAAAATATTGGAAAGCAGTTGTAAGGGATGGCAAAGGCCAAGCTCCAAGGATATAAGCTTTTGATATATTGCTCGAGTTAAATTAAAGATTTGGTAACTCATTTCACTTCATTAAAGCCCCTAAAATAACAGTGCAACTTTCCAATGGCGGGGGATTAATTTTTGAAGCAGTACAGGGGCATTTAGTTTCAATAAATGATGTAACTTGATTGAATCAGACAAATGGAATAAGTGACCTCTATCTAACAAGGTTATAGTTGTAGGTGGACTTATGTCTTAAGCAGATTTGTGCTGAAGTACACAAGAATGGGAATTGCAGTGTGAGAAGCACATTAAAATATTATAAAAGAGGTGACACGACTTGTTCTTGGAGCATTAAGGGTTAAAAAGCACTGCAGAGGTGTTTTAGATGCTGTTTTAGGTCAGGTATCCCCAACTCTGATTTCTCAGTAACCAGATGCTCTCTGCTCTTCTAATTAAAATGTATTGTTTAATTTTAAACAAATGTTTTAAATTAGCTTAATGGTAATGCTCTAGGGGAAATGAATTTCTAGAATCATTTTTTTCAGGCACTGGACAAAACAAATGCTGGCCTACATTTTTTGGAAAGGATGAGAGATTTCAAGTGCCCTCAATATTTGATACCTAAAATAGATGTTGTAGGAATTACACAGAGTAGTTACTTGATGAAAATATGGTTCATTTAGAGAGAATTAAATTGCAGATGATTATCCATCCCTTTAGAAAATGCAGATTGGTTTTAAAAAAGTTAGGAATCTTGGTTTTATATTACAGTTTGCTCTTCTATTGGTGACTTCAAGTCTTTTTGTTTTAACAGGTAGATCCTTTCCTCTTAAATTCTAAATACAATTAAGGCTTTGGAAGATCAAGACTTTCCTTTGTCTGTGTCAGGCAGAATTAAAGGTACCTGTGGCATCAGGGATTACTGGGACATGGATAAGGCTGTAGGGACCTGCTCTTACCACGAGATTTAAGTTTCAAACATTAAAGGGCCTGAGCTGGGACCAACCAGACAGAGGAGGGTGGAAGTGAAATAAATTCTGGAGTGATGAAATTACTTTGGACAAGTTAATGAAAAAAAAATGCTCAGATCCCACTGAGCCATTAAATGACTGAATTCCACATGGGAGCACCCATCTCCTCTGACAAGCCTTCGACAAAACTGTTTCTTTATTTTCATGGGGAATGATTCCTGACCTCAAGATTAAAAAGACTGAGGGGAGAAAGGGTTATGTTATGAGCCCAATAGGCAGGAGAAAATACTTTGAAAAAGAAGATTGAAGTGCTTGTGCATCCATTAAACATAAAGGCAGCATTTGCACGTGTTTGGGTTGCTTAACACTCAGGCTAAATTGATGGTAAATTACTTGCAGAAGAGGCACAAACACTTTTAAACCTTCCAAGATACAATTTAACATTTTTTGTTTTGACAATTGTCTTTTAAGTCCTGATATATCAAGGGGGTAAGAGCAAAGCATCAGAACTAATTTCCTCGAGCTCACCAAGCCACTGCCCTCTGCTAACTTGGAGCTCTGAGGTTCTGTAGGACAGAAATCCCAGTGGTCAGCATCCCAAAAATGGGAAGACTTAACTCAGTGTGGGTGTTCTTGGGGCATACAGAGGGTAGGTCTGTAATGGGAATGTAGAAACTAGCTCTAAAAATTGGACTAGGTATGCTTTAGGGCTCATTAAAATGAAATCCTAATTCAGGAGCTCTTGTTCCACACACCACAGGCTCCAGAGGGGTTTTGTCACACGCATCCAAATTGTCTCCAGTTCTGTGCCAAAAAAGGAAACACAGAGTAGCACCCACTGTACAGGTCCACTGCTTTCATTCAGCTCCCCTGGATTCAATGGCAGAATTAATTGCAAAATAAAATGCATGTAATTGGATTAATTAGCAGTACATTTCAAGGTCCTGAAATACAGAGTTAGCCGTGGGGTAAAACACACAATGTAGGTTTTTCCTGCAAACAGAACAAGTGCTATTTTTGGAGCTGTATCTGCATCTCAGGGAGGTGTGCCTTGCTTAAAAAGCTGTTGGGGTAGGCATGGGGTTCTGAAGGGGGAAGATAAATACTGTAATTAGGGCTGCAGGACAACAAAAGGATTATTCTTACCTATAAAATCATTTGAGTGAAGTTGCTGGAAAGATAATTATACCCAAAATCGTTTGCATGGGTCTAATATTTTCCTTACAAGGACTTACAAGACTCATTGAATATTTATAGGCCTGGAACATAAGACTGGATGAAATTTAAAACATAAATCCAATCACAATTTATGATGATGAAATTCCCTGCAGTTGTTGCCCCAACCTTTTAGCCTTCATGGACAGGCTTCCTGTGGCAGAGCAGGAGCCCATGTGATAAATGATAGCAGAGCTGAATGCCCTTGATTGATGAACATTGCCTCGTTTGACAACTGTACAACAGTCCTGAGGGCTGAACTCACCACTGTTTTGGTTGTTTTCCTTTTTTTTTTTTTTCTTTTTTTCTTAATGCATCTATTGCAGAAATGTTGTTTGTGCTTCTGGTGTGGTTATCACATGCAAATGAGCATGCTGTTTGCCAGATGCAGATCTCATATTTATAGATTAAATACAGCCTGAAAAATCATATGTTAATTGCATTCTGAGAGTGTAGCAGAATTTCTCACTTGAACATATTTTGTTTTGCTGGAAATAGCACAAATTCCAGATCAATGTATTTATAGTTGAAGCTGGGTGACAAATGTGTCAGGCTTTAGAAAAACCTTTCTAATCATTACTATTACTGATCATTCACTATTAGCTCATTGCTTAGGCATCTATCCCACATTATGTATTTGTTTATTTGCTTTTAATAACCTGTATTTCTCAGAAGGCAACCAGCACTATTGGAAGGGCAGTGGAGGAATGGCTAAGGATCAAAGCCAAACATCAGGTTATCGGAGGTAAGCTGGCAGAAGAGATCTGTGAGATGTTTGGAGAGGAACAGGACTCCCTGAAGCTGGCTCAGTTAGTCACAAATGTTAGTTACATTGTGCTGAAAAAACATGTTTTAGCTAAACCTCTTTTAGCTTCTAGTTTGCAGTGGCCAAAAGAGACATGGCAATGCCATGAGAGGCCTCACAACTCACTGGTCATGGAGAGGTCCAAGGAAATAAGAGTTCTCCTGAGGCAGCAGGGAAAACCCAGCAGGCTGATTCAGCTGCAGGTTTAGAATCTCTTCAGGGGTAGTTGTTGGCTGGTGGCTTTTAAACTGAGAGCCAGCAGAGCTGTACTTACACCCCAGCATGGCAAAGGACACACCAGAAATATATATAGGAAAAATGTGCTCAAAAAAGGGAGTGCAGCAACTCTCAGATTTCAAATCAGGCCAGTTTTGCCCTTGAGGATTGTGTTATGAAAGGCAATGCTGAGCAGAGGCCCATCACAGAACAAGGAGGGAAATTTTGGAGAAGTCAATACACAACATTCAAATTAGTTTCTTGTTTACTGCACCACACTGTTGCAAAACATCAAAAATAAAGAGGACAGATTTAAAATACACAGTGAACGTCATTATTACAAAGAAAAGTCTGACACAACAGCCACTCAAATCAATAGAAAACATTTCCCTGGCTCTCCCTGGGGGCAGGATCGAGCCTATACAAAGCAAACAGTTTCCTAATAACAAGGAAGGTCTAGATGTAAGTCCTTTGATGACCAATTATGTATTCAAAGATATGTCCATAATCACTGGGCTGGCAGGGATGATTAGGATGGACTTTAAGCAGAGATAAGTCTCACTTTAAAACAGTCTGCTGCAGCATATTACAATATATCCTGAAAAGCCACAAATGTAAACAAACACTACCAAAAGACACAGTAAATTGAAAATACCTTTCGCCCCCTTCTTCATCCCTTTTTATAGCTCTCATAAATCTTTTAGTAAATAAGTAAATCACAGAGGTACCAAAGGAACTGGCAAACTAAGAGGTAGTTTATGTAACAAAGCATCTCTGTCTGCGAGCTCCTCTCGCTGCTGTGGGAGCACTGGAGATCTGGAACAGGAGGTGCTGTGCCAACCTCCCTGCTCTGGTCCCAGGAACCCAGGGAAAATGCAGGCACAGGACTGTTTGGCCACATCAGCTGATCTGAAAGCCACACAGGTACTCAGAAAACATGCCCTGTACTCCTCACCTTCCCCAAGCAACAACTCTCTGGTTGCTTTTTGGTCCCCTGATCACCGTGCAGTCAACAGAGGTGTTGATCTGAATAAAGTTTTCATCTTGATAATTTAAGACTCTGTTCATATAATCTTGGCTTTATGAACATGTATGTAGTGTGTGAAGTGTACCTGAATAGCCTGGTATAACTGGAAAGCAAACTGCTGCTGCCGTTTGGTCGGGATGCAGCAGGATCAGAACCCTCCCCGTGAGCTCTGTGTGGTGAGTGCTCCTCTCTGTGCACAAATCAGCCTCCCTTCGAGGCCTCACAACAACAAAAATTTGGCATCTGCTCAAGGAGTGTACTTCTCCTAATGAGCTTACAAAATGCTCCTGGTCTGTGCTGTGTTGGCACACCAGGGACAGTGTGCTCAGTCAGACACGTTTGAGAGTTTGAAGTAGCAGCAACTCCTGTGATCTTGGTATGTTTGAATAGAATAATAATGCATGTCTTACTATCTCTTCTAACAAGAACCCAAGAGAAACCCAAACCTAATTACAGATCCATCATTAAAGTGCTCTACATAGACTGCTGCCTATCAGCTGGACTCTTGCAATTCACTGGAGCCTCAGGACAAGATTCTGGTAGGTTTTCCTTTCACTTTCCCAGGAATGATGTTTCTTCACGTAGTCTTTGGCCCTCATTATAATTTCTTTTTCCATAATGGGGTCATTCATCAAACTCTTGGACAGCACAACAAACTCCTAAAAAAGATAAAGAAAATAATAAATTAAAAGTTCCTTGAAAAAATTCTAATGATACTGAAATACCTGGTACCTGTATCTTGATTTTGGCAAAGCACTTCCAAGTGTGAGCCAATATATGAAGCTGTTCAAAGTCATTTTTCAAGATCAAATGCCATAATTTCTTTATAAAGAATGATCAATAAATAATTATTTTATTATTTTACACAGCCCAGCAACTAAGACAATTTAAGACAATCCCAAGGATGTTAAGACAAAGGAGCAACGAATTTAATGACACAAAAACTGTTTGCCTACCCACATGTCAGAAAACCAGGCTGGTTATAAATTAATCACCTGGTCTGCATGGAGGATAATTGGCATCAGATGTTTGATCTCAGCTCAGCTACACTTAGAGCTCATTGCTACTGTGAAATCTTCAGTTAATTTTATGGTAAGACCGAAGAACTCACTACAGAAACATGGTCACAGTGTAAAGATCAGAGCAGGTATGAAGCAGCAAGTTCTTCTGGAGGGGCTGCACCTGGGCAGTGACAGATCCAGCAGGGTAAGCTCAACAAATTCCCCCCCAAAAAGCTATATATTTCCTTTAACTTCACTGGGCAAAATACTAGAGCTCACAGGTTACAACTATTTCTTTGTCTGCTCCTCTGCCACTCTCAGTTCTCGGGGAAGAGAAACTGTGAACTTCAAACATGTGAAAGGAGATTTGATGTCTGAATTAATCTATTCTGAGCAGCTGGACTAATTTTCTACCAAGAGACAACTTCCAATGCTTCAGCTTGATTACAAATGTGCTCAGATCTGTGCAAAATAGTGCCTTGGTTCAGCTCAGAAAAGCAGACAGCCTTTGTGTCAGTGGAAAATTAAGATAATGCATTACTACACAACTGGTAGTGAAGATCAGTGCATAGGGACATGGGGGACAAAAGGGAAGGGAGAAAGAGATACATTATTTACACAATCTGTCAGCTGTAAAAGGAAATATCAGAGATAAGATAGGAGTTCATAACAAACACTAGGTTAAGTACCAAGCTATACTTGAAAACCTAAATACACAGTGTATGCATATCTACACAGATATAAAACCTTTGGTGAGCACAGAATCAATTTTGCTGTTGCAATGCCACTGATGGCTATACATAAAACATAAGTGTAATGTGACCCCTGGGAAACACTGATACAGGAAATCATGTTGAACATGGGACAATCACTGCTTTGACTCTCCCTGACAAGACAAACTGTCAGTAAAAGCATCACTGCCATGAAGTTTAAATCGTCAGAGATGCAGAGCAGTTCTGCTGAAAGGTTCATAACCAGGTAATAGAATAAGGAGATTTTCATACAGGCATGGTAACAATAACCTCTTACTGTACCTAAAGTCAGGGCTGCTTGTAATCTTTGCTGTGGCCACAGAGCACTGGGAGAGCAGCCTCTGGAATAGCCACAGTGTCCAGCCTGCTTTCCATCCACACCTGCCTTGCACGTGCTGGTTTAACTGGGGTGTTCAGTCCCTTACTGGGAACCTCTGGGGTCCCACGAGGGGGTTTTGTGAGACAGGAGAGGCTGGTCTGGGGAGCACCTGAGGCTGTGTGTGTCAGACACTGCAGACACAGCTACTCCAGCTTCAGACACATCCCTCCCCTTCCTCCACAGCTGCCAAGAATACAGAACAGGGAAGGTGGGAAAGTCTTACATGACTTATGCTAGCTTCATCCAATTGCCTGTATAATCACAGTAATAAATACTGTTCACACTGAACTACATTCCAACTGTAATTTTATGCTCCTGTGGAGGATTTTATTTAAAGTAATGTTTAAAACTAATTTATGTAAATTACCTAAGAACAGAAGCAGCAATGTAACATTTCTTGACAGGTAGTCCTATTAGCATTTTTTAAAATGTGGATATAGAGGACAAAAACTTGGAAACATGTAAATGATAGAAGAAATGAGATCCTTATTCATAGTTACAATACTTAAGGCTGGGAATAATTTCAAGAAAAAATGCCAAACTAAGTCCAAAGCATAAAATCTGAGATAGTGAAGGAGAGAGAGAGAAAAAGCAAATGGAAAAATACCAGGAGACAGAGAATAAGGACTTCTCAGCTTTATCCCTACTCCTTCTACTAATCCAATGTGACCACCTACAAGTCACTTGCAATCTGACTGGAAGCCAATGGGAAGATTCACTGTGACTTATCTGGGTTTTCCCTCGTACCCTTGGAGCAGCTGGCTGAGCTTGTTTTCAGGTTTGCATGCTCAGCTTTACACAGCAATAACTTCATTTTTCAGGTGTCTCCCTTAACTACAAGTGACTTGCATTTCAGTTGCAGTTTTGTGGTGAGTCTGAGGAATGGGCAGACATTCAGAACTCTGAGCTCTTCCAGAAAATCCAGCATTTCATTGTGCTCTTCTATGATATATAAAGTAATGACAGGGAGGCAACGTGTCTCTATCAGCTGTTGTGCTGTGCAAGTGATATTTGCACAAATATTTATGCACTCCCATATTTTGCTGTAGATGTGAAACGAGCTTCAGTTTTGCTGCAAGAGGGGCAAAATGCCCGAATTTCTTTTCAATTATCAAACACAAGGGTATGCACTTCAGCAGCCAAAATTAAGGAGGAGATATGCACACTAACTTACTACTTAGGGGCCACCAATATTTCTAATAAGTCTTTTATTCACATACAGAAATGGGTATAATTAATATACATGTGACAGCAAAACACAGTGTAAAAGTTGAGCCTTGGTAGTTAGGCACAACTCAGAAAAATCTGGGAGAGGATCATCTTTTGTACATCCAGAACTGCTCTTACATCTGCCCTTTTCATGGGAAGTACTCCACCACAAACACAGGCATTTTCCAACAGCAACCTCCATAATACAGTTTTCTCCAGGTAAATTGACCAGTCATCCTTAAAGAAAATGTCAGCTTCTCCATATAGTAACTACAATAAATTCTGTATAATATTTTGCAGAGACACAGAAATACAGGTATCCAGGAGATAAAGCTGGAAAATGAGTGCACTGAGTAAAAAGAATGAATAATTCTTCAATTACCACGAGAGCTGCACCGGTGCCGCAGCTCACACATAATGTAAGATGCATGGTTAATATATTATTTATATAATGAAAGTAAGTCTGCAATTAAACCATTTCATATCAGCTTCGGCAGATAAAAGAACATGATTTTTAAACAACAGAGAATCACCCCAGGGAAGGCAAACTCCAGGTGTAAATCCAGAACAGTGACAGATCTACCTGGTGGCAGGCAGAGCTCGGGAGGAGCTGGTCCATCTGTGCACTGCACAGGGCAAAGGGCCAGTGTGTCTGGGGGAGGCTGAACAGTGAGTGCTGGCACTGCCAGAAATTGAAAATTAGTCTATTCAGTGAGAAGATTCAAAGCTCTAAAACTTGGGCTTGAAGCCCTGGTGGAAATGGCACTGCCCCATGTTTGGCAGAGGGAACCAATGTACCTCCAGTGTATTGCTGCCTGCCCCCAGTCGAGCTGGGGTTCCCTTTTACCACTTCAAAAGTTGTCTCTGCTAACATCAGTGTGTCCCTCTCTCAATCTCTGTTCATGCTTGGCCCCTCTCTTATTGGCTTTGAAGTTTATTTACCTCCTTCTGTTTATTTAGGTCCTTCTGCGAGCTTTTACAGACATTGAACATCTAATTTAACTTAGGATGCTGAATAACTCTTTGTGTCATCCCTTTTAACATGGTTTTGCATTATTTATTGCCCTATTCTTATCTCTCACTTATTTTTTATTTCAAGTTCCATTAACTCAGTGTCAAATATTCCATAAACTTGCAAATTCAAGTAGCAGCAGGATCAAACCATGATTTAAAAGTAACATGCACAGTAATGTTCACAAATAATGGAGTGTAAAGGACAAAACATTCCATAGCTTTCACTGTCACATGGATTATTTCCATCTCAGTGTTGGCTTCAGTGACTGGCAAGGCTTTTGCTATTTCCAGTCAAATGCAAATGGTTAACCACGACTACAGTTAGACCCAACATTTCCTGCTTTCCTGCAGGCCACAAAAGCTCACTTCCAGCAAGAAGGAAAGAAGAAAGCCAACAGCACTCACCATTTAAAACAATTCTCATTGCATAATGGTCAATTAATATCCCTCTGATTTAGCTTTCAAAAGATAACAGGCACAATTGCTCAGATCTAAGCGAGCCAGTTTTGTAAAGCTTTCCCTCCTCAGATCAGAAACAACTTGAAAATAAGCACTGCTTTCTACTCTTGAGCTGTGATCCACCTCTATCTTCACAACCAGAAAGGATCCACCAAACCAGGCAAAGAAGATTTCTTTTCTAGTCTTTGGTGGTCCAGATTTTTCAAGCCAGAGACAGACATTCCCCAGCACCTGGACACAGTTCTAACCTCTCTGTGTAGTTAAAGGCATTTCCCTCACCAACCTGATGCATTTGGAGGCACAGAAGAAAAGAGGCTTAAGATGTCAAAGTAATCAGAGTAACTAAACCAAAAAAAAAACTTCTTACCAGATCACGTTTTCCAATCCCCATTCAGTCAGAGGGAATCTTCCAAGGCAGTCCAAGTGCCATGGGCAGAGCCTTCCTTCTCCCAACAATTAAAATGTGTGGCAGAATTCAACACTGTAAGTTTTCTGACTTAATTGCATTTCTTTGATCTCATATAACTTTTAACCTCTGACGGGCTGTGTGCAGTGGTTTAAAAAACTGCATTGGATATGGTTTGGGGAGATAAGGAACAAGAGTAAATGGCTACTTTATCTTTAAAACCATGAGTGATGATGATTGGCATTCGGAGCTCATCTCTGCAAAGAAGAAAGTTTTTCAACAACTCTACGGTGGGATTGGGGCATTATCCTTCAAACAAATATTTTCCTGACCCATTTGCAAACTTTGCTGGTTTATAGACCATTTGACAGCAATGAAGGTATTTTATTAACTGAGATACAATTGCTGTTCCCCAGAGGAAGCAGGGGTATTCCTTTCCCCTCCCAGACTCTGCTGATTCCAGCACAAATATTACCTAGGAGTGTGCTAGTTCATGTGGTAATGCAAGTTACCATCTTCACCCAAAAGAGCTTCTGTGGGCTGCTGAGGCAGAATAACAGCCAAAAGGGGGTCAACAAGGGGGGTTCTGATCTTTGGCCTTGCACAGTGCAGAGATGGGAGCTCGGGCAGAAGGGGTTTATAGAAACTAAGATTACAGAAACTAAGACACATTTACAGCCTGTGACTCTAGTTCTGATATCAAACACAGTCCTTCAGTCCTTAGCCATTTGTACAGAGTCACTGATGTCACTGGGACTACTCCTGTGCTTGAAAGGGCACTTTCCTCTGCGTGAAATATAGAGCATATTTTCAATTGATCTTGAATTCCAAATAAACACGTGGAATGTGGGATGCTTGGAGATCACAGAAGAGCTGCTTACAAGAACGTATGATGAAGTTAATTGGGTCTGGTATGAATAATGTATTTGAATTCCAAGCCAAATGCAGCCAACATGTTGAGGGAAACAACAGAATGTCCCAGCATCAATATCAGGAGAGCTCTCAGTCTGTGTTCAACAGGATCATATGTCCTGGAAGTTTTGAAGGAGCATATGGGAGTCAATGGATTTTTTCAAGGAATACATGTACAAATATTTTATAAATAGCTTTACATTTCAGCCTTTCCACTAGCCTGGAAGTACCCCATTTCCAAAGGATATTGCAAGAAGTGGGAACATTTCCACAACAAAATAAATACCAGAAGTTATCAAAGAAATCTTTTTTTTTTTTTGTAAAAATCATTGGAAACATGGAATATTGCAGAAACAAACAAACAAACAAATAAACAAAACCAGCACTGCAAGAATTTTTCTTTCAAGAAAAACCTCCAAAATTAACCAAGAGGATCCATCTTCCTGGAACACAACTTAATAGGATGCATTAATCACACACTCCACAAAGTAAATAAATATGATACGTTTTCTACTTTGCAAAATCATCAAGTGGACTATTCTAGTACGTTTTTTTTAATCTTGACTTGGATAAAATACTGAGGGAATCTGTGTCTGAACATCGTCTTCCACAGCATATATGAATATGTAACAGCAAACCCCAGTGCAGGAAAACACAGTGAAATGAAAATTTCCAGCATTTAAATATGGGTAGTGTTCCCTCTCTCCCAGCTCTTATTTATCTCCACAGAAACTTCGTCTTAACACTTTACTTAATTTTCATGATTAATTTTTCTGACTGAGCAATATCTTGCACCTAAGGATGCATTATATTAGCTGCTAGAAATTACAGAAAAAATATTATCTAAAACTTCAGGCTCCTCGGCCTCTTCTGGTGAGCTACAGCTTGTCTGACACGAGTTTGCATTTCATTTATTACTTGAAAGGAAAAAAACAACAAACCCAGAGCATCTCTTCCAGAGGTTTGGTTATGGAACCTTCAAGCTCCAGTGCAACAAGTTGCTGGCAGGTCTGAGCAGCACAAACCTTCAGCAAGGCTGACACCTAGTCCGAGTTCACTGAACTGCAAATGAAGGAGAGGCAGCAGAGCTTCAGAAAGGCAGACTGACATCCAGGATTTGGGAGAGAATCTGAGGAAAAACTGCTGAGAGGAAAAGTCAAGTGTCCAGACAGGCAGAAAATAAACCTCACCTTTGGAAGGGCGAGGTCTAAGGATTCTTTGCTTTCTTACCTGGGGATTTGAAAACAGCAGGCCTGTTTCCTTATGTTTTATTATTGCTGCATTCCCTGGAATGTTCCTTGCCAGCACTGGAACGTCTAAATCCATTGCCTAGGGGAATATAAAAGAAAGAAACAGCAGTTTGTAAGGATTCAGGGATTTTGAGGTGCTAATGGAAGCAATTTTAAAATGAAAAGCAGAAACAACAAATCAAACTTCTTTCCCATCTCTCCAATTTTTTAACTGAAAAGTACCACGTCTAAGGTGATCTCCTATATAGAACTTCTTTGAAACATTTTGTTTATGTCAGTCTTGTAGCTTTGAGCATATTATCAGAAGCAATCAATACAGGAAATCAATGCATAGCTGATTCTTCAGGTATTCTTTTCCACCTCAAAATATGCCGTTTGTTTCCCACTGGAAGCCATGAACATATGGCATGCTTGAGGAGGATAAAATTAAAGTTCAGCTCAAAGGTTGTCAGTGTAACTCCTTCCCTTATTGAGCATTTATGAGAAGATTAGTTCATAGCACAAAAACAAGTGAAGTATCTGTTCTCTTGTTTCACTAAAACACATTTTTCACAGATTTTCTAGAACACGCAGAATTCCAGAGATGTGGGCAGTTCACCAACAGTGAAGGGGATCCTGGAAGTCACTTGGCACTTTCCTCTCCATTCTGATTCCTATGGGTCATACAGGGCTCTGGAAAAAGCTTTTCTTTTGAGATCATCTGTCACTACAACCTTCCTTGGACTTTGAGCATTCAGGGACTGCAGGGAAGGACGCAGAGATGCAGCAGCTGAGTGAACTGCACTGAGGAGAGGACAGGTTATGCTTTCAGAACACTTTATGTTTTCAGAACATATGATCTACAAAGCCACTGGTGTGGGACTCCTCAAAGACCAGGGAATACACCTGAGGAAAGTACTTGTATGTGTGCATGGATAAAGAAAGGAAAGGAAGTGTGGGGTCTCAACATGCAGCATTTCAAGCTGCCTGCAGAATCAGCATCCATTCCAAGCCAGGGAACCATTCCCAAGAGACCTAATGCCTGGCCACTTGAGAAAATACAGCTGAGATTTTGAAGTACCTTGTGTGCAAACCCTGGCCCCTCAGCTCTTGTTACTCATGCATATCCTGATGTGAAGCTTTAATTACTATTGATGAATTGGGAAGTCTTGAGATGCACTGACTGTAAAAGCAGAAATATTCTTATTGTACAATTATCACAGTGTCAAATGAGAAAGAAATTCACTCCCCCAAATCTTCAATCTGTCTCATACTGGTTCCATGTCACTCCAGAGTGAATGCATTTTTAATTGCTGTCATTACACTCCTGGATAAAGAGCAATTTTGCTTCAGTCTACAGAGCAAGAAAACAAAATTCCAAGGAGAAAATGATGCTTTTGTATAGCTTGGACAAACCTGAAGACAAAAATATCCTGGCTGATAATGGACAGGACCAATTATGTTTTGAACAGGGAGGGGCTGCTGGGATGTAGCAACATATTTTAAATATCCAAGAAAAACACTGTTTAAATCACCACTGCAGATGTATTTACTCTGGACATAGCAATTCTACAGTCCTTCTGTAAATCACCACTGCAGATGTATTTACTCTGGACATAGCAATTCTACAGTCCTTCTGGCACAAACATCTGCTTTGCAGCAGTTAGCTCTAAAAATAATAATAATCCTTAATGATATAACCTGTTCTACACTTTGTATCAGAAACTACTGGATTAGCTGGAGGTAATTCAGAGAGATTCAAGAATTGAACATAAAGCAGAATAAATTAGAAATACAAAAAAACTACAGACTAGATTCTGCATTTATCTGACTGAAGCTGTTGAGATACAACTTTTTTTAAAAAAATAAATTAAAATGTCATTTTGGTGAGAGGAAATACAGGGGGAAGGGGAAGAGGAAGGGGAACTGTACCTAAAGGTGAGGTTGCTGGCACAGCATTGCTGTACTGCAGGTTAGATTGGGCTGTAGCACACAGTTAAAAATTGTCTCAAGACATATTCATTTGCTTCTGGTTTTGAAAGCTACACTGCTGATGATTGACTGAAGTTGAACAGTAAATTTATATTTCATTTTCTGTAATTTCTGAACTCTAAAAGGAAAGACATTTGTTCTGTCTCATGGACGTGCAGGGTAGTAACTGCTACACGAGAAAACTTTCAGGTCCCAAAACACACAGGTACCAATGAATTATAGCTACTGAAAGACAGAACAGATGGCCAAATACTTTGGATGCTGGGCTGCCTTTACACCAGCTAGCCTTAAACAAATGGATTGGGCTGTAAATAATTACTGCATGAAGTGGCTTAGAATTTAATTTAGATACTTAGTCTATTTTTAAGCAGTAAAAAGAATCATTTGCATTGTTGAAAATATGTATAATTTACTGACCTAAGCTCCAGAAATAATAGCATAAAATAACATTTCAGTCCATTGCCCATCTGTTTTGTTCCATTATTCTGACTGCAAATGTGTTTTACTGCTATTGCAGAAGGATGCAGGGTGTAAATTTTAGCTGGGGAAGCTTGTTACCCAATAAGCACATCCAGGCAGCAGAATAAGGCTTAGAGAGTAAAGACAGGGTTTATTTACTACTTTGTCTTCTGGACTGGCCCTCATTTCCTTCCTTCTGGCCTCTGCACCTTTTAGTTGGCTCTTCAATTTTACTGCTTTACAATGTGCCTTCATTTTTATTTTTTTATTTTTATAATTTGCCATGGCTTTTATTCCAAACTATGTACTTTTATTCCAACCTGTACTTCACATGTTGTCCAAGACTGGATTTTGCCTCAGAGCAGAAATTTTTCTTTAATTAGTTTCTTTTTGGTAAAAGCATAACAATCTAATGATTGTTACAGCAGTTGCAATACTCCTGAGAGCACAGAAAAAGTGCTCCAGTGAAATGGTGCTGGAATCTAAACCTTTTTCTATCCAGTTACATAGGGAACATATAAATCTTTCCCTTTTCACCACCATGTGCCCAGAAATGTGCAAAACTCCTGAGCTCTCTGAGGAAGGGATGTATTTTTAATGTTTGCTATAATGTTTGTTTTCTCTTCTTCAAATGCCAAACAGAAAATGGATCAGTTATGGCAAAATCTCTGACATATCAGTACGAGCTGACAAAATAATTAGTTATGGCTTTTAGTTCTTTCATACCTTAAGGCAGGTTGAAATAGATATGATTATATATTTATCTAATTTATCTATTATATATTTATCTCATACTAAAATACTGTTTACAGATTCATGACCTTGTTAAATGTGGAGCTTTGAAGAGAATGAAAGTTGCATTTCCAAAGTCAAGCCTTTTATCTCCAGCCTAGGACCAGGAGATTTTTATACATAGTTTTCTGGCTCATTATTTAACAAGATCTTAGCAGATGGTCCTTTCTGTTGCTGGGCATCTCAAGAAAAAAACTTCACTTTATTAGATTGACACTTCCTCTGAGAGAGAGATTTTTACAGCAGAGTGTTTTATAAGCAGGGCATCAAATCCCACTGTCCCACTGCCTAGTGAACAGACACAAATCCCAAACCATTATAACTTTAGCAGCAGAATTCAAACAGGTCTGAGGGGCTAAAAAGCTCCAAGTATTTTCTCAAGAGATAACTAAAGAGCTAATTCTGCTTGGAGAAGATCTGACTCAGCTGGAACTGGGGCTGCTGTCTCACCAAATCTGTGCCATGACTGTTGGACTTTCCTTCCTAAAATGGAAGGTGCCAGTTTGCCCCTGTAACTCATTTATTTGCCAGCTTTTGTTATCCCTGTTCCATGACTTCCAGGATGAACTCCCAGTTAGGAGTTAACAGCTCAGAGATTAACTTTGTTTTTAGCAAAGGTAGTTTCTTCAGCAGAATTAAATCTATTAATAATAAGACTAGCCTAGGAGGTGAAATGCACAGCTACACGTGAGATAAAAACCCAAGTAATCTATTATATACACATAAAATACCTATAAATAATATAAATAAATTCAGCATGAAAAAATAAAAGTAATACTTCTTGATGATTCGTCCTAATAAATACTTTTTTCTGATGTAAGAAAAACATCAAAATGCAGGAAGCTAACTGCAAATGTATATAAAGGCATCCTGCAGAGAATGCCTTTTGCTAAAACAGTTTTGTAATTCCAAGAGAAAGAAGACAAATATAACATCAAGTGCTTAGTGTTCTGTCTGTGTAGTAATTTTCCGTTGTTTTTTGGGGTGCTTTGTTTGTTTGGTTTGGTTTGGGGGGAGCTTTTGTTTGTTTGTTTTTGTTTTTTATATGTCTGGGTATGAATTGGGAATAAATGACTCGAGGTAACTGTGAGGTGGAACCTTAAAGGAACAGCTTTCCCACCAGTGATGGTATCTGACTATTGAATAGCCCTCATAGGATAACTGAATAGTTCAGCCACAGAGAGGAGGGCCCCAATAAAAGTTCCCTTGCTGATTTAGTCTTATAGTTATCAGATTCCAAAGTTGGAAGAATTGCAACTGCAAAAGAGGAGAGCAAAACCCGATGATTCCTGAAGCAGCTCAGCATCACTTGTGAGGTAAACTGGCATTATCTTTTGGCTCTGAGTTACCACCTATTGTTAAGACACTGAACTTACAAAATTGCTCCCTCTCCTGATAAAAGCTAAGAAAAGTGCCTTTTAACTGCTCAGATCTGATGGGAAAATTTGGAGGAAAAACTATACCAATTGTCCTGTCAGCCCTGAGTTTGCATAACAATTTGTATCAGACCCAGCACATTTGCACTTTTGCTGCAGATGCTGCATCTCTTCAGGCTTTCTGGTTTGCTTTATTCCCCCTCTTTAACTCACTGGAAACAAATCAGGTTGATTTTGGTGTTCTGTGAGAATTCCTGAGGGGAACAGGTAACTGGGGAGGACGAGGTGACAATTCCTTAACTTCTTCTTCTCCTAGTCACTGGCTCAGTCGTGCCCTGTGTTGGTAACTCCATTTCACCTCAACTACCAAACACACAAAGTTTGTCTCACCTGCCACGCTGGGAAGTTTGGAAATGTCACAGTCTAGAAATTACTGTTATAGAGTCCTGTTGCTGTGAAAGAGCATCTGCTTCCAGCTCTGAGCCACTGGCATTTAAGAAAGGAAATACAGACTTGCTATCTTACCATCCTCTGGCTTTCCTAATTCTTACAGTGCTCACTCAGTTCCTACTTAGGAAGACTTTCAGCTGTGTGGAAGAAAAGCATGCTGGAAATGCAACTTAGAAACAGAAACAGGAGATTCATTAATACAAGCAATGGAATTGTTTCTGTGATCTGAGATTATGATGAACCAACATTCAGCATTCACCAAAATACATGGAATAGTAAAAGGCCCAAAGAACTTCCACTTTAAGTACACTTATTATTTTCTGAGAAAACATTTAACACTAAGTAGTGCCCTACTTTGACAGGTATGAAATAAAACTGGTTATTAATTTTCAATACTGATGGCAAAAAAATTAACTGAGCATGTCATTCATTAATCATTTTGGAATTAAAAACCAAATACAGCTCTTAGATTGCTTTTTGAAAGGATGGAAAAATAAATGGAAGTCCATTCTAGCAACATTATAAGGAAGTGGATGTTGAATCAAGCATAGTGACAACCCCAGTAAATCAGAATGATTTCTACATCTCAGGTCTGTATTGTTAATTTAACAGGATTGATAAAATTACATTCTGCCCTTTAAAAACAAATAGACAAAGCATAAAAAACTGTCAGTCAAAGGGAAGAAAATGTTAATTGCTAACACTTGCAAAAAGAAATATTTTAGTTTTGTCTTCACTACCTTTGAAACGGGCATAAAATGTTGACTCACATTTCCAGTGACAAAAGAAGATTTCAGATTCACTGTAACCTCACGAATAACCTCACAACTAAGGTGCAGTTACCTCCAGAATTGCAGCAGACATCCCTTCTGAAGTGGAGCTGTTCACCAGGGCAAAGCACCTTTTCACAGCAGCGTGGAGATCATCCTGTGGCAGCTCCTGTAACAAATGGACTCCGGGTGCCCTGGAAACCAAATGCACAGGGGCAGGACCCCTCCTGAGAGCGGGCTCTGACAGTCTGGTACTCACACAGCGAGTTGTGTGTGTGTGTTCATTTGGACAGACACAACTTTAAAAGCTGGGCAGCCAACTGCTTCCCTTCAGCAAACAGGAGGTTTAATATTAACTTCTTACCTTTTCACTTTTTCCTTAACTTCCCTTGTGAAAAGCGGATCCACCTGGAAAGGAGCACACACGGAGGAACACGGCACCGTTTTAAGGACTGTGTTTGAAATACCCGGAAAAGAAAAATAAATTCGAGCACATCTTTTAACTCAGATATTTAAAGGGGTGAATGTGCCGAGGTTTAAAATCACACCACAGACCTGGAACTGGGTGGTTACGTTTGAGTCTTCAAACCAACCCTCTGGTGAGTGAGTGACACGTGGAATGCCCAGCCCAGCCCAGCGTGGATTGACACCTCCCCTCTGCACCTTTGGGTGACTCCTCAGCTCAGCTTTGGGCTGCTGCTGGCAGGGAGAGTCTGTCTGTCTGTCTGTCTGTCTGTCTGTCTCCCCTGACATCCCTCTGGCTGCTGTTCCAACCAGAGCTGGATCTATTTAACACGAGTGACTGTTCTCAGATGACTCTGACAACTCACTGATGTGCCAAGTGACTGTCCCACTGTGCAAGGAGTAAGAAATGAGAGGAAGGGAAGGAACCTTCCAGGCTTTAGTTAACTCAGGAAGCAATCTGGATGTAAACTGAGACAATGTTATAACAATAAATGCTATGCCATGACAGAAACAGTTGTTTGGAAACTAATAAACACGGAATTCTAAAACACAGTAAAACATTAAAAAGTTGTCTAAGCTGGGCAATTAACTCCAGTAGGTTTATTTACAAAGCTTAACTACGTCTGCTATTTTCATTTAACATGATTAAAAGAAACAAACAGAACTTGAAAATCCTTAAGTAGACATGAAGAAGGAAACTAGACTTTATTAAGGCTGACTGATTATATTAGAGTAATATATGTTAGCTTGCAGCAGTTGTAAGACTGGGAACGACTTTTTTTTAAATATATGTTAATATTTTGGGTTTGGTTGGCTTTTTTTTTCCAGATTATGAGACAGACAGCACTCACAAAGCATTTTAGAAAACTCTTTTGGTAAAAAGCCAGAATTTATTTTATAACTATGATTGTGTATTTTGAACATGAGATTAATTATTTCAAGAAAACGGGGCTTCCTAAATTAACAGATTCAAGTGAATCACTTGCACTAAGGAATGATTTCCCACTGAATACAAAAAATAAAAGGCTTGCATAACAGCTTCAAAAAGTATTTTTGGTAACAGCAGGGGAAAAAACTCAGGTGCCCTTTCCTGAAGCACTACCTGATCCTGGCAGCAGAGTATGGATCTATAGATGCACAGAGTAAACCAGTATGTCCTGTCACAGGTTCCTTGGATATTTCATAGTGAACTTCACAATTGCTATTTCTATCTAAATGTATTTTCAGCTTTTCCCCCAAAGTTCCATTTTGATGCTGAGTTCCTCTCATGAGGAACTCCACTCTATTTCCATTAAAATCGATGGAGCACTTGCAAGTGATTTGAGGAGCAGTGGGATTTGGTCTTTTGTTCTTGTACCTTTAGAAGGATCAGAAAAACTACAGCCTGTGACTCATAAAATTTGTATGACATTAATTCCTATTCTGTCTCCTTCAGTGGAAGCCAAGAAGTTGCCATCTGCCTCACAGACAGAGCAATCCTTTAAGCTGTATTCTTCTATTGGTAAATATTCCAAGAATCCTGGCCTGAGTATGAGAATTCAGTTAAAATATGACTTTCAGGACGGGTGTAGCGACGACTTGGAGAAGTGATCCCCCTGAGCTGCATTTAGGAATTTGAGGGGGCACAGTTACCTAACCACAGGCTCAATATAACAGCAATTAGATACAACATAAGCTGTTCAGCAAGTTGGAAAAGCACTCAGAAGATGTGAACACTTTCCAAAGCCAAGTGGCTATGGCAGGATGCCGAGGAACTCAGCACAGGCTCTGAAAAAGCTACTGAAAAGAATTTTATTTCCACCCAGTTTGTCTCCCTCATCCATTTTTTCTACAGGGAGCGTTTGTTGCCACATTTTATTTTGTTAGCAGGCAAACATGATCATCAGTTACCTATAGCATTTGTTAAAACATCATCAATCCAGAGGCACAGCCTTCAGAGAGCTGCAAATTTCATCAGTTTATCAGAGATCAGAGGAAAGCAGCTCCCGTTGTATGAGCAGTTCCCATCAGAACAGATGAGATAAGATGACACATGGAAAGGGAGTGGGCACACAGCAGGAAACCACACTGAACAGGTCCAGATATGCCAGTAAGGAAGTTTTACTCTGCTGACAGGCAAAGAAACATCTGAGGTGTGTTTGACAGTGCAGGAAGTCCCAGATCAAAGGCTGCACGAAGATGAAGGGGCCTCTTAAGCACAGAGCCTCCCATGATCAAAACCCAGCAAATCTTTTATAAATACACAGCATTCAAATGCTGCCATATAAAAATTAGCTCAGACAGAAATAATGGACCAGGAACATCTTCTTTGTAATGCTGGGACTCTAGACTTTGAAGGCAAAATCAGGTCTTAGTACATTGAAAGTTCTGTCAGAATATTGCCCAGAGTAGTAAGAGTGAAGAGTTTGAGGAACCTGTTACATATTCAAGACAGAGAGGAAGCATTTGCTCAGTTTCTTGGGTTTGTGAGGTTTTGGCAACATCACTGTGCAAGGAATCACCTTTTCTCACAGCAGCAGGTGACCCCACACTACAATGTTTATCTGATTGATTGTTGAAAAGGCTCAACAAGACCAAGCTTCCCCTAGAACTGCAAACACAACCTGCCTGCAGCAAATGCACCTTCAAAAACAGCACATCCTTGTCAACACCCTAAACACAGCCATTCTACATCATCTTTTCCCTATACTAAATGCTTCAGGAAATTCAGTGTCTTCTGGTTTAATGTGTATTTTGCAATTTGGAACGATTGACAACAAAAAAAACCAGTTTTAATTCAGCCGAAACAATTCGGCAACTAGGACTTAAATTAACAAAACTTCAGGTCTAAAAGAAAAATAAATAACCTTTTTAAGAAATACTGGAACAGCTCATTTTATTATTTCTAGCAAAGGGTTAGAGGAGTTGTCAGCTAAATGGTAGCATTAGCTCTTACCTGTTAAAAAATGTCTCAGTGAGTAGGACACTTATTCAGGATGGAGCTGGCAGAATTTCATATTCCTCAGCAGGATAAGGAATTTGAAATCATAACTTTGTCTCCTGTCTGATCTTCCTAATTACTGTGCTCTAGGATATTCTGGAGCAGGGAATTAGACTTTCTCTAGTGGCTTAGTTTAGTTAACAACTGTTTTATTTTAAAACCAGCCCAGAGAACATACAGTAGGTTGAGACGGGCTACATCCCTCCATCTGTGGAGGCACTTATTCACCTAGAACTGCCCCAACAGGCATGGAAACAGGTTGGACAGAAGAAAAATAGCTATCAGTGGAAAGGAGTATCATTGCAAACACAGCAATGTTCTGTATATCTACAAGGATAGCTAAGAAATAGGCAGAGAGGGCTCTGAGGGGTCACCCAGCAGCTGAACACAAGTTTTGTGGCCTTAACTTTCTTTAAAGTTTCATAAGCTCCTATTTTTGGAATACAGAGCTGCTGAAAATTAGCTACTGTTCCAAAATTCAGTATAGAAACGACCAAAAGGAAAACTGGAAGTGAAGACAAATGCTAAAAATTTTACATTACACAGAACCCAACCCTGCAACATTACCTGGATTGCACTATTGGAGACAATCATGCATAGAAAATGCAGGAAATAATATATAATCTTATGGAAGCAAATATATAATCTTATGGAAGCCAGGCAGAAAATAGTATGTGGGCCTTTGTTCTTTCTATTCTTAATTAATATAATCTTAATGTGTGGTTTTTTAATATTCACAATAAAGATTACATGCTTCATAGATAATGGCACTGATTTTCTTAAGGTTTTTGTGGTTTGAGAAGTAACATGAATAGGAAAAGTACAGCTAAATACCAATAGAGCTGAGAAGTATTTTCATCCTTTAGCAATATTTTAGCACTGTGGGAGAAATATGTTTTAAAATGTTTTAAGGAGGTTCAGGCCTTGCCTGTGCACTGCCACAGGGTTATTTCTGGTAGCTTCCTGTAAAGACATCAGCTTATGGAAAAGTGAAGCAAATTTAAAAAGACGACTAAAATGTTTAAAATCCTCACTGGAGGCAGCAAGTGCATCTTTGGATTCTAAAGCACAGCTGCATTACACCTGCTCTAGATTTGCCTTCCACACCAGTTCACTTCCAAATAAGTTTGTGTATTAGCGTGGAAAAAAAGGCAGAGAGAATAAAAAGGTAAAAATATCTTTTAAGAATAAAATCCTGAGTCCCAAAATTTACAAAGAATAAAATTGGATGAGAAAACAGAAAACCAGTTCTTATTCAACTATTCAAAGTCTATTTATTTTCTTATAAAACAAACAGCTTGCAAGTTTTCAGGCTCATGTGAATCAGAGATGAGACTTATACAGAAAGAACACATTACCCAGATGAAACAGTGAAGCTTTTAGTACCCTTGGAGCATCACTGAGAGTTTGTTTCATGTGACACAGATGCTTCCTCAGACCTTTTCCACTGGTTAAATGATGGCTACAGGCTGCCTTTTCAAGCACTGATTTCCTTCTCAAAGGTCCTGCAATTAGTTTTGTAAGTTTAGCATAAAGCAAACTTGTTGCCCTTGACACAGGCAACATCCCAGAAGCAGAAGAAGCAGGACAGAGACACCAACTTTGAGATTATTCTGAGATGTGGATGTATAAGAACAGCTCAGTTCACCCCAGTCTTCAGTGCACTGAGATTCCACCAGTTTTATTTGTCAGCTCTGTCCTCACTGTTGGGTGTCAGACAGAACCCAAACATCACTTTGCACCTGCTGACAACTGTTAATTGTGTTTGAATTGAGACTGCCAGAAATGGCATCAAAGTCTAGATGGAATGGCCCAAAGACCAATTCTCCACATGAAGGAAAGATGTAAGAACAGGGATAACGAGCACCTGAATCACCTGCACAGAAATAAACCCCCTCATTAGCAATACCTGCGAAAAAAAGTCATCAAGGTGGCAACTACTGCCTTTCAAAATATTTGATAGGCTCATTTATTAATTATTGACACTGAAATAGGCATTTCTAATATTTTATTTGCAAAAGTATGCATTTTTAGTGGCTTGTGATTGTCTGAAATCCCACAGGTATGAAAACAGAAGCCAATGTTAGAATCCAAATATTTTGACACACTCTATTTTCAGAACTTCTTTCTGTAATCAAATTAAACACTGAATGTTTTGTTCCAACAGTCTCAGAGACCATAATAGATTATTGCCACTATCAAGTCATCCGGGCACTGGAATTGCTTCCCCTTCCAGAGTTTAGACCTTTTGTGAGCTGCTAAATTTGCACCTTCTTATCTCCATGAAAGTTACAAGTCCTCTGACTTAGGTTCACTTTGGAAAGAATTATTAGGATATCTCAGATGCAAGTAAATGGAAGTATTTAGAAACAAGCATACAAGCAAAACAAAAATTACAATGACAACTTACTGCAGGTCCAATAATGCCCAGATGGACACTGGGATCCTTTCTGTGCCAATCTAAAACAGAAGAGCAACAACTTTTTTATCAATCCAAATCATTACTTCTTTAATTTAATTATTTCTCTGCAATCCCTGTAAATAGCTGCATGAATAAAGAAGAATTGGGCAAATATTGTATTACTACTGAAAAGACTGAACGTTCACCAGATTTCATGCTCAGCCCTCACATACTCCTCATAATTCAAATATTAGCATATCTGAAAGTTACTATTTAGCCTTTCTGCTTTATGTGATCTCTTATGAACTCAAGGGTTATTTAACTAAAGTCAGATATTAATTCTGAATCACTCAAGAGAACAATGCTCTGTATAATGCAGTGATTCTGGCCACTAAGCCAAACTTATTTGAATTTTTTCCTGTGTAAAGGAACAAGTGGAAGTAACTGCAACCATCACAATGACTACTCAATTATATATGAACAAGAGAAATCTGCTGCCCTTTCAGTGCCAATTACTTGAATAAACTACATTAGTTACTCAGCATCACAAGATTTTAAAGGTTTATAAAAGTAAGTTGAATAATGCAGGTTAAATTTCCAACTTGGAACACTTGAACTGTTACAGACACAAACAGAACCTGGTAAAACTTTCCCTTATGTGAGTCTGAGAAAAATTCAGCCCAGTTTACAGTGATGAGCCAGAACAATGGGTGGTACAATTTGTTTGCAACTTCAATAACATTAATTAGCACACATGCAAATCAATGTAAGAGCCACAGGACAGCAAGATAAAAAAAGTTATTTTGAAGCAGGTGATCTTTTCTTTTGTCTCCCATCAATATTGCACGTAACAGCAAAACAGTTTTCTCAGCAAACAAAACCACCAGATATTGCTTTGATTTCAATGCTCTGTTATTCCCAGCAGGATGCAAAAGACAGCAGCACAGAAATAATGTGTTGAACAGATCAATGGTTACGTAAGAATTTCTTCTTTTTTTTCAAATGTAAATATATCATGAAGTTTTCTGCAATGAATAAACCAGCTCAAACTTACAAACATAAAAGAAATGCGTCTGAACGCAGCGACAGAACAAAACTGGGTATTCAAATACCAGCACTTACCAGAAAAAACTTCTACTAAATAGAGAGGGTCTTTTACTCTTCGAAGCCCACATACCAAAAGAAACAGATGTAAACGGTCTGTATCTGCAGGAATGTCTGCAACAAATAATTTTAAAAGTCTGAATGCAGATAAAAAAGCTGAACACTCCAAACTGTTCCATGAATGAGCACATAACAGGGAATGAGCAGAAATGGGGTGGATTCTGAAAAATTGCCATTATTGTTCCCTCTGGTTCTTGCTCTTGCATCAGTCCTCAGATCATCCCAATGGAGAACATAATCTTATAGGGAGTTTATTTCCAGAGGCAAGGAATGTGCAGAACTTGGAGAAAAATCTGCTGGCTGGTATTCCTGGACACCAGATCCCAGCTTTGACTGACCTGGCAACTAAACAACTCTTTGTGTTTCTCACTATTTCTACCCATAAGTAAAATAAATGTGCATCCATACAATAACTCACCTCCTATTTCAAAGAGATTGTGAGGCTGAGGTAATCAATGGCTGCAGGGCTTAGAGCTCTGGATCCTGCACTTTTTGCTGTTAAGGATCAGGAAATGTCCCATAGTTCTCCATCCCCAATATGTCAGCACTGCTACAGAATAGTTAACTAGAAGTTAAATTATTGCAAAGCATTTATTTTTAACTAATTGCTAAGACAAAAATGAAAAGATGACTTGGGGGGGAAAAAAAACCCTCAACACGGGAGCTTTTAACATTGAAAAATCTCCCTTGCAAATACACAGCAACAACTCACAAAATAATTGTGCAGGCTATATTAGAAAAAGAAGATCTGATGTATGACATTGCAGTTGCCACTGGCTCTATGACAGCACAATTAATTTAGAAGCTACTTCTGGAGAAGGGTCACTATGTGATGAACTTTGGTAAAATGTGTTTATGATAAAACAACATAATTCAAAAATTGCTGAATGAACAGAAATGACCACGACATAATTTAATGAACACTAGAGGGGCTGAAATGTTCATATTTGATTTATTGTACTGAACAAATCAGTTTGCTGCCCTTCAGTTCACCTACTCACTGAGCTCGTGGCAAGGATGGGAGACTTGTGTTACCCAACACAGGCAGTTCTTCAAGGAGCATCAAACTGCTGCTCTTCAGCAGCAGGCAGTTTGTGGGACATCAAGGCTCTGTTTGCATGGTCAGAAAGCTACTGCTTTTAAATTTAAAATCCAGTTTAGGAACGTTTAAATTCTCCCTGTCACAGTCCTGTTCATTACTGAGTCTGCTTCATTCAACTTAAATAACTTGAATTGTCAGAAGTGTCTGCAGCAGACATAGTAAATAACATTTTACAGGTTATTGGACCAAGAAATAATTTGTAATTTATAATACACAAACATTTGGATTGAAAAAGCCATTCTTCTGGTGCAATGGGCCATTAATACTGTTTGGTTTTAAGACATGCAGCAGTGGTTTCAATTTATGACATAAACTCACACAAAACAAATTACTAAAAAGTGTTAGCAAAATTCAGACTGCATTTTAACTATCCATAAGGCAAAAATCTTCACTTTAAATTATGAACTCCCATCTGCTGGTGTTGAACTCTGGTTATTTAGGAATAAAACTTAAAGCTAATGCTGGAAGCTCAGTCAGACAGGAGCGAGAAATCAGATCTTCCTGTTGTCACATAGAGACTGCGGGATTATTTTACTCTCCAAATAACTTCTCCTTTTTATCTCTTAACATCTCTTTGTTTCTGTCTTAAAGCTTTCAGCCTTTTAATTTTATGAGATAAGGGTTTAAAGCCCTAATAGACCAGTTCTGTGCAGTCCTGACTGCCATTCTGCCCCTGTATGAAAACCTTCACCCCAAAGAGAAACAGGACACTGGTCCCACAGGCATTCAGATTTTTCCATTCCATTCCTGTGCCATTCAAAGGTACTCCTCATCAATAACAGTCTAATTTCACGTGTGATATTACCTAAAATAATATTTATTAATGCAAGAGTTGACCTCTATTATTTTGAAAAGACATTCATGACTCTCACAGCAGAGTATCCCCTTCATGATGCAATTTTACAAGCCTTACTTGTCTATCAGGAAACGTTATGCACTTTTCTCTGAAATAGCATCTCTTGGGTACACTGGACTCCAGACTGGATCCTACAAGGCATTTCTAAAAATTGTCATAAAAGGGCTAGTCAAAAAGGATTTGCCTCTGCCATTCGATGTAGAGAAGTGAGAACCTGCTGTAGTTTTATTTCATTGTCTGCTGCAGGTCTTAGCCATCACCTAATTCATTTTTGCAGGCAGACTTTCCCCACTCAGTCCACTCAAAGCACATAAACCATCCCTGAGAAGGCTGCATCACCTGCTTACAGTGCTGGGAGTTTGCTCATTCTCTGCCTACTTAAGATCAAACCTCAGCAGCGCTTGTGTAACTTGTTCACTTTCTGGTTAAATTCTCACATCAAGCTGCCCCCGCATCAGTGTTTTTTCCCACCTGTGGCTTTCTCAAGCCTTGCTCCCAACTCTGGGAAAAAAAACCAACAAACAGCCATTTGTACAAGTCTGAAATCACTTCAGTACACTTTGGTCCTCTCAAAAACACTGAACAGGGGAACATATGAAGAGAAGTGCAATAGGTGCCTTTACCAGCTATAGCCATCAGCTGGGTGAAAACTGGTTTTTGAAACAAGACATTTTTATTTCTTCCTTGAGCTTGGACAAGCCTTTCAGTACGTGACTTTTTGCTATCATTCTGCCTTTTGCTGCTTAATCTGGAACAAGATACTACCACCCTGTGTGATTCTGACATGGAAGCACATCAATATGGCACAATCTACTGATGTGCTCTTCTGATACATCCACCGTGTCACTGCCTTGTTTGACTGACAGGCGAACACCCAAAATACAAACAGATCTTTGTGTCTGTTTCTCCCTGTTTCTGTTAGTGATACAAAAGCCAAGATTTCCAACAGCACACTGTGTTTCATTATCTCTTCCCTCATGTACCTTTCTGTTTGCTTAACAAAGAAACACAAAATGGAAAGATTTCTGCATAATCCCTGATTTAAAAAAAAGAAAGAAAAAAAGGTAAAAAGACTGCATGGTAGATGTTTTCCAGCCACCCTTCAGAATCACTCTACACTAAGTGCAAGTAAAACCCTGCCACCCTAATCAACATCTCTGTCAGTGTCAAAAATAGCTGTTTAAAGTCAGTAGGAGATGCTCCTTTAAACGTGTTGTCAGTGTTTGTCTGCGGTCTGATTTTTTACGTCGGCTTCAGCTCTAAAAACCAGCCACAGCAAGCCTTGAGCCTGCTTAGCAGGTCACCAGTTTAGCAAGATGTGAGAGGTCAAAAAAGGACAGTGATTGATAGGAGTGTGCAGCCCCATTCCTCTCCTGTGCTGTCCCAGTTTGTCCCACAGGACCACAGGGATGGCCCAAAGGAACCGCGGGAGACGAAACGACAGCGATCGACGTGAGCTCCCACGGTCAGGCAGCTCCTGCCCCATGGGGGGCCAGAGGTGGTGTCCTGCTGCTCAAAATTGAAACACAGCAACCCAGCCCTGGCTCTGAAAATTTCCAAGTGCAATTGCATGACCAAAGGGTGTCCAACTGCTGTGCCAGTGGGTTTGTTGACAGCGCACAAAATATATTGGCTGGCAGATGAAATGTGATTAATGCTCGGGATTCATGTTCTCCTGCTGACACTGATTCTGAGTCATAGTGTGGCCTAGAGAAAGTTTGTCAAATCTAGACTTATCCATCCAGACTTACCCATTCACCTGCAAGCAGGTTTAATAATTGCTTGACATATAGCAATGAGACTGGGTTTAACTCTTGGGAAGCTGTTCTGATGCAAGACAGAGTGAGAGAACGGAGTACATCAAAAGTGGAAAACAGGAAAACATTTTCATAATGCAACTGTTTGTCATAGCAACTATTTTACACAGAATCATGGAATCATTTAGGTTGGAAAAGCCCTCTAAGACCACTGAGTCCAACCATTAACCCAGCACTGCCAAGCCCACCACCAAACCCTGTCCCCAAGAGCCACATCTACACATCTTTTAAATACCTCCAGGGATGGTCACTCCATCACTGCCCTGGGCAGCCTGTTTCAGGGCTTGACAGCCCTTTTGGTGAAGAAGTTTTTCCTTGTATCCAACCTAAACCTCCCCTGGCACAACTTGAGGCCATTTCCTCTTGTCCTATCGCTTGTTACTTGGGAGAAGAGAATTATAACACTCTATGATAGTTTACACTTTGGCCATCTTAAACACTTGCACTTAGATGCCAGGATAGCAAAACATGAACACAGACAGCTAACACAAAAGCCTAAATAATTTCTGAAGCATTAGTAAGAACACTGTTTTCCTAAGAAAGGCAAGAATAAGTACAAGTGTTATCTAAACAGATTTTGCAAGAGTAGATTCATTTAACTCCATCCCTTTAGGTCCCATCGGGAAAAAAATGTAGTAGTCACAGATGTACAATAAAAATAAATGTCTTCCTGCAAATCTTTAATCTTACTGAAAGCTGCAGGCCTCTAAGTGAATGAGTAATATCAAGCATTAGCTTGCTGAGAGGTAAAGAAGCAGATTTAAAAATTAATTTTCCAACCCCTGATTTCAAGTCCACTGTTGTGTTCTACAGACCTTCAGAGAGCAACATCAAGTCCATATTATTTGGGCTTAGTCATCCATTTTTGGTTTTGGTCAGAAACAAAATCTAAGCCATGATGAGATGGTGAGGGTAAACCCCCCTTCTCATTTTGCTGTCTGTTCACTTTGAACCCCAGCAGGTCTCTTACTCCTCTTGAAAATATTTCATTTATCCACCTCCTGAGCATCTGAAAGTATTGACTGATCTCCTAGAAAAGGAAATCCACAGGTTTATTGCTGAGATTTCAGTCTCTAAGATGGTGATTTTATTTTCTTGAGTTTGAAACACGGATAAACTTGTCCAACTCTGGCATGAATCTTTGATACTCTAAATCTTTCCATTGATAGCTTTTTCTGAAGTTCATCTCCCTACACACAGCAGAAATACCATGTATTAGCTCTTTTAGTCTCTTGGCACCAAGAGTTTGATTTTGTATCTCTTTCATGAGTCAAATATTAGAACCAAGCCAAGTTTTCCAGATTGTTTGACATGGTGCTGTCCCACTGCAGTACAGTTTTGACAGGCTCCCTTGCTTTATATTGACTCTGAAGTTTAATTGAAGCCACTGATGGCACAGAGGTTTGACAATTATTAGCCCAATTAGTCCTTATTTCAGCAACATACTTTACCACCTGCAGATCTCAAACATTTATTACCCTGTCATGAAGGTGAGCTTTTATTTTACAAAGCAATTTGTTTCTCAGAAACTAAGGGGAAGCGGAGGCAATAACTTTATCTGAAGTGTTTACACTGCTATTCACAGTCAATAGTGAATAATTGCTAGAGTTGCTGATATGTTTGTGAAGACAGGAGAAATTAAATGAACCTATAAACTTCCAGGGGCAAGCTACCAACCCAGAAAAATTAGACTGCAAAATTCTCAAATCAATCCTTTTTTTCCCGTTTCTCATTATTTCTAACAGATCAGACAACAAAAAGGCCCTATGGTTCAGATCAGTTAGGGAACCCAGTTCATGGTTGCTATCATATAATTTTTTACTATGGTCAGCTACATATCTGCACAAACTTTTACTATGTACTTTTTCTTATGTGGGTCTTTCTTTCCAGCACAGCTTTAGGAAAATATAATGCCTCTGTCTGGTCATGGCAGGTTATGTAAACTTTTCCAGCTCTGAAAATAGCTGTGCTATGAAACAGAAATTACAAGAGAGCAGAAAAATCAAACTACAAGAGCATGTTGCATATTGTATTTGATGCTGCAATCAGCTTGTGATTCCATGATTCTATGTCACCTTCCATGAAACCAGCTTTATCTGTTGGGTAAATGGGCTTTCTCAGTTCATTAGTTTGGAATTCTTAGTTATCCACATCTTCTAATCATATGATGCCTAAGTGTTTATCAGGGTCTACATCTTCCAAGCTTCAGTCACATTCCACTGAAATCAAAAGGAGCTTTTCATCCCAGGATGATGCCATCAAGCCTGTCTCTGATCTCAGGCAGCTCTGCTCCATCCTTGAGCTGAGCTGTTAGAGAAGATCAGCCTCAGGTTTCACATTTTCTTAGACTCTCCTGTCATTTTCTGTCAATCAATTTACAGCAAAAGCCAGAAATTTCACTGGCTCTCTCAAGTCTATAGATAGGCTTCTAAAATTGCCATCAACCTGATTATGCTGCATAGAGACTCCTCTATTGTAAGGTCAGAGAAAAATATTTTGATCATCTGATCTGATCTCCAGACTGACACAGGCAGTAATACTTCCTTAAATAGCCTGAGGTACTAACTATACTGAAAATGTTGTTTTCTTGAAGTCTGTGTTGAAGTCTGCACTTGGTGCAGCTTTTTGGTTTGACTACTGCTGCTTGCAGTCTCTCCTCGACATAAGCTGTGACACTGACCACTAACCAGAGTGTCAATTAAATTTAAAAGCCTTTATTTTTTGTAGGTTTAGCCAATAAATGTTAGTAACCAGCCACTGAAAATACTGCAGCTAACAGATAGAAACTAACACAACACCAGCATCACCTCTGCAGCTCTACTGCTGAGATTATGAAAAAAATACTAATCCTATGATTTTTGTACTGAGATTGTTCTGCACCTGTAATAATGTGAAAAAAACCCTTCCAACAGCACCATTTCCATTTATGTGAGGCAACTGCTCTTTATGCTATACACAAACTATCAAAGGGAATGTACAAAAATCTGGGATTCCTCAGATTTTGGTTCAGTACCAGTCACATTTGGGGGCTGGAAGTGTCCCATTCTGCCACTCACTTAAATCTACCATTAAATTCTTTTTCCCACTGATTTAAAGAGACTGTTTATGTCCTGGTGTTATATTTAACACGAGCATATGTTTCCTATGACTGAAAAAGAATCAGTACAAAGAATATTCATAAGAAGTGTGTCCTATGGAAGAAAGCCTCAAGGGATTCTGAAGAGCCTGTTCCATTTTAAGGAGTACCTTGACAATGTATGGCCTGAACACCAAAGATGTTTAACAGTGATGCTTCAAATGGATTATAATTTCCACTGTAGGGCATGTGCTCTTTCTTTACATTCAGGCCTGGGAATCCTGAATTTGACAGATCTTGGAGGATACTGCTAAAGATACAGGCAAGAGTTATCAGGAGAAATATCTCCCCCCCCAAAAATCATCAAGTGCCTTCAGGTATGGAATAGAACTTCATGAAAAAAGTCTTAAAAAAGAGATCATAAATGCCATGAGCTGAACGAGATTGGACAGTTTTATCTGCATAAAAGCTCGGGATGTTCTCAAATGCACTTCATTGTGCAAGCCCACACAATCAACATCACATTCTTCTGAGAAAAACTGCCTTCTATTTTTGATAGTTTTCTACTGATTGCTCCAAGTTTAGTAGAATTTTAAACACTTTGAAACTGCAAATCCCCAGAAAAGCAATTCAGTGGGAAATCCTAATTAGTCCATGGAAAGTGCAAAGGTACAGCCAAAAAAAAACCTGCTTCCATGTGCAATATTAAAAGAAGTGGAAAGTGGAGGCTGTCACCAGAGATGGACACAGAGACAAGGCTGAGAAGATAAATGAGATGAAACAGTCCATAAAACCAATACTGAATAATCTGATGCCAGTTTTCAAGTTATTATTTAAGAGGCACAGATGTTAGAGTCACATTTTAGTTTGCTTTTCATGTACTTTATGAATTATTTTGCACTTTTGCATTAGTACACATTAGGCAAAAAACTGTCTCTAATATATTAGAAATTCACTTTAGGGGGAGCTTCCCCCTCCTCAATCTGTTGACTGCTCATTTAATCATAAAATGGTTGACAAGAGATCAAATCAACACTAAGGCTGAGCTAGAAAGTGACAAATCATTTCACTTCAGAAAATTATTAATCTTAGTGGCACTGTGTTTGTGTGCTGTGATTTACTGAGAACAAAATACCCTCACACTGCTCAATTTAAAATTGACACTGGCTTTGACTAATGGCACCCAGTTACTGGTGTGATAATGCCATTGACTGGTGAGGATTCATTTGTAACAGAGGGAACAGCTGCACTATCAGAGATCAGATTGATGAATATAATATTGGAACATTTTTACCACAGGAAAATGCCTATAAATTATTCTTTGGGGGGAAAGGCAGCTGAAGCAATTAAAGAATTGCCCAGATCAGGTGGTTTAAATCAGGACGTGTGCCTTACACACCATTACTTTGGTGAGAACAGAGACAGGCTCTAGACCAAGACCAAATTATAAAACATCAACACAGCCCTTCTTCAGCAGTTTGTCACCTCATCTGCTCTTCTGCATCCCCAGTTTCTATCCCACAGATAAAGCACCTCATGCTCAGGTATTGATGCTTTGGTTTAAGTTAACCTTTAAGGGACACTGACCCATTTGTTGTGACCATTTTTGGTGCAGTTTAACCCTGGCCAGACCAGAAATTTGGAGGCAGTCTGGGCAGTTTACTGACCAGATTAATCCTGATTGACATTCTGCCATTTTTCATATGATTAAGTCCATCTTATTACATAATTAGTTAAACTTTACATTCTAAGTTTCTGTCATCCTTGACACCTACTAAGAATAAATACAGTGGACACAGGAAAAAAGTTAATTTTACCTGCACGTTCTAGAAATCTGTACCAGTCAAATGTTTCACTGGGGGTTGTCTTAATTCCTGTGTTAAAAAAAAAAAAAAGACAAGTCATATATTTGATGACCCCTGGGTGGCTGAACTGTGGTTCTTGAAGCCTTCAGGTCTAAGAAAACAGTATTTCTGTCAAGCACACTTGTGAATTCCATACACAGCTGTTCCCATCCCGAGCTTTTCTCATCCCAACCACGTCAGGTTGCCTGTACAATCCTTCCATGGGCATCAGACTGAAATTCAGCTGGAATTTTTGCACAATCACACAGTACATGAACTTCTTTAGCAACCCAACCATGCTAAATTTGGCCTTTTAAAATCTACATATGAGACAACATCATCAGAGGGAGCACATTATTCCCAAACAGACACAGGGCAGGCTGAGACCCAAAGTCCTTAACATAAAAGATTTCATCTCTAGGTTAATTATTACCTCACAGGAGGTTTAAATACAGACTAAACATGGGCTAAACAGGCTTCACAATGAATTATTTCAACATTAGAGTTTTGAAAAGAATTTTCTTTTCTTTGAAAGTGAAATATGCAAAATGGAACGAATTTTGGAATCCACAGAGAGTTATTTTTAGATAAATAAAATTAGAAGCTGCAGCTTAAGTAATCACACCTAAAATACTGAGCTGAGTGTTCCCTAGACTAATCACTGAATTAATACACTTTGGATTAGACATTTGTTGGGTGTCATTATGTGGGAAACTCAAAGCATTTAAAGGAATCTGGAGTTTCAGAGAATAATTATTCAGCATAAAAACTCCTGTAGACTTTGGAAATAGCTCATTGTTACCTTAGGTGTCACCTAATCTTTCAATTCCTGCTGTAAAGCATCTGGGAAAGCTTTTTGAAAAGCACTGAGTTGAAAATTTAGGCTGAGCCCCAAATACTGCCTCAATATCAATGGCAAAAAGCTCAACTCCAGAGGAGTCAGGACTTCAAACCCCACACCCACTTCAGCAAAATATTTCTGGGGCAAAGAAGGCAGACACATAAACATACAGGTACTAAACACGATTCAAATCCACTGAATGCCTTACTCAGCATTTCAAAACTCTCACCTTGAGTTTGGACATATATTTTCTTCCTCGCCTCTGGCTTTAAAGAGAAGGAGAAGAAAAGTAACTTTCACAGTTCAACATAAAATATCTGTTCAAACTTCAAAAAACCCAACTAGTATAACAAATACATGTCAGTGTGATTTTCTTTTGACTACCAAAACTCAAAACAGACTATTAGGAAGATACATTTATGTAAAACCAAAAGCTAAGTCAAGCAATGTAACTTATATTTACTATGAACATTTACAGAGTCAATGAATCAATTTTGCAATTAACACAAGGACCAAGTTAGTACAAATATATATTTTTAGTTTATCTCTGTATCCTTTCTTATGATCCTTATCCTGCTTATTGCATAGAAAATTGAAATACAGAATAAAACCATTTTCAACTAGTTGAAAAACAGCCCTGGTTCCCCTCAAAAAATATCAGTCTTGAAAGACTGGTTTTGAAAACACAGCCTTCATTTATCCACAATAAAATTTTTAAAGCTATCAGTTTCAGAGACTGCTGTCAAATATATGTAGACTTGCCTATACAGGAAAACTGGCAACTAGTAGTTATTGCAGAACATTCACAAACAGAAATTGCAAAATAAATTACTTTAAAATAGCTATAGTAAAAGAGGTAATTACTGCACTTCCAAAGTCACTCCTGAAGTGTTACTCTGCTAGTTATTTAATTTAGGTGATTAAAGAAGCAATTTCATATTTTAATATCTTTCTATAACTCCAACTGTGGATTCGTGGAATGTATTTTTTTAATGAAAACAGAATTAATTCAGAAACAAACTGCTAAGCAACCAACTCCTGGATCAGTCAGCTCAGAAAATAGGAAGCCACAGAAGCAATTTTTTTTAACTTGCAAACATTTTGGTTTTCCCCTGTCACTCCTGTGAGACTCCCCTTCAGTCCCTGCCCAGACATAACAGTTACTGGAAATGAACTGGAAAAAGGAATTGAAAGAAAAGAGATCATTAAAAAAGTGAATAGTGACCAGCAAGAGGCTCACAGATGGGAAGGAGGTGGTTTCTGAGAATCAGAGTGAACTTTGTCACAAAAACTACATGAAAAATACACATGAAAATGAAATGGGGGGGAAAAACAACACTTCATGCTACAGTGGATTGAGGATGTTCTATGGACTTCATCTGTCAGAATCTATGTTAGCTTTTGTGTTCAAAGGATTTAAAAATAATAAAAAGAGTTTAATACATTATTACATAATTGTAATTATTACTTAACATTAGACCTTCCCTCCTTTATGAATAAGTAACATTTTAAATTATACTGGATCTTCCAGTCATAAAAAGAAACCCCTTGCAAACAAAGGAGAGGGCACTGCAAGCAGGAGGGCAACTTTAGAATTTAAATTTGCAGTGGGAGAGCTGAAATTCAGCACTTGGACACAGCAAAATGGAAGGTGGGAAGAGCAGAGGGCAGCTGGAGCCAGCCTTGCCCCCACTGCTGGCACACTGCACAGCTCTGCCTCACACTCAGGGGGGTGAAGGCAGGCCTTTAGTTCCTTAAAACCACTAAGTTTCAAAAATAAGTTTAAGTTAAGCGTCTTGTTTCATGCTCTGCTGGACCCCAAATGGCTTATGGTGAGTAAATATAACCCTGCCAGGGCTTGGATGATCAGGAAGAAAATAGCAGGAATGCTGGGTACCAGGGCGTAGAGATGCAGTCACACTTTATAGATCAATTTTCTGTTATGTTCTTCGTTTTAAATGGGCTTCAGGAGGATGGAAAATGAAATTGGGCACTACTAAAACTGGCTTAGGTAATTCTCATGCACCAGTTTTATGCTGTTGAAATAAAACACTGACCATAAGCATAAGATCTTTTACAGTATCTCAGACTCACCTGGAGTAGAGATTATTACGAATGCTGTACTTCATAATTAAAGGTAATTCATCCAATGTAACAGAAAAGAATTTGGTGGCAGATACAGCCCTTGAGCACAGTGCAACTGCTTACATGTTTGTAATTAAAATTCTTAATTGACTCTCTTAACTAGCAAGGCACACATTAGAGGAATAATGCAGTTCACATTAGTGGGAGTTAATATGGAAAAAGTGTTAATATTCCATGACCTAGGTATGGAAAAATGTATTCCTATTCTTCACTGCTTGAAAGGAAACATGTGGCCTTTGCTCTCACCCTTTACATGAAGATGCAGCTGGAACAGAAACTCCAACTCCCAGCATTTAAGATACAGGTCAGCAGGTGGAATTTCAGTTTAGGACTTGATAGACTTGCCTCCAAGTCCTTGTCTGCCTCAGACCTCCAAAACACTGAATGAATCTCACAGGCCCAGAGCACAAGGGTGTTTGGGTAAAATCAAAGTTTGGTGCTAGAAACATCTGAGGTGCTGATTTTGAAAGGATTTCAAACTTCAGTTTTGTTTCTCCTCCTTACACCCTGTTACTTTTGTCCTTTTCTTGCTTAAGATCTATGACAGAAGCTGTGCCCTTCCACATTTACCCATCATGAAGTTCATTGGAGTAACTATTAAAATCAAGTTATATTCGTAATATAAAATACCAAACCCTATGTCTGCTCATGTATCCTTTTAATGCAGATAGATTTTAAAAATCAATTAATGCTGAAACACAGTATTATATATTCAATTGTTGTGCTGTGCAAGCTCCACCCTAAGTGATTATTTTGTAGGCAAAGGTGCATTAATGATTATATTATGATGCAAATTAGAACTGAAGGGATACCAAGCACTAAGTTTCTACTTCTTCAAGGATTTGTCTCAATTTTCTCCACTGGCAGCCTGCCATCAACTTAACCAGGTAAAGGTGGAAATGTTGACCATCTGTTTTCAAACAAGAGCATCAGATACTAAAAATAATCACACTGAATGTCTGAAGAGGACTTGCAGTGCAGCAGATGCACTGATGGGACCTACTAAAACATAGCTTCAAATTCACCCCTGCAGTTCACCCACCTGAAGAAGTTCATTCTGTTTCCAGGGTTGACAAAACAAGTATTTTCAAATTATTCTTCAAAATTCTATATTATAACTAATGCCATCTAGAGGAATTTTGGCAACAGAAAGTTTATTAAATGATGCCAAAAGAAACAATATGGCATCAGGAGAAACTCAATAACAACAGTAATGATTAGTTCCAAATGTTACAGAGAAGCACTTGCTAAAATGCTCTATACTCTTTTCAAATAATAAACAGCTTTTAAATGCCAGATCTGTTTGACCTGTCGAAGCACATAAATATGAAATGCTTTCTCTGAAAGGAAAAACAGGAATAGCAAATATGAAGATTACTGCAATTCTTTAGCATTATTTAGAAAACATTTTAGGAGAATACATAGCTGCTAATACTCTGAGCATTACCATCATCATGTAAACATACCCACTCTGCTGCTGCCAGTTCCTTCATTTCCACTGTGAAAGCCACTGCAAACCTAGTTAAATGGAAAAAAATAGTTGGGATCATCTGCTTAGAGTGTTTAAACAGAAAAACAGAAAAGTACTTCAGAAAAAAATCTTTATAAGAACAAAGATCAGAGGCTTACAAACATTATCATAGATGGAAAGACAGAAAGCAGGCTTTGAATTTGTTTCAGCAGAAAATAGTGGTTAAACAAATGGCTCTTCAGGTTTAACAACTCAGAGCTCTTGGGAAGGTAAAGTGAGGTTTTCTCAAAGTAAGAGAAAACCCAAATAATGGGGACATCTCCCAGATTATCTAGTTTAATATATGGAGCATAGAGCTGCAGAAGGAAGTTGGCATTTCCTGTTCCTACATCACTGCAGGTGCAGGAACCCTCTTCAACCACAACACGAAATAAGGAGGGAGCCAAACTGCAGCTTGTTTCAAACTGTTGTTGGACAATACCCAGGGCCAACTCACTGCAGCTGAGTTTAATTCAAATGAGCAGAGGGATTTTTTTAAACCCTTCCCCAATGTTCTCTCCTTATTTCTGAGTAGTCAAAGCTGTCAATGAGTAACAAACTTAGGTGTCTTTGAGAAATGTGTGCAGTGGGCTCTCATTCCACATAACAGAGCAGTTATGTCAGAGACCATTTAAGAGCAGCATTGATGGGAACACTTTTCATTATTAGGTGTCTCATTACAGCCAACAGAAGGCTGATTTCTAAGCATACCAGATAAACAAGTTATCCCAGTTATTACTGGGACCCTGTTGTAATGCCAAGAAGTCAAAGGAGATATTTTAATGGAGTCAGAGTCAATAAAGAATCCCTCTTCAGAAGAGATCTTAAGATCATGCTGGGCTTTAATGTAGCTTTTAAGTTGCAATGAACCATAAACACATGCTTTGAATGTTCTTAAATGGAACTTTAGTGTTGACTGGACCCACAAATGGGGCCATTTCTGAAGATTATCAGTCCTGTGGGACAGAATGTTTGAATGCCTCCTTCATATGAGAAACTGTGTGTCTGGTTAGCAAAATTCCTGTTTTTAATTACTTGTATAGATGTTGAATATAAAACAGAGGTCATCACATATTGAACTTATGACTCAGCGTTTCTTTTTCATGTAATTTATGAATGTTTCTGTCCTGAGCCAACACCTCAATGGTTAGAAATAAAGCCCAACACAAAGTCCCAACCAGAACAGTGCTTTTCCATTGGAGATGTTATATTATAATCTGAGGACATGAAATCACAGTCATTCATTAGAAGTCACATAAATGCTGAACTATAACTCCTACTTTTGTTTGTCAAAACAAACCTTCTTCCCATACTTTTTTTTTGCAGTATCTGCTTTATGATACTACAATGAATTTCTCATATACAACTTGACAGCTTTAAGGTTATTAAGGCCTTTGCAAATGCTTGTTTTGTCAAGTTGCACGTGCTCCCTTCCCAGATTTTGCAATTATTCTTTCAATACATCACATTAACAAGCATAAAAAGATGTTTCTCCTAAGTCTACAAAACACTGTTCAATAGAAAAAAATACCCTAGAGGAGTACAACCACCATTTAGAGGAATTTGATTAAAAATGAAACACTCATAAAGCTAGACAGTGTTCAATACTTTGTTTTATGGAATGTGGTGGTATATTGTACTGGACAAGTAATCTACAATTCATGATACTTTCTGCTTAGAACCCTGCAATCAATAAAGAAAGAAAAAAATCAATGTTTCTTTTAATAACTATGCAATGAATAATACCAGTGATGAGACTGGAGAAGAGACACATTCAGAATAACTTCTAGAAAACTGAATTACTTTTTCTATAGCAGAGAAAATATTGTAAACTGCATAACGATGCAGTAATACATTTTGAAACATCATAGGAAATCCAAGATATTAGCATACTGCAGGTTCCTAACTTAATTATCATTAAAAAACCTTCAGTAAAGCACAGGTTTTCCATAAGCTGTTTTAGCTGTATTTGTGACAGACAATATTTTAAATACAGAACTGGATCAAATGGACATGCTCAGAGACTCTGGTTTTATACATTTTTCATTTTGTGCAGTGCTGAAATTTAGTTGACACATTAGATATGTTTGTTCCTTCAGACCTGTTTAAAGAATAACTTCTGATTGACTGATAACAAAAGTAAACAAGTATATAAATTTCTCTTGAACAGGACCTTAAGTTGCTTTCAACTGCAAGTCACACTAAGTAAGAACATGCCCTAATGATTTTTCCATGAGTGTGATTAAGTGCTGTCTTTAAAGCCTGTTTACTTACCACATTTTATAGGGCACTACAGACAGAACAGCACATCCATGCCAGTGTTAAGTGAGCTAATAACAGCCAGAACATAGAGTGGTATTAGCAAAGATAAAATGAGGAGATGAAAGCCTGCTGCAGGTTCTGCCTGAACCCAAATCCCCCCTGCAACTCAGCTGCTGCAGCTCTCTGTGTTAGCTCGAGTGCTGTGCTGAATAAACGGGGAGTATCCTCATCTGTTCAGCCAGGTATTCAACCTCTCTTTGGGAAAGTGTGCCAGCAGTACCACTGGGTATGATAAGACATCCAGAGGCTTCAATTTTATCTCACCTTGTGCAACTCAAGTGCCATCAAACAGACGCCCTTCTCGCATCCTTCCACAAGGTGACTTTTCTTATTAAAAGGGTGGAAAAATAATCCAGGAAACAAAAAGCCAATTTGATGTCATCCAGTGAGCTAAACCTGCTCAGAAAGCAGCCCAGTCCTGGCACAGGGAAGAGTGGATCACACAGCCACAAGCAAGAGAAAGGAGGAGGAGAGGAAGACAGGGAGCAGCAGAGTCACCTCTGCCATCAGTGAGCTACTGCTCTGGCTACACATGCAGTGACAACCTCAACCTGTATCTTAATAACACTTAACTATTGAAGGAAGCTTTACATACATTAAATGCTTTAGTTTCCAAGAAGAAAAGGGCTTACTCGCCCACCATGGACACGATCAAACACTGCTGAAGTCAACAGACCTCTGGATCAAGCAGAAGGAAACTTCTTTTCTGGGGATGTTGAAACAATGACAAATGCTTGAAAGCCTTTTTAGTTTTTAGACCTTTCCTCTGATTTCTCATCACTTCCAGAACTACATTTTATGACTACAGTGACATGTCACTAGAACTTTTTCAGATTTAAAACACCCTGAAAATATTCCCTTGTCAATTCACCTAAAAACTGAGAGAACTTGCTTAAAGACTGTCTTCAGTCTCCTCTTCTTTGTTCCCGTATCCAGGGAAAGGATGGCATTAGCAGGGGTAAAAAAAGAACAAAAGCTCCTTATACTTGAGTGATCCCCTTTTCAATCAAGCCCTCTGTCAATAAGCTAAGTGTGAGGGAGGGCTCTGAGAACAGGTTTGATTCTGTGATGCAACAGGACAATGCCAGTTATTTTTAGTTGTCACCTCACTTAAGTCAAACTGCTGAGAACCCTGGTCTGTATGTGCAGATAGCACTTAATGCCTAATATATGTTAGTTTAGTTCCAATACAGAATATTTTATATGTTTGAACATATGTAACTTAACCCAGAATTTACTAAGAAACAGATGCTTTAAAAAAAGCAACTTGGAGCAACATTCAGCACTTCTGGAAACAGGGTCCAACCTTGTTTAGGCTCCTGATATTACTACAGTAAGAATTAATGAGAATATTCTTATCTCCATCACTAGCAAATGTTTATTATTTAAAAAATCATACCTCTGCCACTAATTCACCATTAAGCGCCTCCACTACTAAAACTTCACTATTTAGATACCAAATATGAGTTATTTCATGGCCAGAATAGTTCTGTCCAAATGGCAACTGTATGGATATTGTTGGAGATACTTAGATGTGTATTTTTTTAAGGGGTCTACCCATAGGGTAGATTACTTTACAGAGCAATGTGCTGCCAAATCCCAGGTTGAGTATTCTTACTCCTATTCATCTCATTTCCTTCACCTGCCTCAGAATTTTATATCCTCATCACACACATTATTCTAGTTCTATTATTCTAGACAACAGTTATGATTCAGTACACAAAGCAGAGGATTAGTTAGCCCAGATTTCATTAGCTTTTAATGGGATTTCAGTCTTTTTGAAAATTTACAACCCAAGAGATCAAGTTTTAGCCCTACTTCTGCCAAGTCTTCCATGGACAAATATGATGGAAGGATTAAATGATAGACTACATACAGACTGTATTTCATGAAGAAACTGTTCTACTTTCATCACTGAATCATAATATGTAGAGATCATAGGGATTTCAAGCAGTCTAGCCTTTGTCTGCTGCCCTACACATCTCCCAGTGATTCCAAGCACTTAGGGAACACTTCCTAAAAGATCTGCCACTACAAAAATGTAGTTTCCTTTCCTCAATCTTCCACACATGCTCTTACCTGGCTTCCTCCAGCACTGCTCCCATTACCCGATGTTTCTCTTCACTTTTGACGTCTTCATTTACATCTGTCCCACCAAAGATGATTCCAAAAGGAATTCTGCTCCCTGCAAAGCAATGACTACAATGAGAAGCTGGCCCACGTGTCAAGGTAATGAGTAGGAGTGGATAGTAAGAGTGCAAAAGTACATTAATAATATTGTACCATGTATTTAAGCAAAAGTGTTTGAAAAGGAAACCTGGAGAAATTTGAATTTTTATGAGTTTGGCACTGACACCCCCCATACAATATCTATGCACTTTCACAGTCTGTTGTATAGCTATGAGATTTTATTTCCCTTTTCCATGCTTATTAAAAGCAATCAATTAGATTCTAAACTTAGCAGCCTACCAAACAGCATATATATTTCAAATGTTATTCACATGTTAAAAAGATGTAGGATTGCAAAGTTTGGTCCCAGGTATCCAGTCCCAGCCACTGTGCCCTCAAGCATACCAATACTGTGGTCTGGGTAACTCTCCTTGGAAAGCTGGTTACTGAAATTATTATTATTTTTTTAAATATTGACTTCTTAAGCTGATTTTACTGCTACAAGAGGTAGAGATGGAGCCACACCATTGGAAAATGCCACCAAATTAAACAAGGCACCATATTGTGAACCTGTAACAAAACCACTGTCCCAAAGAGATGGATCTGTGTTTATAATTGGTACCAAGACCTCCTGTGATCACCCAGTTTGTGGAGGTTGTTTTAGGAAGTCTCACAGTGCTCAAACATTACAAGTAGAGGAAGGTGTGTCTGCCTGTGGGAGTCTGTGCACAAACATTCAAACCTTAGAGCATCAACAAAATCATATATATCCCAGTGGTGTCTGCATTTGGTAAAGCCTAGTTTTGACACATGGCATCAGAATAAATTAATCTTTTTGTACCAGTAAAGCCACCAAAGCAGGGCAGTGTTGCACTTCAGTGCTAACAGCAGCTTGACTGACACAGAAAAGCCAAAGACCACTTGGATGACAATCCAAAAGCCAAGAGCAGTGTAAGATTCCTTTCTAATTGTGCTGCTTTTCTTGGAGTCAGGTTATTTTTAGCCACTGAGCAGTAATATTCTCTCCTGAAGCCAATCAAGACCACAATGTTTGCTGTCCATTGTTTCAGCACTGGAAGGGACTAAGTGGTCGCTTTTACACAGCATTCAACTAACAAATAACAACCTCCTGGTGGCTGATTATTACAGGCAGAACATAATTTGAAATTCCAAATGGGCTGCAGTTTTGTAAAGGAAACACTCTCCAGTCTACAAAACCTGGGCCTAAGGTGGCCCATCCAGTGGGTTTTGCAGGTATCCATTGGCTGTGACAGCTGAAGGCAAGATTTCCTCCTGACAGAACGGGAGTAAGGAGTGAAACTGTACTGACACCACACTCTGAGTATCAAGAAAGGCAGAAAATATCCTTTGTTATTTCTCATTTGCTGTCACTGGACCAACAAGAGGTTCCTGTGCTGAGGGAGGTTCTCCCTTTTGAGACATGACTGACCTTCAGTGTTCATGGCTGCAAAAACTCTTGGTGACAGGTCCTATAAACACCCACAGTTCCTTAGGGGTGTGGGGGTGGTTAATTCAGGGAACTCTCCTAATTAAAATCCATGGTTAAAAACAAGCAAATAAGGAAATCTTCAAAAAAAAGGAAACAAAATAAATATGCTGATGAAGATTGAAAGTGTAGTCTATGTTTCACATTTATATTTGAAAATTAAGTGAGCTGTAAGATGAGGATTTATTAGCATTGCTAATTTCCTCATTACTAAATGAAACAACAAACACAACAAATGAAAGACTAATTACCATTCTGGCTACTTAGAGAATTTCCTTGACATTTTTAGATATTGTGCTCTAATGTTTGCAGGTGAAGAGAATTAATGTGCACTATCAAAGCCCCACAGCACTAATCTTCAAGAGGCTGATTTTCTGTAATATAATATAAAATATGTATTGCATTTCTAATAAATTTAAAAAGCAAATAATTACTATGTCATCTATTACATGTGTTGATCATACATCCCCACTCATTTAAACAAAGTTTCCAGGATGAGGCCCAAAAGATTGGTAGTATGGCAGCAGTGGCAGTATGACTAAATTTCTAAATGTTACAGGAATCAGGAGTGTCCCCTGAATCACTTTTTTCCTCCATAACTTTTACATTTTGACCATGATCATCCCAGCACCCTTACTACTTACTGTCTTGCCTTTCACAGGTTTCTGGTTTATTTTTCTCACAGTTACTGCAGATGCTTTTGGGAACAGTGTGACTGATTTATTTAAATTACTGAGCTTTTGTAAATCATTTGAGTACTGGGCTTTGCAGGTCACTTGGGATTTTGAAAGGTAAACAGCAACAGCATTCAGGCACTGCTATGCAAGTCAAACTCCAATACACTTTTGCAATAAACATTTTAAATTCAACCTTATTTTTTGTTCCTTAGCAAAAGAAAGGGGAAAAAAAAAAGAGAGAGTTCTCAGACTTTCCATAAGCCTCTTCCAAAATAATTCTAGGTCTTGTCAAAAATCTCTTTATTCCAGTAAGAGAACTCTTAATACATATGTTACCAGAGATCATCTTGGATTGTAGGGTCCCATCTGAAATCAGAGCTCCATTGTAACAAAAGAAACAGAAACATGCCAGACATGATAATTCAGGCTTTCTGAAAACCCACCAACACAAACTGCAGGGGCACTTCTGGAGGGTGAAAACTAACAACAGGACTTACACTGAGATCTGATGAAAGTATGAAATTATGAGCCTTTATTCAAGTGAATAGATTGATATAATACAAAGGTGATCTCAGAAATTGATACACATTTGCAATTTCAGTAGGTGACAGTGTGTAATTTTGAAAGCTGGTGTTTCTAGTGTATCATTAATGGCAGATTAAATTTGGTTGTAGGTGGCCAGACAGAAACTTTTGTTATTTGTCTGATAACATTTTGACTCCTATGGGTTGGCTGACAGGGACAATACTGCAAAGTTATTTAATGTCCAAAAACCCTGACTCACTTTTGAGCAGAAAAATCAAATTAGCCTCTCTGCTTTCTTCCATTTGACCTCAGCTATACTTAGCCAAGCCACTGTCCTCTGAAAGAACACACTTGCTGAGAGTATCCTAATGTTAATATCACACTCTTATCTTGGTGTAGTTATAGCACTTAATTACGAAATGCATTATGTGCTTTTTAAGTACATCTATTTAGTTCTCTCCTCTCTGGATCAAATCTCCCACAGAGAAAGATGTTCAGCATTTCTGAACATTTGCTGAAGTGGATAAACAGAATAATGACATTGTGTGTGGGTTTATACATTTACAGCCATGTATAAATGTTCCTATTCATTCTCTTCTCCTGCAGTACTTTTTTAAGAGGCATTTTTATTGGAAAATAGAAAGAGGATTACCTTGCAGAAGTCTGCCTCCTTTATAAAGATGAATGGCCAGGGCTGCATCAAACTTGTCTGTGGAGGTGAGATCAGCAATTTCAACTGGACTTTCATACAGGAAAGCATCTTTGAGAACACAGATATGACCTGCAGCATGTAGATGACTCCTTCATTATTGGAACAAAGAGAAAAAGAATAAAAATTATACTTATCAATGTTGTAGGCATGGCAGAATATCAAGCAAGCTTAATCAAAACCTTTCTCCTTAATAATCTTTGCTCTGACATTCAACTTCATGCTAGGTTTGTTCAAGCAATGATGGACCAATTTAAAAAGTTGTTTATTTTTTTTCCTGGAAAGTGTTTCTTACCTTCACCATTGTAAAGCCTTAGGCACACTTCCAAGCAACATAATTTGCATGCATTTCAAGGCCAAAGCCCCATCAACATAACCTTTGAAAATCAGCAGAAATTAAGTATGACCAGGATCTTTCCTGATTGAGCTTCAACTTATTATGCTGAAAAGTCTCCTTTTGAATTGAGTGTTAGACTTTGTTCTTAGAGATTCTCAGATCCTTGTTCTGGAGAGAGGCCACCAAGTGAAGAAAGCACAAACACATCCAGCTAATCAATGCTACTAAAACTACAGAACATCCAAAAAAAAATGAATACATGAAGAAAACCAGAGAGTTGAATTGTATTCCCTCTCTGTTTGATTGTGGGTTTAATTGCTTCTTATCTTCGCTCACCCATTTGTAAAACAAATGGATAATTGAAGTATAAGCAAAAAACTACACAAAAGTAATTACACAAACACCTTCACAGCCTGTTTGAAAAATCTCAGTTGCTAGAAAGAAAAAAAACAACAATCCAAACCAACAACAAAACCCCCTCAGTGTCAGCTTACACATTCATCTTTATATACAATGGTTCTTCATAGTAAAACGTTGATTCAAAGACTGCCAAAGACAAGAACCTGATTGATTACAGACAGCTTTATTCCTCCCACTGAAACCACAATCAGTTATCAATGTTTCCAAGGACATCAGCCAAAAAACATACAGGAGAAAATCCATGTTTTGATAGAAACTAGCACACTGCCTCTCCTGACATGCAGTGTTTCCACTTTCTACATTATAAAAAGACCACAAGAATGCTTTCTGCCCATCACACATTATTCCAGTTGATTTATTTCTCGTCGCGTATTAATTGTTCTGGCATTAAAATCCTGCAAACTCAACGGCTTCCTGGATAATGGGGCTCTTTCCTTTCCTGATTATTTCATATCCTCCCAAGGAATGTAATTTTCTGTCCTGCACAAGTTAGTCATTACTGCAGAAATTGGTGCTAAAAATGCTGTAAAATGTCTCGAGGCCTTGGAAGGAATGTGTTAGCACTATATCAGACAGAGCTCCACTGGCACAACATATGGTGCTGTATTTCTTCCTTATCCTAAAAAAGAAACTCCTTTTACTTTTAACTTCGCTGTTTGAAGCGAGACCAATAAATTCTAATAAGTACTAATAAATAATAAAATGCAGCCAGATTGTAAACTCCTTATTTACACTGTCAAGCAATTATTTCCATCAGCTGTCCCACGAACTGGCTCCAAGTACCTGCTTCCCTCTGGAAAGAGGCTCTCAATTTATATCTAAATAATGATGCCCAAATCTCACAGCTGTGGAGAGAAAATCTCTCGGGCAAATACTCGGGATGCTCGTGTGTGCATTCCATAATTTCACAGGTGCTCATTAACCAGTCTAAAAGGATTTTTTTCCCCTCAGTATTGCAATTACCATAAATCACTATCATGTACGAGCAATATGTTTGCATATTACAATTAATTTGAAAATAACTCCCTCAGGACATCAGGAATCAAGAAACTCAGCTAGGATTTTCAATTGAAAGTGTCTTTTGTTGGTTTTTCGGGGTTTTTTTTAAATATACTAGGAATGAATACTTTTCCTCTACAGTTTCCACAGCTTCAAATCTCACAGTGGAATAACAGCTGTTTCTGCAGTAAATAGAGAGGGAGTCCCTCGAATGTTCCAAGGCTCAGAAATTGTGGATTACCCCTATTACTTCACTTTCTTTTTTTTTTTTTACACATTTTTATTCTACTCAGGAGCACGTAAAGAATTTGCATACATCTTATGAAGGAAAAATTACCAAATTATTCCCAGAATAATTCAAACTCCCAGATTTAAAGAGGCCTTAATCCCATAAAGATTCCATTGAGTTCAGTATCATTAGTCACAAGCTTCAAATTATGCATATATGGAAATATATATGTGTAGAAGCAGAGTTATTGGCTACCATTTAAGTACTGAAATTTAGCCATATTTTCATATTTTCTAAATGACTTTTCATCTTTACAACCAAAAAAAGCAGATTATGGTTTTCACACATATGCTCTTATCAAGGAACATGATAAGAGGGTGCTGCACAGTTATTGCAGGAGATTTTTTTTTGAAGACTGATCTGTCTATGAAGTCACAGATGTCCCTGAATGAAGCCAAGACAGAAGAGATACATTACCCATATCTTCTCTCCTCCTGGCAACTGTGTATTCACATTATTTTGCCATTCCATAAACAAATACTTTCTGAATGAAAAATAAAAATGAACACGTCTCCTGCTGTCTGGGAATCAAAGACAGCACTGGAAATGCTAAATCACAAGGCTACATTTTCTGTCACAGTTTTTTATGCAGTAGATAAATTTCCAAGTAAGTGTCTTAACAAACAGTGATTATTGCTTGGATCCAGAATTTGCCTTGCTTTGCCATATTTTTCCCTTCTGCTGAAAGTCTCATGGAATCCAGTGCCATGACCTGGGGAGAATAATATTTCTAAAATGGATTTGGGCTGTCAGATTCCAGCTTTTGGGTGGAATTTCTTCATTTTTTTGTAGGAAGAAACTCTCAGGGAAAACTTTAGGCATTCCGTAAGTGTGAAAGATCATTTATCAAAGTCCATTATATTGGTCACTGCTTACACTGTGATATTTATACACATCTGAATATTGGACAAAATATTTTCCAGTCCCGCTTATTTTAGTATTCAGGAAATAATTTTGTTGTTGTTGTTGTATTTTTTATACTCTTTGGAAATCATGAAGCTTATAAGTGAAATTTGTGTCTTCTCCAGATCTGTATGCAGAGAGATATTGCTACAAGGAACAACCTTTTTCGAATATGTTTTCACTTCATTTAAGATTTCTATAGAAAAACATTTTTTTCTAACACAACTATGAAATACCAAATGATGTTTTACACCGTTTCATTTTTTATTTCCTACAGTATTGATCACTACTTCTCACTTTTCCTGGCCAGCAGTCTTCCCTCCTTCAACAGGTTTTCACATAAGGAAACAGTTTTATAGTTCCAAACACATCTTGGTTGAGGTTAAAGCACAGCAAGTTAAAAGTATGATTACTTTTAAAATATTATGGTTGTGAAACTTGCTGTATTTTCTGTGATGTCTTCCTTTTAGAAACATTTACATTCTAAATTTCAACTGATGTTTCAAGGGAGTTACTTGCAGACAAAGAATGTTTGATTTCCAAAAAGTTCCTGGTAGGTAGACACACTGACACTTCTTGAATGGCACAAAATAGGCTTCATCCAAAAATATTAATTATCTCTTTCCCTTGGCTGTCTGTTCTGTAAAGCAGCTGTGTATCAACTACTGTTAAATGTATATGGCCCAATTTAAAGCCTATTAAGTGAGCAGAGCCATTCCACTGCCTCTTCTGAAACTCAGCCAGACCTGAGGATTCACAATTCCCACTGAAGCTGGTCAAATTACAGGAGTTGAAACCCTGCATGATCTTCTCTGTTTTCTTTGTAATTTTCCTTTTCATACTTGTTAAAGCAACGTGTTCTTCATTTTATTTCTCTCTCAAACTTCTCCTTTAAACAGCATAGACAAATCATGTTGGCATGAATGGAGTATGAATAAAATTCACTGTGAGAAAGATCAGAAAGGAAAAAAGTGAGGGAAGATGGGGAGCAAATTCTTCTGTGTTCTGAAGTAACGGAGCTTTGGAAGGACAAAATTCTGCAAAGTTTAATCCTGTCTTATAAGTAGGTCCTGCCATGCAAACAATTTTGGGAAGCAGCAACAATGTCAGCCATGTAAACGATTGCATCTCAGTCCCAAAGGTGGAGGATGAGCAGCATCCTGCTCTGGGAATGGCCACACAAAGAGCACCAGGAATCTCCCAGCACCTGCATCAACCAGGGAGGAAAAAGAGCCCTTCTGACCTGCCATGAAGAGAAGAGGATCCCCTGCTGTACCAGTGCTCTCCTGCAGGATTGGAACGGTGGCAGACAGGGTAAGACTGAATGGAAGAAACATTTGGGCTCAGAATTACTCCAATAAATGTCTAAGCTAAAAAAACAATTGTAAAGAGGAATGATAAGTAGCATTGAATTTGTGTGTTTAATTCTCCTGCAGTTGATTACCTGAAGATTTAGAGAATGGCTATCTCAACTGGCCATTTAATGAGAACAAGTTCTCCCTCTCCAAAGGATATTTACATATTGACAAAATACTTCATCTAAATCTTTCTAATTAACCAATTAATTCAAGATATCTATTCCTCCTTACTACTAAGTAGTAAAAGAAGAACAGAACATTTCAAGGGGAAGAGAAGATTAATTTCTTTTCTTTCCTGACACCCTCTTTGATCTCTTTTCTAAGGCTGAAGAATGGCAGCCTATGCAAAGACTTTTACTTGGTGGTGTATCTTCTACTCATTGCTCATATTTTTAAAGGTGATTAAACATGATACCACAGTAATACGAATAAGGCCCACAGCACATTCATTATACCACTTGTTTTAGCAAGCTGATTTCTAGCCAAATTAGATTCTGGTACCTTTATCACCAGTTACTTGAGACTCAGGAAATGAGTATCTTATTTATGAAAAGATGAAGCAGTTATGGGAACAGCTGTAATATCACAAACATAGGATATGCAGTGTTATTAAGCCATAAAATTAATCTATGCTGGCAAGTGTCCAACCCGGAGACAATGTCACTGTTTCGTTTATACTTAAACAAAAGTTACCATGGTCCAATATGACAAAAAAGAATAAACAAATAAATTCATAAGCATGTATGCAGATACAACTGAGGCCAAATGTTTATTGGATACACATGCATTTTATGTGTATTAACATATGTATTACGAAGTTTACCACGTGGCCATAACCTCGGGTGTGGCAGATTAGTGTGAGAAGTGTCATGCCCAAGCCTTTGGCCATACCTGTAGATTTATTCATTTTATAATGGCATGAAGTCTTAAGAAAATCAATATTAGATGGAAGTATCTGCACAGGATGGTTTTAGTGATAGTTGTCACCTGACTAGCCTTTTAGTGAGGATGATGGACTTAATTGATAGCTAATACTCCATTTTTTCCCCTGATCAGAGGGGTTTTTTTCCCCTGAACAGGCTCATTTATATTATTACTATAAATAACAGTTATGGTAGGTTATGATAGGAACTGAACATGACATTACTCACTCTCAAGCACTATTCCTGTTAGAATCCTTTATCCAGCTTTATCAGGAACATGAATTAAATTGATCTTTCACTCATTTTCTTCCCACTTCAAGGTCTGTGTGCATGAGAAAGCAGCATCCACTTTGTGTAAGGTATTCCTACACTTTGTGTAAGGTACTCCTGGGAAGCAACAGGATCAACAATTGATGTACCCTACACAGGTCACTGCAGATGTGTCCATACAGCTGCAAATGACTGCATTAGCACAGTAATATGTTACACCATCTGTCAGCAGAGCTGCTGTAGCTCACCAAATCTATACCCTTTCCTACTAAAACACACTATTTTAGGCCACCATCACAAGTCAGAGCTGGAGAAGGCTACCAAAATTGCTGTTTGCCATGACTCACCTAAAGGCACCTTGCCAAGCCCCTGTACCTTGACACAGGATGCTCACATATTCACAATTAATCTCAGCGTAATTAAAAGACAGTTTGGTGGATGTTTGTTTGTCTGCCTTATTCAGACTTATTTTAACCAGAAATAATGCAAAACCTGCTTTCCACTAGATTAGCTCTGAATGGCTCCACAGTCTAAATGTTGGTCTGACTTTCTTCAAAATTGAATTGGAAGTGGGTAAGTGAATATTTAATTTGTAAAGGTAGAATAAATAATCTTATTGAGGAAGAATGAGCACTGGCGTCCTAAAGAATAACTAGTTTTGCATTATCCAGTGAGAGCAAAGGAAATGAGAATACCACAGAAACCACCACACAGGAACTGTGCTGACACATACAGGTATAAAAATGTGTGTTATAAACATAAGAATGAATTTGTTTAATCTCAACATTTTATTAACAATTATTGTTTTAAAATACTAAAAACTTCAGCTTTCTCTAGTCTTTATGCTCCATTTGCTTATATCTTCAACATCTGAGTGACTGGCAGGAGGCAGGTCTGTTCTACCACTACCTTATACAATCCTGCACAAATCCAAGACTGAACTTGGGGTGACACAACCAGTGTGAAAACTTAATGTCAGAGGACTATTTCTATGCATAACATTCCACATGTGATAATACACAGATCAAGGTCAGGGAAAACCAGCAATAGCAGAAGGCTATCCCAAGGGATTCACGCTAAGCAAAACAACTAAACTGCAGATGAGTTTTAGATAAGATGCAACCAAATCCTTATCTCAGGCCTCAAGAGGTCAAAACCATTGGGAAATCTTTTTCTTTTTAAGGCGGCTTTTTTTTTTTTTTTTTTTAAACAAAGCTCACGCGCATAGCAACGCTGTCAGCCACATCCTTTTCCCACATGTCACAGAAGGAGTTAAATGGGGGCACTAAGGATGTTCATGGGGCTCTGTCACAGCGCTGCAGACCCGTGTCCGTCACCCCCCGAGAGCCGCGTGTCGAATCCCCAGGATTGCCAGGGCAGCAACGGGAGCGGCTCCCGCACAGATGCTGCTCCGGGATGGCTTCTGTACAGACACTCATTGCCGAGCTCCCCGCTGCCCTTCGCACTGTCTCATCTCATCTCATCTCATCCCGAGCATTTCCCAATGCGGGCATCCTCGGGAAACCCACCGACCGACACGGGCTGGGCGGGGGCTGCGAGGGGCGGCCGGCGAGGGGACCCGGGTGACACCGCGAGAGCCGCAGCCCCTCCGCCAGCACCCGGCCCCGAGCAGAGCGGCTTATTCACGGGGTTTGCGGGAAGCACTCGGCTCCGCGCTCCCAGTGACACAAGGGACACGGTGATAACACAGCCCCGCTCTCAGTGGCACAGGGGACACGGTGATAACACAGCCCCGCTCCCAGTGGCACAGGGGACACGGCGGTAACACAGTCCCGCTCCCAGTGGCCCAGGGGACACGGTGATAACACAGCCCCGCGGCGGGGGCGGGCCCGGCCGTGTGTGAGGGCCCCTCTCGGCCGCCGCCCCCCGCACACCCCGCTCCGCAGAGCCGCCTCCGTGCGCCGGCGCGGGCAGCGCATGGCGGGCGGGCCCCGCCGCCCCCCGGCCCCGCAGCGGCCCCGCGGGGCCCCCTTTGCCCGCCGGGGAGGCTGCGGAGGGGCAGCGGCGGGGGCGGGTCCCCGCGGGCTCGCAGCGGGCAGCGCATCCCCTGCTCCGCATCGCACTTACTGTATCCTGGCGGCGGTGGTGGCGTTGCCGGTCTGCGCCCGCAGACACGCGAGCAGCAGCAGCCTCATAGCGGCCCCTTCGCTCCGCCGCCGCCTCCTCACCTGCCCGCGGCTCCCGGAAACAGCGCGGGGAGCGGGGGATGAGCGGGGGATGAGCGGGCACGGGGCCGAGCCCTGCGCCGACCCGCCCGCGGGGCTGAGCCGGCCCGGCTGCGCCTCGCCAGGTGTTCCTGGGCAGAGGACACTTGGCTACCGAGCCAAGCCCCAGGTTTGGAGGCCCTCCCGCACCTGTGAATAGCGCTGTGTGTTTTCATGATGACGTGCTCACATCGTGGCCTCAGGGAAACCATAAAGATCCCCGCAGAAGAGCATCGGGGGAGGTTGGTACCAAAACACTGCCTCCTGTTCCTCGTGTCGCCTTGAGCCTCCCAAGAGATGCTTCATATTCACAGTTATTAAAAACTAAGTGTGGATAAGGCACCGACAACCAGAAAAGCCAGAGGAATGTGCTAGTCCAAAGAACAAGGCAACGGAGTGGTCAAAGACCACTCCAAACATCAGGAAAGCCAAGTGATGAAAGAGAGCCACAGGGACCAGGGGAAAGGTCTGGTGAGGAACCACAGCCTGCACAGCAGCAGGCAGAATCCAAAGGTACAACAAAACAGGGAAGAGGAAAAGAACATGACCTCGGGACCAAGAAAAGTGTATCCCAAACTACGAAGCCAGTCTTCAGGATAAAAGGCGTTCACCCCCATTATAAGCAGAGAGACGGAGAGCGGATGGGTGGGGCAGCAGGCAGGAAGGCTGAGAGGCCAGTTTAGGGAGTCTGTTGGAGATTGACAGGAGACAGGTGGCTGATGGAAGATATCCATGGCCTTGAACCTGATTCAACATCTTGTAAAAACATTGAGAATGCATCCAGGACATTTGTGGTTGTGAGAAAGATGAGAAGTGGGGCAGGCTTGATTGAACAGAAAACTCACTTCTTTGCTTATAACCTGGTCTGATGTAATTCATCACAGGGCTACATATACTTATGTTTCCCCAAGGGCTGAAGAAGACAGAGAAAGGTGGTCTGCAGACTGCAGTGCCTGGTTATTGCAGCCTAAATTATTCTTCAAATCTTCCTTTTCCCTCGGGCAGAGGGAGAAAAATATGCTACATACAGAGAAAGGCTCTTAAATTTAATAATTTTTGAAACACTACTTCTTCAAATAACTTGTGTGGATCTCTGAGGATGACAGGTAGTCTGGAATTGAGGGTTTAGAAGTAAAGACACATACTGGAGCATGTTCTGGCAAATTGTAAGCATTTTGGTGGGCAGGCTCATGTTTTGCTAATGGGTCTTCATGCTGCAGAGCCGTGTTCAATTGTCTGCATCTCACTAAGTTAACACTTAGAAATAATCCAGCACAACATTGTTCAGACCATTTAAAACCCCATCCCAACTAAAAAATATGGCTACAACTTAGAAGAGCAACAAACCTTGCATAAATGCTAAAACCAGCATAAATGCTAATCTAAGGGGAGGCAGAACCAAGGTAGTTTCATCATCATTTCAGGAAGTGTTTCTGGCATGAAATTCCAGCCCTGTTGAAACGTAGAGGGCCAGGATTCTGGCCTTGAGGTGGCCCATGTGAGGCACATTTGGGCTTTTGAGAGCACTCAGCACCCTCACACAGCACGGGTCACCCAGCTGCACCACACTGAGAAGGGCTGGCTCTGGGTGTGTGTGCCAGCTTCACCCTGGGCCTAAAAGAGCCTCTGTGATCCAAAATGCAGACATGTTTTGGGTTAAAAGGAAGCTGCAGTTCTGGTATCTGCATGAGATACCTCATGACATACAGCCTGGTCATTGTAACTTTGCACCACCGTGGCTCCAACCCCAGACAAAAGCCATCCAGCACATTTAGTGTGCAACATCAAAGAAGACAAAAATGCAAACATCAAAGTAAGACAAGGCCTGCTCCATGAGAAATGAGGAAACTTAACCAGTCGTCCGAGAAATAAAGAGGAAATAAAGGAAACATTCAAAGAGATCTTAACATTTTATTACTATTTATGATAACTCTGGGTTTTATGCTATATAGGTCTTGACTGAAAAAAATAACAGTCTAGAAGTCTTTGCAGCATTTAGTGTTGTGTCTCTGAAAACACGGGTGCATTCACTGTATTTTAAGAAAGGCTCAAGGATGGATCACAATCGAGTTTTAAACATACTGTAGCTGAGTGTTGTTTGGAGGAAAATTAAAACCACCTTCCTGAGCTGCTGGAGAGAGTGGTTGAGTTCTAACAGTAACTTCTGAATTTTAGTGAGAGTACCTTTGCTTTGATACCTGAAGATTTAAATAACATTTTCTAATGCACATTTCAAATGCGGTTCAGCATTGTGAGGTGTTGGATAGGTCAATATAAAAATCTCACCTCACTCACCAAAGTAAATTATGAAGGCCCTAGAATGTGATATCTGCATATATTAAAACACAATAACACAACATGTGCTTAATTACTTTGTGTCTCAATAACCTCCTCAAAAATATGTAATCACAACTGATATGACATACTGTATTAAGCTGGGAAAAGCTGAAATGTAATTTTTTTAATTACAGAATCAGTCATATTACAGGAGTTCACGAAGAGATCTCTATACAGCTGGTTGCCTTTTCCTTATTGTCCTTTGTCGTAAAATTTGCTAACTAGTTAAGAGAGCAAATATATTTAATGAGTCATTTTTATGGCACATGTTATTTACAAAGGCCCATTATTAAATGAATACATTTACTTTTACAAGCATTGCTTGCTCAATTACCAACGCTGCTCCAAAAATTTTAAGTCATACCTAGATGTTTGATGTAACTAAATGACGTCAATCAATTTACCTTTTTAACTGAAAACACAGAACCAGGAGTATCTTCCCCACTCTGTTTCAGCCAAAAATATGACTTTAAGATCTGCTGCTCAAGACAACTTCATACTTTCATGATGTTTACCTCAACACACGTGATGGTGGAACTACAGCACCTCTTAGGGTTCTGATCTTGCAACCACTAATTTGTTTTCTCATTTTAATCACACATTTCATTCCATTCAGGTCGGAGTGTTCATTCTCTGTGTGTACTTATATAATTCCTGCAGGCACTGCTCAGGTAATCTGCCTTCACACCCCAAACACAGCTCAGGGACCAGCTGCTGCTCCCCATCCATGGTGAGTCCCTGGGCACACCCCGGGCACTGAGCCATGCCCACACCTGCACCAGGGGCTGCAGAACACAGACAAATAAATCACAATGCACATTTATCCCATTTTGCTGCAGAAAGGCCTCCTTGCCGGTCAATCCTGAACTAATACATTAAATAGCTATAAAAAACACACCCCCTCTGCTCGGCCCTGCTGAGGCACGTCTGGACAGCCGTGTCCAGTTCTGGGCTCCTCAGCAGGAGGAAGACAAGGAGCTGCTGGAGAGGGTCCAGTGGAGGCCACAAAGATGGTGAGGGGTCTGGGGCATCTCTATAATGAAGAGAGACTGGGGAAGCTGGGCCTGTTTGGTCTGGAGAAGACTGAGAAGGGATCTCATGAACGCACAGAAATATCTCAAAGGTGGGTGGCAAGAGGATGATGGTGCCAGATTCTTCAGTGGTGTCCAGCGATAGGACGAGGGGCAATGGCCATGAACTAAAACTCAAGAAGTTTCACTCAACATGAGGAAGAACTTCTTTCCGTGGAGGTGGCAGAGCGCCAGAGCAGCTGCCCAGGGAGGTCGTGGAGTCTCCCTCTCTGGAGACCTTCAAAACCCACCTGGACACGTTCCTGTGTCACCTGCTCCAGGTGCCCCGGCCCTGGCAGTGGGGTAGGACTGGATGATGTCCCGATGTCCCTTCCAACCCGAGCTGTTGTGCGCTTCGGTGAAACTCCATTTCTCTGCTGCAGCATCTAAGTCAAAGCGGCGGGGGAACATCAGCGGAGAGAGAGCCTTCCTCCTTCCCTCCCTGCCTTCCTCCCTCCCCCGGCGAAGCTCCGGACTCACCAGCCCTCGTCCTGGGGCTGAGGGGACACCCGCGCCCCGCCCGCCCCGCGCTCCCCTCACGGCCGGTCCCGCCCCGCGCTCCCCTCACGGCCGGTCCCGCCCCGCCGCTTCCGCCCCCGCCATGTCCCGCCCCGGCCCCGCCGCCCGCGTGACGGCCCCGCCGGCGGAGAGTGACAGCGCCCTCAGCCAATGGCGCCGCGCCGCTGGGCGGGGGGCGGGGCCGGCGGGGCCGGTGCGGCTCCCTCAGGGCAGGGCCGCGGGGACGCGGGGCCGCCATGGACGAGCCCGAGCCGAGCGAGCGCAGCCCCTTGTTGAGCAGCGGGGAGCGCGGGCGGGCGGCGGCGGCCAGCGCGTTCCAGGGCCGGCGGCTGGCCTGCGCCGCCGTGCTGCTGGCCGAGCTGCTGGAGCGGGTGGCCTTCTACGGCGTCACCTCCAACCTGGTGCTGTTCCTGAACGGGCCGCCCTACGGCTGGGAGGGCGCCCAGGCCAGCCAGGCGCTGCTGCTCTTCATGGGCATCACCTACCTGGTGTCGCCGTTCGGGGGCTGGCTGGCGGACGCGCTGCTGGGCAAGTTCGGCACCATCCTGCTGAGCATGGCGCTGTACCTGCTGGGCATGCTGGCCTTCCCCGTCATCGCCGCGCCGCACACCCGCCAGGGCCTCTGCGGGGACATCCCGCTGTTCCCCGTGGAGAACTGCTCCTCGCCGGCGGCCAACGCCACCCCGGCGCCCTGCTCCCAGGCGGGAGCCACCCGCTACTGCGCCACCGCCACCTTCGTGGGACTGGTCCTCGTGGGGCTGGGCGTCGGCTCGGTCAAGGCCAACATCACCCCGTTCGGGGCGGACCAGGTCGGGTATTGTTTGGCAGCTGCTGGAGCCGCTTGTGGGAGCCGGTCTGGACCAGGGGTGGCTGTCAGTGGTGCTGAGGGGCTTTGCCTGCCTTGGTGGGGTGGGCAGTGCCTGCTGGTTCGCCTCTCTCTAGGTGTTTAGCCTTGGAGGGAATCAGATCGTCCAGCTCTGTTCCCTGTGTAAATGCAGGTCGTGAAGTTGTGCCCTGTTTGGTATAGTTTTGGTGTCTGTGTGGTGCCTGATCCCTTATGGCCTTTGGTAACCCTGCCTTACCTGTGGTCCCTGAACTGGCTAAGCCATCACCATCTTGAGGAGTTGGGTTGAATATTTAATGGCCATTAAGTGGATTGTTAATTATCCTCCATTGTGGAGTTTGTACCCACTTAATTTGACCTCAGAGCTCATCAGGATACACATTTTAGCTTTGACAAGGATGACATGGGCCTTCTAGGGCAGTTTCAGAGGCCTTTATCATCCTGTGATACATGAAGGCCAGAGAACAAACAGTTTTTTATGCTTTAGGTGTTCTCTGTGCACTGCATTGCCCTTGAGCGATGTTTTTGTGCAGGCCAGTGCTGCACCACATGATGGGTGGGAAGGTGCTCTCAGTGTGGTAAACATTTCACCTGGGCTGTTCTCATGAGGACATGTCCTGTCAAATGACCTTCCCCGGATCCACCTCAGTGATATCATTCATTGGATCATCACTGCAGAGCCGAGTGGCCTTACGGAAAACATCGGAGAGGCACCTCAGAGTTCAGTAGCAACTGGAATGCTCTGGTGCAGGTCCCTTTCTTACAGCCTTATGCTAAGGTACTATGCTGACTGTGGATGTTAAAATATAATTTCTGCTTTACAAACTGAGAATTTCAGATGCTCAGATACTGAGCAGCTTTTTTAACCAAACCCTTCTTGGTGGCAAAGCAAGGAAAATCCAGTTGCACTTCTGTTTACTGGCCCATCGAGTTCTGGGTAGAGCAGGTATCAGAAATGCCATGAAATTCTTTGTAAGACGGAGGATCTACCACAGCATCTTTGCCAAACATTCCTCTGTTCTCTGTTGTCAGTCATTTTTTATTCTTTGGCATTTCGTCTATTCCAAATTTGGGAGTTCTGGGTGAAAGGCAGTATATAAATGTAAAACATTATTATAGCCTAGGATTGTGTGTCCCCAGTGCATTGGTTCTGTTTGAGCCAGCCTGAGCCCATCAAGTGAAATAGCTTTAATATGACTTTATCTTGTAAGGTGTTTTTCAAAACTGACTGCTTATTCCCAAAATGTTTCATGAACGTTAAATGTAAGAGAGAAATAACTGCAGGAAGGGAGCAAAAGAAGAGCCATTGCCAATGGAAGTGTAGCTGTTGTAGCTGGATTTTGTAAAGGCTTTTCCCCCAGGATTTCAAGGAAAGCAGTTTTTGGTTAGGTATGCTGATAATTCACAGTGATTTATGTAGGGTGAAGCAAAAGAAATACTCCTTTCTGGTCCATAATAATCAGCAGAGCTCTGCCGAGGACTGAATTTTCCCCCTTCTCTCTTTTTCTGGCTTATCTATTGTTAAATAAATTACAGCACACCACTTACCTTGTGCAGTTTGGGGCTCTCTTGGGTGCCTTCTCCCTGCATAGGAAGGTAGCAAACTGCTGGGGAGATGCACATATATTGCTGAGAATAAAGCCTGTCTCCCAGAGCCACATTCTTGGGAGGCCAGAGTGCAATCCAAACATGTTTTGGCTGGGTGTGATAAGATTTGTCCTTTTCCCCTTAAATACCAAACAAAAGGAAGTATGAGTAGTATATACAACTATATACTATACTATATACTATACAGATACTTTAGCTGACTCAACCACTTTTCAGATACTGTTAATTACATTGCATTGCAGATCTCTTAAAATTGCCATGTGAGATTTTCAGATTTGGTGTACATACAGAATTTGGGTGGAGAGCTCTAATACAGTGAGAAGAATCACTTTGTGGAACACTGGAAACTGCATTCCAGTACTTATTTTTCTCTAAAGCTGAAAGATGTTTCTTAATTTCTGTTAAGTGGATGCCTTTAGAAGTGCTCTAAAATTGACTGAGTCGAGTCGGTATCAAGTAACTTTTGCCAGTCAGCTCAGCAAGAAGAGTTACTGCAAAGTAGGTATAGACCAGCTTTGCTTAACTGTGTTTATAAATGAGCTGTTTTTTCTAGAAGTTGCAGATGGATCCATCACACTGGTCTAAATCTGACCTATGGTTCTCAGAATAATGTTTCTAATCATATGATACGTACAACCTGGCACTTTCCAGTTCCCCTTTTAAGTGTTTTGCTGTCACTTCCTGTTCTATGTAGCAGTTTGTGACTTTCTGTAGTTAGGAAACAATATGACTGTTTGCCATTATTGTGAAAGCTCATTTAGCTTCAACATTGAAGCCAGAATTAGCAGCAGACTACTGATCTAGTATCAGCCATAATCATTGTTCTAATTATAGATGAATGTCTTTCTGGGTTATGGTGATTAGAGACACCAGTTCTAACCCACAGTATAGTTTCCTTCTGAATTGGTCTTATAGTCCATAAATTTCTCAGTCCATAACTGCCAGAAATGTTTCAGCTCTGGTAAAATTGTTGTTACAGCTACTATTGGAAATTGCTGGTATAAAGCTGGCTTTAGAGTGATATTTATTTATTTATTTATTTGTTGAGCTTAGATTTTCCAGCCTCTGGATGAGGATGGGGAACCACATATAAAGATTTGAAGGTCACTAACTGCAAGAGTGGGGTTTTTTTGTTGCTGTTGTTGAACTTCTGAGGAGCCTGTGGACATCTAAGGCTCTGCAGTTTGAAAACAAGTTGTGACATTCACGTGGCCAGTAATAATTTGTTTCTGTTTCTGCCAGAAACACAATAGATGGGACAGGAAGCAGACTTTAAATGTGGACTTGCCAAATTTTAGTATGAAACTTTGAAATTATGTAGCAAGTGAGTGATGGTGTGTAGCTCAGTTACTGAGCTCTCCCCAGATGACCTCAAAGAATAACTGATGTCTGTAGTGATGGATTGGAGGGTCAGGATTCTATAAATGTGACTGCACAGAACTGTTGTCATTGTGCTTTCTTTTGTAGGCTAAAGACAGGGACAAGCTTCTGTGTTTCCATCCTTCCTCTGTTGTGTGGTTGCTCAGAGTTGACTGGGATGAGTTTGGGGGTTTTTGTTACATCTGTCACTTGTGACTGTCATCAGTTGATCGCAGGAACAAGTGAAAACCGCTCCTGTCAGTAACTTTGGAGTGATCTTTGTTCTTTCATGTGAGTCAGATGGGAGCTCAAAGCTTTGAATCTGTGATGATGCGAAGAGGGAGAGACACATCCTGAAACTCTGAAATGTTGGGGTTTAGGAAATACTTGAGATGATGACAGAAATCAGATGTCCCAGGGGAGTGGTGGGCACCAGATACACACGAGCTGCAGCAAAAATAACAAACCTTGTAGTAACCAGTTCTTTGGAACTGATCTGTGAGAGCTCAAAAAATCCCTCTGTGACAAAGCAAAGCATCTAAAACAGGAACTATGGAGAAGCAACAATGTCTGTTCAGATCCCTGACTCTTTCCATAATAATCAGAAAAATCTAATACGATCTTAATATTTGAGCTGTATAATTGTTGTTTTCAAGCTGTACCAGCTGCTTTGGCTACTGCTTGGATCATCTCCTGAGAAAGAGGTTGGTGTTGAAAAATCCAGGAGAGGGATAATTGAGCAAGGATCATCTTTCTTCAAAGTCACAATGAGATCTAAGTATTAGCCTTAGGACAGCTGTGCTGTGGAACTTGCTGTCAGTCATAACTTTTCATTGGGGGTTGTAACTAAAGATCCAGTTACTCTTCCTCCCATTCTTAGTTTGAGTTGCATTTGAAGTTTTGCTCTCATTCTAAGATGGTAACCTTGTATCCTAAATGAGTTTAGAGGATTGCAGTGCAGAGTTACAGAGCTGGTGTGTCCTCTGCTGAAAGTGGCTGTAAATAACCTGGTGGTGGCACAATTCCCATCACAGAGCCTGCCAGGCACTCAGGAGTCTTTATCATGAAAACCGTAGTCATATTTACATCTTATCTGACCATAATCAATCTGATACATGATTTGTATTAGAAATTTTGATTTTGAGAACTATTCCTTTACTATTTTGAAATCCAGGGCTGTGTAGTCCCATTTACAAAACTCAGAACATCACTGTGCTTTTCCTTCTGCATTTGGATTGTCTGTATTTAAAGGACACTTACCAGATTTTATTTTTTTTTAATCTGTTTTCTTACAATGGGGCCAAAATCTTTTAAATGTACCTGTTCTGACTCTCAGTGCAGGGATGTGGAACCCTCAGCCCAGAGCACTGATTCGATGCAGGACTCACACTGTACATGTGCCATTTATGTCCATCATTTTCCTGCTGCAGTTGCTGGTGGGATGTTGGGAATCTAATGAAGCTGGAGGTGCTGGTATCACAAGGAGAGTGAGGAGGGTGCTGCTATGCTTGAGCACAGATGCAATTGAGCAGAGGGAGTGATAGATTTTTCTTTCCACTTGGCTGATTGAAAATAATGCAACATAAAGGGGAAAGGAGAACTCCTGCAGTTTTGTGGAAAGTGCTTGCGCTTGATAAAAGTAAAATAATAAAAGTCTGACATGATTTTCTCCTTCTTAGTCCCTTATTAAAATGTATAATGAAGATGTTTTGTGCTGTCACACAGCTCAGGTATAGCAGCCAGCAGGGGAAATTTTGAGTGATCCGCTGTAAATGTAATATTGTTGATATTTCGGGCAGCCAATGAGATGTTTGAAAAGAATTGCCTTTTAACTCTACCACATTTTCTGGTTTTGGCAAGACATCTTCGTAGTTCTTCATCTTTGAAGCATCTCAGATGTGGCTGTGATGCGATTTTTAGTGCATATATTTACTTTGATGAGGAAGGAGAACATGGATTTTTTGTGTTATAAGCCTGTGGCGTGTTTGCCCCTTGAGCACTGCCTTCCTTTTGGGTCACTCTGTTTCAAAAAGGATGAAGGAGAGGGAAGTTTCAGGGACACAGACATGGTCAGGAGTCTCCAGGCAAGGAATCATGAATCAGTCTAAAGCTTCTACCTTGAAAAGGCAGCAGGAAGATGTGACAGTGGTTTGTGGAAATAATGGCTGGGGGAGAGAAAGGCAGAAATGGGCCAGGAATGGGATAAAGCTCAGTTTTGTTCTGTTGTTTCCTGGAACTGGGTAAAACTAGTGAGGCCAGGCCAGGGCAGGTTCAAACCAGGCGAGGGGAGGTGGTGCTTCCCACTGGGTAATTAGCTGGGGAACTCTTTGCCAGGGGATATTATGGATTCTAAAGCTGACCTGGGTTCAGAGGCAGGTTAGGCAAGTTCATGGAGAGGAGAGCTGCTGCATTTATTAAGGAGATAGAGAGAAGCCATCCTTGGTTTAGGAAGTTTTTCAGGAGCTAATGGTTGGAGGCTGGGATAGAACTTGATAGAAGCATCACGCTGGGCTTGCCCTGTTCTTACCTGTATCAAAGTTTGCTCTCTTGTCCCAGCTTTCCTTTGTACAGATGTCAGCAAGGTCATGTGTAAGAGGGAGGATGAGAAGTCATTTTCTTTGCAGAAATAAGAGAACCGAGACTTTATGATGAAGAAATGGAAACTTCATAAAACAGATTGTAATGCTTTAGACAAGTTGGAGCACTGTGTTCCATGTAATTGTTTGCTAATACCCTGCTGCTGTTTGGGGATTAGAGGGAGGGAATTCCTGGATTGATACACTACTGCAGGTGATGATTATTAGAATTAGGAAATGAGTACCTAGTTGAAATTAGAGAGGGAGAATTTCTTGGATTTATCTCCAGGATTGTATTTGATGTAGTAACAGACATACCTGAGTGCCCAACAACGGTATAAACTATGTACAGGAAAAAATGACTAAATATTTCTTTTGTTGGGCTTGACTAAATGATACACATGGGTTTGTGCACCACTGAGGAACCTGAAGCTGTAAATCACAACTGACAATGTTAAAAACTTATTTCAAGACACAGCTTGCTTTTCATGTTGCAAACTAAACATGGATCTTTTAAAGATCTGGCAAACGAGGAGGAGAAATTTGCAATTGCAGATGAAAGTTAACTGACTCAGCAAGACTGGTGCATGGCACTGACTTGCTAGTCACTGTTCATGGCCTTTCAGTCATAAACCACTGACAAATACACTGTTAGGAATTCTTCTACAGACTAGTCGATCTTTTTAATGTGTCTCAAAATTTAACTTGCATGATTTCTCTTACATCACCTCTTAGGAGTGATGCTGGGTTCCTGTGACTTCATTACAAGACATGGGGTGACTTTTGGTAGGCAGTAATAAAGAGTGATGCTGAAAACTGTACAGGATAATTCTATAAACCAGGCATGTCTTTACTGACACTGAGAGCTTCAAGCAGAGAAATAACACTATGAACAGTGCTGGCTTAGAGGGAAGAATGTTTACAGGGGCCTTGTGACACTCAGGCAACCCAGATTTAGTTTTGGGTTTTTTTAAAGGTCAGAATGACAAGTCCTCCATTTATGTGCTGATGATAAGCTTTAGGACTGGGTTAAACTTTAAAGTTGTTGTTTAATTACCAAGTATTCATTTGAGGTTTAGAAAATGGAATACAGTTCACTGTTATGTGTATTGCAATTATTGCAATACATGAATTTTTAGGTAAGTTTTTGTTTACTAAAAAATAGTTACTTGAGCTTCTGTGGACTATGGGATGTTAATCTGAGTGAGCTTTGTGTAGAGAAATGACCAAATGAGAGTCAGTGCAGTAGAACTAAGAATGGTCTCTCTGGAGAAGCTGTCATTCAGGAGTACCTGGCTTTTTTTATCCCTGTGCTGGGCTTCTAGAAAGTTATTCCCTTAATGGTGTAGCTCAGTGAGGTGTCATTTCATCAAATACCATGTGAAGCCCAAAACACTTAAATCATTCCAGTGTGACTCTAAATGAAACCTGAACTCTTCAGTGCATTGAACCTGATTGAATTCTAATAAACAGGCTTCATTTTCTTCAGAAACTGAATTACTTGCTTTTAATCTTTCTCAGGTCAAAGATCGGGGCCCGGAAGCCACGAGAAGATTTTTTAATTGGTTTTATTGGAGCATTAATTTGGGAGCTATTCTGTCTCTGGGAGGCATTGCATACATCCAACAGAACGTGAGCTTTGTTATTGGATACAGTATCCCAACAGTCTGCATTGGGATTTCCTTCATGGTTTTCTTGTGTGGTCAGAGTTTCTTCATCACCAAACCCCCTGATGGCAGTGCCTTCACAGACATGTTCAAAATCCTCACATATTCCTGCTGCTCCAAGAAGACACACCTGGAACGTTCAACCAGCAGGTTTGTGCTGAGCTCTTCTGTATCACCTGAATTCAGCAACTCAACCCAGGAGCTGGAACTAGTTAGTTCAAACTAGCTGGTAGTGAGTCTCACCAGAGACTGCATTAGAACATGCAGGTCTGCTTTTAGAACTGGAAAGTTGGACTCCTGGAGATATTTTCTGGGAGTTCTGGGATGAGAGAGGCACATTTTGAGGTCACTGGATCTCCATGGTGCAAGATCAAGTCTGCTGTTTTCAGCTGAGTGCAGTGTCCTGCCAGTTCAGTTTCTGAAACTGTAACATAACCTGGCTATGCTGCTTCTAAGCATGAATTAACTTCTCTGTTAGATATGTTTATGGGTGCCTTCTGATTTGAAAACCACTGCCATCTGCATTTAATATTGTAAGTGGCTTGATGGGCCTCCAGAGTTTTTCCACACTTAAGAGATGCCCATGGAATACTGGTGCTTGAATCCCTGATAAGAGATGTCAGGTTTCAGGTACTCAGACTGAGAAACAATTCAATTACCATAATTAATTCATTTAACAAACAGTATCAGAAACTACAGGTTATTCTAAGTTCTGCCTATTAGAATGCCAGTTTTTTAGGGCTGGGGCAGGAGGAGGATGGGAAATAAGGAAACCTTCATAAGAGGTTTCATCTTATGTTTTCACCTGCTGTGACCCGTTCCAGCCTAGTTGTGTTGCTGTAACTTGCATGAGTTACTCTGGAAATGCATAAGCTGTTTATAATGAAGTGTCACAGGATTGCCTGTCGTGTCAGTTTTTGTTGTTTAACTAAACATTTCCAATTCTTTTCCAAAGTGAAGGCCAGGGAGTTCTTCACCAGCCTCGCAAGCAAAGCCTGTTTGAGATGGCCAAGCTGTCTCGGGGGGGCCCCTTCAGAGAAGATAAAGTAGAAGATGTAAAAGCTCTTGTCAAGATTATCCCTGTCTTCCTGGCTTTAATACCTTACTGGACAGTGTATTTTCAAGTGAGTAGTTCCAAATGGTTACAGTTGTATTTTACATGTCTAAAAAAAAAAAACCCATCATTTTTAATCTAACACTTCTTCTGGGGGCTCTCTCATAAATGTGAAACTTACCTTGAAGGTGAGAGATGACAAATGGCTCTTTGAGAAAACTCCCAAGTAATATTTTGACCTAATAATAAAAAAGAAAATGAAATCATTAAAGCTGTAGTTAAGACTCAGATTTTGTAATGTTTTAACAAAATTCTCTTTGCTTTGCTGTGTTAGCACTCTACCTCTGGTATAATCCTTATTAATTATTAAAAATACCTCGCTCTCAGCACTCCTTCTCCAAGTAATGTCAACCCATCTTTTTTAATTCTAGATGCAGACAACATATGTATTGCAAAGTCTCCATCTGAAAATTCCTGAGATACCAAATGACACCAACTCCATCCACACGGTAAGCAGAGCAAAACACCTTAAAAGTATATTTTCTTTAGCTGAAATGCAAATGAGGTAAGTATTGTACAAAAATTCCAGCAAGGTCAGGTAGTGCCTAAGGGGAACTGGTGGCCAAATCCACTGGGCATTTAGAACCATGGTGCACATTACAGGGGTTTTGTTACACCAGCAAGTGTGTGGAGTCCACACCATCCTGTTCTGAATGTGTTCAGGTAACTCTCACTGCTTTAATTAAGAGTGTCTTCATCCTTCAGTTGACCAAGTCTGTCCTTTGAAGAAAGCTTATAAATCTGTATGCCCTAAGTTTCCAAAGTAGGACAGAAGCATTCCTGCAAGCTCAGTAGGAATACCCCTCCTTAACTGATGCATTAGTATTTGGAATCTGGGCTACATTTGTTACTTTATACTGCTTAATCAATAATCACTTTACCTTGAATCAAAAGAAGTTGTTCAATCAATATTTTCCAAGAAAGGCTGTCATCATATGCCTGCAGGAATGGTACAGAGAAGTAAAACCAAAAACTATGAATATAAGTTATTAACAGATCTACTTTATGTTATTATGAACCATGTGATGTCTTTTTATAGCATTGTCAGGTGGACTAGAGAAGTGGATTATTTTCTTCTAACAAAGTGCACACAGAAGTTCAGAGTCCCATTGTCAGACTGAATATTAAAAATAAAAATATTGTCAGTCTGAATGTTTATTGTGTAGAAATGAACGTGGAGCTTTGGTTATTAAACTGAGCATTAGAATTGTTTCAAGTTGTAATTAAGCATTATGTTTAATTAAATTAGTTCAAAAAATAATGGCTTTCACTGGTTTTCCTGAAAAGACTTTAAAATACCACTTTTTCTAACAAAAGTGTGGATTTAAAAGTTAGTTGCCTGTTTGTAGTGTTTACTTAAACACTATTTGAGGCAAGGATGATGGAACAATGTCGTGATACATCTAAAGAATGATTTTCTGTCCTGCCCTAAGAGTGACTGGCTCCTTTCTCTGCAGCACATCAGTTGTGTTGCTTTATTTAGAAATACTTTGTTGTGATCTAACAGCATAAGACAGCTAAGTTAATTTCGTTTTGCTGTCTTCCATGGTACGTGGTCTACCTGAAGGATGCTGACCTGCAATCTCCTTTATGTAGTGATTTGAGGTAATTAAGAAAAAGAGCAGTAATATAACATTTTACATTGTACCTTGTCAGGTTTTCCTTAAGCTCTTGCAGGCACCTCTGCCCAATACTAAGAAAAGCATATTTCCTCTTGATATGAAAAGAGTGAAATATGTGTATGCCCTTTAATCTGCAGGCTCCTGATAGAGTAGAAAATGGAAAGCATACATTTTAAACAAAAAAAACCCAAACCCAAGTGATTGATTGGGTGAAATACAGCAGTGCCAGAGGCATTTGGTATTTCTCATCTTTCTTACCAGATTTAGCAATGACAAAAAATTCCTACATCCTTGACTCTAATTACACAAATCAGTCTCTGTACAAACTGTGACACAGGTTTCTGCTGGTGTGATATTTGAAGCAAAGGAAAAGGTGAGTGGGAGAGGGAGGAAAATCGACAGTTACAATTTTGCAAAACTTCAAAATAACCAAGAATTTGCCTAACTCAGCAGAATTCACTGGGCATTTTTCAAAGCATGTGACCATTGCTAAGTAATGTACACAACCTTATATATCAAACTGCTGGATGTCTTTATATAACCAAACTAGATTGTTATTCCCTTTGTAAATCAGTGGAGTCCTTGTCTGCAGGGAGAGCTGTGTGCCCACAGTGTGTCAGAGGCTGAGGGCTTGGGTCTTTCAGGTTTGTAGCCTTTGGAGAGTCTGGTTGTTTTGTTTTGTTGGGGTTTTTTTTGTTTTGTTTTATATTTTTGGGGGGTTGTTTGGTTGGTTGGTTTTGTTTGTATGTCAGGATTTATGCAGAAACACTCAGGTGTTGTGATAATGCTAATAGCCATCTCAGCTGTCAAAAGGACTTCATACAGGCTTAGTTTAGATAGTTAACTTTTGTTTTAACAAACATTAATTCAGAGTAAGCATCTAAAATACAAGCCCTCTGAAACCTAGAGATCTTATAAAAAATCCTTTGCAAAACATCTCCGAGTTCTGTGTTTTGCTTTCTGAGAGTACTTTCTTCATCTGCCCAGTAATTTCCTTAGTCCTCATTTTCCTTGGAACTGTGTGCACTATTATTTGCTTTTGTGAAAAGAACCTTTTTGCTCTGCACACTTGATGTTCAGAGCATCCTCCCCCCCAAAACAAAAACAACGGCACCAAAACTAACGCCCACCTCAGCACAGCTGGAGGTGTGTCTGGAGAGGGAGAATGTACAACAGTGGTGGAGTTGCTGTGGTGAGGAGTCACTTGTGCTTCTGAGCTCACAGATTTATGAACAGCCAAACTAAATAAAAACCTGAATAGCTAAATGTTTTCCTCAGCTTTCACACACTCTCACTTTTCACAATGTCTGTCAGTGCACGGTGCTTTGTTTTGGATCAAAGTGTTCCATCACAAATCTCTTTTTTTTGTAAAATAATAGTAAAAATCAACTCTTTAAGTATGGAATTGCTAACTTGAGCCATCTACCCTTTAAGTTTCCAGCAGCCTGGTTGACCATGTTCGATGCAGTGCTTATTCTGATCCTAATACCCTTAAAAGATAAATTGGTGGACCCCATTTTAAAGAGGAATGGCCTGCTCCCATCCTCGCTGAAGAGGATTGCAGTTGGAATGTTCTTTGTCATGTGTTCTGCCTTTGCTGCAGGTAAGGGGACAGCTTTGAGATCTACATACATAATGACTTATTCAGCTACTTGCAACAGCATTTTTTAAAAACCTTTGTGAATCTTTAGTTCAGCATTATTCAGATCTCATTTTCGTGGGATAGTTGGAATGCAACTGCATGAAATCCAATTTGATTGTATCCAAAAACTTACTAAATTGTTTTGAACCTTTGCAATAAAATTGGACCATTTTTCCTGCCTGAAGTAGACTTTGTATGTACCCTTCAAAACCAGCCTGTTAGTCAAGGTTTTCACATAGAGTGTTACTTTCTAGTACACTTGGTAGTGGAGAACTATTTGTTTTCTGGCCAAATGCCTTCCCTTCATGATCAGTGAGTTGCCTGAACAAGGCTGTTAGTCCTCTCAAAATAAATTTACAGTATTGTGGAAGTCCCTGTTGTCTGATTTATTAACATTTGATCTTGAAGCTGAGAATTTATTTATCCTGAAAAACAAATTGGTTCAGAAATAAGTATGTTTCTTCATACATTCTAACTTCCAAATATTAAAAAGGTGAAATTTTACCTTTCCCTTTATCTAAAGTAATGAAGTTAGCTTATGGCTGAACAAGAGTTTCCTCCCACTTTGGGGTTTTTTTCTGCCCTACCTTTAATGTGCCCTAATGTTTGGGAATTAGTGTAGTGTAAAATAGCTTAGCTGTAGCTTGAAAGGGAAAAGATGGCAAGTCTGCTGGAACCATAAATCAGCTGCTTTTGAGATGATTTAAGGTTGTTAAGCGCTGCTGGTGTGGAACTGAACATCTCTGAGCAATGCTTCGTGGAATCCATAGCCTTCACTAGCATCACTGAAATGAACATATTGATAAAGCATTATAGCATTAAATAAAGGAATTTCAGCACTTGTGATGCCCCATATTTTAGGGAGAGGGACATTTTATATGGCTATTAAGATTTCTTTCAATGAGAGAGATAATTACCTTATTAGGCCAAGGTCACTTTGTGTGTGGGCAAGGAAAGTTCTTTAAGCAAAGTCATTTAAACTTAAAATAGGAGTGTTTCTCTTATTCCATGTTTCTTAGAACACTGGTACTGCAAAAGAGGATGATGTAAAACAGTTAAATGTCAGCTCTTTAAATAGAACTCAGCCTCACATATAAGGGAATTCAAACCCAGCAATATCTGTCTTTATTAGTAGTGGGGGGAAAAGCACATTGAGCTGTGATAGCTGAGTTGGGGAATGGGTTCCTACAGCAGAATTCTGAAAAATTTTAAATGCCAGTTTTTCTGTTCACCTACAAATGTAACACATGATTTTGTGGGTTTGATCCTCCCCAGCTCTTCCACAGTAGAAGCTGAAAAGGTGAATTCTTTGGATGGTTATCTGCAATCTGTTTGGAAAGTTTAACCTTTTGGAGTAACTTAATATCTCTTCATCATAAGAGGAATTTAAGAGCTTCAGTTGCCACAAATTTGGGGTGTAGGAAACTGTTTATTTCTAGCAGGGTGGAAAACTGTTGGTTTATATGTTTCATAGAATTTTTATTTTTTCATTAAATGATATTTATAGCTGCCATATTTTAATATTCTTAAAATACAGTATTACTTCCAACCATTTCTGCTTTAGAGAGAGAGACTGATTAAAATCTTCAGCATATGATGATGTTAAGAACTTGCAATCATGGAAATATCCTAATGATTTGTTTGTGCCATATTTCCATTTTAACTTATTTAACAGGCATTAGTTGTGGACACTACTCAGGCTGCCTATTAGATTGTTGAGATTATTTAAAATATTTTACAAACTGTGTAAAAATACAACTGATTAGATTTAATGAACATCTGCTGTGCTTCATGCATTTTATCATAAATTCTGAGTAGCAATATTTAAGGTTATCCAACTGGAAAATCTACTTCATTTATAGAGTTTAAGCCATTATAGCAAGAATTTAAGATTATTTTAACTACTAAGTCTGTAAGATTGAACATGAAGCTTGTCTATCGAAGTCTAAGGAAGACTCAATAGATTCTAGATTCTGAAGTACTTTGAAGATAAATTTATGGCAAGGTTTGGTATATTTTAATTATGTTCCTATGTGGCTAAATGCCTCCTAAATCTGCTTATGTTGTGAGGAATATAAACACATTAAGGATCATTAGATGTTTTGAGGTGCAATACTTTTGTGTTGAGTGTATATGAATGAAATTATGTCTGAGCTCTTAGATGACTGTACTGCTTTTTTACATTTTAATTAAGTTCCACTCTAAAAAGTTTGGCAGCTGTATAAAATACAAAACCATCAAGAAATCCAGCTTTATTTTAATTACATCAGCTCCTCGTAGTTCAGAGGGCACTGAGGTAGATGAAGAGCTAAAGATACACTTCTTTAGCTGTGGCCTCACCTACAGACCATATATAGGGACTCTGGGGAGCTTTCCTCATGCTTCCTGCTCAGCTTGGGTCCCTTGCCACGACCAGGACTAATAAGAAAACTGCATGTCATGGTAGGAGGTGGTTCTGGCAAACATCAGTCCTGTCCTTTGGCATTGTCCCTTAGCACAGAGGTGGGATCTGGCTGGTCCCCTCAGGCTTTCTGTGTCACAGATTTGTGAAGAAATGGGAGAACAGATATTAGGCTGTGCATTAGAAGTTGTATGTGCTTGTTTATATGAAAAGTGCTGTCAATAGGGTTCAGAGTGGTTCAGCCAACATATTAAATATTAAATGTCCATGTCATCCTTCTCTGCCTCTAGGAAGGACAAAGCCAGAGGTGAGGAAGCAGATGTAATCACTTGTACCTAATCACCTGTACATGGTGTGATATCCATGAAGCATCATGTACAATTGGTTTTTTTTGTAACAGGAGGGATATTTTGTGCCCCAAGATTAGGTCAGATCTTGGCTCAGTGAGCAGGGAGGGACCAAAAGTGACAGGCACTAAAGGGAGGCCGTGTGGGTAACACACACTGTAGGAAGCAGCATCATTGACTCAGTCCTGCTCCTCTGAATTGGTGATGAATAAATTCACCTTATTTCCAAGGATATTGAGAGTTCTTTTATAGAGGTCCTTTTTGGGTGAAGCAGGGAGTTTTATTAACCATGAGCTATTCTGTAACAATGAGCCCAATCGTTTAATCTGGGCAACTTCAACAAAACCCTACAGTGCTATTTGATATTCACTTTCTGCTCTAAACTGTTGTGTTGAGCAAGCTAAAAGTGCTTATATTTTACACTATCATGTCTATTTTTCATTCTGTATGAAGTACTTTCTATGCAATGTCTTGCTTGTAAATCAAGCTCTAATGAGCTTTTGGCTCTCTTCGGATGAAAAGTGTCACATAAAGGTCATAATCATATTCATAGAGGGTTTTCATCGTTCTACAGGACTGGTGTAGCCATTTTGATAAGCAAAATGGTTTCTAATTTATTAATACTATGGTGGCAGGTGAAATAGTTCAACACAGCAAAGTAGTAGTTTGTGAAAATGAGATTGTCTTAAAAAAAACCCCAGCACAGTGTGTATGAAAAAGCTCTCAGCTGATCCATCCAGAAAAGAGTTAAGTATTATTAGCAATTTGTATAATTATTGGTACTGAATAAGCATATAATCACTAATTCTATGGCAGAACAACTGTATGTCTTGAAATAACAGTGGCAAAAGTAGTCTGAAATGCTTTCTGTTAGGAAATAAATACATATTCCTATTGTATAATTTGTAATTGCAGTTCAGGGCTGAATCCTAATTTAATTCTTAATATGAAGAAACAATATTTGTGTCTTAGGTAAATTTTTTTTTTCCCTCCACATAGGAATTCTGGAAAGCAACAGACTGAAAATTGTAAAGGTTAAAACAATTAATCAGACAATTGGAAATGTTACATACCATGCTGCAGATTTGCCAATATGGTGGCAGATTCCTCAATATGTGCTGATTGGATTCAGTGAAATATTTGCAAGTATAGCAGGTAAGAGTCTTTGTCTGTTTTAAATTTGCTTTTATGTCTATCCTAAATGATGGAACCGTAGAATATAGATACTTCTCAAATCATTATAAGTAAGCTCTAATGTTTCTAAATACATTATTATACAATATAACTTAATCTGAGGTGGCAAAACACACTGTTGTCTTGCACATTTGAAAACTGACTATTTATGACTTTGTTTTCAAAACTGAATTTCACGCAGAGCAACACTTAAAATATTTGTGTGGCATCCAGTTAGCATTGGATATTTTCGAGCCCTAATGGAAAACAATATAGTCTTTCAATATTGTATTTTAATGCAGTATTGTGTCCTCTGAATGTTCCTCTGTGTTGCAAATACAATTTGTTCTTTGCAATTTTTTTGGCTTAAAAACTGTGCTACAGTTTAGAAAGTCAAGTAGTAAGTGGAAACACCTTTGTGAGGGGAAAGGGAAGAAATAAACCATCTTTAGAAAGACTTACCACCAGTTTAAATTCACATTACTGGACTTTTTACATCTCTGAAATAAGAAGAGGTTTTGTGAATATTCATAACAAAGTAGCTACTTTGATACTGTTTTGTCTACTTCATGTATAGATCAGTTTTTCTGTAGTGGTTTTAGATACCAGGCAGACTGAGACACTGTTCAAATTTTGCCTGTCTTGAACAAATGCAAGACATCTTAGATTTCTAATCCTGTTCTTTGTTATGTACATAGAACAGCTATGTGATTGTACTGATTTTTAGGCTGAAATTTCAGTGGGAGGAGAGGGTGAGTAGGACTATAAAATCTGATTTTCTGGGCTCTTTCCTAGACCTGCAGGGCTCATCAGCAGGAGGAGAGCACAGGCAGCTCACCTGTTGTCACTGTGGCACGTCTGATGCTGGTGTACTGGGATTAAAGAAGTGAAATGCTACTGGGAATCTCTTAGCACAGTGTTTGCACATCTAATATTTGGCAGCAATGCCTGGTCACCAATAACAGAAACCTTTCATGGGAGTAGAAGTAGCTACTCTGATACTACTTACATCAGGTAGCTCAGCAATTCTGTTTAATATATTAGAACTCCTCCAGTGACTTGATGTAAAAATCATTTAGCTTTTGCTTAACTATGGTTACTTATTAACATGTTGAAATGCTCTTTGAAATAGTGAACTGTGAAGATCACCCATTCAAACTGGTGTTACAGGCAGCTCTTTTTCCTCGATCCCTTGTGACAGAACCTCCTGGTTTCATTTCCCCTGTGGGAGGTGACTTTCATTCCTGGGCGAGCACAGTGGGTTAAAATGAGATTCTCTAATTCTGTAAGATCTGGCTGGTGGTGGCCCCAGCTGTCACATGGCCCATTTGTTCCCCTCTAAGTGGAACAGAAAACTTCTGCTCCCTCAGGTTTCTGGTTACATGTGTCCTGCTGTCATCACAGTTGTTAGACAGTAAAACAAGGTGCTTGGATTGCTTGGCAAGTAGAAGAAAAATGTGGAGTTTGGTTTGCTTGGTTTTGGTTTTTTTTTTATCCCTATCTGCTCATTTGCTCTGAGCTTTCCTTCCAGCTGTCTGGCCTGGGACCTCATGTGACTGGAGGAATTAGATATGTATTAAACTCTACCATAGATATTTACTGTGTTGGAGGAATTCTTTTTACATATGGCTTTCTTCTGTGTGAAATCCTATTTCTTCACTCCCTGTCCTCCAGCAGTCAATACCTGGACCTGGAAGTGTTGAATGGCTGAAGTGGTGTGTCCCCTCCCCCAGTGATGTACAGGAAAATCCATGGATTAATTTGCTTGAGAGAGTTTGTTATCTTCAAAGCACACTAAGCCAAGATATTAGACACTTTAGGTTCTTGAATGGAAATTCTGCTTTAGCAGTACAGTCAATATGTCACTGCTGTGCTGTATCAGTGTGCATTTCATTATGTGTGAACAGTACCTGTCACAAATCCTAACACACAGAAATCTGGAGTCTTGCTTAATTTAGCATTTTTAGCAAAAGAGTAAAATGAGTTACTTAGAGTTACAACTTTAGCAATCGTACCAGTTAAATCTGAACTCAGATAAACAGATGACTTATCAGAATTACAAGTGTTCCTGCAAAAATAAATCAGTGTCTTCCCTCTTACACAGTCTTGTTTCTCTGTCAGGTACTATTACTAGTTTATACATGTTTGCAAGGAAAAAACAACTATCTGCAGGTTGTGGAAAGGTCAAGGACTTCAAGAATTCTATTTGTTGAACTCCAAACTGAGGGTTGGTTTTTTCAAATGCTTTAGTGGACTTCATGAGAAGTCAAGTTTTTAAGGCTTACACAATTCTAATGTGAATACTCTGCTGTTCTGCACTGCTGGGTCTGTACCAACAGCTTTGTAACTTCAAAAACTCTTGGTCACTGTTAGGAAAAATGTACCAGAAATTCTATGGAGAGCTTAATTGCTTTGTGTACTGCACTTTCATTTGATTTTTCTACAAAGATTTTTCTCCTGCCTTCTGATTGTTATCTAAACATAATTCTTAATATTTTAAAGAAGGCCTCTGAAGACTTGAGAGTATATTTTACCAATTTGATATTAAATCTGATAAAGGCATCTATTGTGCTATGAAACTCAGCTTTAAAATAAGCAAACTGTTAACAGTTACAAAGCTATAGTGATGTGGAAATGTTTGTGAACAAAAAGGGGCTAAATATCACAAGAGCTGAAACATACGTTTGCTTTTTTGTTTACTGTAAAACTAAGCATATTCTTATTAAGCCACATTAGTTACACAAGAGGTACCTTTAAAAAGATGACAGGCATTGCATTAATCTTTTGTATTATTCTGTCAATCCTCTTAACACACCCCTGTTTAGCTGGGAATTGTAATCTCACATGACAACACCACCGAGAGGGTTTAATTTCAGAAATGCTTGTCTGAGGTAGCATGAAATCGTTATCAATGGCTGCCAGCAGGGCAGAGAAGCTCTGAAGGCAAAGAAAAGATTTGATATTCTTTCTGCCAGATTAAATATTAGCGTGGCTGGGAAAATTATTCAAGTTTAGAAATGTGCCTTGTTTTGTTGCAAAAAGTGCCAACAGTGTTAACACCCATTTTGGTTTTTGTTTTGAATCTTAAGATCTTTCTCCAGCAGGAACACTCACATCCAGTATATCTGTAAAATGAACAAGAGAAAACATAGTCCAGATCCTTTCATGTGTTATACTGGAGCTTAACTTTTACAAAAGGTACAGAAGCCTGGTGACCAAAATGTGACTGAGGCTCTGGAGACTGGTGGCAGCTCTGATAACTTAACAAGAAACTTAAAAACAAACTACTGCATCCGGAGAGTAATCTGCTTTTTTTTTTTTTTTTCTTGAAGTGAGAATGGCCAGATAAATATTCCTTGAAATATCTGAATTTTTTATATTCAGATAACCCCCCAAAGCCTAGGGGAAAAGAAAAAAGGCATTTTTAGTTCTCAAAGTAAATATAATTTTGCCCGTTTGCAGATGTCTCTCCATCTCTGTAGCCAGTCTCTGGTTACAGTTTGAATTCCCAGGAACCCACACAGCTGAGTTGGGTGAGGAGTGTTTCAGTTCCCTCCTGCCCTCCCACACAGGTTGTTGTTGGCCTTTGTAATGTGCTTTGCACAGGAAAAGAGATGCAGTTGTTGGTTCCCAGTGATTTCTCAGGGTTGGATCAGTGAGAACACGCAGTTCTGGTTCCCCTACAAGAACCAAGTTCCTCTCTCACAACGGGCAAATGGGCCTGTCTGGCTTGGAGTGTTAATCCTTCTCTTGGAAAAAAATGCCAGTGTGTTTCTATTAAAGCCTGTCTGGAGTGGCAAAAGTCAAATACCAGTAATGGTGTAAGTAAAGCATACCTTTATTATGCAAGACATAAGAGCTCTGCAGTTTTCAGTCTGTAATGCAAGATTTATGCAATGCTCAGGTCTATAATGCTCTTTTTGCCAAGAAAAAATGCTAGATGAGGTAGCATTAATTTTCAGTGTGAAGCAGACTGTTTTGAAACAAGCATTTCACCTGTCAAAAACAGCTCTGCAGAGAATGTGTTTGACTGTCTCTTGTGAATAATCCCATTTGATTTTTGACAGGGGTATTATTCTAAAAAGGAGTTAATCATGGACATTAGTCTTTGCATGGCAGAGCCTAACCCAGTGTGTTCTGTTGGTGCTCAATTCAGTAGCACACATTTTCAGATTGATGGTCACTGGTATGTTTTTCTTGGGTTTATTGGCTGAAATTTGAGTAAAGACAGTTTAAAGTTGAAACCCCTTATCTACAAGTCTTAAAAAGAATAGGCTAGCAAGCAATGAGCTCAGAGAATTCTAGATCAAAATGAAGTAAAACTAATTACTGCCTTTCCACTTGCAATTCATTTCTCTGTCTGCACATTCAGAGATCCAGACACCGAATCTGTGAGAAATAAATGTTCATGGTCAATGCAAGAGTGCCCTTCATTTCTTGAGCACTTTGTTCTCAGCAGGGAATGCCACGTGCTTTGTAAATACTGCACAGCAGACAGGGAATGCAGAAACGAGGGAGAAGGGGAACGTGGAACTTGGCAGATTAGAGTCAGTTTAATACATTTCTTTGAGGATAATTTTAGACAGAAAAATGAATATGTTGGCTCAGGAGATTTCTTGATTTTACACGTGTAATATTAATAAGATCAAAGTGTGTGTCTCAGATGTTGCCCATGTGATGGGTTGATATATTGATGACCTTTAACAGGGTTCATAAAGCAATTAGAGGGACCTGGGAACTGATAGGGATTCACTGCACACCTGTAACTTCCACAGCACTAACATAGAACAATTTACTTTTGTTTCTTAGATCTCCCAGTAGCATTTTTTTTTAAATCTTTTAATACAGGTCTAGAATTTGCATATTCAGCTGCTCCCAAATCCATGCAGAGTGCCATTATGGGGCTGTTTTTTTTCTTTTCGGGGATTGGATCATTCGTTGGCTCTGGATTGTTGGCACTGGTGTCTATTAAAGAAATTGGCTGGATGAGTAATCACACGGATTTTGGTAAGTGTATTTCTCAGTGTATTCATACTCTATAAAGTAGAAGGCTTCCCTTAGTTAAGCAAGCATTAAGGACACTGAACTGTTAAAGACAAAGTTTCATTTTGCACATAACTATGAAATAATTGATCATGCAAAATGATGCTTTGCCCTCGTGATAACATGGGAAACACATGTTTAATAGTTTGGCTCCTGTCAGTTGCCTGCTCAGCTGTTACTGCATTTTATCACTAGAAATTACTTGCAAATACTTGCATTTTAGTAAAAAAATATTTAAATTAGGTGCAGAAGAAGAATATATTTGGTATCAAGTACTGAAATTACTTTCTGTGGTTATGGGAAGTAAAATGTACCCATCTCTCTTAGTGATTATTCAGCTTCCTCGTTTCAAGTGACTTCATTGAAATTACCCTGAGTTAATTTTGCATTTCTGTCTGCTAGCTATTTATACACTTTAAAGTCCAACAAATCATCTGATATGTATTGCCAGTGGAAGTTAAAAATAATTACTGGCACCAGTAGGTGGCACCTTGGGAATTTCAGAAAATCCCACCATCCTCTATGGGCTAATTAGTTCCAACAGAAGGAGTGTGAAAAGTTCTTAAAACATATGCTAGACCTACTGTGTGTACATGGCTTAAAAGTGCAGCCTAAACTTTAACTTTAAATGTGGTATGAGAGAATTTGCCATTTAAACTTGATTTGCATCTACCACAAAGTAATGTTATCTCGGTCAGGACGTGCCACAAGTCGTCATCTGTGGTTTTCAAGTTGTTCTTCAAAAAACTGCAAAAGGTGACAAGTAGCCTGAACTTTATGGAAGTGCCCTCACCAAATGAAAATTTCCTCATATTGAGACTTTTTTTTCCCCTGTCAATTTTAAGATTAGAAAAGCATCTTTTTCTGCAGCTCTGTACAGAGATAATTCAGCTGATAAGGAGGATTATAATTTCATACAAATTAATGATGGTGCTTTTTTAGCCTCTTACCTATGAGAACATGCACCCAGTTTCTGCTCTTTCTGCCCACTCTCGATACCATTGGAGGTAACTCTCTGCTGGCACTTCAGTGTTGGTTCCTGCCATTGGAACGACTTGTTTCTCCTACAAGAACTAAGATTTCCTGGGTTTAATATCCCATCTCATAAAGGATAATTACTACTCTTTAAACACGTCTGCTCCTGAAATGGAGATTCACGTGGATATTGTATTTTAAATGTCAGGGAAAGCCTCCGTTTCATTTTATTGCGTTTTATTATAAGTTCCTTTAATTGAATCTTAAGTTTCAGTAATTAAGGTAATTTGATCTGAACATTTTATGGGCATGCTGCATGAACAGCTTGTTAGGATCTATGTGTACATCACTGTTTTACTCTCTGCACCCTATTTGATAATCATAATGGTCCCATTGGCTGTGGCTCACGGGGCACGTTGGAAATGAGCCACAATATATTGTTCTTGGAAGTACAGCAATAGGTAGTGCACATTTCTTAACAGAAAAGTTTTAGCAATGGGCTTTCTTAATTTGACATTATTTCATGTGTCACATTATATCATCACTAATTGGTAACAACTTTGAGGGAGCGTCAGAGGTGAACCACAAAGAAACCATGTATGTTTTCATGAACTCTAAACTTTGTCCCAAAAGAAGACTGAGAAACAATTTCAGTAAAGGCTTTCATTGTATCTATGGAGTTGCCAAACTCTTTCCTTAAGAGCTTTCATTTGGGGGTTTTTTTGGGGGTTTTGGTGTTTTTTTATGGTTGGGGTTTTTTGTTTGTTTGTTTTTGCTTTGGTTTGGTTTTGGGGTTTTTTGTTGTTTTGGTTTGGTTTTTTGAGGGGTTTTTTGTGGGGTTTTTTGTTGTTTTTTTGTTGTTTTAGGGTTTTTGGGTGGTTTGTGGGGTTTTTTTGGTTTTGTTTGTTTGTTTTTTGGGGTTTTTTTTTCTTTTTACTTGGTCTAAGGTATTGGACCACAAAGAGAGCATTCCTTGTACTGTGCACACCTTCCTCAGCAGGGCCACTTTTTGCTCTGGATAATTAAAAATGAAACTCTGCTGCTGGATGGAAACATGATTTGATTTGGCTTTGCCCGTGTTTTGCTGAAAGGTCTTCACCACTTAAACTCGAATAGATCCACATTTCTATTTGTATAGCCTTTACTAATGTTTATTTTTCCTTCCCCACTTCTTTCTAGGTAACATTAACGGCTGCCAATTAAACTATTATTTTTTTTTGCTGGCTGCTATCCAAGGAGCCACCCTCTTGCTCTTCCTGATTGTTTCGGTGAAATACGACCACCAGAAGTCGAAGGGGAACGAAGCTGCTGCCAACGGGAGGATCTGACCCCTGTTGCAGAGCAGCACCCAAGGAAGTGGCAGCACTCCCAGAGCCCACAGGCTCTTGTTTTCTCCAGTGGGATCTCTCCAGACTTGCATGTCCCAGGAGTTCTCTCCCCTGCCCCCCTCGTGTAACGTGGGTAAGTGCCTTATGTTGGTGGGGCTGTTTCTTGCACTACGTCCTGGCAGAGGACAGACAAACCTTGGAAGTGGATTAACTCCAGGCATTCGAGTTGCTCTTTGCTCATTTGGGAGATGTTTACTTAACTCTTCAAAGCTGGGACACTTACACTGGGAAATGGAGTATAAGGAGTCACATGAGACATGGACTGTTCCTGACCCAAAAGCTCTGCTTGGTGGAGAGCAGTGGAGCTGGAGAAACACTCGTCAGTCTCAAGCCTGTGTTGAGGACACGGGACAGAAAACTGTTTTACAGAAACCTCAACTCGTGGTTACAAGAATAAACTTTCAATACTGAGAGTCATTTTGGGGGGAGAAACAGGGACAAATTAAATTATAAATTAGGTCAGATTAAAAACAAATATGATTTTATAATCGACCTTCTACTGGCAGCGTATCAAGGGTTTAAGTCCAAACTTGCAGTCAGAAGTATCCAATACTGAAGACTGAATTATATATCACAGTAGCTTGTTATACAACTGCTGTACATTTCGGTGCACAATTAACACTTGTTGGGACTGCAGTTGTTTAACTTCAGAAGTGTTTTTATTTTTGAACCTGTATTAGGACAACGCACACCTCTGGACAAAGCCCTGTTCAGTCTAAGTCTGTTACTCCCCTAAGGAATAGCCTAAATATTTGCAGGAAGCCAAGTGAGCTGGAATTCTCAGCAGATCAATGCGCAATAATAACCATTTAGCAGCCTCAGCCAGTCCCTTCAGTCTTGCCTCTTCCTTTTAGCTAACAGGGTTTGCATCTTTCAGCAACACATTCCTCCAGCAGAGCCAATGGTTTTATGTTCAGCCTCTTGAATTTTACTGATTCTAACAATTGTACTTCAGGTTGTGTGCAGACTGGTGTGGAAGGTGCAAGGAATCATGCAGAAAGAAAATAAAAACCTTTTTATTAATGTGTTGAATTTTTATAGTTTCCTTTGTCTGCAATTATGTTGTTAAAATGTCCTTATTTTGTACATGGACATTTTTTTAAATGAGTTTACAAAATAAAATGAACTTCCATGCTGTGACTTTTGATCCTTTGTTTCTAGGTGAATAAAACTATACTACAAATGTTTTGTTCTTTAGCCTTTATTTCCTAAGGATACAGTGGAGTGGTATTAGATTCTAAATGTCCTCTGGCACCCTGTTAGTTTTGTCAGATAATGTAGCAGAGTGCAAGCTGACCTATCTTTGCCCAGATAAATCAGTGTAGATGCTTCAGCTATTACTTTACTTAATATGATTTAAAATTGGAATAACTAAAGAAGCAAGCACAGTCTCATATGAGGAAACACTAATTTCCTTTTCTAACGTTCTTTTAAAAGCTCCATATGCTGTGTTTCTGGAATATCCCATTTATAACCAGCTAAAAAAGCCCAATATTAAGGTGGTGGAAGCTGCATAAGGAGCAGAACAGGGACCACATAATTTTTCTCTCAGTGTCTGCTGTTCCAGTCATCTGATCTGGGGGTGAACCTGTAGTGTTTCATGTCTGTGTCATTATTTTCCAAAGCACATACAGGCACAGGAGAGAGCTGGGTTCTTCCTGCTAAATGGAATTCTGTGAGATTTATGAAGATTTACCTTTTAGAAGTGTTCCTTCCTCTGAAGGACTGGTGCTGTTCTCAGGACCTCCAAGAGGAGCATTGCTTCTGGTGTTAGATGGCATCAGCTTTGTGTCTGTGTACTTACCCCTTTTCTGCTAAGTGAACTTAATTAATTGCACTATTTTTTTCTCCAAATTCTTAAGTTTTTCAAAAGCATTCATAAATTTCCCATCTGACGAGGGGTAGTTAAAACTGAGTTTAATGAAGAAGGGAGAGGAATCTGCAGATTACCAAAGAAATTAGGGGTCTGACAGCAACTGTGACAGGCTCTACAAGAAAGCTTTAGGAAAACTATTATTTAAGGAAAAACATAATCAATAATTACCAGGTTCTCTTACTATTTAGGCAAAAGTCTGCTGTCCTGTTACAAGCATACAGTAAATGTCAGCATGTTTCTGTAGGGCCATGGTGGCTCTAACACTTTGGAGATGAGGCTGAACATGCAATCAGTTGTATAATTTAATTTTTATTTGGAATGACTTGGCTGAGCTCCAGGCACAAGTAATTATGACCATTTATGAAGATTAATCTGACACTTCTCATCAAAGGGACAAGGCCTTGTAGTGACTCAAAGGCTTCGTTGATTCTTCCTCCCCATCTCATCTTTCAGTGTTTCCACTCCAGTCACAGAAATAAGACTAATCAATTAATGTTGTGACTGAGCACTGCACCTCATTAATGAAATACCTGGAAGTGTTGGAATTCACTTCCATTCACTTCTCAGATTGTTCCAGTGCAAGAGAAAGATCTGTCAGGAGTCACCTGAGTAGAGGTTTCTAAGCCTCTGACTTTCCAGGTGTCTTAAATTCAAAGCACAACACAGAAAAATATTAGTTTAACATGAGGCCAGGTATCTGATAAAAGCTCGTTTACTCATAAAGAATTGTAAAAAGAATAAGCTTGTACCTTACAGTGCCCATACAAGCTCTAAGCACATGTGACCCTCTGTTCCATTTGAGATTATGAGGTGGGTACATTACTCTTATAATTGTGGATCTTTCAAAAATACACCAAGACCTGTTTTCTCCTGCCTTTGTGTCTGTACTGAATATCCCCTCTCAAAAAAGGGGAATATTTTTCATTTATTCTGCTTATGTAAACCTCCAGCACGAGTTTAATCACAGCAGTTGAGGTATCTGTCACTATTTCCCTCAAAAGTCTGTAGTCAGCTCCGAGATGGTTTTGTTTTATTTGTGTGTTCTTGGTGTTAAGTTGCTCAGGGCTGACACGAGACAAGGTTTCAGCTTAACAATAAACCTGTGTTAAAAGCTGCAGCGAGTTCTTAATTTTCAAAAAGCAATTTCAAACACAAAGCAATGTTACTGTAGTGATTTTGTTTATATGCAGGGCAAGTTATGCCACTGCAGCAAAGCCCTCTGGGGAAGCAGATTACGAGGCTTTCCATTTGAACAGTCAGTGGTTTGAGATGCAAATTCATTTCTGGGGAAGCAGAGAATTTGTGAGCCAACACTTCAGCACTGCTGGTGGAATAATGCACATACCTGAGAGCATGGTACCTGCTGGCCCCAGTGCAAGGATGTACCTGCAGGGAAAGAAAAGAGATGAGAACCAAGGTCAGAGGCCATTAAACAGTAAATATGTAAATAGACACTTTGCTCCTGGTAGCACCAGGTTCAGGACAGCAGTGACCAGGACTCTCAGTCAGGACTGCCCAGTGCCAGGTCATCTAACCTGGCTCTTGGCTGTTTTCTCATGCCATGTACCCAGGATGTTTTACTAGTCCTTTCCATCTTGGAATTAACTTTTCCACTGCAGTGTTCACAGCACAGATTTTGTTCAGTAAGGCAGTGGAAAGAACAGTCATCAAACCCCAGTTATACAGGATCCATTTCTGGTGGTTCTCAAATGAGCCCTGCTTTGTGAGCAGTAATCTCTGACCTGCAGACTGCTGGACTTCAGAGATCATAAAGACAACATTACACTTCCACAAGCACAGAATTGGGAATTAATTACAATCCATCCTACTAAGTACAGCCAATGGCTGTAGCAATGCTTGGAAAGGAGGTAACATAGCCCTGAGGAAGGATCAGAACAGAAAGAACTGGGAAGTTTAAGCAGCTACTGCACACCCTTAAGGGTGAAAACTTACTTCTCTTTCCATTCTTTGATTAATTCCTGACTCCTTTATATGTATTTTTCATTATCTTTCTTAAACATGCTTCCTTTATCAGGACAATTTCCCCCAGTGTGAAAAATATGCAGGGAACATTAAGGGCTGTCCTTTAGTGGAAGGAATGTCTGTGCCCAGCTGAGCTGTGACTGCAGTTTGTGTGGACAGTCTGGAGCCAGGCAGCTACAGCTGGAGGAACTACAGGCTGGGACAGATGATCCTGGGCCCTGCTGCTTCAGAGCCAGGGACAGCTCGTGCCACCAGCATCCACAGATCCAGCCTACCCAAAGTGCAGCACCCTGGGACTGCAGTGCAGACTCCAGCACTGGATCCCTCCTTGGACACAGAGCTGGTGCACAGGATTGCACTGCTAAGGCTTCTTATCCCCTATGCTGGGAAGTGTTAGTCAGGAAAGAGATTTAGTGATACGAGTCCATAAATCACTTCTGACAGGGAAGAGAACACTTCCATGAACAAGGTAAACATTGCTAATGCTTTTGAAGATGGAACTTCAAACAGATAAGGCACTTTCTGAAAGCTGAGAGATACATGTGACTGTCTTGATTTGAGTGAGAGCCCAGAATTGTGGAGTCTCCTCTGGAGACTCAGAACCCACCTGGCCACGATTCTCTGCAGCCTGTTCTGGGTGAACCTGCTCTAGAGGTCCCTTCCATCCCCAGCCAGTCTGTGAGCCCTGCACAGGACAGTCTCTTCTGACCTCTCCCATCACCTTCTCTACGGAAGTTTTCTCTTGGCTCTGAACTCAGGAGACCCAAAGGTCCTGAAGTGTTCTGTCTGCTGTAGCTGTGGAAACTGGTTAATACCCTGATCAACACAAAAGAACTACGGCACATTTAAGTTATAATAACCTGTATCAACACAAAAAAACTATGGCATATTTAAGTTATAATAACTGCTAACTTGGCCACCGTGACAAATGGCTTTACTGTCAGGCAAGATGCTATAAACTGCTACTTTGCAAACTGAACATCTGTGAAGAGCAGTGTTCTGCTCAGTCAGGATGAAGGGGCTCGAGGGAGGAGGTGCTGAGGGCTGGTGTATTGCTCCAAGTTCTGGGCAGATTGTTAAGCAGACACTGAGATAATTAAAATGTGGGAAAGGGTTCCCATTAATTGATTTCACATTTTAGAACTTTGTCAAAGTGACCCAGCACAACTTCTAACTTGTTACAGCACAACTTCCTAACTTCTCTGGCAAATAAATATCATTATATTTAAATTCTTTGCAAGATGTCCCAAGCATTTGATAAGCTTTATGTCCTGAATCCCTCTGGGGAGAAGGGTCATGGTCAGATAGAAAATGGGAAGCAGTGAGTCCAAGGGTGGTGTAAAGGAGATGTACAGATACACAACTTCATGTCATGCTACAACAGATCTGTTGCCTCTCCTTCCAGCTTTGCCCACACCTTTGGGGAGGTGCTTTTTGTCTGTCCCATTAGAACACTGTCTGAAAACTGCAGAGCACTGGCTTGGCCACCTCATTTGGAAGTAAAGCCATGCTAATAAAGCATTTCTAATAGTGAAGTTATCTATTTTTCTCTTTGATTCTTGATTCCAGTGTAGCACATTGTCAGTGAAGTGCTCCTTCATGACTCGGGGTGATTTCACAGTAACAATTATACTCCAGCACTGAGCTCTTGGCTGGATAAATGTGAGTGCCCTCATTGCCTTCAGCAAATTCCAGTATTGCTCTTACACTAAACATCACGAAATTTTCTGCTTGTTTCTTAAGACATTACTGACTGTCAACCTTCGTATCATCTAAATACCTGTCAGCTCATCACAAATTAAGAGAAATGTGGGGTTTGGTAGATGTCCCAAAGTCTCCCAGCTTTTTAATGCAGAATTCAGCATTATATTAGGCATCACAGATGGAAGGAATTCAAATAACTGTTGCTTCCCAAAAATCAGTGGTGATTTCTGTTGTTTCTGCTGCCTCTGTCCCCCCCTGGCAGCAGTGCAGTGTCGTGGCAGGGATTTATGACCAGAGGTGACAGTCTGGGTTTGAGACTGGACTTCCTGGGGTAAGAGGGGGAATGTGCCCTTCACCTTCTCTTCCAAGTGATGAAGGAATGGACAGGCACTCCTGTGTGGAGGCTCTGCTTGCAGTTTAAGTGGAACAAGACCTGAGGGATGGGGCTGTGCCATTTGTGCTCGCTGTGCAATAACGCTTTTAAGTCGTTCGGCCTCTTGTGCAAATACGCCTCGAGACATCTGTCTTGAAGCATAAAAGGAGATGTTTCAAAAGGTTGACTTTCTGAAGGGTTGAAACCCTGCAGACCAGCCTGGATGGAATAAGCTGGTCGTGCATTTCATCTTTTCTGAATAGAGTAGAAAATTCTGGACGCTGCAACCCACGGTTTAAGAGCTGGTAAATTTTATCTGGATTCTTCTATAAATGAATTCAGAACAACCCAAATGTTTCTGTTTAAAAGCCTGAAGGACTAAAGGGAGGCAGATGATTAGTCTCAAATGGCAGGCATTTCCCCTCAAAGGCATAACTCAAACATGAACCAGGTGTTCCTCTGCTTGTAAATACAGCACAAAGATTGTAAGAGGTAAATTACTTAAAATGGCAGGGAAAAAAAAAAGTTCAATAAAAGCAGCAGAAGCAATTCTCTGCTGCAACCCAAGCTTTTACAATGTCATATGGAATTAAAAGGTGAGTAGCTTTAAAATGAATAAATTATTACTGCATCTCTTAAGTTCTTCACTATTTGTTGATACATGAAAATTCAATACAGATAGTTCCACAGGGCTGCACTGCAGAACATGCACTAATCACTGGCCATGCTTGGGCTTAGCTTAACATTGGTGCTAACAGATAATACAGACAACATTTGGGATTTTTGTACAATTCCACTGAGGTACAACCCTGTAATGGTCATGTTACATGATTAGATTATGCCTTCTCTCACCCCTGTAGATTACACACCTCTTGTTACAGTAATTATTGATGTACACTCTGGGCCACACAGATTATAAGAAGGGCTTTTATTCAGATACTAAACCTTGGATTTGTGAGTTCCATAGGAACCATGGGCCATCAGACTACACCTCTGCTCTGTCTCATCCTTTGAAGGTGAATTATAAAAAATATTATTCAGAAGGTGGTTTGGTTATGACTTCACAGTGAGAACACATTGCTCAAATCTAAGATCACTGCTTGAACTCTAGGTATAACTCTAGGCCAGACTGGAGGAAAGAAGTGGAGGGAGTAGTTGTAGAGTAAAGGACTAAATAGGAACTTGTGTTGGGGATTGTTTACAATGGAAATATCTAAGAGGACTAGTCTGTCAATAGCTGTTCTTTGTTAACTCCTCATATTGATACTTTTTCTGTAGGAACTACCAGTTTTACCAGTTTTAAACTGGATTAATTGAAATGAGAGAAGCAGCCATAGGAGAAGGAGAGCTTGGAGACATGTCTGAGTTACCTCTGACAAGCCAGTGATCACCAGCTGAGCCCTGATAGTTGCACTTTTAATCTCCCAATTGTGAAGCAACATCATTATCCCCAGCTTTTCATTATCCCCAGCCTTTCCCCTGTGCTGCACATCTCCTGTTCCCTGTGTTGGGAGCAGGCTGGGAGCCCTCCTCTTATTACTGATGAGAGCTCAATGCACATATAATAACTTGTTTAAGTGCTGCAATCCAAGCTTGTCTCTGACCCTAATCTGTCAACAGATCAACTCAGCACAAATTATTACACCAAGAATAAGCAAAATTGTGAATTTTAAAGCATTTTTGCAGTACAGAGAAGTGAAACAGTAAAAGCCTAGAGATGCACCTAAGTCCTGTTTCAACAGATTTCAATTCTGCTCGTTTAACCTTTACAGTTTTCCTCTTTGCTGTCCTACAGTAGCCCACACTTCAAGTTGTGTGGTGGTCTAATATCAGGTACAGCTTCTGACTCAGGCCTGGAACTGGCTGGGTAGAGCCTGTCAGGGATGATACTGCAGGTTTTCAAAAGTTTAAGAATTTCAAAAGTTATATTGTGCACGTCCACCATCCTCATAATTTCTAAATTCCAACTCATCAAATTGATGATCTTTAACGTTGTGAAATTGTTCTGTGTGATACAGAACTGTCCAAATTCAAGTCCTTATAAAAACATGAATTGCTACAATAATTTAAAGTAGCTGTGTGCTTTGCAAAGCACTCTCATATTGCTGGAACACTTCACATATTTTTATAAGGATGTCAAACTGGAATATGGTCAAATAGCCTTTTGATGTAAAAGCAGTAGACATCAAAACAAACTCAACAGACTGAGAAAAACACTTGGAGCGTCTTGAAAAATAATAATTTCAGTTCATGTCCAGCTTGCAGAAGCAAAACTCTGTATGTTGATGCAGTTAAAGCAAGAGATTTGTCCCCTGTGGATGTAAGAGCAGGTGTTGAGGTCCTGATCCTGTAAACAAGTGTTTGCTTATTTTTTTATATTAGGAATACTTGTGCCCCCAAATCCCAGCATGTTTAGGGGCTTCCCAGAAGCTGCCACTTAAATGAGTTCTGTCACCAAGCCCTGGACAGTTGATGTTGGTGGGAGCTCATCTCACAGCCAGACTTCTCTGACCATCACAGCGAACCCAACTGAGCAGGGCAAACATTCTCCAGCACCAAACAGGGGAGTCCAGGAACTCCTCCTGCTGCAGGGAAAGAAAATAAGACATAATCTGCAGATTCTACACTGTCCTAATTCCCAGATTTCCATGCTCAAGGCAGCAGCTGGCTCCCAGGGGAGGGTTATCTACTCTTGACTATCCCCAAAGCCTGTGGTCTGGGCTCTGTGTGCCCATACCCGTGGTGTGCCCGCCTGTGTGGGCACCAGAGTCCTAAGGAACTTTCCATGGTTTTTCAGTAGTTAACACATGCTGAATCCAGCAGCCAGATTCTCATGTTTCTTAGAAAAGGTGGCTAATTTGGGGTGCAAATTAATTTTGTTTAGTTTTGCACATACGAGCGAGACTTGACAGGAGCTGCCTCTGATTAAATTTGTGCCACTGCATCACTCAGTCCCACAGATTGTGTAGTAGGAAAATATGCCACGATAACATCCTCCTTCAATTTCCTCTTTAATTTTTGGTACAATAGATGTATTTTCTCCTGCCTTCTGAAGAAGGGACAGAATGCATCCCTGAAGTTAATAACATGATATGGGGTCATTTTTATTGAAAGAAAGTTAAACATCTGCTGTGTCTATTGCAGTATATTAAACAATATTTTATTATTCTCACTTCCCTGACGTGATTCGTGTCCCTGGCAGGCACAGAACCCTATTGTTTGCTTTTCATATACATGTAGCAATTTAAAATGTGCCTGTGAAATAAAATCAAAGATAAAGACCAACTGCAGATACAGAGCAGCCAAGGACAGTGGTATTAATGGCCCATACCTGTCTTGTGCATTCCCACCCAGCCTTCCCTACTCCCACCCTGTGAAAGGGCACCTGGACACTGTGCCTTGCAGAGGAAGAGGAGTCCTTACAGTGCAGGGGATGCTGTGGAGAGCTGCTTTCCCTTAAGCTTTGTTGAAATTACAGCAATTTTGGTAATTCTTCACATCCACTGAGGGGAGGCACACGGGGAAAAGGAAGGCAGCTGAATATTTTGAGTCATTTTTCATCCAGTTCTGATGGAGGCTGGGAGCTCAGGGACAGGCATGAAAGAAAACCACTTCACTTCACATTAACATTTCCTTACGCCCACTTCAGAGCCCTTTATGTGCCAGCAAAACCACAAAACTGGAGCATCCGTGGGAAGGGAGCACAGGAGGGATGGGAATGGAGCTGGAGCTGGGCTCCAGTGCAGTTTACAGAGAGGAGGAACATACTGGCCGAGCCATTTGCCCAGCTCTACATATTTAATAGAGATGTTTGCCCTCAGCTGCCAGGATTTAAGATAGATTTATTTACAGTGAGCACAGTAAAGTGACTGTCTACTGAGAGACTGACAGTTACAACTGAGCCATCAGTGTTGGGGTGAGCTGAAGTTAAAACAGACAGGGGGTTCAAATGGTATTAGAAAACACCCATTTATTCCACTGCTGCTTTTTCTTACATAAAATCAACTGACTTCTGTTCATGAACTGAGATAATGCAACACCTATTCAGGCCAACACCTTGTCATTGGGCAAATCTGCCTCTGAATTGATTCTCACGTCAGCAGGGACATCGTCTCAAGCTCAGCCCCTCAGCATCCCAGTAAAGGGGTCTGAGGTCCTGCTGGGGGCCCTACAGCAGCTGATACCCCACGGGCCTTCACCAGGGTGTGAGAGGGGTTTAACTGACTGCCACAGACTCCTGCCTGCTGGATTTGAGCCTGTCCTGTGACCCAGCAGGCTGCTGCTCCAGAGCTCCAGCCAGCTGGTTTGTTTTATTTTTTATTTTGTTTGTTTGTGGCTGGACTTCCTTTGAACCTCAACCCTGCATGCTCTGAATCCCTCTCATTTGAACACCTGGGGGAGCAGCACCCCATTTTAGGGGGCCAGGAAGGACCAACTGCCATGAGAAGTGCAGCTTCTTCAGGGGCCTCCTGAACTGCTCCCCAGCAGTTCAGTCCTTCTTTCCTTGCCTTCTTTCAGTGATCAGGGGGGGATCCAGCTATCCCTTAAGGGTCATAGTTAAATTACAGACTTGCACTGATTACACTGTCCTATCTCTTCCATTTGCTATCCCATTCCCAGGGCCAAAACTCTGCCTTCTGCACGGCTGCACCACTCAGAGAGCGAAGGCAGCTTCTGCTCCCAGGAGGGGTCTTTCCACACTTCATGAAATTCAAGGAAAAACTGAGCAAGAGTCACTGCCATCAGTCCAGTGTCTGTACATTAGAAAGCATTTGAAGGAAATAAATTCTCCCTCCCCCCAGTTGTTTTCACCTAAACCCTTCACTAACATCAGAGCGAGATTTTCCAGCTGGGAAATCAAACCTCATTTTCCCCCAGGGCAGCTCAGGTGATAACTGCTTAGCCACTAGCAAATTTTATTATACTGAGGAGTATTCTCCTTTTGTTTTCCATCAAACTGATTTTCCAGCTCTGCTCTGTATCACTCAATGCATTTGCTTCTCTATTTCTTGCTTGTCAGCCACGCTATGCCGGGATTCAGGCAAAGGTGGGAGAACTGTGAAGCAAAGCTGAGTGCTGCTGGCACCTGAAGGGACACAGGCAAGGCAAAAACACATGGAACCAAGACATGAAAATGCATGTCTTGAAATATTAAAAATCATCTGGGCTTTGGGTGTCCTTACAGGCAATGATGCATTGAATTGGAAAGCTATTTTACTGAATGATATTGGAAAAGTTGTTTGCAAAAAAAATAAGGGTTGGGGACTATTGGGCTTCACCGTGGCATAAGTACAGTTCAGGTAACACATTAACTCCCACCATCCTGGGATTTTTATCTGAATCAACACATATAAGTAAAGAGAGAGGTGAACGTTCTTCAACTAGTTACAACAAAGCCAAGACTTCACCCCCGCCTGCTCCACTTACATCATTCACAGCCACAACACTGCACTCACAGATATCACATCACAAGTAAAACAAAGAAAAGCTTCCTGATCAGGGGTGCTTGTGTCAATCTGGGGGTCACAGGATCCCATTTAGCTCCCTCCCAGAATCCTGGAGCGGGCACATTCCCATCTCTGTCAATTATCCCCCAGGGAACAGGGACAGACCTTCTGAAGTGGAGGTCTAAGCTGCTCTCTTTCGGGAAGGAATTAATTTAAACATTCCAAAGGATCAGCCTGTGCTCCTGCTAACATGCACTCAGATCTTCTCTGCATTTCATCCCACCTATCACTGCTCTCCCTACGCCGAGGGTAAAAGCTGGAGGAGGGAGAGGGCACTCATAGGGATGCTGCCTGCTCTGCCAGCTTTTTGGTTTCTGTCCCCGAGGAGCTGCAAGCCTCCCAGAGCTGGGAATTTTCAAGACACTTCATTTTCATAGTGATTGCCTTAACAAAGGTAAAAGCCTCACTGGGAGCATCCCAGAGGACACACAGTGGGCTTGCTCTGCCTGCTCTGTGTAAGCACCACTCAGGCTGGGCTCTTCTTGGTACTGCCCAAATATTGACGGTGCTCAAGTGCCACTAAAATAACATTCAGTGCTTGTGCAATCACTTCAGGCTGGGGAAGCTCTCTGAGAGAATAAATATTTTGCTGGAGTGCTGCTTTCAAAGCAAACAAACAGAAAACCCCCAACAAATTCCAACACTTTGAGTGTTATTGTCCAACAGCCAGTTTTAGAGCAGGACTTGAAGACGTGAAATATGAGCTGGTCTAGAGATAATCCTCAGTAGGATGAGGCAAATGGAAGCAAGTGAGGAATCCCACAGCATCCCTTATTATAGTTTGGTGCCTCAGGGGGGATGAGCAGCCTGCTCTGGGGCAGGAGACACCCAAGGAGAGCTAAAAGTGACTCCCTGTAAGGAGCAGCAGGATGGGGCCAGGTCAGCATTGCTGCCCATTTGGGCAGAGTGTCACAGAGTGTGCTCAGGCACAGTCCTGGGGACCCTGGATTAGAGGGAGAATGACGGGAAAGAAGAGGGAGCACCAAAGCCAGATGCTCTCTTCAGAGGTTCCAGTCCTCTGCCCACCCCCTGTCCAGCAAATCACAACCAATCTTCCAGCAGGGAGAACTGCAGAGGCCAGAGCAAACCCACAAGGATGCAGGTTCCCAGAAACAATAATTCCTGATGCAGTGAGCAGGAATAGTGCCACCCAGACCATCCAAGGAACTGTTTTCCTGGTACTGAGGCAAACCTGATGCACAACATCCCAGACTGATGCATCTTTCAGAATACTTTTTTTAAGTAAAAGATAAGTTTTGAAGAAACTTTAAAGCAAACCATGAAATTCTGCTGCTTCTGAGACTCTCTAAGACTTGAGTCCTTCCCTCTGATGGAACAAGCAGCAGGAGAGGTGGAATGACATGGACAGTGAAGAATAGGAAGATAAACAATAAGGAAGAGGGGAGTGAATGAGGGAAATAACTCTTCCATTGTTAGAATGGTGCTAGTGGCAGCTCTATAGCAACCTATCATTTCTATGTAAAGCCTGGTTTGGGGGCTATAATCTCTCAGCTGTTTTCTGTGCCATCTGGCTGAAATTTAGCATAAAATTTGTTATCTCAGAGGTAAATGAATTCTTTTCCCTTTATCAAAATTGCAGTATTTGGGAAAAAAACCCCAAGATGTAGAGACTCACATTCAGGAGTGGTTTTTATCAGCTAAGAGTAATCTTTGCTTTAAAAGCAGCTTGTTGAGATAATCTGGTTATGGGAACAACATCCAGTTCTTCCACAGTATTTTTAACATTGCCTGTATATGCTCCAAAGTCCCACATGTGAAGCCTCAAGGCTGAAAGAACCTCCCAGGGCAGTGCTGTAGCCACAAGGACATGCTCCCACTTTCCCTGAGCCACTTTCCAGGGCTCACAAGCAGAAGCTCCACGGCCACTGTGGAAAAACAGCACAACCAGGGCTTGGGGATGGTCTGAAAAGACACCACGGGCACCTCTGTGCAGATCCAGCAATTCCAAGCTCCTGAGACCACGCACAGCCTGGCACTGCACGTGCTGCCCCTTCCCACCTCCCGCCTCTGGCTTTGCCCCAACCTTCCTGCACGTCCCTGGTCACTCCCCTGCACTCATTGCACTGACTTTGGCCAGGCCCTTGGAGGTGCCCGAGAGGGAGCTTTGCTCCACTGCTGCCACGTGCTGCTGAGCTTGCCAGGGCTGGACAGCACACTGACACCGCTCCCGGCTCCCTTTCCAGGCCACCACGCTTGGGAGGCCGCGCACGGCCCGGGGGGAGCACAGCCTGGGCACCAGTAGCCCTGGGACACAACTCTCAGGAGTCAGTGGCTTCTCACATGCTCTTTGCCCATCTGTTAACCTGAATAAGGGCTTCTTCCAGTCCTGGCCAGTGAGCAGGGACAGCAGTGACAGCAGTGACCACCTCTCCGTTTGACCCACCAAGTGCCCCAGCTCCCATCCCACGAGCGGGGGATGCTGCAGCTCCGCTTCCACATTTCACAGCTAAACATTCCTTTTCTTGCTAAACCCCAGACAGCTACTTTCTAATTCATTTTACATTAACCTCATTATTTCAGTGCTCTGTGCTGCTTCGCTCCACTATCATCTGCAGCCATCCTTTGAGCTAAAGGTGTAGAGCTTTATCTGCTCCAAGAAGTCTCTGTTTTCCAATCTGGACTTCAATTATGCAGCAAATAACACAGCTCAGTGGAGGAAGGTTGCTGGAATAATTTGTATCTTTTTATACAAACTGATAATAAAAATTTAGCTCCTTGATGTATTTTTCTCCCTTAAATTGTAGTTATGTTTCCTTGAATAGATAAATGCAAGATAAATTCAATTACAGCATAATTTCTCCCAGGGTGAATAACCTTTAAATCAGCTCTGATCTCAAAACACATTATGAGATAACACACTGTCCATTACATTGTTGAAATTGGGGCTACGGCAGTGCCTAGAGTTGTCAGCATGAATATCAAATTATTTATGTTCCTCTTTGCATCCCTGAATACCAAATAAGCTCGGGAATGCCGACAGCAAGAAGCCCTATTTCAGCGCTGATTTTTAGCAGAGGCAAGAGGTGCTTTCTCGACAGCTCCTCAAACCGCGGTGCTCCATCAATCCCGGGGATGTGCAGCCGCACCGCGAGCTCCCGCTCCGCTGCCACCTCGCCGAGAGATTCCCCCGCTCCTGGGGAGCAGTTCCACGAGGAGAGCTCGGCTAAGCCTTCACTCGACTGGCGGCATCGCTGGTGTCGGAACAGCAGGGGAGCCACCGCAGCCTTCTGAGCGGGTACTTCGGGCTGGAGCTGTTAATCAGCACATGCCTTTCCCATCACGAGATTGACGAGTTCTCTTTACCCCCTCCTCCGCTTTACAAGCCGGGATGTTTAACACAGCCGGTGTCTGCTGCTGTAAAACATTACCCACTCCAAAAGCCGCAGGCCTTCATGTAATCCCTGCCCAAGGTTAGTGGTGTCACAGGCTGGGGCTCGAGCTGAGCCTTGGTGACTCTGTGAGCCACCAAAACACCCCTGGGCCATGGAAATCCCTTCCTGCAAATAGTTAACCCTGCCTTAAACGTGACAAAGATGGTCCAGCTTGCTGAGAGCAAATAATCCAATGCAGACTTGGGAGAGGGAGGGAATTTTTTTGCTCTTTTTGAGCAGAAGAAAGTCAGGAAGCGCTTGGAAAACAAATGGAGAAGGGTCTTGCTCAAGCTACAAACCTGCCAAGCCACGTTCTGCAAAGCAACCACTGCACAGGTAGTTTGAGACCTCTTCTGAAAAAACCACCACACAACAAGTACCACTCAAAACCAATCTAAAGCCAGTGAAAGAGAGCCTGGGGGAACAAAATCTATATCAAAACAATAGCTGTGCTTATGAATGCTCATTGTTTAGACAAGAAAGTTTAGTAATTCATTTCACATCAGAAAAGGTAAATCAAACTGAACCTACAGTGGTCTTACTTTTGTGGGATGCATGAGAGAGGATAAGGTAGTTTTTGACTGACCCCAGAAAAAAAAAAAAAACAAAACCTTGTCCAACCACCTAATTGTTCAGTTTGGTCAGTGAGTGAAAACTAAAACTGAATCACTAACAAAAGCTACCCACAAGCTGTAGGACACACAGGAGCTCTAACAGTCAGCAGTTTAACTCTCTAGCAGACGTTTTCTGCACTGATTTTTAAGGCCATCAGCATGTCAAGCAGAAAACCCAGTCAGCTGCAGACAGCTGTAATTACCAAGAGTCTTTACAAGAAGCTTTGATGGCAACAAGCCTCCTGTGCAGGAACAAGTTTGAGAGTCAAAGTCTCCAAGTGGAGTGCCTGCATGGCTTGTTCCTGCCTAATGAAAGGATGGGGGCAGAGCACGAGGTGCTGTTAGAGCTTCTCGAGGCAAATAAGCACGAAAGAGAGAAGCCTTGAGTGAGGAGCACGGATCAGCAGCTCCTCCAGACCTCATGGGAGCCTGAGGTAGTGAGCTGAGCACCCAGGTCTGTGCTCCCCAGTGCAGGCAGCATTCCCTGGACAGCGAGCAGGCAGCCAGCCCCTTCAGCTCTCTCGAGATCAGAAACCAAAAGATGCTCTGAGCTTGTCAGCAGCCACTTCAGTGAGGACTCTTGGACATGGAGAGGAAAAACGTACTGGCTGGGCAAAGCAAGGGGTGGTGGATACAGGAGCAGCTGAAAGGGAATGGGGAAGGGCAGGACTCAACAGGGAGAAGATGGTGGTTTGTTTAATGCCCAGACAACAGGTGAAATGATTGACAGAAGTGCCTGGAAGATCCCATTCCTTGTTTTGTTGTAATTTGAATTTTGTTTATGACAAAAATGACCTCCTGGGAATTCAGTACAGCTCAGGGCCAGGCAGTCTATTTATGTAAATGAGGTTATATCTTACATTCAGTGGTCTTGGATACTCACTAGGTATTTTTTTTAAAGACACAACCTAGACTTGAATTAAAATGCAAACACGCCACTGAGCCAAGAAAACTGTGGAACTGCCACATCCAGGGAGGCTGGGCTGTCCATTACTCTGAGAGCACTGAGCAGCAGCTCCTCTTTCCTCATCCTCCTGAGGACACCAGACAGGGACCAGACAAGGCTTTGGGTCACTCAGTACCAGGGTTCTGGCAGCCCCTGGTGATGTGCCTTCCACCTCCTACAAGGCAGATCCACCTCCAAAAGCTCCCATTGGTCACAAACCAGCAAAGGGCCCACATTTATCGTGGGGATTCTGGCAGCCCCGTCTGACAAGCCTGTGCTGAGCAACCCCACAAATCACGTCATGTTTATCTGCCTTTGTTTTCTTCCAGCCAAGGCGAGTCACTGGTAAAAACAACAGCTGTTAGTCACAGCCTCCCATCCCAGGGAGTCACAGTAACTTATGGAATCAGCCTGCTGGGTGTGATTTACCAGAGAGGGAAAACCATTTAAATTTACTTGACATAACCAACAATAATAATTCTGTCTGTCTGCATTCTATTAATATCTGTGCATTGCTGGTGCTGCCAGATGAAGGAGGCAGGAGATGATGCTTTGAAGCTGGGAGAGGAGGCTGGCCCTGTGGGGCTGAGTGAGTATCTGTGTCAGAGAAACACACACCTACAACAGGTGGTGTCATTTTTATGGTGCAGTGAAGCCTCTGTGACAGAATTATCGTGGCAGTAATCTTCCTGAAGAGACTCTCAGGTGGGGAGGAGGAGGGAGAGGTCTTCTGATTAGATGGAGTTGTTCAGCAGCTGAAGCTGGGAGTATTTCTCAGAAAAAATACATTCAGTAGGTACAGCCTGCCCATTCTGTAAAGTTGTTTTGCTCTAGGTCAGCTGTAGGAACCCAAACATGATTTCACAGCAAGAGGCAGCATTGCTCAAGGCATGCTGAGAGGGCACAGGGATGAGACAAACACCTGTATCCTGGAGCAGCTGTGGACTGTCTGATGCTAAGAAAAGTAATTTTGTACCTGACCCTGAGCTTCCCTTCATTTTAAAAAGGGCAAACTGTCATCTTGTTGTGCTATTTAATGACCTTCTTCAGTGTTTTAAAGCACCTGAGCTTCTGTCAAGCACAAATTGAAACTCAGACGACACTGACCATGACACAAGGCTGTGACCTCAGAGATAAAGAAGTCCTGAGTAAAGGCAAAGCCTGGGCTCAGATATCACATCTGCTGTCCCTTTGCTGTGACAGAGCTCTCACAACCCTCAAGAGGGAGCTGGGCATGAGCAAGGCTGGGGAACAGCAGTGGGCTGCATCAGCCACATCAAACCTCTCTTGACCTTGGAGGGATTGAACCCAAAGCAGCTCCGGATGGCTCTGCCCTATCTGCACAAGTGATCCCACATGGCTGGGCCCAGGCTGTGTCCCGAGGGCAGCAGGCACAGATCCAGACTGATAATCTGCATTTAACACTCTCCCAGCCCCCCAGGAGCAGCTCACACCAGGCAGAGTGGGAGTGAGGAAAGGAGGATGTGTCCTGCCTGACTCATTAGAAAGCTTTGGTGTCCTTGGCTGGCTCAACAGCACAGAGACAGACCTTGGTATAACATAGGAGATCAAACTGAAGCAGGGCCAGATCTGTGCCCCTGCCTGCCCTGCCTAGGATCTGTTTCCCCTGGGAAGGTCAGTCCTGTGATCAAGACTTCACAGGGAGGTCCAGATCCTCCTTGAAGCCACAGAAAAGGGACTTTTGCTGACATCTACCAACTTGTTAAAGACCTTTACATCCTGCAGAGGAGGAAAAACATGATCAAAACCCCTTTCTACTCCTCTGTGCTTTGTTTTATTATTAGAAGCAGCAGGGAGCTGCCTGCCTCCCCTCAAGCTCTCTCAATTTTGCAACCACCTCTCTGGGAAAAGCTTTCCTCCCGTGCACAGCCCTAACCAGCCACCAACCCCCTTTCCAAGGAGGTGGCCCCTGGGTACAGCATTCCTGCTACACCAGAGCAGCACGAGCCAGAGCTGCCCAGGGACTCTACAAGTGCCTCCACCACCTGAACCTTCAGAGATCCCTAAAGACTAAACAATAATAATAATAAAAATAATAATATAGAGCAATAAAACCAGTATCTACCCTGAAGCGTTCACCTGCTGTGTGGAATCTCTCCAGAAACTTGCTCTGTCCTTTCTAACCGCTCACTACACGTTAAAAGATTTTCAAAACCTCCCATTTTACAATAAACAGAACTTTCCCAAGCATCTTTTGTTTTATTCAAGGTTTTGGTTTGGGGCAGGCATTTTTCATTCATGAAGATCCCAATTCTGGCTTGGCTTGCATTTAAAAAGGCACTTACTGAGGGAGCTTCATCAAGGAGAATTAAACCTTTAGACAAACTGTCGCTTTACTTCTATTACCTAATGCACCACAATGATTTAAGGAAGAGAGTGTGGAACTTCCAGTACAGGGATTAATCTACTTTATGACAGCAGATTGCTCTAGGATTCTTTTTGGAAAGCACTTGCACAATAATTAAGCTAATACCTACATGATCAACAACACACCTTCTATTTTATCCATAAAGTTTTCTCCTTTAACTGCCAATATTTTCCATTTTTACTTCCCAACTGTTTATAACACAAAATGAAATAAACCCCAGTGTAATATTTATGTATATATACACACACAGAGTTTTGGTAACAAACTGCAGAACAAAGCTTTCAGCAGCAGATTTACCTCGGGGATTGAGGGACTAAGTAATCAACTGTTCTCTTTCTGTCTTGTTTACTAAATGCAACAAAATCCTTCTCCAAAAGCCACCCTCCCTCCACACCCAGACCCTGCTGATACTGTTTTGTCAAGTTTTCTGCTTCTATGAGCGAGGAAAGAGGGAACCCCACTATGCTGTTGCATATTCAGACTTTCCTTTGATAGCCTGAGCACAGGGATGAGAGAAGTTGGGGTTTTATGGTACATTATGATAAAAACCATTCCCCAATTAAATAAGTGATAGCATGCATCCAAAAAGGTCATACACAAAACCTAGAGGAGACTCTGTAGGTTCACCAAAACACCACATTAATGGCACAAGGCAGTTTTGTAGTTGCAATCCACAGGTTGCAAAGCAAAGTTTCTCATATTTCCAAGTAAAATCTGGAGGCGATGGCTGATTTAGGGATTTTAATTTCTGCTTGCAAGACTGATTGAAACCATATTCTAAAAATACTTTGTGCCCCACAATAAGGACCAAGCAAGATTTCTGAATCATCATGGGACTTCCACCCAAATGGCACTCAGGGTCTGAATTTTTTGGCCAATATCTATATCCAAAACCTAAATCCCAGAAGTTTTTAATGGAAGAATGAGAATAAAAATGTAAAACTATTCAGAGCAGAGCTGGGAAAAGGGAGAAAAGATACCCTGCCAGCTTGGGCAGAGATCAGATGATGGACAGATGTAAAGTCACGAAGAGGAAACACAATCAGGACTATCAGAAATGGCAATCAAACTGCAGAAGCCTGACCACAATTCAGTCTTCCTGAAAAGGTCGTGGTATTTCTTCCACTGTTTTTTTTTTCCTTTTCCTAATTATCATTTACCTCTTTTTTTTTTTTTTTGATCTTCCCTTTCCTTTCTCTTTCCAGCATCTCACTGAGCATTTTCCAAGGTTTGTTTTCTCTGGACCATAAACTAGGGTACCCAAAGAAAAAGGTCACCTTGGAGATATATACAGATAGATATAGATAGATAAATATAGATATATAATCCATACTTGGATTATTTGTAGAAAAATTACAGCACACAGCTCAGAATACAAATTCACATATGCTCTAAAAAAAAAAAAAAGGAAACCCATCCATTAGACCAAATGGATGTTTAAGAGTGGCTGTGAACCTGCAGGGAAGTCATGGTTCATCAGTGGCACAGTGAAAGCTCCAGCTGGAACAGAGCAGAGCTCTCTGCCTTCAGTATCTTCTGTTCTTCTACCCAGCAGAAAACTGGTAGAAGTTCAATCTTCTGCAGCCTAAAGCTGACAAATCCTTGATAACCCAGAGGGGTGTTTTACCATTGCTTCAGTCTGTAAGTTGTGCTTCAGTCTGCTCAAAACTGAGCAGAACTAATCAGGGAAGGAACTGTTTCTACCTTACCCCCCCCAGCTCAGGAGCATCCAGATGTAAGTGCCATCAGCTTGAGTCTCACGGAGCCTGAGGACAGCTGCTTCTCCTCAAAGACCACAGAAGAGCTCCCTACATCCAAACCTCCACAGGTTTTTCCCTCCCTGTCCTCTCCTTAAAAATAGCTTTTCTAATGACAAGACACACTGGTGACGTTTTCTTGCTGCAAAGAGCTGCAGCTCCACCTTAGGTATGACACATCCCCCCGACAATTTTCATCTTCATTTTAAAAATTGTTATTAATGCAGAAAAAAACCACTCTATTTCTGCTCCCACACACTCAGTTATTCCAGAAGGTCCCAAAGCCAGCATGCCCATTATTTTTGAGGTGCAGCTGTAACAACTGACAGCTCTGTGTCTGCACTCGCAGGCACAGGAATTCCCCTGCAGTGGAACTGTGCTATCCAAGGGCAGATCCCTCTCCCCAGGAGATGGAGTGATGCTAGGTTTGTGCAACAAACCCTGGAGTCTCTCAACAGAGCTTCCAAACCCACAAGGTAAATCCTTCAGCAGCAACTTCTTGCTTACAGAAAAAAAAAATTAAAAAATTAAAATAATATACGTCTTTTCCTGGATAACGGAGCCCTTCCAGGCATGAAGGGGTTACAAACCCTTGAGCGGCAGTGATTGCGCTGAACTCTGTCAGCTCTAGGTCTGCAAGCGCATAAACTATTCCCCGGCGGATCAGGAGTAAGCAGAGAGGACCCGGGATGTGTCTCATGCCATACTTGGAGTGCCATCTCCTGGCAAACAGCGCTGCCTGCTCCGTGTGAGCACCGAGCCAACGCCACCCTGGCACCGGGGAAGGAGCTGATCGTCTCCTGCAATCCCGGACAGGATTCCTGCCTAGGTGAGCACTCCCTTAACTACATCAGGTTAGCGCTTCTGTCCCTGTGAAACTCCTTCTTGGCTCCTCAGGAATACACCAGCTGATCTTCCCCACTATCAGCCTGGTTTTATTTAACCTTGAAATCTTGGGACTTTTTCTTGTAATAGATGCATTAGAATTTTTCTTCATAAACATGACGAAACCTCTGGACAAAAGCCTGGGACAGACAGAGCCCAGGACAGAGAGTACCCAGTCCTAAAGGGCACCACACGGTGCCAAAGGAGCCCAGCTCTCCTGGCTTGAGGATTTTCTGCCAGGTAATTGCCAGGGTTTCTGCCAGAGCTCAAAGAGGCTCCAGGATCACGATTTTCTGGAGCTGAATTTTAGTGACTCAGAACTGGGTACTTGGCATCCTCGAATCCGGGAACACCAAGTTCCCATTTAAACCAAAGGATTCAGGCACTTGCAAGTGAAAGATTTCCCATCTGAAATAGCCCTTGCTCTTCTGTTGTGTTCAGCAGCATTCCCAATTCACCCAAATTCTGAGTAACAGCCCAAGGCTGCAGAAAGGCCTTGCATTACCTGTGAGCAAACTCCTGCTTTCCAGTGACTGTTTGGAAATTCCTGATTACTTTGTTGCCTTATTTTGACCTTCCTACTAAAGGGCCATAAATTTGTTTCTGAGTCTGGGGTTCACTATGCCAGCTTAATGCCATGAAATTCCCTCATCCATACAGACCCTAAATGGCCAAATCTGCAGAGAGAATTTAAAGTTAATCTATTCTAAGGAATAAGATAACCTTCTCTAATGCCTCCAAAACACAAGTTATGACACTAAATATACTAGTTCTCTAATTTAAAGCAAGAAACAAATGTTGTTAGAAAGATGTTCGATGAGAGAAGAGACAAATGGACTAATTAGGTTAATACTTTTCCTTAAAGTGACTTCTCAGCATATGGAGATTTTTATGTCCATTACCTCAGCTAGAAGGCTGACATCAAGCTTCCTGGCTGGCCTCCCCCTCTCTGCACTCATGCTGCCATCAGAGTATTTCTGAAAGAACATATGCTTAGTGCTAACTGAGCAGGTTTTGTGAATTAAAAAGGTCATTTATTAGTGCCTTTGCTGGGCCATGGATGGATCATGCTGGTGATGCAGGATCCTGCTTCCCACAGACACCTGCCTGGAAGCAGGGGAGGTGGGAAACAGCCATGTCTCTCCTCAAACTTCTCCAAGGATTACCTCAGGACCCTGCAGCTCACGATGGTCTCTGGCTCTCCTCCCTCCCCCAGATAACCCCCTTTCTGCCCTGAATGGCTCTGGCATTCAGACATTTGGTAGCAGTACCCTAGAAGGGAATATGAGGCTGCAAAATTCCCTCTTTCTCAGCCCCCAAGAGGCCTAAAGAGAAACTGGATTACTTGTTACTCCATCACTGCCTCCAGAGCAAACCTGCTGGGAGGTTCAGGGGGACTGGATGTAACAATGGCCATTTCTAGAGAGTGACACACTCCTAACTCTTACATATATTTTTCATTGCTTCCCACTAGGGGTGAGCTGGAGACCTCATTGGCACATGTCTGGGAACCTTGGCTTTAACCTCACGTGCCAGTCCAGTGACAGGCTGTACCAGAGCCCCCAGGGTTTTGTTCAGGAACCAGGGCAGGACTGTGGGAGCTGAAGGCAGGTTCCCTCCCCTCCTCAGAGCCACCTGCACCTCACACAGCAACAAAACCCTCCCTCTCATACCTAATTGTAGCTACCAGGGTCCCGTGGGCACTACCTGGGGACGGGCAGGTCTACAAATAACACTCTGGTAGTCATGAGAACCACATTCCCTGCATGGGGGAGACATCTGGATTTATAATGGTTGTTTCTTCCCAGTTGGAAACTAATTCCTTTTGCTCTGCATTTGGGGGGAACACTTCAATTTTAATCTGCTTGCTGGGTTTCCATAGAGCCCTCAATTGTCACTTATCAGACCTGCTCGTTTCCCTCTTCCACCAACACGATCTTGCATTTTATTTTTGAAATAGCAGGCTTTAAAATAAGACACAGCACCCCACAAAGCAGAGAGGATATTCATGGAGTGCTTTTAAAAAGCAAGTAAAGCTCATGCCAGGCTGATGGATGTGGTGTGACGAACCTAGAGGCGTGACGGAAAAAGTAAATGGCAGATCCCAAAATGCAGGGGTGGAGTGGAAGAATGGGAAATGGTGCCTTGATTTGCCAAAGTGCTTCTGTTAAAGAGTATTAATCTTTTCAGACAATCCATGGAAAGGCCCTGTAGCAATATCATATTAAATTAATAGAGTCCCATCATTATGGTAACCTCAGCTCAGTTTTGTAAGATGTATAGTGTCATCATACCAAAGAAGAGTCCCTGCATAATTCTGCTCCCACAGCAATTGCTGCTAAATGACACTGACATGACAATCCTCAGCATTTTGGGTGCCTGTCTGTCTCAAAGGGGGCTTTCCTCCAGCACTGCAGGTGCCCAAGAGCAGCCTCACAAGTTGTACAATTCTGTTTGAGCACCAAAGACTTCCCCACCATCAGAAAATATACATTTATGACCTGCCCCTAGAATAAATCACTATCACAAGCAGCCAGATTATCAATTAAATGGACAGCCCCTCCCAACAGCACTGTCCATCACAGAGCTCCTCAGGTGTTGGCACAGGGGGTCAGAGGCTCTGGTACCTCCAAAACAAGAGCCAGGGAACACAGCCATCCTAAACCTCAGGGGGGCTGTGTAGATCTGGCTCCCAAACCACAAAAATTATCATTCCAAACCAAGAAAGACCACAACAGCCAGGGAAATTATACCTAGATTACAGAAAGGAAACTAAGAAAACAATCCCAGCCTTCACACAACTGAAGTCTTTCTCTGTTCCCTCATTCTGCACTTCTGCAACATAAACTGTCCACGCCTCTTTCCACCTCCCCTCTCCCCACAGCCCACAGAAGATCTGAGTAACGTGAACTTGTACCAGTGGCTTTTCATTAGTAAAGCTGAAAGTTAAATCAGCAGTCTCAGGAAGCTGGATGGCAGCTTAAAATACCCAGCAGTGAGAGAAACAAGCAGTGAATGAGCAGAGTTTGACACAGCAGAACTGGCACTTCTCAGCCAGGTGCGCCTTCCACTAGTGAGAGACAATGGCAAAACTACCAAAAACCTTCTGCAAGGTTTCCCTCTTACCCTGCATTTGGAGCCAGACAGAAGTGCCCAGACCATTGTGGTGCTGCAATGTGTTTATGAAGGATTCCAACCTAAACTGTGCCTTCCAGGAACACAGTTGCTACTCACAATTCAGGGGATTAAATCTGTCCCTCGCAGCTCAGGCTCAGAAGGGCTTGGGAAGCTGCTCCAGCAGCCAGAGGTACCTCAGTGGCTCCTGCACCCACCACCCTAAATGGCCATACTGCTGGAAACTAGCTTCCCAAAAATCTTCAGATACAGGCTCGAGGGGGAAGTAAAGCGGGGGAAAAAGTTCCCAACTATCTCTAGACGTGCCACTGCACCTCCAGAAATCTGCAAGATTGGCTGCAACGTGCCTGAGAGTGCACAGAGCAGCCCCTGCAGCAGCCCAGGGGATGTACAGATGATTACTAATTGCAGACACCCTGCACTAATTGCAGACACCTTGTACTACAGCATGTCTTTGCAACCTGCCATGGCCCAGCTGAACATCACACTGACTGTCTCCAAGATATTCATGGCTGGCTTTGACTGTTGCTTCACACAAAGAGTTTTAATGCCTCCCCAACATAAGCATAAAAAGAATGGGTCTGAGTTTGTCCAAAATGAGCAATCAAGAGGGAGAGTTATTTGGTAATTTGCATCATTATGTCTGTCTGCTGCTGCATCTTTGCTGACAGCTTGTTTTTAAGCACTGGAATCCAGCTTAGGAGTCTTTCAAAACAAAGCAACCCTCTTGCTGCCATGGCTACTTGTCTCGGGAGCTTGGCAAGGAAAGAAGAAATATATGTGTAAGCACTGGGAGTCACTGTCCTATTTCCAGCCCAGCAAGCTGGGTGTAGCACCATGAATTAACTGCCTCCCTGCTTTCCAAAAGCGAGAGCCATTTTCAGGTCACCTCTCAAATTTAATCAATGTCAAAGCATTTCTAGAAGCTGAGGGCACATCAGCATGCTCACTGGCTGAAGGAATATGGACTTCCCAGCAGTTAAGCCATATCAGGATCCAGCATCTGATGCAGGAGGTACTGTGTTGATTTTGCACTGTCAGGTGTTCCCATGCACGTGGACCAGCAAACTGCATCTTATTCCCTCAGCAGGGGCTTCCTCTCACATTATCAACACACAGTTTCTCCTGCTGATTCCCAGACTTGGGACACTTAGCAAACAACAAGATTTTCCCCTTCCCTCCGAAAGGAACCCAGTAATAATGAAAAAACCACAACAAAAGCAGAACTCACTTTTTCACCGTGGTCCATTCTGCACCAGCAGCCAGAGGCCTCACAGCAACAGGAGAACTTCACTTCTCTCACCTTCACCTGCTCTCTCCTTCTGCAACCACCACTCTCCTCTCCCACAGCTGCCCCCTATCACACACAGCAAGGCTTTCACCAATCCTGGGCTGCCTTCTGCCACAACCCAAATGCCCTCCCTTCCCCAGCTGGCTGCTCCAGGTGATTTCAATAATTACCCCCCCTGCAGCAAACAGGTCCAGCTCTGCTCCCGGCCTGGAGAAGGGGAACATGTTCACCCAACACTGTCTCCTTTCAAGGAAACAGGGCCACTTCAGCCTGCTCACATTTTTATCCTTTACAACTGGGAGTCACTGAGTTTCTCAGATGAAAGGCTCTCCTCTAAGTGCAAATTATTATTAATGAATTTCCATCTTGGCTCCTTGACAGAAAAACGTACCTTGGAGCATGTTATCTTTGCAGCCATGCACCCCTGGCACCCGCAGATTCCCTCTCCTGGCAAGTGAGGCACAGTGACAGGAGGGATGCTCAGGCAGCTCTCTGTGCCCCATCCCAGTGCCTCTGCAACAGCAAAGCTTCAGAAATGTAAATCCTGGCATTTGACCCAATGAGAATTTCTCAAATACACGATATTTCACACCCTGGTGGTTTCCTCCCTGCTGAGATGATCATTTATGGTGGCTCGCTGAGAACTGGGCTTTGACAGAATTTTTTGGTCAGCGGAAGACAAATTGAAAAATTTCACTCTCTGCCTCTGAAGCACCATGTCCTGCAGCTTCAGAAAAATTAAATGAGAAGGCAGGGCTGAGTTTTTCCCTTTTTTTTACCTCCCTCTGTTGTCTCTTCAAATACAGCCTGTCCTCCTCTGCAAAGACCATGCAGTTTTGACACCATGCTCCTGTCCAGCCACCAGCACTGGGTTCCTGAGGGTCCCATCCCTTGTATGTGCTGTGTACCAGGGCTGAGCGACACACGAACAAGCCTTCCTAAAAATGCACTTGGAACAATCACATTCCGTGCTAGCACAGTGTGTTATTTTTGCTTGAATACTCTATTTCTTGCTCCTCTGCTGTCGTATTTTGCAGCTCTGTGCTGGAAATGCCTTTTTCACCTCAGGGCCACCTGTGCTCCCCCAGGAAGATATACGGATCCCTGAGGTGTGGCTGATGCATCGCTGTGCTCAGCTTGTAAAGTAGCTGGGGTTCCTCTGGGACTGAGGGTGCTTTGTACATGTCAGTTGTGATTCAGTGAAACCTGCTTCCATCTGAACCCGCCGTATCAATCAGAGAAGCCACGTAATTAATTATGACTGGGCTGCACGGACGTCGCTCACGTCGGGAGCCCGAGCGCTGGAGCTGCTCGTGCTGATGGTGGGCACGAGGGTGAACAAGATGAATAGTGACACTGCCCTGAACTGTGCCTGGCTGCTGTCTTCTCCTGCCATCCATCATCATCACCACACGTTGGCTGGGAAGGGGAAGCACTTCACAAAGGAAGGGTCAGGGCGGCGAAAAAACTTTCATACATCTCTATTCTCTCCTCAGAAAGCAGCTTAAACCGTGTTTCTGTCGGGCAGGGGATGCAGTATTTGAACATAGAAGTGACAGAAGGAGCCCCCTCCCCTCAGAAAAGAGAGGTTAATTTGTCAAGCCATGTAAAGCATTTTAATTACAATTCGTATAACATGTATAAATAAATATTACATTCTTTCAGTCTACAATGCATACTAGGCATATCTTGTTAAAATGTCCATCTATGTTACTGGGTGGCAGGATTGATTTTGTCCAAGTAAAAAAAAAAAAAAAACAAACTACTGAGTTTAGTAATTAAAAAAAAACCCAAAACAACGAAATACATGGTAAAGACAGGACAATGCAAGTGCTTCTGGCTAACAGTCAGGACATAATACTGCTTTCCAAAGGCTGGGTATACCATCTTCCTCTTAGTTAGGAGAGGTTTTGGATGACAGTGGTTTCCTCATTGTATAGATTTTGATCTGTGTCCTCCATTAATGGGAACTGGCACTGAGTCACCACAGTTCTGCCAGTTTACACCACGAATTAAAACTCTATTTTGTATCTGCTTCCGATTTATTACTGGGTCGGTATTTGTTTTTTCAAAACATCAGCTTTACAATCTAGTCTAAAACTTTCAGTCTTAGCTGGTCCAATGGCAAAAAAAAAAATCAAAAAAAAATCTATAAAATAGCTCCAGGTATTTCTTGGTCTTGCTTCAGCAATATTCCCCTCCCTCCCCCCCAACAGTCTGTCCAGAGGCCAGCTCTCCCAGTACAAGGAAATAAAAGTTTGGGGGCAATCAGTGTCTTTCTGTCCACTCTTCTTCTGGCTTTCAGAGCTTGATGAGAGCTGGTGGCATTAGAATAAACAGAAAATTACAGCACAAAATTATGAATTCATGAACTTGGCAAAAAAAACAAAAACCAAACCAAACTAAAATCCAGGCTGTACATATTTGGCCTGTGATGGTCTCAGTTCCAGGTACATTTAAAATGCACCAGTGGGGAGCTCCCATCCTTGGTACTTCTAAAAGCTAAAATAAAACAGCACCTTCTTCCCTTGGTGAAAAGTAGGAACTTTGGTTGTGGAAATTTAAAACGAGCAACTAAAGAAACAATCCAAACCTGAAAGGAAAATGAATACTTCTTCCAAACAGAACATCTTTCTAGCTAAGGGTGAAATGGAGGCTTAGGCTTTCAGAAGAGACACCACACGGAAATTATTAGTCAATACTTATCCCTTGAATTCTTTAAATGACAGGAGACTATTTATAGCTAACTTGGATGTTCTTGGCCCATTGTGAACTTAAAGAATTTTAAATTTTCCTGTTTTCAAGATATTTAAAAGAAAAATACAAGAGGGAAATATATTCTGTTTCAATTTACAAGACAAACGGAAAGGTAAAAATAAAAATACCAGGTAATTTCTTCCTCCTTCATGTGTAATGCCAAAGACACATCTTCACTTCAAATGAAGGAATAAAAAGAAATGGCTCGAGTAACAATCTAAAAAGTCTCCTTGTGGGTCATATGCCCATAATTGTGATGTTTTACTGGAAATAGAAAAAGTTATTGTTTCTCTCTTGCTTATTGTTTTCATGCTCTTATATTCTCTCATTTCTTTTTGCAGATATTTTTTTGGTACTTTGAAACAATACTATAATTATTATTTGTATGACCCATAAAATGAATTTTCACAACCTCATCTTGTCCAGTTCATCATATTGGTCACACCATTTCCTTGTTCCTTTCTGCTATTTAGATCCCACTTCCTAAATCCATGAGTAGCAGAATAACCACTGGAAAAAAAAAAAAAAAAACAAAACAAAGTGAAAAAAAAAACCCAAACAAAAACAAACCATGGACAGTTTGGCAAATTTCTTTCCCTGATTATAAAAACTGCCTCATCATTTCTCCTGGTGATCCCTTCCCCTCCCCCTCTCCTGTCCCAATATATACTGTAGAACTGAAGGCATCAAGGTGTGGTTAAACCCCCCCCCCCCAAAAAAAAACCCAGCGAGGAGCTACACTTTGTCTTTGAACTTCTCCATGTAGTTTCGTATCTCTTTGGAGTCCCCCAGGTCCATATCCTGGCACACCCACTTAATGTCATCGTCATTGCTACTCAGGATTGAGTTGACAGTGGGGCAGCCGTCGTCGGGCGGGATGGTTGTGAACGTGGTGAATTTTACCCGCTTCCGTTTGGATGTCGGCGAATGTAAACCTTCCGACTTCTGTTCCTTCCCCGGCTTGCCCCCCGAGTCTGCACACCTGTGGACCTGGCCCTGGATGTTCTTCTGAGCACTGCCATTGAGGAGCTGGTTGCTCTCCTCGCTGCCCGAGCCCCGGTCAATAATGGTCGTGTGCTCGTCCTGCTGAGGCGACGCATCTGCCGTGTTCTCCAGCAGTTCTGCCTCGTTCCCCAGCCACACCCAGTCATGGGAATGGGTCATGGTGGTCTGTCCTTCCACCAGGACCTGCTTGTGGCGGTACTTCAGTGCAAATGTTGCACAGTTTATTAGGAAGACTAGAATTGCCAGGCAGAAGACCCCCAGCAGCGCGTACATCCCGATCTCCAGATCACTAAGGCCCCTGGGTGTCTGCACCAGGTCGCTGTCCTCTACACCCGCACTGCCCTTGGGGAGGTCCACTTGAGCAGGGAAGTTGGTGAAGTCTATGGGAATGTTCTGCAGCTGGCTGTCGTCCGAGAGTTTGCCGCCGTCCAGCCTGTTGTTTTTGAGGACCTTGTTTTTCAGGATGGACTTTGCCGTGGTGCTGGCTTTCCTGACGGAGCCCTCCTCCCTCTCCGCCGAGGAGCCGCCGTAGTACCGCCCGTCCTGGCCGTAGCGCTCCTGCTCCGACGCTTTGTGCCGCCGGTCGCTCGCGTGGTTCTCGATCTCGTCGGCGTCGTAATCCCCGCCCGCATCGGAGTCTGCGTCGTTCTGGCCAAACTTCACCTTGATGTTGCCACTCCCCACAGCCAGAACGCTCTTCCTCTTGGACTTCTGGCAGGCTTCGGAGATCATCATGTCCACCTTGATTAACGTGCCCTGGCCTTCACCTTCCGCTGCCACGACCGGCCACCTGAAGGCAGCGCTGTGGTGGGTGGAGACGACGCCTTCATCCAGCGACACGGCAGAGAGGGAGAAGTCCTTGGGGTCATAAATGTCCAGGGGAGTAACAGAGCTGTCACTGAACTGGATCCAGGTGCTCACTACAGCTTCCTGAAAAGAGAAGGGCATGGTTAGAGGCAGGGTCTTAAATAAAACAGCTCAACCCACTGCGGCTCATCAATCTCTCAGCTCGGAATGGCAGCTGGAGGAAATGGAAAACGGTGGCTCTGCACCGCGTTTAAAGCAAACCAACCTTCAGCTGATGGGGCAGAAAATTGGCCACATTTTTTCACTAAAGGCTCCACTGTTATCCTTCCTGCAAATGTTTTGCAAAAGAACATATATAAAATAATTGATATGAGATGTCCGTGATACCAAAGTGCCCATTAACAAGCTACAGTTTTACATGATTTATAAAGAAAGTAATTCTCGTCATACAAAAGCTGGAAGAGGCAAACCAGAAAAATGACTGGAGGCACTTGACAGAACACTCATTTTCTTCATGTCCCCCATGCACAGGTGTAATGGGGAGCTGTCAAATTAAGCAGGGCACAAATATCTTGGCAGGAATAAGGAGCTACCAGAGTATCTTGGAAATAGTCAGAGCAGAAGATTTGCCTGAAAGAAAAAGACTCAGAGAACAATTGCCATTTTGCTGGTTTTAAGTAAAACAGGCTTTATCCTTGAGATAATTAAAAAGTCCACTGTATTTTTGTGTCAAGAAGAGGAGGATGGGAATTCTGGCATGATCTATACAATAAAAATACAAATGGCCTGGATTTAATTGGACTGTCTTTGTTCTCTGCAGGTAGCTCTGTTAGAAGTCATCATTAGAAGCAAACACAAAGCCAGAGGTCAGCTCTTTGCCATTTGAAATCCCATCCAGATGATACAGATATTTACTTCTCCACGTCTCAGTAGCTTTCTTTGCAGGAAATTTCTTTAATTTTTTATTTGTTCCATGTCTTGCCTGTTCAGGCAGCAGACAGACAGGCAGATTCCCCGAGTGCAACTACCCACAAAAGTGAAGTTCTTTTCTTCCCACACTTAAACCACAAACGGCCCTAATAACTTCACACTTGGGTACGTCAGAACAGCTGGGCTGAAAATCACCACTGGGGAAAAATATTGCCACCCTCTTAATGTCCAGTCATAATAGAAATTTACAACTTAATATGGATTTCAATTGGCTACAATTTGTTATGCCATGGTTACAAACAAAGGGAATTGCTACCCTTCCAGTTAAATTTAAAGCTTTTCAGTGAAAACAGCAAGGGGCATTTAGCTGTGCAGAAGGTTGGACCATACTGAATATTTGATTTCCAAAGCACTATCAGCAAGTTCTCGAGGGGCTGAAAGAAGAAGAATAAGTTGTGGCACAACAGGAAAGAAGGCAAAGTTCTTGGTGATTCAAATGTACTTCAAACAGCTGAAACAGAGCCAGGGTAACCCAGGAACTGGGGAAGCTGAACTGTGTAAGGAAACGAAACCAGCTGATCTTTCATTAGGCAAACAACCCTGAAATGGCTGAACAGACAGAAACACAAAGCTACAGGGCACAGCTCGAATTCATATCACAGAAATCTACAGCAGAGCAAACCCGGTCGTAGGAAAGTAAAGGATTTTTTTTTTTTAAGGGGTATGTGTAAAGAGGAAAAGATTCATCTCCTCTGGCAATTCAACACCCTGTTGCCTTCCTTCTCCCTAAAACAAGAGGTCAGCCTCGTGTACCACTGGGGAGGTGTGGAAGATACACTTAACTTTTCATCAACCTAAGGAAGGAAAAAACACCAGCATCATTCCAAGCACATTATCACAACAGGCCTGGCACTGCCTGCCTGTGCTGCTCTCTTTTGGAGAGCAGAATGAGAAAATAAGTGCAACATTTGTCCAGCTAAGGCTGGAAATTATGAGACCTGTGCCTCCTCCCAGCTCTGCTGGGGACATCCATAGCTCCACATCTCTGCAAAAGGATTTGCATCACCAAATCCTTGGTGCATTCCCTGGCAGCCAAACCCAGCACACCTGGCACTGCAGGGCCCCAGCTGTGCAAGCAGGTTTCCCTGGTGGTACAACAGCACCTTTGAGGGATCTGGAGGTTCTGTCCAGACACTGGAGAGGAACATACATGACGAGCCATATATTCTTCTTTCCTGTCTTCTTCATCCCTGTTTGTTTTTCTTATCTTGATGCCTTTCAGCTTTATCAACCCTCAGGTACCTTCCATGTGCAGAAGTAGCCAGCATGGAAAAAATCAGCCCAAATGGCCAGAATCTGACAAAGTTGCAAGCAACTTCAAAACAACTTCTATTCTTTATGCTATTTCTCTACTATTCTGCATTCCCAGTTTTATGAAGCAGAGACAGAGAAAAATGAAGTGGCAGTCAGCTGAAATCTGCAGGCACACGTGTGATTTACTGTAGATAACAGAGGTGTGCAATGGCTTAGCCATTATTTTCAACCAGCACTGACGCTTTTTATTTCCAAGAGAGCCTTTCTTTAAAAGAAGAACCATTTTTTTCACAACACAACCTTGTCATGCTCATACTACGGACAGCATTAATTAAAAGGGAAAGAAAACCAATGAAAGAAAGAGGGAGAGAATTTAAAATCCTGCCAAAATATACTGTATCAGCCCAAATATTCCACTTGGCAAGAGATCACCTCCTCTCATTCACATTGTTAAAGGAAAGGCAAAGGCAGGGGAAGGAAGTGAATTTCCCAAATGATTATAAATTCTGAAAAGCAAAAAAGAAAAAAAAAGAAAGAAAAAATAAATGATTTAGTACCACGTCCTTCAAGGAGCTGTTTCTGCAAATCCTGTGTACAGCATCAATAAATCCCCCCCCCAGTCTCTGACAAGGTCCTCCAGTTACCATCAGCAGATGAAGAAGGATTGGAGCCTTCTTACCTGCAAAGTTGCTGCCCCTAGTCTGATGCCCTCAACACTGAGGTGACAAATGCTTGTGTTCTTTAATTATGAAGCATAAACAAAGAGTTTGAGGGATTATCTTGCTCTCTGGTCTTTCTTTCTTCCACTTTTCCCGTCTCTTCTCTTCACATAGGCACACACACACACACACACACACGTGCTCAGCTGCACCCCCAGAACAAATGAACCACAAAGACACAGCAGTGCCTGTGTTTCCTGGAGAACAGGATGGTCTGTATGGTGACTGTGATGGTGTGAAGTGAGTCAGATAATGTACATTAGATCATGTTAGTGACAGCAAAATCCAGTCCAAGGGAGATGAAGAAACTGCTTCCCACAACCACTGTTCATAATCATCAGGCTTTCCTTTATCAAGACATATTTTGAACTAATATTGAACTCAATTTTGTCTACATTTTTCCTTGTGTCTTTGCTGTTCTCTTCCCCCATTCCAGGTGTAACTTTAGCAAGGTGGCCAGCTCTTGATCTGGTGGCAGTTCCACCACCCTTTCTGGCCTTGAATCACATGGTGGCTCATCAGTCCAAAGATGCCACTTGATAAATTTTCTTGTATAAACTCACATTTTGCTTTTTGTTCATAGTTTTATCTCCCTTGTTATCCACTTGTAATGTTTAGGTGGGTAAAACAAAGGGGAAGATTACAAGGATAGAAAAGTAACGTGGCACTAATGGAAACCAACATTCCCAGAGGAACTTTGTATTTCCTGACCTGAAATGCTCCAAAGCCTGCCATGAGTCACCACAAACACTGTTTTTTGCTGGCTATGTCTGTTCCACCTAGATAAAACAGGGAGGTTCACACACCAAAAGGCAACCTGAATGCAGGGAGCAGAGCTGGTTTGGAAGCTCAGTAGAAAGCCCATCAACCAGAGATCTAATGAGTTCCTCCATGCTGGGACTTGCATGAGTTGCCTCTGGAAATCTGGGAGCCACAGCGATGATTATTTTTCCCTCTAAAGCATCACAGAGCATTTGAAAGTCTGCTTATCTCAGGATGTTCCACTGAGCCCATCTGTAGCATCACTGTCAGTGATTGCAGTGTCCTTCAACACCCCCACACCAGGGCTGTCTCATGCTTCAAGCAAAAAATAGGGGAATAAAGTTTGTAGGACTGGTTCCATTTTAGAGAATCCCGCTGCTTAGAAACACAGATGTGAAGATTGATCAGTATATTTGATTTTATTCCATGCTCAGAATAAAGAGGCCTTTTAATGGTCTTTATTCACTACAGCACGAATAAAAGTATTTGTGGATAAGCCCTCAATTGCTGGGGTCAGCTGCAATGGTCCTGGAGAGAGGCAGGACACCAAAGGAAAGAAATGGATGGCTCTGCAGAAAACAAATACATCCCTCCCTCAAATAAAGGCAAGGGGATACTGTTCTCAGCAGCTCGTACCAGACCAGCTCTGATTGTTCTGTCTGGGGACTGGAATGCTGAAATGGATTTCCCTCGCAGTTTTATCACATGAAATATCAAAGTATTACATGTGCATTTATTTTTAAGCCTGTGGCTTGTGTAGTAAAAATTGGGCTTGATGGTTATGATGTGGAAATGAAAGGCAGCCAAGACTCAGATCTTAATTCAAACCATGCATTCCCCCACTGTGTATTTCTTTCTCTCCTTTTTGTCCAATCTGCTAATGTGACATTCCTTTCCAGTGGGAATTTGCTTGTATTTGCAAGAGAATTCAGATTCTTATCTAACAATACATCCTTTCTCCCTTTCCCATACTGCTTAATTCCTTTGTCTTTCTTGTGAGCCACTACATTGCTCTGTCAGTTTAAAGAAGACATAAATACAATTTAAGTGTAACTTATACTGCCAGGATGGGGTAATGAATCCACACCATAAAAATACTCCTAATGTCTGTTACTTAACTGTGAGGTGTCAGTGAATTCTCAGAACTGGTTTGCATGAAGGACATAAGCTAAAAGAGACAATCCAAAAAGCAGGGACATGGGAGTAACTCCAGCTTGTCACCCTGACCCAGGTGGTGCTCAGAGTGAGGACAGACATCCATATCCTCAGGATTGGATCATGTCACTGATGTCAACAGGCATCACACCTGAAACATGCCTCTAGAAAGCACTAACATTGTTCTTTTTCCCTAAGAAAATGTCTGCAGTTTGTCAGCAGCACTGGGAGATACATTAATACACATAGCTGATTATTAGAGGGGTTTTTTTTATTTCTTCACTGGCCCATTTCAGTTCAGACCCCATCCAACATCCTACAGCAACAAAAAAAAAATGGATATAACTGTGGGTTTCCCTGCAGAGCCAGCTGAGATTTGAGAGTTCTTGAAGCTCACTTAAATCAGAAAACACTTAAACACTGTAGGTTTTCTTTTATTTACATTTTGGAGAAGCCTTTATGGAGACAGTGATGATTTTAACAACCATCAGCAAGCCAAATGGAACAGCTTTCCTACCTGAGCAGATGGCCACTAAAAATAGATTACTCACAGCTACAGTTTCCAAATATTTAGAAGATATTTCATCTTTGATATTTAAAAGTTGGTCAACCTGTGTCTATTTTTAGGCACCTAAATCAGTGATCCACTTCTCAGTGGTGATGAGCTCCCCACTGATTAAAAAAAAAAGTATGGGTTCAGAATCTTTCAAGGTCACCTTGTCACAGCTGGTAATTAGTTGCCCAGCTATAGATAAAGATATCCAATTTAAGGCATCCAAGATAAAAAAAAAATGAGCTTATCTTCTTTAGATTTCTGAGTATTTGGAGAAACTGCCAACTTTTCAGGACTCGTGTTTTGGCTGCTTTGTGCTACTTATGCAGAACATGTTGTGGTCATTATAATCAAGGAACTAATCTAGTCATTATAGTCACTGAAAGAAAGCCACGGCAAAAACTCTGAACTCACTCCTAGGATATTGAAAGATCCATAACAGCACAATGTGTGTGATATTTTATGCCTGGCACTGCACTCCACAGATGCACTGCTGACTGTGCTGGGGACAATACTGAGCCTGCCACAGCTCCAGTTCCCCAAGGGCATTTGCTAGGCTGTGTTGGAGCTTGGCTGCTGGAGGTTCTAAAGTGGAGCTAAAGGAAAACACTTGACTAAGAAAACATTGACTGTTTTTTCCATATGACAACGCTGAGACACACACAATCATTCACGAGAAAAATAAAACCTTCAGCTGTCTCAACTGTTATTTTTTCAGTTGCATCAGTAAGGTTTGCATGAGTTATCTGGGCCTTTTTATAAACTTGTTTGAGAGGAAAAGACACACAACCAATGAAGTCCTCACAACATTCAAGTATATGCTTAGTTCTGGGCTGTCTCCTTGGAAAAAACCCTTTCAAAAGGGCTTGATTTTCACAAAACACTCAGCATTTGCCTTCAGAATTCCAGCTCCAAAAGGATCTCAGCTGATACACTCCAAATCATGAGTCATTTCTTGCAAAATTTAGCCACAAGCATTCCTACATTTGCATTAATTTTTCTAAGGGAAAGTGACTTAAATGTTATATCCTTCATTCAAACTGCAAAAGGAAAAGATGTCTGTGACTCCTATGCTATTTCCTTTAACACAGTGTGAAATCTATTCCTGTCTTATTTTTTGGGTGATGCAGATGCAAAGTCTTTTTAACAGCCCTTCCTTGGGCAAGCCCTGTCTATAGGCTGAGTAAGGTTTAGGCTTGAGAACAAATGAGTGGCTTACAATAGGTAGAAAGTGAATTGTGCAGTGTGTGGAATCACTTCAGGCCTCCAGGACAAAGGTACAAAGTGCCCCAGAAACCAGGGACTGTGCTCAGGACCCTCAGTGACCCAGCACGACCAGGGTCAGGACTTCAGCTGGAACTAACCCTCACATATTCCCAAAGTGAGGAGTGATGCTCCCAGCAAAGCCTTTCACAGGGAAAGAGGCAGGACACTTCTCTCTCTCTGGGTGAGGAGGAGGTGGTGGGAAGGCAGGCAGAGGCAATGGGGGTGGGCAGGCTCCAGATTGGAGGGGCTGGGAGGAGAGGCAGAGCCTGAAGTGGGAATCCACAAGAACATCCTGCTCTGGGTGTGCAGGAAGCTGTGACAGAAGGCACCGAGCACAGAAGGAGCGGGAAAACCTGACTAATTTGGGACCACTACTAACAACCAGATTTCCTTGAGCATTCCAGATCCTGGTGCAGAGAAGGATTTCCACTGCCTTCTAATAGAGTCTAGGTTTTGGGCTTTTTTTCCAGATGGAGTCTGGAGAAGAAACAAGAGATTTTTGACTTCTGTAACTGAGAAAAAGGTGCTTGACTGGCTCTGGCCTCCTGTTTTAGAGTTGGTATCTTCACCACAGTGTGAACAGCAGGCCCAGGACGAGGTCAGCAGGACAGCAGCACTGCCCAGCAGCCCTGTCCAGCTCTGAGGATTGCTCAGAACCAGAGCCTGGCATGCCCAGTCACTTCTGTATCAGAAATGTGCCACTCTGAGGATCCTGAAATGGTCTTGCAGAGGAACATCAGCTGAAACAAAATATTTCACTAAAATCGTTTCATAACACAGATGCCGAAAAAAATAATTTCAAAGCAAACCATGTTTACACATTTTTACTCTTCTGAATTCCTTCATAACTTGCCAATTGAAGTGATACATAATGACATGTCACATCATCCTGCCAGGCCATGAACAACAGGATGTGCACTACTGAAATGCCCCAGCTCAATATGCCATAACCTGATGTTCATAAATACCTTTACATACTCAGGACAGATCATCTATGTATCTGAGAAGCTGATAAAACATCTGGGCAGCCTTTCCAGATTCACAAGCTCTTTTATCTGCAATCAAAGCCATGATTCTTTCAATGCTGCTGCAGGACTAATGGTGCTGTGTCCTACAGAACAGGATTGGGTTAGGAAGGCTTCAGTTTTTGTTTTTACAGTCTTTGTCTGAAGACAGTGTGTCAGATGTGGTTTTCTAAGCCCTGAAAAAGGGTATAAATGGGTTAATTACATCAGATTCTTATGTTTACAGGATGCAGTAAATGGAACAGATGGGCAACGTGTCCTTCTAGTTTGGACATTTTCCTGTCACTAAGTTATAAAACAAACTAAATTATTTTTATGTTGCAGAAAATTAGGTAGCAATTATCATGAAAACGGGCCATAAAACTTGACTTGAGATCTCTCCCTATCTATGTGAGATGAAAAGAAGTTTCTGCAAGAGGAGTAGCTGTGGACAGACTTAATTGCATGGTCCTCAGTCCCAACCTTCAAATCAACTGACTGAAACAGAGCTTGTTCCACTGCTACTGACCCTTGGATTTAATCTGTGTCAGAGTGACTGTTTGACTTGATTTGGTGGTGCTCTTCAGTATTCTTTTCCCCAGGGGTTGTGACCTGAAACATGCTGTTTGAAAGACCCCCTCTACAGAGATGGGAATTTGCTGGCTAAATTAAGTAGGATCAGCACATGAAGTGGATGATGAACCCCTCAAAATCCATATCAAAAATCAGGAAGGAGCCCGGCAGTCTGTCACGACTCCAGGAGGGAAAAGAAATTTATCTGGCCATCTTCTGCCTCTATTTTACAGCTCTTCAAAATATTAAATTGCCATACACAGAACTCTGTGCTCTCAGGCATGGAAAACAAGGGCATGTTCACACAGTAAACCAAGATCACTGTCCAGAGACTGCCTGTGCAGCAAAAATAACTCATCTCCATTATTTAAAGAAAGGGTTTTAAAAATATAAGTATTCAGTGTAGTTAGAACTTTTACTGCAGACAAAGTCCGTATTCCAGAATATCCAAATTCCAGAATATCTCTAGAGGAAAGCAATTAACATGGACACGGACCACACCTACATTTTAAAGTCTAACTTCTAAACTTGTTATGAACTATATATATTATATTTACATTGGTAAAACAAAAGGCAACAGCAGTAAATACAGAGTGTGCACTACCTGCTTAGGAGTGTGAAGCAACTCTTGGGCAACAGTTGTAGCCATGATGGCCCGACTGCTGGCAGCACTTGGCTGGAGGAACAGTGAGAGCCCAGACACCAGCTGCACCCCAAGGTCTGTTATGGTCACTTTGTCATCCAGCACAGTCACTGTCTTCTCTGCCAGGATGGAGTCAGACAGAGGAGACAAAACCTTTGGAGAAACACAAAAGAACCAACTTAGGAAAAGGCCATCAATTAAAACAACCTTTCTTAAGGTTATTTCAGGGTCATCATCCCTTCTTGTCTCCAGAGCTTCATGCACAGGGAAGAACAGCAGAGCACACTGAAAAGGCAGTCTGATTTCATTAGCAGGGTTGGAAAAACATCAGTGGAGAGGTTCTGGCTGAGAACATGGCATCCAATACTGACAGTCATCCTGTCCCACATGTCTTATTTGCATCATTTCACCAGCAGAGCTGATTTAAAACTTCCTTGCCCTGTTATTCTGTGTGCCCATACGGACGAGCTCATCAGACTTCCTGACTACTTCAAAGGGAGGTTAGAAACACCTACAATTTGTCTTTTACTTCTCAGCTTGGAAATTCTTGTTTGTCTATTTTTCTGTTTCTGATGGAACATGAAGGTAGTAGGATATCCTTCCCTTTAAAGAAGGGCCATGCTGCTGTCTTCAGGGAACTAAGGATAGCCAGTTCATGCACATACTGACTTCTCCACCTTCCTCATCTCATATCTACAGCCTAGATTGGCTGTGTTCACTCTTAATGCATTGGCTTTAGTAAGGATTCAGCAGGGGCAGAACTGGGTGTTGGCCACTTGTGCCTTTCAGGGTTATTAACCAGGCTGCACTTTTTCCCCCCTGAATTAATGTTTAAATAAATAAAATTAAACTTGGTACAATCTAAAGATCCCTGTCTCAAAAAGTCAAAACTGTGCCCATCAGCTGACTGGTGATAACCTGCACCCACATGGGGAAAGAGCTCTCTGACTTCTCACTGAGCACGGAAATGCTGCCTCTTCTAAACATCTCTGAAGGCTCTATGGCTTCCAGCTCCATGCCTTGGACCACCTCTAGCTTGGATCATTGTTGTTGGGTCAATGCTGTGTGTGACACCCTAGGAGGTCATGGGAATGTAATGGGAGATGACCCTTTTCCAAGAGAGCAGAGCACTGTATCAGACACACCACATGGAGGTTCCCTGTGGGAATGGCAGAACATGGCAGTCACAGAATCACCAAGAACCACCATCCAGAGCACGGTACCTGCATCGTCGTCATTCCCACTTCCCTTCCAATCAAGATCCTGCCCTCCTGCAGCTTGGCAATGTGAGGATCCTCCAGCTTCATAAAATCCACCACCAGGTCTGTGATGTCAAACTGCCAGTCTGAGCCCAGCAGGTAGCTCAGCTGGCCCCAGGGGCTGGAATCCTCAGCCACAAACTGGGTGAGGACCCGCACCATGGCGTGCTGGTACTGCAGGGTGCACCCCCTTCCCTTCCGCTCGTCTTCATCCTCATCATCACTGTCCCTGGTGGGCCTTGGGTTGCAAGAAAAGAAAGCATAAAGAAATTATTTCAAGAACATTAGTGAAAACTAACATTAGAGTGCTGATGGAGAGAGTACCCACTTAAATAACAGCCCTCCCTTCTGGTTTTTTGGACCACTGATGATTCTCGGCCACCTCCCATGATGAAGGACCATACAAATGGATTATGCCACTTTTTTCTCTAAGCTCCAAACAACAGCACTGTAAGTGGGCCTTACCAGAGCTCCACATTGTTGCCCAAGACAGACGCATGCACAGAATCAAAACTCCCACACATTGTAAAAGCCTTATTGTACCTGCAGATGTCCAGAGCAAAGCTGGGGATTCCAGGACTGCTGCTCCTCAGGGAAAGACGCTGCATTTTGGGTGCAGGTGCTGCATTCATTTTACAAACCGGCCAAGAAATTTAGCAAACTCAAACCCACCTTTTGTTGGAAACAACTGGGACTCTCCAGCCTTTGATCTGGCTCAGTTCTGTGTCCGAAATGTCGATCTGAAGGGGCAGGCGTGGAACCCAGACCGTGATCTGCAGAGGAGCGCTCAGATACTGGTAGGTGAAGTTCACAAGTGCATTCACCTTGCCTTTCATTTCTTTGCCATTGACAAAAACGTAGTCACATCTGTCAGAAACCTAAGGGAGGGGGAAGAGAGAGAGAGGAAGAAGAAGAAAAGGTAATCACTGCAACAAAACAAGCTCAAAGTGCAACCCCGGCAGCTCGAAACCAAAAACAAACAGAAAAGGCTCCCTTCCCTTTATGCATGTTAATGATGGCCTTTTACAATGGGAGCAGCTGAACACAAAAATCCTTCATTGGCTCAGGAGGCATAATTATGCTGGAGATGCCTAAAGACTGGGTACTATTTCTGAAGCCGGCGGTTGATTTTCCGTTTGTGAGCAGCGAGCCCATCGCAGTGCTGGGGAATTTTTAATGAGTGAGGCTCCTCCACAGCTTTGTCAAGAGGAACCCAACAAACCCAAACAGGTCTCCACAGAGGCAAGAAGTGAATCACAGCTCTACCCTGATGATGACCTTCATTGGGGGGTGACGTTGCTTTCAGTCCCCGAGACAAAGCTGGCTCTGCAGTAGATTTCAGCCACTGAAGGGTAACAGAAATCTACTCATTTCCTCTGCAATAAACATTATCTGTTTATAAATGTTTACATTTTGATTAAAGCTGTAACGTATTTCTAAACACTACAGTAGATTTATCATTAATATGTAAATGCTGTCCTGAAATATAAGCAAGCATTATCATAGTCATGTAAGAGTTATACCAGTAATCACTTCTTTAATCAATGTTGTAATTTACAGACCATTGAGTTTTCTCATTTATTACGTTACTGAGTACTAGTGATAAAATCACTCCTGAATATATAAATCATTAAGAGGGATGCAGATAGTATGAAGTGACTCCATGTGATAAAGTCATTGTCATTTCTATTCCTAAAGGTGTCATAAATGTCTAGGGAAATCCTGTGGCACATTAATCATACATTAAGTGGCGAGCAATGGGAGCTGTTACATTACTAAATGAGCTGGTATGTCTGCAGAAATTAACAGCAAACCCAGCAGATCTCAACTCCTCCTCTTGCTCCCGTCCTGTCAGAATTCTATTTCATCACCCATAACGAGCATTGTTAATGGTGGCAATGCATTTCCCCACCTGAACATATATTTAGATTATCATCTGCTCCTTTTTATCCCCGCTCCCATTCCCAATACCATTTTATTCAAATGAAGATTATCAGCTGGAAATGCCTGTGTCCCCAGGCTAATCAGACAGATGGATGTCCCCCGGGACCACAGACACAGAAGATGAACTGTTCCCAGTTCAACATACACATCCCATTTGTATCCTCTTTTGGGTTTAGGCATTGCTTATATTCTGGTAAAATATTTGATGGTGAGATTGCAAAAACCAACTTCAGAGAACATAATACAAGCATTTCTATGATGCATTCCCTAAGAGGGTTATTCTGGCAGAGTTACTGTCTCTCTCAGTGAAGCTGCCTGTGTCTCTCCACCAGAGATGAAGACCCTACAAAGTCTCTTAGATCAGATACCTAATCCCTAGATGGCTGAAGTTAAAAGGAATCACATGGAAATAATATACCACACATGAATGTCACCTATGGCAGAACATCCTCAATGAAGTTCAAGGTACAAGGGAGCCCTGGCTGATACAGACTCGAATTTCTGTCTCCCTCTGTGACCTCAGGAAACTCAATTCCATTCTTTCTGTCCAATTCCCTCCCCGGTGTAAACACCACAACCCAGGGAGCCACGGTCAGCCACAGTCAGAGAATTGTAACTGCACTTGGAGCACAGAACAACCTCTAGAGCCCAATGGGAAGTGGTGAGTGTGCCTGGGGGAGAAGACCCTCTGTCTGAAACATTCGACAAAGCAGCTTCAGCTAAAGCTCTTGGTTCTCCAGCCTTATCTTCCTTTGAGCAGAAGATTTTGGGAGGACTGTCAGTAAGATCTAATTGAAATCTGCTTGGAGCAGTAGCCACTACTGTCCTGAAACTGGTTCCATCCCATTCCTTTCTGTGGAGTTCAATCCAAAGAGAAAACAAGTGAACTTTCTGTGCCGTACAACTTGCCTATTTGTGCAAATTGTAAACCACGTGCACCTGCTGATAAAAGATTTTTAACAACATACTCAGCTTCAGACTGATCAGGTCTGGTCTGGATGTATGATTTTATATTGTCTAAAACTCAGTGTTGTCAGTAACTGAACAAATCTAACTGTCAGGGAAAAAACACAGTAACAATAGTAGTAAAACTGCAATTCCTAAATGGTTCTGGGCTGAGATCCAATCTCCATCTGTATTTGTAAAGCTGCTCTGTGCCTTCATGGGTATGCAACAAACAAATGGCTAAACAAATACACATACAGCATCCTAAGGAGGTGGCTGCTGCAGCCACCACACAGCCTTTACAATTGCTACAGGTTAATATTTATTACTGGACATGCACCAGCAATAGTGGACAGGTCTTTAGGAGCTGCATTGGGAAAAACATTAGTCTTCTCACCAAGAACAAGCATTGCTAATGTCCTTACACATGCTCTTCCTTCTGTCCCTGTACTTCTGATAAAGTAGCACACGAGGGAAGGAGGAGCAAAGCTTACAGTGTAGTGTGTTACTGTATTAATGTACACTTTTTAACTATTTTCAGGAATCCATTCTGGAAGCAACATCGACTGCTTTTGACAGAGAGAGGCAACACTTTCCAACTAGTGCTATAGAGGGGGTGAAAGGGAGAAAGAATCTCAGCATCTAATTCACAAGGTGTGTGTGCTCTCCATGGACTAAGGATACTCACTCTCATGAAACATTCAAGTAAAACTATTCCACAGCTCCTGTAACCAACACAGCCAGCTACGCTTTGCAGAAAAAAATGAGAGCAAGTGGGTTTGCTTCCCTTGCCCTTGTCTCACACAGCATCTCTTAAAAAATAAATACACAGGATTTCTCAGCCTTGGAAAACAAATCCAGATGTACTGATTCTGCTACAATTTACCACATCAGCAAGCCCCAGGTAAGGTCTGATTTGCTAAGCAGACGCCCCTCACAAAAAAAGGGGTAAGGGGTGTGTGGTGCCACAACAGACCCCCTTCAGCTCAGATTAACTCAGATGGAAATAACATCACAGCCAAGTTGGTTCTGGAGTTGTTCAATGTAGACTTATGGGGTTAAACGAGATGGAAACACAGTACTGGTATGAACAACCTAAAACAACGAAGCATGGAATCATGGAGGAAGAAGGGAGACTTCAAAAAATGGATCACATTAGAATTCAAAATCTTCTTAATTAAAAATGTACATTTGTTTAAAATGTTGATAGACAAAAGCATCTTTCTGCTTTCCTCCAGGCTTTTGCCAGTGCTACTGGAAGGTCAAGGACCAGCTCTCACGTCTGGGTCCTGCCCACTCTAGTCCCAGAGAGTTTCTAATAGAAGCTGGTGACTCTGGGAACAGTGATCTGTATCTCATCTGCTGTAGCATTTATGCTTTTGCTATGAAAACACTGTCCCTCTGAAAGTGCTTTTTATCTTTGGCATCAGAAGAAGTGAGCGATGATGAAGGGAAAGCCTGCTTAGCCACCACCTTTAAGTGATTGGGTTTTTTTCTTTCCTGTGTAGCAGATCAGCAAGAAGTTTTGCATTTTAAAGAGCCCTCTGATGCTATTTCAGCAGTTTCTTTCATTATTAAGCTGCATTCAGCTACTTTTGCCCTTTTTTCTATTTTTCTAACTTCTTTCTCCAGATTAAAATAAAGGAGCAGACAGCAAAAAACAAGGCTAAGCACAATTCCCCAGAGGTTTCTTCTTTGTCTTTCTTTTTTTCTGGCATCATATTTTTGTGCCCCCTTGTAACAAAGGCCATTGCCTTTCCAGATGACTTGGATAGATTCTCTCTGCAACAAATCACATTTTATTGAGCTGACAGAGAAAACTACTGCCTGGAAATCAAGAGAGAGTCACTCCTGAATCCCCACCTATGGCACTGGGTGACTTTGTGATCCGGGGAGTGACTGTACCTCTGCACCTGGTAATCAACAGGTTGGCTGAAGTGAATACTAAGGATATTCTGTTACCAGCCAAATGCAGAACCTCTGGATTTTCCTTTACTTATTTCAGATTAAGGTCTTGGTCCCACCATGACCTCTGTATTGCAGAACTACAAAAGGGAGCAAGAGCTGCTTGAGGTCACCACAAAGGATGTGACAATGCACTGCAGCCATAAAGGGGCTGTTGGCACTGCTACAGAATATTGGGTTTGCTGGGTTAAATTCCACTACAGATTCCTGAGAAATCTTCCTTCAATTACTGGTGGAGGCAGATAGTTTTAAAAAAGACAAATGTCATGTCAAATATAAGCCAAGGCTGTCTTTCAAAAGATGGTGAACTCAAAACACTGTCTGTTCTGGTTCGTATCTGTTGCACACAGGAGTGGAAGGAACAACAACTGTAAGACCTAAAAATAAATGAGTGGTGCTGCCTCTGAGAGTCTGGTCTGTTCTAAGCTTGTTTATTCTCCCAGTGGTTTTCACCCCTGCAGATATCAGCCCAGTCTCTGAAGGACAGTTCAGAAGGACAAAACAGGAAGTTTTTAATGCAGCAACCCTGTCAAGTTTATGGACACTGAAAAATGGCGAGGCATCAGTCCATTTTCTAGGCAGAAGTCTGTGTGATTTTAATACTGAACAGAATGAGGAGATATGATAATGGTACCTGTCGTGCTTGTATTCATCAGGTTCAGAATCTAGCATTTTGGTGTGTAAACCCATTTACCCATTTCTGTTATACTAATGTAAATGTTGCTAAAATATTCAAAGGCTACATAAATGTTTAAATATTTATGAAAGCACTTCTGTGAGCAAAGAGATTTTTCCAGTGTCTCTTAAGGAAATCTCAATTTCAGTGTATTTCAGCACAGCACCATCACTCTGACATACTAGAAAGGTAATTGAAGCTCATGGAGGTCAAGCTTTGTGAAGAGTCACTCATTCCATTAAGGAATACAGAGGACCAGGATGATTTATCCACCATACATACATACATACATATTATTACATAATATATAGGAAATATCAGACAGTGATAATCATTCCACAGGCTTTTTGGACAATTCTTTAGAATTTTGTATTATTCATGTCCTTGCTATAGAATTCCTTCTAAGATTTCCTTTTAACAACATCCTCTGTAGAAAGGGAATTATCCTCTATTAAATTGTACAGGTTTTGAAAGAGAGACTCTGTGTAGCTCTCCAGCCTTGATTCCAATTAAACACTACAGTCTTACACACAAAGGAAATCCTATGCTACATGAACATTAGACAACTGTTTCATAAGAAGGATTTCAATGCCTGGCTGCATAATCCTGGATAATCAGTAACCTACTGGAAAACTGAAGCTGTCTCAAGGCCCATACTATTCATTTTTTCATAATAAACTGTTTAAGTCTGATAAGAGTTAAAGCTTCAGACCTGAGCTCTTCCATGATATTTACAGCTTTGTGACACTGTTAGAGCAGCCTTTAAAATGGAAACCTCCATTACAGGAGTTGCTAATTGCTGGTGTGACTTGACTTTGCCAGAGCCACCCCCCACTCCCACTGATGCAGCTGAAACTGTGCTCAGTGACTTGGAAAGCAAAGCCAGAAGCTCCCTCCCAGGGCGAGCACAAAGGTAAATACAGCCCTGCAGACTTAACTCTGATAACACTGTCATCTTAATAAATTAAAGGCTTGATTTTTTTCACATTACGTGCAAGAATAACCCTGAGAGTTGTTTTTACCTGCAACCCAACAAAAGAATGGATCTGTTCCTTGCAATAGTTGAGGAATAATGATTCCCATTCTGGATACAAGGGAGCAGGGCAGGTATACCTTTATTAACTGATTTAAGCCTCATGCTGCCTCTCTTAGCATTAACTGTGCCCAGTTTTCAGTGGATAACAGGGCTTGTGTGTTGGTGTTTCTTTGTGCTTGTAAACAGCTGCCACATCCCAAATGTGGGTTCAAGCCCTGTGATCAGTCCTCAGGCAACATTCCCAGCAATCCACACTAATAACACAGGGATTGAGCCCTGAGTGCTGAAGAAGAGAACTCTGTAAAATCAGGGCCATAGTTTGAAAGCAATTTGGGCTCTCTCTGCTGAGAAGGGTCTGCATTTTCGGTATCAGCAGCCAGATAAGCAAAACTAAGCAGAAACCCCCCAAAGCTAGAGAGCATTTCTTAGGGAAAAGGCTGTACATTATCTTATCTCATTACAAAGATTTCACTGGCAGCTTTGCAGAGCAGAAGCAGTACATTGAACTCACTGAATATCATTCACTAAGACAGAACTGAGAGAGTAAAAGGGGCACAAAATGCCAGCTGAGACTGGAGGGCATCTATTTGCTCCCAAATGACCAGCTTTTGAAGCTGAACTGTAGCTGCACTGAGCCACAGGAGCTCTCTGCTGCTCCCATTATCACAGAAACCAAAATCTGTCTTGTTTTGTGCACTCTTGAGTCCAGCAATTTCTGAAAATGGGGCTGAACACAGAGTTTGGCTCCTGCTCACTGGGGATATTCCAGCCCATACACACAGCACGGCCCCAAATATCTTGCTTGGCAAAGCAGGATCCCAGGGGGAAATGATGTTTAATTCCATCTACACAGTCTGGGCAGTAGTTGCACATTTGAGAACATCACAGTGCTTGTCATTTCCTAACTTGCTATGTATCTACAATATACAAATTCACAATGTGTAAATCACAACCAGTGGCAGAAAAGGAAAGTAGAAGCAAACCAGAGTTTCTTCTGACTGCATCACTCAGAAAGGTCTGGAGCAAACTGCTTATCTTCCCATCACATCTACAGCTGTCACAAGACTAATGTTATTTCTCCCATTTACTTTCCTGGTTTTGCTCTTGCAGCTTTGAAGTTGATTTTGAAGCACTTTCTGCAGAACCTGAGGCACTATTATTGCTACTCTGCTTGGATTTTTCATTTGGGATGTATTGGTTTTCCACACTGACATCCCTAATGCAGCTGGTGAGCTGGGTGAAGGTAGGAGATAACAGGGAGAGAAGTCTGCAAGGATATGGTTTAAAAGTTCCTTCAGCTGCCCTTGTAATTTTTGCCTACTATGAGATGGCAAGGTATTTACAACTTTTATTGCTGAATTTAAGTATCTCAGACCATGGTAATTTTGAGTTTCAGTTTCCACAGGGGCTGGCTGCTGGGGGAGTGGTGGTGTACATTAATGATACAACACTGTGCAAGCTCCACATACTGCTGCCCTATATGCTCTATTTGCATCTGACAGATGTGTGGTGAAGCTTCATTTTTATAACGCTCCCCTGAAGTTTTTCTGCTCTACTGATGTGTATTGATCCCAGTAAATCACAGGACTATGAAAAGTATGCAGGAGGGCAAGGAGGTGGACTTTCTATTTGCTATTCTGCTCAGAATATAGCAACAGATTTGCCAGAAGAAAAACCTACAGAGTCGCGGGGCTTCAGAGCAGCAAAACAATGGCATTTCCACGCTGTGACTTTCTTCCCTGTTTCAAAAGCTTTTCAGTTTCACACAAACGATTATGTGTTCACACAGGATCAGAAGAGGAAATGGGAGCCATCAGTGAAACTGCTGGGCTTGGACTCACAGAGATGCAGCTGCTGCTTGGGAGGGTTTTCAGGCTGTGTCAGGGTGTGGTGAGTGGGATCTGTGTTTGCGGTTCATCGGCTACCAAACACAAAACTTCTGGAAGCTGACTTGTGCTGGCCCTTGGGGGGTATCTGCACCGTGCAGGGATGTGGCAGAGATGCCATGCTTGCTCTGAGCCTGCTGGTGTGTCCCTACAGCCCCGTGACAGACCCTTGCTCAGGACCACAAGCAGTGTAGCTGTGTCGCCTCTCAGTGCTGTGTCACACGGGCTGAGCTTTCAGATCCTGCTTCTGGAGATAACCAAGGCAAGCCTGAGAATGAACACACAGGTGCCTTATGAGGAACAGTCCAACTTCTACATTCCTTCCAGAAGGTTACACAACTGCTTTATTTTTTAAAATGAGAGTGCTGCTACAGCTGTGGCTGTGTGGGCTGAAGTACCTGAAGGAGCCATCAGCCCTGCCCACTGCAGTGGAGGAGGACTGGCAGCTGCTGCTGTTTAGACTGACCCCTCCACGCTCACTGAATCTTGCAGGACTGCCATAAAACCACAGAAGAGAGCATTAAGTTGAAGTGACTGCACACAGTATGGCCTGTCTGTTATTACAACACACTGGATGCCTGGAAACCCCATCTAGTGTGACTTTTCATTTCTCCCTTTGTTTTCAGGGTTGAGTTAGGAATTAGACCTGTTTTAATGAGAAGTTTATCCACCTACTCGTTACTCAGCATGCTCAGCTCTACAGCAGTTGCACCTAGCCAGCAAACTCCAAACAGGGTTTTATTTGACCTAAGTAAAATATAAGCAACAAATCAATTGCATTATATTCACTGTAGGAGCTTTTTAATGGAAGTTAGTGTTCTTCCTCGATCAAAATAGCTGATAGGAACCACCAGCTCCTTCTGGCCAGGTGCTTGTCTTTATTTTCTCCTATAACCTGCCCTAAAAACATAATGTGAAGCCCTAAATCCTCTGAGTCTTGAAGTCTTTGCAATAATGCCCCATATGAAGAACAGACGTGTCTGTTGAGGTGCAGAACAGCAGTGCAGGTCTGAAAAGGCTCACCCTGCCCTGTGCAGCAGGGGCTGAAAGGTGTGAGGGAAATGCAACGTGCCTGTGAGGTGCCAGGGTTTCTACTGGAACAAAACCTCCTGAAACTTCCCCTTGAAATCCCCCTCTGCCTCACACTTCATCACAACCCACCACAGCATTATCTGCTTCCAGATGCTGCCGGTAAGAAAGCGCAGGGAACAAACCCTGGATCCCATGGGAAGCTTTGTTTTGAGCAGACTTAGCTTCCCTTTGACAGCCACTTACGAGATTCCTCATTTTAATATTTTGGCAATATCTGTTATAATGTTTCACTGAACCAAGCACAATTATCTCTGAGCAGGGACCAGAAGCTCTGAGTCCCTGCGAGATCAGTTCTGTAATGCTCGGGATGTAACACTTTAATTTCTATAAGAAAAGGACCAAATCTTGATTTAGCCCTGTGGAGAGCAACACACCTGATATTTAGGCCCTGCTTTGCTGGAAAGCAAGGAAGAGCAGTGAAATTCCTTTGTAGTTAAATAAACAACTGAAGAGGTTGAAGCCTAGTTATTTGTGTAAGACTGCCTATAATAAGACAATAGCAAAGCATCATCTAAAAAATAAAGTGCTGATGACTTTTCCTTAGTAAACAGGTTATTGTGATACAGTTCCAGATACACAATTTGAAAAATAAATTACTGCAATTAGTCACAACTATTTATTTATCTCTTACAAATATGTCCATCTGCCAGCTTCCTTACTGGCCAACTGAGACATTCCTGCATCATGCACTACACAGCATCCAGGCTGACCTTTAATCTGAGTGGATCCACAAATGGACAGCAGACATTTCAACCTGAGTCCGTGTCTACTTAGTGATAATTAATTTTATTTCATAAACTCTGCACTACAAGTGCCAAAATATCCAAAGCATTTATGAATCCTAAATGACTATTTCATACAAGTCTGTTCCCTGATGTCAGCAATATTCATAGTAAAGTTATTCATGTGTGTAAATTATGACTGGACTGGGGTTTCAAACAAGATCTGTAACCTTGACAGGTGTCTATTATTGCCCCCAGTATTGCTCTGAAAGTGTTGATACCAGCAGCAGTTCCAGGCTTTTCCAGCTATTAAGCCAGAGTTCAACCATAACACCCTCCAGCCAGATTTTCAGCCCCCAACAGTTCACTGGTGCTTTGATCTGGGATTTTGTTTCAAGTAACAGCACTAAGAGAGGAACAGCTGTGACACTCTGTCCTGGATTTTAGCTCCCAACAGAAATTCCTAACATTCTTGCAGTGGCCTTTACCTGCTGTTAATGTCATCCTCTAGTCATGATTCCCAATGGAACCAAGAGCTCACTGTTCATTAACTACTGAGGGAAATCTTGAAGGTAAATCCATGTTTTTGTTTCCAGTGACATCCTCAGCAGGATGCATATGTGGACTAATATAACCTGAATCCATGTTTTGATCTGAATACACCTCAAACCTAATAATGCCATTTAAAAATAAACAGAACTAATAAATGAGGTCTTCAGAGTACAGTTCAAGGCTACTACACTGAGACAGGTATCCAACTCTTAATTTATCAATTATAAATACCAGCACTACAATAAAAACATAATATGATGTACAACATCTCCTCATGGAGCAACAGGGTAAAAACTCGTTCAAGAATGATGAAATACAAACCCAAAATGTTCACATCAGCTTCTGGAACACACGGAGCACTGAGGATTTTTGAATCCAGGTTGTTTTAATGGCAAACCCCAAATTTAAGTTCAGAAACATTATCAAGGCTGTTCAAACTGGAGACCTCAGAAGGATTGCAAGTCTCCTGAAACTGTGGTGCTCTCCACAGCATGAAACCACCTCTGTTCTTTGCAGCCAGGTGACCAGGGACCAAGGAGCAGTGTTTGATCCCGAGCAAACGGCACAAAAGCACCAGGAAAACCAGCCACATTCCACTAGAATTTCCAGAAGATGAAAAGAAGCCTGTGCATGCAACTGCAATTACTATTAATGGATCCAGATATATGGATTCTATTGGTAAATTCCAGCTCGGTGAAGTAAAATTTGGCTGTTGCTTCATTTTTAGTGCCGTAATAAATTTCGTGTCCACTTTTAAAAGGTTGGACCACTGTGGGAAGGCCTGGAGCATTCAAAGGCATTTTAAGTTCATGAAATCAGCAGTAAATTTGGAAGTAAGGACTTGAAACTATGAGACAATAAAAAAAAGTAAAAGGAGTAGTAGTCAGCACATTCAGGCAGGACACAAACTGCACTGAGCTGCCTCCAGACCATGATTATCACTGGGGAAACTTTTACCTACTTGCAGATAGATCTTAGATTTAGATTTCCACTGGGTTCTGTTCCTGAGAACAATTGTAGTCCAGCTGAAGACACTTTAAAAATTAATATAAATAAGCTTTTATCTGATGGCCAATTGCTGGGCACAAACATTACCTTTAAGCTCTCTACAAGAACCATGCAAATATTAAAGGCCAAGTGTTAATAGGCCCTGATCATCTTCAGCTTCTGGTTTAACTCTCTTAGGTTTGCCTGAATCCAAAGTTACCAGAAATTCCACACAATTAAAAGCAAACAAAAATATCTGATAATATGTCTAACTATGAAATAGCTCTCAATAGCTCTCACCAATAACTCCTTTTATTATTTTTATTTTTTTTATGTTTGTGGTTTAAATTAATCTACAGGCTTTTATGCCTGTAAATGTGTTTGGGGTCTGCTCTGACATGGAAGCTCAGGAACATGAACTGTAAACACATGCACACAGTGCTTGTGAAGAAACCATGGGCTTTGCCCAACAGATATAATTTATGATGACTGGATTTTATTTTATTTTTAAGCAGAAAGGTTATTCCCAACAAGGTCTCTACACCGGTGTTTCACAGAGGAGGAAGATGATCTTTCTAAAGAATTTAACATAAAAGCCTGATGGGGAATTTCAGAATGAATTAAGGATGAAAGGCCTCTGTGCTCATTTGAAGCTTTCTGAGTGCTTTTTAAAAACTGAACCAATTGAACACGTCAGTTTGCCTTGAACCCCAAACCACTGCCTCGTGTAAAGAAATTTCCTGGAAGAAACAGGAGCGTTCTAGATGGAAAAAAAGAAAAAAGGCAAAAAAAGCACCTTTCTTCCTTTCTGATGAGAGGAGAAAACCTTTTGTTCAAAGCATTTAATTGAGCTCTGTTTTTTAACTAGCTGTATGTTTTATAGCAGTTAACACTCATGTCACAGCCACGCTCCTCTAGAGAGCCTGCATATATTTCTAAAAGCACAGAAGACAGTTTCTCCAGTCATCTGAGCAATTTCAAAACATTTCTGAAGAGAAAGAAATTACACCTGAAAAATGTCTCCAGTCGATTCCAATAAAAGCCCTGTGTTAGCCTCCAGTTATTTGTTTCACTTCAACTCCAGAGTGCCCAGACAGGGAGGCTTCTGGAAGCCACTTCAAAATGTTCCAATCGTGCAAACAGGCTCCATTTTAAGAAACCCTTTTAGTGGAGATAAATAATTTCTGTAGAAAATAAGAGAAGAGCACAGCAGGGGCCCAAGTGCTAATCAAAGGACACAGTGCTTCAGGAAAACACCCTTTCCAAACAAATTGTTGGAGAACTGCAACAGTCCAGGCTGTACTGCAATAACTGCAAGCACATGCTCTTTTTTTTTTTTTTGTAAGATTTGGGAATTTCATTCCTTCTTTGATCGATGTGCTCCAAAGCTGAAAACCCAGAAGTCATTTTTCCAAAAGGATTTTTATTTGAAAAATAACAGCGCTGTCATTTTCTATGCATCATCTGGGGATGTATTACTAATCACATATATATATATATTATTTCCCTGAGTCTTCCTCTGAGTGGAAGAACTTAACACTGCTCATTTTCACTGTTGGAAAAGAAGAAACCCTCATGGGGCTGGAATTATTTGGTGAAACTTTGTTAGTTGTTTAACCAAGATGGAAGCACAATAGGCTTTTTCTGGGTTTTGCTTTTTTGTGGGTTTTTTTGTGTTTTGTTTGTTTGTTTGTTTTGTTTGTGGTTTTGGGGTTTTTGTGTGTGTGTGTGTGTGTTGTTTTTAATTTGTGAATGCTATCTTGCATTTTTTCTTACTCAGGAATGTGCTTTCCATCAAGATCACAATCAGGATGATCCCTACACTGAATTTCAGTTTTTACTTTGATTTGTAGTTACGTGACTACTTTAGGAAAAAAGTTAACAGGAATTCTTAGAGATTAAAATCTCTGTAAAGCATCTGACATAGGGGAGCACCTCAAGCTCCAGCAAAAACATTTGTTTGGCTCTGAAGGATCCACTGAAAGCAGAAAGCTTTCTGTAAAAGTCTTCTATAATGGCTTCCTTAGCTCCAAGTATGACTATTTTCCCCACCTGTATGGTTAATGGCTTCTATATAAATTTTACAGTAGTGCAGCCAGCTGTTGGATCCTGCAGGTTCAGGGGAGTTCTGCTGCTTTCCCTGAGCCCAAGGGCTGCCCTGACTGGGACAGGTCATGCTGTGGTACCACTGTTTGTACACGGCACAGCCACGGGAGCTGGGAGCAGATTAAAGACCCCTCAAGTGCATCATCACAAAGCCCACTGTGCTGTAAAATCACATCATGGAATAAAACCACTATTCTAAAGAACTTGTAGACCAAGGCTAAAATGCCCCCCTGCTCCAAAACCACGCCCCATGGAAGTCCTGCTTGGAAAAGCACCCCAGGATTCAGGCAGAGCACTGTCTTTGCACCGACTCCCTGCACAACTGGGAATTCCCTGCAGGACTGGGACTGCAGCAGGAATAGCTGGGCTGCCTCTGGATGAAACCACCTCCCTGGGGTTTGGGACTGTGTGACATGCAGCTGCTCACACTGAGCTGATGGCCTGGCCATGTGAGTGCTTCCCAAGCCCTGGTGTGCAGGACCACGTTGTTAATTCACAACAGCTCCCAGCAGAATGGGAATCAACCAGGATGACTTTGCACTGCGGTTGCTGGGGAAGGCTCATCCTATCCCTTCCACCGAGGCAGCTGTGGAGGTGATAATCACAGCTGGAGAGGTGATGGGAAACATCTGGACAGGCAGGACAAACAGCAGAGCTGTTTGTGCAGAGAATGTAATCCGTGCACAGAGGACTCGAGGTGAAATTACCAAGACATTTGAAAATCAGGACACGAATGGAAATTAAACACTGAAATTCTACTGAAACTCAATGTGCTGGCTGTACTGTTGCACCTCACTCTTCTTAAAAATCCCTCTCCTTATGCTTTTGAAACAGCAGTACAGTTAATTTGCAGGGCCTGAATTAATAGCTGTTCCCAGGCTATTTCTCGTTTGTGTATAACACGATAGGAAACTTCAGGAGCAGATCCACAGCAGGAACTTACTTTAATGACGTCTTCTCCGGAGGATTTGCACTCCACTGACTCAGAGATGTCTGTCACAGCACTGTTCTCCTCAATGGACACCACTTTGATGGGCACTGCCACTGTTTTCCCCGTGAGAATCGCTGTGTTCAGAATCTCCGTGTCCTGTACACAAAACAACAGTGCTGGTCAGGTTAGTTCTCAGTGGCTCAGGATCTAATCTCAGGTTAGTTCTCAGTGGCTCAGGATTTAATTTCAGCTTCAAATAGGTGCAACTTGGTAAAAGGTAGTAAAACCCCAGTTATATTTTATCTGCTAAATAAACACAGTCAGTGCTGAACACTGATAAATAACAAACAGCATGACTGCAGATAAATTCAGTCCAGGCAGGCACATCACAGGTATCTTCTACTTTGGGGCTTTTCCTAATATTTACCTTCCAAAACATGAGTTCAGAGCTTTTACTAACATGGACTTGACTGGTAATGTTTGGGACAGGATACAAGAGCCTCAAAAGTAAAAATACTGCTCTTTGAATCTAAGCCCATTGCGAAGACAGGGCCTCTCTGTGAACTCTGTATCTGGAAATGTTTCAAGATTATTTAATTTCCTCTGATATGGCCAATGAAGCAATGTAAGGAATCCAGAAGGAGTTAGTGATGCCATTAACAGCAGGGAAAAATAACGAGGAAATTTGGAGTTTGAGCTGGGGTTGAGGCCTATAAAAGCCTCTCAATGCACCATCGACTAAGCTAACTCTTCTAACTCCTGAACTGTTTCAGCATCACCATATTCCCAAGACTCCCATGCAGGAAGAACTTCAAAGTTTTCTCCAACTTCCAATATAAAGTGAATAAAACATTCAGCAAATTCCTCAGCACAGAAGTCATGAGGACTGCAGCCACTGATGTCAACAGCAGCAAAATGGGGCACTGAGACTGTTGATACTGTTTTCAATTCAAGTTTAGTGAGTTTGAAATTTAGGTCAGATTTTCTTTTCATCTTGCAACTTATTATCTCTCAGGTTCTCCTACAGCTCTCATAAGAAATCCCATCAAACTTAAAAGAAAATGCTAAAAAAGGAATGTTGACTGTTCTGGAAGCGCAAGAACCCTAAATTATTCCTATTGCATATAAGAAAATGAAGCTACCCAACACATTAAATCAGAGCTAGATTTTTAAATAACATTATTGGAAAATCCAAGGCCATTCCCAGGAACTCCTAACTTTCAAAGGCAGAGACCATCCCCATCCATCCTCCTACAAATTATGCCAGGTACTCAGCATTCAATAAAGCACTACAGTGACAGGTGTGCCTTTTGGGGCTTCACTCCTGTCATCCAAAACTGAAAATTTTGTTCCAAAACTATTTATTTCCACGTACTGGGATTTTGATAAGTCCATAAACAGAATGCAAAGGAGCAGATCTCAACATTTGTGGAAAAAAACCCCTCAGTAACAAACCCAACCACTCTTCTCTCTGCAGACTTCCAAAGCAACAAGCACTGAATAACCCACATGGGTTCATCAAAAAGCAAGCTCAATGTATTATCCATTGTGCATTTGGCTACTGCAAGTATTGTGTGTCCTTTAAAATTAATCTTTTGTCTCAATTCCTTAAAGCTTTATTTTTTGTGTCTCTGAGTGTTAAACACGGCGAACTGAGGACTCCAGGGCAAAGGAGCAGCAGCAGAGTTTGTGGAAACGACAGGGAATATTTTCAGGCTACCTCAGCTCTGCTTTGAAATTATTGTACTCAGATCCAGCTTTTCTTTAGCAACTGATATGTATTACTGATACAGAAATGTGATTTAAAGGGACAGGTTCAGAGGAAGAGAAATACCATAAAGGAATTTCAGATATAAAACATACTCTGTGGCTTGGGGATTTACCCATGTTTGCATTTCATATTAATTTATGAAGTTCGGGACAAATCAGAAGATCATAAAACAAAGAAGAAACAAGCCTTGCACCACTGCCAAGAAGATAAAGACCTGATTATGCAATGAGGTGAAACTTTTGTGCCACAAGCAGCAGAGTAAAACCATCATCCAGGTTTAATTCACAACAACCCGCCTGGGAGTTGCTCCAACTCCCTCCAGCTCAGCTTTGCTCACCCCTGCAGCACTGAGCCATCAGGGGCCCCAACATGAAATCAAATATGAAGAAAAGGAGGAGGGAAGTGGGAAGCCCAGCAGACAAGACCACGAGGCACCCTGACCCATCCTGTGCTCCTGATTTCCCAGCCCTGGGTGTCCCCAGGAATAGAGCAGCTGCCCTGGGCATGGCCAGACTGGCAGCAGTGTCACCCCCAGTCCTGTTTGCTGCTCCACCAGCCATGGATGGCTGCAGGGAAGCTCCCAGCCCAACCACAGAACCACAACAACACCCAAGGACAGGATTAAATCCAGTACTGGACACAGGGTGTAAAAAACTAGGAAGCAATAAAGATAAATGCAAGTTGCTTCTTTTCTGTGGGAACAACAAATCCTATAAATAATGGACAGAGAAGAGTCAACGGGAGAAGCTGCTCTCAGAAAAGCATTTGGGGACTAGAATAAGTCACAAACCGAATGTAAGTCAGCACTTGCACACTGCTGAGGTTAAAAGCCAAACCTAAACCAACCAAAGAACCCTCCTGCAGTGAACTGTACAAAGAGGATTATCACCTGGAAGGGTGAGGTGCTCCTGCACAGCACTAGCACGGCCTCAGCTAAAGGACTGTCTCTGCTTTTGAGAATTATGCTGCCAAGAAAAACCTTCTCAAGTGAAAAGAAATAGAAAGGAACAAGGAGAATAAATCAACAAGGAGAAAATAAGATCAATAAGGAATTACTGAAAGAATTGGGATTGTTTAGACTGGAAAAGATTATGAGAAAATATGTTTACTGTCTCCACAGGCATAAAAATCTTAAAAAAATGAGAAAGAATATAATGCTTTCCATGTTCATGGACAGGGCCTGAGGTAATGGGCTTAAACTGCAACAAGGGAGATTTGTGTGACATTAAAGCAATCTTTATTATAACAATAATGATAGAGAACTGATGGAATAGGTTGTCTAGGGCAGAAGAAAATGCAGTCTAGCCTGAGAGATCTTTGAAGAACAGGTTATCCATCATTCAGAAATAACACAGGTTCTTTCAGTCAGGTAGAGGAGGAGAAGGAGCAGCTGATCTCTCGTGGTTCCCTTCACCCCTTTATTTAAGTAGCCTCCATTTCTTCAAAATGGAATGATCACACAATAACCCCTATATCTTGTGTTCTAAATAACCCCATCCTGCTTCCCCCACCACAAATAATACGATCCTTCTCCGCTGGACAAAGAAAATGATCTATACCTTCAAAATGGAAACATCTGACAGGCAAATGTCACTGATATTCCTGCTTTCTGCACTGAGTGGAGCAGAGCTGCTGGACCAATTGTTAAGTAATAATCTGTCACTTCCGTGTCTCTCATTCCAACAGGTCCTTATTGATGTATCTGAATTCTAAGTGGCTGTGGTACAAAGCCATTACTGCAAAGGTTCAAAAACCTTTTCAAATTTCCCAAGACCTTTCCGGAGAGAAGGCAGAAAATTTGGCTACTGGGACATTATCAGCAATTAGAAACCTCAATCTCCTGCCCTTTGCTAATGGCTTCATTAAAGGAAGCAGTGTGCATATGAATGAATTTATTTTGATTAATTACCTCGGAGAACGCATCTGCCCCCAAAATTGTAAAAGGCATTGTTTGTCATGACAAAGGGCCACTGAAATTTTACCTCCCTTCTCTGTAGTACAATAAGAACATCAGGAATTTCAAATTCATGATGAGCAAAAGGAGATGGAAACATACTGTAGATATTATCTAATGGCTTCCTAGCTGGTACCATTAGAGCCATTAGAGATCCTCAGCATTGGGAAGCAGTTGGTACCCACCCAGCTACAGCTCTGGGCAGGAATGGAAACCTTTTGATTTCATCTCCACTGAAAGCAGTCATAACTCATGGGTATTACAGAGATTAAGAAATACTGATGTATAAGCAATTAATATATTACACATGATGCTAAAAGCAATTCTCAACTCTGCCACTTCCCCTACTCGGCCTGTAGGTGCCCTGTGCTATTCAACTGTGATGAAAATGAAGACCAAAGAACAAAGTCTTGATTCTATTGTCTTTTTTGTTTAGAACTAAAACAGAAAGGTGTATGTCCTACATCCCTGTGGATGGAACAGCCCTGTGGCACAACTTCTGCCTCCTCTGGTTCCTTCGTACGGCTGCGATAAAGCCAAAGGCTTTAATGCAACAGAGAACTGACCCACCGTCTGCACCAGGAGCTTCAACAGCACTCTGTCTGTCTGTCTGTCTGTCTGCTCAGCCATACTGAGCACTCTGGACGTGCCCCACAGACAGGGGGGCCCTGGTTCAGCACCAGAACCTGTTTCCTGCACTCTGCCACCTCCTGCAATACCACTGATTATCCACTGATAAGCAGCAGCAGTACCTGAATCCTCAAGGAAATGTCAAGCAACATTAGGAAAACAATTGTTCTCACAGCAGAACAGGAAATACAATAGCTGGTATAGGTGATGATTTCTATGTTTTGTTTTTAAATGCTGTATTCTATCCTCCTTGCAAGCTAATTTGGGAGTATACAAACAAGATTACTAAGAAACCTTTAGAGAGACTAAGAACTCATTTAAAGTGGCTTTTCAAAATCACAATATCTTGGCCACTTCCACGTTCTTTAATTTTTAAAATCCCCCAAGAACTAATCTACTTTCTGTGCAGGCAGCAACTGAAGTTTTAAAATCAGATTTATTTTGTGTGACAAAGACTGAAAGCATCTGATAGCAATGTTTGGACTTGTTCCCAAGAAATTCAAACATGGGGAAAAAGTAGTGTAGAGTAAATTGAAAAAACAGAAGAAGGATGAGTTGTAACTAAGCATCAATATCTAGTTTGGAAAGAAGTTTCTGTAAGTGTAATGCAAACTCTAAAAAAGCAAGGGTTGGCACTTCCAAAGTTGAAATGGAGAGCTACACATATAATCCTCATTAACACAGAAGGGAGATTTGAGCTCTGAGCTTTGGAAGCCTCAAACTGTCTTGGCAGCCCGAGGACTGAATTCCAAGATCAGCTGACTCTGATATTGCAGAGACTAAGTTGGTTTTCTTGTATGAAGAACTGCCCACAAACTCCCAGTTAAGATGATTCTTCCCTATTACCAGGGCATCTCTTCAAAGAGTACAGCATAGGAAGGTAATAATTACTATTTAAACATATGTAATTAACAAGCAGTATCAATAAAAAACATTTTTTCTTGTTGGTTAGAGGACAACTCTAGTGGTTAGGCTTAAGGAGATATCAAAGGAGATATTCAAAAGTAAATCACTGAATTCTATGGGTATGAAATTACTTTAAAAATCTGTTGCTAGAATTCAGTGCAAATACCAGCACTCTCCAGGAAGTCTCCAGGCTTTCTTCCTTGGAGCTGATGTTAGGACTCAGAGTACCATTAACTTCCATGCATACTCTTGTCTTGCCTATGTCAGAGTTAATTTGGATAAAGCCCACTAGCACTAATATTGGTCTAAATATTTTCTTCCACAGCTGCACTCACTGTGCTACTTCACAGAAAACTCCACAAAACTGGTTTTCAGAAAAATCAGTACTTTCTCAGAAAGGGAAAATACTGTCCCTAAAGCAAATGTATTCTAGGCAGAGCTGAGGAGCTTGTGCCCACATTTGGCCATTCCAAGTTAGGTAATCCTGTGGCTGACTCTGCAGGAATCTCACATTTTATTCCATCCCTGTTTCAGTCGGGGAACTTCCACTGGTGTCAGTGGGAGCTCTGTGCAAAGAGCAAGAATACAGAATATGAGCCTTAGATGCTTGGATTTAGCTGAAGAACAAACCTTATGCTCATCCAACCCCTCAGTCGTAAGAAGGCAAGCATTCAGCCATGACTAATTTAGGAACTAATTCAACATTAAATTGTGGCAGAATGAGGAAACAAAGTGACAGCTGTTTAATTAAACTCTAAATCCGATTAGATGGTGTTATCAAGAGAAATCCATGGGAGCCTGAGGTCATGAGAATGGTCCTGTTTACAGGCTGGAAATTCTGCAAGTGGAGCCTCACAGAATGATGTTAATCATAGCTTAGCATTTGGATTTCTCCCTCACTCAAACACGCCACCTCAGGAGTAATCAAACCTGTGGCGTAGACATGAAGGAGTGACACAAAAACGCCACTTATGTTTTAATTGCGAAGGAAATTTTCTTGAAAGAGTATGTGGAAAAGAGGCTTTGGTAGCACTGCCTGCCTTAAAATCAAACCACTACTTGTCTTGTGGAAAAAGGACAGAAGCAGCAAGCCCTTGACAGGACTTGGGTCGGCGGAGACAACGCCTACAGAGGAGAGCTCCAGGAGCTGGGCTGTGCCTCCAGCTGCTGTTCAACCATCACCCTGATCAACAGTGACACCTTGCCAGCACAGTCACAAGGGAAGAAGATGGAGATGTGGGAGATGCACCCGTTTCAAACACCACAGACAATCTCCTGACGAGCCCCGAGTTGTGCATCACCAGTTTCAGTGGCACCTCGGCCAGCGGGTGACAGAGCTGAACTCACTGCAGGCAATTGTGCTGATTTGTGACCCTGGTGAACGCAAGGGGTGTAGATTCGAGTTATTAATACTACTAAGATTACAGCTGATTAACGAAATGACTTTGTTAGGCAGCAGACTCTGTTTATCTGCATAATCCTATGATTAACAGTAAATTATACATTGTGCTTTCTGCCAACTGGGTTCTCTGACACTCCACATCCACAGGCAGTGTGTACAAGAAGGGAAAGGAGCTGACATTCAGGTTTAAAATTCTTAGCACACCCTTCAGGAGAACAGGAGTGTTTCTACAGACCAAAGAGTTTGCTTGGTTGAGGATTTCCCTGAGGCAGATTCACCCTGTTGGCAGGCACTGGGGAAGGGCAAATCTTCTTGGTCAGGTTTTGGGTTGTTCTTTCACTTGATTCTAATGCTATTGACATGTAAATCCTGCTCTGCTTCATTCATCAGTTTATAATATGAGGGCTTTTACTTCATGAGTAATATAACACTGCAAAAAAAATAGGATAACGCTGTTAAGCAGTAAAACTTACTTAATAGCACCCCTCAGCATTCAAATGTGGATCTAGATGGAATCCAGGTTACTCCCTGACTCTTACTCCATGACTCTAAGGTCCCTACTGGCAAGGAAAATGTTAACTAAGGAACAAATTAACTGTGTTGGAAAATCAGGCCATTCAAAATCTACGTAAGAAACAGACTTAAAGAATAAAAGTTGCCATTTCAGCAGTCTCTTTCTTAGGAGGACAGGAGAACAAAGGATCTCAAAGTTTCTTTTGGATGCTAATTCTTTCTGTCACGCAACAACACTGTGAGGTATCTTCTCTTTAATAAATCTGTTTTTGAATCGCCAACCACAAACACGGCACAGAAATTAAGGACAACACCTGCCCTGAAGAACAAACAACACAGAAGTCAAACACAGCCAAAACATCTCCCATGGAAAGACCCAAAGGTGGAGGTTGGCACTGTTCTGTCCCTGGCAGGCACATTTGTTTGAAGACCCTGATCAACATGATGCCTGTGGGACTCCAGTCTTAAAGAAGGGGAATGGAGGAAAGGTGGAAACAGGGACACAGGGAAGGGATTCACACTGATCTTCCTCACCTCTCAGAAGAGTGGCTGTGGCAGGTAAAGCCCAGCAGGGCACAGGCTAGGCTGGGGCTCTCACTAATTTCTCCTGCATGAAAAACAGTGGCAGCTTCCTGGGACCAGAAGGAGAGGGAGCAAATGGGGCTTAGCCAGGATGGGAATTTTTGGGGCCCAGCAGAATCTTCCCTGTAGCTTTTGTGAACAATGTAATTTATGACGAAGATCTAAGTGTCTCTTCAAAACGAGAACTCAGTGTTCTGCACATGCAATGCCCTTTTAATCAACGATCCTGTCTCTGTTTAGTCTCCATATTGAGATAAATCTTAATTACTGGCCCCCTATTTTAGCAACAGTCCATTCCATTTTCTTCCCTGCTTGTACAGTTTTCAAATACCCTGCCTGTGGAATTTCTGAGTCCTGATAAATTATGCTCTGCAGACAGAAAAAGGGGAATGTGGAATATATTAAGAGACAGGGATGCAAAAAAATACCTTTGGATTCTTGGATGACTAATCCACACTTTCCTAGCAGTGAATCCACCCTGTTAGCACTCAGACATGCAGAAGGGAACATGGCCAGTGATCACTTTGATTTAGCAGATGCAGGCTGTGTTGCTGAATGTAATTCTATCATCAGTCAAAAGTGAGCATCCCTTAAAAAGCAAGAAGGGACTGGATCAACTAATTGCTTTGTTCTGTTTACAGTTAATGGCATAAAATGATGGAAAAACGTTATAAAGCCATTAATCAGATCTGTGCATTGGTATGAAGGGCACATTGACCCAAAGTCACATACAGAGGCCTGGACTCTACCCAGGTTGTTGTCATGATAATCTCACTTCTTAGTGCTTGTAATTTTGAATAAAAAATTTAAAATCTTATCAGCATAACCTTCCTGTTTGCAAAGGCCATAAATGTTGTTCTGGCTGGTAGAAAAATGAGCAATGGTCACACCCTGGTTTATAATCAGGATGAATCCGCCAAAAAGGAGAATGAGAAATTTTGCTTTATGCTGTGGGCTAAAAAATGCCCCTTCTTCAGAGCTTATGAAAACAGAATTATACTGGCAGACGAGGCAGCTTCCTACGATCTGCTGATGAGGGATAACCAGTCCTTCTCTTCACTTCCAATGTTTGGAACTCAGTGGAATGAAGAATCCTTATTACCCACCACAGCCAGAGAGGTATAAAACCTCTGAAGGTCCTGTCACTTCTTCCACTTCTGAACACCTGAGAATCGAATTCAGATTCCTTTTAACAAATTGGCTTCAGGAGTAAATATTTACTTCTCTGTATTTGTCATACTAAATTTATCATATGCAGTTCACAACACCAATTCAAAACTTAATTTTGGAGCTGTAATAGTTTGCCACGGGCACTGAGACTAACCAGGAAATCTTATTTCCTCTCCCTTGTGGAATCAGGATCTAAGCACTTCCATTAATATTTCTACCAGTAAAGTTCCATTCCCTGAATATCAATGCTACTTGTATTTAACATTTCTCTCAAAGTAACCCCATTTTGGCTCCATGTGATAGCTGGATGTCAATATGCTGAGCAGTGACTATAATGAGGGACTGTTTCTACACCAAGGAGGTGAAAGGCACCAGACCAACTGATTGTCAGTTCATCTTGGTGAATAACTGATTCTTGTTGTTTTCTGAACACATCTAGGAATGAGAAAAATCATTCCCACGTCATCTGACACAGGTTTGGTTTGCTTTTCTTGCTGAATAAAACACTCCAAAAATATTGAGGTGTTCTAGTTTCCCTTCCATTTTGTTTTCCAAATATATTTGGGGAAATACATAGCCCCAGTGCTCTATTAAAACAAAACAAAAAATCAAATTACTTTTAAAGTATAGACCAGCAAATACCAATTTAAATGGCTCTTCATTTGATCCCTTGTAGCTTTTAAATTTTTTTTAATATATAAACCCTTTGTTTTCTTTTACCCTAAAACTTGTCTTTACCCATCATAAAGCAAGGTGGAATCAGAAACACGTGGTCCTTTTCCCACAGAGAGGATGGATTTGGTTAAGCAATGATTCCTGACTCCTTTGGGAACCTGCATCCTTGGAGGAGCTTAGAATATCCAGATCCCTGAATTGTGAGGGACAAAACTAATCACCCAGTGGGTTGGAGAGGCATCCCCTGCAGCAGCCACAACCAGCAAACCTTCTGCCAGGAGGGAGATGTCAGACAGATTCCTCTGAGACTGCAGATGGTGGGAACAGCTCCCGAAACTCCTTCCTCCCACCTGCCAAGGGATCAGGCAGGGAACACGCTCAGCTCACCCCTGATAACGTGTTACACTTGCACTCAGAGCCTTTGTTTAACGAACCAAGGCCTCAAGAAAAAACCCCAAACCTTCCTCCCACCCTAAATTACTCCGACAAGATGATCTTACCGGATAGTGTAACCCCCCAGGTGACGGGAAATGCAAATTAATAAGGACATGAAAGAAAATCAACCGAACGTTTTCATGCTTGATTGTGTCTTCCTTTTGCATCTTAAAAGCTGCAAATGTGCACAGTTTGTCTTTTGTGAGTGCCTATCATAACCAACACGTATCAACAGCGACTGAGCCTCTGGCTGGAGGCCCCTCTGCTTTGCAGGAGCTGTGACACCAAATTCAATTAGGAACAGCTCACTAAAAACCCAAGTATTACACTAAAGCTGTCTCTATTTTCTGTTGACTAAAACAGATATGTCAGGAGCCAGTGGCCAGTGTGCATTTTCAAAGAAAGATGGTATTTCCTGCTGTGTGGAGGAAGAGTCTGTAACTGAAAAGTTACTTCAAAGGAAACAATTCCGGAACCACTTAAAACGTAGAAAAAGTTTTAAGGACAACTGCAGGAGATGGGAAGCAGAAGCCCACATTTCATCTTTCTATAACCACTTAAAATATAGAATAAGGACATAAAGGGGACTGGAGAAGATGTGAAGCAGAAGCCCACGTTTTATTTCTCTAACAAAACTTAGACGTAAATGAAAAAAATCACCCTGATTTTTTAAGGGATGCTTATGTGTAACTACCTGCTCCTCTTTGTGACATTTCATTCCTTACTTTCAATATTTTGCTAAATTGACTTAGAAATGAAAGCACTTATGTAGGAAACACACTATCTAGAGAGAGAAAAAATTGCAGTTACGGCTTGAAATGTGAGTGATTACTTGAGATACTCTAACTCCAGCATTAATGGTTATTTTTAGCATAGAAAATGCAAACAGATGAAAAGCTGTGAAGTGACAGGTTAAAAGCCTTTATTCTGAGACCAACACACTTGAGAACCATCACTGTTGCTGCCTCAGAGCATTGCTACTTATGGATATAAGTATACTTGCAGATGCTTATGAATACACTTACACTTGATAAATACAAGCAATAAACTGTCCTAAGTCCTCCTCAAAACTTATGCTTTTATGCATTCATGCCATGCATATATTATACACATTTCATCTACAGTAGACATATGACAAAATCTACAATGCCTAGCCATACATATAATTTTTTAGCTAATAAACACCCTTAGAAGAGAGCTTGGAAAACAGCAGAGAGAAAACATATTCAGAGCATTAGCTCAGTGAATGTAGCTACTTACAACACTCCCAGGAAAGGATAAATATTTGTTACAGATACCAAAAGCCAGGCCAATAAAATAGCCCTGGAAACTGCAACACATTCTATCCTTTGTAATCACAAAAATAGCTTTTCATTTACTCAAACATCCAAGGAATAATTGTCCGAGGAAGCTTCGGGCTATGATGAACACCTCTCATGTTTTCTCCATTGCTGAATGGTCCTATTAAGTTTATCACAGATGGGAAAGGGAATATTGGTAAAGCCTGAATGGGAGAGAAAGGCAATAGCCACCTGGTGATCTTATAATGGACTAGTTCATGGATGCTTAAGCAGCCAAGGATGGAGCTCTATATTATTTTCTCGCTGAAATAATTTCATGGCTTACAGTTCTCTTTCGTTGCATAAAGACTAATACATGAAACTTGTCAATTTAAGGGTATTTTCTCAAGATCTGTCAGTCATTTACTTTCCTTTTTCACCAGTCTGAGCAAGTTATTTGGAAATGGAGCCCCAGTGAAACTAGGTTTGCTCCACCATTAGGCAGAACCAGAGCAGCTCTGGTGGTGCCTCCAGTCTGTGACGACTGTGGGGATAAAGCCGGTCGTAAAAAGGCAATTTGCATTAGCAATTTGAAATTCTTCCCATGTTCATTTCAATTAGACCTGTGGCCCCTGTTATAGAGTTGGCTTTATAGCTATAATAATATTGCTGTAATAGCTGTAATCAATAGGCAGTTGCAGATTGAAAATACAGAAGCATCTTAGGACACAAGAACGTGTGCACACAATACAGGTTGTATGTATGTGAGGTATGTGTAGATGTGAGCACACAAATACATGCCCAGCTATAATGGAAACAAGACTACGAGGCCTCCTGTGTTAACAGAAGCCACAAACTTGATTACAGGCAGATAGAGGCTGTACTTTTCATTTTATATGTAACATTTTTCCATCCCAGTTCTTTCTTAGCGTAAATATTTTGCAAACAATTTTTTTCAGCCTGACCCCGCTGAAATCAACAGTCATTTTCAGTAAAGCCAAGGTCCATCCCACCAAGCATTTCTTTGGAGTAAACCCCAAAGAATCCCCACTAATGTTCTTTCCTGTAGTCAGACCCAAGCACTTCTATAAACCTCTGCTGACTTCCACCTGAAGGGCTGGGGTCCTACTCAGACAAAACTGATGGATGTAAGTGACCATTAGGATAATAAGACATGATTAGAGGGGGTTTTCAAGCACTTAGTGATGATCTGGATCACAGGGATACTTTTGCTGTTGTCAGTTTATCCCTTCCCACGTTGCAGATGTTCCCTGTGGTTGATATGAAACCACCACCACGGGTGGAGGATGGACAGACAGTGTTTGAGAGCAGCACAAAGTCATGCTGGGCAGCAAAGACGGGGATCTTAACATGGTTTCTGAAAGATGGGAGTCAAAACCTTCAGAAAAAAGCTTAAGAAGCCCTTCAGTGAGGGCCTGATATTTACAAATACTTATGTACACTTTTTAGCTGGGTCTGTTTGTAGTGCATTCTTCAGCAGCAGCAGGAAAAGCTGCCAAGGAAGTATATCCTTTGAGAAGGTAAACTGCACACTGAAGATACCCACATAGTTACAGGAAAAAAAACAAACAACAAACAAACAAACAAACAAAAAAACCCAGGGTATTTTTGGGGACGTGCTTCACAGCAGATCCAATTCCCAGTCTGCAGCTCTGGGAAAAGACTGAAGTGTCTAAGAGCAGAGTGCCATTTCCATGCTCTCAGGTATCATGCCTGGCCTCCAGATGCTCTTCCATAAGGGCACAGGTCTCCTGTAGGTCCTGTGTCATGCCTGGCAGCCCTGAATGGATGGCTCAGACTCTGCAGCATCTTTAATGGTATCAGACACCTCCCTGCAGGCATCTGGATCACCTCCTTTTTGCTTCCCCCTGAATTTTGTGCAAGTTTCCAATCTGTCTTCTTGTGCTTCAGCTCCCCCTGTACAGAGGGGCTCTGCCCTCACTCCATTTATTAACTGTGGAAGTAGAAACTCTTTTCAGTCAATGAAATTTGATGCCTTCTATAACCTGTAACTGGAACTTCACGTGGAGCCCCCAGATTTTACTGCATGGGAACCAAGTTTTACACAGTGTTCCAAGCCACATAAACTATTGATGATGAATAACAAAGAATAAACTATTCAATTTGGAAAATCAAGGTAAAATGTTATCTACCCTGACTGCCCCAAGGGATGGGCACTGCACTGATCTGAGTGTGGGGTGGTCTGCACTCTACAGCTGGGGTGCAGTAATTTTAAATGCTTTATGGACTTCAAGGATTAAGTCCCAAGGACAATGTCTTGTTTTAAGTAACTGGGGTACTGCAAGATACATGGATGATTTTTATGGCCACTGTGGAGGTTGTGAACTTGTTTTATTTGTGTAGATTAATATGTCATGGATTATTAATTAGTTACTTTCTCCTTCTAACAGACAGTATTCATCTCCTACAAGTTCCTAACGGTCCTCAATTTTTGTCCATGCTCTTGGCTGAAGTTTGTGGATGTCAGAACCCTATTTAAACCACAGCGCAAGTGAAGTAGGCAGCTTCTGCTTCAGTATTTCAATTTAGTTTAGTCTATTTTGAAATCAGCAAGAGAATATTTCTACTTGCTCCTTTCTTATATTGGCTGTACAGTTTTAATTCTCGATAAGCAAAACCTGAAACAAAGACACAACAAATTCTTACGACACTGCTATGAAAAAGTAGTAATAAAAATGCAGAAAATAGGCATTATTAATTCTTATCCTTGTACCTATAGGATTTTTCCTTTTCAAATAGTTTATTGATTTCACTGACTTCATAGCAGGTCCACATAAGCACAAAGAGGGCAGGAACAAGATTATTTGCACTAATGAGAGCAGATACTGTACAGACATCAGAAACTTAGTGCAGCTAAAAAGATGAGAGAGTGACACAGGAAAATTAAATTATTGATCAGACACATGTCTGATAGACTGGTAGCCCTTATATAGAAACTAAACCTGGCATATATCTAGAAGAAGGCAAATTAAATATATACAGTATGTATAATCACAGATTCAATTATTTCCTCCTTCCTCAAGCAAAAACATGTTTTACCTTCAGGGGTTGCTTGTCAAGATCCTGCTGGCTGAAAGCTCATGGCTAGAGAACCATCCTTAAAATAGGTTGCTATGATCATTGTATAAGTCACGGATATGACAGACAAAGGGATCAAATCCATTTGTTTAAAGCAGTATTTTAGTTGTTACCATAACCTGGAGCAAGCCCAGTGACCATTAACTTTATCTGAGCATCTCACAGCAACTTACAACGCTGAAAGAGACTTGAAAAAAGATTTGTGCACTTGAAAGCTTGGCTGTTTTTTCCAACTCTTGGATGGCCTAATAAAAGACATCACCTCGAGCCACAAACCTTGCCTCACTTATATTTTTACTCTTCAGGACTAGAACGGCACTGTCAGTATTGAGGCTGGCATCCACGTTTAAGCAGGGAATTTTCCTTCATAGAGAATGACCCTGTAAGCCAAATACTTGCATTGTAACGCAGGAAATATGAACCACTGTGACTGTTTTAAACCTGCTGTGGGCCTCAGCCAAAGATCCAAAAAAAGAGGCAGAAACTAACTCCAGACCTGCGGCTCCCGGTCCACCAGACCATTCCTATTTTTGCATATCAGAGTCTCCCAGTGCTTAATGAGTAGTCCATAATGTGAATGAGGTAAGAGCAGTGAGGAGGAATTACTGAGTCTCAAATGACTTATTTATTACCACACCAATCTCACTCCTGAAGATTCCAAGCATCCTTAAAACATATGCCGCAGGATACCTGGTGCCAGCTGGCAGCTCTGCTCTTTAGTCACTGCTTTTCAACGCTTCCAATTGACATTTTGTCCCAGATCCAGAATCTAAAACAGAGTCTTCTCTGCTGGCTCAATCCAAGCAGCAAAGCCCTATAAAAACTTCTCTTGCTATTGGCACACAGGCACGTAGCACCCTGTACAAAATGATTCAAGAGTACGTCCGGGTCCAAGACTGATCTCTTTGGTTTCTGCTGCTGACATAATATATGCAGCAGGAGGCCTTCTACCTTCTGTTAGCTCTCCAAAATGAGAACTCAAGATCACAAAGAGGTTATAGCAAGCCTTCTGGATTTCAGCCAGTTGTGCACCGTTTCAGAACACAAAAGGAAGAGAATTCACCTTTAAATCACACAAGGTGATTTTGTTCACCATTGTCTCTCCCCATCCACGTCCTGGTAAAGTCTGGTTTATGCAAATGAAAATAAAAGTGTTATGCCAAGGTAAAAAATGTCCACATTAAAGGGAAAAAAAGATAAAGTGGATCTCCCTGGAATGGCACACTGAGACTTAGACTCAGTAATGAACCTTAAGGTTTGAACTGCAAGAAGTACTTTGGGAGTAAAAGGTATAAATAAATGTGCTATGCTGCAGAACCAGCCTAGATGTGAGCACATTATGTGGTGCAGTAACACACTGGTGTGTTTTTCAATACTGAATTTACAGGCTAATGTTTCCCTCCATCATTTTCTCAAACTTCCCAGTGAACTTGAATTATTTTTTTACACTTATTTAGCTTAAGCAAAATACTCATTTCACAGACTCCAAAACATGCAGAGCTCTGGTCCTACAGGGCCTTGGAGAGCAGAGCACAACACAGTCACTAATCCTGGTACTGACAGTCAGCATTCAATATTCACCCACTGTAATTAATAAAACTGTGCTGTTGCTATTTTTTACTAATAGAGGATTTCCAAAAGCAAATTGCAGCCATAAGTTACATCATTACAGACTTATATTATTGTTCTGTGAGGTAACAAATCTTGCAGAAAGACAATCAGCCTTGCTAGAGAAAAAAAAAATACAGAGAACAAATCAGATGATTTGGACCTTATTAAAATTAATGTCAGTGGTACTTTTTTTTTTCCATTTGCTTGCTGAAATTCCCTCTCTCCCCAGTGTGTTGGTTCACTGACGGTCATGCCATGGTGCTGGTGCTTTAAATATCAGGCATGATTTGTTTCTGAGGGAAAGCCAATCCTGACTGTTCACTGTCTGTGCTGATTTACTTTGCTGGGCCCTGCAGTTTAACTGTGGTTGGGGCCACAGCCACAGGGGACAAGTTTTGGTCTGTTCATTCATTTCAGCACATGTGCAACAACATGGAGAGCTTGGGCACTGCAGGAAGACCTTTGCATACAGCCCCTCTAACTTAGAAAGGTTAGTTTTGCTGGTAGTCCAAGCTTTGGTGCAGTTTTGGTACCCTTTTCATTCTGGGATTATGAACAGATCAAATCCCATCCCCACTGCTGCTCTCCATGTCTTTTAGCAGCTGCTGCAGAAGGAAAGAGCCAGAAGCACAATGCCAGCTTTCTCCCCAGGACTGTGCTGAACCCTGTCCTGGGTTTTGGTCTTTTATCTCCCTCAAGCAGAACTATTGAGTTTGAAGTACAGATTCCTAATGAATTCCATGACAAACATCCTCAGTGATGAGTGTCTGGCTGGATAATGAACTGTAAACTGAAAGCAGGGTAAGGCAAACATGCATCTGAGAGCAATCCAAAGGTGAAAAGTTGCTGGGATTTAATGTTTGGGGGTAGCTCATTAAAACACTGAAGCTTATAAAATACCTGGTGATTTTCCCCCCCATGCTCCCTCATTATCTTCCATTAGAGTAAAGCATTTTCTTGTTGTCTCGATAGTTTCACTGTCCAAGCTGTAACACCTCAGGACCTCATTAATCAGAGTCCAGCCCAAACAATTCAGAATTCTGCTAAGTAAATACTTCACCTGATTGTGAAGAGTGAAGCATTCCCCAGAAATTTTAAAATTCTCTTCACAGATCAAAATCATCGTTAGAAGCTGCCAATTAAGAGAAATTGCTCCTGTTTTTCAGTAAAGGTCATGGCTATCCCAACTAATGCTCGAGCTGGCTCTGGCTGCCAACACACCTGGTCTGCTCTGGCAGACACTGTTCAGATGTCATCTCCCTTAAGTGACAGCAGGAGGAGGTGGACACCTTTACTCTCTAGGGTAAACCACAAATGTTTGCTGTTTGGAATTAGTTTGGACAGTGCCTGGACATGTATTTATGAGTTAAGTCAAGACAAGTGTTCGTTAGCTAAACGTAATGAGAAAGCTCGAGTTTAGATGAGCACTAGGACATTAACTTCCACAGGACAAGGCACAATCTAGCAGTGGAGACTGCTGAGTACAACTCCCTTTCCAGCTCTGGCAGCAGCTCCTGAACAAAGCCCTGCAATGTTCTTCCATCTCCCTTTACATTCCTCTCAAATCCTTGGCAGCAGAAGTGCTGTGCTGCAGGAGGTTCAGTCAGGCACAGCATCTGCCTCCCTGTGTTGGCCATGGGTGAGCTCTGGTCAAAGCCTGAATTGCTTAACACACACTACAGTCTCATAAATTAGGAACTTCTTTCCTTTTAAATTCCAGTCCTGTGTCAGCTGCAAACTTTTGCAGAATATCAGCCCCTGAAATTGGTCTCCTGCTCCTTCTGAGAAGTGCCTCTCTGCCCTCCTCCATCTGATCTGGCTGTGAAGGCAGCAGGGAGGGCACACAGGGTGAATACAGCCCTGAGCATCAAAATAGCCAGCCCTGGAATGTCCTCCTCAGGCACATCATGTGGGACCAGAGCTCACTTTCTGCTGGCTCTGCGTGGTCTCTGCTCACACATGTGTGGTAGCTGTGAAACTGCCTTTGTGGTTATGTTAAACAACCAGAATTTTAACCAGCTGTCATTTCAAATATAAACTGTTATTTAAGACGTCTTCTTCTGATGGAGCAGCATCATAAACCTGAACCAACACTTAGAGCAGCCCCCAAATCCTGCCCAATCCATCACAAGAACAAAATGATCTCCAGAATCCACACGTGACACAACACAGTGCCATGAACTGACACCACAATTATCTGCAGCAGAATGTGGACTTGACTCCAGCCAACTTGCAATGCTGAGAACCAGCACAGAGGCTCCTGTTATTATTAAGTCTTATATTAATATCTCTCAGAGATCTTTAAAAATCTAGAAACTAGCTGGCCCCACCTCTCCTCAGCATTTTAAAATCTCAAAGTAATCCATTCAAGAACATTGTCAGATATGAGGGCTGCTGGAAGAGGAAATTATTCATACTCTTGTGCTGCATAGAAAATGACATACAGCTTGATCCAATGGAAATATTAATTCCAGCCAGCTGAGATAGCCTTATTGATCCACTCTCATTTCCTGCAAAAGGTAGGACTGAATGTGACTGTAGTAAAGAAAAGCAAAACAGAAGCTAGAGGCAAAAGTGCAGGGGCTGTAGAAATGAAGACTGGGACTTAAAAAGGCGCTGTTGAAATGAGTCATTTTGAATTCTCTCCATTGCCTGCATCTTCTGACCAATTTAAGATCAATGAACAACAGTTCATCCGTTTTTTTGCTTTTGTTTCCTGATGGGCAGACAACAAAAGAGCCAATTCTTCACAGATAAGATTAATCAATAAGCATTGCTAGTCACAGCCTAGTGCACTACGTGACACGGGCAATTAATAAGCAGGTATGCAGGCTCCTGAGTTCTTCTGCTATAAACAGAGAGCAATGGCACAATCTTTAGTGAAATTATATCCACCATAAGTCTGGAAGGAATGCTATCCTGGTTTAAACAACTGCAACCTGCCATGATGGAAATTGTAGGCACAGAAGTGATCTCAGTCACTGCTTCTCCCTTAACATCAGGAGATTGTAACTCTGGTGTTTCACACAGGGCACTCAGTGTGGTAACTGGGCTCTAAAAACTCCTGACTTCATGGTACTATTTAGGGCTTCACAGTTCATTTAAATTGGCCCAGTTACTATTACTAACAGTAATAGGATAGTCTTCCATAAAATAAATTTCCTTCAGCTCACGGGGTTCATTTTATGTGATCCATAACTGAATTATCTGAGGCAATACCTGTCAGCTGAAAAGTCTGATACGTAGATTATCCATTTGTTTGTTTGTGATAAGCAAATCAGGAAATGGATTTTATCTTCTGGAAAGCTCCTCAGTGCCTGTTGGCCCCGCTTCCTTCAAGACTGAAAGATGAACAGGAGTGAGGATTCTGCACTTGTGTGACCTTGAACCAGACAGAGCTTTATGGTGTGAACTCATGGACTGTGCAGGGATGAAAACTCTATTTATTCAGGTCCATATTTTAAAATGGTATTACAGGGACTTCATTACAATGAAATACCTTAAAAAACCCTTTACCTTAGGGAATGGCATACATAAATGTGTGCATAAAACAACACTGCTTCGGGAGCTAAGTTTTTGATCATCTCTGTTTTCAAGGTAAGCAAGTTAACAAACACACATAAAAGTGTCAAAAGTGCTTTTGGCTGAGTCACAGCTCTGCAGCAGGTCCATTCTCCTGCTTCTGCAGCAGGACTGTCAACACACTGAGTTCAGAATGCAAAGAAACACACAAGCCAAGCACTTCCTAATGAACAACTACCACCGAGCAAAAAGCAGGTGTGGAATTGTCCTGCCTGATAAACAGCTACACATTAATGCTGGGTTTGCCAGGTTACTCTGCACAAACACTTGGAACTTGGATTAAACAGCATGGATGCTGTTTCACAAGGAAAAGATGCTTTTACATCAGTAGAAAGGCAGATTATTATATCTTTTATGAGGCCCACTGGTACAGCTGAGGAGAAGAGACAAACTCCTGAGCACGTGAGGTGTGAAAAAGCAGCAAGAAACTTTCAGAGATACCTGAGAGCTGTTCCAACTTTGGTTTGTTTGTAAGGAATTATCAATGCATTACAGAATCTGATGAATGAAAACTGAAAGACCCACTGAAAACCAGTATTAGTGTTATTTTTTTTTTAAAGAGGAAATACTCATGGATAAGCAAGTTGCACGGCTTCCCACGGTGACAAATGTCTTCAAATTTAGACTAGAACTCTCAGAGTAAACTCCTGCCACTTCAACATTTCAAATATCTGTATTTTATGCAAGTCACAGACAGGGATCAACTTCAGAGAGAGTTTATCCTGCTGCTGAAGGACTACTGCTTTAGTTCCATATACAGGGACCCCAAATGGCCTTGCATAAATATTAAACCATTGATTCCCCATCTTCCTCCCATGAAGGAGTTTTCCTTTAATATTAATGTGCCTTATTGGCAGCAAACAGTGCACTTACACACAGGTTTTCTACCTTGTTCCATCCCAAAGCAAAATTTCATAGTATTAAAAACATGCACTATCCATTTAAAACATGAAAAGAAATCTCTCGCTGACTTTCCCAAAATGTGTCCTCATGTTGAACACAAACATACAGATCTCTTCACTGGAATTTTTGTGTTCACATACTATAGATGTGACCAATTTGGGATATTTCAATCTAGTCAAGTGGAAAAATCAACATAGTTGGCTACATTTGCTCATGACGGGATAGAAATTTGAGGGAAATTTGTGGAAAGTAAGTTAAAAAACCCTGTACACCTTAATTGGCAAATTCTGAGGTTACTTGTGATTAATTGAGGAGGTTTTCAAAAGCAGCTTAGCAGATAATTAATTAAGCTCCTATGAAAGCACTTTCCTAATTGATCCTGCAACAAGCAAGATGAAATTAAAAAAAAAAGCCAGAATAGGGCACAACTCAGACAGTAGATTTTTCCTGTCAGCAGACAGTGGGACATATTTTCTGCTTTGCCTTAAGAAATTCTTTTATTTTCTTATTTAGCTCTCCTACTTGATGAATTTTACACCACCCAGTTTCTGTAGCTGTGGTATCTCACAGCTGCTGTGATTTAAGTGAGTCAAGAGATCTGAAGGAGGCATTGTGTGCATCTACCTTTCTCCATCTGCATCAAATGGTCTAATAAATGACATTACCTCCTTACAAATCTTGCCTCAGTTAACTATTGCTATTCAATGATGGAAATGTAACATATAAATTTAATCTCATACTTTGAGTGAGACATACAGAATCTCTTGCAGCCTGCAGGACACTGAGTAGATGGTTGTCCCAAATGCCACACTCAAGAGTTTGGTAGTGAGAGTACTACATGTGTCTGTGACTAGGATGTATTTTGAAGCATCACTCCCCACAGTACTTAACTAAAATTCTGGTATGTGAGAGTTAGGAAGCAACAAACCAGTCAAAATTACATTTTCCTAACTTTTCTGTCTCATTTTTCTCTCCAAATACCTTGAAGGGTGACACGTCCTCCAAAATTACTCAGATTGATTAACTTCCGAGCTCGGGGGAAAAAAATAACTTACCTCAAATTTACAAGTCATTTTTTTCCCAGGGAAAAGTTATTACACTTATTTTCAGCCCAGCAGTTTTGATATCTCTTGCTCCTATTATTTCACTGTAGTGTGCATTGTAGCAGCATCTCTGTGTTGCTGTTTCTTACTTGTACACACTATTTAGTGCAGTAGTTGGGCCCCTGGAACATGGATTCTACTAAAACCCTCTCTTTTGACTATATGATGAATTTCCATTGATTTTTCAGCAGCTTTATCCCACCACTTGCTCCGCTGATCCAAGTCCTATAAGGCTCTTTTAAAATTTCAGGTTCAGTTCTTGCTGACAGTGTCAATTCTTTAATCTCCTCCAAAATACCATAGCAACAATTGCCCTAATCTTCTGAAGACCGCTTGGTTTTCATCTTACTACTTTTTTGTAATGTAATCAGGCATAGGGCAATAAAAGAGACATGATCTTTCTTGCTTCATAAGTTTGGAATGGCTCACATGAGACGTGCTTTACTCCGTGAGTCAGAGAGAACCTTTATGTTACAGTCAAACCCAGCAAAAGTTTGCTGCTTTCACCCTCAAAACACTGACTGGGATGCCCATCAGACCAAAGGCAGAGACTCAATCAGATGCTACACCCCAACACACCACAACATCTTTGTTTTCTGGCCACCTTTACAAATTTGGAATGGCAGATTTGGCTTTTCCTGTTTCAGCAGTTTTGCTGCAGGAACACCCCATGCTTCAATCAGCAAAATCTCCTTTCCCTCCAGAGGATTACGAAACCCACTTGCTGATAAACAGTGAGATCTCATTTCTGTACACAATAATGGGCTGCTGCTTTACAGTGTGTAGTGAAGATAAAGACTCTGGTCTGACTTCCCAGCATGTACAGTATCACCCTCTCTCTTTTTGGTGTGACTCTTGTTTCTGAGCAGGAGAAGTGCCAGGTAATCAGCTCAGCTGGAGATTAATGCCTAAATGAAGAAAGCACCCTGGCTGGATATGCAGTGTTAGCTAACAGAAAACTCTGAAAATTCCCTTTATCTACTAATATCCTGCTAGCAAAGCCAATTTTACTTTGGTATCCCATCCAACTGGATTCTGTTAACACAGTATATTTTGGCTCCAGCTATGTGTTATCACAAGGTACAGAAATGAGATAAACACAAGAAAGCTTTGCAAAGAGAAAGGTTTAATGATTTCATTGTTTGAACCCTTTGCACAACCCAGAGTGCCTGTTGGTAATCTGTTGGGAATAAAGGCTCTTGCCTTACATGATTTATACAAGGCTAAATTCATTCATTCAGACCTCCAGTTCTTAAAGGAACCCTTGTAGGCAGATGAATTTTAATGTAGAATAGACACAACTCTACAAGAACCCTGTATGCAAGTGCAAAGGCACTGCACCCTGACAGGGATATTAAAATCTTGATTCTCTGAGATACGGAATGCAGAGAAGAAGCTGATGAATTCTTCCATGAAATGAAAAGGAAGATGTGAAGTCTATTGTGATGTCTATTGTTTGGTATTGGAAGGCATCCACCCCAAAATAAAACCTGACCACAAAATTCTTCTTTACACACGTTCTCAAGTCCTCAGAGGGCAGATGCTCAAACATGTATTCCCTGTTCAACCTGACAGGTAATGAGGACAATTATTTCCCTCTCAGATTTGAAATGCAGTCCAGGCTTTCTGCTGACTTAACAGACTGTGGATCAGGAAATTGCTGGGCATGACCTCATTTCATATGAGCAGCAGTTTTACTCTTCAAAGTGGAAGAATATATTGAGGACTAGGACTTCCAGGAAATAATACTCATCTAATTATCTGCTGAACACTGTTCAAAGAAAAGATTGCCAGAATTATGCCACCAAGATTATGCACAGGAGAGGCTAAATTCACAAGAAGGACAGATATGTCCAACTCATCTTCCAAACCCTGAGCTCAAACACTGACTAATGGTGGCACATGCAGTTCCTCTATTAATTGCCACTTGGTCCTGTTCCAGGTCCCTGGCAGCTTTCTCCCTTTCCTGAGATTCAGCACGATTTCCAAAATAAATTCTCAATGCCTACTTCACCTGGGAGCATGGAATAAGTTCTCAGCATCTACCTGAATCCAACAGAAAATAAAATGCCTGCCTAATAACAGCACACCTGAGATGGTGGAGAGTCCTGGGAAACATCTTGTTTTGCTAAAACACTGTGCAGAGAAAATAGATTTTAACCCAAGGCATGGAAGTCTGAACTTCATCCTTCTTAAATGTATTATTGAGGCTCTTATTATTTGCTGTTTCTTACTTGAAACCAGAAGTTCTTACACTATCAGGGAATAAGGCAGCAGAATTAGTATCAGGCTCAGCCTACTAAGGATCAAGAAACTTGGGGCTTTAGCAGAAGGTCCTTGAGGCCCTCTGAAGTTGATCTACAGCTTCCAAGTTCGAGCCATGCAATGGAAATAAGAAATGGGAAGAAAAATCTACTTGGCTTTGTGTTACCAGCTGGTATCCTGGAGGAAACCGTGCACGCCAAAAACCCAGGGTTTAAATCTGAGAGAGATGTTTAAAGTGGCAGCATCCCTTCCTTCCATGGGAAGTTCATAATGTGTGATGTGCACAGACCATTGAAGGAGAGGGTGATTTTAGCAGGCAGTCCCCTCCAGCTATAACTGGGGAGGAGGACAGAGAGCAGCACTCCTGGGTGAGTCTGTCTGAGGCCAGCACACGTTTTCTGAGACCACACCCAGGCTGGACAGAGCGACAGCTGAAACAGGTTCTTACCATTGCCAGTGGAACAATTCCAACGAGGTCCTTCTGGCAGATGAAGATTTCAGACAGGGTGATGTCCGTGGTCCCCCTCCGAGGGTATTCCACCTGCCAGGTGATGGGCTGTGTTCCTGACAGGCTGCTGAAGCTGGTGATCTCAAAGTTCAGCTGCACCACCTCGTGGAACAAACTGTTGCTCCTGAAAAGAAGAAAACAGGGAAAGGGAAGAGCTATTACTTTTGCTGGAGAAGGCAAATGAAGTGAATTGTGTTAGTTCCTGGAAAATGAAGCTGTTTATGGTCAGATATAACACAAAGCCTTTTTCAGTCTGCAACCACTTCAGAGCATGCAAGCTGGAATTCTGCTGAAAGGGTCAGCTGCTCTTACAGTGAGCACTATGGAGACATAAAATCCAAGTTATTGCATCTGATGAAAGCAAAAGATACTTATTCCATTACAAGTTTTATATAACTTTATACGTAAGATTCAACCCTACTACAAGATGGATTTGATCCCGATCAACCAAAGTTAAGTCCAGTGCAGCTCCTGAAGACTGAAGAGCCCAGAATTAGTGCAGTCAAAAAGAAAACCAAGGTTTGTTTTATTTGTCCACCACCAAAATCATACAAATCCTCAGCAATGAAGCTCAGTGTTCCTGAACTTCATATGTGCTGATGGAAGCCATTAAAAAAATTAACAAGATTAAATGGTAAAATGGCAAGATTAGTCTAATCTTAGAGGTGAACTCTGGAAATGAAAATCTCAGGCAGCTGAGACCAAACGGAAAGAACAAAGCTATATCCAAAATATACCCTGAACTCAGAAGGTATAAGACTATTTGAATAACAAATATGAAAAGACATGCTGAAAATGTTTCCCTCACATTAAATTTCTTTAACTATACCAGAAATAATAAGAATATATGAAAGAAATTCGCTGGACTATCTGCTGCTTTAATTAAAAAAAAAAAAAAAGTACAAATTACTTTCATCAGAAATTATACATTAACTTTTCTGGAACTTTCCAAATGTCTTCCCACAGTGCAGAATGTCTTAATATTTCACAGAATATTACTTCAATCTAACCCTACGCTGTAATAATTTTAAAATGAGGAGAATGACAGGCACATTCCTGGCTTCAGTAACCCAATCCCAGCTCCATCACACCTTTGCCTGCATTCATCACATAACAGCTTCAATTTTCCCTCTCCTCTTTATGTACAATACATGAAGGCCCATTTCTGAGAAAATCCATCAAGAACTGATCATGTACGAAGCACTTATATTCTCAAGTGCTAGGCTTTCTTTTTACCTCTGAACAGAAATCACCATTTTTTTGCTACTTAAGACATATTCTCTGCTTTACTTCGCATGATTACTTTGAAAGCAAAATGTGCTCCCCTGATAATTATTATTTTGATTATGGGTTTTCATTTGGATGGCTTACTCTGAAAAGTCTTAATACTGCCTAATGCTTTAAATTTATTTCCTTGCTGTTTTCTTGCTGTGTCAAGAGAGACACATTGTACCACTTTTGCAATAGGGGCACACTTCCTCCATGCATTTAAAGAGTGATTTTGGGTGGAAATGTGATAGATAGATGGGTTTAGCAATTCATAACTCAAGACCAGCCTATTGCCATTTGAAGAGTTCCTACTAAATAAATCTTACAGCTTGTAAATACAAGGCAATCGCAATAACTGTAGTTTACACACTTCTGGGACATCTCAAAATGAATATATACTGGATTGAACTTTGTAATTTATTTGAAAACATGATTATATGCAAAAATACCTGAATCACCTGAACTACAGTGTTCATTTAGCTGTTAAAGGCACCATTATGCCTTAGATTAATGACACCTGAAATGATATAATTTTCACCATTTCTAGTTCTGATGCTTAGTAAGTGACAGAGCAGAAGTTTTCCCACGTGATTGACTATCTCGGTGCTTCCACTTACACTCAACAGAGAACGAACTCTTGCACACATCAAAGCTGCTCTAAGAGCTAAAGTACCTCAGGAAAGTTTTCCAGATTGAGAAGTTTGCATGCATTTCTCCAAACAGCCTCTGAGCAGACGTGAAACGTGCAGCTTTACAGCCAAAGCCTCCCAACTCTGCCAGCAGGGTCAGAGAGCTCCGGGTGGGAAAGGGCTCATTTCCAGCCAGCCCACTGACTCCCAAACCTCTTCTCCCTTTCACTACAGACACAGCTGCCTGCATTTTGCTCCTAGGATTGAAGGAGAGGCTGTGTGACACACACAAAGTCATTTGGGACACTGGGACAGGGTGAGGAGCTGGTCTGTGTTTTTCCAAATCTCTTGTTAACCACTGCACCATCATTCTGGCTTCACTGGGAACCGCAGCACTTGATTCTAATCTTACAAGGTCTTCAGGACCATAACATCATTCTGTACATGAGGCATATTTTTGATAATTGAAGAGCTATTCTGTGAAAGAAATCACTGTTATCACCTTTGACAACACAGCCTCAAGACACCTGCTGAATTTGGATCTCCAGTTTTCACCCAGCCCTTGGTATCACTCATCGAGCTGCTCTGGCCAAGTATCTCCTTGACCCTGACAAAGACAAGCTGCCTCTTCCCAAGGTATGAAGTGATGGTGGTGGAGAGATATAAAAAATGTCACCAAAATTCATGTACAGAATTCTGTAAAACTGCTAAAATATTTCTTCTGCAAAACACACGATATAAAATATTAAAAAAAAAAAGTATGGTAGAAGAGAAAGGTTTCCTTGGCACTTTTCCAGGATGACCTGCATAATTATTTCAACACCTCCACCTGTGAGTGAAGCACCCACCTCCCTCCACAGAGACACAGCCTTTCTACAATGTCACACTCTCACCAGTTTCCTCCTTCTCTCTTCACACAGAAGAAACAGAGAGATGATCAACAGCTGGGAAAGCATCCACTTGAAAAAAAATATGCCTTCGGAGATGTGTAATGGCTGAGAAAAAAAACTTCTCATGAAGCACATTTAATGTTCAGAGCTTGTTCACTGACTGAAACAGCAGTTCCTTAATATCCAACATTTAGAACTGCTCAGCAGCCGGAACAGCAAGTAATTATAAAACTTTTCTAAAGTACACAGCACGTAGTGATTACAAATGAAGCTTCCTGAAGGCAGGGCTTCTAAGGAATTGCTCCAGGGTGGATATATGAGTCTAATTTGATTGGATTGAGAGTTCCCCTGGGCCAGTTCACTCCTTGGATTTATCTTAATTTATAAATACGCTAATCTTTCATCAGATTGGACCACGTGCTTGTGCAGGGGAGTAAGGACTCCCTTTGACCTGCTCAGCAGCCACGGGGGCTCTGGGGCTGGGCACACATTCACCAGTGAGGAGCACTGAACCCACAGCTACTCTGGCTGGAGCAGATGGGCACTGATGAGGTGCTACTCATTGGTCACAGCAGCTGAGCCAGCAGGTCGGTGATGGGGTTACTGATTCACTACTGGCACAGGCCAGCAGGAAAGTGCTGCCCCGGGAGAACGTGCTGCAGAGCCGTGGCAGTGCTTCTGAGGAGCACAGTGTTAGAAAAAGAAGGTGGAAAAAAAATATTCTCCTAATGGAAAGGCAGTAAAAAATGCATAAAAGGCAAAACAGAAGTGACATTGGGAGAAACTGCCACGTAACTCACCAGCTCCTGACAGTTCTGTGGACAGGACACACACTTGTGGTATCAGCTAAGTGTTAATCTGACCAGGACTTTTGATTTTGGAATAGTTTTGAGTATGATATTAAGTATTTGCAATCATTTATTGATCACTCAAACCTTCAGTGCCCCGATATTTAACCCAGCACTGGTTGTATCAAAAGCTGTACTTAACTTCAAGGCAGGGGATTTAAAACAGGGTATCATGTATACACAACCCAGGTCAGCTCATGGATAGATGTGGGTAACAGAAGCAAACCAGATTTTGTTTCTCTGCAGAGGTCTAGTAAGAGGTGGACCAATGTTAAACCTGTCAGTGTTGAAATGGTTTGTACTGGCCACACAAGGCCAGGGCTCAGCTGAGCCCAGAACTAGAGAACCAGGGGCCCAGCACTGCAAAGGCTTTCACAGGGTGCAGGGGGAGAGGATAATTACTGAGAAAATACCTCAGCTGATGCAAGATCCATAAACAAACAGAAATCTTTGCCGAGTGCCCGTCTGCATGTGCAGACCAGGGGTCTCTGACGGGAGATTTCGCAGTGCTGGGTTATTGCTCTAAGTAATAGAGCAGTTTCGACTCTTAAATGAGTGAATCTTAGGACTGCTACGGGCTAAATCAATAATTTCGATTTATTACAGTGGCTCTCAAAAGAGAAATTTTAAAAAGCTTAGATTAAAAACATTTTTTAGCCATCCTTTATTCCAACAGATTTTTACTGAACGCGCCTGGGGATCCGAGAATACTTCGACCTGCTGAAAATTTAGCAACTCCTTTCTTCTCTAATGCTCTCCAGTCTGACAGTGACATCTTAATGCAAGATCAGCACTTACTAAATGACATAAAAAATCGAGAAGAGTACAAACCCCATTATCCCTCAGTTCCATTGCACATCTTAGTCTTCACTAAAATGAATGTAGTGGAGCACGTTATTACCATGTGAAGAGACAAACTCCTCAAAAGCCAAAGTGGACCCCAGAGCAATCTGTACTTCAGCTCACCCACAGATGCACACCAATGCTTCTTCCCAGCTTGGAAAGGGTAATGGGGTAATGGGGTACAGGGCATATGTTCCTCTAAGAAATTTTCAATTTCTTGCCCTTCTGCACCTTTTCCTAACCCCATTTGATAACTGGGACATCTTCAGTGGACACACTTTAGGACCAGGATGAATCATGGCAATTTAAGAAAAATTAACAACACACAGAATTGGAACTCGGTCTGGAAAGTGTGGCTGAGGATGACTTTAGAGATCACAGAATGGCTTGGGTGGAAAGGACCTTAAAGATCATCGAGTCCCAACCCCCTGCCATGGGCAGATCCACCTTCCACTGGACCTGGTTGCTCAAAGCACCTTCCAACCTGGCCCTGATGAAGTTATGTGGGAGCTCTTTGCACATCAATTCACTTCCCCAGTCAGCACTCAGCTAACAAAGGGTGGCTCATCAGCAACCCAGGTTGATTTGAATCAGTTACCTGTGAGCTAAATGCTGTAATATCCACCCCTGGGACCTTTATCCATCCATTTCCCATCTGAAACCCTTGATCAAATGCAGTACAAATGCTTTATAGAAGTTTCTTTCAGCAAGTCCTTAATAAGAGCTGTTACAAAGTTAATCCCCTTGAAAAATTGTGGAAAGGGTGTAGTAATTACAGAATAATGCTAACTACTAGAGACAAAATGCAGTTTAAATATCTTATTTTGCCCAGCTTTCATCTTTCAACCATAAAAACCAGCAGAGGAGAAAGAAAAAGAAGATCTATTTTGACAACTAACAGATAGGGAGGACATCATTTTATGGAAAACTACCACATTAAAAGTATTATGAAAGTCCTCAAAGGAAAATATCCAAGGTATAACTTAGCAAACTCTTGATCAAGATAGCATAATATATATGTGTATCTTCAAAAGGATGATATAATGCTGTACTTGATTTCTTTGTACAGTCCAGATCAGACTTAGATTACTTAATAAGGTTTCTTAGCTTTCTTGTCATAAACTGTGATATAAAACATAGCTTCTTGATTAAGGTATTTGGACTAAGACAGGAAATCTCATTTCACTTCCCAGCTCTTCCACAGCATCCTTTAATGACCTCAGGCAAGACATGAAGACACAGATCCTTACAGCTAAAATAAAATCAATAGGAATTAGGCATCATGGGGCTTTAAAAACCTCTGGTGCCTGTCTTCTACTTTAGGCCCCTGAATATGGTACCTTCATCACGTTGGTCCTGAACCCCAGGATCTCAGCTGGATTCAACCACATGTGGGCTGAGGAAAGAGTTTAAGACGCTCATGGTTCAACTGCTTCATTAGACTGGGAGCTCCCATTTGGGAGGGTAATTCTTAGCTGGTGAAATATGCACTGTCTGAGTGGCACAAGGTAGAGAGAGCCTGGGGTGGGATATTTCTGTGCCTTTATTTCACAGTTGAACAGGGTGAATAATATTTTTTTCTTTTAGTCTCAAAAAAAAAACCCCACATGCCATGTCTGACCTCTCTGTCCAAGCCTTGCCTACAGATACCACTCTCAGTGATGTCACACTGAGAACAAACAACAAAAGTCATGTTGCTAATTAGAGTCCAGAAAAACAGAATTGCTCCTCTCTTGGACAGGCAGAAAGCTGATATTCCCTGAGGGAGGAAAACCTGAGCAGGGATCACAACAACTCACCAGTTTCTTCCTTCTTTGCAGAGCATTTTTTAAGAGTCACTAATCCCCAATAAATGCTGCAGTGAAGACAGCAGGCTCATTAGTCTTCTCTGATACTACATCACATCCAGGCACAAGGTAGATGAGATTGATTTTTCCCTGTTCCCAAAGGAATCAGGCGTGTGACCCTCTGCCTCAGACCGGGGCCATCGTGGAAAGGCTACGTGCAAATCCCAGCCCTGAGCAACAGCATCTCCCAACTCCATTTCATTTCCCATTCAGTTTGCTCGAGATATGAGTCTGCTAATGTCTTCATTATAATTTCAGATAACAAAATACATAGGCAGATTGGTCAAGAAATAAGCTTTCACAGTGATTCATCATCTCTTCCTGCCTCTGAGAAGGACACTTTCTACTTAGTATTCATTCAGCGCTGGAATCTCTCCAGAATCACTGTAAGTAAGCAGTATTTTCCTCTTTTGGGGACAGCAAATGTGTAAGCACTGAAAAGCTTCCAAGGGACATCACTGGAAAGGAGACCCTGAGCAGAGATTTTCAGAGATTCGCTCCAAACCCAGTGCTTTCACATGGAGAAAGGAAGTCACAATCATTTTGATCATCAGCATCAGATTTTATGGCTCTTTCAGCCTAAGATGAAATACACAAAAGCCTGTTTTATCATTCGCTTTTAATTGCTTACTTTAACTGTTTGGGAGCAGTCAGTGAAACATATTCAGAGGCAGGAGAACACCTTTGAAAAAGGAGATTATATCATGGATTTTCTGATTACAAATATCTACAAATATCAAACGGGTGTTTTATTCCATTTATAATCAAAAGTACCCTTGGAATTGATATAGAACAAGGCACTCCAAAAACTAAATCCATTTATGAGCTGGATGGACTCAGCCTCCACTTTCAATCTGCACTTGTGTCCGTCACTCACACCAAGCCCTGCTTGCAGAAACTGCAACACAACGTGACTCAAGAGGCAGGACACCAACCTCCTGAGCACTCCCAGGTGCCAAACTGATACTCTCCAGGAGGATATAAAAAAATCAAGGTACACACAATTCACAAATGAGACTTTGAAAACACGATGGAAATGGCACAGAGGTGTAGAAGGGTCTGGTTATGGTCTGTCATGCCCTCAAATGACACGTTGATGAAAGGAAGGGACACAGCCCAAGTGGTGATTGCTGTGCACAACATCCCCCAGGTACTGCCAGGGTAGGAGGAATTCACACCTGCTTTGAAACAAACTGAAGATGAAGCTGCATTACAAACCAGGTGGCAAGAAAAATCATATTTATATGTAACTGTGCATGCAAATCAGGTGTGAGATATGCACATCTAATTTAGGAGTCAGGTGGCTTCAGATCCCAGCTCCTATAGTTTTTGCTGTGTTGGGTTTCTAGCAGAATATCTGCTTTTTGGCTATGCTTAAAACTCAAAACATATTTGCATAAATATGTGCATAAAGATCCCCATTCCTTCTCAACAGAGAACCTGCCTACTGGAAAAACACCTACAAAGTTAACCATTCACCAGGCATGTAAAGATGACAAAATATCTGCATTTTGTAGAGGCAATGGACGTAAAGAAAGCACACGTTTAATGGCTTAGAAAAGGAAAAAAACATATCAGTAAGTGTTGAATATTGTGATGAAACAGCTAAGAAAATAATGCAAAGCTGAACTAAACTGTTTTTTGAAACTTGCTGGCCATGGACAAAGTCCATGGGGCAATGAACAGTCAGGTTGTGGATGACACCCCCGTGCTTCCCCTTAATTCCACCTGGACACAACTGCAGCTTTTCAAGTTTAAGTGCACAAAGAAGGAAAGGGGCTTTTTCAGAGCAGAAGCAATGATCAGCAACTGGTTGATGGCAGCTGTCTGAAGAGACCCCCAGTTTAGCTGAAGAGTTTTTCTAGCTGCCTGAACAGAGAGAAAAAGACCTTGAAATGAGCGGTGTCCTCTGAGAAATAAGCTCAACAGCTGCAATTTCATCACAGAGCAAACCCAGTTTGTGTGGAGTCCCTTGGACTAGAAGCTGCAGGGAATTGAATAATACTGTGCTCAACCTAGAACTAGAGAATATCAGTCTGGGGAAGGTGGAGAAGTAGTTTTATTTCTAGGAAGTCAATCTATTTTTGCAAGTTTCACTAAGGAGCTCTCTGCAGCAGGAATGCATTTCTTTTCCCCAATCTCAGGTTGTATCTCCTGTCTCAGACCATATTATTCCCCTTATTAGTGTTTGTAGAATATAGGATATACTCCTTTAAGCTTACTCTTTTCCTGTAAATTCTCTTTAATGTTGTGTGCTGCTCACGTGGCCTTTCCTATGCTAAAGTAAAATATAATTAAAGCAGAAAGCTAAACCAAGTCTAAGGAAAACACAGTCTGAGCAGTAACAGTAGGATAAATACTGAGCTCAGCTGAAACTCCATGTAAATGGGAGTGACAGGGGAGAAAACTGAGAGGAGTCAGGTACAGTGGTCTAATTCAAATCTACACATTATCCCCCAGTTCACTATTTTGGCATTGTCAGTCTGGCCTTTATATGGTGACCATAAAAAAAAGTTTAGATGTGCAGGAAGAACACACATTAAATATCACTCTGTGCACGTTATGCAGGCAGTTCACCAAATCTGTCCTCACAGGAATATGAAAGGAAAAGAAACCAACCCAAAGCCAGAAAAATGTAGGATAAGGTGGACACTGACACGAACCAGAGAACTCCACTGGGATGGGGAAAACAGTAAAGCAGCACATCCGACACTGAGAGACACCCAAACACCCCATCAGAAGGAGGGAAGCTTCCTAAAGTAAGACACAGGCAGTGTAGGTTAGATAGCAATAAAAAAGGAAGTTTTAGCTTTTTCTCTCTCTTTTTTCCTCCCCTCGAAGGGGTAAAAATGGAGAGGAAGCAGCAGGAGCCATGTGAGACAAAAAAAATCTCTGCTTTGAGTTCACAGTGAAAAATCCCAAAATGAAGTTGGCTGGGGTGCTTCACTTTCCTTTCCCTTTCCTTTCTAGTGGAAGGTGTCCCCATTCATGGTAGGGGAGCTGGAACTAGATGATCTTTAAGCTCTCTTCCAACCCAGTCCATACTATGGTTCTACAATTCCCTGTCTGCTTTCCCTGTCCTTCTCCCTCTTTCTGCATGTTTAAAACAAGAGAGGGAGCTGGTGCTAGTGAATGTCCTGGGGAAATTAGACAAAAATGTGACCAATTTCAGTCTGCAGTTATAAACCAGCTCTTATTCAGATTTACAGAAATCATGGACCCCAGGGCTTTCGGTATCCACAGTTCTGAAAGTCTGAGGGACAAACCTTTATTTTACAGTTCATAAAGCAAAGCTTAACAATGCTGCCTTCCTAATGCCATCACAGCTCTCACTTGTTGTAAATTTAGAAAGAAGCTTACTAAAAGCAGAACCAACATAAATACTGGAGGTAGATCCATTACCTTTCATGATGCAGTTATTTGGTGGCTAACTCCGGTAGTTCACTACTCCTGTTCAAGGATAATAAAAGGAAAAATGTCCCCATGACATTCAGTGGCAGAAATGTCATTGCTGAAGTGCCTATGATGTGCAATTAACATTTTTAAGGAGCAATTTAAAAGGATACTGTCAAGGCTGATAGATTCGAGATTGCACCAACTATCTATGTTTGGATTTCTGCATAATTCAGCATCTCACTAGCAAGTTCACCCTTTCACTTCTGGATATTTATATTTTTCTTTCTCCTTATGTCTGCTGCACTGAGGGTACTATATATATTTATCATTATATAGATTTATCATTCAAGGCCAGGTTGGATGGGACTTGGAGGAACCTGGTCCAGTGGGAGGTGACCCTGCCCATGGCAGGGGGGTTGGAACAAGATGATCTTTAAGGTCCTTTCCAACCCAAACCATCCTATGGTTCTATGACTTCTCCTCCATTCCAACATTAATGTTGTGTTTCAGTTGCAATCATCAGAGTTTCTACCCAAAGAAACATTTTCCTTTTTCTAATGTTTTGTTTTCCACACACAAGCAACTATTTTTACAATAAAAAATACTTTGTTTAGGAGACAAAAAAGTACGTTGTGGGGCAGTTTGTAAGCAGTTTGCTGTTAGGGTGGAGACAAAAAAAAGTCACTCTGTATTACTAATGAAGACATTGTCCCCAGGAGGATGGAGACTTCAGGTCTAGACTCAGCGTGTTTGTGTGAAGGATACAAGTCCTGGATCTTTGTTCCTTGGCATTCATATCTGACACTTCTGCTTTAGAGAATGAAAAGGCAGGAAAATACAGAAGATATTTGGAAGAAACTGTCTTTAGGCAAAATGTTCATCGAAGTTTCTAGGAGATTCCAGCTACTTTTTAAAGATTTCATTGGATGACAACTGAATATTTGTATTCCCGGCTAAGATGTTTCTTCCAGGAGCTGATAGTGGCCATCGGTTTTCAGGCAGAGTGCAGACGCTCCTGTCTGACTGTCAGGCACATGAAGAGCAATGTGTCCTCAATATTTCAAGAAGACAAATGAAGGAGACATGATCCTAATGTTAAATGGCCTGTGAGAAAAGCAAGTGCCTACTCGACTGACAAAACACTTACAGATAAACTCCAAGAGCAACTTTGAAGTGATGCCTCTGACATCTCTGGTTCTGTCCAAATCTGGTTTTTCCCTACAGCACTTCAATTAGAAAATAGCTATGTCTAATTTGTTGGGAAAACTCAGTATCAGATGCACTAAATAAGGCCCCAATTCAAAGCAAGAAAACACAGTGGATTCGGACGAGGCTTTTGAGAGATGTCGTGCTTTTCAGAGGTGACTTTCCATTGCTAGGAAAAGAAATTCATCTTAACTTGACCCTCGGGAAGAGCGTAGGAGTGCTAGGGGGAACCAGAGGTTCCATCATATCAGAATACTCTTTAAACAACAGCAAGAATTTTATTGCAGAAAGTAATAAACAGGAGTCTAGCACAGAGTCCCTCCATGCACCACAGAGTTACACATTTGCCTCACTGCCCAAAGCAAAGACTTAAAACTCTGCTGTGATTTTTTCCAAGCAATCATGACTGCCTTTTTATACCCTTCTTACTATGGCTTTTTTGCACGAGGTGAGTCAAAATATGTTTCTATGTAATTATACAAATGACATTTAGGGGACTCTGCAAAAAGGAGGAAAAAAGATTCTAAAGAACAAGCTTTCCCTTTGTGACTGAAATCTTCAAGAATATTAGTCACCGCTCCTGCTCTTTGCTGACTTTCAACACTTTGTTTGATCAGACAGGTGGAATTAGACTGATTAAAGTCCAGCTTTTCAAGGCTTGGAAGAAATGCAAAGCCAAAAGCAAAAGCTCCTCTGCACACACAGTGGCTGCATGTGGGATTAGGGAGGTGCAGTGCTCAGCCAGATGAGAAAGAGCACAAAGAAGCAGGAGAAATCATGTTCACCACAACACACGAGTTTAAGATAATGCACCTGTTATAACACTACTTCTTATGAAATCACAATCTGCCATCAGCATTCAGTGCAGCTCTGAATCAGCCACTTGGAAGGCAAGGAAAGAAGAAGTGGAAATTAGTGATTTGTGGTCACGTGGGATGAAATTCAGCCTGGTGTGAACTGTCCCACACAAATTCATGTATCAGAGCTGAACTCTGAGAGTCACAGTGCAGACAAGGAGAATGTCTGCTGAATCACCTGAATCACCTGAATCACTCCTGGGCTTCCTTCTGCTGCTTCAATCTAGCCAGTAGATAAGTAAGTCCAATTAGTTTAATTTAAAATTAAAATTAAGAGTTATCTTCTCTCTAAATGAAAATGGAAGAGGAAAAGAGTAGAAAATCAATCCTACAGGGAAATCCTCCCAGCAGTGGACATTATCAGATTCACAGTCCTCTTCTCCTGGAAGGTACTTGGAGGAGATGATAAAGCTTGATGAGGTTTGTGTGGTGAGAGAGCCACGTGCTTGGGTTCTTTACCAGTTTCTAAGGGTGAAGTTTATTTTCAAAGAACTGCCTCCATCCTGCTCTGCACTTTACACTATAGATGGTCTGAAATGGTGTGAGTTTCCTACCTAAAAGTTTCCTTCATTTTATAAACATGATCTGAATTGGAACAATAGTAACTCTCTACTGAATCTCTATCCATTTGTCCATCAGTTATCTCATGGCCCAACCTGTCCCCCTGTAATCCTGTCTCAACTACTTTTGCAGGAAGAAAAAGCTTGATGCCAGAAGACACTTTAAAAATTATGGACTTCATTAACAATTTCCTCCTTTACCCCCACCAGGAGGCCTGGCCTCACAGTGCCAAGGGCCACGTTGCTGTGGATTGCAATGTACCCCTGCTCAGCCACTGCCAGCAGTTCTGGGTTGGAAAGGACCTTAAAGATGATGTCATTCCAACCCCTCTGCTCCAAGACCTGTCCAGCCTGGCCTGGAACACTTCAGGGATGTGGCAGCCACAGCTTCTTTGGGCAACCTCATTTCAGCATGCTGTTCAACTGGGGCCTTCCAACTGCATTTCCACCTTTGTCTGCATGTTAAGAAATCTTCTCACACTTGTTAATTGCTCCAGGATGAGAACAGCAGCAGAAGTGACTCCACAGCTGCTAAAGACAAGCATTCGATGTCTGTCAGCCCAAGCTGTGCTCTGCTCTCATCTGAACTGCCAGTGGGAAACACATGGTTGTGTGCAGGAAAACCCAAAAACACTGTCAGGGATTCTTGTCTGGTTCAGCAGCCTTGCAAGAGCAATATGAAAAAGAAGATTAAAAAGGGGGAATGATGACAAACAACTAGACTGGGTGGTCTTGAAATTAGCAGCACCAATATAAAGGAGTTTGCCCCTTGCAGCCTCCTCCCAGCTACAGATCCTTAATCTGGTTGGATTTTCCTGGGGTAGCAATCTGTCAGATGCATCTCCTTCAGAACACGAGTATAAAAGGAGAGAATCGTGGACACGTTACTATTCCCCTCAGCACGCAGCACTTTTTCTTTAAATACAGAAAACAGAGCGTGCAGGAAATGATCCATCTATTAAAATTTGTGTCAACATCTCCCCAAACTCTTGAAGCTGCACAGTGGATACTGCTAACCATCCTCCTGTGTCTGAAAAATCAGTCTGATGACAGCCCTGAAATACGTTCCACGCGACACTTTGGTCCTGACCTTACTTTCACTCGAGTCAATCGTTGTTCTGCTTTTGATTTTGATGGGAGTGGGGCCACTGTTCCAGTGTCACCTCTCCTGCACCCTCAGGCGCTCTCTCCAGCAGCACTGTCAGCTTAGAGAAGCCAGGACAATTTGAAAGTATTTTCTAAAGCCCAAGGCAAACCAAGAGATGACCTTTTCCACCAGCAGAGAGCTGCTTATAGGCTGCTATTGAATATTCCACCAACTGTAATGCTCTGCTCCCAGAGATGACCCGGCTGTGCTGCATGTGAGATGGGTTTTCCTTTTGCTGTCCCTCTCCCACCACTAATTCAATGAATTGGGGTCACAGTCTGATTCTCCTCCGTTCTGCACCTTTGTTAGCACCCTCACCTGGGACCAGCCCCGTGCTGCAGCATCACTCAGCAGATCATTCCACATCAGGCTGCAAAGGAGTGGGCAACAAACTAACCCTTTCTTTGCTTTGGGATTATTTCAACAGAGGGAGATTTCAGGAATGCACATGGCAGAGTGACTGTCCATGCCTGACCATGAGAAGTACATGTTTGTATCTGAGTTATTTTGGTCACAGTATAAGAAAACAGCTGTAGCTGCAGTGACCTGAGCTGTTCAGGTCACCTGAAGTACCCTGATCAATCTGGTGCTTCTGTATCACAACAGAAATGCAGGTGGGGTTGGTTCAATGGAGTTCATGTTAAAATCCCTCAATAAAACCTTTCCTCTCCAGATACTTTAGATTCCAGCTAATGCAGAGATAATGTCACCATGCCCTACAGAGATCTGAAGAGCTGAATTTCCAGGAGTGTTCAGCTCTGCTGCTCTGGTGAGGGAGCAGTGCCAAGCCAACATGGTACATGCAGAACTGTCAAATACAGGTCACAAAGCGCTGCAAATATCCTGCTGTTGCTGACTGCAGAATATAGAATTTGTACCAGGAAGAAAGAGGTTAATGTGTTCTGGAGGGGACAGTCTTCAGACTCTGTTACATATTCCAAACATGCTCCTATCTACATGACATTCAATCTAAAAGATTTTTGAAAATGGACAAATGTTTTCTTAATAATTTTCAGCAACATTGCCAACTCTTCCAGGAATTACTTTTCGCTAGGAAGTTGGCTGTTACTTTTGCAGATAGGATATCTGTGCTATCCAGTTATTTCTATAAAGAGACTTGGCCTTTATGACTAATTCCAAGGGTTTCCCAAAGCAGATGGAGCATTATGAACATAGAAAAAAGGGATTTACAGGATTACTGAGTCCCAAGTATTCAAATATAAAGACAAAATTGTGTCTAAGGCAATACTGGGAAGTAAGAAGTGCTCGAGGCTATCAGAGATTGTCTCTTTATCCTCAGTAGATGTCACGTAGTGTAAATTGACAATATTTCTTGACATCAGTGGATTTTTATTCAATTCTTCTTGTTGATGATCTGGTTCACAGATCATCAACAAGACACCAAATGTCTTGGTGAAGTGGACAGAGAAATGGGAAGAGAAAAAACAGAGAACGTTTTAACTGGCTGTATTAAATTATCGTACACTACTTCCATGTTCTACCTGTGCCAGCAGAGAAAAAAAAGAGGGGCTTCTGGAGTGATTGATGTAATTTACTGGCAAGCACAAAAACATCTGTGACAAGCCAAAGACTGAGAACATCAAACTTGTGAATGAAATGCTGTATGTGTGTGTGTACATATACAGTGCTGAGTAATGCAGATGCAAGAAAACATGTTGGACAGGCTGAATTCAAACTGTATCTGCTTCCCTTCCCCATTCTCAGCTCTCAAATCATGCATTAGATTTACGTTATCCTCTGCTAGCCAAGATCTACCAGCAGCCTCCTGTGACATTAACCACACAACCTGGGCCCTTTCCACGCAGGGGGACGTTGCCAGAGGGGATTCAGAGCAGATCCTCTATTTGCAGATAAATTCTCTCACTTGCTGCCCCTTCCTCTGCCCCCACTTCCAAGCCCTGGGAGCTGTCTGAGCCAGGCAGCTCCGTCAGCTGTTGGCTAATGGAAGGTCTACGTGGTCTGGTGTTAAGAGGCTGTGTCAAAGCCCTTCCTGGGGTCATGGAGTAACTGTATGATCTCACACCAGCCATTTGTCTCCCCTGTCCTCCTATTAAGCCTGTCAAGAGAATTGGCTCAATAGAAGAAAAACAGGAGCTCCTTAAAAAATGTATTGCAACATCTGAGTCGAACTTTTTCGGGCGAAGAAGCCATAAAAAATGACTCTGCTGTGAACTCTGAAATATCAATTTGTTAAAGAGGCAGTGATTTCCCTTCCTGAACAATGCTCCTCGTGGTGGGAAGCCTTGCAAAGGCAAATGATGTGCGGTAGAAACATTTGCAGAAGAATTGATATGAAGGACTGGGTGACAGGAAATGTTTCACAAACAATGAATGCCTAAATAGCTGTTCTCCAGCCAGCCAAAGTTACAGTTTAAATCCTGGCAATGTATTCATCAATATTTTCATTCTCAGCTGCATTTCTTGACATTTATGCCAGAACAAAATTCTGCAAAAGGTCAGCACAGGATTCAAGTGTTATTAAGTGTATGATCTAACAAACAGAACAGATGACCTTCACTCACACTTGCCTGATGGTTCCGTGAGCTCACAAACAATAGATCCCACCACTTTCTCAGACTCAAAAAAATATCCATCTTAGGAGAAATCATCCATATGCAGAGAGTCAGCACAAGCTTGGAATGCCTCTAACCTACTTCAAAGCAGGACTGAATTATGGCTTAGACTCTTTGTACCTATTTTCCCTTCTTTCTTTTTACAGTAATTCACTGAATGCTGGCACACCATTGTGCTAAGGGTGTATTACATAGTTAAAGATGGTTTGACATAGCAGGAGATTTTGTGACCCACACACAGACAAAACAAACAAGATAAAGAGGAAAAAATGGAAAAATGAGACCCACAGAATGCAGAGTGATGTGTTCCAGATCCCAAATACCTAGAGAAGCTGGAAACTGGACCCAGCCCTCATTGCTGTGCCTGGATTGCCAGGGCAACCCCTTCCTTCCAAGTAGAACTTCCAAAGTGAGCACAGGAAATCTGTGGGTGATGTGAGAACTGAAGCTCTATCTCCTCAATCCCTGTTTGGTGGCTTTGCTGCAAGGCTGCACTTGCACTTCCTTTTCCATGAGTACATTTCATTTCTCCCACACTGCTCCTCAAGACTTTTGGGAAATTTCATAATGTCACACCAAAAGCTCCCAATAGCAGCAAGAATTGCTTTTATTGCTGTTTAACACAGTTCTGAATTTAAATGGCTAATGTGTATGCCTCCCTCACACATGAACACAAACTGCTGCACAGCAAAACTTTAATTTATTAAATTAAAATGCACTATAGCACGAATTTATTGTATCACTGCTCATAACTGTTTTTATGCATTTGATTTTTTTTGTCTTTTGTGGTTTTGGCAGTAGAAGGAAAGCAATCAAAGTCCCATTAAAGCAGCCGTGTAAGAAATTCTCATTTACAGAAGACAATGAAAAATTAATCTAAAATGAGTGTAACTAAGTTTTCATAGAAACAACAAAACCACTCAGACATTATCATCTTCAACAGCTGTTTACTGTCTTCATCTACAAAATTACCTGTCAAATTTTGCTGTTTTCTCTAGGGAAAAAAAAAACCAACCCCAAGTGCCTCTCTGAGTCAATAAAATGCTCCACATGCAACACGGATATTAAAGAGCTCTTTCTTTCAATCATAATACTTAGCAGGCATGATTGAGGTGAAGTAATGTTCAACATCTTCTCTCCTGCAGGTTTGAATTCTACATGTTTAACTACAGGGAAAAAATTCAAAGGTGGCTGAGTGGTAAAAGCCGGGTGCTTTCCTCCCTCTCCCCTACTCCATGGAACATCTGTCTCCCCATTTCAATGGGCAAAGCAACGTTTCTCATTCCTGGAAAGCTGTTTACTACAAAACAGTCACAACTTTCTCAACATGAAATGAAAACACTTAAAGGAAGCACAAAAGGGATAAGAGCAGAATGGAATATTTTCTGGTGGAACGGGGATTCTTCTCCCAGGGCCAGTTTGTCTCAGCGATGAGTTTGGCGTGAAGAATTTGTTCAGCTGGGAGAACACATGCAGTTGGTTAATGCCATGCAATGTGCCTGATGGGAAGGATGCCAAACAAACATCAGAAGGAAACCAAAGGGTTCAGGGAATGTGCTGCTGGCAGCCTGATCCCTGGCATAGGAGCCACCAGGGGATGGGCAAACCTTCTGCTAACAACTGGGGCCATGGCTTACCCAGCAACAAGTCAGCAGCTCAGCAAAGAGAGGAAGACATAAGAAGACAAGTCCAAACCAGCTGAATTAATTGTCCTTCACACGCATATTCCCAGGCTGAATGCTCTCAATGCTGTCTCAAGTGCTGCTGCTGTCCCTAACTCCAGATTTAGGAGAGGGGAAAGAGTTAATTATTGAAGGGCAGCTACAGTGAGTGGGATGCAAGCTCCTATTGACTTCCTTAATGGTGGTAAAATGTGCAAATCCTGCGGACTGTAGCTGAATTTAAATTGCAATGATTACAAAATATAAAGCCTAAAAAAGAGGATTTATACATGAGCAGATTTAGCTGAGACACAGACTCCCTCAAGACCTACATTTTGTTTACATGCAAAGCAGACTATGCCTCCTGAATGACTAAATCCTGACGACAATTATTTATATATCTAACCACCCTCCTAACACGGCTCTGGACCATAATTCCTGCTGCTAAATGCCTTGGGGAATATCTACTAGTTATGGGTTCATCCCTGTTTTCTGGCCATTGTCCAGCAAACCACTTTCAATGTGTAAACAGTCCTGCTGCCTTCAGAGGGTCTGCTCATACGATGCACGAGTCCATAAGGACGTGTTGCTTAAACAGATCCATAACATCAACAACGACAGCAGCGCCTTTCTCTTGCTGCTTTCGGACAGAATTTTGATGCACAGCTCCTGGGAGTGCAGCACTATTAACCTATTTTATGCTATCGAAGCTGGGGAACAGATAAATGAAGTGACTTGCCCAAGGTCACGCAGGAGTTCGTGGGAGAAACGAGGACACAAACAATACACGTGTGTTTAAATTGAGTCCTGAGGAGTTTGCAGAGCTCTGCCTGCTCTGTGAGGGAGGCTTTGAGTGCTCAGGCATTGTTATAAAGGAAATCAGTGAGTGATAGAGTAGGAATCAAATATTTCAAAGATTATTTGCATCTACTATCATGTTAACCAGTCCTGTTCTGTCTTACCCAGAAAATCTGTGTGATACTCCATGATCACCAGGCAAATAAAATCTGGAAGTCCATATAATTTTGAGCACTATAGTTTCTTTCATACAAGAACTATCAGTTTCACACAAATTTTGATATTTTCAGCTGTCTCCCTGCTTGCTCTCTGCCCCTCCTGTCTCTGGCAGTGTGGGCACCAGCCAGGGCACTCCAGGCAGCCAGCACAGGAATGATCCACTGCTCCCAGAGCCTGTTCAGCACAACCCTGCCTTTCCCTGCGGCTCCATGTGGAGCAGGTCCCTACAATTCCTCTCTTACTTTCTCCATCTGAATGGCAGGGTCACTCGCCCTGCTCTGACCCACAGCTCCCTGACTCTCATGCATCTCATGGATGTTGCAACCACTTCTCCTGAAGTAGAACCTCCAAACCACCTATTATTTTACCTCTACTCAATGTCAAGTCCTCTGTCTTCTCTGTTGTCAAGCTCGAAATAGAGCTCTTAATGCAAACTCTTCCCAAATCATTCCTGCTATCTCTCCCACATCACAGCACTGCTCAAAAGCTGCTGTATTCTCTCTGAGCTGGACTGTAGCAATATCTGCCTTTCCTGCCCCTGTTCAGTTTGAACCAGTAACAGAAACAGCTTCCCCAGTGGCCCAAATGCCTGTGTCCTCAGTCTTAACTGTGTCCTCTGTGCATGTACTCACACAAGTTTACATTTACATATTCCCATTATATATGCTACCACAACAGACTTTTCTTTCAGTGTCTGTTGTCAGATGTCTGGTTGGGATGGCAGGTGAAACTTCTAGAAGTGCCTTAGTTCCACATTCAAAAGTGTTGGGGTAGCTCTGGGGTTTTCAAGAGCACGAGTTCCTTTCAAAGTCTAATTGCTTTCAAATGCATCTGCTTTCTCCCAGGCAGTGGGAATTCAAGGCCCCAGAAGTTCTGAGAATTCCTATAGGTGTCAGGCTGTTGAAATAACTGCTTTTTTTAAATTTAGGTACTACAAACTAGAGTCATCAAAGTATTTATGCATTGCTTCACTTGGCACTGCAAAGCTTAAGTGAAACAGATGGCCAACTCAGGTTTCCAAAAGTGACTCAGATACTCAGGAGCCCAACTCACACAGGAAGTCAGTACCAGTTAATCTTCTAAATGTCAAATGGCACTTTTGAAAATAGCACTTTCCATTAAAGTAAGGACCTGAAACTTTGTGCTTTTTAAATGTTTGCTTTGTACCAAGTAATACCCCAGGCTCCACCTGTCTGCCTTTTCATGTTCAAAGGACAAGTGAATACTTAAGTAACGCATTTTGTACAGGCAGGTCACCAGCACATCAGTCAGCTCTGCAGCACTGGGGCTTTTTTCTTGTAAAGGACACTTTTAGGCAACAAGCTCGAGGCTTGGTGGGGAGGAGAGAACTAAAGAATGTATAGACTTAGAATTAGCAGCACAGCCTTCCCTTGCTTGCCACAGCTTTAGCAGTGAAGTGCAGAGACTGCAACCACCCCACACAAGAGTTCTTATCTTTGGGGGCTTAACCAGTGTTTAACAGAAATTCAAGCAGAATGAAGGAGGGCTGTGTTGGACAAGCCTGGATGGCATTAATGGCAATGGGTCATTAATACATGGGCACTGTTCAGGCTCCTTCTGGAACCCCTGTGACACATAACCCAGCTCTTCTCCAGCCCAGCCACCCCAGAGCATGGATAGATTTCTGGTCTGACACTCTAAGAAGAAGCAGCACCCAGGAGAAAGTGCAGAGGGTTTAAAATAAATGTTATGGACACAAGATACCAACCATTTCCCCCTTCTGGCACTATGGACCCTGACCTGGCAAAGGCCAAGGCTTTGCTTGGGATGGAGAGTTCCCAGGAATCAGCCACTACATGATCCAGAGGTCACCCGAGAAACTTCCAGCACATCTCTGCTGCCAGCAGGTAATGAAGCAAATCCAGGCCCTCCCCAGAGCCCGAGGGCAACTGGAGGGAGAACTGAGCTGAGTGCATTTGGTATTTTTAACCTGGAATGTCAAGTGGAGGAGTAACAACCATTATCTCCAGTATATATCTTAGAATAGGGAGAAGTTAGGGAGGTGATTTCTACCCACATCACTAAGTCTCAGACAGAGTAAAAAGACAGATGAATGTGGAAGCTGGTTTATAGAAGAGACCAGAGGGACGTGAGTCCTACAAAGACTTTGAAGGTTAACTTTACACACTTTTTAGGAAACTCTGGAAAAGCCTGCAAGTCCCTGACTTGCAAACCTAAGTTTTCAGGTATCATCACAGTTTATATAATTTTCAACAGAAACAGACCCGGGGTTAGGTGTATAAATAACCTTGTACAAATATAAAAATACTGTCACTGACTGATGGCAATATGAAAACTCCAATTCCACAGCCTGGTGAGTAGGTGTATAGATCTCCCTCTAATAACTCTAGATCTTTATTCTTTGTTTAGCACTATGTTGTTTGCAGCACAAAGAAAGAACCTTATGGCATTAGCCCCAGGAGAAATGGGACTTCCCTTAAAAAAAGAACAACCATTATAGTTTTGGATTCCCTTCAAAGGGTATTAATTTCAATACTCTCTTTTAAAATTTAAATTACATCTAGTTAGCAAAGAAAGAATGACTTTTGGCATATTTTCCCTGCATCTAATAATGTCTTCCTTTCACTTAAAGTATCTGTTTCCCTATAGAGGATTACTGTCATTAAGTTACTCGGAGTGTGACAATAATTGAGAGGTTTTGGCTATTGGATTCAGAAGCATTAAGATTTAAGGAAGAGGAATGCAGAGATATGGAAGACAGAAGTTGAAATGCTCACATAATCTACACTTGATTTCAATTAGAGACAGAAAACTTCAAAAGGCTCAGGAGAGATTTGGTTTGGACCAACACTTCTTCTACCCTGCTCACAGAGTCCTTCTCCCACCACTCCTGCCAGGCCTGAGCACTTGGTGACCCAGCTAATTAGCCCTCTGATCCTTTTTTCTTCAAACCCTCACTGCAGAGACGAGATACACAGGGTCTGGTGACCTAGTGCACAGCTCAGTGCTGATCTGTACAGCCCCTCAGGCTCGGAACTGTGGGATGTGAAGACCCAAACTCTGCACTCTCAGAGTTTAGGGCATCTGAGAAGAGAGTTACACAGGCAGGTTGCAGGTTTGCTGGAAGCCCCATAATGAGTGTTTCAGAGCTGCCTGCCCCTTGTCCTTGATCCCTCACAACCAGTCCTGCTCATCCTCTCTCACAGAGGTGTCCTCACACAGGAGAGTTTTGGCTGTTAGTCTTCAATAAGAAAACAAACAACACTCACCCTCCGAGAAGGAAGAAACAAAAAGGTGCCTAAAAGGAGCACAGTTCTGCTCTGTAGCTGTGAAATGAGGGAGCTGTGCTGCTGGGAAGAGGGAGGTGTCCCCTAAGGAAGCACAGACCAGGCTGGGGTCCTACAGAAACAAGCTGGTGGCTGCTATCAGCAGCTGATTGCTCTTGAACTTGAGGGGCAAGAAGCCTGGCACTTCAGTGCCTAGGAAAATTCAATCTCTTTCCCTGCTTAAGGTGAAAAACTGGCAGCAACTATAAAACTAAAGGGTTTACACACTTTCCTGAATCTGTCTTTGGGGATATCTGGAACAGGCCTAATAAAAAAAGCTAAAGAGAGTACTAACTCTTAACAATTACTGACAAATGATATGTATAGATGCTTAAAGAGCAGCGTTTCTAAATCTTGTGGTGTACATACTGTAAATCTTTCATGTAAAGGATTTGCAGAGAAAGGAATCCTCAAACCCTCTTTAACGTCTTCAGTGGAACAAAAGATCTTTCTGTACACTCTTTGACATTACTCAGGAAACAGCAAATTATCTGATTCAATTGGCTCATGAGTAGAATAGCATGCAGCAATTAACTCTGTAGAAACCAAATCCCCCTTTGAGAGGATTTATTATAAGAAAAAATACTAAATACATAATAAGATAAGAAATACAAGAATTTTGAAATGAGTGTAGTCAAACAGAAAAATTATAAGAAAAAATACAACACGGAAAAGAAAAATAGTCTTAAATAAAAGAGAAATTTCTCATGCAGGGCTGAACTACTCAGAAGTCATTAGCATTACAAAGGGATGAAGTGTCCAACAATCTAAGTAATCTGAACAGATAAGTTACCCACCACAGTCCACAAAAGACATGGCTTCAAAGTAGGCAGGATTAATGGTCTTGCTTCCTGGCAAAATGAAGTCATGCTTGTATATGTGAATAATTTTACAGAATGCAGGAACAGCTATAATAGAGCCTGATAAATACTTCAGTCAACCATTTAAGCTGGGGTTTATCTTGAGAGTGTCACTGAAACCAAGTCTCTCCTCTCTCTGCCAAATACACATGGGGAACTGAAAACTGGAAACACAGAAAACATGATAAATAATAATGAATACAAATGATTTGCTGCACTTTGGGGGTTAAAGCATCCATGCATCCCATGTGAGGGTCATGCCCAAACCGTGTGACTGGAAGCACTGTCTGGCCCACGTGTCTGTGCCCATCCCTGCTGCATCCCTGCTCCGGGCCCAGAGCACGGGACCCAAGTGCAAATCTCTCCTTCCTCTGTGTCCAAGTTTTATGGGGAGTGAGCCAGGCCACAGGCCAGGAAGAGCCTATAATGTGCTCCAGCCAGTTATCTCATCTTGCTCCTGAGACCCTGGCAAGAGCTGTGTGTGCTTTCTTAGCAGAAGAACCACATGGGCTCAGATGACCTCAAAAAGGAAGGAAGAAATCTCTGGACATCCAAGCTGGCTCATGATCTCCCCATGGGAGCTGCTGCCAGTGGCTTCTTGGTGCACACTGAGGGTAGAACTGGATGCCTGGTTTTGATTCAAACCACAGCTAAATTTGCAGAACTGTATAAAAGAGGAATATCCTTTCTAGCAACTTAGGAAATTACTTGAGAACTTGACAAAGGAACAAATAGATCACTGGCATGATGACAAGCTGACATTATAAGCCTTGGAAATACATATTAAAGATATATATTCACACACACAGACAAATGTTAAAGCTCCTAATATGAAAGGCATGCTGTTATATTACCCACAGGAGGGGAAACCACCACAAACTCTTCTCCCTTACAGGATCCATAATTCCAAACTAAGCTTTGATTAACACTGTGAAAGAGCTCAACAGTTTATGCAAATCTCCTGGGTGGCTGGGAGAGGGGGTATCATCACAGGGAAAAACTACTAGTCCCATAAAAGACAGGCTAGAGAAACCTCTGACAGGATTGACAAGATACAAAGAGACAATAAGGCTCAAATCCAGACAAATCCATTCATCATAAATCTCGAGTCAATAAGGTGGGTAAAAACAGAATATGACAAAGTGGTAAAGGTTCTTAAAAAAAAGAAAACGGAAGGGAAAGAGATGTTGGAACCTGCACACTGAGCAGGTTTCAAGAGAGAGCTCTAAAAGGACTTGGGTGGGAAAACCTGAAGAAAACAACAGAGGGCTGTTGTTTTTTCATCTTCTGTCCTTTAGGCAGCAATTAACTTGTGCTCAGTGGTGTGCACAGTTAGAAGCTGTGTTGTTAAACACACTTAGGATGTACAAGCTGTTCCAAAGTTGTTCATCAAGAGCTGGACTCAAAGCTCATGGACATTCTTCCCCAAACTTCACTGAATGCTGAATAAGGCTCCAAATTCAAAACCTGGTTATTTCTTTCTGTCCTGTTGGGTGTTAACTCCTGTTAAAAAGCTGCCAGTTACAGACATATCTTTTCAAAATCAGTTGCTGAAGTGCAGCAGTCAAAGCCAAGTCAGTGAAAGGACTGCTCTGGGGGCAGATAAGGGTGAAGAGTTCATACTTTTCCAACATTTACCAAGCCAGAGCCTATTTATGCACAATATGGCTCTGTAAAAACCACTTGTCCTCAGATGTCCTGGGTTCTGCTCTAAATGGAGCCTGTTCTGTGACTCTAGGTATCTTGGTAGACTTTTTTTGTTTAATAAACCCACATGATGAATTCACATCCTGATCCACAGCGAACCACAACAAATCTCTCCTGATTTGCATCACTGAGGGATGTGGCAATTATACCATGTTTGATGACTATGTGTTTCACCTCACCTCAGCAATTCTACCAGCCCCAGGAATACTGAACAGAACAGGAGAGGCTGCCTGTCAAAAGAATTAACACAACTTTTGATTAACAGAACATGGCAACAATCCCCTTCTCGGGTGGTTCTGGGAGTCACATCAGCAAAGGCTGACTTTCCAGCCAATTCTCACTGATCAAGTCCCCTACACTTACCATGACATTTCTAGGTTAACTTCCCAAAGACTTCTGTTGGGAGCAGCATGTATTTACTCTGTATTTAAACAATGCTCATCTGCAATGTATAGGAGTTTTCTGGCTGGTGAGGAAATCACAGCAGGCAGAGCCAACCTGTGGAACTACACACGTACAGAGGGTCAAACAGATACACAGCAACAAACAAGGTCAGCTTTTAAATATTCCTTTCCAGTCTCAGAAAATCTCTGAACACTTCTCAAGATAAAAATTGACAAATAGCATCTCCAAGTGGAGAGCCTCACCATGCTACTGCACGTTTTAAGAGATGACAAAAATACCACAGGAAATGATAATCACCCACAATTTAAACCTCCTAACCTAACTGAACAACTGCTAAACCAACCAGAGAGATTATACTCCTTTGGGGATTGTCAGTGGTACTTGCTGAGCTCTGATTTGGTTGAAATCTAGTAGCTCTAATGGAGTACTGCACGCAGATCACACACATCAGAAATTTCTTCTGCTTAGTACATTCCCATGAACTAATTCCATCACCACACGGATGCTGTGAACTACCCTGGGTGAGAGAACAGACATAAACACTGCAATACTTGTTATTTGGTCCATCAGCACTGCTTTGGTTGACAGGGCACCTTGCTTTCCAACCATCTGATGGCATTGCTAAATATGCCACTCTCATTAAAAACAGTTGAAACAGGAATGAATTCAGTGGCCGAGGTCACTCGAGTACTCTGGCAGAGTCATTATTGAATTTCTACCAGTGTGATTACAAAGAGTGCCTGCTCAGTCCATTAATCTGCAGCATGGAAACCAAAAATCAATGGGGTGCTACTTCAAACTCCTTTTTGTAATAATTACCATCATGTATGCAGGTGTACACGTGGGAGGGAGCCTGGAGCTGTTGTCACAGCCTTGAGCAGGAAAGAGATGATCTACAGCTTTCTGAGCTGTGTGTCAGAGAGAAGAAAGGAGAGGGAGTCCAAATTTATTCTAAACTTGGGGTGAAATTCAGATTGCAAAGAAAATTTTGCCATTTGCTTCAGTGAAGCTAAGGTTTCTTCCCTGGCAATTTAACTGGAAGTCAAATTCCTGGGGAGCCATCAGGAATTCAGCACTGATCGATCCAAAAACCTTTTTACAACGAGCATCTCAGTTTTCTTTAATAAACTTACTTCTCCATGAAATTACTAGGATGTTGGTAAAGCAGTAACAGGAAAGCTGTAGGAGTTTGTTTGTGAATAATAATGGTACAAAATCCTTTACATTGTTTTTGTGAATTTAGACTGATTTATGCCAGTCCTTGACACTCCTCATCTTGACTCTTTAAAGTAATAGGGACACACTGCAGATTTTTCCAAGAAAAAGTGTTTAATTTCCTTGCTTAAGGAAAAAGTGCGTTCAAAAAACATTGGCAACTTTTGTGTAATACTGCCACCCCCATCTCATTTTTCATTCTTAACTCTGAAAGTGTTACAAAAGAATACACCTACAGATCTTAATTGCCCAGAACATCTACTCAGAGAAAGAGAACTCCAGGGGTCTTATTTAGCTGGGATTTGGTGGACCAGGATTTGGGTTTTTTTGGAGAACTCACAGACATCTACCACCTTTTGAAAGAGCAGCCCAGCTCTACCCTGTTAAGCTTCCAGGAAATATTCAGTATCCTCCAAACACTTCCCATGTCCCCTCTAACCCAGCAATTCATGTAACAGAACCCAACTCAAGCCAGGTGATTTGTACAAGCCCTTGACACGGTGCAAGACAAATTCACCACTGATTTACACTGAAGGGACTGTGGCTGCACAGCTCTGGGAGAAAAAAAAAGGATGCCTTTTAAAATGTCAGTATTTGCTGATATTCACCATGAAGTGACAGTGAAAAAACTCAAGACTTTCCATCACTCCCAGAATGTGAAATACCAGAGGTCTCCCTGCAGCCTGAGCTGTAGATAAATTATGATTTGCAAATGATGACTTATAGAAGCCAACAGATTAACTGCTCCTCCTTGTGTGAGCTGTGTGGAGAACTGCAATGATCTCTGATACAAGCTAGTTATTAAGACTACAGGAGTTGTTTTGTCTGTAACAGGCAAAGATTTTTACTTCCTAAGCTTGTAAAACACCATGTATTACCTGTGCCTACCGTGTCAAACGTGCAGGGGGCATTGAATGGAATCCATCCAAACAGGAGGTGAGAAGTTGTTGGTTGTGCTGAGTTGTGTTATGTCATGTCCAGCTTGAATTACATAAACTGTTGTGTTTGCTAACAGTGCTCAGATGCTGTAAGTGTTTGCAGAACAATAATGATGCTGCTTCATGCAGGCTGAGGCTCTGGTAATGGGGACTGGGAGTATTTATTCAACAAGTTACTATTATTTGCCTGTCATCCTACAGAAGAGCCATCCAACTATTTTCAGGCAGAGACACAGAATTAACCAGATAAAGGAGGTGATTATTTACTATTATTAAGAGTAGGAGCCTTGTCATATTTAGCACCCTGCTGCATATTGTACAAATAATGAACCTGCTGCTTCAGCAAGGCTCGAGTAGAGCAGCAGAGAGAGAGTAGATGGATGGAGACAGACAAGAGTGCAGGGAATACTGAAAAAAATCCTGGAGAGTTGTAGGATGAGAGCCCAGCTATTGCAAACATCTTTCTGCAGTGACAACTGAAGAAGAACAAGGTTTTCTAAGTCTGAGATGTGAGAGTCTCAAAGAAGCAAACACACCTGGACTGACATCACCTGACAGATCAGGCCTTCAAATTGTTCGAGCTCAGGACCTCGTGCTGTTCTGACATTCAAAGGAATTTAAACATCTTATGATCGTGTAAGGCTTGATCCTGATTTCAATTACAAAAGTGAAAATCACTAGATTAATTTCATTCATCTCAGTGGAGCTAAACCAGTGTAAAACTGGTGCTAATGAGACATTTAGGTCTGTCAAGCGTTTATGAAGACTCAACTTCTACAAATGCTGCATCGACCATAAAAGTAATTTTAAGTGATAATTCTAATGTGTTTATCAAATTATTTTTATTAGAACTGTCTCCAGCTGGAAAATATTCAATGGAGGTAATGGCAGAGACTAATCAAACGCACTCAAACTCATTTTGAAATTAAAAGAGAATAAAAAATGCAATGTGTAAAACCCACCCAAATTCTCTTTCTGTTATCTCGGCCTGGTGGGAGGCACAACCACAGAAGACAAGTGATGTGGTCTCTCAGCAGAGAAGGCAGCAGGAGCAGTGTTTAACGACCCCTCACTGCAGGTATACAAGTCACTCATTTAATTACATACAAGGGTCAACTGGGAATAGAAGTTAATGATCTGAACCAGGATGACAGCCAGGAGTGGTGACTGGAGGGAGAACTCCCTGTGACTGCACGAGCCCAGGGCACCAGCAACATGCCACAAAATCCTCCCAGTCACCAGTTACCAACTGGTTTTCTTACCACCCTTGCTTAACTTGTAAGACTTACAACAAAGACTCAGCATCTCTGTAATAATTTCCCACCTGTTTCACAGGGAATCCCCATCAGTATATAACAAAAAAGAAACAGAGAAGAGATTTCTATCTGTACTTTACATAGGCAGCAACACATCAAACTAAAGTAACTTTGACTGGAAGAGCAAATCTCAGTAAGCCAGTGCAGAAACACATGGTTCACCTGTCTAATACATTGTTTTGTGTAAGGAAATGCAAAGGTTTCAGATAAATGGTGATACTTCCCCGCTGTTGGTTAATTGTGACTGATCTGACAGAGGCATGAGATGGAAAAAATATTTAAAATCATCTAATTGTCTCTAATGATGTTGTAGCCTGTTTTCTAGAGGTCTCTCCTGACCAGTTTTAAGTGTCTTGAGTTCAGAGGAGTCTTCTTATTGCAAAATTCCTCAAGCAGCAATGGTACAGAGGGCTTACGTGTGGAAGAAACATATTTAGGGCTTACATGTGGAAGAAATATATTTCAATTTGCTTCGCCGAATACTAACAAAGATCTTATTCACTTTATTCTTGAAAGGTTTGGCTTTTGGCACTTTTTCCTAAATTTTCTTCATTCTTTATTGCCTGGCTGATTTATTTCCTCTGCTGTGAAAGTTACAGAGGAAAGCAGAGTTGCTTGGCAGCGTGATGTGGTATTGCTGAACTCAGCTGTTTATGGCTTTCAGCAGATGTTTCTGCTTCAAAGGCAGTGTGAGAAAAAATACACATGCACACATTCCTCCTCCCCAATTCTGCATCTTTTGTCTCTTATCTCCCAGCGCCTCCAAATCACAAGGAAGGCTACATTACAATAGCTGCCAAACCATCCAAGCAGTGCCAACTGCCACAGAAAAATAAGAGCTGACCTCACCCAAAGCAGAACTCAGGATTTAGAGTGCGAAAAATGAACAGAAATGTCAGTCCATGAATGTGCTGCATCAGAAGAAGGTTGTGAGTTACAGCTGTGAGTTACAGCTCATTAAAATGGAAAGCACCAGGGATTGCTGTGTGCAAGGGGCCAGGACACAGCAGTTTGGGGCACAAGATGCAAGTGGGACAGGCAGCCTTTCCTCCTGCATTGTCCAGGAGTGCTTGAAAACACCTTCTCAAACGTGTCTGAGGCTGAAAAGCAGATTGCATGTTTTTCTGGTCGCTCTCTGAGAAATGATTATTTTGTCAGAGAGTCAGAAAATACTCTCACCCCGGACATCAGGAATTACAGTTATTATTGAACCTGTCTGTCAATTTGGGACGGATGGAAAGCTGTTGTCCCATTATTCTATGATTGCACATCCTATTCTATTTGTGTGGGCTCTGCTCTATTTACATTCTAATGAAATAAAACAATACATTCAACCTGACTGGAAAGCAGGGAAGGCACTGACAGCAGCTTTCTCAGCAAGGCTGGGTTATTGCATGCATTGGCTAAGCCTCCAGCATTTGGTTTTGATAAGCATGTAAAAAGCTTTTCCAAACTACAGAGATTTGCTGTGCAAACAAATTTGATGCTTTCATTTGGGCAAGAAATATGTGAAGGATGACCTTTCTCTTGGTGCTCCAGCCCTTCTGCTTCCCAACAGACCCAGGAACTCCAAAGTAGACCAAAAAAAAATAATTATTGCAACTGAAAGTTCTGTAGAGATCACGGAGAGATCTCTTTTAATGTATTTTGTTATCTCATCTCTACTAATTAATTTCTTTTCTTAGAGGAAAAACTCATGGGAATGCCTTACTCCTTGGCTCATACTATGTTATCTACAAAGATTAATGTAATATTTTTTGAATGGTCAGGACCAAGCCTAACAGTGGTTCTGTTTAAATCCAACATGAAAATTCCTTTCAATAGCATCTAACGACTGGCTTTCAAAAACCTCATCTGAGATTATAACATCTTGCTTTGAATTTCAAACGGGGGAAGATAATGTTGCGAAATATCTGATCAGGAAGATAATACCTTCCAGTTTTTATCTCCCACAACACTTGGGCAGACCCTGCTGGTTTCCTGACTCAGGCTGTATGTGTTAAGAAGAAGATATTTATGCTGATGACAAGTTAAACACAGATTTCTAAGGAATCAAAGGACTGACACAATAGTGTGGCTGGATTACGCCGGGGTCAGCACTCCAGCCGTGGATCAGGGCTGCACAGTGGTAGGTGCCAGATGAGAACCAGACAGACGTATGTTGTTGCCATGACAATTGCTATAGTTATCTCAAATTTTATCTTTCTGAACTTGCATTACTGATAGTATTGAAAAGAAAGGGTCCTCCAGGCTCAGCGAGAGTCCTTGCCCACGAGGGCTCCCGTGGAATTCGCTCTTCCATAACCCAGGTGAGGGCTGCCCGTTAACCTCAAAGCACTCAGGATTCTTCAGGTTCAACAAGTTGCCCTGCTCCCCCAAAAACCCACGTCAGACAGCAAGGTCTAAGGAACAAACCCTCCCTCTCCAGGCAGTTTGTGCAGACTCTTGCTCAGACACTGCAGCAGACAGAGAGCGCGAGACAACGGAGCATCCGCCTCCTTCCTGCAGGCAGCCTGCTCCTGAAAGAGCCAGGAGAGACATTCTTCATCCCTCCTCCCTCCCTCCCAGCTCTGGGCTTTGATAAACACTCCTGACATTCAAAGCAGCAAAAGAGGAGCCATATGAAAGGCTCCTTTGGGAAGGAACCTTCTAACCCCAGTCTTCTGTGCCCTAGAAAAGATATTGTTACATGGCACAGCTGGCTGATCCTCATCCGTATGTGCAGATGTCCAGTGTGTCTTTGGCACCTACCCTGCATGCTGGGGACATCTGTGCCCTAATTTGACCTGGAGCAGGCATCCTAACAAAGAGAAATCTCATAATGCAAAGACAGCAGGCAAAGATAAATGATTTGGGAAATCAGATGAGAAAGCGTGGAGGGAAAGGATCTTTAAAGCAGTAGGCAAAGGCTGAGCTATATTATACCTGATACTGTTACTGACAGCTACACACACACTCCCATGTGTCATTATAAGCAGACAGATGCACATCACAAGAATGACTCACCTTGGAAGCTCTGAGGGCTTCCAGCAGTCTAAAAGACTGCACCAAAATATGCACAATGCTTAAAACAGAAGGCCAGACTTGTTTAGGTTGGAAAAGAGACTTAATAAAGATCATTGAGTCCAACTGTTAACCCAGCACTTCCAAGGCCACCACTAAACCATGTCCCCAAGCACCACACCTACATGTCTTTTAAATACCTCCAGGGGTGGGGACTCCATCAGCTCCCTGTGCAGCCTGTTCCAGGGCTTGACAACTTTCAGTGATGAATTTTTTTCCTCTCATCCAATCTACACCTTCCCTGGTGCAATTCGAGGCCGTTTCCTCGACTGGCTCACGCTGAGCCAGCTGATGACCAACAGTCCCCAGGTCATTTTTCCAATTACTCCTTGGATTATGGGGGCTTCATTCTGCTCCCCATCCCTGTCTTTCAGCTCAGGGGGCTGGGTACCCAGAGACCAACAGACTGAGGCAAAGAAGGCATTAAGTACCTCAAGCCTTTTCCTCGTCCTTTGCCATTGCTTCCCCCTGCTTCCAGTAAAGAATGGAGATTCTCTTTAGCTCTCCTTTTGTTCAGATATCTATTTATGTCTATACCTATCATATGTCTAGATCTATAATAATGCCTGCTCATATGGGAATTTCTCATAAATGAATGGAAATTGTTTCTGTTTCAGGGTTTAATGCTGTAAGAAATCCACTGCTGATGTCTTCCTCCCAAAGTACCTCTACAGTTTGTACAAATCATTTTCTGTGGGCACAAATGTGACCTCCTGAAGACATGCACAACCCCCCAAGCACCTACAGCAGTGGCATGTGCCACATCAGCTCTGATCTTGCCTCAGTTATCAGTCAAAAGGATAAACAACTCTCATAAAAAAATCCCGCCCCATGAGCACTAAATCTCTGAATCCTTGTGAGAATCGTGTCCTCTGCTCAGGCTGCAAGGTTTTGAGGTCAGCAGGCACCACTGCCACTCTGCTGAGCTCTGCAAACCACTCTGACCCAAAACTGCCAGCAGAAGATGACCCAGATTTTAAAATAATTAATAACATCTACCCTGCTCATAATGTGTGAATACTCTTCTCTGTGCCCATGTATTGGGCACAGACTGACTGTCTTCTGGTGTAGCCAGACACACACCACATGGCTCACACTTTTTCAAGTCTGACTCATGTTGTACATATACACTTCCCTTTTATTTTTCAATCACACGGAATTCACTTCACTGACATCCCTTGGCAGCATATGGTGCTGCCAGACAGAGGAGAGATCTGCACGGAATTGTAACGGCTTTGTTGCTTTCCTCTGTGCCCCAGTGATGTGAAACACAACCTGGGAACATAATTAGCTGCTTCCACGTGAATGCAATGATACCCAGACAGTGCTAAAAAAAAAAAAAAAGGCCACAACAACCCCAATCCAAAAAAACGTGTGTGCATGTGGCGAGAGGGAATAAGTGATTGTGACTCAGTCTGAAACACAAACACAACATCTGGAAGCACTCTTCCTGAGTCTGCCTCTTTATCAGACAGATGGCTGGAGAGCCATAAGCACACAGGCCTCTCCAAAGGTTCAAGGCCAAGAGGATAAAGTGCTACATCACAGCAGTTTTCCATTATGTCAGTTTTTCTAAATGTCTCTCTGTTCTCCCACACTCCGTTTCTCTACCCGGCTGACAGAAATCAAAAGCAGGGGGTGACTCCATCCCTCCACAGACAAAGTGCCACATCCACGGGCAGAAATGTCAGCCCAAGAACAAACTGAAGGTATCTTCTTCTAGGCCACTTCTAGGTTTGCAGAAGCAAGAGGAGTTAGGCCTAGATCAGACTCAGTCCCTCCTTCTTAGTGCTCAGTTATAGGATGCTCTGGCACTCTGGCAGAGAAATCAGCTTAAGAAATTCCCCTAAGCCTCCTTGCTCCTACCCTTCATCCATCTTTCTCATGCCCACAGCTGTCAGCACACCAGCAGGTGGAGGTACACTCGATTTAAAAAAAAGAAAATTAGGTTAAAAATACCCCTTGCTCTGTGTTGGAATAGCTCTCATTCCCTGTGGTGGCAATCCAGGACAAACTACACAGCAAACACGAGCCCTTCCACTTGCTCTCAGAGGAGATGTGATCCATCAGCCACACAAGCCTTAGGCTGGGACCTAACAGAGGCAAAACTAAGATACAGAACTGGTTACAGCAGTAACCAAAAATCTCCCTTCATCTACGCCAAGGACACACATCAAAGGTACCAGCTTCCCTCCAGAAACAAGAAACAACAAAAAAAAGTGACCAAGTAGTAGCGTAAGACTTGTTTTCACTAATCAACACTGTTGTTATCCTCATCAATAGCTACTTGAATCTCAGCAGAAATTGTATTATGAGGCACACAAACATTGCTGATTTCAAGCTGTTTGCACTTACTTGCTACAGTTGCAAAGCTTTTTTGGATAAATCAAAGCTAAGAAGCAATGGCTCCTGGCTTTAGCACCACAAATTCAAAGAGAACAAATATTACTTAAAAAAGCAAAAAAGCATGACCCACTTAAATTCTCAAAAGGTAATCGTAAACAATTACTGCTGTGACTTACCTAAACTATGTCTCTTGTGTTCTATTATTTATATAATGTGAAATGTGTATGAGGTGTTGCATTCAGATGCAAACTGCTCCTTTCAAAGTGCTTACAATGCAATTACACCCCACCACTAATGACAGAGAAACATGCAAGAAAGGCAAAGTAACATGGAAACAAAAAATGAGTACTTTTATTGAGCATGGCCTTGGTTTCTAGGGATATGAAGGGGAAAGAGTGCAATGGTTCTCCATGGTACACCAGGGATGTTTGTGTCCTTAACAACTCAGCACATCACTCTCTACATTATGACCAAAATGTATCCTGCATGCAGTGTTATCTGGCTACTCCAGTACACTTACAATCTATTATGAATTTAAGTTACAAATCTGACTTCACAACCAGCTGGGGACATGTGACAGTACAAGGGGAAAGCCAAATATTCCTGTTGGCTGCAACAGAGAAATAAGGCAAAACTGTAGAAGATGCCTTTCCTCCTACCTGAGTTCTGCTAGAAATAGCTGGTTGTGTAAAAAACCAACATACTGTCAACTTCTTGACAAGATGTATGAATGTTTACAAAGCACTCAAGAACTACAAACTTTCATTTACCTGTTTTTATGGACACTCCTTTGCAAACACAGTGGAAAACACCTTCCTCTGCCTAAATTAACCAACACATTTATGAGTTAGTTGAGTTTGCTGCAAGAGAAGAGAACAGCACCTCACACCCATCCTGGCCTCACACTAGAGAACTGCACATCACTTCCATGAACTGTGCTGCTAAACCAGCCTGGAAACGCTGGTGGCAGCACAGAAAGATCCCATTAGGGACTTGCAATTCTCAACCAAATTAAATTAGTTTAATATATTTGCATAAAAATAATATATTTACATAAACATAATATATTTACAAAAAAATAATATATTTACATAAAAATAATTGTGCTTTGTGGAGAGGCCTCCAAGTGACACTCAGTACTGTAATGCCCACTACATCATATGCTTTCCCACTGGGATCTCAGTGCACACATAACCAGGTTTCCCCACCCAGCTCGTCCTTGTACACAAACCCTTCATTCAAACCCAGGCTCCTCACGCCTTCAGAAGACAGCAACTATTTACACACACAAATGAAAGAGGCATTAATTGAAACATTGACTTTTATTTGCACAATTAGCACTAAAAATATTTTTATGGGTTAATTAGACTTCATGCAAATTGGATTGAGAAGATTTAATTGGGGTGTGATAACCTGACAATTACAGTTCCTCTGTTGCAAATACACTCAGAGCTACTCGCTGTTCTAAAGCTGTGTCCTCCCTTTCAAACTGTTTTGGGTTTCAGCTTTTTTAGCTCTGGAAAGCCCAAATGATGGATCTTTCCTTTGCCTGTACCAGTCCTGAGGTGGGTTGACCCTGGCTGGATGCCAGGTGCCCACTAAAGCAGCTCCATCACTCTCCTCCTCAGCAGCACAGGGAGAGAAAAATAGAATGAAAGGGTCGTGGGTCGAGGCAGGGACAGGGGGGATCACTCACCAAGTGTAAACACATTGAATCAGAGAATTATCTTGTCACGAGCTGCTCGTGATGAGAGACATTTCTACACTTTACAGGTGTCCAATATTTGGGCACAGAACACAAAAGCTGAAATGTGCTCACTTTTCTGTGCCTGAAGACAGTACAAACCAACTGCATGGGAAAGCAAGAACCAGCCCAGCAGCCCCCAAAGATTTTATGATACTCTTCAGTGAGCCCAGGTTCATGGCTAACAGTGAGAACAGAGCCAGGGAAGCATTGCCTGGATCTCCACAAGGGAAATGCTCTGCATGGATTAACGTTCAGCAACGTTGTGAGAATTCATTTAGACGATATCTGGGAAGAGCAAAAGAATTGCCACTGAAAGTAGCAAGATCTAACTTCACTGTGTGCTGTGGAAGACAATCCTACTTCTGAGAAAGCACTGATTTTGTGTCTGTGGAACAACCAGGCCAAGTCTCAGCAAGAACACCCCAAACAGGAAGGCAGGCACTGGCAGACCAGTTCATCCCAGTGCTCCCCAGAGTGCACTGCTCTGCCTCACACAGTTACCAGCGTGTCAAGGGAACCTCCAGTTCTGGAAGAAGTAACTGCTTGCAAAAAGGGATTCTTCTGTATTACATACAAGACACTGGGAGGTTTGAATTATCCTGTACCAATGATTCAAAGTTACAGTGGCTTCACTGTGGGAGCATTCACAGCTTGCTCGATGAACCGACCACAGAGGCTGTGATATGTTCAGAGAAACAAGGTCAAAACTATCAAACCGAAAAATTACGCTCACTAAACCCCTTTGAAATTAAGAATATTCATATTCATGCCAAATTACACACCCCCCCACCCCCACTGTAGGTCTATTCCGTTAATTTTTTTTAATTTGAGCTGGTGAATTTTATTACCTGTTATAGATCAGCAGATGGTACCACAGTTCACATAAGTGTCTCCAGATTTCCAGGCTACAGGTTTAATAGCTATGAGCAGTGGTAATATGAGCCTTAAGTCTTTCAACCAATGGATGCTATCATGGACATAAATGAGTTTAATGTGCCGAGAATATGAGGTTTCATACCTGTTCCTTGAACTTGGTGCTATCCTCTGACAAATAACAGTTGTGGTTGAGTGCTTTCCACCATTCCCCACCTCTTGCTTCACGTCCCACTGCCGGGGGTCACTTGTCTTGGCACTCAGAATGTTCACACCTTTCTTCACCTTTGCCCTGTTGAAAACAGCAATTGTAAAAGGTTTACAAGAGTCATTCAGGACTGTGATCTTCGAGTGCAGCTCAGGCATGGAAATCTCAATATATCAGCTTTCAGCTAAGTAGTAGATATTCTTCTAATCCACCAATAAATAAGAGACTGGTATCAAGAATGCAAATCTGTGGCAACACATCACTTTTTTTGGACAGAACCAGCTCAGTGCCTTTATATGTTCTGCCAACAGCAGGTTGGAATTGGGATTAAATCTGAACCTTGCAGGAAAAGCTGCACTTGAGGCTCTTTTCTCTATTTTGGCAATAATTTTTTCCAAAGAGATACTTGTCCCAACACAGAAAACTCAGGAAGATTCTGTTCTTCTGTATCAAGATGAAGCTGTTTTTCATCATTGCACAGAGGAATGCTTCACTGGAGTTTTCTTTAATAATCCATTTTTATTCCATATGATATTCTTCTAGGTATCAGTGGACAGGATTTTGCTGTTCTGCCTAACAATTCCCTCTTTAAGACAGACTCCCAAGGAAATTTCTGCCTGAAATGCCCAGCCTGGAGAGGATTTAGCTGTTGGTTAAGACAAGACTTTGTAACTCACAGATGTTCTTACAGGATGCAAATTTCTGCCACTGTTGTTATGCCCAGTGGAAAAGTTAACTGTATTTATCTAGTGATGCTAATAACATCAGCAACAACTGCATGGAGGGTTAATTAAAGAGCACTTGCTTAATTAAAGAGCATTTGTACAAGGAATTCCCAGCAAAGATGTTGTTTGGGTGCACAATGTTTAGCTGCTGATCTTCAGTTCTGCTACAAGGCACCAGGAATGATAAACGAAACACAAAATGTTATTTACTGAGCAGAAATCATCATCTAACAAGATGATGATGTCAAGGTATCTTCTTGACATTTATGAGGACACAGCACCAAAGTTACTCTAAAAAAAAAAAGGTCTTTTTGCATCTTCAGCCAATAAAACAATTAAAAACTGTAGTTATGAATGACTGAGAGCACTTGTCCTCTTGCTGCAGTTTTTCAACAGCGAGACAGAACACAATTAATTTAAGGCATTGAAAGAGAAAACTCTTTTTTTTTTTCTCAGTATAAGAGCATAAATGCTTAATCCTCTCCTTTGTAACATGAAACACCACGGAGCTTCACAGAATACTGTCCTGCTCTTGTAAAACTGGCACAAACCTGATGCATCTGTAGTGCCTTCAAGCTGAATTACTCAGAAACAAAACCAGAAAAAGCAAAGGAAGAATCAAATTCATTACTGAAGGTTCATTAAAGCTTCAAGTCCCATACTTGAACATCCATACTGACATGTTTCAGTATTAAAACACTACCACCAATCTCAAATCTGAATAAAACCTGCAGTATGTCTTTGGAAGTCTGTATTTTAGGGGTGTGTGGATGTATTTTAGGACACTGTAGTAAAAACTCATAGTTTAGACACTTTGTTCAGCTGCTCCTTGAGATGGGCTCTGAAATGGCAGAATACCACTCCAAACGATGTTCCCGTGTTTGGATTTTCTACAGAATTACAACTTTGTCAGCAGCTGCAAATTGCTCTTTCCACCCCGTAGCTTGACATAGTCAATACCTGGGCTCCTGTTAATTAGGATGGACATTTGGTGTGGCCAAGGTTAGTGGTAAAATACACTGCCAGAGGACGAGGGGCCATGGCTACGATGCCATTTTGTTAATTAACTACAGTATGGGGCATTAAGTTGAGTGGTTTTCACATATGCCATTATATAAAGCCCATTAAAAAAAAAAAATTCCATCCCAGGGTAAAGTAGGTTATGTTTAGTGAGAAAAATCAATGTTGTGATTGCACTTAGCACTGGAATTAGGGTATGAACACCCAGAAGATTGAACTTCCGAAATAAATATGCAGAAGCACCATTTGCAACTCTCCCTCTAAAAAGGGCACTGAGTTTTATATAACAAGGTCAATGGATGAATCAGAATTAAGTCAGACAGTACTGAGCCCCATACATTTTCAAATGCAGTCTGTACACATATGCTACAAATGATTTCACTGAATTTTTATTTACTTGGTGTTTGAGTGCTAGCAAGGAAAAGTCTGTTTAATTCCTTACCAAAAGTTTGTTGACCTTGCTGTATGCTTGTGATCAAATATTAATTTTTTCTAAATCAATGGTGCCAACTTTGTACATAAAAATTTGTAAGTTACACTACCTCAACAAACCCCAAGAAAGAGAAAGTGGAGGCCAAATTACTTGACAGTCTCCTGTATTTACCCACCTAATATAGCAGTATATATTCATTTACCATGTTTACTTAAGGCAGGCAGGTATGGTGACAATAAATGAAGACAAACAGCTGAAACAACTGAAATACAGTTTTCCTTAATGTGTGGCTCCCCACTCCAACTGGGAAGTTCTTTGCCATGTCTACTTATTCACAAGTAGATGTTTGTCCTCACACAGAGGATTTTTCTACAACCTGCAAGCATCTACCAGACATAACTGGTCAGCTTGGACTTCCACCCCAAGTGGAGTCAAAATCTCCCCCTCCAGTGTCATTCTAGACAATTTTCTGTGAGTGCCACTGAACTGTCCCTGTCACTCTGTCTGTGTGCTCATCATGGTGGCAGTAATGAAACCACAGCCCCCCCCAGAAAAATCACCCTTTCCTTTATCTGGGTCTAAACACAGACCCTGCTAAGCAAGTCACCTCCACGTGCACAGAAACCTAAGGGCAGCAGCTCGTTTATTCGAGGCTGATTTTCTGCGTGCTGAAAGTCCAGCAGGGTTTTTGATCTCCTGACAAAAGCAAAGCTCGCAATGGAAAGATGAAAACCAGCCCATCATAAAGAACAGCACAGAACACCCCAGGTCAGCTTCAATCCCACCCTGGATGGAGGACTCCATCCAGCTGAATGCAGGTTTTCCAGTTTTATGAGCACATGGCAGCCAGAACGCTGGAAGATTTTCTTGCTTGAACTTCTAAGGTTATTAATTCATAGCACAGGAAATCTCTGCCTCAGCTTTGTCTCAAAATAACTGTCTCTCTCTTTAAGTCTCTCAGATGGAGAATTAAAAGATTTTGCTGGCGTGCAGAACAAGCAGCATCTCAAAGACATTACAGAGAGTCTTCAGCAGCTTACCTAGGAATCATTACTTAAATTTTGTTGAGACCAAGTGAAAGCATTTATTTGCTTACATAATCTCACAGCAAGTGAACTTCTGTAAATGTGCAATTTCCAAGCAAATATTTCATTTCCAACTTGAAGCTTTCAGTTATATACGAAGACTTCCATTTAGCACTCTATCTTCATAACATGTCAAACTTAGAAATGAAGCTTCTAATTAATACCTTCTGATCAAATACACATGAAAATCTAACTGTTTCATTTCACTGTCCTCAAATCACAAGAAAGTTCAGCATAATACAACTATTAAAGACAGGAACCAAAAGGCAATTGAATCAGCAACAGCCAGAGCTGAAGGTGTGACTTATGATTTAAGGAGCTCAAATTATAGCTTCCTATTTAAATTTAAATTTTAATCTTGCTAAACTGCTCTGGCTGTGGAAGGGTTCTGCTACCTGCAGCAGTGCTATAGAGAGGGCAGACTGCTGAGTACTCCAAACAGTTCTTCACACGTATGATTTTGCTGATGTATGCTAATCCTAGAGAGCATCACCTCTCTTATTCCAGAGAAAGTCATGCTCAAAACACGGATCCAAGCAGGGCTGCACTGCCTGGGTGTGCTGTGACACAGGTAAGTACCTGCAAAGGAAGAATCTGAAGTTATGGGTAGAATAACACCCTGTGAGGCTGATGAGGAGCTGAACAGCTCCCTGACTCCCTGTGGCCTGGCACTAACACCCAGCTGAGCACCGAGCTGGCAGCATTAACCAGAGGATGATTTAGCTTCCTGGATGGCTCACTGCAAGACCAGGAAAGCAGCAAAGGCAGTGCCAGGGAAGTGCAGAAGCACGAGGCAAGGGCTCTAGACAGGTCAGGGCAACACTCTCAGCAGCAGCAGCACCTCTCACATGGGGTGAGCAGTGCTGCCAAACTGCACCCCAACAGCAGGTTTACAGAGCAGCTGGGGTGGACAAGGCTGCACTAAAGGATAAAAAGCTAAATCAATACTAAATTCCTATAACCAGTGATCTTCATAATAGCTGGAATAGTTTTGCAGACACTAAGCCTTCTGTTTCCTGTTAGGCTGTTCATTTCCAGAGGGTTATTCCAAGCCCTGCATCTTCTGTGCTCCTGATAAATGCCATGCTATTCCCAGCCCCGGCACGCTGTCCTTTGATCTGGGAGCAGTCTGGGTTCAGATCAGTGACCGCTGCTTTGCACAGTCTCTTCAGCTCACATCTGCTGGCAGAGCTGCTGGGCCAGAAGACCTCTCATCAGTGAGTATTCAAAACATAAATATCAGGGGCAGAGGCAGGCTCGGTGTGACGGGGAAGGCTCATCCCCAGGGCAGTCCCTGAGCCCCACGAGCAGAGCGTGGGCACCCTGCACCTCACCTGGTGGGCAAGGGCCAGGCTGCTCCTGCTCAGCCCTCTGCACCCCCACACCTAAATCCTCGTCTCTTTGTATTTGTCAAGTTGGTGTTTCAACTTAACAAATGCTGACCCCTTTTGGTCAGTCTCCTCTGGAGCCTCGATGCTTCTTGCTGCTTTTTGTTAACAGTTGCCCAGACCAGTAGAAGCCCTTGACCTTATTGACTGTAAAGGTCACACGGTGAGAAATTATTTTACTGAATCTCCCGAAACCCAGGGAGCCTCTCCTGGTGGGCTGTTTCTGGGCTGCACTTTACAGTAAGTCTCAAAACTTCATGAGTTCTGCCAGAAAAATTTCAACTTCTTCCTGTCATAATTAATGTTCAGTCCTCTCCTCTTTTGTTCCAAGAGTAAATCAGGAGATTAAAGCCAGCTGGAGGAACCCATAAAACCCAGGCAAGAGACTAACCACAGCAATTAAGAAAGATTTGTTTTATTAAGTAAATATTTTTCCTTTCATCTTTCTATGTGAAATGAGTTGCTAGATCTCACTGCAGCTCTGAAGGAACAGGACAGACATCTGCCTGCAAAACATTACTCATCAAAAGCTGAGAAGCCAAATGTGGAACAGAAGAATATGACCTGGTTAGCTGTGCCAGCCCTTCAAATATGATCCTTTAATTTGCAAAATACACAGACAGAGTAAGTGTGATTAAGTGGCTACGGCTCAGCTTAGGGAATACAGGGATCAGGTATCAGCTCCAGGCTTCCTGCACGACTCCACACAAGCCCCAGGATCCTTGTTTGATCCATCCTACTCCAGCAAGCAGATGTCCACCAGTGCTCTATGTGGCCACCTCTTTGGAGGTTTTCATTTACAACATACACAGGCAGCAAAAGAGAGCCCTGTCTCCACTGGGGAATTTAGGTACTACATTTATTAGGTAATAAATTACTGCTAATAGTAGTATTAGAGATTTGGTTCCCATTAAGAAGGGTAGTCCAAAGAGCCATCCATGCATTTTCTTTACCTGGATTTCTACATTTACAGCACAGGCTAATCATCAGACCTCACTCCTCAGAGCATCCTTTCTCCTTCAGACATTTTCTTTCTCGTGGTGTAACCAGAAAAGGCCTTCAGGAAACAACTTTTGTAGAAAAAGAGTAAACACCCTTTAAAATGTCAAAACAGCTAAAACTCTCAGTATTTAGTTCTTGCTCTTTGTTCCTTCCATTTTTTCTTTCACTTCAAATAGACCAGAATGTTGCTTTACTTAAAAGGACTTAAAAAGAAAAAAAAAAAAGCCACATCAAAACAAACAACAAAAAAATTGAAATATTTTACTTTGAAAATGCAGTAATCAAATCCTTAAGAACCTCCAAACCAGAATGCTTAAGCTTCTTGAATACAGTGAGCAGCTGAGACAGATTTCAGTATTTCTGAAGCCTCCTCTGTCAGGAAGATTGGACTCAATTCAGCTTCCTCAAAACTGCATATTTTGGTGACTTCACTGTCCATCAAAATTACACTAATTCCTTCCATTGGCAGTGAGGAATCCTGGGATCTGAAATAGCTCAAGGGCTGTTCTTTTGTAGTGTTTCTTACATAACTGCAATTCTCCAAGACTGCAGGAAAATCAGCTGCCTTTTATTTCAATAGGAATAGGTGCTTCACATCCCTTAGGAAGCTTTGGAGAGCTCAGCTGCAAGGCACGAGGTAGATGCTGTCAGCTGTATTTTAGATTTAGGGGTTTTTTTCCAAAGAAGAAATACACTGTGCTTTGGGATGTTCCAGTGACACAGCTCTTTGGTTTGGGATGAATTCTGTGGTTAACTCTTTGCTGGCATTACCAGTTCTCTTGAGGTGTCAGGTTTATTAAGTTTTAAAAGAAAAGGAGAAAGAGATGCTTTCTGTGAAGCTTGGATACCACCACTTAAACCACAGAGGCAATGATTGAACCTCCTAATAGATTTCATGGCAAAACTGCTTTCTCCAGCACTGAATGTCAACAGCACTAGTTAAGGGGTTAGGGAAGGCAGGAGGAAAAAAAACACCAAAACATAAAAATATACATAAATAAAAGCAGGAGGGAATTACACAACACAGAGAATCTGGATTTGTCTTCCAAGCTGTGAGGAAACCTAATCTGAATTTACAACCTGCTAACATTCTGCCTCCAGCAAAGATAAACACTGTAAACTCCTGACGTTCCCAGCAGCTGTCACAGAGCTGCTACTGCATTTCACTCCAGCTCATCCTGCTTCCAGAGGAACAACCACGTTCAGCCCAGATATTTCCAAGGGGTTCCCTAATCCAGGTGAGTATTTAGACCTGAAAGGGGCTCACAGGAGCTCAGAACATAAAGGAGCTCTTGCAACGCTGCCAGAAGCTCTCCCTGCCCTCTGCCTTGGCTGACTGCATTTATGGAGCCACTTGGGGGGCAAAACCACTGATACTGAGCTCAAATTCTCAGAGCACTAACAAGATAGGAGACAGGAGAACAAAGCAAAAATCATGCACCAAATAGCTCCAGTTCAGCAAACACCTTCCTCTTCTTAACTCCCCAATCCACAGCTTCAAGAATTTCTTTGGACTCAACAGTCGTCGCCAACTCCCACAATTTTACATTTTACATGAAGTATTGCAGGGATTAGATATTTAAGGGTTTTTTAAGCCTCAGCTCCCAGAGCCATTTGGAATGAATCCTCACAGCTATTAAGAAAGGAGGAAGATGGAAAGCTGACAGCAGAAGAATAAGTGTTTTCAATAACAGGAATCCCTTATTTTTTCCTTTTTGTAACCCTCAATACTCTTGCAACACTTGAGGATGGCGTCTCAAAATAGAAAAATCCATTCCCATTAGGAAGGATGGAGATCCCCTGCTGATAAGCACTGTCCAAGGATGGCACAGAAGGATCTCCTTCTCAGAGTTTACAATGCATGCATTAATCAGATGGGAACATATAATTTGAGACATGGGACAGCCCTATTTTCATTGTCCTTTACCTGTTACTCACGGAATCAGCAAAAAATCCAGGTTCACAAGAAATGCAAGGGAAACTTACTGAGGACCAAAGTCTTACAGAGCCTGAGAGGGGTTTGCAGTGATACTTTAAAACCTCTGTACTCCTCATATCAAGCATTTGAGATGCTTGACCGTAGCTGACACGGGGACAGTCTGAGTTTGCAGTTCTCTTATGACTTACTCACCCTTTCCATCTCCTTCAGGAATGAATGAGTACAAAGGCTCTTTTCTAATTTGAAACTCAAGCTGACTAATGGCTCTGAGTCAAAGATCCATCTCATGGACTCTGCAAGGAACTGAAAGAAGTTGATGCATAATCGTTGAGGTAAAGTCTCTGTATCTGAGGGAACACTCATTTATAAATTCCTTACATAAGGAAACACTGGAGTCCATGTTGTCTGCTCTGCTGTCCAAAAGTGAGTTGGAATAAGCACCTTTCTCACAGGGACACGTGTTTGCTGAGAGAGGCAGAAGAGAGAGACAGAGATGGGTGTTGTGCAAACAAAAATCCTAACCAGGGTGAATCCAGAGCACAGATTCAGCTGCACGTGGTAAATACAAGCTCATTGCCTCCACAGATCTACTTTATAGGACCAGAGACACTTTTTAGATAAGTAAATGCTTTGAGATTATATTCCCTACTACAGGCAGTTTCTATTATTACAAAAAAAATCTCTAAGCTGCATATTTGTGACATTCCCCCAGCTGGCAGAGCAATAGCACTGCTGAGGAAAATACTTACTGTTTGCAGTGGTTATTAGGATTATTACTTAGACCCCAAGTGACTTTCTGAAGTAATCTTCCCGTGCAGTCCCTTTGTGTTTTTAATCCCATCCACACTCCCCGTTCAGCAGCTGCTATGAACACAGTTCTGCCATCAGCTATGAAGCTGGGAGGGTTGGGTTTCCTTTTTTCTTAGAGAAATAATTTTGCTGAAATCAACTGCTGGAAAGAGGTAGGGGGGCAAGTGTGCTTAAAACACTGAGAAAGAGAGGAGCCATTCCCTCAGACAGTTGTTTCAGATGTTATGTACTGTGCTAGGTACTTGTCCAAGCAACTAAAGAAAATCCTGATTATCAGGTGGTTCACCCCCAAGATGCAGCACTGTCTCTCTCGTTTGTAATCTAATTAGTTTAACTTAAATTGACTCAAGGATGGAGCATTTTCCCACTGCCCTGGAGAGAACTCCCTGCAGACAGCAGGAGTCTGCTGACTCTGCAGGAGTTATAATAACATGTGCTCCCATCCCTTTAGTTCTGCCTCTTCTCCCTCTCCCTTTGAAGTACTGAGCAGCACCAACCAGGGGCAACCTTTTGGCACAGACAAGTGCCAAAACTGTGATCACCAAAGCAGAAAGTCTGCTGAGATAACTGGAGAACAGGACAGGAATTATGGCCACGTGTTTCCCTCATATCCCTTGTACCATGACTCCAATATTTGGCAGAGTTTTTACTCTGCTCATCATAATTCTCACACTTGTACATGGTCACTTTAATGCACGTTCACACTGCTGCTGATCTTAACCATGTTTCAGAACAAGCCCACCTTGTGCTGTAATCTGCATGCAGGAGTGTGAGAGAAATGCTACAGAGATGGTCTAGGGGGATAGAGCAGACAGAACTGCTTTTATCACAGAAATAAGCCTTAATCTAGTAAATGCTGGCAGTGATCTGTTCTACAGCCTCCAAATTCAGTTCTTTTATGCTTTAAGTTTACCCAGCAATAGCACAAATCCTTGTGCCCTGAGGCTGTTGCTGGTAGTTTATGTATTTAGGCACAGATCTGAAGCCCCTGAGCCTTCAGTCAGTCAGCAAAAATACTCCTGCTGACCTCAAGGGCCATGGATCAGATCCATAAAGCCCACCTGGGTTTCCATGGGGTCACTGCCTGGCCTGCCAGAGCCAGTGGGCACTGTCACATCCAGGGGACGTGATGGAACCTCCTGTGGCTCAGAAGAAAACAGTGCTGATAAATGACGGATGGGACGTGGCTCAGGGAGTTCAAGTAATGTAGAAAACTGCTCTCATCCTCCTGCAGCTTCTTTTGTAACTTCAACAAGCCTCTTTTTTCCCCAGAAGTGACTGAACAGAGAGACAAAAAATAATTTTCTAATCATTAAGAAACTCTTCAAAACCTGGTGGGCTTTACCTTGTATATGCCTGTCCACAGAAACACACCTACAGTATTTCATACACCAAGTTTTCTTGTCCCTCTCCACTTCATCCCTCCACATTTGCTTTCTCTTGCCTTTGTATAACTCTGCAACTCTGCACCTCCTCTTGTAATGGTCCTTTTTCAACGAGGCTGCCAGATGATAAGAACACAGACTATGAGGGGTCCTCCAGACTGGCAAGTTTTTTGCTATATTAAATGAAAAAAAAATAAAAAAAATTTCTCTCAACTCCTTCACAATTCCTTAGTGGAGAAATTACGTTCCCACCTCATGATTTTGTCTGCTGTTCTTCCTAATAAATTACCTGCTCCTCCTCAGGCCACCTTGGGATACACTGTTAGAAAGATCACTTGTCTTGGCTGGATTTAAATATCCCAACAAAGGGAGCCCCTTAAAATCTTTCCACATTAGGTAAGTGATGCCCAATTCCTGTTATGGAAAACAAGGGATAAATACCAACTACAAGAGAAATGAGCCAGCTGTGGGGCTGTTACACTGAAGGATTAGGTACAAGAGCTCAGGCAGTGATTCATTAGGAAGTTGCTTTCCCTTTTATGTGTTTGGTTTATCTTACTCCAGGCTCAAGTGCCCAATTATAACAGCACTCACTGCTGCAGAGCACCTCAGCCAGCTCCTCCCTCCCTGCCCACAGAGGGCTGGCAGAGCCATGGCCAACACTAATTACAGCCTCTCAAAGAAAGGCCTTTTCCTATAGAAACTCACGAGCAAGAAAGGAAGGGACAAGAACCGCAATGAAAACAAAAGCATGACTTGACACTTTTTTAAACAAGTCACTGTTTGCCCTTTTCAAAAGGCTGAAAGGCTTTGCTGGAGATGGGGCTGCCTTAGGAGTGAGCAGCAGATGTCTGTGCATGAGAAACCACGAGCCTTCTGTTTGTTGCTGAACAGCTACAGGACCAGGTTTGACACCTTTAATTTGCCAGGCCCATTGAGATCATCAATATTATCTCAACAACCACTGCTGGACGTGACCAGGAGCGACAGTTCCCGTGGCCATCGTCAGCTACTTCAACAGCACCTTTTAAGGATCCTTTTTAAAATTTTTTTTTTTTTTTTTGAGGCTGTGCCTGTACTTGAAGACAACTGGGGACTCTTGAAGCCATAATGAACAGAGTGAAGCCTTGAGAGGGCAACAAACTGCTGAGCTCCTTTGACATATTGCAGGAATCAGCAGGAAGATTCTGGGATGTATCAAAAGAAAACCAGCTGTCGGTGAAAGCCAGAGGCAACAGCTTATTCCTGGATGCAGATATTAAAGTCATGATATACTTAAAACAAGAAAAACCACCTACAAGATAAAATAGATCAATACATTTGTAACTCTCATTGTGTTTATTGCTTTTTCTTGGAGAGGATTCCAAATCAGCCTAAGTCACACTCCCTTTATCATCTCCTGGGGAGTCTCTTTTTTCTCCCTCAATGACTCTCCCCAAAAGTCATTTCAATTCATCCAACTACAGCCAGCTACTAACTGCAGGGATGAAAATCATTTTGTTTCAGCTTGATGCAGCAGAAACTCACCTAGACCTAAACAGCAAATGACAGAGCACAACACAAGCACCTGATTTAGGGCTGCACAGGCTTCAGCAGCAACAAAGGATCTGCTTTCTGAAAATGCTGAAGCAGCTACACACTGTATCAGACTAATAACATTCCAAATGAAATGCTGGTAACCATGTGCCTGGATAGGTGAGCACACACAGGGCATCCCCTGCAATCAGCCTGGAAGTGCTGCTACAGGATCTCCACCGCGCCCTTTAACTTCTCCAACAGTTTCTGCTCACAGACAAAGCCATCTCAGGAGACAAGAGTCTGAGGAGATAAGGTTGGAAATGTCAGGGCTACACCAGAATGGTTCAAACAGCGGACACAGAACAGAAAGATCACCAACATATGATTATACATCCTCCCAGCACTCCCTTCTAACGCCGCTTCCTTTCGGTGCTCAGGGCTGGCAAAGTTGCTGCACATTCTGGTTTGGGCCAAAGACAAGCGGTGTGGGCTCCATTTCTGTGCTATTCCGTGAAGTATCTCTAGAAACAGGTGAGAAAAACTTGGTTTACAGGCTTCCTTTTGTTATAGTAACAACCTGTCGCTGTGAGGGATGTTTCAGCACTGGCCCCCATCCACCACAAAGCTGAGGAGGCTGCTTGGCAGCCACAGAGGGTGGTGTTATGGGACTTGCACATTACACATGCCAGCCTATTTAAAACCTCTCCCTGTCTCCTAAGCCATTTACTTCCTTATTTGAAAGGTCTTAGATAAAACCACCAAGAGTTATGGGGTATACAACAACCAAGGATATAGAGAAATGACAAGTACAAAGAGAGGAATATGAATAATATACAGAAGAGGCCATTATTCTATGTACTGAGGGAAAGTGTTTCTTGCTCCTTACAAAAGGAAGGATTTATCTTCCCCTGATCAGAGGTGACAAAGCTAGAATGTTAATGCTAGAAAAACATAGGGAGGGCAGGAAGAAGGCTGCCAGCAATTTCACTTTGATTTCATCAACTGATCATGCAATTATACATTTATTTTTTTTTTTGTGAGCAGCAGACACTTTCACACTTGGAGTACCCCAGGGGAGAGACAAATTACTACTCTCACAGATCCTTCTACAAAATCCCACACACATTTCTGTCAAGCAAGACATTGATGTTCTCGATCTCATGTCCTTTAGGCCTGACACAACTCGTGTTACTGACGTTAAAGGGGACAAGACTGGTCATCAGGTCCTAAGTCTTCTCTCAGCAACAGAAGTTTCATGAAGACGGAATTCAGGGCCAGCTCTGAGAGGATGAAAATTGAGTCAGGCCTTGAGCTCCCTTAAAATTATAGTCCCCTCTATAATTAAAGTCCTTCCCCCATCGCTCACTGGGTCTTCTCCTCCCTGCCCCAAGTCCACGTGTCCCCGTGAACTCGCAGCTGGGGATGTTTATTAGCTCTCAGCAGTATCGACTATGGCAGAAAACATCACATAAATGCAATTATAATATGCACCCACTACATGCTCTGCTTTAATGCTCACAGTGCTGAGTTTAATGCAAATGCAACCATGTCAGTGTGAGCAAACTCTGAGTCAACACAGAGGTGATAAGGCAACCCCAATGAGACGGGAGCTTGGACCATATCATCACTGTGAGCACAAACAGCAGCCTCAGGAGAAAAGCTCTGCTGTGCTGTCATACTAATGCATTATTAGAGAGTTTATACCCCAAGAGGGTTTTTTAAAGGGAGAAGAAAGGGAAAAATTCACATCATAAACTGCTGGAAGAACCTTGATTTTGTTTGGATCAAAGTACTCCAAGGCCAGGTATTACCTACACATGGAGCCAAAAATTTATCACAATCCCAAAGACCTGTTGTTTCTCTCATCTATGGGGAGAGTGGGTGCTGATTTTCAGCGTGGAGAACCACTAAACTAAGTAAATATTAGCAGTACAGCTGTATTTCAAGGAGCAGAGCTGCCATGCAGTTGATATGCAGAAAGTGTGCCAGCCAATATCACCGTGGTGTAATACTGAACCACCCACAGCAGTGAGCCACGAGATCATTTGTGACTTCATTTTATGTCATGTGCTGCAAGGACATTTTACAGCTTATCATGAAATTTTAAGGCCATCCTTTCAGCGTATAAAAAGTTAAAAAATGAGCTGAGACGGACCATTTCAAATATGTAACTGTTGCTATTGAAAAATAGCAGTGGAAAGTATAAAAAAAAAAAAATCTCAAAATTAATGCCGGATTAAGTACTTCAGTTGGGTGTGAGAATTTAGGACACCCTCCCTAGCACTGATCAGACATACCTGAGCTCCAGGGGTGGACTGAAGGACTGACACACAGCTACTGAAATATGTTTTCAGTTGCCATCTCATTTAGCCTTTCACTACCAACCTGCTCTCTCAATCCAATTTTATGAATTTTTAAGAACCTTTGCCCCTCCCCAATCCCATTACATTGGCGATTTTAAAACAGATTTTGCTGCAAGTGATGCAGAAAACAAACACCGTCCCTCTCACCTGCTTCTACTCCTCCTTTCCCCCTCAAAATGTTGACTTCCCACACTGACCCCCCAAAAACCCTTCAACACTCTGGCATTTATCTGAAAACAGACGCTCGTTCACACAGCCCTCCCAGCTGGAATTTCCCAGCTTCTGTCTGTGGCATTTGGAAGAGCAGTGACCTATTTTTTTTATTTTTTATTTATACCTCTGCTATTCACACAGCTTAAGGCCCCGGGATGAATGCACCTTCCCTGGATCCTCTCTGCTGGCTCGTGATGTTTGTCTAAAGCTCCCGGTAAAAACAAGGAGCGGGAGCTGAGCCGCCCTAATGCCGAGGGTAACGTGAGGTTCACCAAGGCAGTAAATCCATCAGGAGAGTGGGGAGATTTACTTTTGAATGGTGAGGCAGAGAGCTGAGAACCAGGAGGTTACAAAATCATTATACAAGGAAGAGAGAGGGGTTTAAAAGAATAAAATTGTATTTCTGCGTTTGTATTAAAACTTTCGCGAGCGGAGCCGAACGAGGGAAGAACAGCAGAGAAGTGGTGTTTGTATTCCCTTAGCTGAGTGCTCAGAGTATATTTCAATTATTAGGATTTGCCCTCTATATACATGTAAAAAGAGGCTTCACAGCAGCAGTAAATAACACCAACCTTATAAAAACATGAAGTCACCTTGCAGAGGCAGAGCAAAGCATGAGAGCTGATCTGTGCCTCCTGCATTGTGATTTCCATATGGGAATGAAAAGGCTGCTTTCACAGACAAGGCTGGGGCCTACGGGCTCACAGCCTGAAAAATAACACCACCTTTTCATTTGTAATCTGAACAAATTTAATGTAGGAGCTGGTGATGGAAAACGAACTTAGAACCCCACATTTCTCTTTTTTCCAGGGCAGAACTGCACTTTGAGTCATGAGCTTTATTAATGGAATAAGTGCATTTGTCTCTTGAAGGCCTGAAAAATAAAGCACTGAGCAGTAACATATGGAATATGCCTTAGGCGAGAGATTTTCTTCTGGTACTGCTGTTTTTCTAATAAAACTGAAATCATGGCACAAGCGCACATGTTCTTATAAAGTGTTTCACAGGGGGTGGTCTAAAATAAAGGCACCCAAAAACCACAGACACTTCTTATAATATTGCTAATCTCAACCACTCAAAGCACAGTGATCTGGGGGATTCCTAATCCCATGAGGTGGAAGGAAATAAAAGAAACTCCCCTAATAAAAAGTTCTCCCCTTTTGAGTCCATCCTTCAAATTTTTGGTGAAATTCCTCTAAATTTCCTCTGTAAACATAAGGGCTTGAAATATCATTTTGTAAAGGGAAGTTGCAACCCTCCTGCCATCCCATAACTGCAGCAGAGAATGCTCCTTTAAAATAACCACTGAGACTGAAATTCCTGAGGAAATTGTGAAGGTTCAGCAACACCGGCGTTAAAAAGCATGGCAGGTGCTGACTTACAACTCTACAAATTCCAGTCAGCTTGTTTCCAGGCACATTAAATAACTGGGAGGGGGTGTCAGACTGGCTCTCTGGCTGACCCCAGCCTAAACACACACATCTTAAAGAGTGTGTATCGATGTAAACCTTCCCACTAGTCCATCTCAGGCCTTTGAACCTCTGCTCTAAGATTCAAAGGCACAGAGCTATATATGGGCATCTCTGCTGCTTCAGGCAGTTCTCTGCCTTAATTTCCCCATGCTCCTGGAGCAGTTCCCCTCCCTGCCCTCCCAGCTGTGTTGCAGGCTTTCAGCTGGCATTAGTCAAGAGCTTTAGGGCAGAGGAGTGATAAGCACTCTAAGTACAAGGGCTACAGAAGAGCCTCAGGCACTGAGATTACCTTTACATTTGAACACCTTTGATGCAAGGTCCTGGACAAGAATGCAGTTGACTTATGCTCAGTAAAAATTTATGTTCTTCCATTCTCATCCCAGTATCTAGCTGAGACTAAAACTGAACAACCTGGGAAAAAAAAAATTCCACTTAAAAAGTCGTGACACTCAAGAGGGCTTTTCCTCTTGAAAACAGTGATGAAATGGATCTGCCTTGTTAAAAAATGACCAATCAAACAGCTTAACTTCCACCGAGTCTATTTTGATTTCAAACTCACATGTCAACAGTTCCAAAGGAAAGTGCTTTCTGGTTTCTTGTTTCACACTCACAGAGTGGCTGATTGAAAACCCAGGCATCAGGGGGAGAGCTACAGAACAGGAATGTTTTGCAACAAACAGCCTGACACAACATCAAACCACTTAGAACTTCAGTACACACCACGCTCTCTTATTTTAGCCCTTCTGTTACACCTTTCTGCTCTTTTTTCACTGGCTGTAATAAAATGTAGAAAAGTGATATCCTCCCCCCTTTTTACTGGTAGTATCAGATTCCTCAAGAAACATCTAACATGAAACCCTAGTTGATGATTCCCACCAGGAGCTTGTGTTCATACCATATGTGTATGTGGTACATGAGGTACCTTCTGTAGGGTTGTTAACATCAGCAAACGTGTCTTGTGAACTGCAAAGTATAAAAAAAAAAATTCCCTTCTGTAGATGTTTGACAGCAAAAACTGTTTTGCAGAAACTCCAGAATTCCATGGGTACATATCGCTGTCTGAAAGGACACGTGCAGGTCTTCAGAATCAGAAGCAGAAATATAATTAATTAAATGAAGGAGACAACGAGCAACTAAATTTAACAAGCCAAGTTGAGATTAATGTCCTGTTCTCTTCCGAGAATCTGGGTAATGAATCAGATTTTACACTTCATGTTTTCAACCATGTCTGCAGAGATAAAGTAATGGAATGTCCATTACCCTGGCATAAGATTGACATATTCTCATCAAATGCTTTGTGATTGTATAAATAGCATGGAACAAGGGAAAATCAGGAGCATACAGCATGGAGAAAATAGCCCCAGACACCTCATTTTTTCTATTCAGCCAGAAGCAGCAATGCAAGCAGAGAGCTGGAGGGTATATTAAGAGGCATTTGTGCATTTCAGCATTTCTGTCTTACCTGAAAGTGCTTGATAAACCCAATGCATATAAATAAAAAGGAGAGGGGTTGGAGTACAGGTGATCCTTGGTGCTGATGCTGACTGTCCATTCCTAAAGTTCTAACTCAAATATGATCCCTATTAGTATTTTTTATACATGATTATCAAAGGTGTAGCACTTGCAGGCAGGAAAAGCATTTTTGTTTATGGTCCAAGCCATGCCAACGCTGTTTTGTAGAGGGCAGGTAGATCAAAAAGGTTGAATGACTTACCCAAGATCACACACTGACTAAATTGAAAATAAAGGACCAGAACACATTACACCTGATTTCCTTTCCCATGCTGTCCTGTACCCCATGAAATCTAATTTTACCAAGTGACTGGTTTGTATTATTGAGTTGGGAGTCTGTCCACTGACAGCAGGAAGTATCTCCTGTTATTGGACTCTCCAAGCAAAGGTCAAAGAGCAAGTAAAATGACAGAGTTTAAGCAACACCACTCCACTCCAGCTATGAGATGCCTGGGTGAGATATTATTGATTAAACTTAAAGTTTTCCTTCCTCCTATTTTACAGCCATGTAAACAGATAAGGAATTCCAGGTCAGATGCATTTCCCAAACCACCTGTGCAATCCCAGACACAAAGAAATAGTGAAAGCTGAGCTTTCTGATAGCTTTATCTGTCCAGAACATTCACTTGTTGTTTTTGGTTACAGCTGACACTGACATGGTAATTTTTGCTCTTATTCTGAGAGCTGCTCGATTTATGAAGCTGTCAGTCCTTCCTGACACCGGTGGCAACTTTGATAAGACAGAGATCTGAGGTTTTTAGTGTGTCGACATAGAGTATTTTGTGAATATAGTTGGATGATGTGGCATTTCCAAAAAAGCTTTAGAAATCATGCATTTCCCCTCTCCATGTCAGGATGGGAGAAGTTCAATGAATGGTACAGAACTGCAGTAGAATAAGCCCAGCCTGCTTGGTTTCTGATGACACTTTAACTCACCTACAGTGAGATTCACTCCCTTAACATCCCACCAGCCTGAAGCCTATTCACATTTAAGTCTTTAAAATAGGATTAGGGGATTTAAGCAGCACAGAAGCTTTGCATTTGCCATCTAGTTTTCTTAATGAATTTTTGCATTAATGGGAGAGAGCATTACAGCCAAGCTCTCGAGGTTCTCAACAAGCCTTTGGAGCCAACAGTTCCAACCCAAAGAGAAACCACAACTTCCCCAGTGCTGAGCAGCAAAAAGTGTTGTTTGCTTTTGTGCTGAGACAGGATTTGGACTCAGATACACAGAAGGGAAAAATAAGTGATGAATTTTTCCTACCTTTTCATTACTACAAGGGACTTTTTAGCTTGCTGGTTTTGAGTTGATGCTCAAAGCCAGTCTTGAACAGCTTAGTACACGCTATTCTTTAAATAGATCTGACTGAGAAGCAGTTCTTGACAGCCTCAACAACCCACATCACATAAACAAAGGTTTTTTAAGACAGAAAAATGAACAGCCCACATTAATTAGCAGCTATTTACTCCTTTTAATAGGCAAACACATAAAAAATGAAAACTGGAAGTCACCCCATCATCCCAAACCATCTCAATCTCAGTCACCCTGCGTCACCAAAGTTTACAAACTGCTCCTCGGCGCTTTGTGCAGTGTGTAGGCGGGCTTTTATCTAAGGATCTGAACACCCTGTAGCAGCATTAGCTAATTAGATTTCTTGCAACTACTATAATATCAGAAGTACTCAGAAGAGAGATAAAGGTAGGACTAAACCACAGAGCCAGGTCTCCTGAGAGCCCCGTATCAAACGAGCCGTGCCGCCCGCAAAACCGCCGCACTTTTCTTACCTATCAGCTCCATCACAGCTTTTTTTTTTTTCCCCCAGCTCTCACAGGTAGGATTTTGTTCTGTATTATTACATGCCCAGAGGCTCCAGTCACAATCAAAACCCCAGATAAAGTGGCAGGAGGAGAAATTTCTATCTGCACATCAAGGTGACGAGTCCAAAGACACAGAAAAACTGCTCTGCTTCACCTGCCCAAGTCTGCAGGAGAAATGCAAAGTGAATCCCTATTTCCTGCATCCTCACCTGCCAACAGCAAAAAGTCCAGGACACCTTGGACTTGCTACACGAACACAATGGCTGCTTAATGCTTGGAAGGGAGTAGAAAGGCAAAGAAAGCAGTAGGTATATGGAAACCTGTAAAAACCTTCAACCAGACGAGGAGAGATGAATTCTACAGCTAACCCCTGAGTGCAGTCTCAGCTCACTGTCATTATTTCAAAGTTTTAAAATGTTAGGAAATACTCTTTCAGGAGCTAAAATGTAAGTACAAACTGCTCTCACTACTTTGCAATTCACTGAGGATGAGAGTTCAAAAAAGGAGTGAAGGAAAGGGACAGCTCGGAATGGAACAAGGCTGCCCCAGTTCTCCTCTTTAGCTTCACAGAAGGTTCGAGAAGAAAAAAGGAAGAAATGCAATCTGAGCATAAGGAGGTCTAGTCTCCAAACCAGACATATGCCTGGCTCTCATTAGAGTTCCTGGGAGATGTAAGCAAGCATCTGTCAGGAGAACCAGACCCTCTGAAAAAGTAGGGATATAAAATCCCGGATCGTTTCAGAGAGGCAATAAAAACAATATGGAAAATTTATAACAATCCGGTGTAATTGTTCAAAGGTAACTGCTTCAAGGACTCTTATGAGGCTTGTAAAGGTTTTCCAACTGATAAAAAAGGAACAGCAGTTTTAAGATGGGATAATTTAAAGCACAGTTCAGCACAGCTTCACAGGAAAATAGGACAGAGATGAGCATGTGTTGGTTGCTGACCTTCTAAAGCAAATGTAAAGAAAAACCATTCTTGCTACTAAGATGGTATGATATTTATTTTTGCACAAAGCATTTTTAAAAAGGAAAACCACTCAATCCCTTTAAAATTTGATAGTTAAAACACTAAAAAGTAAGTTTGGAGGTCCCAGACTGAAAGCTTTGGGTGCAAGAAGACACCAACTGTCTCAATCAATGACATAGTTTGGAATCTTTATAGTTCAAGAACACAAATCTGTGATCACAGTAAAGTGCACAGTCCTTCCTCTGCTGTTTGCTCACCCTGCTCCAAGTTGTTTCCCATTTTATGCACTGGACTCCCCTTTAAGTAGCACAAACATGAACACAACTGTGAATACCACAAAGGTCTGCTGCTAAGGCTTAAAAGAAGACATTTAATTGTTAATCAAAAGTCACTATAATGCTGCCTAACAAAAAATTCGGAAATTATTATTGTTTGCAAAGAGTGCAGCCTATTCTGAATTCCACTATGTTCTTGGAAAAGGTATTATCACCTGAAAAGCAGTTTTATGGGTCTATTTTATAGGTTATGTATAAAATAATTCCCAGCTTCTGGAGATTTAAATTTAAGATATTATTTTTCCCCTGAAAGTATTAATTTTCCTCTGAATACTTTGCCTGTTCAATTGCTTCCAAATTTTGCTCTGTTATTAAAAATACATCACTTAGCCTAATTTTTATTTTAATCATAACAGAATCAGGCCAGATGTCTATGCCTTTAGCTGATATCTTGCTTCAATATGTGAATATATAGATATGAGCAGAAACCAACATTACTATTTATATTCAACAAGAAGCAGTAAATATTGTGGGGTAAATTATCCCTCACTGGGAAGAAACACTAATACTGAAGGCATAAAACATACAATGGGTCTTTTACAGCATGTTTATTTGCAATAATATAGTTGTCACGTTTCCTTGTTTATGCCTCCTTTGAATTTCCTGAAATCACCACTGGAAAATGTTAAAGCCAAAAAGGTAATTACAATCACCCAACCTTGCCACCAATGATTCAAAGCAATGGAGCTCACCTGTAAATCAGAACAGCCTAAATCAAGTTCAGGCCATGAAGAGTAGCATAAACTACAATTACAGTCTTTGGCCAGGCCACAAGTGATGGGGAAGCAGGAAAGTTGCTCTGCAAAACAACCAGTGGGCTGCAAATGAGCTGTCAAGGTGTGCATGGATTTTGGAGAGCCCTCCAAAACTGAGCACTGTGTGATGGATTCAATCCTGGAGAGCTAAGGACCAATATCCCAAGGGGCTTTGCACAGAGACAAAAGCCTGATGTTTTTTCTGCTGCAAAGTGAGACTTTTTATGCACTGAAAATGCTGTGTTCTAGACTGAACTACCTTAAGGCAGAAACACAGAACACCAGAGAGAAGACACTGAGATCATTAAATCTTTACAGGCACTTTAAATTCTATTGACAAGAAGTAACAGAGATTAAAAGGAAGGATGGAAATGTGGTGGCCAACAGCCATTGTACCACAACTGAAAAGCAAGAAAGGGTCAAAATTATTTGCAGAAGTCACTGGTAATTCATGGTCTGACTTAACTTGCTGGTCTACTTTCTACACTAATTGGCAAAAGGAAAGATGATGCATTAAGACAGATAATACTTAAGTGATCCATATTTTATCATAGTTAGCTTTATGCTCTCATATTGATTTTGTACATCTATACTCACACTCCCTTTCAACCTTCTCCAGATCTCCTTTCTCATTATTATTCTTTCCACGGCAGCACAGAACAATGCAGGTTCAGGGACCCTGGGAGACACCTAGTCCTGTCCCCTCCTCAAAGCAGGGTCAACACTGAATTCAGAGCAGGGTGCTCAGGGCTTTTGGATGTTGAAATCCTTCAAGGACATAAACTCTACAACCTGTCTGGGCTTCCTTTTCAACCCTTCCTCTTCTCCAGGCCACACAAGCCCAGGGGTGTCATGTTTTCCTCTCAGAGACTACTGCATAGGAAACCAATTTTTAGTAGCCTCCAGCAATAGCCAGTACTTTCTAGTCCATTCTGGTTTCTTGCTGTAATTTCTACAGTAAAGCATGAAGACACAGCAATGTGGCTGAATTAGAAAACTGGGTGACCCTTAACACAGGAAATCCTGATGAGGACTCTCAGCCTGCTGACAGGCACCCAAAATACAGTGAAACACTGCATTTGAAACAGACTGGTTACAAAAAACCTGAAACCCTCCAGAAGCAGCACTGGGTATAAATAAACTCCCTGCCTGCACACAAGACATCTGATCATAGACTGTGTTTGAGAAGTGAGTGCTGAGGTTGAGATCAGCTCTTTGACTCTGTCGAGGTGAATCATTGTGGTGTCCACTCCTGCAATGAAATCAACCAGCAGCACAGCAGTGCTGTCTCCCAGACATGAACTGAAATATTTGAGTATCCCTGGGAAGGCAATTTTTTCTTGACTCAACACTTTGCCATCTAGCCTTGAAATGCTAGATGTTGTAAATATGATACACTGCTGCTATAAAAGTGGGGGGAAGTGTCTGAAACTCAAAATGAGAAGGCACTGGGAGGAGGGGTTCCCCCCACCTGAATGCTATATCATTCTGATACTTACAAATAAAATCCCAGACATGATCTTGCACTACAGAAGTAGTCATTTGTACCTATTTGAGGTTGCCTGAGTTGACACATAATGCTATTCTCCCAGCCACAGTCCATTGCACATCCCCTCTGCCCACATGTGAAAGTGCTGGTGAAAACTTGCTGTGATCAGTGGCCATCCAGCCAATTGTGGAACCCTTTGGAGAAACAGAGGTATTTTACAAGGCATAAGATCCTCTGGATACATCTGGGACAAGCAGAAATTCATCAGTTTGAGATTCTTCTTTCACATTTCTATCAACAGGGTGCTGTGGCATAACTGATAGACCTGGTGCTGACTCCTGTGAGCAGCTCACCTCTCAGAACAGCGAGAAATCTCTGCAGCTCCTACATCAAACCTTTCTTCCCTTGCTAAGGGTTCAATGCTTTAAGAAGATATGTGTGAAATCAGCAAACACAGAGTGCTGCTGGGCGTGTTGTACTCTTGACATAGCAAGTCTTTGAGGCAGACACTCAAAGAAGTGGCTGCACATCTGTAAATGTAGGGTGTGGGTTTTCCGTGTCTTTAAGGGGCATCTTCAAAAGAAATTATGGTTAGAACTTTTCCCCTGAAAGCCTGTACAAAAGCCTTAAAGTAAATCCTTCAAAGTATCCTGTCAATCATTCTGCATTCTGCTGACTAAATATTAACATTACATCCATGAAGAGAAACAGATCTTCATGGGGTTTTTATAACATTAGCATTAGTTATGAAGGAGTTTGAACTGAGCTATTAACTGAGTTTGAACTAGCTATTAGCTAGTACACATCATGTCCTCAGAGTGTCAGAATTCTCAAGGTAATGTCCTCAATAAATAAACAATTCCACCTTCCCAACAGCATTTTCTAAGGAACTAACAGGTTTTTTGTTGAAGTGCCAGGACACTCAACACACAGACACTCTCAAACAAATGAAGATTTAACTGGCCCAACCCCAGGCAACTCATTATCTGATTCTACATATTCTTTCCTTATGCATTTGTTTGTGTTTCACTTCTTTCCTGTTAGCAAACTGCCAATAAACATATTAATATTCACTTGTGGGAAATGGTTCAAGAAGACTCAAACCAACACGACAGGAAGCAGCTGTGTTGCTACTCAGGCCATTTCTAACCTTCATTACAGCCCCCATCACAAGCCCCCGAGATCCTACCTGATGTTCACAGCAGAACAGTGGCTACTTTAGGTATTATCAGCCCCAGGTGTTTGTCACCTCCTCAGTCCTGGACACTGGGTGCTCTTCTGAAGGATCTCAGTGAAACCACAATGAGCAGGTGCTTCTAATGCAACCCTTATATTATGACTCTCTTTTCTAACTGAACCCACCAATGCCCAACAGAAAAAGACATTAAAAGACCTTCAGGTAACAATAATAATAAAATTACCTTCAGGTAACAATAATAATAAAATTACCTTCAGGTAATTCTCTCAGTTAAGCTGAGAGAATAATGGAAGAAAAATGGGCATGATTGGAGCCTGTATTTAGGTGCTACTAAAAAGCTGTATTTGTTTGGCAATTCAGGGCAACAGCTGGAGAGGCCAATTGAGGGGCACATTATTCTGCAGCACAGTAATGGGTGAAGAGGCATTCTCCTACTGAACAGAACAATAACAGGGAACACCGTAAAAAGGGCTCATACAGCAAACCCCTCATCTCCTCAGGAGTGCAGGCAACCTCCTTGAAAAAACTTCCTATAAAAAGAGCAGGAGTTATTCTCAATGGTGCTTTATTTGCAGTTGTAGCAGCTGCTCCTCAGGGCCACGACTGCTGCTTTGAAAATAATTCAGGAGGAGATTTTGTCACTTTCTGCAGTAAACCCCAAGATTATGGGTAGTGTTGCTGAGTCACAGTGATCCATATTTTGCAGTTTCTTGTGTCTCCCTCAATACACTGGAAACGCTCTATGAATATGCCAGAAAACCAACTGTAATTCCCAAAATACATTTATAAACCTCCTAGTTGGGCACACAGTGCTTGAGCTCCTAAAATACCTGTAGTCCAAAGAAACCCCAAATACACATTGTTAAAAAAATTATCCTCAAAACAATTCCAGAATTTTGGGGGGGTCTGTGGCTTTGTTCTCAAATGCCTGAAGTAGGAATTAATGTTTTGTACTATGAATGGGAATCAGATGAAGGTAAGTGGAACTGCAGCAGTGAAATGCTACACACTGCCCTAGAAGGAGAATTTGCTCTTTCAAATGTCTACAGAATCCCCAAGGTTTCCTCCTACATAGGAAACCCAAAGATTCAGAACCACACAGCCTTAATGAGATTCAAATGCTCTTGATTTTCCTTAATATAATCTATATATTCTCCTGTTCAATTGCCAAGGGCTGCCTCTTCCCTTCCTCCCTGCTCTGTTATCACAAACAGCTGAATGCTGGAAGCAAAGAAAGGAAACCAACACAGAGTCCTGCCCTGAGTTTTTAGAATATTTTAAAGTGTTTGCTTTAGGACAGCCAGAGAGATCCAAAGCCCAGCTTTAAAAGAGTCCTTGGGGAACACCCCAGACAATCTGAATCTGCACAACTTCAGTTAACCTCATTAATACTGAATTATCTCAGTGGAAACAGTAGAGGCTAATACAGAAATCTATGGAATTTCAGAAAAAAAAAATGCATTCTGCTTGTAACTAAAAATTCTCTCCACAGAGTAAAAGTAGATGAACCAGGACAAAAAGAAAAAAAAAGGAACATTTCAACTACCCTACCCCAAATGGAGGAAAACAACTCCCCTTTATTATCAGCACTACTTCGGTTTCTAAACTTCTTTCACTTTGCCCTCCCAGGTCCCAATCTGTCTGTAAATCATTCTGTATTGTCAGGATGGGTTATAAATTACAGCAGGTTTTTTGGGTCAGAGGGTGTCTCTGAGAATGCAACTCCTGTGTGGCCCCCCTGAGGCTCTGTGAGGGTCCAACACTCCTGTGAACACTGTTCAGGGCATTTTCAGGCACTGGTTCCTTCCGTTCAATGGAACTGATGCCATTTGTTAGTGATTTTCTAGGAGGCATCTAATAATCTTATTTAAAAACCAAACCATGCAAGGCCAGCCAAAACAGAGCTTCTAATGCTCTTCAGCCCTACTCTAAGTGTGAGCTGGTCCAGCTCTTTGAACTGTGAGATCTCTAAGGACAAGCACAGGTTCTGTGCTGCTCCAGGTGTCCTGCATGGAACAATTCCAGAGCTGCAGCCCCAGCAATGCCTTCAGCTCTGCTCTTGCCCATCACCCAGCACACCTGGCTCTCAGGGGCTGTAACTCTCACACATCACAGTGATTTCACCACTCCCTGGCACAGCAGAACTGTGACAGACTCTTGTAAAAACAAACCAGGATACTTCTCAACTACCAAATAAACTGCTGAGGGCAGGGTTAGCTGCAATAAGCTGAATTTTCAAAATGTATTGCAATAGGGAAGGTCACATGATTGGTTTATTCCCAAATATTCCCTTTATTCAACACCGCTTCTTAATTTTTTTTCTCCTTTTCTTTTTTATGCTGATCCATAAACACAGGCATGTGTCAGCTGTAAAATGGCTGCAATCTTCCCTGCACAAGAACAAGAACTGCTTGACTGAAGATGAGTTGGTTAATTGTAGGATAGAGTCTTGAACCTCCCAGAGCTCAGTGCTCAGACACCCACATAAAATAGGAAGATAATCAAAGGAACGTGTGGGTCATTCCCAGAGCAAGATAAGCCACTTAGTACAACACTGCTGTTAGAACATCAGCTTGCCTAAGTTTGCAAAGCTTGTTGGGAATCACAGGCTGCTTAAAAAAGGAGCAGAGAAACCCCTTCTAAAATACACTCCTTGACTAGAAGGTGTCCTTACCAGTTGTGGATTTTGCACTATACATTTAAGAGCTGAGGAACAAACAGAAAGCTTAGTGAGAAATGGTTTAGCAAATAGAATGGCCAGTGTGTCAAAGCATAAGAGGCAGCAGGAAAACCAGTATGAATTTAAAAAAAAAAGGTTATTTTACTGCCATAGTTCTTGCTGGTGTCAAATCCAGGAAGAGCAACTGCAATCTCTAATCCTTGGCCTAATTCCAAAGTAATAACAACAGATTGGCCATAACAGGGGCTTTATATGGGTCTTATCACCACCAATCATCAATAGATTCAGTCTCATTAAATACTTCAGTGCTGTCACATTAACAGAGAATAAAGAATTATTCATTTACCACGACAAATACAGGGACTCAAAAGAGATTTGTTCATCACAACACAGAATACAGCAGAATTCCTTCCTGGTCCAAACCATCCACATGATTTGAGCAACCTGGTCTAGTGTAAGGTGTCCTTGCCCACAGCAGAGGGTTGAAACTGGGTGATATTTAAGGTGCCTTCCAACCCAAACCATTCTGTGATTCTGTCATTTCATCTCCTGAGTTGTGCTGCAGTGCTGAGATCCTTAAACAGGCACAAGAGACTTTATATGTTCTATCCAGCCCTTGAATGGCAATTTCTGATACTGCATCCAAAATTAAAGCAAAACTGCTTAACCTCTGTATTTTACTACCTGACCTTCAAAGCTGATAAAAGCATATTTTTTTCCCTTGAAAAGGAATAAAGCCATTAGGGAGGCCAGGAAATGCTTTATCTCCATCTCAGGACTCTCATCCAAAAGCCTGCATTACGTTTTTCTTTCTCCTCTGTGCCAGTTTGGGAACGTGATTAGGGGATGGCATTACTGGCCACGACACAGAACACCACAAACATGTCCTGCCTTCCAAAAGAAGAAAAAAATCCACGGGTAAGACACATAAATAAGATGGTATTGGCCTGAAAACTCGAAAGGGAAATTCTGTAGAGATTTTGCCAGCATAATGGAGTTGAAGGAACAGCATTTAGGTTTCTGTCATGCATAAGTATCAAGAAAATTCTCTTACAGACTGATTGCATGGCACCATCTTTAACGTGACTCATGCCCAAAAGCAGTTTCTTTTTTGCTAAGGCTCTCTTTTGTACACTCACATGTTACAAAGGCACAGCATGTCTTCTGTAACTGCATCTTCCATTTAATTAAGAGCATGTGACTGGAGGATAAAGTAGAAGAGGATAAAGTAGAACGTTTAGACTTTCAAATGGTTGTGTTTAATAAAGAAAAATCACCTGCTTTGAGGAGGGGGTGTAATTTGCTGGGGAACAACCTACCTCCTGCAATTCGAGAGCTGTCACCCTATTTCACTGCCCACCAAAGACAGCTGGAGAGAAATTCATCTTGCAGGAAAAAGAAGAGTCAGAAAACTGGTAGAGGAGTTTGGGTAGGTTGAGTAGATGTACTGGTAGAGGAGTTTGGGTAGGTTGAGTAGATGTATGAGAGATGGTTTATCTAATCTTTAATTAAAGGAAATGACCACTCCTCAGGACTCTAAACACACCCTCTCGGTGTGACCATAATCATGCACCACACACAGCGAGCTCTGCAATGTCTGGTCCTCAGGATCAAAAGCTACTCCTGCTCATTGCTCATACTCTGCTTTTTGGGCATGGTAAGTTCATCAGTCCCCAGCAGTGGCAGAGCAAATTGTGACCACGTGACTGCAACTTGCCACCGAGTGCAAGATTTTATTTACTCATTTATGCATTTGCCTGGGGAACATCTGAATCTCTAATGCCTGCAGAAGCTTTTGAGGCAATGATGCCTCATCATAGTGACTTAGTATCGTTAATTTTAGAGATTTTTTTGTCCTGCTAGAAAGAGAATCTCTGAACCAGAATATACACCTGGTAACTACTGAGATTTCTACTTAATGTTGCTTCCTTTTGTCCTTGCAGATACTGCCTGACTCCAGGTTTTAGGAGATTTAGTGCCACTACCTAAGATAAAAAATTTGATTTGCTGTTTGCCTGGGAGAGGTTACAAATACACAGGTTTTATCACTTGACTTTTCCCCCCTCTTCTATGTTTAGATTATCTGTGCTGTTACAATCTCACATGCTGAATGCTCTCTGCAGCTGCAGAATGCCTCACAGATGCACAGTAAGCTCCTCTCTTTATAGCAGCATTGTGCCACAGCACAGGGCAGTGGATGGGAAGCTATTCCTGGATACGATTCCAACTTCTTGTGTGACATTGGACGAGGCCTCTCAACCTCTCTGTTCTTCATCCTCCTTCTCCGAAATGCTGATGGAAATATAAACCCCCTTGATTGCAGAAAACTTGGAAATCAAAGGAGGAAATTTCAAAAGAAATTCTATTTATTTCCCGACCAAAACATGCACATCTGTGATGAAAGAAGACACTGCTTTCCATGTCTCTGTCTCCATCCAGCACTGAGATATACTGGGGTTCTTCCACCTCAATTTTTTCTCCAGCTCTCTCACTTCCCTCATCTCCCTCAGTCTTTCTATGGACTTTGAAATTTGGCCCTAATATTTTGGGGATTGGTTTTGTTATTTTTTAAGAGCCCATTCCAATGCTTTACCAACCTTCCCATGAAGCAATTTTTCCTAATATCCAATCTCAACCTCCCCTGGCACTACTTGAGGCCATTTCCTCTCGTCCTGTCACTTGTTTCCTGGGAGAAGAGATTAAACCCCACCTCACTACAACCTTCTCCAGACTCTTCCCCAGCTCCACTGCCCTTCTCTGGACACACTCCAGCCCTTCAATGTCTTTTTGGCTCTGACAAAGGGCAGTTGGTTTCCACTGCACTTGGAAACTGTTTTCTGGCAACAGGTAATGACTTGGAAAAAAAAGTCTCAGCACATCACACTCCTGTGGTCTGGGATCAGCAGGAACACAACTGCAAAGATGGTGGTGGCCCCAGTAGGATACTTCAAATCACAAAAAGAACTCAGAGCATTTTTAAAAGATATTAAAAAAGTAAAAGCCCAGAAATAGAACTTCATGAGTAATTGATTTGCTGGTCAGACTAAACCACGAACAAAGGTAAAATTATTACTGTCAACATAGAATGGTTTTAGGGGATGTTATTTACCAGAAGGCAGGAAAGAATGTTACTGGATGAAATGATTTTTTTTTTTGTTTCATAAATTGAAAGGCTCTGTTTCATTTTCCGGTTGTTCAGCTCTTTCTTAAATTAAAATTTGACATATTAATTTCTTTGGCTGCCTCGAAGTTGTACTCCTCACTGAACACGTCATTTTGCCAGGAATTTCAGCCAAACTCAGCTCCTAATAATCCTGAGCTATAAACACCACAACAATGGAGGTTTTTCCATTATTGGAAAGAGGGAGCTATACAGCATTTCATAGAAATAGTGTTGGAGGCAAGAGCAGAACTGTTTATAGAATTGCTACTACAGAAAGGATTTTGAGAAGATAAAAGATCTCAGGTATCAAAGACAATATGACATTAAAACACTGCATCTGAAAAGGAGCAAGAAAGGGTTTTTAAATGACTGTAGGTACTGAGGCTTTAGATTGCACCTCACCTAAAAAACAGCCTCTGGCATGAGAATTGGACATTTTTAAATACTTAGAGGAAAAATCTCTCTCTCCTGATGCCCTCTGTACTTCCATCATACATGGGAGAGCTCTCATTTATCTATTCAAATGGACCAACCACATCTCATTATATTCATGAGAATCACAAGGCAGAGAGAGTTTAGACTTTTTCTAAATTTTCTGTTCTCATTTATAACTCCAGCCCCCATTTTTTTGCTTCTGTAGTAGACCATGAACTGTCCTAGGAGTGGTATTGCAAAATGATAAATACTTGAATCTGGCATTATGTATCACCCTTTGTTACAAACAGAATAGTTTTCTGTGATTGGGAAATCCACTGCTTGCAATCGAGCAGGCACAGTCATCTGTTCAGTTCAGAGCTGTTTAATAGAATATTCATACTTCATATCTTTTATGTTGATGGAGTATGAACTAATCAAATTTTCATCTTATCTGTGCTCTATGAAACAAAACCAGTCTTTAGACACATTAATTTCTAGCCGAGGCTTTTCCAGTCTGAAAACATCAGATTCGCAGGCCAAGCGTTTTGTTTGCCACCATGTATCAGAAAATGAAGTTCTGAAGGGACTTTTCAACCATGTTAAAAAGCTGTACATATATCTAAGGGTTTCCTACTGGACTCAAAAGTAACCCAGGATCCTGCTGTGTCCTTCCAAAAGGCAGCACTGCTTCATTCTTAGTGTTTACGCCCCGTGCAGATGGGATTTCTGCTTTGATGATTGAATTATTTTTGTTTATCTTTTGATGACATGACTAATCACAGACTGACTGTTGTAGGCTGACTGTTGGCAAAATTCAGCTCGAAATTTTCTTTTGCTGGCCTATAATTAGAAGCACTGGTGGTAACACGCAGGTTGGTCTTTTCCACATCTGTCACTTTGCAGTGAATTTCTACTTGGTTCTGTATTGCTGGTTTTTGCAACAACAATTCAGAGCATTTCCCTAGTTTAAAAAAAAAACCCTAGCTTTTAAAATTACTTCTGAGCAATGAGAAAAGTAATTCTAGGCAGAGGAACAACACTGACAAAATTCTATTGCTCACAGAAGGAAAGTAATTTTTGCAATGAATGAGAAAAAGACAGTCCTGACTTACTGTTCTATCTATCTTCATTATTCCAGGAAAGACCCAGAAGCAGGTTCAGTTTGGAGCTTACACATCTCACTATAAGCTGATATATATATGTATATTTTGCATGATCAGCTTGGCAACTATTTTTGACCATAAAGACCTCAAAAATCACAGTAAAAACCTGCTCAGATTATTAAAGGTATTACAGCAGTTAAAAATCTAGAAAAGGACACAGCACAAGATCCAGTTCTAAGAAGATATGGATGCTCATTCCATGTTGGACATCTCATAACTTCTCTTCAGGCACCTCAAAGATGTCCTTCTGCACAACTGATCCTAAGTTAGTTAATTAAAAGAACCTCTGTTTGAGTTTTTTAATTCTGTACTTGGCTTCTTGGAAAATGGATGTGTTTTTTTCATGGTTTAATAATAAAAGCTGGTGTTGGAAAGGGAGCTTAATTTTTCCTCATAGAGCAATACAGTCTAACCACCCTCCTCAGAGAATGAAAAATGGAACTTACTTGCATTGCCCAGAGTAAGAACAGGAAAAAAAAAAGGTTTACATAATGGAAAAATAAATGTTATATATAAATATACAAGGTGTGAAATCATCTATGACCCTAAAGGACTTCACAAAAGTATCTACAAGCTGCAACGTGGGGAAAAGTCAGAGACAAGGGCAGAGATGCTGGAGTGCTGAATTACCTTTTTTAGATTACCTGATTTTCCACGGGAGAGAAATGTGCCTGAACTACATCCCCAGAGCTGGGTCTGCTCTGCAGTTTCTCCCACACCGGTGCTCGGGGAGGGACCTCTCTGCCTCCAGCCCTCACCTCACCCACCAGGTCACGCCAAAATACTCGAGCCCAAGCGTTTCCCTGATTATTTGTACTACAGATTTTTTTTTTAAGGATGGGAAGAGAAGTAGAAAGGGAAGAGAAGTAGAAAGGGGCCACCGATGTAATTTGATGTGGTTCCCAGCCTGAGTGGCACAGTCGTTTGTCTTTTGTTACTATGAAAATCACGGCACAGAGGAACTGTGAGTGGGCGGCCAATTAAAATGTCAATAAAAGTAAATACATTAAAAGAGGTCGTGGCCATGCATTATGCAATAAGGCAAAAAAAAAAAGGCTTATATTTGTATCATGCTAATTAAATTGACATGGTTATTGCAAATCATTTTGTTTCACCTGGAGCTGTAATTAAGTGACACCACTTAATGAGAAGGAACCAGCCCTGACTGAACAAGCTCCTGTAGTAAAGCTCCTCTGACAATGAAGGATGTTTCTGTTTACATCTCTCATCATTTCACACTCCCAAATGCCAATGTCTTTCCAGTGAGGTAAACACCATTTTTAAAAATAAACAATTAGGAGCATTTGTAATTTTGGGCAGCCTTTAACCTAGCTTTTCACCAGCTGCTTTGCATGCTGAACAAAAACAAATAATTGAAATCCTCTGCAGTACTATTTCTCCTACAGATAGATCTTAAAAAGTAAAACATCAAAGTAATCAACACAATGGTTGAGGAAAACTGTAGGAGCTTTCCCTTTTCTTATGGGAATTGGGAAATGTGAAGACATTCAAGTGACAAGTCACTCTGATTTTCTAATCTGCTGCAATGTTGATTGAAGAAAAGGAAATGTGGGGCACAATTCAGACACTGCAATGACAGGCTTATGTTTCCACTCAACTATTTTTAATTAGGTGGGATATGAATCTGGAATTTTTAAACTTAGAATTTTTAAAAATACAGAATTTGATCAGCATCTGAATCTATTTAAGTTCTTAATTTTAATCTCCCATTTTAATTGTCTTTTCAGCACAATTTATTTAATCTGGAGACCCCAGGTTAAGTCCTGCTCTCCTTCACGGTGATTTTGGTGGGATTATTCCACATTTAGAGCAGATTTATACATCACTTTGGCTCCAGAACTTCCAAAAAGAAGTTGGTATAATCAGAAATCCCAAACTATTTGTAGCAAGGGCTTATACAACATACAGAGACAAGACAGAGAGATACGAACACAGCTCAGTGTTAATTCTCCTGAAGGCAGAACACACCCCAAGTTTATTTGGAGGTGCAGCAGCAGCTCCTGCTGACATCTCCTGCCACACCATGGAATTGTGACGGATGGCACTGGGACAACACAAAAATGAGGCTTCAAAGGATTTTGCCGCCATCAGCCCCACCAACCACGTCCCCACTCTGCGCAGCCAAACTTGGCAGGATTCTTTTATTACGGTTCATTTTGTGGGCTCTGCAGATCCCATAAATATTTTCCTACACAGAGAAGCCCTGCCACATTAATTATAACGGGATTGCTTTGCTAGGCAAGTGGGAACACTGCCAGGATCTAAAAATTTGGCATCTTGGCGTTTAATATCCAGAACAACTCAAATACGAGATGTAACTGCAGTTCCTGCTGGATCTTCCAAGTGCATCATCAAATCTGGATCTCCAATTTATTTATTTTTTTTAATGCTTTCAAACTCGAAAGTGAATTCAGTGCATTTAGAAAAGCAGGATAAATAGAAATGCTCCGAGCCAGGAACACTGTTGGCAGGGTCTGTGAAAACTCTTTCACCCATTTCTGTGAGAAAGATACTATTTTTATCCTGGACCGTTCGTAAAAAAAGACTATCCTTCAGGTTTACTGTGTAACACAGTCAGCACAAGACTGGGAAGGGAGTCTGACAGATTTTAAATTATTATGGAAATCATATTTTCTAAGCAAAATCTGGGTATGTCTGGAGAGAAGTCTGACTAGAAAAGGCTCATTATAATGTTTCATCCCTTTATTACTGCTCCTAGAGGTAGCTCAGAATCTCTTAATATCTTTGTGTTAGCAGGAATGAATTTTCTTAAATCTGTCTTCAGCTGAAAGGCTGAAAACCAGTACTGACAACATGAAATTGTTATGAGTGTTATGACATCAAGATGGATCTGAACTAAAGTGAATGAAGATAAGACCCAACTCTAAGGAACCCTAAAAGTGAATTCACCCTTAGGAGGAAAACTGATTTTCACAACTCAGTGTAATAAAAATCTCTAGTACAGCTCATACTTGTGACATTTTGGACTCAGAGCTCCTAAGATTTCAAGGTCTGTGGAACCCAAGCCCAGAACTCACCAAATTCAACACAGAAAACCAGATTCCATTTTTCAAGAGTTCTGCACACAAATGTTGCCTTCGTGGCAGACGATTGAACCTTTCAGCTCGAGTTTACCTGGGAGGAAATATTTAAAGAACATATATGCTTCCTTCTGGGTAAAGAGGCCCAGCAGTGGAAGGGATTTTTATTTCAGTGTGTGTAAAACTTGTTTACTGCCTTATCAGTCACCCCAAATCACGGATACACGTAAAAATAACAAAGACAAAATCAGATTTTAGGACATACAGCGCACCCAGAGCCTCACTGGGGATGCATCCCCAGTTTAACTTGATTAGGAGTCAGTTAATATCTGCTTACAACCAGGCACTGTCAAAAGTCAGAACAGCAAGACTCGGTCACTCCATCACCTGAGGTGGGTAAAGGAGCTCGGTGGGACAGACAGACAGACAGACAGACAGACAGACAGACAGTTGGCCGTCAGGAGATCCGTCACCGGCACCACAAAGAAGGACTTGCAACCATCCATCTTCACAGGCAGATCTGTCTGCTCTCTGCAAATCACTGAGCAAGCTGGCAAACAGCCAAACCCTCTGCTCTTCTCCCTCTTCGGTTTTTTTTTTTTGGGGGGGGGAGGAGGGGGCTGGAGAGGGAGAAAGGAAACAATGCCAAGACAACCTTGGCAGTTCTCCCCGGGTTTGTCACCACTGCCTCTTGTTTCAGCCCTTAAAAGTATTGCAACATGCATCAAAAGGCAAGAAGAGCATCTGCATGGAGGGGAAGGCAAAGGCTTTGACCCATAAGCCCTAATCTTAGCCTAAATCTAGCCCCAGGTGCTAGGCAGCATGTTGGGTCTTTGAGGAACCTGGTCCCTGCCTATGGCAGGGGGGTTGGAACTGGATGATCCTTAAGGTGCCTTCCAACCCAAATGATTCCATGATTTTACAATCCAAAAATGACATTGAGGAACGGGAATCAGACTTCTGTACTTACACTAAGAGTATACTTTTGGTGCTGCTAAAAAAACCCATATACTTGTGTATGTATTTGTATACAAGTATATATATAAATATATTTATTTCAGTAAGCACCAAGGTAAGAAAAAACAGACCAGGAAGACTGCAGCCATTCCCCTGCAGGCTGGAGGCTGTTATTCAGCTCCAAGCTTGCCCACCTTTTTGCACTGAGGCTTTGTGGAAGGTTTGTTGACTGCAATCCCTTGATGACAGCCCCAATCGGTGTTTTAAATGCACTTAACTTGATTAGGTCTCACTGGATTATTTGCTTTTTCAACTACTATACATTATAAGAGGAGTGGAATAGAAGCCTGGCCAGCTCCCAGGCATTCCTTTATTGATCCCAACTTCATCCTGAAGGTGGTGAAGCTCCCACTGACATCAATGAGAGCTCTTTGCCTGTGTGAGAGATGAGTGTGCCATATGTTTAGTTAAAAATAAACAAAGTGAACCGAATCAAAGAGAGTGGTGGGTGTTTGAAATCACTACTTGGAAAGAAAGAAAAAAAAAAGAAAAGAAAAGCTTTATTCCAGCCCAGGGCAGGCTCTGGAACCAGAATGGTTCAGTGATTAAGGCCTGATTTGACTTCGTCCTACCCCTGCTTCAAATTTCAACTCTGCTAATGGGCATTTTTTGGACAGCACAGCCAGAGAGGATTCCTGAGTTACTGCTACCCAAATGTTTTTTTGTAACAGCCAAGCAGTTTTAATAATGATTTTCAATAAGTACAAACCTCAGGTGTTTTCAGGCATGTTGCACCCCATACACAGGTTTTGCAGTACATTTTTATAGTCCAGGCCATCACCAGTGCCCCTACTACAGACTTTTGCTCACCATAACCACTAAGGAAGATTTCTGTTCATCACCTTGTCCTTCTTTCCCTTTCTAAAAAAGCAATAATAACTTTTTTTTTTAATTACTAATCCCTTTTTAAGCTTAAAATAAAGCCAATAGGAAAAAAAACCAAAAAATTAACTACAAAAGGCAGGAATTAGAAGCCACACAGCTGAAACTAATAGAGACCACATTTATGTAAGTATGTGTATTTAAGTGTTTCAGGTTTAGGATAAGATCCCCTCTGCCAAAAATGTGGCAGCTATATTTGCAAGTCTCGATGGGAAATGTTATAAAGAATCAAAAGCAAACAAATTTTCCTTTCAAATAAACTTGACCCGTATGTTTCAGACATGTGTTTCCCTTTGAGTCCTTGTCCTCCTTTGATGGTGTTACATACTTTCCCCCCCTTTAAGAGCAAATACTTTGTTGTTATAGCAATACTTTCCCACAATCCCACCATCAGGGCCCCCCTGGTTTCCGAAGGCAGGGCTGGAAAGTCATCCCTCCTTGCACAGAGCTTCTCCAGGCAGGATGCCCCAAGCCTTGTCCTGCACACAAGCTGTAGCTGTTGCACTGCCACCATCACAGCTGGGGAGAAAATAATCCCAGTGTCATACAACTCAGTGGAGAGGAAAACTGGATTCACTGCTGAATTATCTATAATCTCTTGCACTTTGCTGTTCTCTTGTCTTGCACTCTCATTGATGTGCCTTTTTTCCCTTTTGTTCCCAAGCAATCTGTGTGGAATTAGCTCAAACCTTCCTCCTCTCGCTGGGATGAGAAGTTTTTGAGACACCTGAAAAAAACTTGCCTCACTGTACCTGACACAACTTTTGGGTGGTTCACCACATTCCTGTTGGTTTGGAAATGAACAGCACCCACAGTAACACAGGGCCAGCAGCGTGGCAAAGCACCAACTGGAGTGTCCACCAGGACTGAACGAGACCCCCGAGCCCTCAATTCCTACTAATCTCCAGGCACTGTTCTCCTGCATAGTGTGCATGGAAGAAAAAGACCCTAGCTAGTCTGCTTTGCAGGATGAAACACATAGATAGCTCTCCTGAGAAATTCACCTGGCAAAATAAATGAGTAGGGATATCTCAAATCAGTGACGTGTCATCTAAGAGCTAAGCTGATTTAATTTCTTGTACAGGCCAGAGGCTGCAAGAGAAATCTGCCCCGTGCTTACAGTGCTCTCCTGGTACCTCCTCACTTTCCCCTCTTCCTTCTTTCCTTCCATCCATCCATCCACACGCAGAGGAAAGAAATTTCTCCCTCATTCAACCACTGCACAGGGACTCAGAATCAGGTCTGAGCTTGGGCAATGCATAAACCATATCCAGGAGAGCACAGCCAAGGAGGAAACCACCACTAGTCCTCTTCCCTACCATGTCAGCCAACCCTAGCAGGGTCACTCAGAGCAGTAGAAACTGGTACCATCAAGATGCAGCCTGGCTGAACCCCTGCCTTGCCATCTATTTACACTGTAATCCCAACAAAGACTGGTCCTTGGGAATGGCCATGCCCTCTGCATGCAGGACAGTCAAGATTCCCAGCAGACAAGACTGAAATACGAACACTGGACTTGGAAAAAGTGAACATCAGCTTTTGTTAACTCTGTTAGACCTGTCCCTCTGCTTGTACATTCCTGATTGAGGTACATTGTAGTTTATATATTTCATCTCTACTATATTCATACTGTATACAGAAATATCTTAACAGTAGGCTTACTGGCCAGTCATATAGTCTTTGTCTCTAACTAATTTTCATTCAATAAGCAAATAAAACCAGAAAACCCCAGGAAAACCTCACTGATAAATGGGCCTGTTCACAGGGCTTTCACTAGCTGAGTTCAGAATGACAAATGAAAGACTTCGGATCCATTTTTTGTTTTCAATAAAAATCTTGTTCAACAGTGTCATGAATATTCATGGCTTTGGCACAGCTCCAGATTGAGCAAGAAGAGCCAAATCAAACAAGAAAACAACAGTCCACTTGGCTCCACAAAAGGATGCACTGGGCTTTGTGTGCTGAAGTATGCCCTCAAAAAAAGGTGCAAATCAAACTTTGCTGGGACTGTGCTCAAAGGGAAATAAATTCCCCCAACACCAAAAGCAACCTCTTAGTATTAAAAAAATAACAATGCTGGGCATCAGTTACTGACAGACAAGTCCACCAGCACCAGGAACGTGTCCCACATCTACAGCACAGGAGTGCAAAGGTTGAGGAGCTGCTGGGGGTGGCAGGGATGACCCAAAGCAGCACTTCAAGAGGTCCTGTGGCTCTGACAGTGTGCCAGTCCCATTGTGGGGATGGATGTGAGACACAGAAGGATCAGCTGAGAGAGGAAATATTGCAGTATCATCCAGGGCTCTGGGGGTGGACACCAAGTTCTGCTGCTTTAACCACTCCACAGCACCACTGGCACCAAGGGAGCACACTTTGATATGTATTTATGTAATAAACACATAACACACTTCATTATGATACAGGATGAGAGATAATTTGCTTAGAAGACTATTATCTTAGAGAAGTCAGAGTCATTCTCACCATTATTATTTTCAAGCCTGACCATGTGGAAATTTAATACACAAACACTGGAACTTTGATAAGAGTCTGTCCCCTCTCAGCACATGCTGGAAAGATGTTATTACTGCTGTATAACCCAGCCCAAGTGTTATCACATCAAATGCAAGTCTCACATTGTGTTTAATCAGACAAGAGGAATTGCAGCTCCAATCTCCATATTTCTCCCTCCAGGGAGAATATGTCAGGAGTGGAAGGTGCAGGTAAAGCAAAAAAATGAACAGGCTGCTTAAAGGGCAAGAAAGACTTAGTCAAACAGTTGGGTTCACACCATGTAAATCTCAAGTTCTAGTGCAACCAACTTATTCACTTACAAAAATACACCTATATCAGAATAAAAAGCTTAATTGAAATGATGGAGGAGGAGCTGTCTCTAGCCCAGGAGTAACTATCAGAGTATTGTGGATTGACTGCAACAAGGAGGAAACAGAGGATCCTGCAGTGGAATAACTCAGTAACACCAGGCTAAGAACAGGAGGTTTTACAATGGTGAAAAGTGTGTCTGGACTCAGTTCAGCCAGTTTTTAATCACTGATCCACTCACTTAAGGTGGGCACCTCTACCCTAAATTATGTGGGCATCTTTGTTCTGGATCTCCTCTTTCTAAAGCATTTGAAAACAGCATGAAGACACAGCACTCCAAAATTCCTTCCCATCTGGTTAAATAGGATTACACACAAAGCTCTTTACTGTGATGAGCAATCTGCACCCACAGAACCCGCCCCAAAATTGTTACAACTGTCCACATTAACCTGCCTTCATGATGTAAGGATCTCCACACTCAGCCATGACTAAATAACTTTTAATCACAAGGTCACAACTCAGATGTTTAGAAGAAAAAAAAGGAAAAAGAAAAAAGAAGTTTGATTTAATCACAATCAGCTTTACCCACCACATCAGAAACACTCGTTTGGAATCTTACAAGAAACATTTCTCTAAAGGTGCTTTAAGCCTTAGAAACATGTTGGAAAGATGTTAAGAGGCACAAATGGCCAGATTTTAAGAATTGCCTACCAAAATCAATCCAGATACCAATTTTCTCCAAAATACCTATCTGGAATGAATTCCCACACATGGCTCTTTTCTGCTCTGAATGATGAAGCTCTAATATAAAACAGAAAATAGCCTGTCTTTTTTATTTTCTTCACATCATAAGAATATGCTCAGACTGAGTTAAACTCCATTTGTGTTTCTTGTTTTTCTTTCCCTGTTTCATATTTAAGGAAAAGAGAAATAACAAGTAAAAACAGTTGTCTATTAAATAAACACTCGAGTGCACTTCAGACTAGCAATTGTGAATTTCAATACAACTGACTAATTTTCTTGTGCTTGTAAAGACTCAATTACTACAATCCTCTTGCATTTTTCCCCTCTTCTTTCATGTTTCTGACTCTGAATCAGTTAAGTATTCAGTGAAAAGGCAGACCACAGATCCAATATTAGCCCAGGAGGCCCCTCAAGCACCATTTAAACAATTATGAAAGTAACATTCCTTATCCTTTGAGACGTTTTTTGTGCAGAGAAGGTTCCATGGACGTTCACCAGCTTTTGCCATGAAGCTGTTAAATTTCCTCCTTAAATAGCCAGGGCTTAAATAAAAACACATCCTAGAAATGAATGGCAGTGGGACATGTGGAGGAGGATATAATTATGCAACACAACGGGACAATCATTGCCTTGCTGAACAATCAGAGCTCCCCAGAACAAGAGGTTCTTGATCATTTACCCATTCCCAGGAATTGCTGTGACATCCAGCCGGATCCAGCCGTGACTCACTCTCATTTAGCACTGGGAGAAGGACAGAGTTGTGGCTCTTTTTGCTGAGCCCTCTTACCTAACACTCCTCCTGTTGCACTGCTGGGCAAGGCACCCCCAAAAATAACACCTTCTGGTGCTAGTTCTACTAACATAGAAAAAAGGAGCAGTATCCCCAAACCAGAATAGTCAGTAGGATTTAAAACACACTTAACTGTATGATTCTTTTACATTGAAATAACTGCAGAAGTAGGAAAGTATAATCATACCAAACTTTGACCCCTTTCAACAATATTCACTGCAATCCCCAGCACATTCCCATCTGCAGGACTAAACAACATTTTATGAAGTACAACCTGGATTTGCAGAGTTCTTGCACATGTTTACCTCTGGCCAGAGCCCACACAGCCACGTGCAGATCTGGGGCTCACAGCTTCAGTCCTGCAAACACCCCACTCCTTGCACAGCATTTTGGATGTCAGCCCTCCCCACAGAACAGTCTATCAGAGCAAACTGGGCTTGATTTTAGTGCAAGCTGGCACAGAGTCATTCCCTCATGGGAAAGCCCTGTAATAGTTAATAGAGGCGAACCTAAGAGGGCTGTAAAGATGTTTAATGAGGTTCCATCTGAGTGACTCTAAAATCATGCAGGATATAATACAGAACATGCAAGCCTCTTCTTGTAGATAAAAATTAGGTTGTTCCATTTTATTTTTTTTAAATTTTTTACTCTGAAACAAAAAGATAATTGCCACATTTATCAGGTAATTGTGATAGGGAGCAGAGAGAACCTTAGAAAACAATTGCAGACAGACTTTTTCCAACGGCATTTTTCTTTCAAGAAGAGCCAGACCTAACAGCTGTCCCTGGGTGTCATGGGGGTGTGAGGACTCAGAGCAAATCACCACTGGACTGGAAGGGAGGAACTGGTAACACTTCATTCTGCATCTGCATCACTCCACACATGTCCTGAGGAACAGCAATCCTGAAGGCAACTGGGTAGCAGAGCCTCGTGGAGGGGACTGAGGCTACTGCAGCTTTGTTCAGCTTTTCATGAGACATTTGGGAGTTTTAAGGCAACAAAATAGAAGTAGTAACACAGGAAAAGAACTGCTACTCCCATCATTAGTGTTCGGAAAAAGGTTGGGAGGGATTTTGAACAACTGCCAAAAGTTCATGGGATCAATTCCACTTCAAAATGGAGCTGTTTAAGAGCAAAAACAAAGTTCGCATGCCTCATCTGCTATTAGATCCCATTTCCCTTAAGCACTCACTGACACACAGTCAGGGACTGTTTCCACCCTGAAGTATCTGAAATCTAATTAAACATGGGTAGGAGTAAAAACAGAGTTGAAGTGGCTGCCATAAAATTACGCCTGTGCTGAAAGGTGAAACCAGTTATACAGCAGGGCACTAGACTTGCAGTTTATTGCTCTCTATCCACTACAATCATGACATATTTGCACAGCTATGGCATCCATTAGGTGCACACAATGAATAAAAGGAGCACCTTACAGCGGGGTTTATGTCAATGTTTACTTTGAGCATGAAATAAAACCACAGTTACCATAGTAATGGACAAAGCACTCATCACCTGAGATGCTATGGAAATTAAAGAATGACAGCACAACCATACTTTAGCAACACAAAGAGGGATGAGGCATATTAATTTCTGAACAACTCTTCAGGATTTCTTTAAAGACCTTTCAGAAAATATGAACATTAACCAGCTGTCACTATCTACAGCCAGCTGATAAAATCTTCACTCAGCCCTGTCAATATTTCTGCCTGGTGCTAATTACAGTAGCATTGTCTCAGACAGACAAGAGAAACATTCTTAAGCAGGACCCTAGAGTCTGGAAAATGGAGATTACACATCATCTTCATGTGTTTCTGTCCTGGCTAGACTGCTGCTTGCAATATCCTTTCTAAGGCTTTGAACAGCTTGATTTGAGATGCTGACACTTCACTAGTGTCGTGGTTTGAACCTTGTTTTCCCCCAGAGGCTAAGAGAAGTGGTAGACCCCAAGGGGTGGAAACCCCTAGAAGTTTTGAAGTTCTGCCCAATGGGCGCTCCTGCAGAAATGTAAACATATCACAACCAGACCGGAAGAGAAGAGTTGTAGTTTTAGTTGTTGTAGGAGAGGTGGCCATGTTGTGAGCCACGAGGAAGGGGCTCTGTGCCCCTTGGGGCCTCTGGCCCCCTCCCAGCCCCTGGCTGGGGGGCTGCAGGGACCTGGAACAGCATAAAGCTGGGCTAGGTGCCTGTAGTTATGCTGGGAGATGTTCTCTCCATGGGCGCAGAGCAGCAGCCGACACTGGCCGGAGAAGGTGGCAGAGAGCCAGGAGATAAGAACCTGAACTGAAGGAGCAGCAGAAACAACATGCAGCACCGGAGAAAAGACTCCTGGAAAGAGAGAGAGAGAGAACCAGCAGCTGAGAGACAGAGTTTGGGGTAAGAGACTGTACCAGATCCCCCAAAACTCCCTTGGAGACCCTCTTGGAGAAGAGGGACATGGACTCCTATTTTAGAGGAGCCTTGGAGTATGCAGCACGAGAGAGAGAGGAGCTGAGAAGCTCAGGGCGTCCCGGAGCTGGACCGGGATGGCCGGATGGAATGCGGGGGGGGAGTTGACCTTGGCTCCCCCCCCTCGCACTCCTGCCTGGTGGCAGCCTGAGAGACAGGGCACAAAGGCCCTGCAAGCAAGGAGCTGAGTCTCCTGAAGATACCAGACCGTCACGAAGACTCCCCTGTGTCTTCGTGATATGACGTGGTGATACGACCTTGTCTGGGGTTACGAAGTCCATGGAAGACCCCTCGGTTGTGAGGCGATGGGGCCAAGAGAGAGAGACTTGGATACCTCCCTTGTGGGTGCTGGCAGAAAGCCAGCCACAACTGCTGCATGCATGAGACAGAGCAGAAGAGCTTTGGTAAGACTGAATTGAAAGCTGCCTTCAATGTTCTAACTCAAGAGGAGTGAAGATCTACAAGGAAATCCCCTGAAGGCTCGGGCTCGGGGTTGAAATTTCCACAAAGTAAGAACAAAAATCCTGACTGCCACACTTAAATCTGCTGCCTCAGGAAAATGAAGGACACTAACCAGTGCCACAAAAAACTGAAATGAAGGAACTGTGGCCTGAGGAAGTGACAGAAAGACTTTTCTCTTTTCTTCTTGGACTTTTATTTGGAGGGGAGAGGAGACCTGATCCACTGTAAATACTATATGTCATGGTAGAGATAGTTGTGATCATGTGTATAATGTGATGTTATATTTATTTGTACAGTCATTGTAATATATTCCCTTTCCCCCACCTTGAGTCTGGTGTGTTTTGTCTGGAAAAACCCATCTCACATTAGGTTGAGATGTGGGAGGGGGATGGAGCTAGGGAATTGGATTTGGGGACTATCTCAAACCATGACAACTAGAAAAGTCACTGGGGACTGAGCTTTGAAGCTCAGTGTTCCCCAGCTCAGACCCTAATGGATCCAACACAAGGTTGCTGGTACCTCCCCTCAGAGACTCTGCTGCAAAGTTGAGCCCCTTGGGTCTGGAATCACCACTTTCTCATGTCATCAGGAGCACAGCAGTACCCACCAATAAATCAAAGTCCAGTGCCAAGGATCCAAGTCACCTCCTTGAATGCTGCCATGGTGTTACCCGTGAGACTGTGTGACACCCTCCTGATCCTACAGCTGACTTGTGACCCTCCAGCTGCTCTTTCTTGTGTTTGCCCTGAGCCTCTGCTTGGACCAGCTCTGTTCACCATGCACTGAGTTGACAAATTAATTATAACTTTAACACCATCCTTTTACCATCTTCTGTGTCAAAAAAACCCAATATGACAACACCTGTAAGTGTACACTGTCCACAATCATCATCACATAATCAACAGAGACTAAGTACCTACTAAAAAAAAATGGTTTGGTCATTCCTTTCTGCTGGAAAACTGAAATCAGGTTGCTAGGGAAGAGAAAATCAGAAGCTGTTGCTAATATGGCCTCTCATGGATGTCTTGAATCCAGAGGAATAAAAAGTAGCCTAAAGCCTGTGAATATTCTCATTACTTTTGATAGGACTACATTTGGGTACATTCCTAAATGACAGGCTCCTACTCTGGGCTGGTGTTTCCCTTCCATGCAACCAGAGCTTTTTCTAAGCTATACATAACCTCAAGCAGAAAAATATTTTCGTTGCTCTGTGGTATTTGCACAACCTGCTGAGACCAGGCACAACAAGGGACTCAGTGACTCCAGCAAGTACCATCACAGCACCTCATTTTTTAAAACCTACAGCAAAGCTCAGAGTCCTGAGTAAGCAGCCATGCAATCCATAGGAAAATATAGTGTCCTCAAAATAGGATCCACAAATGTCCAGTGTGCCAAATCAGGAATCCCCTCAGGCAGGTCAGCAACCACGTTTGTGCCTCAGGGATCCCCTGCAGGGCTGAACTGCCTCCCCCAGCACTTGCAGGGTGAGTGGAAGACTAAGCACGACTTGATGGCCTGGTCTGTCAGGGACTCTTTTATCTGCAAAAATCCAAGCTGTGATCCATGATCCACAGCTGTTTATGTGTTCTGGTTAACAACTAATCAGGGAGGCTGAGGAATCAAGCTCTAAATTTTGGTAAGTAGCAGATATTCCCTTCGATGAGCCTGTCTCTCTTGTACAAAGTGCTCAGTCTCATGGCACTTTGGAAATGAAGGGTTACATCTTAGAGCCAGAACTTGAAAGAAAAAGAGGGTTTTTTTAAGCAGCCTGACAGCTGAGGATGCAGAGGGCTCTGTCTGAAGTGCTTCCCCCATTTTTCCTTTTTCCTAAGACGTGCTACTTCTCAAATCTCCTTTTCTCTAGTCTTGCTGATCTAAGCAGCAATATGAAAACCTAAAATGATGTTGCTGGAGATGATTAGGCTGTTAGTGCAAATTAACCCCCTGGCAGCTTTGCTAATAGAGACATTTTGTAACACACCAGGAACTAGGCAAACAAACAAAAAAAATGCTGAATTTTCTTTTAACCCAGTCTCATCTAAACCATGAATTAATCAGTTTTTCTGTGCACTAGAAATCTGTAGAAATGCAACTTGCTTTTCAAGAGAATACCAATCACAGCAGCACACACCTCCCTGAAGAGACAGCACATACTGGGCAGGGTGGGATTTCAAGGAAATACAGAGCACCCCAATGAGGTCCTAAAGGAAACAGTGACAAAAATTGGAGTCAAACATTCTATAGCTTATAGAAAAGCTCAGTGTTGTGTAGAGATTAACTCCTACGTGCAGAGCAGCACTTCCACCATCCTCACGCCTTGTGTGGAAGTTTAACTGTAAAGTGCTGTAAGAATATATAAACAATTTAAGTTCTTTGTGTGTGTGCTGCCATGAGTGAGGAGCAGCAGTCTGCCAAAACAGAAACTTCAATCAATCTGACAGTTTCTGTCTTAAATAATGAGCCCCACAAGCACCAATAAAACAATACAGATAAACCCATCAGATCTTATAGTTCTTCTAGTCCAGATGCCTACTCTTGGATTACTCCCCATTCATCCTCCCATCCCAACTCCTCCTCCCTGCAAGCCCGGAGCTATGACATGCTGATGTCCCTCCCAGTATGATTCCAGCAAGTCACCAGTGCTTTTACATCTTTAACAGATGCTCTAAGGTTTTAAAGCCTTCTCATGCAATTTTTCTCAGGGATGCTCATTTCCATTCAGACCCACAGGCTCACACATTGTCTTGCTTCCAGGGGCCTTGGTACCCAGCAGCTTGTCAGATAATCACATCGAGGATTCCCAGGAGGTTCCCTAACCCATCAGATCACAGTCTTTTTCAGACAGCCAGAAAACACTACGTTGGTTCAACTAAACTCCACTCCAAGCAGAATGAAATCTCCCTCCCTGCTGCTGGTTTGGGAGGACTGGGGTTTCTGCAGTGTGATCTTATACGACCCACCATTGTTCCTAATTAGGCAAAGAACCAAGGATTTAATTAACGGCTGTAACTCGAGTCACGCCAGTGCCGAGCAGCCTAAATACAGATGAAGCAGGGGTGCCTCATCTCATCTCATCTCATCTCATCTCCGGGCAGCCTCGCCCAGGCCACTGCAGAGGTTGGCAGGAGACCACGGGGCACCCAGAGCAGCGACTCCGACAGGACAAGAGCCAGAGGCACCCACTGGCAGCAGGAACACGTGCGGCAGAGTGCTTGGAAAACAAGCCAGGAATGACTTCACTAGTCTGGCGAGACTAAAGGGAACGGGAAGGGAAACTACTTACAAGAGGGAATTTTAACAGGATACCTCAACGTGAAGTTTCTGAAGCTCCGGTATGCACGAGCCTTTGCCAAGATTAACCCCACCCTCAGCTCCAGCACGGGAAGCAGCATCCCCAGCCAGCAACGCTCTGGCTGACTGATGATGCAATCATTTTGTTCTCTTCCATTTATGTGACCCCATAACAGCCCCCCGTCGATTCTTTCTACTTTTCCAATCAAAATATTAGGGGAACTTTTCAAATGTACAAACCTGTAAGTGCAAAAGTCCAAATGCATTTTATAGTTATAAATATATATATTTATATACAGTTCAGGTTTGTCTAGAGTCACGTGGAGATAGTCCTGGATCTGGCTCAAATAACACACAGAACCAGGACTCTGGAAACATCTGCTTTCATGAGACAAAGAACATTCCAGCAAGTATTACACCACCAATTTTTAGTAAATTCTTGTAACACTTCTTCATTACAGGAATTCCTCTTTACAGGCAGCTGATGAAGGTTTTAAGGATGTTTTCAAAAGGGATTGATTCTCAGTGCTGAGTACTCTACGGACTTCAGCACCACTGAACTTCCTCCTGATCCTACTGGGGTCTAAAGTCTCCTCCTGGTTCACTGGTTGCAAAGTTGTGCTCCAGCGACTCAAGTCTTGGTCAATCAGCAAATGATTTACAAAGTATGGAACACAGAATCAGCCTTCTAACAATAAATTCTCAGTCCTAAGGAGTACATTGCTTTGGAGACATCAATAGAATTGTTCAGAAGGTTTCTCAAGCACCACATTTTTTTGAAGGCATTTAAAAGCAGTCAGAGTTGCCTGCTTTCTCTTTTCTAGGTGGCTTCAATTTCAAGTTAATAATTAGTTCCTTTTAAAACTTTATCAAACCTGACTCACTGCTACTCAAGAGAGCTCTTCAGCCCTTCACCTTTGCTGGTGAGAAGCACCTTTCTCAGTCTCCCTTTGAAGGACATCCTCACCAGCTTAGCAGTTTTGAGAGTGAGTCATTTGTTTGGAGGACCCAGGTGCCTCTGGTGTGACACCACTGCCCATGAAAAGTGCCTGCTAAGGGCTGATGAAATTAAACTGACTGGAGTGTGATGCCACTCTCTCAAAATCGCATTAACACATTCTCTTCTTTGAGGAAGGATTTTTTACATCACAAATGCTTTTTAAATATTGGGAAATATTTACTTTTTTACTGTTAGCCTGTCATGTTCTCTAGTAAATGGCAATTAGTGCTTCAGCAGACTGTCCCCACTGCTTACTGAAGCAGAATATAAAAGCTGATAGCACCACAGCTACGAATTTACTTAGGACAAATCTTAACAAAGCAACTTGCAAAGTGCTGTTATACCTCAGCACTTGCAAAAAACCATAATCCCCACAGTGAAACGACTTCTGAATGATTTACTGTCACTTGTGTTATGTAACACAGAGATTCCCCACGGGGAGCAGAGACTCACTGTTCTGAATGTGCACACAGAGCAGGGCCCTGAATTCTTCCCTGAAACGTGAGCAGCACAAACAAGCAAACCAAGAAGGTGAAAATGTAAACACGGATGAAATGATATGTCTAAAGTAACACAGTAAGTCCTGAACAGGAGTAGAAAGAGAATCTAAGTCTCTTAACTTCCTAATTAGTGCACAATAAAGACCATTTTTTCTTTCGTTAACCTGCTCCGCTGTAGATTTGTAGCTGAATTGTTACTAACCATTCTGTAGAAGGGAAAATAAAACAAACAAAAAAAATCAATAAGAACTGAAGTTTCACAAGGCTAAACACCAGACAATGAAGTATATAAACCTTCATCATGAAATATATAAAACCCCTTCAAGCCATGAATCACAGCTCTGAACACTTTTGCAAAGCAACTCTGACCTAGCACCTGACTTTGTGGGTCCCATGAATACCATAAAATAGCTCAATTTTTCAATTAAAAAATGTACCTTGAAATAATGAGACAACAGAAGGCAAGTCTGAGGGCTTCAAACTCCTCCTTTCAGATGTCTGCTGAAATGCTTTTGTGCAGTAAAATCACTTTTAAATATTTCAGTGATGCAAAACTGCACAGGAAATGAAAAATGTTTTGTTGCAATTCTTCTCATCTGGAGACACACATGTACTCCCAGAAAAGCACCAAACTATTCTGTCTCTCTTCATTTCACTCCCTGTTAGTTTTAAATATGAAGCAGCATTAAAAAAGCACACTCTTCATTTAAGAGCTGAAAAACAGCATTTCATCTACTGTGAAAAATGAGTACTTGGGATAATACATCCTAAATTATGGGTTAACACAAAACAGAGAGTGATCTCAGTCTTGGTTTAGGTCTGGTATGTTTTGGTTCCCTTCAGCCTCAGCTGGTGATTACAATGTCACTGGGGTTTGCCATGATGCCACCACACTGCAGAGCTAAAAACTCATAAACCAACAATTAGGCACAGGCAAATTTCAGGGCAGTAAAAGGTATTTCATCATAAGGCAAGATTAAAATGTCACTATCTAAAATTAAACAGTAACTGCTTGAAAATGTTCCCACTTCTGGTTCTTTTACATAGAGCAGGTAGAACAGCTGAGGACAGGGCTAAGCCCCTCTGAGAGGTTTACCCACTCCCTAGGGAGGCTCAGACAGGTCTTCCACACAAAGCAGGCTGAGTTAGTGCTGGAGATCCCCCTTTTTCATGACTAATTCCTCTAAAATGGCTATTTATGGCCACAAAATCAAGTCTTTGAAATACTGAGATTTACCATCAGGCTGTACAGAGATGTTATGACCATAACTACCTTTTCTATGGCTATTCTGTGCATCCTCCTCTAGGTCTTCAGCTCTTCCCAGCACCACCCGACACAGCTTTGCTGTCAATACTCATTAGGAACTGACATGTAAAAGCTGCCTCAGCTCATGGGTTTAATAGCTTTCCTCACTGCATTTATCCTTTATCCTTCTTCCAATCTGTAGATTTATTATTACTACTAATTACCCGTTGTCTTGGGTTGATTTGTTTGCTGGACAAAGGTAATTCAGTAGCACTGATTACAACCTACATCCCTTCGGGTGCAAGGAGCTGCACTGCAAAACCTGCAGTAAGAAGCCTGAAGGGGAAAAAAAAAATTACCACTGTGTTACACCTCTTGTCTCTAATCAGGATGTAACAACTTCATCCCCTTTCTCTTTACTTATCCTTCTCAATACCTCCCGTAAATCGGGTTATCTGGTGGTTCAGCACCTTCTAGAGTGAGTTAAAGATTAGCTGCTGCCCAGCAGAGTGACATAAAACACTCAGCACTCCCACACCTTTTGCTTTAGTCCTGTGCTGTGCAGTGCTCTGCCAGATCAAAATGTGGCACATCACGCCATGAAAAATAGATGGCAGGATCCTTTAATGGTGCAGTACCTGGAAAAGTATTTAGAGCTCCAGTACAAACCCAGCAATGCACACAGGGCAACCTTTTCAAAGCTGCCTCATGCATTCAGCTCACCCACTCCCCAGTGCCCAGCCTCCTCCTCACCTTCCAGCATCTCAACAATCACATGTAGTTATGTGTAACCCTCTGAAAGTTAACCCCACAAGAACAGCTTATTTTCAGCATGGTTGTGATTCCTTCCCTCTTTTGTAGCCTGCTGGGTGTGAGGGCAGCTCAGAAAAGCATTCAAGAACAGGGTCGTGCCCCAAGGATTTTGCTTTCTAATCCTTACAGACAATACACCAAAATGATGACTCGGATGAGAAGGGTGTGTTTAACAGCAACTGGTGAGGAGACAATCAATCGTGGTAGCTCTGCTCAAGCCAGTGGTAACAGTTTGTAACAGCTCTGGGCAGGACACAGAGGACCTAAATAATCATTTTAAATATTGCTAGTTTTTTTTTGCTTTTCTGTCCTGTACTGATGCTACTTCTTTTCATAGTTTACCAACTGCTAGAGGTAACAGTAATTTTCCTTACTGTGCAGTCAGCAGTAAATATAATTCATCTCTCTTTTGAGGGCCCAGAAATCCTTGCCAATGGTAGGAAAGCGGGGTGACATTTTCTTCTCCCTTCTCTATTTCTTCGGCTCTTTTATCATGATTTTCCCATTCCCATTCCTATTGATAACATAAGGCAAACCTGAAACCCCTTCCATCAGAAGAAATCAAAGTCCCTCAGGAACAGGACTGACCAACTGTCTGCATTTTCTGTGTTGCATACAAAGAATACCTGTAAAGACTCACCAGAGGTGACACAGCAGGACAGGAACAGGCCTGTGAACAGGACCTATAACCTGCCAGGACTGTCTGAACTGCTTTCACAACAGCCCTGTGCTGACTCCATGCAAGAAGGGAAGACCTGTGTTTATGCACGCAGTGCTCCTACTGTGTTAATGTGCTACTGAGCATAATCCCCTTCACTCCCTGCCATATTAGTCACTCCCTTTGACTTTACTGGTGTTCCTGGGCTGATAAATGTATGGATACAGTAACAGGATCCTGAATTAAGACACGATTTAAGAACACGGTTTCAATTGCAATGATTTGTGGCTATGAGGTCATTTAGACCAGTCTACTTCCCTTTTGCCAGAGAAGATTTGTAGCTATTATTTCCCACCCCCCAAGCAATGATCACATGCTGTTTGCTTCAGCACTGCATGTTGCAATACCTCAATGAATAATACACAAGAAGCAGAAAATAAACAAACCCACTCTGCCCGGGGATAATGTGTGGTGTGTTTTTCTGCAGGATGATTAAATGTGAATGCATGTCACAGGATGTAGGGATTGCTCTGCTGGGAACCCAAGAGGATGAGAGCACACAGCTCTCTGTACCCAGGCAAATGGCCACGGAGAAGGTTAAGGGAGTCCCCAGGCAGAGCCAGCATATGCATTGCTACTCCCTGGATGCTCTGTTCACTTGGCTTTTGTATCTGTAAGACACAGACACTTCATAGATTCCTGGGTCAAATTCCATACTCTTTCCAAACACCTTGGAAGTTTGAAGACAACAGATTTCCACCACAGGACCAGGAAGCTCCACGTGGTCTTTGCCAGCCCGTCCCCTCTGCCACCAAAACCGTGACAGAAACCTGCACAGCCAAGAGAACAAGGACACAGTTCATGGGATCCCACACAGCTGCTGCCAGTGGGATCAGCTGTCCCTTCCTGCTGCAGTGCCAGGAAACCAGTTAAAACCACTTCTTTTCTTGTACCTCCTGTACACCTTGAGCAAAGCTTCCATCTGATGTCTTTGCAACTGCACAGATCAACAGCTTGGGTAGATACAAGGGTCTAACATGCCTGCAAGACAAAGTTTTGAAAACCAAGATTGCTTTGGAATATCTCACATTGTTTTTCTTGCCTTTGGTCATGGAGAGGAGGAAGCACAGTCAGAAAGTCAGTCAGCCCTGTATTACATCTCAAGACAACGACCACCTGCCCCTTCCCATTGGAAGCAAGAAAATCTTTTCACCAAAAGGGTGTTTCAGGACACAGAGCCACCAATAAATTTAAGACTGTTCACTTCAGATCCATCAGTCACCTGTTCTCAAAAACAAAGCCAATCCACTCTGTGCATAACAGCAAATCACACAGGCAACTACTGATGTCCCACATTATCATCTCTATCTCATGCACCTCTCAACATGCAAATGATATCCTTGCCCAGGCAGCCAAGATTCATTTCTGAGCAAAGAAACACATTCCTAGAATTAAACAACCTTGCTTCTCTTCAACTCAGTGCTCAGGAAAATAAAGAGTGTGGCACAGACCTTCAAAGGGTGGTCCCCTCTCCCATCCACCCAGCAAATACCCAGTTCACTGCCTGTGGATTTCTTTTTTCACCACAGCTATGCTTGTTATGTGGAAAAGTATTCTGTTTCTACTACTTTGTGAAAAAGGATTTTCAATAAAAGATAAGCGACAACGTCAGAAAATACTTCTATCACAGAGGTTTCACTCAGTAAACAGGTGTCTGGGAGATTATCTTGCCAATTTAACCAAAGCTGCAAACACCAGAGCGGTTCTGGGATGACTAAAATCCCCCTTTTTTCAAATAAAAGCCTTTTATCTGCCAAGCGACACTTCCTGTTCTAAAGGCCATTCTCCTCAGTAGTTGTCAACTATGTATTAATCTAATTCATATAAGCCTTAGAAATAAATACTTTCATGTGCAGAATCTTTTGGGAAACTCTTGATTCCCTGAGGCTTTAAAGAGCAATTGTTGCTTATCACCGTGGAAATTTCCACTGAATTTAAAGCCTGGTAACAAGGGAAAAAAAGATACATCAAATATTTCAGTGATTAACAAGTTTCCCAGTCTTTGTCATCCTCAAAGGATTTTCATCTGATCGGTAGGGAAACCGCTAAAGAAGAAAATAAAAGGAAAGTGATCTGACCCAGTAAGGCAGTTCTTGTGTTCCCACTCCTGCCCAAAATAATGGCACTCACTTCTAACAGCCCCTTTCAGCCAGCAGCAATATCAAACACACTGGGCCTTATTTTAAAGGGTAGATGTTTTGGCAAAGAAAAACGCTACTGAACTGCAAGCAGACAGTTAAACCCCTCCCTAAAGAGCTCTCATAACAAAACCACTCTGTGTGTGGGAGAGGCGAGTTCTGCCAGAGCACTTACAGAAAAGCAGGTAATTGAAGTTTTTCTACATTTAAACTCCATGCCCGTGCAATAAAAACCTGATTTTAAAAGCTCTGTAAAGCAGAGAACTTTTCCGATGTCTCAGGGTCTGCCACGGCACAGAAATGGCCCCACTAAAGCAGCAAACTGCTGTGTTTTGTACCCCTTGTTGCACATTGTGGGCCTGTGATAAAGGGCACGGTGGACACGTTAAAAGCCTCCTGGTGATGGAGGCTATCAATCCATCAAAAAAATCCATGCAAAGAGGAAAATAATACATTTCAGTGACGTGGAGCAACCTTCAAACTTCAAAGCAGTTAAGATTCATCACGTGTCCCCATCACCTTTGTGTGCCACCATGTTAGAAACATGCAGAAACAACCCACTGTACCTGAGCACGAACTGATCCACCGTGGAGTTGTTGGCAATCGTCACATAAACGTTCACAACCTCTCCTTGTTTGACGGGCTTTGAGGGCAACCAGACAACAATGTTACTATCCAGCCGGAGCTCCGTGAGCTGGGAGGTCTCCTGGCCTCGATAGAGGCTGACAGATCCAATCCTCTGCAGGTGGGACACGGTTTCATCCACGCCATCCTTTCCCGGCCGGATGGCATTTCCCTTCCTTATATCCTCAGGGGTGCACTCCCCCTTCTCGTCTCCCGGTTGGATGGTGTAGTAAAGCTCCACGGGGCTCCCTTCAAACTGATCCGGTGGCTTTTTACGGCCCGTGACGACCGTGGGGGGGTTGAACCAGCTGGGCAGGAGCTCCAGCTCTGCCACACAGAGCCCCAGGTCCCCCTTGAGCCTGCAGCTGCCTCGCACCTCCCGCGTCTCTCGGAAGGCGAACACCCGCAGGCAGGGCAGGCGCTCCGTGGTGCTGTAGTCATCCCAGTCCCTGCCCACGATGTAGAACAGCACCTGCACCTTGGGCTTGCTGGGGTAAATTTTGTTGCTCATGATGTAGGCCTGAAGTTTCCAGTTGTAAGTAAACTTGTTGGCAGATCCAAAAAAGCTGGAAGTTAACATGAGGTCCTGGGGCACGGCTTGTTCCACGGAGAAAGGGCCATAGCTGGCGTTCAATACAGGCGGCCTCTTGGCTTTGTATGGGAAGAACGATTCCACCCTGGATTGCAAACTGGAGTTTCTCATGAAGTCCTGGTTGGTTTCCTTGAGAAAGAAAGACGTCTCAGCGTTGGAGAGCCGATAGCTCACAGGTAGGTACGTTGGCAATGAGGAAAATCTCTGATTATTGTCCAAGACCCCTCGACACTCTGTCACTAATAAAAGAAAAGGTGGACGAGTTAGATCAAATCTGCTTAGAGGTTCAAAGGGACATTTAGCACAACTTCAGTGGAGCCAGCTGGTAAGTTAGGGACAAGCATTATTTCATGCAAAGGTTTACAGGTTAGCTACATGTTTAGATGAAGCTAATTCTTTTTTTGCATTACATTCACTAAAGAAAATATAATGCAGGCTTTAGGGCTACCTTGCATTTATCTGTGAGAAATGTTTTGTCACATGGATGATGTACTGAGGGTTGTCTGCAGCTCATACTCCCACAGGAGGGTTCACAAGCAGAAGCAATGCTTGTCCCAACAGCCTTTTCACATGGCTGGACTGAACCACAGCAGTGCTTTGCTAATACCCTGTAGATCTATAAAACACTCATTGAATACTTTGACTATCACCTAGATGAGAAATAAATATGGTACTTGTCACTCCTATATGGTGTCTCACCTCCCCAACTTGTGTAAGTTTGCACACACCGAATCTCTTCAGGACAAATCAAAGTCAAAGCTGTCCCAAAGCAACTCCACAAGTAAACAGTGTCTTTAAAAAAACCAAACAACACCCACGTGCTCACCTTCCCCACTCTTTTCTGGTCACACCACCCTCTTCTGAACTTTCCACCCACTTAGAAACTTCCCTCCTGTCTTTCTGTTCAGTGACAGGGTTCATGAGGTGTTGGGTACATCATTGCAGCCTGATCACTATCCCTGCAGGAACACTGGCCAGGAGATCCAAGAGAGTTTCTGTTCTATGGGCAAAGCCAGAAACTTCTTTTCTAAGGACTGACCTCCCCCCCACCATTTCACAGAGGAAACCTTGCTCTCATATTACTGTTTCTGGCACTGTGGTCTATCTACACCTCTATAATTTAATATTGACACTACCTCAGCATTCTAAGTTATTTCAATGCAGGTGCACACCACAGGCTAGAAATATTTCAACGAGTGCTAATATATAAGATGCACACAGAGAGAAATTAGAACATACTGGCCAATTTCAAGTTTTGGCTGAATATCAGGTCTCTTTTGACCTGAATGTTATTTTCCTGTTAAAAAGGTTAAGGATAGCTATTGTTGAAAGGTAAAATTTATTATCTAAATTAGGGTAGATAACAGTGGAGTTAAAATACATGTTGATTATGTCATACTACTCAGAACCAAACTCATACTGAAGGGATTAGCTGTGGGTACAGAAGGTAAATGAATGATGATGAATCCAGTGCTAGACTGTCCTGAGTGTTTAAAAACGGAGCTTGCCCTCAGACATGTCACTTCCAATGCTCTTGGGGAATCCCCTCAGAATCAGGATTTAAGGTCCTGTGGAAGTTCAGCTCTCTAAAGAAGAAAGGCAGGGGCAACACAGAATGCACAGATTCACCCTGAAACTCAAGAACACCTAAAGACCTCCAAAACACCCTACAGAGACACACTCTCACCAGCTCCCTCACAAAGGGCTGCAGCTCAGGATCTCTGCAGATCATATTTGTTGTCCTGGCATGTCTGGCTGCTGGCAGGCTAATTACGCAGTCAAATTTAATTAAATGTTTTCAAGTAAGAAATAAACAATCAATATCTGTCATGACACCAAAGGACTGCTGCTGACAGACAACTCCACTGCAATCCTGAGGAGTGTGCACATGCCAGTGTGCTGGCACTGCTTGGTGCAGGGCAAGGGAATAGCTTTGCAAGGCAGGTGTCAGGTAATTAGGAAAAAAAGGGAAGAGACAAACACAGAGGAAGGGGAAAGCAGAGCTCTCAAAGGACAGCAGCCATAAATTTGAAATAAGGAATTAAGATGTGTTCGCTCATGTTTAATTCATGCAGCACTACAGGCTGGTAGGATTAGTTCTCATAAATGAGCAAACTGCCACGACTGGACAAAAACTTGAAAAAAAAAAAAAAGGTAAAAATAGAAAAAGAAGTAGTGAATTACCAGCACAACCCCCCCTCTGTCAAGCAGAATCACATTTAAAATATAACATCAGTTTAGCACACTGCTACAACCCTGCAAGTCTGTAACCTCTGGCACACATTTTGATTCTGCTGAAAAAGAATTTACAAATACCACCTCTTGAGCTGATTGATTTCCCCTTACTTGAATCAAATATTAATCTGTTTTTTTAGGGTTCCATTCCACAGTGCTATAACCCTTTAATAAGGAATGAGAAGAAGACCCACTTTGGACCATGGACCTTTCGAAGAAACAGGAAAACCCACATGTTCTTTTGATCCAGAAGCAGAACAAGATCTTGGATTACAGCTGCAGGAGTTTCCTCTCTAAACCCCTTTACTTGCCCTGGATGAGCCTGCTGGGATTTGCCACCTTCCTGCAGCCCTTTGCCAAGGGCAACCACTGACATTTTTGCAGGGCAGATACCACCACTCTTTTAAAAAAACCCTGGTTTGCTAGACAAGAATTCAGCTTCTTAGCAGTCAGTTTGGCTACTGAATTTGACTCAGTGACTCAACAGAATTTCTTTATCAGGTGTCTCAGGCCAAGAGCCCTGCAATATTAGAGGGCAGCAAGCTCTACTTAAGGGAAGGACACAAGCCCTTTGGGGAAGGTAAGCATGGACTGACTTCAGCCCACAGCTACAGTTTGCTGAAGTGTTTCCACGAGCAGAGATACTCTGGATATGACCCCACTGATACTGAGGGAATACTTCTGGTTTCAACAGAGCCACAAAAACGAGCAATAAACTCAGCAGGCTGCAGAGACAAGTCCTGTGATTTCAAAGAGCTGTTGGTCAGGATCTCTGCCTGAAACTAAACAGCTGTTTTTCTGCAATTCCCAGGACTTTTGCTGGAGCACAGACAGACAGTGGGCTCATTTTTGCAGGCACTCCATTTATCCTGGGTTTATCACATGGATGAGGTCTGTAGGACTCGGCCCAATATTAAGAAAAAGTCATGCAACTTCTGTTTTAACAGGCTGAATGCAAACAGCAGAACCCACATGGTCAGGCTGACAGCAAAAAGAAAGAAAAGGCTTCTCTTTTTTTATTGTAGTCTAAAGATTTCCACCCACTTTCATACCATACATAATGGATTCCTGTATTTCTACAGTGATGGCTGTACTTCAGACAATTTATTTAAGCACTTTAAGCCTTTTACTGATAAAATTGGTGGTTAAAATTGTCCATCTTATTTTTAGAATCCCAACCATGCACATCAGCAACTACAGGCCATCATTTAAGGGATTTTTTTCTATTCTCTTCATTGCTACCCAATAACCTTCATGTCCTGGTATAATTAATGACCAATGTTTCCAGAGAACATTTTGGTATGCTTGATCAGCTCAGTTTCAAAGTTCTCTAATTTATCAGAGAATCTACTTAAACAGGATGCCAAGGTTTTTTTTTTTGAATTTCAAATCACAAGTTATTATTTAAATAACCATTAAGCATAAGTTTATTTTGTGTACCTGAAAAAATACTTTCGAATAAAGCAGCCATGCCTATCAGTGCTTTCAGGTGCTCTGGAACAGATTTTTCCATTTTTAACTTTTTTTTCTGCTCAACCACTGGAACACATTTGCAGAGGTTCAAGTTTACACCTTGTTTTAACCTAAGTGGTGTCTCTCAGTGACAGCATCAGCTCTGGGAGCAATATTCAATATTCAGATGCCAGTCCAGCCTCTAATGTGGTCACAATTGTATCAGTAAAATGGAACTGGGTCTCTGTGACAGAATTGCTATAAGCATCTTTACACAAATACAACTTCCACCATGGAAGTTGAACTTCCTCAGTTTAGATCAAAGGTGTAAAAACTCTGAGAAAACCTGATCCTTAAAGGTGTTGTTGGCCTTCCAACTGGGTCCCAGTAAGTGAACCTTCCATTTCATGAAGGCTTTTACAAACTCAAATGGAAATCAGTATGGGCAGGGTGAGCAAGGAAATCCAGAAACACCATTTCTGTGCTGAAAACTAACTCTGACTACAGCAGAGCTGCCTTACAAGTAGGCAGTGCTTTACCCTTCTACATTATCACACAGGAGTTACAACTCACCCAGGGATGAAGTGCTTGGAAAAGGTTAAGAACCATCAAACAAAGCGAGTATTAGCCAAGAACAAAAGTGAAGGCTTGCAAGTAATTACTTCTTCTGTGTAACAGCCTGGTGACTTTTTAATCCTTCTTCTGGCATCATATGCTTCTGCAGCACTTCATCTGAACCCAAACAGGCATCTGTTAAGCACATCACTGGCTCCAAAGTGACAGACCAGCTCAAATTCCTACAACCCAGTGAGTTCATTGGATGTGAAACACTGAATTCTGATCTGTATTATTATTATTTCTTGGATTCCAGTGTAAGAGGAATTTTCTTTGGGGGTATTTCACATGGAGCTGGAGCCCTGGGTGCTGGATTCACTGGAACGGTCATAAAAGCTTAATATTTTTAAGCCCTTCTTTTATGAGTTCGGTCTGAAACGACTTTCTTTTGGACTGGGAATTAAGGGTTTAGATTGTGGGTGGGAGATTACTGGCCAATGGCCGTGTATCTTCTCTGCCTGATGTTTGATGAGCCACTGAGCCTTCAAGGCAACCATCTGCCTGTCCCCTCAGCCAGGAGGCTCCGAGCCAGAGAAAGTCAGTGAGGAGCAGAAGACATCTGCCCATGCAAAGGAGGAGTAATGTCAGAAGCTTTCTCTGCACCTTGTATGGCCCTCAAAGGCACATTTATAATTACTCCTTCCAGGAAACAAACCACAGGAAAAGTGGTAAACAGATTTCTGTCCCTCTGTGTTCTCCTGTTACCCCAGCACAGCAGCACAGCTGAAGCTTCCACCAGGAATTCTGTAACTTTTAAGGCAGAATCTTCTCCTTCCTTTTGTAACAGCTCTACTCACTACACCTTGTTCCTCCATTCCTAAACGTAGCCATAATTGAATGCTGCTACCATATGGATTTCAATTTTTTGTTCAAGTTCCATGCCACTAGAATTTTAAGAAAAAAACCCCACTTAATATTATTTACAGCACCAGTGCCCCCTAAAATCCTGCAAATGCTGTAAAGATCATCCCTGCTCCTTACACAGACACCATTCCCATCTATCCCTGCACCCAGAGACTGACCTTACCATGTGTTACACAAACCACCTTCTCACAAAAGTCCCCATCCCTGAATTCTCTTCTGTGACTCCATCTTCCCCTACAAACCTGTCCTGCTCTTGCACAGCAAATCATATATTCCAGCTCAGGAAATATGGAATATAGGGAAAGAATAAAAGTAGGAAAGATGCACCTAAATCAGCACAGATGTTTCCTTCACCAGAAAATGTCAAAAGCTATGTTTTCTGGTGCATTTTCCCTTAATTTTCCATGCCAGCATCACATTTAGTGACTTCACAGTGTATGAAATCTCTGTATCAATATTTTGCTTAGAACTAGAGCTCAGCAAACACATTCACTTAGACCTCAGAATGACCTCAGTTGTACTCCCATCCCCTCCAAGTTCCATTTTCTTAACATCTAGAAAAGGGAATTTTGCTGTTGGAAAGGCTGAGTGGAACCTTAAACCACACAAGCTCAAATTCAGAATAGGGAACATATTTTTAACTCTGAGATTGATTAAATATTGCAACAAAGGGAGCAATGACATGTTCACGTCTTTTCATCAAAACTGGATTCCCTTCTCAAAGGTACATTTTTCTCAGCACAAATACAGGGATAACTGGAGCCTCATACTCCTTTCTGGCTTAAAAACTGTAGTCCTAAGACTATTCAAAAAATCATTTGGAAAACCACGTGACAGGGTAACTGCAGAAACCACATTTTGTATTTCTCATGTTTGCCCATCAGATCCTGCTTTCTCATCCTCTGAGAGAACAGAGAGACTCTTTGACTAATTGCACACAGTCAATGTCAAGTGTCAAATGCTTATGATGACCAATTTGTGAAGTTAAAAATAAACTCTGGAAACAAATCTGGCAAGGAAATCCACAGAGCAAACATCTGAGGGAAATTGCAGCCTGTTCTCAAATATTCTGTGAACACAGCGATGGCAATTCCATCAAACAAATGATTGCTAACAAAATTACTTTATCTGTTCTTTTCAGAATCCAGGTTTCATTAAACTGAAAGTCAAAGTCCAAGGATAAGTTTTAACTGCAGTGTTTCATTGACTGACATGGGATGGTATATTCCTATTCACACACGTGGGAGCACAGACTCTTGGTAACCAACCAGACATATTTTAAGCCCAGATGTAGACAGAATTTTATTTAGCCTAGATCAGAGTTCAATTAAACCACATCACAAAGCTTGTCAGGAGACACTATAATCAGTTATTGTGAACAAATTTCCTATTTTATTTCAATGGGACAGATTAACTTATTTCATTCAGTATATTGTTAAATGAAAAACTGCAATAATATTCTATTAAATAGGCTTCTCTTACATTTTGAGAGTATATCCTTAATGAATTTATCCTTTTTATATTACCACAGCCCAAATCTTCACTAAATCTCAACAGACAATTGTGGATTTAGTACAGAAATTGAACACTTCCCTCATTCTTCTCCAGCAGATGCAAAACACTGGCACTTCAGAACTGTCAGGAGCACAACAAGCACCTAAAACAAGGAGTAAACAAAGGTACAAGAGGAACTTCTGCACTTTAAAGCCCAAAAACAAAGGGATGCTCACTGAAAAGAAATTATGGGAATTCAAAGTGGATAAAAAATATTTCATCCAGTGTGTGATTAGATGATAGAGCTCATTGCCAGGGTGGAAGGCATGAAGGCCAAGAACTTGTCCAGACTTAAAAGGACGATCTGAATGTTTGGAAAAAGATTCAGACCATTTATAGTAATGTCATTAACTACATGTAAAACTCCTTGTTTCAGTATTTATTGATTAGAACCCAGGATTAGACCTCTGCATTATAAAGCATTATCCAACATCTGTCAGGTTGTTCCATTTTCCTCAGGATTACCAACACAACAGACACGTGTATAAAGCACAAACAAGCTGTTTGTGAGGCACAGCCTTTTCACAAACGGAAAAGAGAATCTTTAAAGTCTATTTTGGAAACACAATGAAAACTTGCAGAGAACTGCACGTTGGAAATGCATTTCCAACATTTCAGTGACAGCCTCCAATTTTCCATGGTCGCAGTTCTGTCCATCCCAACCTTTGTCTGCAAAATTCCAAAATATCCCTTTATTGCAGGCCTGTCTTCTCTATCCCCCTCAATTCACACAACTGAGATGTGTTAGTCAAAGGCTGTCTGACATTCAGGACTGAAATCTATAAATGGTTTTCTCAGACTGGCTGATGACCTTAAAAGTCTGTAAAACAACAGTGTACATGCAAAGGTCAGTGAAGATTTCCAGGATCACTCCCCCTCCCAGTGCTGACATTCCCAATTTTCTGTACTGCCGAGGCCAACTGACCTATTTAAGCGAGTTTACCGTGTAGAATCAGAGATAAATATCTGGAACTCAAATTTCCCTACTGAAAGCGTTTGTTAAGAGGAAAAGGTTTGGAAAACTTCTACAGAGACACCATTCTGGTTTTCTTCCGCTGGCCAGGAGCTGCAAATGTCAGTGTCCTGTGAGCAACGTGCAGCAGGTAAAATGTCATATGATGGCCTTTCATTCCCACACCCTTTCCCTCATTGTGGTGAACTCCATGGATTCTGCATTCATTCATTGTGTCAGCACTAGAAGTCCAAAGCAAATAACACTTAAGCTGATCCTGTCTGATAGCTGTAGAGAAGAGAAGGATTTAGGGCACCGGAGTTTATTCCCAGCTCCATCAAAAACATATGGTAGCCATAGGAAACCTCTGCAACCTGGTTTCTCCAGCGATGAAATGAGAGAAGCCATCATTCAGTTTGATTGACTTGTGATTAAAAAACACACTGAGTTCATCACACAAAAGACTAAGTAAAACACTGTCTGTCTGTCTCTGTGTGTGTGTCTTTAAAGCAGGCAAAAATAGCCCAGTGGAAGTCACAAGAAGGAACTTAACCAGTACCTTTTCAGAGCCATGGATTGTTCATCTTCCTGAAGAGGCCTAATTTTCATGTGAGTACAATTATGTGCAAGACACTTCCCTGCAGGGGATGTACCAAATTTAGCCTTACACGATGGCTCACCAAAATCCCCACAAAATTTTAAACCTTGGCCAGAATATCACAGTTGGGTGGTTTGGTTTGTTTTAAATGACTCAAGATGTAAGTTACAAATATGAAACAAATAGTTCTGGCCTTGGCAATGTATCAATTCCTCGTCCTGTGTCTCCTTCTCCAGTTTTTAATAGTGCTGTGCTTTCCTCTGCTCTTTAAGTCTTTGTCAGACGCTGATAGGCACTCACTGTTTAGACATTAAATTGCTTTGCACAGGCTCCTTGTTTAAAAAGAGATTAGGGTGCTAGAGCCTGAAGAGTGCAATTTGCTCAGCACTCTTCACTGCCACGAAAATCAACAAGAACCAAGAGTGCAGAGCCCAGCGTGAGCAGAGCTTGGACCCGTGCAGGATGAAGCTTTCAGCTGCCTTAGGTGTAGAAAGAGGACATAGAGGACTCAATAAATGAATTACAATGTTTCCCCCCTTACCACCCAGAAAGAAAAAGGGAAAATAATTTTTCTTGTAAACAGGTGCTAATTAAAAATAAAGCCAACCAGCAACATAAACAACAGGGCTTTATATCACATTACTGCCAAAAGCCCCACACTGAGATCCAGCCTCCACTGTGCTCTGCATCACACAAGTACAAAGGATATTAGTCAAAGAGCCAGGTATAGCCTGGCAGTGAGTAATTTCAAGGCTGAAAGTGAAAAAAACCAGGATTTCTTACAATCAGACCTGAACCAGGCTTTCCCTGGGGTCTCTGATACACTTTTAGCAAACATCCAGACACATTCATAACTGGCAACTCACATCTCAGGGCCCATATTCTGCTCAGGGTCCTGGACTCTGCTGTGAAATAAACCCCTTCCAGACCTGTCATCCCACCTCAGCAATTAAGTATAAACAGATGGAATAATTTTTCTAGCTAGGGAACTGAGGCAGTGTAACTAAATGGAGTTTTCCTATCAAAAGTTCCTACCAAAGCTAAGCACAGAAACCGGAGATCTTTAGACTCGTTTGATGTTGTTACCACAAATCCAATCCTTCCATTTCCAAACCTCCTTTACACACAGAATGATAACAAACATGTCAGAAGCTGCATGATTTTTGTAAAGGTCGGGGACTTTAAACTTGCTCCTGTAAACAGCCAACAATCCCATTCCAGCCAACAGGAATACCCTGCAGCAACAAGAACTCCAGACCTGTGAAAAGAGTTCCAAACTTGGATGCCACATCTGGGAAATAACTCTTTTCAAGACCATGTATTTAAAACATGCCACTGGAGGCAGTGAAATAAGCTTTCAGCATTATGTGGCATCCTGTAAAAAGGGGTGATCAGAATCACCTTGAGGCCCAATGTCCCAAGTGCCACCTGGATTCTCTGGAAGTTTGTTTACACACTTGAGACTTTTCCACGCTCCAACAGACAACTCTCAGATACCTGTGACAGAGAAAAATCCCTCCTGGAGAGCAGTTTCATTTCTTCAACAGCACTTTCCTTAGACCTGTCATCATAATGAGAACATTTACACAAGAGCACTGATAATGGCTGAGAGGAACGTGACTTGGATTTGAGGTAGTTTTAAACAACTGCCTTCAATAAACCTTTCAGCTTCCTATCTTAGGGTCTTGAGAGAGTTTTATTTTTCAGAGGAAAAAAAGCATTATTAGCAAAACTAGTCTGACAACTTTTCTGAGTGGTAACTAAGTCCTTCAACCTCACTACCTGGTGTCTCCAGGAATCTATGCAAATTTGGTGTAAAACACCTAAACTGTGCAGAAAAAGAGCAAGCATGGAAGTAGTGACTTGGATTAGATTTAACAGCTGCAGATTTTCACCCTTAGAACAATTTCACCACTGGTATAAATCATTAAAGTTCCATAAAAGAAAAGTTACTACGTGCTATACCAGCAATATCCCAGCCCCAAAGATATTTTCTAACTGCTTCCTGAAAAAAAAGAAGTTTACTATTTATATGAATCTTTAATTTAAGAATGAAAGCAGACACTTACCCTTAACTTCATCCTCCTCCTCCAGGGAGGAATTTGGAACATTAACAGCTGTAATGCACACACATTTTTAATACTTGCATGTATTTAAATAGTTGCCTGCATGCAAACTGTGACTTAGAACATACCAGAATATCCCAATATCCCGGTTACAACCCTGCTAATCATCTCCATTTCAAAAATGCAGTGAGGATTTCTGAGAAGATTAATTGAGAACTGAGGCTGAGGGGTGGGGGACAGCCTTGCCCCTTCGGGAAATGAACTCGGTGTCACCTTTAACCCCCAAGTAATTCTTTGTCACGGAGCACAAAGGAACTCATCAGTCCAGAACAGCAGCGGGACAGAAACCAAGCGGAAACCTCTCTGGTTAAACACCTTCTTTCCCAGGGATTAATTAAAAGGGATGGTTGGAGCACTGGAGTTATTGTGGCCACAGCACCTCTCAGGGCTGCTTTTAACACGCCCAGGCTGCTGCTGCTGCTAACAGAGCAAAGGCCAGTGGATGTCGGGGTGAGCAGCTGCTCCCAAACCCCAAATTGCTGCCCCTCAAGCATCCTGCCCTGGCTCAAATGCTTTGTGGGAGCATCCCAGCTCTCCATAGCAGCCACTGGGTGGTCTGTTTGATGGCTACTGGTACTGAGGGGCAGAAGTGGAAAGGAAGAGGGTCCTCAAGCCCCAGCCCCCAACTTCAGCCATTCTGTAATCTCTGCTCCCCAATTTATGTGCAACAGAGAAGTGAGTAGGTGAAGAAATGACAGGAAGAACAAAGCACTCCAGTGGGTGAGAATGGGAAAGTCAAAGCTACAAGAGGAAGAATGAGATCCAGAAGAAGGAATCTTCCAGAGGGACACAAGCAGACCTGACAGAATGCTAAATCATACTGAGAAAATGCAGAAGAAGAATGATGTACATGTGTTTTTAATTCTGTTTTATTGTCTTAAGGTAGAGGAGATGATTCAGAAATCCCTCTCTGAAGTCTCTTTTACTTGCTCTAATGTCTTACTATCATCTGCTCAGAAAGGGTCAAACCAAAACACACCATCTGTGCCTGAGGAAAGTGTCTGGGAGAACACATCTGGCAATTCCAGTTTTGGAATCAGGATGCAGAAGCCAATGATACCAAGTTCTTCTTTCCAAGACAAAGTTTATACAAAAGGAGTAAATTCGGAAGCCAAAAATCAAGGATGAAGATACCCTGCAAGAACCTGGATCCAGTTTACATACAAAGCAGAGGAACAGTGATGCTTCTTCAAGAAGGACTGACAGAGGGCATTAATGTCAGAGGCAAAGTTGGCCTGTGCATCTCTGAAGGTACAACAGAGTAAATGTGTCTTGTCTAGAGCTGGTAGAAAACAGAATCCTACCTTACTGTTGCTTCTCAGGTGTCCTTAAAGTCACTGGCAAAGACAAATGATGATGATGGATGCCAGTCTGTTATGCTGAGCACCACAAAACTGCAGAGAGCAAATGACTTGTACTGTCTTTCTAAGAGGTTGAACATGTCGTGCTCCTAAAAGTGCTTTTGCTCAAGAAACAGCGAGAGCTCCCAGCAAATCAATGCAATAGAGCCCTCCTGTACATTTTGCAAGCACTATTTTTATCCTTTCCTAATATAACTTCCCAACCTTCCTCCTCCCCCACGTCCCTGCCATGGATCCCTAATTCGCAGGGCTAAAAACACAGAGTGCCTCCTACAATTCTTTCCAACTTGTGCAGTCCTTAACGATAAATTTAATTTCTCCCTTTCTTTGAAACTCATCTTCATTCAGCCTGGCTCCTGAGGGAAATTAATGAGTGCTCGCTGAATATGTTTACATAAGATCTCCTCCAAATTTATGTTATTAAGCATTAGGAGAGTTTTTATCTGCCCTCAAAGGGACAGAGAGGCTGATGTGTCTGGCCAAAGATGTCTCAATACAATGTGTGCTGTCCACTCCCCCCTGGCAGCAGCAGGTGCACTCACACCCTGTTGGGCTTTGCAGCCACATCAGCTCTGGTGACAGAGCCCAGAGCAGGGGATGGGGCTCCAGCTGAATAAAAGCTCCTGATTTAATCCGGAGCGTTCAGGGCTCTGTTGTCAGTGAGATGCCGGGAGACCAAGGCACACTCCAAGCTGGAGAGGCTGTGAGACCATGGCCTGGAGCACAGCTCTCAGCTGGCCTGCCCTGCCACTGTCCCTGCTGTCCCCAGTGGTGACTCTGCTCACACACAGCCAGGAGGGCTCCTGCACTCCTGTGCTAACACCCAAACACACCTGTCTGCACATCCACGTGTGACCTCACTCTCATCTGTGCTGGACCCCAACTGCTCATTCCCAGGCAGCCTTCCTCAGAAAAGTCTCTCTGCCATAGGAATTCCGTTACTGACTCTAAATTTTAGTTCCTGGTGGACTCCACAACCACAGGTTGGTCTGTACTATTCCATGTAGGCTTTGGTGTTAGAAAAATTCCTTTGCTCATTCTCATTTACATACATTATGTAAAAACCATAGTGTGCATCATCACAGTGAAACATGGACTTGTGCATGCACAGCATACATGTAATACCTATTTGTGCATACACACATAAATACAGTTCATTTCTCTGTCATAAACTCCAAATCCAACTCTTGAACTCTCAGACTGACTGGTCATATCATGTCTGAGCAAGGAAAAAGCTGGATACCTTCTCCCTGTTGTAACTCTCCTGATGGAAGACATCTGGCTTCAGTAAAGCCTGTGGTCTAGCACGGCTATTGGATCAAGACAATAGGATTTCAGCAATGATTAAAGATGCCTGTGGCTTCTGGGCAGGCAGGAACAAAGGAAACCTTTCTTTTGAAAGAGGGGTTAGATAAAATTCACTTCCTCCACTTCTGCAGCTTCATTAGTTAACACAGCAATAGACTCAGATTCTTGAAAAGAAGAAGGAAACTATTACTACACTCTCCAGTTTACAATGCCTATCCTGCAATTCCTTTTGGCTCCATGTTTCCCCAGGTAACACTAGCCAGCTAAGGCTGAGTGGTGTGAGAGCCATTCATTACATCATGCACATTCAAGAACCAAAACTTTATGGGGATTATTTTTGCTTTCAATAAAGAAATACAGAGCAAATGCCACCCTGAATTCCCAGAGTACTGTATTAACACTCTTGTCAGCTGTAGGGCTTCTGGACCGCTATGTATTTATTTTTTTTCTCCTTTTATAAGTCCATTTAAACCTGTCTGCATTTCAGTTTGCTAAAGCTGTTTAGCCAAGTATGAACTCCATTCATGGCCAGCCCTAATGAACGTCACATGCTGTAACCCAAGCAGGCAGTTGTGCTTGTTTGCTGGAGATTCTCATTCAAAAAAAAAGGAAGAGAACAACAGTAGTTTTAGAGATGCTGTAAATGCTGAGCTGCTTACTCTGAAAACTAATGCAGTGTCTTGTTCTCCATGGAAAGACAAGGCCTCCAAGTGAGGGGGGAGTAGGAGGGAAGCCTGTTTACGCCAGGCTCCTCTGAGCCAACAACCTATTTGTGACGTTTTGCTTTAGAGGCAACACCATGCATTTGATTTAAAATAAGCATCTTCTCCCCTTGATGGATACAGAGCAGACTATGTAAAACCCCTGCCCTGTGGGCTGCATGGTAAAGAGCAGAACGTGTCTCTTCTTGGTATAAATTTAAAGGGAGGACCTACAATATGGAGAAATCTTCAAAGGCCAGTCAGGTTTCCAGTCCGGCAACCCTGCCAAGTGTTCCTTTAATCCTTTATTTACCAGTAAATCTGCCTCTCTGTTCAGCAGGCTTTTACTGGTATTGGGTTTCAGCCTGAAACCCAAAAGCTGTAAGCATATGCTGTGTAGCCCTAATGAGAAACTCAATCTATTAATGAGCAGACCTTCTCCACAGGACCAGGTCTTGGCAACATGAGTCAGTTCCTGAACTTTCACCTCCCGCTTGGCAGCAGACCAGACTAACTCCACATCTCTCAGCTGGCTTACATTATCAGCTCATTATTAACATACATCAGGGCCAGATCTCTTTTACATGCACCCAGCAAACAGGAAACTACACAAGGGGAGGGCTCCTCATTTTTGTCTGACTCTGGAGCTCATAAAAATGACTAATTAGAACCAGCTCTGGCGGAGGCCCTCTGCGGATCTGCTCACACATTCCCTGCCTCTGAACCCTGGTCCTGACTTGGGATAAACACTGTCAAATGCCATGGCAGTCCATGGCTGGCTCCAATAATCAGGTAACCCTTCCTCTGCCACACTTCTGATCCCCCAAAGCTCATGTGAGGCACAGGTCTGCCACCCCCCTTATTTTAGAGTCGAGGAACCATCGTGCAGACAGAACAAACAACTTGTCTAAAGTCACACAATGTCTACAGCAAAGAAACCCGGGTTTCCTGAAATCAGTTCCTCTCATGGACACCCCCTGCAGTAAAGAGAACTGTGGGAACTCTTTGCAGCCAATTTCAAAAGAGAGTGGTGTATATTTTAGATCTACACGCTTGCATGGATTCAGAGACCTGGGTTCAGAGTTTCACTTTGAAGTGGCCTGCAAACCACCAGCAATGTACACACCACGCTTTGGGAAAGCATTCTAGGGCATCTCTCATGGGGAGAGCTGTCTCATCGAGCATGGAAGATGATTCTCTTTCACAGTAAGCACTATCCTTAATGACATGCTACTATTTGTCATGAATTGCCTCCTTTTTTCCCCTTCCACAATCAGTATCTACTTTTGTTCTGCAGTCCCTTTCCTTACCAGTTGTTCTCATGCTCAGAAAACTTGGCAAAACAAAAAAGAATCTCTCTCCTCCAGATGCCTGGTTCAAATCTTGTCCAGCCAGGCAGTTGCACCAGCCTGAGAACTATTTCCATATCATCTGAGCACAGATGCCAGTGCACAGTCACTGCCCACATCAGAAAATGTAGACTGGAGACACACTCAAGGATCAAAAGAGGTCAGAAAAGTCTCCTCAGGTCAGACAGGGGGACATTAGTAATGTGGATTAACTTAATGCTGTTACACAGCACTGTGTACCTGTAGTTATCTTAGATTAAGGTACATATCTCCTCTTAATGTTCACAAATAGTTCACACCTATTTTGAAACAAACTTCGAAGAAAACTAGACTTAACACCAATCAACATAAAATCTGGCAAAACCTCAGAGCCTACACAAGCCCCTAATTTTCTTTGGCTGCTCAAAACGTAGCAATTTATACTCCTTTTTTTGAAAAATTAGCTGCAGTTAGAATTATTTTTTCAGAGCTGATCTCATTTCATAAGTTGCCTCCTATTCAGATGGAATTTATGCACAGACGCTCAGAGCCAAAAATCTGTTCTCATTTAATCCACACAGAACAGGTAAAGAGCAAATGTATTCCACACAGGTTTGTGCCTTGCTGCTGCTGCCTCCCCCAGCACGGCAGGAGGCACGAGGAGCTCTGGAGCTGCCAAGTGACCTGCTGTTCCAACAGGTTTTTGTCAGCTCTGTTCCTCTGGAAGTTCTCATGCTGATAACTAGAAGAGAACTAGTAACAAAATATTCTTGTAGGACCGAGATCTTTCAAATGCAAAAGAGCTGGAAACAGATTTTAGCTATTTATTTAAAATGCAACACCTCTTCCAAAACTATAGTTCAGAAACCAGGAGAGATCAAAAGCTAAGTGGGCCTTTGGGGAAGCAATGGTGATAAGAAAAACAGAGTACTTCAGATCAACTGGTCAAGAATAAACCAGACAACTCTTCACTGTCATTACAGCTAAGATGATAAAACTCTGAATTCAGATGTAAGTTTGGTTATCCACAACAAGGTAATCCCACAATAGAGGAATCATATCTGTAACTCTCCTAGAGCTGCTGAATTACCTTAGGCCACTCATTTCTAGGTAGGTAAATGCCTAAAGTAAAATAATTAAGAATTCTTTTGCAGAAAGAAATGCCTGGGGGGCCTTAACTAGTGCTCAGAAAATTGTTTGGGGTCTTTGAAAGGGTGATTATGTAATGGAAAAATGGACTATTAGAATTATAAAACCAAAATATATTAAGGTGTATCAACACATTATGGTCGACTCAAACGATGAGAAAATGTATATTTAAACATTTTCACGAAGCTTTAACTCATTCAAACAGTTCCACATGATGAGAGATGCCAACACACAGGAGGTAGAGACATTAAAATTTGTCAGATATTTGATACCAGCCTCAGTACAAAGAGTTGAGAAATTTCATTCTCCATAATGTTTAACAGTAGGTAATGAAAGTCTGATTGCTCTTAAAAATTAGGGTATGATACTGACTCAGTTACAGGAACAAATTTACTCCTTCTGACTTTCTTGCTTGTTGGGACTGACCTGTGAAAATCTAGGCAAGATAAAATAAAAACTTTTCCAGTATATAAAGCTACATCTTCTTCTCATAAAATACAGTCTGTATTCCAGCAGCATTTTAAATGTTTTCTCTAAGACCACTAAACAGATGCAACTCATGGCAGGCACCTACAGCAAAGAATGGGACCAGCCTCTTGTCCCAAATACCTGCATAGGCAACCTGGTTGCTGACACTAAAGGTCCCTCAGGTCTCAGCAAAATTAGCCCCATTAAGAAAAAAAAACACAGTCTGGTGCCTACATTTGGATTTAGCAATTTTACTTTGTGTTACCCAATTAGAACAACACTGGCTCTTTTCCTTTCCCAAATGCTTTCAAATTAATGAAAAAAACCAAAACACCTAGCAATGGCTGAACAAAGATTGATACTTGATGGAATTTGCATGTAAATCCATCAAGATTCAATTTTAAGTAGAAGCCAAAAAGCAAAATGTTTACTGCTCAGCATTTCCCAACCATACCTTACATTTAAAGGTGTTAGAGGCACTGACAGTACTTTTCATCAGTGTTTATGGTGTTTTCAGTCTGAAATCTATAAACACTGCTTTTTGCTGAATAAGCTACCAAGTGCCATTATTAAGAGGATCTGCCCCAAGAGTAAAGCCAAACGGGACCAAGGAGGTGCTGAGTCCCAGCTCTCCTGTTATCCTTGTCTCCTCAGTCCATCTCAGGCCTTCCCCTGGCACCCAATTCTGACCCTGGAATGGCAAACAGACAGATGGTTCTGCAGCCAGGAATCTGTCCTGCCCTGGCCATCAGCCAGCAGAGAAGCCCTCTGAGTAACTCCATCAGAAACTCTCCTGCAACACCAAAGTTGCCTCTCTATTTATCTATTTATTTCCTACACCACGTTCTTTTTTTGTGCTTGAAAAATCTAAGGAATCACCTTCGTACAAGTTTTAAATATAAGAGTCTTATTCAATAAGCCCATACTGACTACTTAAGGATGCTACTGATTTCTAAAAGATTATTAGCAATTCTCAGAGCTCCCTGCAAACAACCAGTGCTTAGAGACAAACTGGAGGTATATTTTCCACAAATTTCTACCAACCTCAACCATGCACAGCACAGATGACTCATCTTCCTTGGACATTCCATCCATCTGGAGCACAGGAAAGAAACCTGGTTCCTGTGAATGCTGCTTCAGATAATTTTGTGCTTGGAATGACAGGAATAGACCGACATGAGGTAATGCTCATCCCAGCCATAGCTGCATTCCCACTTCCAGCCTGCTGCAAGGAAGGGATCTGAGACACACACACCCCACCACCACTCCTTCAATCCTCCAGAACAGCCTTCCCAATTGAAAAACAGGCATTCTTGGCAGGAAATCATGGGATCTAAACATTTCACCCACTTAATTTTTCTTTCTAAACCCCCTCAAATCCCACATCTGACATACAAATCCTTATTCTCATCTTCCAGAACTTCCTTGCACCTACTGTGAAAGCATCCTGAAAGACTTGGGGGGAGCAAAGCAAAACAGTTGATAAAAATTGTGATCAAACCAGCACATTTCCATGGTAGGTTTGTGTAACTGCAGATTTGAGAGGCTGTGCCAGACCTCACCAGACCCAGCATTCTACCAGCAAAGGAAAAGAGTTCAAGAAGCAAAAAGATGCTGCAAGAAAAATGAAATGCAGCCCCACGAGCAAAGAGAATGAACTTGCAGCAGGTCTCTCCTTTTCCAGTGTGCCTGTGAGGTTGAATAAGGCACTCTGCTGATGGGTAATATTTATTCACTTCTGTGACAGTATTTCTGCCAAAGAAGAAATAGGTGTCATTTCTTTACTTAAGCATCAGAAGTGTAAATGACTGTAGGACCTTGCCACTATATAACTAACAAATTATTGAAGATTTAACTGCTACACTGCCAGCACAGTTAAAATCCTACATGGCACTCCAACATGTTAAAACTGAATCAGAGGCTTTGAAACTTCTGCTAGTATGGACTGCCTTCCAGAATCAATTCCAGATCAATTTAATAAACACAGCAAAAGCACAGCTCTAGTCTAGCACAAAAAAGACAATATTAACTGTCCTTTATTTGTGGGGTTTTCGTTTTTTATATCATCTGTCCAGGCTCTACCTACAGCATGGTGGAGTAACTGTGTTGGTATGTCTGCACCTCCACAAAGAGGAAGAACTCTTAAATAAACATGTCCTTTATTTATTTACAAGTACTGTTAAACGTGCTGTTTAAATTTCAGTTATTGATATTTCACTATTAGATGCATCAGCTATACTTAGGAAAGGCAACCTGATGCCAACACCTCCCTTCCCAGTGGGAGTCAGCATCACTTCCATAGTTTTACAGATAATGAAACTGAGGAGGAGATGAAAACTTGCCCAATTCATGGCAGCAACAAGACCAAACATCCATCAGAAGCAGGGGATGGAAGGACTGACACAGCAATTGCACAAGATTTCAGATACCAGGAGGAAAAACAACGTTTTGAGCAGGTTTTCTGTTACGCAAAAGACATTTATACACACACGTATCAAAAGAACTTCATCTACTTCACATGTATCACAAGAAAAGCTCTGGACAATCCCAAACCACGTGGAAGCCAACAGCCAGATTTAAACTCTAAATCCTTTCCTGACTACTTACAGAATTTCCCCATCTCTTCCTTCAAAGACATTTGAGATTATTGCTGCTCTAGTTCCTGCCCCCACCAGAAACTTAGATAATTCTGTCTTCTGGGTATGCAATCAGTGCACATTAACGTGCCAGTGAAACAGGAGGCTGTTCTGGTGTTAAATTCCCTGGTTACTCAGCGAACTGCTCTCTCTGTTCCTTTGCTAGTTGTCAGGAAGCTGAAGGTTCAGTGGTAATTGCAGTGGTTAAGACTTCAGTGTTACTGGAAATGAACCAATGTCTCTGAAGTGCAGCAGGAGGTGCAGACTATATATTATATACAAGCAGTATATTAACTGCTTGTATTGGTAGTTCCCTCCCATCATTAATGACTTTTTACATATTTTTTAATAGCAAAGTGGTTTGCCTTGAAAATTTTAAGCAATCTCAGAAAACTCAGTGGTGTTGCCTCAGTAAGACACGCTCAGGAGCCCTGGAGAAAAGAAATGTCCTGAGGGTAGAAAGAAACACCTTTGAACTCGAGGACTGTAAAACTATTAGAAAGAAAAGAGCACAACACATGATTTAACTTACTGCTGCTCATTTTTGGTTATTTGTGTTATGCCAGATTCAACCAGAAAAACTAGTTTCTCTACAGATTTCCAAGAGCTAAACAGACAACAATATATTTACATTCAGCATTCACAATGGGGTTCCCCCCCCTCTTTTTTTTTAATACAATCATTCCTAATGTGATTTACCAACCTATAGAACATGAAGTTTAGCCACAGACAGACGACTAGTACAGCAAATTTAATTTTCAATTATGATCTATTTAGTCAATAGAAAATAGGTCCAATAGAAAATAGGTCCAAATACAAAATCCCAGGCAGCCTCAACTCTAGATGGCGTTGGCAGCTCCTCTTACAGTCCATTAGCTTGCTCCAAGGTACCAAACTCATTGTAATTCAGACTGATCTAGTCTTACTGAATTGACTGGAGAATTAAAGAAGTCTGTTTAGTAATTCTAAAAGTGACTGAATAGTTAAAAAGTATGTACTCGTTTTATTGAGAATTCCTGTTATATTCCTAATGAACTGAATATCTATTAACTATTATAAACTGTTTATCTCTTTCTGCAGAGAATAAGGATGCCAGTAGGCATGAGGTGTTAATGTCTGTAATTCACACTACCTTGAGCAGGCACAGGTTAAATGTTACCATTTCAATTCCCTGATTCCAGGATTCCCTGGGATGTAGTTTAGGAGGTACAGTTACACATCTCATCTTTGGCAGGCTCATAACTCTCCATTTCTGCATTTGCCAACCTGATCTGCTGTCCAGGGAAATCTGCTGCTTTTCAAGGGCTGTTGTGGAAGAACTGTCAGTGCCTCTTTGGCGCTCAAACCATTGCCCTATGCTGCTCTTTCACACAACCCCCCTGCTAATGGAGACATGGGACACATCAATGAATACATGGCTCTGGGGGTGACAGTCAGGGCACGAGGGTTAAAGTGATTTTTCTCCTTGATCTTGCCCAAGCGTTGCCAGCAGGCTGAGGGAGGGGATCCTCAGCACCACTGAGAGCACAGCTCCACTGCTGTGCACGTCCTGTGTTCTCCAGGAGACAGACACAGACACTGCAACAGGACCAGCAAAGGGCCACTAAGATGCTGAAGGGACTGGAGAGCCTGACCTACAACTACTGCTCCTGGGCTTTGCATTCTGCCCTCTCCTCTGCACTGACCAGGTATCACTTGATTTCCTCACAAACCAGCTCCTCAAAGCTCTCTAGTCCTCGCTGCTAAAATGAGCAGCAGCATCTGTGCACACCCAGCAGCTGGCTGGCTGCTGATCCCTGCACAGGGAAGGTTTACAGCAGGAACACAGGTATCCAAGGGGAAAAGCTGAATGCTGTTTCACTCTCTAAAATCAGTTAGCAAGTGTTTGTAGCACTCAGATCTCCTAGTCAAGCCCAGAGACTTAATAGTGCCCTTAAATCAGACATATTCAAAAGTGGATATAAAAACCAAAATGTAAATATTCCTTCAGTGTGGCCATGACATTCATTGTTTTGAATTTATTACTGTTCTGCTGCCACTATTCTTTCTGTTGGGAGTGAAGTCAGTGAGAACCAGCTCACAGAACCAGCCAGGACTGACACACATGCTTTGTCCCTGTTTCCAGAGCAGATGCCAGGAGAGATCTGGCTGCTTCATGACCTCTCCAATGACATCTGTAACTTCCAGAAGGAAGAGATAAATCACACACAAGTCATACCTGGCCACTCAGGTGAGTATGACCAGGACCTGACGACCTTTCCTTCATGGCTGGAGGGGAGTTTTGTGATTCTGTTCACTGTGCAGCAGTGCCTTTGATACTACATTAAAATGCTGCTTAAGTCTACTCTGGTGACAACTCTTTATTTCAAATGATTGTTTATGAAATTTAATAGCAGCAGTTCAGTCCTGGGTGATGGTGTCTTTGACACAGAACACTTAAAGTGAAATGTGAGTGGCATTTTTGTATGGCTCCTGTGCTAAAGATGATCACAGCCCTGGCTAATTAAAGTGCAGATGAGCTGTCATTAGGTCTGTACGAGTTAATTGCCCTTCTCAGGGGCCAAAATTAAAGCTGCAACACATCTAGGGTGCAATCTTGCAGGTTTAACTTGCATTACTGCACTTGGAGTCTGGTAGCAGCCAGAACTCAGAGGCACCAATTCTCAAACTCAACCTACAGGCTCCAAAAATTTGGTCATTTCTTTCCACAGTTGCTTGCAGGCTGAGCTCCTGTGAAAGCACAGCCTCTGGGGTTTAAGTAAAATTCAGTCCCTAGTGTAAGCTCCCAATTTTGCAGTTGGAAGTTGATGTCAATAATTTTCCCACATACTGAACAAGCAACTGCCATGCCAGGGGCCTCCTTGCTATAAATAATCTGATGAGGTTTTTTAAACCTTTCTATTACTAACCTTACTTAAATTTACTGTATCACTATAAATTTACTGGCTTAGACAAAGTGAGCTCAAAAATACTTTAAATTCTCTGCCCAGACCTAACATCCAAGCCTGAAACTTTTTTCTTGGAAACAGCTTTGTTACCCAAACCTGATTAAAAAATTTGCATTTTTTGTTCCTAATCTAGATGAGAAGCATAAAATCATCTACATGAGAGAAAGCTAAGGGGAAAAAAAAAAGTTCTCCAGTACCAATAAACAGATCTCAACCTATAGCAAAGTTTGGAAAACTGGCTGCAACAGAATGTAACAGTAAAAGGGACATGTTGTTCTGCAGACTGAATAGCTCATTTAACAATAGTGCCCTACTCTTCCCTGCTCTCCCTCCCCTAGACTTTTTGGCTTGCTCCTTTCTGAGAATATGATTCTCTCAAATTATATTCATGAGAAAAATCACTAAATCACTGCTGCAATTGTTAAGGGTCTGGGTAAATATAGGAATTTCAGAGAAACTATCAACATGAAGACAGTTAACTGCTGAACAACATATTTGTGGTAGCTTATTCATTACAAGCTATTTTAAAAAAGCTCATACCAACCTTTTTGTCCTTTATTAAGCACATTTTCCCTTTATTTGGATGCTTACAGCACATACCAAGTCAGAGAGAATCACACTGAAGCCTGAATGCTGCTGTTGCCTAGTGTTAGCCTTTGTAAGCTGCATAGAAAGTCACCTATTTGCTGCTATTTTCAGTGGAAGTTTAATACATCCATCCACTCCTAAATCCACTTGGCTTGATTCATTCATTTACTTTTAGTTTTGCCTTTAAGCATCTCTCTAGATGCCTGAAAAGAAAGAGATAGAGCAATTACTTGATTTCGTCCTTAGGATTTCAGCTCTCAGCCTCGGCATGGTGCCTCTTTAGTGCTTGATTAGTGTCTAAATTCTCCCCAGATTAAAGAGGGTTGTCTTCTTCCTCAGTGCATTTATACACGTGGAAGAGAAAAGAAAAATCCAAGGGGTCCAAACTTGAGCGGGTGTAAATCTGCTCCTTTTCTTTCCGCTCTGGAGAGGCTGTGCCAATTTACACACAGCAAAGATCTACCTCCAAATATTTTGCAAGCAGATATATAAATTTAAATATACTACAAAAACCTTAGCTGTGATTTTAGGGCCTGAATTAATTCCATGATAAATGGCCTCTTTCCAAGCCGTAAATACGGGCGCATCCGAGCTCCTGGAATCAGCTCTGCTTGAATCTGCGCCCCAGAGATCATCGACCAGAAACTGGAAGAAGAGAAATGGTTTGCTCAATACACAAAGTAGGGCTGAGCACAGAAAAATAATTAGAGAAAGCTACTGTTGTAGTTTCTTCGGTTTATTTCTGTCTGAAAGTCCTTGAATAATGACCCAAAACACACCAGCAGTGATTACCATTTCCCAGTGATTAATCAGCTGCAAAGTCTTTCTTCTTCTTCATCATCTCCCTGAGAACAGAGTGGGAAGCTGTGCAGTGGCTTTTTGAAATGGAGCATTTTGTTCAGGCTGCTCCATATGAACCCCACACGGGGGCCACACATGCCAGACTTGAGCCCCTCTTTCTTATCCAAAATCCTTAATCTGAGAATTATTTGTGCAAACGGGAATTAAAAAAGAAGTTGCCCTCTTTCCCCCGAACCCCTCAGTCTGTGGTTTTAAGGCAGCTTTCAGAAGTCCTCCTTTTCTGCTCAGTAAAACGTGTGCAATAAACAGCACAAAACTTAGGTGTGGGAGGGAACATCATAGATAAGAACTCCCCTGGACAAATTCCAGTCTCACAAGAGAGATCAGAGCTGACCCCTCCAGCTATTTTCAGATCTCTCTCCATCAGAGGACTGTGGTTTAAGTCCTTCTAGGAAATACTGAGGTCCCCAATCTTCCAGGGCCCAAAAGGACTGGTTCAAAGGACTCCCTAATTCTCACCACCTAATTCTCACCACTCCCTAATTCTTAGTCAAAGATAACAGTAATAAGTTCAAATGTTTTTCCTTTTCTATGACTCCTAAGTACCCACTTATCCTGCAAGAGGTAACATTTTAACCTTGTCACAAGGAATCAGATATATATATTTAGGTATATTAATAGTAAGCAATAATCCACTCTGAAGTTATAATAATTTCTATCACATCTAAGTTTGAGGTTTGCATTTTCTCAGTTTTTGCTGTGAATAATTTCACCTTTCTTCTAGAAAGCCCACAAATGAAACAAATGAGATCACACATGAAGATGATCGATTCACGTGAGAGAAATGCAGCAATTAAATATGAATACATAATAAAATACAGAAATGCAAAGTCTCTAATTCATTATACTTAATAAAGAGTATTGGAAATGAACTTACACTTCTATTTTTCATTTGATAACCTCCCTTTATCACTGACAAAGACATTCCAAAACACTGGCACATTTAGTACTCTGCCCACTAGCAAATCACATGTTAAACAGAACAAGCACAAAGTTAATACCAAAAAGGAAGAAATTCAGATCTGAACGTTATGAAGAAAAATGCAGGATGTAGATTTGAAGAATGAGAGCTGTAAGAAGTCTGAGAATCATTTCCAGCTCCACAGTGCAATGTTACCTGATGTTTGCCATGTCTAACAATAATGCCTGCAGTTAACACATTCCAGCTGGGAATTAGTACTAGCACGATGCTCAAAAACTCAGCCTTTGATGCCCTGATGAAACAGACTTTGGATTTCTTCCTACATTTACAAACCACCTCTGCAGAGCACTATTAGGTTCTGTAATCAGTCAGCCCTTTTGGTCATTTCCAGCTGGGACCAGAATTACGTGGCCACAGAATAACTCCTCTCCTTATGCCTGGAAATATAAAACCAATAAAGGTATAATCTCTATGGTTTAAAAGAAGAAGATGGTAAAAAAAAAAGGTTTTTGAACTGCATTCATAAAATAATAGCTAGAGTTCTAGTTCAGCAGCTCTGGAATTAAATTATTTCATAGGGGGAAGAAAATCATTTACTTTATAATACCCACATTAACTGCCTTGAAAACATTCAGAGCTCTTTTATACTGTGATTTAAAAGGCACATCTCGACTTGCTACTCATGTCCCCGAAAGTGGGATAAAAAACTGCAACACAAAAGTCTTCTGATCAGCTGTTGACAGCGTTTTGTTTTATGTAAAGACAGACACATAAAAATTGATAGCAAACCTCAGTGCTTCCCTCCCTTCTAACAGAACTTGACCAGAGAATTCAAAGGGGTCAGACCACACAAATACATGAATCACGTTTGATCCTGGTTTATAGAAGTCAATGGAGTCATACCACAGATGGCCTTTAAATCTCCCCTGACCTGAAGGACTGATCAAATGCACTGCTGAAGCACACTGGGTATTTTTTCACCACTGTCACCACAATATTTTAATCTGGGACGTGCTTAGTTTCAAAGCACCCCTGTGAGACTGTATTATCGCTCCTTGGATCAGGTGAACACAGACATGATTTGCCCAAGGTTATACAGCTTGTAGTGGCAGAGCAGGGGAATTATCTACATCTTCTAATTTTACATTTACAAATGGGACAGCAGCAGAGGTAGGTAAGATACAATGTTTTTCTTACTCATACTAGTCAACCCTTAACCATAAAAAAATCACTCACTGGCATCACACAGACTATCTACAGATTGTGATCACGAGACTACAGACACTCAACAGCACAGAATTCCTTCTGTTCTTAGCACATGAGCCCATAGGAACTTCTTACAGCTTTTATTTAATGTAATCTTAGGAAGGACTGCTCCCAACTCCATAATTTAACGTCTCAGATTCCAATTTTTCGATGCTCATTTTAAGACAAAGTAAACATAGGCCATATTAACGAGGTAAAAATGTTATTCTACATCATGAAACTCAGCCAAAATGAGAATTAACCTAAGAAAGACCAGAAACTGAATGTCACTTAAATTCAAAGCCACAAACTCGGATCAGATGCTTTTATACCTTAAAGGCAGTCCAAGCTGGAAATTTGTGATGAAACTCGAAACCAGGGAAAGTCCTCTGAGCTGTGGCCAACACAGCCTAGAGAAGAAAAAGCCACAGAAACTATTGTGCATTTTAAACAGAAAGAGTATCACGGTTCTAGAACTGTAACAGCATCCAAACTTTCAGAAAGGAAAGTCCATGTGAAAGCTCCTTAACAGAAGGCAGGGGAAAAAAGAGAGAGGAGAAACTGAAGAAGTCTGATTAAAGATGATAAATCCAATTACAGAACAAAATTATTTTGGTGTCTTCCCCCTGCAGTTTTAGGCATAAAGGCACATCCATCAACTCTCAGGAGGAACTAGGTGATGATCTATGCTAGCCCCTTTGAAAAATTCCACCCCCATCTTCTTTACAGGTTCATCTACTTAGGCTCCAAATTAATTACACCAAAGATTTTACCTTCTTTAGTGTCTGCACTGAAGACAGTATATATTCTTGAACTGCCCTTGCCCCATTTTCTATTTCACTGAAAGCAGAAGGAAAAAAAAAGTACTCAGTTTAGTTTTCCCTTCTCTAAATCCACATCTTTCCTCCCTGCACTCAGCAATGGGAAACAGATTCAGCCAGCCTTAAAAACACTATCTCAGCAACAAAGCATGCAATGTGCTCCATCTCATCTCTCCACTCCAACTGAGTTTACAGCAGTGGGTGGTTTTCAAACCTAACATTTGATCAAAATGAAAAACCGGGCATTCCTTTCACCCCATGACAGGCAGGCTGATATAAATCACAGCCTTCCCAGCAAGGGTTCTTCCCCAGACAATGAGTTGTGGCAGTGCCTCAAAGCTCAGCCCCGGCCATTGTAAGAGAAAGTTTCAGGTCTTTTAAAGCAGGCCTGGGCTTTTTACAACAGCACTAAAACCAAAAGAGGGAGAAAATTTATGGTGTGGCTGTTTGAGGGGGTGAAGAAGGTGTTTCCCCTTCAGACGTATTTTCGGTGCATTGCTCTGGGGAGGTTTGTGCCAGTGTCTGCTTTTATTTTTTGTATTTCAGTAGCACTGAAATCTCCAAACTGGGGCAGCCTCACAGCATTTTACACTTACACACATGCCACAAGTCAGAGTTCAGGCATTACTCCTAAATTGTTTTAATAGGGAAAAGAATTGTTTCGTTAGTCGCCAGCTCCCGAAGCTCAAGGAGAGGACTGTATGAGACATCCTCTGGTTCTCAGTTAGTAATGCAGACAGTGGAGGTAAGCAGTAAGTAATAGCTGTTAAATTCATGTGTGTGTGTGCACAACACTACAGCGTGTGATCAAAGCAAAGCTGATACCATACACAGTGCTGCTGCTTCTCCTTGCTAACCCAGTAACCTATTAGAAATGCCCTCCAGCCTCAACAATTTTAAGCCTTGACTTCAAAAGATCAGCTTATCCTTTAGGGCTAAGCTGACTGACAGGTGGGGGTCAGGAAGAAATCCAGCCCCCTCCCTCCAGCTGGTCGTGTGGAGTTGCACAATTGGCCGGGCACCTTAGGGGGTTTCTTCTGCATTCCTGGGAGAGCTCTGAAATGGGCCACCTCCGGAGCTCAGAGGGGTTTATGGACCACTCTGCTCCTCCAGCCCAGCTTTGTGCAACAATAGCTTCCTTTACATGAGGGCTGTGCCACCAAGAGACAAGAGGTTGGTGCTTTTGCAAAGCCAGCTGGCACAGGGCACCAGGGAGCTGCCACAGTCTGTCGTCCTTTAGAGACCCACTGACTTACCTGCCAGAGGTGGAAGGTGGCAGTGAGGTTTGGGCAGTGCTGTATGTGGGACCAGCTGGTCCCACTTAAACAGATGCATTCTCAAACCCTTAGGGAATACAAAAGGGTGTCCATCCCAAAAATCTACTGTCCTGCAGAACAGCAAGCACTAAAAGCAGTTAAGAGTACAATGAATACAATGGTGCAGATTAAAAGAGGAAGAAGAAAAGGCAGACACCTTAAAAATATGCACTGAGGAGGTAAACTGTGATCTCAGTACAGAGGTTTTAGAGGCATCCACTGAGGTGCATGTGGAGAGGCACTCAGACACTTCCCCCTTGGGGTATTTGTATCTGTGATCAAAAGGTCAAGAACCACTGCAACAGACACCATGGCACAGCCTGTCACACTCCCCCCAGGAGCAAAGTCCTGAGCTTTATTCTCTCCAGCTTTGTAATGCAGATGACAGAAGTCACACCTGGTCAGCTGTTAGTTTTTTTGCAGAAGTACACAAATACCCACACTGAGAGATTCTAATTGTACTTTCCCCCCATACTCTCCTCCTAAAAAGAAGGAATACTAGGGCAGGTCAAGAATCTCAGAGTTGGAAACTTCCATGCACTGAGTTGTTCATTCAAACCGAGTTTCCTGATATTCTTTTCTATCAGTTATACTTTTTTCTTCGCAGAACTGTACCACTTAACTTGAAACACTTTGCTAACTAAGCAGAGCCAGGGTTACACTCCAGCAACACAAGAGTTGTTTCCATCAGCTGTGAACACACTCCCTCTACCTCACCAGGTACTATTGAAGTAACACATTCTCTTGCAAATCATTTGCAGTGTAAAAATATAAGAGATGTACACCTCAAATTCATTTTTCCCACAAATTTATCTTTGCAAATCTTGTGATCCAAGCCAGGCAAACAAGGCTATTAAATTACATAGTGAATGTAGAGTGTTCTTTCTCTGAGAGACTCAAATCTGCTGTACAGAAATGTACAATCACACTTTCTGCCTCAGAAATACAAAAATCTAGAGGAAAACCAAGGGAGGGATGATTTATTCAAAGGCCAGATTATGGGGTGGGGGCAGCAATTCAAAATTATCGGGAAACCAGTTAGCTTATCTTTAAAAAGAGATGCACACAAAGCTGACTTTGAAAGTCTTTTCCTGTTCTCAGACATGAATTTGGATTTCTGTGACCCACTGCTACCCTAACCAGGCCACTGCTTTAAATTCAATAGTCAATTCGCCAGTACCAGAACTTTCCAGTCACTGAACTTCAGCTGTGTGTCAATTCTGTGAAGCCCCAGCATTAACTACTGCAGGAATATAAGCACAAGTCTTGGAGCAGTGAGCTCAGTGTCCTGCAGCTGTGCTGGAGCTGCTCTAAAGGACCCCAGAACATCATTCACATGTCACTGCACATCCCCATAACGTGTGTAATAACTGATTTTTCATATATGAGGAATAAGCATAACGACCCAGAGGAGGAGAGCAGAAAAATAACACAGGCATATGACAAAACCAGTTGATCCATTTAAGTTCTGTGACTGTCAGCATTTTACAACTCAAGGAACAAATATGCCAGGCTCCCTGAAAACTCCTGGTAACGAGGTAAGAGAAGAAACAATACTTTTCCGTACTCAGATTTAACAACATTTACAAATAATATCTCCCTTCTCATATCAGCATCATGTCAATACAATCTGGTGTGTGAACTGATGCTCATACACAGGATCAAACCTTCAGCTTGTTTCCATCCCTAACTTTAAATAACAATGCACGAATGGACAAAGTGCCTGGTTTATAGCATCCTCCCTTTCAGCTTCTCCCTTGTCTCAGTTCATTTCCCCGTGGCATGCTTTGTTCTTAAAGCAGTCTTAACCCCTCATACATCAAAATATTTAATCAACATTTCTTAGGCAGAAAATAATCCTGCTTTAGACCAATTCAGTGGGAGACTCTGCAGTGGATTCAACATAAAAAAGGGTCAGAATGCATTTCCGAGGGTGCTTTAGAAAAATCAATGCTGACATGTTTTTAATGAAAATCAATAAGTGACATTAGATAATGAAACAAACATCCAGCAGCTCTGCAGCCAGGCCATTTAGGCAATCAGTTTGGGAAGCAACCAGCGAGGTGAGCGCTTGAGCGTGCAAGGAACACGGGCTTAAATAAAGTACCACTTTTTTTTTTTTTTTTTAAATGAGAATTTCAAAAATCCGTTTCCTGCGAACAATGACTCAAGGGCTTACAATTTCCCTTCTCCCTGTTCCCCTCGCTCCCTCCGAACTCCAAGTAAATCAGCCTTAGGAACCAGTGTCACGGTTCCTCTAACACTGTCTCTGCATTGGGAGCCACTGACCCGTGCAGCCGCCGCGAATGCTTTGACAAGCTGCGGTGCAGCCTCAGCAGGGGACAGAGATCCATTAAAGGCTGAAGTTGTGAAACTCTTTAGAAGAGGCCTGTCCCTTCTCAGAGTAATTAATTCTTTGACTGCCACACTGAGATGCGATGAATGAACACATACTCTCAGGAGTAACAACTATGCTAATGTGGAGAAGCTGTGCAGACAAAGAATACAAGTGCTCTCTTGAATTGGGTTAGAGTCTCTATATGTAAACTTACGGGGCCGTACACATGCCTGAAAATCAACAAAACTCGGGAGAAACCTACCTCATAGCCCCAGATTTACAACGGACACCCGTTTACACTCAAGTATTCTTTAGCTACATCCCGTGGGAGCCGCCCATAAGGCTTCTGCACAACTGATAATAATCTTTGCAGCAGTTTTAACCCAAGAAGTACATTCCCAAAGCTTTGCATGTAGGCACATGCAAGGTCCCTCCCTCCCAGCCACAAGGATGGGACCACAACCACTCCACCATGGATCACAGAGCTGCTGACTGAAGGAAGGTGCTTGAAGAACATTGCTCTGCCCAGTGCAGGACTCACTGCAGAACACAAGCACAACAGAATGGGTCTCACAGACTTCTCATGCAGGGAAGGAGGAATTCCACTTGCTCAGGCTCTGTGCATTTGATCAGTATTTGAATAAATCATCCTCAGCACTAAACAGTCCGTGAAGTCAGTCAATACCTTCCCAGGTCTGACTGTACCCACACCAAACTGTGTGTTCTGTTTGCAGGATTTCCATCAGAGCCAAAATGAAATAAAAACCAACCAGCTTCGTAGCAGAAAATAATTTGAGGGGGAAAAAACCCAAAACAATCCACATGCAAAAGTTACTGATGAGAACAAAGAAACAAGTGTTCACGTGTTCATTATTTAATGACCTACTAAGAAACTGGAGGCTGCAAGAATACATCTCTCTACCCAGACATACACAGCAAACCCTCAGCTCTGTGCTAATTCTATGTGACTCACAGCCTAAAATAAAAAAGGAAACAAAATAGAAACAAACCCAGCTGAAATAGAACTGAAGTTTAAACAGCTCAAGTCAGTTCCACTGTTTTAAATCCCACTGTTCCAAAACTAACAAGGAAACAAGTAAACAAACAAAAGAATCCCTAAATGGTTTGAAGCATTCATGCTTTCCAGGAAAGTCCAGGAGTTGAGCAAAGCCAAGCACAAATGTAGGATGCATTGTAGGCTTCAATGAGAACGAGCAATATTTGAGGGCAGATTTGGAACAAAAGCCTACCCATGGAGTCAATAAGAGGACTGCAAGATTCATTACAAAGTCAGACATGGTGTTTTGGCTTCTGGCTGGACAGAAGGCTGTAGCATTAACACATGGTTCATTACAACCGAATTAGAGCCTGGTTATTCAGTACTGCAGAAATTAGGGATGGTACACATCAAACGGATTTTCCCATGAAAATACAGGGCCTCCAGTCCAGCCCTAGAAAATCACTAATTACGGGGCAGAACCTATTTACATTCACAGAATGCAACTTCTGTTTGGCAGTTCTTTGTCTTGATTTTTTCCACTGCAAAGGATTTCAAAGTCATCTTCCTGACAAGATGTGATAGAATATTTTCTCATATTACAGCAGAAATTTGAGCAGAATCAAGATATGAAAATATAGAGTAATAGGAACAAATTTAATATAATGGAAATGAATTTAATATTTTCTCTTATCAAGCATACAATGATGTTTTATTAGCAGGATAAATTACTTTACACTTCATAAGCAATGGCTGCTACATTGAATTACTGTTGCAATGCAGACATTTACATGTAATCAATCAAAGAAGATTTTAAGTCCTTGCTATTTAATGGCTAATTCCTCAAAACACAAACAGGTGAGCTCATGCAGTTAGTCTCCTACAGAATGAAAGTAATGAAAATGTCACAAAATAAGTAAATGAAAGTGAAGCAACCCAAATATCTTTGGGGAAAAGGGGAGCTTCTTTAGTATTAATAAAACACTTAAAATATTCCTTACAAGTACAGTATTCTACATTGATTTCTGCTGAAACCCACTGTGGTAAAATATGCTTTCCAGTATAATGAAGAATGCTGCAATCTCCTTTTGCAAGTCAGCATGCACTGGAAGAGCTTCTACTGAAAACAGGTTCAAGTCACCAAGACTGGAAAACATAAATGTATGAATGTCTCCATTTTCTTACCCACTATTTATAGCCAATGACAATATTTAAATACCAGCAATGAAAAAAGGCTTCTTCCACTTAAAAATGCATTTATAATACCCAGCTTTAAAGCATCTTCTTTATTAACAGTCTTTTATATAAACCTCAGATTCTCAACTGGTATAAGTCAAAGGACTCCTTCAATATTAACAGAGACCCCATATTTTTTTACTCCAGCTCAACTTTTGTGGCATTTTAATTATATGCAAGATTTTACAGAAGATGCAGATAAATGAGGCAGCGTCTCAATAGTACAGATCTCTTGTTCTCCATTTCCTTCTGAAAAGAAATAAGTCAGGTTTTTGATGCCACTTAGAAGCCAGTTTTTGCAATTCCTTTTCCAGTGAGCTCATAAGCTCTTTTCTGAGTGCCACTCTCCTCAAACTGCCACCCAGCTCCTGCTCCCTGCTGACTGTAACGTGAGCTGCCCTGGCTGTTCACTGAGAAAAACAGGATAAAAAGTGGTCAGGGGTACAAATACAGCTCTTTCCATGATTCACATGTGAAAGTGTCAGTTATCTTGGAGCTCAAGAGCCTTCAAAGAAGGTGAGAAGGGAACAACTGATGAGGGATGGTTAAAGCACAGAAAATGATATGAAAGGAAGCAATATGGGAGTTGCTGGGCAGAAGTGGACTCAAAACTGATATATTGTCTTAAGTCTTGCAAATTGAGCCACACAGAGGTATTAACATGCACTGGAATGAAGAAATATGCTGCTAAGGGTTTATAGTTTGAAATGACAATTTCACAAGAAATACTATTTATTATAGTTTTCTCTCCTTCACATGGGGCTGCTTTAGGGGCCTCCTGGTCAGTTCTCTTCTGGAAACCCACTAAACTAATGTGATGAAGCAAAGGAATCCCCAGCAGCAGCTCACACATTTTCTAAGTGGCTGCCTGGCTGGCAGGTCTGCCCTGCCACACTGCTCCCGCTGACTCAGCTGGATGGATGGCTGACTCTCCCCAGAGGACAGCCAAATAAATGGCTTTATAGCCCTCGTTCCCCTGGCAATCTGTCACGGGGGTTAAAAGCAACCTTCCCATTCCTCATCCCCCCCCCGGTTACAAACCAGAGCATCCTTAAGCAAACAAACCTGAAATAATGTCCCCACCGCCTTTCAACACCCAAACTTGTGCATGTCAAATATAAGTCAGACATAGAAGCAGCTCATCAAAATATTGTTACATGTATATATACAACATTGTTACACGTATATATACAATATTGTTACACGTATATATACATACAAACATACTTCAAAGAATTTTTTACAGGAAGGAAAGAGTCAGGAACACAGTTTCGGTATGTATTTTAAGCATAAAAAAATACCACAGCATACCAGCTAAATTAATGTACTGGTTTCTCTGATGTTGAAGCTTGATTATTGTAAAGGAAGATGATGCCTTATCCTCTTAGAAAAAAAAAAGAACAATGATTTCTATAGCAAAAGTACTCACTTAGAAGTGCAACACTTAGAACATTGCTCAGTTTTCAGTTTAGTTTTTACTTTGTTTTCAAGTACCAAGTGGGCAACAGCCAGATTATAATAAATCTTACTCCAGAGTACCACTTGAACCTAGTTTCTCACCCAGGCCCAAGTGTCATTCTGACTCTGTCCTGATCCAGGATTCCTGAGGTCAGACCCCCCTCAGAGCTCACAGCCTTCCAATATCAACTCCAAAGCTCTACAGGCTCATCACCAGCCTCTCAAGCTTTACCATTTGCCAGCTTGGTGATAAATTCCAAATGTTTTTACTAAGCAGTAGCAAATATTTAATTGCACAAGAATGATTAAAAAAAAAGAGATTACCTCAGGCAGGGGAGAGGGACAAGTCTTAAAAGATTTTCTCTCTTTTCCTGAATCACATGATTCCATTTCATAAAAGATCAAGAGGGACCTTCTATGTCAATCCGTACTAACAAAAGTATAATGAAAAAGTCACTCACTTCCTCAGTTACTGTGAGGGAACATAAATGAATTCCACAAAGGAACAACTGAAAGCAATCAGATTCATTTTCTGTACAGCTGGGAGAAAAGCAATGCTCTTACTTAAGAAAAAAAAGGATTAAAAACCAACTTAAATTTGCTTTCTTCAGAACCATCAATCAGTTTGAATGAAGAGAGCCCACCTTCTAACTACAAATTGGCAGAAGTAGTGAATCATCACAGCAAATGCTGTGCCCTTCAAAGCTACTATAAAAAAAGTCCTCTGGCTTTTTCCAGGGGTAGAACTCCCTCCACATCTTGAACAATCAACACACTCCTTCATCCACTACACACCAGTGCCCTTGTTTGCTTGTTGAGGCTGGACAGAGGTCATAACAAAACTGGTGCCTAACTAGATGCCCAGTTTATAACCTGTCTCAGAGCTACAGTTATTAGATCAATTTTCTTGCAAGTGGCATTTGAGAGACTCCTCCCAGAGAACCCACCATTCATCAGCTCCACAGCTCAACCACAGCAGTGGATTCTCAGTGAAAGCATCTCGACACTGAGGATGCCCAATAAAGGCTCCTAAACAATTCCAGGAGTGCTCTTTTAAGGGTTTGATGTACTTCACAATTTGGCAAGAGGTTGATACAAAGTCTCTCTCCAGCTCAGGCTTCCAAACCCATCAGGATACAAAGCAGCGGCAGGAAAACCCCCACCAGGGAGGGCTGGCTGGGAGGCAAAGGCAAATAATTCCCTGTTGGGCTACTGCTAATGCAATTAGTCTGAAGCAGTTCACACAACCTCCTCGGCCTCCTGACTCACCACACCAGAGGGCCAATAAGGAAAATACATCTGCTGATCAATCAATCAATCAATCAATCCTCGGTGACAGTGACTGAGCCCTGGTCTGGGCTGTACAGGCTTTGCCAGCTGTGTTACCCAGTCCAGTCAAGGTGCCCAGGTACCCTCATACCTTCGTACAGTGATGGGACTGAAACCAATACACTGCCCCCAGAGCTGCATCAAAGCACCATCCTTCATGCATAAACTCCTGAAAGAGGAGCTGAAGGTCAGTGGAATAACTAAAATCCACCCAGCAAAGACAAAACCCACAGCTTAGCTGCACATGTAACTGTGAAAAGTGCTAATGAAACACTCCAAGGGAACAGAATAGACCAAGTCAGTCCTTCACACCCTGAATTCTGACTTCACTAATGAATGCACAATACCCAGGACTGCAAAAAGTTAATCCTGAGGCTGAGTGAGCCTCTCACCTTGAATGAATGAACAGTTCCTGGTTACAGCACTGTCACAGATGGCAAACAGGATCGTGAGAACAGCAGCATCCAGCAGTCATTTCTAAGGACAGGGAACGATGTCCTGCATGCCACTGGGATCCACTCCTCCCACTTGCACACTGCCTCCCCCCATTGCCGTGCACCTGGCAGTATTCCAGAGATGCTCACCAACTGCTGGAAGAGAGAATACCAACTCTGTGCAATCTGAGTGGGGGAGAGGTGAAAAAGGGAAGGAGTGGAAGAGAGATGCAGAATTGCTTTCTTCATTCAAACGTGAAAATCCAGAGGTACACATGGGTACAAGTAAGGGCAGAATAAATCCTTAAATATTTAGTCTTCTCTGGAGCTTTTACACTAATCATTTAAGCCAACTCAACATCTTAAAAATCTACGGAATTATCCAAAGCCTTTCTGTTAAGCCAGTTCTAAGGATACAATCAGTTCCTCTCCCGCCCTGACATCACACAAAGCGACTCAGGCAGCAGTTCATAAATCTAAGCCCCTGTGACAGATTTCATCTTCCACGGGGAAAAAAAAAAAAAAAAGGCGGGAGAGGAAACCAAAAAAATAAAAGGGGATCTGAGGAAAATCTATTCACTGATCAGGGGAAGGAGAGTACTAAATTCAGCTGGCAAACAGCGGCCTGGCAAAGGACCCATCGGGACCACTTCCGAGTGTACTGTCACAGCTTTGTCCTCTATCACATCACAGAACACTGGGAGAGGCTCTGCATGTTTTAAATGCACCCATCCAGCACTGCAATAGTCAGACCTTTGAGATCCAGTTTTTTTTGATCTGTTCAAAACAGCACTGCCCTGTGCAAACCCAGACTCGGATTCTAAAATTTCTCAGTGCCAAAAGCACGTCCGATGACTGGCTCCTCTGTCACTGGCATATTGCAGGGGAGAAATACTCCTGGTCCATAACAGTCTCACAAAGGGAGAGAAGGGCAGTTTCTCTTCACTGATCTCTCAGAACAATTTACAGTAATCCCACAACTTAGAAAAAAAATATCTACAAGGCACAAAATAAAAGCAGCCTTTCTCCTATGCCCCAGAGGATTACACATAAACTCAAGCACGGACTTACTGAGGAGTGGAAGGGGTTAAAATCTGTAGAGAATGAAGAAAAAAGGCTGAAAAGCACTGCTGCAGTTAATGTTAAAAACACTAATTTCAGTCCATTTGTGCACTCAGAGGCATTCTGCTTTGAATTTCTTCACTGAAACCAGATGTCTTCACTGATCATCAGAATGCACAGAGTACAAGCATAATCAGCTTGAACCGGGCACAAGCCACAGCACACTTTGAGTCCACAGTGCATCTCAAGAAATTAGGGAATCTCAAAGAGGAAGCAGCTAAATGCATAACCTGTTATTCAGAAACACAGCTTTCAGTGCTGGAATTGGGAAGGGGGATGGAAAAGGGCAACAGCAGTTATGAATCCTGAGCAGTGTCAGAGTCTGAACACAACTGTGAAAAAAAAAGTACATAATCAAGAGATAAAAAGCGTCACAGGGAATTAATGCTATCTGGTTGCTCTGTCATTGCATATAATCAAATAGATGTTATAACACCGAGACAGCATGTTACAGAGACAGCTGTAATAATTAGAGCTCTAACAAGCTCTAACACAACACTCTACAACATGGCAGTGTCATGATCATCTTCGCTCTCAAGCTGTCCAACTGAGAAGAGAGGTTGTGCTTGCATTAGCTTATATTAGCACACCACTTATCTAGTTTCTAAAAGCAGAATTAAAACCTTCTGCCATGTGCTGACACCTGGCTGCTGTCCAAACTCGTACTTCATTTAGCATTATCACTGAAAAATGGAAGGCTTAAGCAAAACTGGAGGGAGATGAGAAGACAGACGGTTGCCCATTACTGTCACTTCATTTCATGTGCCCACTTCTCCAGCCTTCAGGAGACAGGAATCTGCCAGAAACCACATCAAGAAAAAGATAAGTTTACTAAATTCACCAATTCAGCCTATTTTTCTTGCCCTCAAAAGCTTATCACAACATCAAGTCAGCCCAAACAGCCTGGATGTGAACGTAAGCACGGGGAGGAATTTTCTAATACACGTTTTGTGCATAACCAACCTCCCTAACAATGTATTTCCTGACTTCACAAAATGAGGTGAGCATTTTTTGGAAACGTGAATCCCACACACAGGCTTTGCATAAAGTTTCCAGCATCCTTTCCCACCAACTGACTCCTGCAACACTACTCCAGTGCTATCCCTAGCACAGAAACAATTTTTTAGCTTCAACCACAGCATATCTGCTTCATTATTAAATTATCTTTTCCCTATATTCCCAAGAATGTGGGAACACAGTGCTAGAACAAAGCAGTAGAAAAATTAATGTTTAACTCGTTTGTGAGCCTCCAGCAGCCCTGTTGTCCACATTCTAGAGCTCCCCAAACCTTGCCAGAGGCAGGTGTGTTTGACCTGCCAAGCCCAGGTAGCTGAGAAACGTGGTGAGTTGTTCACTGATTTGCATATTATGCACTAAGGATAATATGAGAAAAGTAATGAGCAAAGAACACAGCAGTCCACAAAGGGAAAAGTGCAAAAAAGATTGAGCAGGCAAGGTCATGTATTTCTGCAAAGTTTCCTACCTGTTTATTAATTAATTGAGACAGCGTTTCAGAAACTTTGTGCCAACAGGGGTTCTCATTTATTCAACGTGAGCACAATTTAACTGCTGAAGACCTCAACCCAGGAGGAAGCAGTTTTGATGTCAAGAAAAAAGAAAAAAAAAGAAATTAAGAGTTTGAAGGGGAGGAAAAGAGTTTAAGAAAAATACCTGCACCAAGGGGAGGAAATCTCTTCCCCTCTCAGGTCTGTGTTATCTGACCTGCTGGGTAGCAGTCCGTGAAGTTATCACTCTGCAGTGGCCATTCCCACATCTTTAGTGATTCAGAAACGAGCAGGACCTACAGACTGCACACACCCCAAGGACTCTTTCCATAAGGAATGCCATTCATGGAGAAAGGAAGGATAATAATAGTCAGGACTTATGGTTTATCATTCTTTTGACAGTCAGAAAGTAAGCTCGAAGTGAACTCCTTTCATCCAGTCCCACCCTTCCTCTCTGGCTCAGTCTAGTGCATGGGGGTAATTAAAGTATTTTACTACCTGCCTGGCAGCCCAGTGCCCCACGAGCCACAGGCTATTAAAGGCCATGCATATTGCAGAAGGAATGTAAACAGAGCCATGGCAAAATAGTCAGCAGTCACCTATATCAGCATTCCTAAAAATCAAGAAACACTCTGCAGAACTTCCTTTCCCTCCCTCCATTGATTTTTATATTAAAAAAATCAAACCCAGTCTCGAGTGAACAAAGATAAGACCATGAAGGTTCTCATTTGGCTCTAAGCATTCAATTTGCTAACACATTTTAGCTAAAATTCCTGCTTAGTCACGCCTGACACAATCTAGTCTTTTAGGCAAACATTCCCTCCATTCTATGTGCTGTGGCTGCCAGCCAGTTTTCAGTTGATGTTCCCAGTGTTTTTCTGCTGGTGTCCAAGCACAGCGAGATCTCTCAAACCTGCTCTCACACAGCAGTTTTACCCCTGCACATGCTCTCCATTCACAAACAAAGCATATGCATATTTATGTATAGGCAGGTCTAAATACGTGCACATTAATTTTAGAGATATCAAACAGAAAAATATCCCATCCTCTAAGTCAGGCTGCACACAGGAAATAACAACTGTATGTCCTGAAACAAATAAATCCTTCTGCAAACAGCCAAAGGACATTATTCTTCACCCTGGAATTAAAGCTTTGGTGCAGGTTGATTTAAATGAAAGGCTTTGTCTCTGTGGAAAAATACCAACAGAAAAACATAATAATTTGTTAAACAAAACACAAACCCAAACAACTTTCAAGGCTTCTACAAAAGCAAAGCGAAAAAGAGGGACAGACCCAAATCTGAGTAAATGTCAGGCTCAGAAATTCTGTCACTGAACACACTGTTCAGGAGCATTTCCTTCCTAGCTGACTCCTCTAAAATCCAGTGAGTTTTGTTTAAGATCACAGACGAGATTTTTATCACACAAAAGGAGAAAAGATGCTTAATGTGTCGGTCAAACTGCCTGACCACCACTCACCATCAGGTCCTGCCTAACTCAGCTACATACTCGGCCCTGATATTCAGGGCAAGAGTGTGCTAACATGTTCAGAAGGAAAGAAAAGAGGAAATAATCTCCTGTTACCTGCAACAGTGCTCTTTGGATGGTGGATGGCAAAGCAGGTGGGAACTGGCAAACAAAAGCAGAAAGCTCAGCGAGTCCAACTCGCCACCAGCTCTCACGGGTGCTGAGGGGCAGCTCTTCTGCTCTTGGCAGGTAGCAGGGAATTCCACCAGAGTCAATAAAAACTGAGAAAGAAATTCTCTGCCCTTCAGGCCACCAGCAACCTCTTCTGCTCCTGGTACAATACAGCCATGCTTGTCCCTCTCCACACTCGGGAAAATCATCAGATCTCTGTTCTCCTCCTGCACCATTCTTAGTTTTGTGGTGCCTGAAGCTGCAAGCAGATCGAGTTCCCTCAAGTTGAAAGAGCACTGTGAGTGTCTCCCAGCATTCAAATATTTCTTCTAAGAGAAGCAAGTCCTCTCTTCAGTTGTGCCTGCTCAAGGTTTTTCCAGAAATGCAGGAGAATAGCTTCTCCTCTGGAAACTGTTAATTGTTCCCCAAAATATGATTCATTTGTGAGTGATTGTTTTGAGATAGTTGGTCCGTTGCCTCAGCTCTAATTACATTTCTCATGTCAATTAATTAAAACCATGCTAAATGAAATGCCAGTTTTTATTTAAAGTTTAGGGGGGAAAAATCATGGGATACAATTAGATGTTACCAGACATGATCTCAGCAGGTTTTCAATTATTCTATGTATAATAGGTCCCTAATTCAATACAAAGCTGTAATTAAGAATGTAATTAACTTGTGGCTTTCTACTGATGTCATACACCACAAGAACGCATAATGAGCTACAGTTTTTAGTGCAGAATCCTTAATGGATTGGTCTGTTCCATTGAGAATGAATTAGGTACATAAAAATAATTTACCATGGGAACTTGGCCAACATAAGGGCAACATTTAAAGAAAATCAAGCAAAGTATAAAACAAGAGCAAATAAACTTTGTCCTTTGTCAGGGATGATCTGGCCTGAACCCAAATCTGCACCTGCTACCCCTGGGCATGGAATTGGTGGACTTACCTTGAGAACTGAGAGCTCCTGGCTGTACCCACACAGCTCTGAGAGCAGGTCTAGGGATGGGTAAGAAGCACAGTGTGCTCACACTTGGATCCAATCTGGACCTGGGCAGCCTGTCTGAGCAGGAACAGCAGCAAATTCAACTGCCTGATGCTGTTTTGGGGATGCACTGAGCTGTTCTGTGCTCACAGAGCCCCATGTGCTGTTTGCAGATCATCTTCCACACCTGAACGAAGCCGAGCTCCAGGGCTCACTGTCTGCATTAAAATTCTGGATTTCACTCTGGGTTTTATACTAGACCACAGTGCTCCCAACCTCTGCTATCATACCACTCACTAAACTGATGAGAAACCCTCCAGGTCACTTCTGCTTATTAAAGGAAGGCTTCTGAAACACAGACTGTGCTGCTGTGCTGTCTAAATCACAGATTTTTGTTCTCAGCTACAGTTATTTGAACACCACCTTTTCCTTAGATTTTATTTTTTTTTTAAAATAGATGACATTTAACAGGGGGAAAAAAAAGAGAATAAGGTAAGTTTCCTGAGGAAACCAAAACAGATCCCAGAAAAAACTACAAATAACTTGTCCGTGTTCACACAGTGGAAACAGAAGAACCTAAAAAATATTTATTTTTCTTTCAACTAGCTCTCTTGCATGAAGGATATAAGGATAAAAGCCTGATTTATCAGCTAAGGAATCTCCTACACTATAGTTTGCTGGTGATATGTAAGCAAACATGAAAATATAATCATGTAAGGCACTGACAGGCACTCTAGGAAGTGCCTACAGCCAATGAACAGACTTCTGTGAGACTTCAAAAGAGGACACATCTGTTTTTCTTTCTCTAAACTTAGTTTTCCCTTTCTTAAAAAAAAAAAAAGTAATTGAGTGTCAACCCTATTTCTGCTACCTACTGAAGGAAATTACCACTGTGACTTTCAAAGAACAAAGTTTTATTCTGTAAGCTGACTATGAGGAACTTCTTCATAGAACAGACAAAGTAATTCTCAAAATATTACCCACTACATTCAAAAAAATCTGTAAATGGATTCTCTCACCTTCACTGTCAATAGCTTAATTAGCAGGAATATTTATAAAGATCTTAAAGTCTGACTTTTGTTGTTGAAGCCTAGAAAGAAGTTTAAATACAAATGTAAAAAAAAAAAAGGCATTAGATCAAAAGTGGGAGAGGTTCTTTTAATATTTTTATCTACCCCACAGGTCAATACCACCCTTGACCTTCAACATGCTCAGCCTTTTCTTCAATGTGTTGAATCCTCATTCCCTGACAGCTGCAAAGAGCTTTTAGGGGATTCTACAGCACCTGAAATCTGGTGGGAAAAAAATAATTCATCTGCAAGCAGTGTGACAAAAAGGACTGCAGTAAAGTGGGAACTGATAAACACAGAATAATTTCATTAAATTTATGCATTTAACTCAGGTTCTCCTTCAGCACTTCCTATAATCAAGAAAGAAAGAAGGATGCTTCCAGAAGTCAGATCTCAGATGGTCTCAATCACTATCCAGTGTTGTCTTTCAGGCATAAAACTTTGTCCTCTTCTTCTAAAATAACACATTTCAGTGAGCTACTCCAATCAGCTGAAAAGAATCCACTAAGGGACCTGCTCAAAGGTAACTAAGAATTATTACAGAACAGCAGCATTAATTGAAATTAAAGTCACAAAGTCTCAACCACTGCAGTGTATCAGCTGCAAGTCCAATACCAAGATCATTAAACTTGGGAAGATCAAGACCTGAGCTGCAGCTTCAACATCTGTGTCACCACACAATTCCAGTCAAGCCCAAATTCCCAGGATATGCCCAGGAGAAACTGTTATCACTTTTCACACAGGCCAGTGAAGTTACACAGGTAAGGGACAAAGCTTTATCACTTCTTTGTGATAAACTCTTTGGAGTTGCTGCTGCTCTATCTCACCAGAAAGCTACTGAGAGCCATTTTATAAAAGTGTTCCTGAAGCAGATACTTCTGAAACAACTCAGAGCCCACAGAGCAAGTCAAAGATGGCCACCTGACTAACTTATAGGAAAACATGGCTTTGATATTCTTTTTTTTCGTGCCCTCTGTCGAGAGACCTAATGAAAAGAAGCCAAAAAGCCACCAAAAAAAAAATATTGAAGACTTGTATGATTTGTAAATTAAAACATGCACCATTCCAGGCTGGTGGCATCTGGGTCCACCACCATCTCCTACAGGTCTGCCAGGTATTCCAACATCCTTCCATTGAACTCTTCACTTCCATTTTCTTTTGTTTCCTCACAACTTCGTTCTCCTGTGCTGAAATGTCAGCCAGTGAAATGGAAACACAGTGACCTGTCCTCCACCAGGACATTAATCACCTGAATGTCACTAATATCAAAGTGTTCTTGAGCCCATCTACCCACTGAGATTTTTTTCCCACTGAGCCATTATTGCACACAGACACGTTCAAAAGTTGCCAGAGGTACCTCTCTCAGTTTTCTAAAATATCATTCCAACAAACCTGAACCAGATGTTGTCTTTATATATTTTGCTAATGCTATCAGTTTTTAATCAAAATGGAACTGACTGAATTCATGGTCTCAGTTAACGGCAAAGGTTCTTTGAATCACAAGATGTCTCTTTCAGATCAAAGTGGCACAGAAAGAGTCTGAGTTCAAATTTATTCTCATGTATCCAGGGTCTTTCTTTGGGATTCTTACTCTTTTTCCACAGCTCAAGATGTTGGCACTTCATGAATCAATCTCAAAGGATATTAAAAGCAGCAGGAATAGCCTACAATGAGCCAGAAGGTTCCTTCACAAAAAAGAATGTTAAGTTTGCCAAGGAAAGCACTAAAAAAGTAATAAGGAAATCCAGACTTAAACTTAATTCATCCCCACATACATATGCATTAAGATACAGCCTTTAGTGACAATTTATTTCTTCCAGAGTACTTCTGAGCAAGGCTGACACAACAGACAGCTGCTCACCATTTCTTTATCATTCTGTGTAACCCCACGCAGCAATTCAAGACAGTATTTAAGGGTTGCACTGAATTATGAAGATTCTGATAAAACTTTTTATGCAGCTTATCATGGTACTATAGAGCACACTTCAGAAATATCAATACATTTCCTTACACGACACTTTGCTGGAACAGAATTTTCCATGATTTTAAAAGGGCGAACTGCAGCACAGCAAAATTAGTAGCTGTGCTCTCAGAAGCATCTGCTAATACAGATGCTTAATTTAGAAAACCTGTGGCCTGATTTTCTGAAGAATTCAGTATTAGTGCAAGTTCTGATCAAATCTCGTGCTTGTGTTAGGGACAGCTATAAAAAAATATGAAAGCATAACAAAAATATGCCTTTTTTTTTTTTTCCCCAGGATAGTGCTAACTCTGTGGCAGGAACGTGAACAGAATATAATTCCCCAAAGTGTCACTAAACTTCTTTTCATCTTTCTACAATCTTTGTTCCTTCCATGAGACACCAGTTAACCTGCAAACTTATCCAGCACATCTGGCTACACCAAGGGAAGATAAAAGAAGGATTCAGAAAAAGGAGCCTTGAATGCCAAGGGAAGTTTCTGAGAGGGAACATAAGATGCCCAGAACCAGATACGCTGTGCTTATCTTCCTTCTGTAGTTTGTTCTCATAAACCAAATGCAATCTTGTGGTCTTTGAAGGGCTATTAGAAATATGTTCTAGGATGCTGTCACCAACTCCGAGTATGAAAACCAGCAACAGCCACATTATTCTCAAAAATCCTGGTCCCTCTGCATTAGATTGAGAAGTTTAACCCGTTATATCTCCACACCTTCCAGCCCCTGCACCAAACAAAGCACAAACCCAGACACAATAACCTCCTTCAGTACAGCAACTGGGATTTTTTCCCAGGAAGCTATCCATCCTGGGAACAAAATGAGGCAGCAGCCCTGTAGATAACCACCTGTTCCTTAACCCTTGCCATGCCCAGAGGTTGCTTCCTCCTCCTCTTCAGCACGAGCAGAGGAAGGAGGCACTCGGAGCACGTGAGAGGCTTTGCCCTGGAATGTGGGCCCATGATGGCTTTTGACACTTGCAGAGGAACACACCCAAGGAAAGCCATGTGCTCTGGTGTCCCAGATGCAGAGTGCTCCCCAAGGACAACATCCTCAGAGCAATGCTGCTGCCAACATCTCAGTTCTGCGGTAGGAATAGACTGAACCCAATTTCCAGGCTTGAAAGTCTGGCAACTTTGAATAGATTTTTTTCACGGAATTAGACCAAAAGCTTCAAAAATATTTTCGTCTCCCTTTTTATGTGCCTTTTTATAATGCAGGGACATGTTTGCAGGAGTTATCTGCAGTCATGAATCTTACTTAGTAAAAATGAATGCTAGCATTCATACATCACCATCACTTCAGAAAGAGAGATTAAGGGAAACACCATCCATCTTTGCCTCCAACAGTAAAAATCAGAGGATTTAACCCAACTAGTGCTGCTCATGGAAATGATTCTAGCTGGCTACAACTCTGGATTTCTAGCTGGCTTTGTTCTCAGAAACAACTGAACCACTTCACAGAGACTTTTCTAAATCAGTCAGAAAACATTCAGCATGAAAAACCTCAGCTAAAACTGTAACAGCTTGAGAAAGTCCCATTTTAAAAGGGTATTATAGTGAGAAGTGTTGAACAGTCACTCTAGATGTGATTTTCTGATCAGGGATATCTGCCACCTTTTGGATAGAAAAATAGGATTAAGCTCATTTTTAAACTACCAATTCAGACAAAAAAAAACAACAAAACAAAACAAACAAAACCAAAACAAAACTCAGTTTTACTGCACTTCCCTGACTTCTTTTTCAATATAACACCTATCCATTAGGAAATATCACATATGCAATGAATTAGGCCACAGTCCTTTCATCTCAAACTGCTTTGAAATGTCACTTAGTAAACCCACTAGAGTTTGTTTTTCCAATGAAAAAAGATTTCTTCACTAAATCTTCACATTGTAAGTACACCATGTGGCTTGCATTTTCTGTTTCTTCAAAACAGTTTCCCAAAAGCTCACACTGTTTGATTTCATTTTCAGCTAAGAGGAGCTAAAATCTGACATGTGGTGAGACAAATTCAAAATTATGAGGGCTGTGTGGTGTGTGTATATTCACCCTGTACTTCTGTGAAGTGCTATTTACTTTTGTGCCACGTTAGTATAGAATTTAAATTTCAACACAAATCCAAGTGTTTTTCTTCAATGATGAACAGACATTAATAAAGCCATAGGCTGGCAACCCACAACTTGCTTTCCAAGGAGGCTAAAGGTTGGATGACATATATTAGAGTAACATTTGGATAACCAAACCCACAAAACAGAGCACAGGTAACACAAAGGGGAGCTTTCCAGCCCCATCCTTTAACAGTTGATGCACAGAAATACTAACTTACTTGTCCAAGACTTTGTTGATGGAAGAATAAAGGTCCTTTTGCAATCAAAGCATTACATGAAATCATCCTCTGGAAGCGTTTCTTACTCTTTTGTGATCATTAGAACAGAGAGTAATTTATGATCTTAACTTCCAAATCTGTGCAAACTGGATGAATTTCCAAAAAGTGCTGACCACGTAGCAGAAGCCACAGGCCCAGGTACCATTGAAAAGTAAGGCTCTGTGGGTTGAACTAAGCTCACCTGTCATTAGAATGCTGTAACATCAACATCAATGTACGGATAAGGTGTTCCACCACAGTCAAAGACACAGGCAACACTTTCAGCTGAAACCCAGAGAGCAAATCCCCTCACTCTAAAGCAGACACTACCTTTGGTCAGACAAATCACCCTCCTGAACAAAGACCATTAATTTGATCACCAGTTGCAAGCACTTGAGCAATTATATTGACACTCCAAAATCGAGTTTTAAGCCCCAAGTACCAGTAAGAACCAAACCACCCAAACTCTATAGTCTGCTAATGAAAATGTTGTCCTTTCTTTGCACCCTCCCTGAATATCAGGTGGAAAGAATACTGACACACTCAGGAGTTCTCAGCATTAGATGAAGACAGAAACCACTACATGAACTATTATTTGATAAATCCACAGATGAAATGAACAACTGCTATGCTGATAAAACTTCAGACAAAAATTCCACCAAAACATCAGAGCTTCTCTCTGTCTTCAGAAACTCTGCATCAGACAGGGCAGAGTAACAGAAAATTCTGGTCATATATTTCTTTAGGGGTAAAAACTAACAGAAGTAACCGAGCATAAATTCATTTAAAATGCCTCTACTTGTAACAGCCAAATAATGTGGATTAAATGTATTTTAAATGAGTTGAACAAATGGACTCAGATGAATTGTTTCAAATGTCCTCCCTTGGAGGATGCTGAAACAGAACCCTTTGAATTGCACCTATCACTTATAAACAGAGTAATCAGCAGAAAAGGAGAAATTTATGGAATCTTTTCAGCTCTGACAGGGTCTAGCAGTGCCAAATTATACCTGGCATCCTGAACATCTTCCAACAAAGGAATATGTAAATGCTGAAACAGAAGAATTTGTACAGAACCGTTCTTTGTCTGTGAGTAACACTACGAATGTCCCCTGCAGCAAACCCATTTCTCCCCAAAATGAGGCAGACTGGAGACTTCACCGAGCAACCAGGACTTGTTAGATAAACATACAGAGCAACACACACCTGGATCCAAACCTTGAATGGCAAGACTCCTGCTGAAATAAGCAGAACCAGGATTTCACCTGCAATTCCTGCAGGACATGACAGTGCCCACGGAGCAGGATTTGCTTCATTACACAACAGCCAAAACTTGATCAGCTAACAGTGTCTTGGCAGTTACTCATGTGCAGGTTCTAACACTAAAAATCTCATCTTTCATTTCAGAAAAGCTCACAGTCATAAAATAATGGCTTACAAAGAGGAACTAATAAGCACTGGTGACCCAAGGCTTCAATCTGACACCCCCTTATTAAGTGATAATCAAAGGGAGGAGGTGCAGGAGCCACAAAGTACAAGAAAAATCAGAATGTTCCTGAAGTTTAAATGGGTTTGGACCACTGTTGAATTGCTTTGATAGACAAAGCTGAGAGATGTATTTCAGGGTCTAGATCAGGATCCAGAAGTTTAGAGGCACTCAGAACTGTGGATTCAACTCCAAATTTACACATCTGTGCTACTGACAAAAGTGGATCCTTTTCGTCTCCTCAAATAAAACAAAAGCAAACTTGTGTAAGTACTCTTCAAAGAAACTATTTGCATTTTGTGACTTTCCTGAACAATACTGCCTAAAGGCATGAGTTTTACCTCAAACCAGTTCTGACATTACTGCACTACATGATCATGTTAAATGTCATCTGATGATTCCTATTAAAGTGCCACAGTTTCATCACCACACCTAATTTAATTCTAAATGAATTTTCAAAACCAAGACTAAAGTTCAATGGAAGCCTGAAGCTTTGAGGACTTGTGAAGCTTTGAGCCTGAAATACAGCGATATCCGACTTTAATCCGTGAAATAGCCAAGGCAACACCATGAAGTTCTGCTTCTTTGAATAAGGGTATAATGCAATAAAGACCTTCCAGATGGACCTGCCACTATAGGTGTTTCCAGACCCACATTTGTCTTTCAAGACCAGTCAGCACCCTCCTTTCATCTCCAGACTGCTCGTGACACTCCAAAGGAAAAAAGAGAATATCCTAATTCCATTATGTCACATACAACTGGAAAAATTCCTCTGACTGGTCTGCTGACATTCCAAAGCACAACACATTAGCTTATGGAATCAATATGAAAATATGACTAACGAGCACCTGCAGTGAATTGCTGAGCACCATCATGTGATCCTGATCTTCTATCAGGGTCAGGTTGTTCCTGGGTAAAACTGAACAGCAATAACCCACAGCAGTACCTAATCAGCTGCAGATACTATTGCAAAGAGAACTTGCAATTTACCCCAAAGAAGAAAATATTTTTCCTATCCACAATAGGATAACAAAAAGGTAATCAAGTGCTATAGTCATTCCCACTTGATGGATGAACAAGTTAAATCTGAGATGGTACCTAAGCATTCACATCTGCACAGACAGCTGGGAGAGAATTACAGAAAAAAGGCAATGCTGACTGCTCACAATTCCTTGCTCTTCCCATGAAAATAAACCTTTTCTTGCCGAGATGGAAAGACAAGAGGGCATGCTCAACAAATATATGGGAAGAGTGTTCCCTACTTCTGAATTCTTTTGATAGATTTCTTTCTGGAATTGTCAATGGGATAATTATGAACAACAGAAGAACAAAGGCATTTCAAACACTATGAGTTCAATAACATTTCTCATAAAAGGCTGGTTTTTTTGAGCACCTATGAAAGATGGAAAATACAGCAATTAGTCACTCTGCCAAATAAAACACAATTTATTATTTCTAATAGTACACTTTGTCATCTCAAAGACTAAGATTTGAAAATATGCAATAAAGACATACCAGGATAGACACAAGAGACCCAGTCAAGAACAATCACAAACTTATGCAATGTCACAGCAGCTTTTCCAGGAGGCACAGGCTTTACTCTTGGGTTACGTGCAGCTCCCTTTGGCTATGAGAGCTAAAGCCTGTCACGTAGAAACTCACTGAACAAGAATTTCATGGCACAGACACTGTCTCCAGAAAATGTAGAGCCTTTTCTAGTTGTGCTCCCCCTACGCTGTGGGACAAGTCCAAATCCCAACTTACAGCCACACACACAGAGAAGCATCTTTTCCATCCAAACAGTTCGATTCTGCACACCTGGAGCTGCGAAACACAGCAAGTTTCAGAGCACCCATCAAAAGAGCAAAGGAGATAAAGAAATCCTAGATTAAACTCATCACTGAAATGCAAGGAATAACAACAAAGTTACCAGGAAATATGACAGAAGCGTAGTGCAAATTGATCCTCTACAAGATTTTACATAAATCTGTTGCAAAATTGAAACCTTCCTGAGCTTTTAGGATGATATTATTCACAAGTAGATCTCCACCCTCACTAAGGGGCAGCCAAATTCCATCTCCCTCTTCCCTGATGTTCTGATCAGTGAAAATTAACAGGTATTGAGAAGTCAATATTATATTACCTTCTCCACAGTAGTTATTTATTGTATTTGCTACTCTTTATTTCATGCCAGCTGAGTGATAGGCCATTTGATTCTACAGAGCAAAAAATCAAACATTCTGGCTCTTTCTACAGAGATATGAAATTAAAAAGAAAAGAAGAAAAACCCAAACACATCAAGTTGTGCAAAAATGAATCAGGTTTAAAAGAATAAAGGTGGATAAGTCATAATTACTTTTCCCACCAGCACACACACAGCACCAAAAGAGGGGGGGCTGGAGATGAGAGATTTGTATGGAACAAACCATGCTTTAACAGCCTGGTAAATACAGGCCACTGGTCAGTCAGGCTTCACACAAATCTCATGGCATTTTACAAAGACTGACAGAGTAATTCAGCTGCAGATAAGAACTGAGATGGTTAATTAAATCAGAAAGCAGTAGGGCCTTGCTCTGTACCCACTGATGGCGAGAGGGAGGTTCCACCCGGTTTCATCAGGCACTGGGGCAGGAGTCACTACAGAAGGCCTGTGCCCACCTGTCCAACTCTATTTCTCCTCCACAGAAAACACATCACTGCTCCTGGAAAGCATCCTGCATCCCAGGCTCTGACAAAAACCCAACACCACACTCTATACCCATGGTGTTCAAGCCTGAATCCCTTTTTTCCATCAACACACGACCTAAATGCAATATATGCTCCCCAATATTTCTGCTTTGTCACTCCAGCCCCAAGCCCACCTTCTCGAGATGTTCCTTTAAACCACCTTGCTCTTTCCTCAGTGTTTCTCTCACAAGATTCTTGTCCTTCTGCAAACCCTCATCCTCACTTTTTCCTCCACACCACCTTCCATGGTCACCCTTCCCCCAACTAGTCATCTTCCTCCTTACCCAGAAATCCCAATTCTTTCTCCCACCAGTCCCCAGCTGATTCTTGACCTTGCCAATGTTCACTTTCCTGCACTATTCTCCTTTCTGAATTTCACTCCCCACCTTAAGCTTCAGCTTTCTCCTGTCTTTATTCCAATTAAGCAGTTTCCTCTTCCAGACCTCTCCTCTGCAGCAAGGGAAGGGGACATGGACATCACAAGGATGGCCACTGTCCCTGCCCACAGCTCTCCTGTTTTGTCCAGGTCAGACTTCTGGGAAGAACACGTGGAATTGCAAGGAGAGCAGAGCTCACCCTGCCATGGTATATGCCCAGTGCACAGCAATTTTCATAGATTTTGGCTGTAAGGACATATCAAGTCTTTCTCCCTGTCATAAGCAAAATTATTCTTTCAAATGTTGCTAACTTGACATCCCATCAAATCCACCATGGACTGTTTTCTCAGCAAGTCTCCTCCTGGCACGTTTCATCAGGGTATCAGTGCTTCTCTAACAAGAGGTCAGCAACTATTTTTAAACAAAGGAAAATCCAGAGTTCCCCTCCTCCTTCCCCTTCAGATCTGTTCTTTTAAACCACTGAACTCTTGGCTGAAGTTCTGGAAAAGAAAAAAAGTGTATTCAATCAGAGGCAGATGAATATTTTAGCTGAAACAGTTAATGGTTAGGGAATTTATAAGAAACTAACCTCAAACTCTTTTAATGGCAATTCTAATAACTAGTGCTACCAATCCTGTTTGTAATAAAAGTTCAAGAAACTCAGGCTTTGGGCTTTTTTTTGTTGTTGCTGTTGAGGGGGTGGTGATGGCATGTGTTTGGTTTGAATTCAAGAAAATAGTTTAATCTTCAGCATCAAAAAGTCCATTTTACCTGCAGGAGGAAATGGCAGTATATTAATGTAAGCCTCACTTTTATTTGTTCTAAATGACACAGAATCAGCAAAACGAAAAAAAAACCACCCAACTCAGAAATCAAAGCTCCGTCGTTTACCGAGTGCCTCTCATGTTCTCTAACCTCTCAGTGTTTAATATCCTGCATTGGATATATAAAGTAAGCAATTCCCAGAACAATCTCTTTTTTTTTTTTGACTAGAAGGTCCCACAGACAAATTAAAGCCATACCACTGCAAGGGCTGGGCTGCAGCAGCCAACTTAGTTCTGCTGTCCCTCTCCCACTGGGTCCATCCTCTTTCTTGCTTGTACAAGCAGTAAAGTTGATCCCAAGGTGATACAAACTTACCTATTTAAAAAAAAACCCTGTATTTTATGTGCTTTATCTCCCTGAAGCAGCTTACAAAGGAATTAAAGGCACGCCAGGGTTGGCACAAAACGAGGGTTGCTCAGTTTGGGAGCGGGCAGAAACCTGGCAGCATCAATTTACATTGGCTCAAGCTGGTATGGAACAGCACCCTCAGGCAACAGGACTGGTTGGAAAATGGAATTTCACAAGGACAGAAACCAACATTTCGAAGTTAACTTTCACTCTTAATCAGAGAGGAAAAAATTAAATGGTTACATAAAGCTACGATGCTTTTCAAAAGTCATTTGGAACGGCAAATCTTTTCAGTTCATTTTTGCAATTTCAAAACAATATTACAGAAAAAACACTATCAATGTGCTTCAAAGAGTAGCTATACTATTATCAGTTTGTATCTGAATACATCTACTAGAAGTCAAAATGATAACTTTATGTGAAACAGTTAACTTCACCAAAATACAAAATCACAGAAGTAAATTTTGGATGCGAGTCCAATTTTCAAAGTAAATTGTTTTGTAAATTATCTCAGTTTCACAAGTGTTTTCAAATGAAGAACTGCCCAGCTGAAAAGTGTTATCAAGCAGAAAAATACAGCAGTTACATAAGTAATACAACATTATATGTAGTGGTGGATATATTTCAACATTTGCACTCTGTGACTGCTCGTTGCAGCCAACGAGCAGAACCTGGTGGCCCAACCCCTCTGTTGCATCAGCACCAGGGGATATCAGCTTACCTTTTATTTACTTAAGATTTCCTCTCTGGGCACAGAGAAACCACTTTTAAATGTGCTCAGGAGACCATTAAGTCTTTTTTTCCATCCAAAAGCATAAACTTTTTTCAAAGTCCTTTTTTTTTTTTTTCATAAATAAGCGACTTTCCCTGACCTTCTTAGTTGCCTTCAAAGTTTTCACAGAAATGTCAAAATCCTAAGCACTGTTTTGGGGTTTAGTGTTTGCTTCATGGCATTGAAAAGGGCAAGTCACTTACAGGCTCCCCCTGCAGCAGGTTGGTGATTCCTGGTCTTAAAGAACAACATAAAACTAAAAGCACCAAAAGCAGAAATTTTGGCAGCAACAGCCATTAGAGTGATCAAGATAAAAATATTTAAAATTTCACACTGTACCTCTACGAAATTATACAAACTTTATGACAATTGTAGAACAACATGAAAAACATGATGTGAGAAGAAACATCTAACAAAAAACCCAAGATGTTTGACTTCACACATGGCACTTGTGACACTGGTGGATGGCAAAATCAGGTTAAATTCTTACAGCAGTATGTAATAAAAGTGCCCACTTCAGAAGAGTCGTGTAGCTGTTTACATCTGCCAAGCTGCTAAAACTGCAGTTGTAAGAGAAGGCTTTTGATAATGACAGTGCAACTCTGATTATCATGATCTCTGTTATTCAAGCAAAAAAAAGTGCCACCAAAGGTTGTCTCCAAGCACAAAGTTACTGACCCAAGATGTCACTGATGCAACAGTAAGACATCAGCACATTTCTTAAGTGTAGTGGCAAAGAACCACTTAATCAAAATGTACTTCCCTAAAGAAAAGTTCCCCTAATTGACCAGTGCTGCAAAGATGCCAGTAATTTCAGTGATGAGGATGACACTTTGTTTATGGGATTCAAGCTCAACAGATTAATATGTTTTAGACTAGCAAAGAAAATAGAAGAGTAGACTCACTGGGTCATTTCACTAGATACAGTTGAAAAGAAAAATGGTGACCTGAGGCTGTGTATTGACCCAAAAAAATGTGAACAAATAGATAAAGGGAGAGTATTTCCATTTGCTAACTAAAACAGGCACAGGCACTACTGGACTGAAATTATTTCCAAAGCTTAGATGCATCCACAGGCTTTTACCAGATACCTCTAAGTGAGGAGACTGCAGAAGCTCTGAACTTTCAATGCACCATTTGTCCGTCCCTGTTTCAAAGGGGTCACATCTGTCACTAGAGCCTGAGCCAGTCCACAGAACACAAAACAGTACAACTGCTTGAAGAGCTGAACACTGTGAAACTGTTTTGCCAGGGTACTGAGTCTGTAAGGAAGGCTGAATAAAATATAAAGGATTCAGGCCTCTAAGAGCAAGTCAGGACAAGAGTTTGAACTAGACAAAAACAACTTTTCTGGCCAGGAAGCTATTGCTAATGACTATGAAGGACAGACAAGTCAAATTACAGCCAAACACCTGAAGCTGACACCTTGTAGCATCACAAAATATTACCTGTATTTGTATCACTGTGGTGTTTAGACACTAAACAAATCAGAAAGGTCCCACTGGACAAAGTGGCCAAACCAGGACCAAGTCCTTCACCAACAAAGTGACAATCACAGTGGGTAAGAGACAAAGGAGGAGATGACCAACAAAAACAGCAAGACAGTGGTACTCCTGAAAGTAAAGAACAGGTCCCATTCCTGCTACACAGCCTTTCACTGCCCTCTCTGGTATCAGATCTCTCTCCTGTACAGTAAATGCCTCCTTCAAACTGATAGACAAGTATTATTTTAAGTCACCCACAACCTTTGTTTGCTTTCTCTTACATCCTCAGTTTAACTTCTCAACATCGCTATGAGATGCTTTTCAGTCGCTGTCTTTACACACTGAAGTTCTCTCAACTTGTTGCTATTTTCCATCTTTTATCATAATGAGCTTTTTGTCTCTCTCAGAGTAGCTGGGACACGTCTAGCAGAGCCTGCCAGATGTGAACCACTGCCAGGATCTCAGTGTGGCAGCACAAACTTGCATGCAGCTTAGGAGTAAATTCAAGAGTTTACCAAAGCCTTGAAGAAAACTGGGATTCAGCACCAGAAATCTGACATGATCATACTCTGAAGATTTCCAACTTTCATTCACTTATTTGTGTCTTGACTGTCTTAAATAGGCATGACCCTAACACAGTGACAAACAGCTCTGAGAGATCTCCTGCAGAGGGGCATCACCTTGAAAACTCCACCCAGGAAAGTTTGTATTCCATCACTTCTGGCAAGTTTGCCATTATTCAAAGGGTTTCTGGCTACTCCTTACAAGTCACCTTTCCAGTGGTGCTGAACCACTACTTTGTCAGGGGAGTTTTAAAAAAACCTCACAACTAAATCCCAATTCACAATAACCCCCCCACCCTTTCATCTCAATACAACATAGTTTGTCAATACTTGCTAATATTTGGCCATTTAAGAAAGCATAACATTTTGCTGTTTATTAAGTTATTTCATACAAATATTTAGTTCCCTGATTCAAGAGCCAGGCACATATTTATGCATTAGAAAAGCAACTACAGGGATGACATTTTATAACCCACAGTCATGAATTTAGAAACATGCTTGAACAGCCATTTGTAATACAACTGCTGGGTATTTTACTAGGTAAGTACAGTGCCTAATAAACTTTAGGATCTACTACCACACATGAAAACAAAGTAAATTGGAGAATTAATAGCTCTATCTCCATTTTGAAAGTGTTATATCCAGAAGAGATATTAGCCACTTATAAAAACTCCATGCAGCTATAATTTAACATAATGCAAGTTCCTGCTGGCTTCTTAGCTAGCACTAACATGATGAAATTAAGGAAAAAAATGAAAATTTAGGAAGTTTTCCATAACAGTAGGGTATGCTATGCCACTGGACTTTCAAAATAAGATATAAAAATCTCTCACTGCTCAATTAATTTAAAATCAGAATGAACCAACATTCCAAATGAAGAGCCTCAATCAGCTTCCACTGCAGTGTAACTCAAACAAGGACAGTACAAAGAGCAGAACCATGGCAGGTGCTGTAGCAACCTCTGGATGCACAGCTGTGCTTGCATTTGTGTTCAAACACTACTTCAGTACCCAAAATTCTGGTAACTCCATGCCCTTTGACATCTTTGCTCAATACTTCCTTGCACATATACACTCCTTGTGCAAATGAATCCATCCTCTGGCTGTGCATCCTTAAACCCTTTTTTAGGGCTTACTGGCTTTTGCAGTTCCAGTTTCTGTGAGCCTTGTTCTAGCTCACAGCTAATAAGAAACTGAGGATTTCCAGTTATCTGTTCATTACACAGTAAAGTAAATCTGTACATTTGTGTTCACATTTATGCTCTGATTCAAGAAAGCTATTAAAATAAATAAATAAATCTCACTTCAAGCTCGTGAATACCTCCTATAGGCTATAAAGAGGCTTAAGCACATGCATTAGCACTTTGCTGAAAAGAGGTCATTTCCTGAAAGGAATATATATACACTTGGGATTTACTTATGTAAATACGATTTCACACACATACCCTCCACCAGGGAACAGGCATCCAATAATTGGTATGTAAAACATGTGCTTGTACCTAAATGCAAGAGCACTTTTGCACACTGACTTTTATACATCCTGGTCTGACTAGGGGCATGGCTTAAATTAAATGCCAAGCTTCTTTCTTGAGTTTGAATGAATTAACATTATTGGCCAGATAATAACCCCAGCATAATGGCACACTGAAGCCTAAGGCAACATTTCAGGAGAATTTTCTTAGAAATTCAAGCCTGATAGGAGATGCTAATGAGTTTAGAGAAGTAAATATAGCTCTTTAAATAGCAAAGGACAACTTGTCTATAACAGTAAGTTTCCCAGCACATTTACAAACGTTTTCACTTGTGAGCTATAAAGTGACTTTCATTTAGTTGGACTTCAGCTCTCCAGAACAATCACTATCCTCACACACCAACAAAGAGAGTGCAAATACACGAGGGGAGCACAAATGAAATGCTCGTTAAGGCCTCACAAGGAAACTATACAAACACCTTATTTAATAAGTTTAATTAACTGGCTCTTTTCGAAATCATACAGTGCCCAGCAATGCTGAGAGAGCTCTGCCTTTCTTCCCTGAAGGAAAGTAATATTTTCTCTTTTATTCTCACAGAGCACAGCCCCGAAGACCCGAGAAGCAGCTGCTGGCAGGGCTTGGCTGGGGCACCACTCCTGACTTCTTTACAGCATGGCTGGGTCAATGCTGACCCAGGTTCCAGCAGGGAGAAACACTCCCTGCCTCCTTTGAGGAGGCTGGGTTACTTATGAACTCCCACTGTAGCACTTTCTCCCACCTTTAAGAAGCAGCATAACCTCCTATTTCTCTTATACTAATATTTTCAGAAAGAAAATATTCATATATCAGTGCCTAACTCATATATTAAGTCTAATGCAAATGCTTATTGGAGAGGATGCATGGAGAGACTGTCAAAGCTGCCTCAGAAAATGCCAGACTCTCTTTACAAACCTTAATCCCGTGCACTCTCTGAAGGTGAGCACGGAGCTGATACAATTCTCACCTCCAGGCTACAGCAATCAAAACAGAGACCCGTGCTTCAGATTCTTCACATCAGCACTTTCAGAGCACGTCAAGTCACCGGGACGTCCATTAATTTTAATGTACATTAAAATGACCGGCATTAAGAGGCCATGCAATTTTCTGCCAAGTACTTTGTTTTTCCTGCCGACTGGGGTGGGAAAAGTCCCTTTATGAATTGCTACTGATTCCGCTCTTGCTTCACTCTTGAGATACTTCCGTATCTCTCACGGCTGCCTCTACAATCAACTACCCTGGGAGAGAGGTTGGCAGGACTGGACCAAACTAAACAATGAAGAGTCTTTTAGGAGTAATCTTCTTACGGCAGTCAAAGAGCACCACTAATACCAGCAGGATAAAAGGCAAAATTATTTTTTTATTCCTAAGAATGGCAACGACAGCAGGAATTGCAGATAGCTTAATAAGTTTCCACCACCATGCCCCCCCCTCCTCCCTGAAAAGAAGGAGAAGGGCATGTTTTAATAAAATATCCACAACCATCATGGTCTGAGCAAGAAAACAAGAAGTGTTGACATACAGCAGTCACCTTCTACTCTGCACAGAAAAAAACCCTATTGGGATCATGCACTATTTGCATCCCTGAATCACTTCAGAGAAGATTTCCCTTTGTCAAAGGGACTCTCTGATCACAGAAGTTCAGCGATGAGAAAAGCCAGGAGATCATTCAAATGACCTCTCTGTTAATCCAAACATGCTCCTCAGCTGTCCCTTTAATCAAGATATAACAAGCACCTGGTCCAGTCCAGGTGACAGGGCTTCTATTCAGGCTCCGGAGCTACCACCGCACAACTCCGGTATAATTCAAAGGAGGCTATTCCTAAACAGTCATGCACCGCTCTTGGAGCTTCCACCGCTCCCCACATTCCGTTCCAAGCTGGGACTGGGACACCCCTTCCCACAGAGAAGCTCCTTTAACACTGCACAGTCATTAATATGCATCTGTAAAGATCTCCATCGTTCAGGATGAGAGAAAGGAAACTTTGCCCGCTTCTCATCATAGTCAAAGGGAAGCTTATATGGTTAAAATAAACAGGAGAGAGAGAAAATCGGAGGGCTGGGGGGGGGCGGGAGGGGTGGGCAGCGAAATTTCAAAACACAGCACAAGAAATCAAGCAGAGCCAGCGGCAGCATTTAAAGGAAGAGGCGAGGGGACAGAGGAGGACGGGGTCATTTAGTTCGCACGGCGGGCAACGAGACACTTCGCTGGGGAAGAAGGAGTTGCAGCCGCCGGAGCCCGTGCGCGATCAACTGGTGCCTGCGCCGCGCTCCCCGCCGAGCCCCCGCTTACCTCCGCAGAGCAGCGCTCCGAGCAGCATCCTGGCAGCCCCCGCCATGCCGAGGGGCCGCGGGCAGGTCCCGGCGCGGCCCGGGGGGCTCCGGGGGCTCCTCCTCCGTTAGCTCCGCGCTCCCGCCGCCCGCGCCATCGCCGCGCTCCGCCCGCCGCCCGCGCCGGCCCCGCCGCCCGCGCTACCCCCGGGCAGTGCCCATGGCCGGCAGCGCCCCGAGGGTGCCCCGGCACCGCTGGCGCTCCCCGGGAAAAAAGTTTTCCGAGCGGGCGAAGCGAAGGGCGGGGGAAGGTCCGGGAGCCGCGTCCCCCCGGCCGCGCTGCCCCGCCGAGCCCCGAGCGCCCTCCCCGCCCGTCTGCGGGGCCGCGGCCGCGCCGCGCTCACCACACTTTTCTCGCAGCGGATTGAGGGAGGGACGGCTGGAGGGAGGGGGCACCGCCGGGCCCCACCCTCAGGGGGCGTGAGGGGACGGGGACTGCGGGAGCGATGGAGCGGGACCGGCACCGGTGACGAGGTGAGACAGCGGCTCAGAGCGCCGGGGGGCGAGGGAATGAGGGGCTCCTGCCCGGCAGGCACGGCAGGAAGGGGAGCACTGGCCCTAAGGAGGGGAGAGGTTCCTCCCTGGCATCACCGCCACAGCCCTGCGCTCCCGCTTCCCTCGGCCCTGCTGGAGAGCTACGTACAGTAAAAAAAAGAGAAAACCGAAAGAAAAGAGCCCCGTCAAAACACGAGACCTCACTGTGAGCGTTTCCCTCCAGAGAGAGGGAAACCCACTGCGAACCAGGTTGGCCCACCTGCGTTCCGCCCGGCTCAGCCCTTCCACCGCCTCCTCGCGCTCTTGTTTTGCTTTTTTGTGCACATATTCAGTTCCATCTTCTAAACGGAAATCGCAGGCAGTGTTTTCATCCCTATTCATTTAATTTCACGCTTTCCCCTGGGTATCCTGGATAACTTCAGCTGGCATCTCTTTCTCTTTCATGCGGCGAAAGTGTAAATATTTGTGGCCTAACTGTAAACATACTTTTAATAATATTTACTGTAGCTGTGGCACACAGCAAGCAAGGGGCAGGTTAGCAAGAAGTAGCAAGTATTTGAAATACTGTAGTCTTGGAGGTTCTGAGTGCAGAAATCACCTAAGTAGGGAAACAATCCACAAACACACAGTCTATGACAAAGCAACACCTTAAAGTGGTGCCAGATTTTACAATCTGCTGCTTTTATCCCGAGGAACTGGGCTCCGATCCTTCGGGCAAATACAGCCAGTCCTCTGTGGCTGGCTAATGAACCAAAATCAGTGAGGGAGCCTTTATTTGTAGTCAGTTCTTGAAACAGGTGTCAAAGTTTATCATTAGATATTACCCTAAATAAAATGAATAAAACATATTTTGTCTGATTCTTGAAAGGCTATTGTTCATGCAGTACATTATTCCCAATTCAATAAGCCAAGCCAAGAAAGAGTGCCTAAACACAGAGGTTTTCCAAGGAGGAACTGCAGAGAACTTTTTCAGGAGTGTGCTTTGTACATTGGTTTACCATATTTTATTGTCAGTGGCAGCTAACTTAAATGTGACAAAAGCATAAAAAGGATATCATATGGAAGCAATTTTAACATAGTTCCTCTCACGAGAATGTAAAGAAGCATTTCTTGGTGAAAACTCATTCAAAAATGTGTAACAGCTTCGGTCTCGTCTGCTTGATGGTAGATTTTGCTAGACACTACAAATATTTGTTAGATGAGTTTAAGTAAAAGAATCCAGCAGTCGACAGTAAAACACAGCAGCTATCAAACATTTATGTCCTGCACTCGAATTTGGAGATAATGTAGACAATTCATCTCATTTATAAGGGAAAGCAGATGCAGTGACAAGAAATGCTATTTCTTTCCAAGGCAACTTTTACTAAGGGACCAAAACCCAGTCTTATCATCATTCATAAACTACCAACTGCTTTGAATTGTGAAGAAAATTTCAGTATGATATAAATGGATGGAGCATGAGATTATTCAGAAATACTGACAGATAGTATTTAACAAGTCTGAACTGGAGTGTTGGTGTTATTTGCATAACATGCTCTGAAGAAAGTTTTGAAAGTTGCACATTGAACCCATTGGCAGAGACTTTTATGGATAAGAGGCAGAAGTCAGATAACAAGGTGATAAAGATGGTAAAGACGTCTGGATGGAATAGGTTTTGCTACAACTATTCGTATTCCTTTGAAATTTGATTTCCTGTCATTGTAGATACAGTAACTCAATACCAGAATTTTCAATACAAGCTCTGCCTAAGATGATTTATTTAGTTTTGCATTTTCAAAGGGACTCGAAGGAGTTCAGTACACAAATCACACTCAGATTCAAAGATCTCAGATGAATTTATCGCTTAATGCATTTATAATTAAATATATGGGTTGCTGTGAACAATTTATGGCAACAGCACAATTAACACCATGCATAAAAACAAAGAAGTGTCTGAAGGCAGGGGAGAGGATATAAGGAGTCCTGAAAAAGGAAACTGTAATACTGAGATGAAATAATACAGAAAATGTCATTACTTACCTTCGATACAGGCCAAATTATGTCTCTAAATGTGTAGGCAAAGGCATTCTCTATATGTTAAAGTATTTGCAATCCTGAATCTGTTTGGATTTTTGTGATGTTTTGTGGCTCCAGAGTGGGTTTGTAGGTTTAAAGTTAGATTCTGACATTTTATTCATGGTGATTATTATGCTGCTCCTCAGATTATCCAGTTGACTTTCAGGTTAGTTTGCAGAAAATAGAGAACATGAATGGAGAGGAATTTGGTCCTAAGAGTTTGATTCTGTTCACACTGAAGTTTATGGAAATTTCATCCCCAAGTCCAGGTCTTACCTTGTCAAAGGGTTACTCAAGTGAATAAAGGGAATTAGTTAGGGATTTTAGTTTCCAGTGATTTTTACCACTAGTTTAGCCCTAGACTTCAGCACATCTTAGTACTGATGTTTCAAGGCATTTCTCTTGAATGTAGCAAATGAATAGCATGAACTTAATTTTGAATAGCACATAACTTAATTTTCCATAGATTTTGTCACAATTTTTTGGGGTTTGACTTGTAGTCAATATTTCATCAAGAGATCCTTTTAGTGTAGTTCTACGAGAATCTCAGGAGTTTGAGATTTGAAGTCTTTATGGGCTCTCTTGACTTTTAATGGGCAAACCCGAAATTTTCAGTCTTACATGTGGTCTATTCCCTGCAATAAATGCAAGGAAATAAGGAACGTGATCAGGAGCAAGGAGAGTGGCAGTGGGCCAAAGCTGACTTCTTAGGGTCAGGCAGCCTCCAAATACTTTCGAATGTACCATATAATGTACTTTAAGCTGAAAATGCAACCTTTGAGGTCTCTCACAGCCAATTCACTGGCCCACTGCTGAAAAAATGAAAGCAGAAAGAAAAATCCATCAAACCAAAGCTCCTATTTGCATGTGCAGGTAGCAGTTGCTAATGGAGCTCTCCAAGCCTGGCACTGAGGTGCTTTGGACAGTTTGTGTTCTGTTGATGCACCCATGACATCCTTGCAGAAGTTCTGTGCATTTCTCAGATGTATCTCACCAGCATTTCTCAGGTGAAAGCATGATGGTATACTTTGAGAAGTACCACTTTGTGTAGGTGATTGAGCGTTACAATGGGTACTTACAGCTGTCCAAATTGCTAGTTTTTTGTAAGGGAAGGCAGAAGCTATAAAGTTGTCTCATATGGCACCTGGGATGTATAATGTTCATCATAAAATGGAAAATAGTTGAAGTACAAGATTTTACTCTCTTAACATAAAAACATGGAGGTTTAAGGGGGAAAAATGACTAAATTTTGTGCTGGGCAGATTTTCAATATCAAAAGAAAATCGAAAACCTGTCAACCAACCCTAAGACTGGACTGGAAGCAAAAGTGTGTCAGAGGGAATAACCTGATAGGACTTTAGAAAACAGGTGTTGGGATTGTGATGTTGCAGCAGTTTAGCTCTCGTGACATGCTTGAGTATAATAGACATTGCAGTCTGTAACCTTGATTTTAATCATTGTGTAATGAAAAGTAATCTTTGGCCAGTACTCTGTAATTGAGCCAAACCCAAGGATTGCCCCGATACATGTGAGTGGGTTTGGATGTGATCATTTAGCTCTGGCTGTGCCTGTTACTCACAGGCACATTTAACTTTAGTTTTAGTTTGCCATGTATTGTTATCAGGGCACTACATCATACAAATGACTCTGTCTTTCAGCGTGACCTTAGACAAGTCACCTACACTCCCTCAGTGTCCTTATGTGTATAATGACACCATGTAGTTTGTGTGTGGACTCATAGAGGAAAAAGCTACATATATATTCTACCATTCTTTAAATTATTAGGACTAAGTAAATAAATAGCTTTCTCATTTAATGTGTGCCCCTCTGCTCACTCCTTTGTAATTATTCTGAATTATACTTTTCATAACACGTTCTCTTTAAATACAGAATGTTAAATCCTTGGAATGTGATTGTGGCCCCTTCACTGCGAGTGTCCATACTGAAATTACATTCTGTGTTGTCCCATGTACAGGACTCCAACAGAAAGAAAGGGAGAGGGGTGCACCCCAAATTCTGCCAGAGATCTGAAGGCACATAAAGGAATGGAACAAAAAAATATTCAGCATTCAGTTCTCTCCCATCCTTGTACCTGGGTGCATTATCATCTCTCTTCTGTCTCCTGTGCTTTGTTTTGCAGTTAGGAGTATTGCCATTTAAAATGATTTTATTACACTTCAGTGTCAGCATCTATCCTTGTAATAGAGATATAACTTGTATCTCTCACAGTTAGTCATTCGTGCTGAATGCAGACAGCATGGCCTGCCTTCATATTCAGTACATCTGAAATGTGTTTTTCTACCACAGTGCCTGCCATTGTCATCTCTTTGGTTGACAAATGTTTTTAACAGGGACTTGGGATCCCAAGAGACTGTTGTTTGTAAAAGGAACCAGCTCACCTGGCTGTGATCTTTCCTAGTACACAATAGGTATCTGCTGCATGGATCAAAAGTTATGGGTGCCATGGGGGCAGATCCTTCAGCTCTAGATCTGAAGAGGTGACTTTTTTGACCAGAAGACCACTCCTCAAAATGCAAATGAGCGTACAGAAACCCAGGAAATATTCAATCACTGATATCAAAGGGATTAAATATGTGGACTTCTGTCCCACCATTTGACACTGCTCCCAAAATGAGGCAAATTTTGGTAGCAATGGAGACAAAATGGCATGTGGCTAGCATGGTTTTAGGTATTTATTGTCTAATTCTTTTCACAGTAAGTTTAGTAAAGCAAGTTTAGAAGTATCTTCCCTCTAACTCCACCATTTGCCAAATGTATCAATGAGAAGCTTCTTGGAAACAGATCCAGGAAAGCAACAACAAGATAAAGGGCATACCCCTTAAAATGGGGCATTTGACACAAAGCATATCTGGATCTGTGAACCTTTTCAACACTTGAATTTCTGGTTGCAAGTGAAAGGCTTGTTTTTGAGCATCCACAAATCTGGTACCTATTCTAAGGCCAAATACCAGTGGTTTTATACGTAACTAGTGATGCCATGATCCTTAATTGTTTTAATTCCAAAACTGTGATAACTGTATTATAATGGTCAGATTTCAAGGCATCCACACTCGTAGCAAATACTCAGTTACCAATAATATTTGGGAATATTAGCTTCCAGAGACATAAAACACTAATATGACTTCAGCAGTTGAGGACAGAAAATATAGCAGAATTTGAACAAAGCCAAGACTAAGTATTTGTTTTTATACAGTAAATACTTACTGAAATCCCTGGCAGTATTTTTTTTTTTCATCTGTAATGATTCTTCTCTTTGTTTCTTTGTTTTATCCAAGTATTATAACCTGGGACTACATACTCTTGGGAAGGACCTTGCTGGGCTAATTATGAGCTGTAGATTCTACTACACTGGAAATCTATAAACTGGTGATGTCTGTGTCTTATATAGCATTTTTCATGTGTATATATTGTAGCACTTACATATAATGAATAACTTTTGGAACAATTCATCCACAAGTGGTTTTGATCCCTCTTAGTAATTCTCTTATATTTAGTTGCATAAAGCAAAGTAAAGCACAGAATCTGCTAAGCTGGAAGGGACCCCCAAGGATCATTGAGTCCAACTGCTGGCCATGCACAGGACCATCCCCAAGAGTCACACCATGTGCCTGAGATGGGATTTAATAAGTATGGAACTGCAGCATGTTTTCTGTGATGTGAATTAGCCTCCTGGTTTCGGTTTTAAGACGATTAGTTGTCTTCACATGTACTTACTAACTTAAGAAACAAAAACTGTGCCTGATATCGCAAAAGCGTTTGCCACTTCCCTGCCGCACGTTTGGAATTGCTTTGAAATGCTCAAGTCGCATCTGTTGCAGGGCTGCATCCTGGAAAAGGATATCCACTTCAAAGTGGCTGAATTGCTAATCCGGGTGAACCCCGTGACACTGAGCTGGAGTTCAGCCCCTTGCTTTCGAACACGTGGGAACAATTACCGGTCCCTGGAGTCTCGTCCCAGCATCCCCGGCCCGCCGTGCCGGTGGTAGCGCGGTCACATCCATGGCGTATTCCCGGGCAGCGAGCGGGGGGACATCTCCTTGGGGGCGGGTTTGAGCGCGGGGTCGCTGTGGAGGTGTTGTATGCCGAGGTTTGGGATGAGGGGATGTCCCCGGACGGGTTTCCCGGGCTGGGTTTCCCGGACGGGTTCGCAGTGCCCGCAGCTCCCCCTGGTGCCGAGGAGCGCGCGGTGCCCCCGCGGCCGCGCCGGGAGCGCTCCGGGAACCGCCGCGTCCCGTCCCCGCCGAACCCGCTCCCCCGATCGGGATGGATTATTCGGTCATAACAAGCATATTATCCTTGCTTAATGAATGGAACGCGCCGCTTTCTTCCCAGGCATTGTCAGGCTTTGATGCAGCACAATTAGCGGAGGCTCTCGTTTAATTACCCGGCATAATAGGACCTGAAATGCTGAAATTCAATCTTTCATATAACTACTGCTTTTCAACAGTCCCCAAGGCTGATAGGGATAATGTTCTAAACTAATGCATATTAGTTTATAAAGAAAACGTTGCAAAACAAACACGGCCTTACAAGAGTATAATACTTCAAATTGCTTTAGGAGCTGTTTGATTGCTGCAGCCAATAACTGTTGTAAATTGGTGAAGATGCAATTAAATAGTCCTAGTTAAAAATTAATAGTAATCTAGCAAGGAGTAGGAACTTTTAGATGTTACTTCTGCATGTTTTTATTGTTTTTTCCCAATCAAAGGAAGGAAATTTGCAACAAACAGATTTTTTAATGGCACTTTAGATTACAGCTGTCTTTTTAGTATAAGAATGCTGACTCTGTTAGGGAATATTAGAAAAAACAAACAAACAAACAAAAAAGCAACAAAACAACAACCCACAGATAAACAGAACTGGGGAAGTATTAAAAAAACCTGTTTAGGCATCTAATGGATTAGGATATCCATCTAGACAGGTTTTAAGAAACATATGCATATGCTGCAGAAACTCTTTTGTTGTAGCTTCTTGGCTCTTCTGAAGGTTCCAAAGACTTTGATTTGCCTATTTACTTTCAAAAACTTCCTCCACGTGCCTAAATTATATCATAAAATGAAGCAATTGTAGAACTAAGCCATACCTTATGAGTGTGTCCAGAGATTAAAAACTTTGAAAATTCAGTTCACTCTCCAGAGTTCACTGTTCAGCCATTTTGTTGTTCATTAATTGAAGGCCTGAAACACACTATGAGGTTCTGCCAGAGCATTCTACTTGACTGCAGAAATGCTGAAATCACCTCAGATATGACTCATAATGTCTCAGGGCTTGTGTTAGATGGCTTCCAGAGGTCTCTCTCAATCTCAACTACTCTGCAATTTTATCTCATTATTTACATGAACCTGAAAAGGACCAAGTTTCATAATGAGAAGGAGAAGAAGAAAAAGAAAGAGGTGATAACTGTCCATGCTGAGCTCTCAGCAAAGATGCCTCCAGACTAACTTAGATGAACATCAGAAGGAAGCTGGATGTGTTTTGATTTGCAAGTGTCACCAATCCCATAGATATCACTGGCATTGAGGGAAGGATGTTGAAGTGAGGGACAAACTTCAGGTGAGAAGCTGTAGAGAACTAGGCTGCTGGACAACAGCCAGCCCTGAACATTTCTTGCAGAAACCACCATCACCGTTACCATAATTAGAATTTTGATTAAAAACAAAAGGCAATATGACTCTACAGATGAGCCAGAGACTATTTATTATGTTCCCATTAAATATTTGTGGATGTCAGTTTGGCCTCTGACATCCCCAGAGTGATGACATACACTTGTAACATGCCCTGAGATCCGCAGGAACTCCTGAGGGGGTGTAAGTCTGTCTGTGCTTCCCTCCTTAGCAGCAGATACATCAGCCTTCATGGTTACAAAAAGCAGCTCAGTCTCCTGAAGTGATGTTTTTGCTTGACAGAACAACCACTAGATATTTTTAATGCCCCTTTCTTTCTCCTTAGAAGGTAGAAATACCAACCTTGTTCTCCAAAAAGCTCTATAAAATCCACCTCCTGACTTACAAGGCCAATAGCAGGTCTGAAGTGTTCTAGAATATCAGTCAGCAGATGTTTGTCATTTAATTCACAAAAGCTCTTTCCTTCTGATGGGTGACAATGACTTTAACATCACATTCTGCTGAATTTCCTATGCTCGCAGCTTAAATGGCCAAACCGAACCAGATCTTGCTGCTTTATTGTTTTGTCCACCTTTCTTAGCTACCCAACTTCTGTTAATTTGATAGGTTTGATAAAAAGAAAGCCTCAGAATACATTTCAGCATCTCAGTTCCATTTGGGTACCAAATTAAAAGACCTTGGACTTAAGTTTCTCTGTGAAACAGTGCTCCACATCACAGGAAGCAGCTTTTCCTCTCAGGTACTGCAGAGATTCTGTCATGAAGCTTGTAGGTGCTACAGCAGTTAGGGCTAGTTCTGAATTTCAGATGAAGAGTAGAAGAGAGCATAATTACCTTTAATAATCTTCCAGCTTCATTTCTCAGCCTTAGCAATTGTCAACACTAGAGAGAGTAATTTCGAAATTGTGCATGTGTTGTTCCAAGACCACACTTCAGTCATGTTATGAAGGGTTTTATTTAATGTAGATTGAATCTGAAGTGCTGGGAATATCAGAGCTACAAATGAATTATATGATATTAACAGAAGAGAAAAAAAAAATCCCCTGCTTAAGCTATCAGTCTGAGCATTTAGGTAGCTGCTTAATATAAATAGCACCGATCCCGTAAAACAGCCATGTGAGGGAAGGGAAATTTTATTTGGTTTAGCTGATGATAGTGAGAAGTGCCTATACCTTTTAAGAAATTCCAGCTGGGGTTATTATTACCTACAGTGCTTTATTAACAAGCTTAATGGCAATTCAAAGTGAGAAGCTACGCAGGCTCTATGGTCCTTAAGGACTTTCTTCTAGGTCACACTTTTAATTGGCTCTAACTGGGGAAAATAGGGTGGAGGAGTAGAAAGAGAGAGGAAGAATTTTGATGCATTGACTCAGGGACCACACTGAGCAGTATTTTAAAGTGGGAAAGGAAAACCATAGGTTTGCACTGGAGAGGGAACTGGTTGTTGGGGGTGCAGCCCCAGCCCTGCCACCTGCTCTGGTTGTGTTGTCTGGCTGTGGCTGCAGCAGGAGGAAAGCTCAGGCTGGTGAGTGGTGGGAAAGGGAGCAGAAGGGTTGACTCCTCCTTGCAGCTGCAGCAGTCCCTGTCTCCTCACATCCTGAAGAACAGCAAGACTTACAGCCCACTCTAAGTCCTGTGCCAGCTCCACTGCTTTTCTTTGCCTCCTCACTGACTGTCCCTCCTGGTTCCCTTGCACTGAGGTTGGTGTTCAGTGCCCCCTCCCCACCCAAAATGTTTCAGTTCACGTGAGCAGCAGGAAAAAAATAGCTGATAAAGAAAATGCAAATCATTTGCTGCTTGTCTGACAAATTAAACCAGTTTGGTGAAGATTCCAAAAAAGCATCATAGCCAGTGTGAGGGAGACAGCTGTGAGCAGATGAGAAGGCAGAACAGAGAAAAAGGGAAAAAGAAGCAGGTTTGTCCCTTTCAGGTACAGCAGGTTGTGAGGCTGCCCATGGAACTGTACCCCAGGGCACAAGGAAAGGTCACCAGGGTCCTTGCTGCCACTATTATAATGGACTAATATAATTGTTGGCAGCAGTGTATCAGCAGTTCACAAATACAGGAGAGCAAATTAGTCAGGATATTAATTGTGATTTTATTTCTTTTTTTTGTATCGTTCCTGTTCCTTTTCTAATTTCAGAGTTAAGTGAGAGAAATGTTTTCATCTGTCCTAATTGGACTCAGAACAGTAGCTGAAACAAGAGAAGTTTCCTCTTAGGAGGGATCTTTTTACTGTGCATTCCAGGTGCCTTTTCATTTCTCTTTTGATCATGTGAATGTTTTAGTTCAACTTTCATAAACAAACATTTGCCTTAGATAATATAAAGAAGCCTTCGAGTATTATGAAAGCACATTCCAGCACCACAGAGCACCGTGAATGGTCACATTTACAAGGTCAAGCATTCTTGCCAAAAGACCAAAGAGACATATATTATTTAAACAGAGCAACAAAGGGTGAAAGAGCTCAGGCCATTGAAAAGGCCATTGTCTCTCTTTCAAGGGACTGGGGAGTTCAGTTTATGAAACAGAAATCAGATCAGCCCGAGATCGAGCCAGATGGCTTTGCCACCTGACAGGGTTAGGCGATCTGTCTGACCTTTTCGGGAGCCCGCAGTGAGCGGTAAATAGCGCCCACTTGCCTCTTGCTCCGAGAAAGGTCTTTAAACCCCAGCGAAAGCCCAACGCGCCAGTTGTGCAGCTTCCACCGCGGGAGGAGGATTTTCCTGCCCGGCTGGTTTTGCCATTCCTACCAGGACTCGCACGGCAGAGGGCCCTGTCGTACAGCTCCACGTAAAGAATGGGATTTTTAAAAGCTCCACTCATTTTCTGATGCTGAGATAGTTGTTTTAACCAACTCGAGGCTTGCTTGTATTTTCCACATGCAGTTGTTTTCTCTCGTGTTGGAAACACCAGCCATTAGTAAAACGATGAGCAAATGCTGTTTTATTATACTAAAATTCATTACTTTGTTGAACAAATAATATTTTCTGGCTGAGGGAATTCAAACGAGGAACAGCTTCTCTAATAATTCTCACACCCGCGCAGAATATACAGCGTGTTACAAAATCAGAATGTGATATTGTTCCATCTGAGTAATAAAAAGATACAAAAAGAACAGGGGGTTTGGGGTAACAGAGTGATAATAAAATATGGGCTGGAACAGCCAGCAAAATGTTTATACAAAAAGCTGTGCAAACATATGAACTAATTTATCAAATACTATATCTGAAAAAAACATTCTGACTTATGTCCCACGATTGGAGTTTTGCAAAGCTTATGACTTACCAGGGAGGTTACAAAATCTTCTTTCAGGTATTAACTGGAAAAAATGCAAAGAGAATAAAATGGTCCAAATCTGCTGTTTCATGAGCTGGTTTGGAACACGGATTCCCAAAGTTTCCATGCCATGATCCTTATGCTGCAACCAAATTCTGTTCAAGGACCACTTCTGTTCAGCCACACTGAGCTGTTGTGGTCCTGTGAACACTTGCTGTAATCTCTGGGGGAAAAGACTGTAGGTTCAGCAAATTGGAAGGTAAAGGACTCAAAAAGGGGGTAAAAGAAGGGTAGATGTGCCAAATGTGTGAACCATAACCTGGAGTGGGAGTGTGTGACATCAGTAAATACTGACATGATCTTGCACCCTGGTAGAGTTTGTAAAAGTGAATTAAGGAAAAAAAAATTAACTGAAAGTCAACAAGAGCAAATCCAAAGAGCTCTTGCCCCCAGAGTGTGTCAGCCTGAAAATACTGGTGCTGATATCCTGCTACAATGGGACTGAGCAAAAATGAAGCTTCCATTGTAATATTACCCAACCTTTTGGCACGTTAAGGGTTGGACTTCATTAAAAATGGAGTGAATCATTATAGTCTTTGGCTACTGAGGAAAAGGACAAAAAGCAATTTCATCATTACATTTAGAAATTATTTAAAATCTTTATGCTGATACATTTCCACTCTGAAAGATGCAGGTTTGGGGTCTAAGAAAATGAGATTACTAATAGGTTAAGATCTGTACTGCGTGAGTGGGTGTGGTGGAAATATCATTAAATTTTACTAACATGCCTTTTTTTCTTATACTGTGATTAATGATCCTGACCAAGACTGAGGTTCCACTTCAGCTGGCAGTTGGCAAGTTGAGAATACAACCTAATTAAAAAGTGTAAAAAGTGAAGGAGAAGCAGGGAAGTCAAGTACCTTCTACAAGACCACCTCATATGTCAGATAAAACTGATTGGAAAGCTGGTCCTGTTTCTAACTGCAAGGATGCAGCCAAAAGCCTGGGTTGCCTCCTTGGACCTAAGATGAGTGGAGGTCTGCAAATATGTTGTGTTGTTCTTGGGGAATGTGGGATTCTGATTGTTTACAAGCTTTGGACTGGAAATGCCTCCCTGTGTGCTGTTCTCATCACTGCTGGATCACAGATTGTTTGCTCAGACCTTTTAGAAAAGCAGGGATTGCTGAAGAAAAGTCCTCAGATAATGAAATGCGGAATTTTGTTTGAGGAGAACTGAAAAACACTAAAATGCCAGGACAGAGTTCACTTTAGGGAGGGAAGACTTTTCACTGACTTTCCAACACAGCAGTTCAGGTCTGTAACTGAGGCATCAAAATTCGTCCCTCCAAGCCCATGAGCATCTGGATTCTAATATACTTTTCCTTATGCAAATTTGAATAGAAAGATGTTTAAATTTGCAGATGGAAATAAATAGATTCCAGGCTGTCCTTTGTTAAACCTTTGCTCATAACACTGCAGCTTAGCAGCTTCTATACAGAACTACAGCTGCAGAGAGGCCAGAAGAATTCAGCAATCAGACAACATAAGGAGAGTGATTTCCAAAACATCACTCTGGATGCCCATTTTACTAATTTTCTTCCCTTGTATCTTCCACTAGCAAGAGCAGCAGTAGGCTTGGATTCCTCTCACAGTCTCTAGAGGAAGTGGGACTGGTGAAACCATTTGACCATCCTTTCCCGTTTTTCGAAAGCTAAAGCTGTCACTGGTTTGTGGAGAACAAATGCCCAGAAACCTTTAGTTTGCCTGGGGCCACTGCTATTCCCTTTTTTCCCAGCTTCCCTACTTGGTGTGGGAAGCTGGGGTGTTGAATTGTCCCCCTCATGTTGGCATAGCAGCATTTTTGGCCAAACTGTTCCTCTGTGCTTTAATCAACATGTGAGCTCCTCTAGAATGGGAAGGATCTCTTCCAGATGAAGCAAACAAATATACTCCTTCCTTCAGATCTTGCTTTTTAAGCCTGGTACCTTTGCTGTCAGTTCCTAAGTGTGATTTTTCTGATGTGGACACTCTTTCTAGGTCAGCAGTATTTGCCCAAAGTTCATCACATTCAAAAGAATATTTTCTTTCGTTGTACTTCCCATATCTTGAATCAGTTTCCTGGAAAACTGATATTCCCAGATAATTCCATGCAGACAGAAAGTCTTGCTGACCTCTGTATTATCTCTGGAAGCCTTTCTGCAAGTGATTTTGCACTAAGAAATGCTTTGGAGATATTGCAGTATTGGTATTACATGAACTTTCTTGTCACTCTAGAAAAGACATCTAATTTTCTAATACAGAAATTACTTTAAAAGTCAGTAATTGCCAGAGACGTGGATAATGTCTGAGATATCAGGCAGAGCACAGAGTTATTTAGTTCACAGCACACTGAGAGCTCACAAGCAACAGCTCAGGCAAATCACAAAGTAGAGCTTAAAGATCTCCCTTGCCTTGTGCTCCCACCCTACAGATGGGGAGCACTGGTAAATTATGGTGTGCACAGTACAATGACATTGGTGGTATGTGAACAAGAAAAGAAACACTTACAAATTGTGCACTGACTTGAAAAATATATCTTAGCCATCAGGAAAGAGGCTTGTGATCCTTTGTACTTCAAAGACATGATGATAAATCTCACTTCTTAAGGATTACACATAAGTATCTTATGGAGACCGGGGACAGTAGGTCAGGGAATTGCCAAAAAAAAAAAAAAAAAGGCAGCAAAATAAGGAATTACTGTTATGAGTCATTAAACAAAATTCTAGTTATGTTTTATGTACTGTTGAATAAAGAGCTCATTGTTATTTATTAAAGTACCATCATTACCTGATAAACGCTGTTAAAAGGGGATGGATTTATTATTGTTGCCACACAACTAAAAGGTAACACCCTTCTGACTGCAAAATAATACACTTTCTGCTAATGGAAGCATTTAACAAAGCTGGGAAGAAATGTCCTTGATATTTACTAATAGACCAATACCATTTTCTAGGGCCAGCTCCTCAAATCTTCAGACCCTTGACATGAGATTTAAAGCTTTTCTTAATTAGTTTATCTACTTGCAAATATGAATATATTAAAAGATCAAACAAAAAGTATGGGCTTATATTGTTTCAAAGTTTCTTTTGATGGAATTCTAAACAACAGGTCAAGTTGAAAACCTCACTCTCTGTCCCTACATTTTTTTCCAGTCCTACTTTTCAAACAAATGGGGTGTGAGGTGTGATGGCAATGGTGCAACTGCTGGAGTTACACTTTAGAGCATCACTGAGTGCTGGGCTCTTTTATTTGCTGGGAATGGATTTCATTCTAATTTTTAAAAAAAGGCCAATGAAGAGGTGAATAAGCCATTTTCAAGATGTTCACCTGTCTGTCAGTTGGTGGGGACTCAGTTAAATCCAACAGCAACATCTTCTACTACTGTTCCCGGTGTAATTCTTCACCCTGGCATCAGCACTGAGTTATCAGTGATCAGCAGCACTTCGTTGCCCTGTCTTGGTTAGTGAGAGTTGTCCACTGGGGGGTTCATCAAGCGGTCTCTCAAAAATTCTGGTTCTTTCCTTGTGTAAAACAGTTGATACAGGTGATGGATGGAAGCACCTCTGTCTTTTCCACAAAATGAGTTCCTGTGCAGAACCCTGGAAAAACAATCCCGAGTGTGAACTGCTTGGGCATCAACAGTTCTCAAATCAGTGTTTATTCAATTCGGGGGTTTTTGTTATGGAAATCAGTTAAATATAGTCGGTATTTTTTAGTTAGTAGACCGCATGTTGATGGAGTACAGACATCTCCTGGTAGGTGTGAAAGAGTTTAAGAAGTAAGTGTGATAAAATATGCATATTCTTTCTGTAGAAGAAAGAAAGAAAGAAGGGAAAGAAGCTTTGTCTGGAAGGATTTTTGCTGTCCTTCAAGTTAAAGAAAAGGAAAGGTACATTATTTGAGCCTTTTCTCCTGCAGCCTTCTTTAGAGACTTACAAGATGAAAGTAGGATCTCTTTGAACATGAAAACCTTCAAGTGAAACACGATTGTTTAGCATTTAGTAAAAGAATTTAATGAACTCTTAGTAGTACATTCCTCATATATCTTCATTTGATGCACTTACAATATACCCTAATATACCCAGAAAAAGTACCACAGGTGTTGGGAGGAAACTGCTTTCCACTTGGTACTTTTGTATGTAAATTAAATTGCCTGAGCCATTAACACATTGGAGCAAACATGGGAGATGATCGTTGGGAGCTGCAAATATTATTTCGTTTCACCGAAGCCTTTTAGTCATTTAAAACTGGGGGGGTTTGGATACTTTGTATTTCTCGCCCTGTGTTTAAAATTCTATTCTGAATTATGAAAAACTCTGTTTCCCAGGGACTCTACATTCTTCTATTACTGCAACAGTGTTGTCCATAATTAAAACAAGCAGATATTTGCTGGAGGTAGAACATCTGATACAGACCATGCATTAAGGATGATGTGATGAGGTCTTCAGTTGGAGGGAGCTAATTAAATGTGGGAGAGCTGTAACTGAAGTGAGGAGGTGAGAAAACACTACAAACTAAACAGAAGCTGCTATTTAAATGTTTGCACTTTAGAAATGCTTGTATGGCTCGTGTTCCATTTTCTTTTCTGCAGGGCCTTATATAACTACCACCATGAGAACAGTTAAGTCTGTTCCTATAGTGGATCAAGCAAACTAACTGAATGTCACATTTGAGCTATTCTTGCCCTTTTCCTTTCCAGTCGTGGACCACAGAAATCTGGGAAAAAATGGTGGTTTATATCAGCTGCTGGACCCAGATATGTGTTTATGTACCATTAATGTGAAGTTATCTGTATATGTTACCTGAAAATCGAAATTAGTCCTGAAAACAAAGCTCACACTTGTCCCAAACCCGGAGGAGAACACTGCAGAAGGTATTTAGGTGTCCAGAGAAATCAGTGAGACATTTTGGCTCCACACTATAAGAAAGTCCACATCTGTGATTTGCTAATCCCTCCTGGGTTTGTGATACAATCTCAGAACACAGAGATTACATTGGATGGAAGCCCAGCTGAGAAGAGTTATCAGTTAGATGTAGGAAGAACATGAGCAAGCCTGAAAAAGCTATTTTGGAGAAGAAAGCAAGTTTGCAGAGTAGTTATCTTGTTTTGGAGGCCATGGGAAGGTTTCAAGTGTTCTATACAATCAAGTTAGTTCTCTGGTTAAAATTCTGGTGATTCCCCTTTCCTTGGACAGTAAAATACATTACTTTTGTTTTTTTCTCTGAAGCTATCTCTGTAAGAGAAACTTTCTGCTGGAGATATTCCCTGGGGAAAGTCAATATTCTATAGTCTTTACCTAGACCCAGAGAGAGCCTTGCATATGGAGTTCAACCACTCCAGAAGTTTCAGGCAGTTGATGCATAACTAATGTGCTTGATCTAGAGAGGGAAGAAAACATGTCCCAAGGAACATGGTGTGTTAAACTGAAACTGTAGTGAAAGGTAAATCAGTGCAATCAGAAGGCCATTTTCTTCATGACCATCCACCATGATGATGACAATAATTTGCCATTCACTCCTGTCCCAGCCTGATGTAGAGGGAAGGACACATTCATCAAAGAGGGAACATGTTCAGTCAGTTCATGCTGTGTTCCACTCCTGATGTAATGTTTGAAGATTGTGGTGCAACACAGTCACACCCACTCATATAATAATTAGGGAATAATTAATTTGCCACAGTGGCAGCCATAAAAAGTCAATGAGCCTTGATGTGCAATAAAAACAGAGGCATAGAGGGATATATAAAATTTCAGGAAAGGGCACTGATCTTGAATTTGTTGAAGGTAGTGGCAAAAAAACCTGCAAGTGCAAAATAAAATCCCAAGTCCCATAACCAAAAAAACCACAGTAACCTGTAAAAGGCAACCCCAACAAACATAAGAACAGAATAACAAACATACTTACACCACTGTAACTAAAATGTATACTGAGTAGATCTCAGAAGAAAACCTGAAAATTGGCAATGAGTAGAGATGACTGGATACCTTTTTCATGTATATTTTACTGTTTGAATAATAGCATTAGTCTCAAGACAGGAGAGATTTGGTCCTTCTGTACTTTTCCCCAAACCTCAAGTGAATTTTACCTGTGGGAGAATGAATGATTGGCTCTTTGTGAAATTATTCTTCAGCATTAGGCATTGTTCCTTTAAACTTCTGTTACAAAGAGCACCTCATTCCAAAGCTTCCAGTCTCCTGTCTCCAACTTCATTAGATAGGATCGCTGCCTACCTGTGACTTTTGCACTTTTTTACGTCAATAATTTACCCTTTCAAAATGTTTACAAACCATCTGGCTCATATTTAATTTCCATCAGACCAAATCTGGGAAAATAACTTGTGGTTTTTTTGTAATTAAATTATCTAGAAGAACAACAGGGACAAAATATCATATCTTGTAACAGATATACTAATGCCTTCTTCACACCTAAAGGTATCATTGCAAATTGCTGTAGTGGCTCAGAGATTTTGGAGGGTGTTTTCAGAATACCTGAACATTTTCTTAAACTTTCTTCCGTGGAGTTTATGGGAGTTTTTATAGTTGGTTTTAAGGAGGGAAAGAAGGCAGGTGATGCTGAGATCTTTTAAAACTCAGACATTATCTTGGTTCTTTCCAAACCGGTGTTCTCTGTGGCTGTTTAAATGACCTGCTTGATTTTCCAGTGTGAGAAGGTTGCCTGAGACAGGACTGCACACAGTTTTCACAACTGAATCCAAGAAAAGGATTCAGTAGGATTCCTGATCCTGATTTAACAGAACTGTTGGGATAGTTGGAGAAAATTTGCTAATTGATGATTTATATACGATTATGGCTTTATAAAAATCTTGCAATATTCCAAGAGGGACCCCAGAATGTGACCACGCACATATGTATGCAGAGAAAAGAAAACAAAAGGTGTTACTCTGGTCTTCCAGCTCCTCTGCACACACGTGTGTTAAATCAGACCCAGTGGAAATCCTTAAGCACTCCCTCTTACCTCTCCGATTTCAGAATAACAGGGGAAAGTTGAAACAGGTGTTGGGGAAAAAAAAAAAAAAGGAAGCAGGTTTTCTCATCAGGAATACATTCCTCATGCCTGTTACAAATGTTTCCCCGTTCAAAACAACATTGCTTCCTGCCGGCAGGGAGAGAGTTAAATCAAAGCAGAGGTTGTTAAAGGAGCAAAGAGGAAATGCGAGGCAATGGCACAGATAAGAATATCTTCAGATAGGTGGCTTCAAAGGAGCTCCGAGGATAATGGCTGGGTCATCACTTGGAGAAAAACTAATGAGCTGGCTCCATCCAGGCTACAGTGGGTGCTCTTCCCAAGGCTAAGTGGGGGATCAAAGAAGCCTAAAACCTCAAAGAACTAGAAAAGGGAGGGAGAGCTCTGGGTGAGCCAAGAGAGGCTTCCCAGAATGTGTCAATTCCGGAGCTGACAGGCTGGGAAGACTCCCAGACAGAAAGAATGTGCTGCAAGCAATGTAGCTGTTCCTCCTGAGAGAAACTAATCTGGATTTATGTAAATTATACGGTGTGGAAGTTTAGATTTGGGAACATGCATAAAAAAGAAAACCATTATTTTTTGCATTAACACCTGGGCCCGCGATCTTTATGCCTTTGAATTAGTGAACAAACAATATTTTGCTATCAAGTAAGCGCGGTTTGGAACTTTTTAATTAGCCTCTTAGCAGAACTCCTTCGGTAACTAAGCCCCAGCTGAAGGTATTGAAGTAATCCTGGTGGTTACCCAGGAACTGTTACCCGGCTACGCGAGGGCAAACTGCCAAATTGCTGCTTAGGAAACCAAGTACCCCGGGCTCGACACCGCTGTAAGGACGTAACCTTGAGAAGGGACAGCATTCAGTAACCCTGGTGAGGCTTTCTCACAGTAATGGGCCGAAGTGGGCTATGAATTTCTAAGCAGATCTTCTATGAATGAGGAACTGTTCCTCAGGAAGGGCTGGTGATAGCCCAGCGCTGATGGACGGGTGTGGAGCGTTGGGCACATGCACTTTATTTGTCCGAGATACTTAACGTTTGTCGTGGAGGTTTTTGTGTCACATTCACTGCATGTTTTAAAGTGACTAAGACGTAGGTGAAGATAAAAGATTATTGTGAACATCTCCTTAAAGGCCGGGTGATGGCAATGGAAGGATCAGTGAATACAACAAGGGTGTGAGTATTCAGTGGGCCATTTCGGCAAAGCTTTGTTGTTTCACAAATACCCTTAGCTAGAAAGAGGCAAATCGTGCTATTGGAAGAGAAAAAAAAAATATCTCTGGAGAATTGTTTATCTGCCTACAGAGATGAACTGTGGCACTTTGGAGAACTCAGTGTGTTAAACCCCCTCACTTTGTGCTACCAGAATACCTTACAGGGGAGAGACAGAGTTCTTTTCAGTTTAGCTCTGACAGCAGCACGTACTAATCTGCAACCTGATGGTGCCGGAGTGCGATAATGCCCTGACAACACCAGAGGAAATCTGCAGCTGCTCTCTCCATGTCCTCTTTCTGAGAATCCAGCACGGTCTGTTGATACCATCCAGCACTTGGATGGAGACTTGCCAACACAGCACATGGCTCAAGTGAAAGAAAAGAGCACTGAAGGACATCAAAATGCAGAAAATTACTTTTTAGATTTCTTATGTTATTGTTGCCTACTTTTAGAGAATCCAAAGTATGACTGTTGTAATTATACAGGCAATCTGAGATCAGATAAAACAATCATCAGTGATTTAATCATTATTGGATGATTTTTTTAAGAGCTGTTGTTGAATATACTGAATAATGCCTTTGTAGAGGTAGCTGTTTTCCTTGGTACAAGACCTTCCTTCTATAGATCACTCTCTCTCACTGGAAGCTTTTTGTGAGTGGCAATGACTCTGACTTAATGAATCTCTTTTCCAAGTGGGTTCTTCTCTATCATGGAATTGTTTTAGTATTGTTATTATAAGCTTCCATGGAGATAACATTTTTAATAGCCTGTTCTATTCTGGCTCCATAGCCCGTGCCTCAATTCTAATAGAAAATGCTCTGCAGAGTCACCAGGGTATAAGAATCTGATTAGAAAACTTGGGGCACTGTCTTTTTAGAAAGGATCTTTGTGTTATCCACAGCAGAGGAAAATGAACTATCCAGTGAAGGTATAATACACAAAACTAATTCAAAATCTCAATGACTACTCACTTATTCAAGCAGCTACCCCTAGAGAGAAGAGCTAAGCAAAGTGGTTATAGGTAGTCTCATGATAATATCTTTACATTCCTGCAATGCCTTTCTTGCCAAGATATTTTACAAGTAGATACAACCCAAGGGTTGTAGAATTAAAAATTATTTTAGCCCAAATAACCCTGCTTTCATTGGGATAACCAGGATTTCATTTTTCCTTCCGATTGTTACTTTCAGACTTTACCATGGATTTGACATTGTTTACCCTACAGTCACATTTCTGATTGACTAATGACTTTAGCTATAAAGAGACACAAATTGGATTAACTCAATTCTTTACTCTGGGAAATAATGCCCATTGTCTCAGTTTCTGACCTCCTATGCTCGTTTCTGAGATAGGTGAAATAAAAGGTTTACAATTCTGTATGCTGATCACACCCTCTGCATTCTTATGAGGATCTAATTATAGTTGAATTACCATTGATTTACTAAAAAAAGCCCCAATCTATTGCAGTATTGTACTGTCCAAAAAGCATCAAAAAGTTGAGCCCTGTATTACAACACTTTTAAGTGCTGGGATGTTGGCCTTCATCACTACAGGCACAAGCTGCTGCCTGAGTGAGGCAGTGACTGAATAATACCTTGTTTAATAATCTTTTGTCAACTGCAGTATCTCATCTGGAGGGTTATCATAATAAAGACAGTAATTGTTTCTTCAAAGTAGCCGTTAGAGAATTGTGTAACCACTACCATTCTAATTAGAGCATTCAAGATTAATTTCAAGAGTAGTGTTCCTTGAGAGTTCAGTCACAGGAGACACTCATTTAGAAAGAAATAAAGCTGTTGTCCATGGATATGTAAAGGCTGGTCCCCATTAGATGGGATACTACACACACTTAATAAAGCACAATATTATAGCCAGTAGAGATGAATAAAGTACTGAACTCACTTTTCCAAGGTCATTGCCTGGGAACTGAAGAATTATTTCCCTAGTGTTGTCTAATGTCCAGTTCACTGAGATCTGCTGCATTTCAGATGTGCATCCTTTGAGGAAAGCACTTCTTTATATCCTGAGAGCACCAGGGCTGCAGGTGTACCTCTGGGAAATAGCCAAGCATGAGAGTGGGTGACAGGAAACTTTTCCAGGTGTACCTGGGATAGACTGATCAAAAACCTTAACTTAAGACTGATTTGCACAGGCAGTTGCACGGTTTCCTGATTTTTCTCATGCAGCCCAAGTTTGATTGCAGGAAAAAAGATATAAATCAGCCTCCTTTTGAAAGCAAAGCAAATCCTAAACTCACTGGATGTGGACAACTGTGAGATCACAGGGAAAGAGATAAATGGCCTCATTTGTTCACTGTGAGAGTTGGGACAGAGCAGTGGCAATGACAGGATGCGACTGTTTCGTTTGCTGTTGATTTCTGTGTGCTAACTTCATCTGCAACACTTACCAGAACGATAAAACCACGGAGGGACACCAGATGGTGCTGCTGTAGATGCTCTTGCTGCTTTGGATGCCCTGCTGATGTGGCAGTTTGCTTTTGGAGGAATGCTCCTGGTCAGCTGTGATGCATTCAGTTTTGGGAGCTGGATACACAGCCAGCAATATCTGCACTAATCAGGGACAGAACTCCTCTTAACTGGAGTGATGGCCTAGGAGCCCAATTTAAATTCCAATGAATTTAAGGGAAGCTGGGATCCATGTTTGGATCTGAAGTTTCCACTGAAAGAGACTTTTCTGCTTAGCCAGAATCACCTGGCTCTGACCCGCCTGGTGTGATCCAGAACAATGTAATATGTCCAGAAACCAAAGTGAATTCCAAAAGCTGCAGAACTGGTTGCCTTCTGCTAGTTGAGCAAGTAGTCTAAATGCTTTTATTGTTTTAGGATTGTGAAGATATTTTATAAACCATCCTTTTAAAATCAACATAGCAAGCATTTGAGCCCCCTGTGGCTGCACACAAGATCTGGTGTGCTTTTGTCCCACTGCACATCACTGGCATACAATAAATACCACCCTCTGAGAGACAAGTATTTTTATATCAGCAGTTGCACAGGCTAAATACACAGAGATCCTCTTCAGGGTGCTGGCAAATGGTGCTTCCTCATGCATGAAGGTGTTCATATTGCTACTCACCATCCAGCCCACTGAAAACATCCCTATTCTTCTTGATAGCTCTTGATTTTCATTTTAAATGCAGAAGACACGCACATTAATGCTACATTAAGTTTTCTACATGTGCTGTGCTGATATGCTGTCAGGTCTCTTTGCTTGAATATTAATCCCTTTTTTTTGATGTGTGAAATTTTACATTTCAATCAAAGGGTCTTATTTTTCATTGCCAAACTCCTCTATGACCAAACGTCTCACAGTGTTCATTTTGTATTTTATATAAACTTCTGCTTTACCTTGTTACTTATTCCCCCAGACTCTTGCAAGCAGCTACAATTCTAGTACATTCAGTGAGATAACTGATCAGCTGAGGAGGACACTGGTAAAAGTATCATATTGTACCTCTCTAGAACTGTTGTCTGGGGGTGAGTGAGCCATTTCAGCTGACTTACTGTCAATAGGAAAGGAAGAATATCCATAGCATAAGTTTATATTTCAGCTTCTTCCCATCTAGAAATGGAAATATCCTCTCTGTGGCAACTCTTTTTTTTTTTCTTTAGCCATGAAATGAGCCACAGATCAGAAAAAAAAAAAGAAACTAAAATTTCAGTAGTACTGAAAAACAACACAATCACAGCGTTATGTAACTCCTTTCCACTGCCTGATCTCACAGGATAGCAGGAAATAGGAAATATAGTTGAAGATGATTCATCACATGCCCGAAACAGATGTTCCTCAATTTGAAACGTATAATCTCAGCCAGGCAAATAGAACTGTGGTGGATGTCAGATGCAGTTACATTTGCCTGACAGATACACCACGCTTTGGAATAACATTACTGCTAATGATAGCCTACTGCTGATGGGGAGTTCTTTGTTTTGCTGTTGATGTAGAGCAGTCAGGTCTGCTTGGTGCATCCATTAGCAATAAAGCTTTGTGTGTGTGTGGTATTGCTAAATTGAATTATAATGCAAAACACAGGCACCATCCTCCCTTCATTTTTCAAGCGTTGCCTGTGCAGCCTCAAAACCAACACTTAATAGAGCAAGTTACTCTTCTCCATAGAGTTAAACCACCTGATTTATTTCCCTTTAGGATAACAACTTCCTGTGGTTGACCTTTGAGTAGAGCTGAAGTTACATCCCCGTGCAACAGGCTGGCCTTTGTGTGTGGCTGCATCCCCATCTGATGCCTGGTGCCAATTCTAATTGTACTGGGGCCAGCAGCCACTGCCATCTCTCAGAGCTCTAAAGATTTCTTGGGGAGGATATGAAATGATAAAATGCCAGTCTCCACGTGCTCCTTAACAAAATGCAAGGGTGGCTTTGCGTTTTTTCCTCAGCAGGGTTTGGTCCCTGCTCTGAAATAAAAAGCCATTTTCATTCAGGTGAGGTCCCCATTTGCATAGCAAACAGAGAGGATGTAAAAGCCTGGCTGCTGGACAGCTGCAGAGATGCTGGGATTCACCAGGACAGCTGGCCAGGCCCACAGGGAGTTTAAACTCAAGACTGAAGATTTATACCAAAAAAATGCTTAACAGGGGTTTTATGAAGATAAAAGACAGGAAGTACACAGCTTATTCTTCTTCCTTGCTTGATGGACAAAGTTTGGTCAACACCTTTTTTTTTTCTCCTGTTTGCTGCTAAATTCTCAGGCTGACTTGTGTGAAAGCACTGTAAGTAGATACAGTTTTCAACTCCTTATCAACTGGGAGTTATAGACAAAAAGCACTATTTACCAGTTTGCCATAGCTCTCCATGTTAATGAATTCTGTAGGAGTACACGTAGCTGAAGTTAGAGAAGTGACAAATTAGGAACTTTTGGCTTTATTTAGGATTAATTACCTTTCAAGGTATTATTAAGAGATTTGGGGTTTGGTTTGTTTGTAGTCTCTCTCTATAGGAAGAGTTGCATATCCTCCTGGGAGATGCCTTTAAAGAATTTCTGCTGTTTGCTGTGGGAGGTAAAAGGGTGGGGAAGCAATTAAAGAAAAAAAAAAAAAAGAAAAATTTATTCCATTTTTTAAGAACTCCCATAGTTAAACATCGAATGTTGAACACTGTCATAAATCAGTCATTCACCATTGAAGAAAACACATATTCATACTGGCTAGAAGACTGACTTTTACTGTGGAGGAGCAGTATGTAGAATAGAAAGGTGACTGACAGCCAGAGAAAATTAAAAAGAGACATGTATTGCCAAAGTACTTCCTTTAGCAACAGATAAATGCATTAAGAGTAGCCTAAAGGCATGGGTTGGCTTGCTTTGATTAGGCAGAGCAATTTGCTCTCTTACACAGGGCTCTAATCACTTGTAGCTGCAAATAGACTGATTTGCTAAACACACTGATAGCAGCCACCAAAGTGAATGTTGAGGGACTGGCGGCTCCAAATCCACTCCTGGAGGTAGAAGAGTTGCCACTCGTAAGCTGCAGCTTCTCTGTGTGCACATTCCAGCATGGAATGGATGGGTTGGAGCAGGACAGAGGGACTTGGCTCTCACTGTGCTTCTCCTGGGGAGACCTGTACCTGCAGTTCTTCAGAACATCTGAACTGACAATGACTCAGTGCTCCCGTGGACTTAAAAGCCCCGTGGAACACTTCAAATGGGGTCAAAACGAAGCTGGGGGGGGGGGGGGGGGAGGAGAAAAATAAGTCCTCCTTTGTTTTCCTGACTGTAAAAGGAACTTCAGCACATCAAGGAGTAAAATTTGGAAATGGCTGCTTGACAGTTTAACATAAACAATCCCAGTGATGAAAGCACAATATGGGGATAATTATCTGTTCAAATAAATCTGATTGATGCTAATGAGCATTTGAACAATCCATTAAGGATCCAGGGTTTTTTCTATCTAATTTTCTTTGGTAAGCAAAAATGACACATCCAAAACTTTTATTAAGTATACCATTTCCCTCTGTATCTTCCCTTCTTTTCCAAGAAGGCACTACATCTCCAGCAGAAAGGACACTGAACTTATTATTCCCACATAACAGTTTGATGCAGTGACAGCTGCTGGAGCTAAAAATCAGCTCAGAAATGACCCAGTGCTTCACTCTGGCATTGCAGTTTGCAGATGTAGGAGTGAGGAGAGACTGCAGAACCCTTCTGGGGAGGTTTTGTGCTCCTGAATGGAACAGTCCTCTGTGACTGTGCAGTAATTTGAGTAGCTTGGAGGGACCTCACAATCCATGGCTCTCTGTCTCTTCCTTCAGCCAGTCCTGCTCTACTCTTATTTTTCACTAACTTGCCCTCTTACATGTGGTCAGTGAATTCTTTCTCAGAAAATGTCCAAAGGTACGAGAGTAAAAGCTGGATTTGCCCTCAAATCCAAAAAATATTGACCAGTTCAACCACTGACTCTGAAACACGAGGGCAAGTGCTGAGAAGAAAATATTTTTCCATGGGACTGTACTCCAAATATCTGTTATTGAAGTACAGCAACCAAAAAAACCCCAGAATTCCTGGGATGTCAATCAAATTTAAATGGTGTTTATCTACATATTGCAAACATTAGGCTATTTCATTCAGTTTGTCCATCTTCTGATAAATTGGCTTTGAAATCTTCCTTTGACCAGGAGGAATGTGTGGCATATCATATGAAATGTAGCTCATTTCATTTCTCTGTGCCATCAGTAAAAGGGCCAAAATATTTTGTTTTCTTGTTAAAGGACAGCTATAGGATCTGATTCCAGTGTTTGGAAGACATGCAAGGCATCTTATGATCATTTTCCTTCACTATATTGGATCAATAATATAAATATTCCTCTTAGGAAAAGAGGCTTCTTAGGAAAATCTCAGACTTATCACATATATAGGGTTGTTAGATAATATTTTGAGGGCTGTATCTCATCACTCCTACTAGTCTTGGGCAATATCTATATTTAATATGTTGCCAGGAAAAGTCCTAAACCAAACCACTCCAGTGTGTAACCAACACAGGGCTGTGGAACAAAAGCACTCAAAGGCCTTGGGTTCATTCCCCCAAGTCCCACTGATTGGAGTGACATCCCTCCCCCTTGGGATACAGTTGGAGGAATTCATGTGTGTCTGTTTAGAGGCACAGAGATGGTTTTTCTCCCCATTTTGCAAGTTCTCAGAGGACATGAACACGCAGTTCTTGCAGAGGGGGGAACTTCACTGGGGACAGCTTTGGGTTTGTTACCTTAATATATCCAAAGGGATATATTAGGAACCTTGAAAGTATATCCAGCTTCATCCAATTCCCAAAGAGAGAAAGTTAAAAGCTCTTATAGCTCAGCAGATGAGACTTTTGCCTCTGTCTGGTTAAACCAGGACAAGGCTCCAGTGGTCTAATGTATTTAGAATTGGATATAGATTTTCAAGAATTGGATATAGATTTTTAAAAGCAGCCCAGAAGATTTAGTTCTTGCCATCTAGTTGCTCTTAAGGAGCTATTTATTACAAAAGAAAGATGAAAGATTTTTAATTGGACTCTGAATTAATTTCAAAATACATTCTTTTCCTTAGATGAGAAACAATTTATGTGTGTGCTGGTTTCACACTGACATTCCAGAAAACTGGCTTTTGTGGAGACTCAGACATTGAAAGTGCCCGTGCTGTAATGATTTTTGGGTACACAGAAACCTCACTTGTTATAACAAATAATGAAAGTATATAATGGAAAAAATATTTTAAAGCCGTTTCTTTTAAAAGCCAGCCAAAGCTTAATAACAACTTAAAAATCTTTTAAGGTAGGTTTTTGAGATCTGGAAGTGCTTACTGTAAACAATTTTTCTCAATATCTTGCCCTGGAGATCCAATTTGCTATTATTAAACATACTGAGATATTCTTGTTAGAAGTAGGACTAAAAATAACCTTTCAGCACGCTGTTGCACTGGTATTTTTAGGTCTAAGTATTTATTCCTCCTACCAATCACTGCTTTGTATTAATTAATTTTCAGTGACAACTTCATTTTATCTTTTTGTGGCTTTGTTCCAAAGAAATTTTATTTTGACAGACTTTGGGTGTTCTGTTCTCAATCATTACAGTATGGAAAAAAGAAAAGAGTCTGCTGTAAAAAGAGCAATACATTTGTTGATCAGCTGTTCCTCATTTGTCAGCAAAAAACCAAAAAATAATCCAAAGAACTGAGGCCAATGCTTTATTAGAAAGGTAGACAAGCTCCAAGCACAGTCAGTGGTTTTTATTGTCATTTTATGGCAGAATAAATGACCAGGTGAGAGTCAATGTGATCATACCATTGTAAATCCCAGTTTTATTTGGACTGTGTTTGCGTGGTAAAAAGCTAATAATAACATTAACTTGATCATGGGCTTATTTAATGAATACACACGAGCCTAATAATTTCTCAGAAAGCCCATTTGAAAGGGAAAATGGTGGGTTTTTTGTAGGACTCTGGGCATTACCACACCAAACAAAGTGTGAGTCCATCCAGTCTGATTTCCAGACTGCTGGTGTGAGCAAGTGAAATGCTCAACTCACAGCAGGGCAGATCCAACCCTGTTGTTTGAAAAGAGACAAACTACAGGTGTTCCTGGATCCTCACTCCAGGAGAAGAGGATCTCATGCAACATCTGTCTTTAGTTCTGCACAAATCTGACCAAGAAGAGCTCCAGAGTAATCAGGTGCTGTAGTAAGAGGTGTTGTGGTAATGAATGGCAGGTGTTGAGAGGTGTGGAAGGATATTTAGTATTATAGCCTGAATAAAACCTCCTCCCATTCACAATCATTGATCAGCCTAGTCCTGAAATGTGTTGCCATCTTACACTTGCTGATTTAATCTCAAATTTTGTTTGTATTTATGTTTTAGTGCTCTCACACATCTGTCATTTGCAGTTGCCAGTGTTCAAGCATTGGGGAATATAATTATGAGAAAACTGAATGAATAATCAATACTTTATTATATTGCACTGTAGTATAGTGAGGACCCAGTAAATGGCCCAACTTGCACTGTGAATGAGTAAGAATTGCTCAAATATAGTAAAAAGCTTGTCCTCATTCTGAAAGATTTCATGTTAAGGTAGAATTTCAGCATGATGAGAAATACTGGTCTCTTAATCCATGCAAACAAGGCCAATTCCTGGCACACTGGTGCTCCTCCCTGGGGCAGTCACTGTTCTGTTGGTGATATTCTTGGTGCTACTGGGCTGCAGGGAGGAAAGGCAGCTCCAGATGGGATTTACTGTTGTTTCTTCCTTCCCTTGGGCTGCATTTGGGGTGCCCATCTCATGGCAAAGCATCTGCCCCAAAGTGAATCCCTTTGGATCCCCAGTGCTCGGGGAAGGGTGTCACAGGCAGAACGTTTCACGTGAGCACTGCAGGCAGTGGGAAGGCACAGGGAAGGCAGGACAAGTGGCCATCCTGAGGGTGCTGGGGGACAGTGAGTCCTTTCCTGGTGTCCGTGGAACTCGCAGAAAGCTCTTCAGAAACAGGAGAAGGAGAGCATTACAACAGCAACTCCTGATGCAGTCAAAGGCTGGGGAAAATCTTGAGAGTATTTGCTCCGAAGTGTTGACAGCTCAATGTATTAATAAAGGACAAGCCTGGAAGGTGTCACAGTCTTCCTCCTCCCATCCCTGGTGTGTGGGAGGCTGGAGCACTGTAGGATTTGGTGGCCTGTTTTCTGTGTTCCATCTAATGACTGGAAAGAAGAACTCTTTTTTGCTGTTGCCTTTGTCAGGCTCTCAGGGGGTCTAATACCAGCTGCTGACTGCTCACTAGGATGTCTCAGGTGCAGGGACCGAAGTTATTTCTCATATTTAGGATTGTAGAGCCACCCTTAAGTCCCCTTCTCCCAAGCCCCAGAAGGTACAACCCTCAGTTCTGGGCAGATGGCTCTTGGGAAATTGCCATTTCTTCTACTTCTCTCAGTCAGAGGAGGTTAAGGAGAATGTACCTGAGGGACAGAGAAGCACTGGTGATATTACATGTGTGGTTTTACTCTAGGGCTTGTACTGAGTGAATAAGTCTTCTTCTTCATTCTTTTTTTTTTCTTTAAATATTCCTCTCTGCAGGGAGCTTTATTCCCTAGTCTAGCAGTCTGGGAACAAGAGAAAGAATTTAATAGCTCCTGGCTTCTAATCTCAGGGCACACAGTGAACTGCATTGTGTCCTCGAGCAAATTATTTAAACTCTTAACGTCAAATTCACCTCTATTCATGCTCTCTGCAACCTCAGTGTCATCATATTGAGAACATAATTTGTTCTAAATTCCCTAATATGTGATCCCGAGATCAGTGTTTGTCTTTCTCATAAGTATTTTGCAAGGAAAGGTTCCTTTTCTCGTTTTGCTGGAAGTCTGTATTTCTAAGTATTACAAGTGGGAAAGGACTACAGACTGCATCCATCCTAAGGCTTTGGGCTTCAGTGTTTTTGGTGGGACCATGAATGAAAATACAGCCATAATTATAGACTTATAGGGAGAGAGATTCCCTATATCCTGTATGTCCCATATGGAAAGGAAAAGGCCTGCTAACCCCAACACAGGCATTTTGTTCTCCATTCATTTCCTGCTCTCATGAGTTTCTTCATTTTCCAGGCTTCAGATGCCTTCTTGAATGTCTCATTCTCCTGAGCAAGAGCAATGGTGATAGATCTCATCTCTGGCAGTGAGAGAGGGAAGCAAGGAGAGATCTCCTTCTGGTGAGTTACAAAGCTGCTTTCTCTCCTTTGGTTTTAAGCATTTACTTCTTAATCTGCCCCTGTGGTTGAGAGGGACACTTTTCCTGTGTTACAAGTCCTGCTGCTCTATCAGGATGTCACAGCTCAGCAGCCCCCTGGCATCATGCAGGGGAACGAGCAGATCCTGCTACAGCACCTGCAGGGCTCCCTGTGGTGCCCATGTTTTCAGGTGCTGCCATCTTTAAACTTCTGGTTCAGGTGCCAGTTGTGATGAACTTACAGACCAAGGATAATGGACACAGGCCACTTCCCTCTAACAATTGCCCCTACGAGACCATATGATCCTTAAAAAAAATGCAAATCGTGCTTCCAAGCAGAATGATGTGCCTCTAAGACCTGGGGTATAAGTGCTTTAGGCTTCAAAAGGTGCCAGAAACACATTTTTGTTTTATAAATGAATGTTCATGGGTAAGTCAGGGCCAGTGCTTCAGACTTGGAGAAGCAGCAGTTTCCAGAATGTGGTTTCCAGGCTGGAGTGCCCCGTGCAAGGACACTGTGCAGTGAGACTTTACACAATGTTGTGTCTATCCACGTTCGAGTGTTTAAAAAAGAGTCAAGATCAGTCATCCTGAACCACAGCAAACAGAGATTCTCCTTAGGATTGTGTTTAAAGCAGTGAGATAAAAACACTGGAGTGTTTGAATAGCAGCTTGTTGTGTTGATGGCTTTTGCTAAGTTGTATTTCTTTGGAATAAATTGACAGCAACTTGAGAAATTCTACTGGGACTCCACTTGCATTTCTGAAGTATCACCTAAGCAGCAGCTCAGGCTTTCTTTATTTTATGCTTTTCCCAGAAGAAAAATGGTAGTATCTGCAGCCTGGTTTGTTGGGTTTTTTTTGGTGAAGTATCATTTTTTCTCCTTCTTTCATTGCATGCAGTTATTTAAGTCTGCAACTCTATGTTTCTTTTGTAGAGGAATTTAGGACTAACACTTGTTCCTGCTCTTGAGATATTATGAGTTTTCCCAGCTGAAATATTTTAACATTGCCACAAAGTTGGAGAGTTTTAATAGTATATTCACTTGCAGGCCAAGCAGCTTAAAAATGGATAATATCAGAGCCTCCAACTGCTCAAGAGGAATTTTTTCCCCCATCCTAGTTCTAGTAGCCTTGAAGATAATATTTTTGCCCCGTGTTATCCCCTGTATTTATTTTCCCTTTTTCTAGTTCCTTGATAGAAGATGTAATCATTTTCCCCTCTGAACATCCATGAAAGAATACCACTAGGGATTCTCCAGTTTTTTTCAAACCTTCTGATTGTAACCTACTTCCAAATTCCGAATTTCTTTGCAATATATAACCTTTTGATATGGTCTCTTGTTGTACTTTAAAATCTTCTCTGGCACAAACGGGAACACTGTTCATGACGGGGGCTCTTGGCTTTGTTTGGGAATATTTGTGCCTCAGCCGCAGTGACCTGGGTCCATTGCATCCTGCCATTTGTTCTAGCTGGAATTTGTTTGGTGCACTAGACTCCTTTGGAGCAGCACAGAGTGTGAGTTGAGTGACCACAGAGCTGGCAGAGGGATCAGCCCTGGCAGCCCCCTCAATCCTGCAGATCCTGGGGCAGTGACTGGGGTTTGCTGTGCCTTGTCACACACACACTGACCTCCATACGCTTCAAAACTGGGTATTTTGCTTCCAAAGAAACTCTCCAAGCTCTCTCCAAAAGGATCTTCTTCAATGTACATGGAAGCTTGAAAAGAGAGGGGTGAGTTCATACAGGAGACCAGCAGATCCCTAATTACTCCAGGGATGGAAGTCAAACAGTGCCTGAGCTGTAGGAAAGCAAAGCAGAGTTAACAGAGGGATCACTCCACCCTCTGCTCAGCACACACCAGTTGTTTGTGCCAGGGCAAGACTGAGTGACTAAAGACCCAAATGTTGTCTGGTTACTGAATCAAAAATTAGGATTGATCCATAGTACAAGTGCTACAGCTGGGACTGGTCAATAATCTCAGGATGGAACTTTTTCAGTGTAAATTCACATTGCCTTTGATTGACACAGTTTATTCATTCATGCTGAGTTTGTCAAATTGCCTCAGCTAAAAGATTCATCAAGACAAATCATTTTCATTTTGAAAGTTTTGATAAGAACCAGGTTTATGTATTTGTTCGTGTTTTTAAACAACTTTTTACTGTTTTGTCCAGATGAATCTGAATATTTTAAAACTGGTTAAGGCCTTGCCAGGACATTTTTTTAATGGGGAGAGCGATGGATTTTTGCAGTGTATCTATTCAGGCAGGGAAGTTTGAAACCAAACCAAAACAAGTTATTGACACAACTTGGCTTACTGAGTTGTAAAAACATGTAGGGGGAGTTGCTCCACTGCTGGAAGAACCTGAGGGTTGGAAATACCTCTATCTTTCCCAGAATTCCCCAATACTATTGTATGTAACTTAGGATGTCTAAGAGAAAGCTCTGTTTTGAGATACTTCGTCTAAATGGACAAGGTAAATGATGAAATGGAGACATTGAGAGGAAAATGTGATTTGTGGACAATAGGAGAGGAATGAAAGGGCAAGGAGCAAGCAGAAAATCTCATTCAGTTGAATCACATAACATGCTGTAGATGTTGCTGAAATGTGCTGTAGAGGAGGAGGTGCAGCCCTTTATTTCCCCTCTCTGTCACCTGTGAAAAACTGTATGGTTGGGAATGGTACTCCTGGCTCCTTAGAACAGGTTAAAAATGGGGAAAGGTCATAAGAAAATAAGTGGAAAGGGAAGTAAAAGACTTTCTCCTTTGGAAGATGTTGAACAACTGAGGACTAAAACCGAAATTTTCTCTAAAGTTCTTTTTATGATGGGAACAAGGTGTAAATCCAAGCTGACCCCCCATGTACTTGCTGTACCTTGCTTCTTTTTTTTTTTCTCAGCCTTTTACACCCTAAATATTAACAACTTGGGAGGTCAGGTGCTTCCAGGTGCCTCTGCAGTAACAGTGAATTCAACCTCAGGTGAGAGCAACCACACTGCCTCTATCAGGACAAAAATTAATGAAATCACCATCTGACATATTCAGTTACCTGTGAAGGAGAATTGTCTGTGAGTGTAGTCAACAAATGACAGAAGTGCTGCTTTGCTGTTCATTTGGAGGTTTTTCGTTGTTCCTGTTGTCACAGCCTGCAGGGAAAATCTCCTTTAGTTTCCAAGTATCAAATGAGAGAGCTGAGGGCCCAATAAGCCTCCTCAGCTAAGTGAACATGCACTACAACCTCCCTTTAAGAGAGATTTCACTCCTATTTTGGATGTGGATTGGAGGGAAGAGGCTGTAAGGGGTTATAACCCCATGGAGTATCTCTAGCTTGTAATATGACTGCAGAACCACTTGTCCCTCCCTCAAATAAATCAGATCCATGTCCCCTACTGCCCTTTGCAGTGGAGGGGACAAGGAGTCCAAGGCACTGCTCGAGCTCCCATGGCTGGAAGCACATCCTGAGGTTCTGGCTCTCCTTGCAGGATCAGTGCCAGGCACTGCTCTTCTGAAAGCAGGACTGAGGTGCTCCATAAATACCAGGCACAGGGAGAGACACTTCTCCAATCCCTTCTCCTTGAAAGGAGAGGTTATTGCAACCCAGGGGTATTTAAGGAGTACAGGGGGTATTTAAGGAGACCGGTAAGGGAGGTGGAGGGCAAAGGGAGGGAGTAGGTATTGCAGTACTTTTTTTCTTCAGATATCTTTTAAAAAAAGGGGAAGAAAGGAGAAGACTGACTCAACTAAGTTTAACAAAGTGGCACACTGCTCCTGTGATAGCCAAGGCTGCTGGTTCAGTGCTTACACTGTGAGATCAGGAGCTGAATAATTGCCCCTCAGTGTTGGACATCTCCTGGTCTGCCAAGCAGGAAACAGAATCCTCCGAGCATTTTTCCCCAAGGGAAGATATGACTAAAAAAACCAACTGCAGTTGGCTCTGCTTCCTTTAGCATTTTGTTTCAGACTCCTTGCTGCACCAGCAAGTGTCACTATGGTCTTTGCTATACAGCAGCAGAGATGAGAATGTGAGTTTTGGAACAGGAAGGGGGGGGGGAAACCCTGATCACGATTAGGAGTGTGGCTCTGCCACACCTCTATCTAGAATCAGTGACCCAGAGTTCCAATCTCCCTGTGATTTCATTGGCAAAGTGACCTGAAATTATCTGTTAAATCTTTCACTCTGGAGACATTTTAATGGTAGGATCATGTGACAAAAATCTAATTGTTCTTCTTTCTTGTGGGAATGATTGCTGCTTGTAATAGTCATGGTGTCGTTTTCAGGATAGTCTATTTGCTAAACCGTGTTTTTAAGTTTAACTTGTCAGATTCTCATATTTGGGAGTGGAAGTTCATTGCTGCTTCTCTAAATAAGAAAATGAAATATTTATTAATTTAGGAAAAGGAGTGATATGAAATCTGCGACAGTAATTTTATTTCTCCTCTGCTTTTTCAATGCTGTTGAGTATTTTGGCACCGTTTCCAATATATTTAATATTAGATGGGGAAGTGTGAAAATGGAAATGCATCGGGGAAATGGAAAAACACCAACATTCCTGTTACTGAAACAAAACTAAATTATTATGACAAGTTTTATCATGAATATGGAAAGGAAGCAAGATTGTGTTTTCTTCTCCAACTGCCTAGCCACAGTTTCGTGTTCCACAAAAAGGAAATTCAGTGACACTGGAATGTTAAGCTCTTAAATTTTATCTTCAGGAGACCTATGGCTCATTAAAGATATTAATACATATTTCTTCCTTTCTTACCTAAATAGTTATTTTTAACCCTTTGTACTTAGCTGATTCAGGTCATCCCAAAATCCTAGAAATTACATCCAAAAGCCCATTCATTCCTCCATGAGCAGGACTGATGTGTTGGGTGAAATTCTTGATTGTGATCACTCCCCGTGGATTCTCACTAAGCTGGGATTCCACATTTTATTTCCTAGTCATGGGCCCTGCACCTTTTCCTGAATCATCCTGAGTGTTGTACAAAGTGGGAGTGGGGTGGTACAAAGGGAGGGAGGGATGTCAGCAGGGATAACCCCCCAAAACTGGGCTCCTTCCCACATTGGGAATCTCCTTTGCCGAGAGAAGTCTTGATGTGAGGGTGTGAGGTTGGGCTTTCAGACTGTCAGCATTTCAGGGAAATGGAGAATGGGGGTGGGACAGCAGGAATGCATCCATTGCTCTGTTTAATTCATCCTTGCTGCAGCCATGAGCTGATGCAATCTTGCCTTTGCTAAGTACACTACAGAGGAACATTGACAACAGGAAGAATGACTGACTTCAGGGAGGAGAATTAGAATTATTTGACCTTTCATAGTCTCTTTTCATCAGCTCTACAGAAAAGAATATCATAGCTCAAAGCCCTTGTTCCCTCAGGTTTCTTTCACTTTAATAACATTCCTGCATGGATGTAATAAAAGTCTCTTTTTTCTTGAGCTCGTTTTTCTCCCTTTATTTCTACTTGCCATTCTTGACTTCACAGATCACGACCAGGACAATAATAAAAATCTCAGACTGTGCTGGAGGAGGCAGGATTTTTGTCTTAGCCATCAAGTTTCCCATTTCCATTGTATTCGTTGCAATGTACCTCACAAAGACACCAGCTCTGATTTTGTAGATTCAGGAGTTCAGCTGGTTAGGTATCTTTGGAGAAACACCTGGAGTATAATCCTCTATCTTGCCAAACTCTGCTTGTTACTGCCTAAACTTCCAAGGTTTGCTAAGCCATGGGGTGATGTTTCTCCTGCCAACGAAATCCCCAAAGGTAAATACTGTCATTAACTTCTCCTCCATAAAAGGCTTTTGTTGTGGTGCTTCTGTTTGCTCAGCAGGTTGTTGCTGTCCATCAGTCACCCTGTCACCAAACCCTGCACAATCCAAAGTCATGAAGAACGTTACTAATAATTTATTTGATTTAAACCAGTGTCCTCTCATAGATAGAAAAGCATAGCACTGCCAGCTGGAGCAGAATAAGGGAAAGGAATTTTCCTACACGTTTTTAGGGAAGTTCCTATACCCTTTGTAGGTGGTGGCTGTCATTTTTAAAGTGTCACAGCACCATGCACTGCATGAATTGTGAGCACTGTGAGAAAACTCTGGATTTTTACTTTCAGGAAAAAAACCCTCCACAATAGGAATTAGTGACAGGAATAATTATGTTCTCCAAAGGTTTGTGAAGATAACTGATCTTCAAAGAAAAAACCCAGTTGTCTGTGATATAATTATGAAGCCTCTGTCTTTCACCAACATTTGCAAAATAAAGAATACAAGAGTCAGCTGCTGCTTTGAAAAATCAAGCCCCAGATCAGGACTGTGGATTCTGGACATGGAAATTGAATTTCTTACCCAAGGCAATATTTTAATGTTGCATGTCCTACACATCACAGGGACTTCTTAGGGAGGTTCTCCTTATGTGTGTGGAGATATATATGTATATGTCTGTGTGTTAGTCCATAACTTTTTTCATTTCTTTTAAATGGTCCTTGTTATCACTGCTCATGAAGGAAATTCAAGCTGTTCTTTGATACCTGCTTTGTGACAGAGAGATATAGAGCTAGATTTAAGGGAACTTTCAAAGAAGACAAATAATTTTCTTTTACACGGTGCAGGAGTTAATTCAAAATAAAATTTTCTTCCTGCCCTTTTTATAAACTTGCTGCTCTTGTACTGGAATGGATTGTTGTTACAAAAAGCTGTTCATGTATAACAAGCATAAAGAAACATGAATTTGTTGACTTTATGATCAGCTTATGGAATTCATTTACTCAGGAGGTAATGAAATTTCATCTGCTTGTCCTATTAGAGACAAAACTTGGTAAAATTAAAAGTGTTAACGGAGGAGATCTCAAAACATATTTGTTGCTTTAGTCTTCCCCCCCTCACCTATATGCAGCCATTTGCTCACTGCCCTTGCAACTTTGCATAATTCAGTACTAAAGCATGTGCTCGTGCTTTGAGAGAGAAGAGAAATCATTAAATTATACCAAATCTAACCCCTGAAATTGCAGTGATTTTAACCTGGTTTCTTTTGGAGCAATTCTGAACTAAGATGAAGTGTGCTGAAGGACCTGACCTCTTGGATTGGCCTAACTAAATGTGTTTAAAAACCAAACTCAGGCGACACTGGCACTTTTCCCTCAGGAACAAGGCACAGTGTCAGTATTTATGGGTGTAGTGTGGCTTCTGGATCGTGGCTTATATGACTGCCCTGCTCCCTGTATGACATGGTTTTCTGTGGCAAAGACTTGTTTTCCAGGCTGGGTCGCAGGTCAGAGGAGTGTCAGAGCATTTCTGATTTTTTCCCATAATATTTTCCTAATGCCTGGCACGTGATCTTAAAAAAGCTGCTGAGGATGGAGCAGTGCCCATCACCTATTCTGTACTCACTGAGTAGCTGCCTCCTGACTTACCCTGCCCCTCTTGGCACCCCAGGGCTCCCTGGCAGCTGTGGTGGGGGTGAAGGATGCATTTCCATCACACCACACTCCCGTGGTGAAGTCTTAAGCTAAAGAAGGCAGAGAGAGGGAAGTGATCCTTCCTTGCTGGGAAATACACTGGCTCCAAAAATCTGGTTATCAGGCAAGGACAAGCTGGAACAAGCTGCCTGCCAGGTGTGCCCAGCTGGATGAGTGGCACCTGCAGATCCCTGTGCCCTGCAGGAGAGCTGCCATTGGCATTGCCAGCCTGGTTGAGATCCAGAATAGGGTGCAGCAGCCAACCACAAAGTTAGGAAACTTCTCTCCACTCTAGTCACCAGTTTTTCCTTTATTGGAGGACTTTTTGCTTTGATTGTGGTGGTTTTTTTGTTCTTCTCAGAACCCTCATGTTACAGCACCGAGAGCCAACTATTTACTTGGAAATCTTTAGATGTTTCAGAGCATAATGGAATAGTTTCCTAAAATCTTGCTTCACGTGTCTGGAGGAAGGGGACAGTTTTGGCACATCTATCTTGCACAGGGTGACATCCAGAAGGGTAACATTCCCAGCCCTGGGAAAAGCAAAGCTGTTGATGCAGCTGACACTTCCCTGAGTCACAGAGTGAGCAAATGCTGCTCAGCAGACAGGTTATGGCCAGTCTTCGCAAGCGAAGATTTGGGAAAGGTCATAAACCCTTCGAGCCTGCGCAGTGGATTTTTTAGGACAGAACAAGTGAAAACCAACCCAATCTCACAGGAGCCTGTGGTGCTTAAATCCTTAATACCACTAAACTGTGGTAATAAAGAATCAATGTACTAAAATTAAACAAATATTCTGAAGAAATACAGGCATTATAGCACGTCCTCTAGAGTGTAATAGCACGTGGTTTCATAGCTGGAACCCTTTTTACTTACATATTGATACTTCAGAAGATGTTTTAATCATCTTCCATATATAAAGCAGCATTATGCCATGTGGTCCTTAGAAATCTCTGTAATAAACATAATAGCAGCTCATTAAGCCTCAATAAACACTTCTGTATTAGATAAGAGTTATTTCATATTTTAAATAGATAAATGGGTACACCATGCCTAAGTGACTTGTATAAAATAATCCATCATGTCAGCTGCTTCCTGTAAGTACATGGGGTGGCAAGTCCTCTCTCTGCAAAACTGAGGATGCTGATGATTTTCATAACAGGAACAAGTTCTTTTTTTTTGACCCCAAGCCTAAGGAGCATCGAGTAAATCTGCTGTTTAACTGTCTTGGTTCCCTTTGACTAGAGCTTAGGGGACTATGTCACATATAGTAAATTACTGGAAGAAGAAATATCCACCAAGGTAACAGGTGCCAAATAAAATATATTAGTCAATAAGAAAACTATTAGAAAGCAAGTCCTTTTAATGTGATTTACAGGAGGCTGAAGTTACAAAAAAGCAAATGGAAGGAAAGAAAATTACACCGTGAGTGGTAAAGAGAACCACTATTTTTGTGATATATATTGGAAAATAAAGGAAAAACTATAAGTAGGTATTGGCCATGGCCTGTTAACATTCATTCCCAGAGGAAATAGTCCAGAATTTGAAAGGGTAAACACCAATGAGGCAGGGAGATTTATTTCTTGTGGGCAAGGGCTCAAGTACCGAAGTCATGTTCTGATCCCCTTCCAATGCTCTGGATTTTTGTGGAGTAAGTTATGGCTTGATGTGTGTGAGAACATGGGGAGTGAGGAGAGGAGGTGTGATCAATTAATAACCATTTTGGACAGGACAAATCAACGATTCCAAACAGCTGAGTGCTGCTCGAGGGAGCTAAACCTGACACAGTGGGGTCATTTGCTGGAGCACAAGAGCACTGTTAGGAAAACAGGGGTTCTGTTTGCCCCTGGGCTCGTGGATGATGCCATCATGCCTCAGTTTCCCCACCTGAGGAACAGGAAATCCCTTTGTTGTAGTGAGAATCAGTGAAAAAAATGATGTTATGGGTAGGTATCTTTAAAGAAACATGATTATTATCTTCAGGACCTGGAATAAATGGAAACACAAAATGCTCATGTTGACCAAAGAGATTTCTGCTGTGAAACACAGGCTGTTTGCACAATAGCTTAGAAGCAGGAAACCCCCCAGAGGTGATGCTGATAAAGCATGTGCTTAAGTAACATGTTAGTTTAGCTTCTGGTCTTGTGGATCTCAGTCCCCTCATAAATTCACACTCACAAAAAAAAATAATAAAGAAAAGAAACGAGAAGGCTGCTTTGAAAAAATTTGTCTAAATGATGTTATGTGTTTATGTGTGGAGGCTGGGGGGTGGCAGGAGAAAAGGAAGGCAAAAGCCTTGTCAGATTTAAACAGCCCACTTTGTACTCTGGGAAAGGCAATTCAATTCCTGCATTTTGAATTAGTGCCATGCCACTGGAATAAGCAGATAGCATGGTTTGCTGCAAAGGCAGGCAGCACAAAATCAGTAATCTATAGATTGAGCTGCTTTCCCATATTACAGGCTGTGTCATTTTGTAGTGTAGCAAAAGACTGCTAGAGCTACAGCTTTGTAATTAAGTGATTATTTTACACATATCTGCATTACAGCATCTGTATATCATTACATGACTGATATTCTGTATTCTGACGGCTTGAATTTATGTGGAAGTATTTTAGAGCCAGGTTGGGTGTTAGTATATTAGAGGCTTGGAGATAAAAATTGTTGCTGTGCCTGTTTCCCTTAAAATCTGCTAAACCTTATCAGTTTGTCTTTGAGAAGAGCTGTCACCTGGCACAGTGACACACAGACACACAAAGTAATAATAATAATAAAAAAGATATTTTCTGTTGAAATATATGGGTAATGGAACAATACTGCATCTGTGATTTGATGTTTTCTCTCCTGGCTGCTGCCTTAGCTGAGTTTCACCATGTTCTTCACGAGCCAGTGGGGCTTGGAAAGAACATGGAAGAGTTGCCTCAACTGCTGAGCAGAGAGGAGGCTCCAAGAGCCCAAATCTGCTGCCAAGCTTAAGTTAAACAGTTCTAGGGTGACAAAGTGCCAGCTCCTGTGGTCCAGCAGGGATTGCCTGCATGGGATGGAGGAGGAGCTGCCACCTGAGCAGAGTGTGGGACTGCAGGGCCTGGAAAACAGGGTGACAACGGCAGGGGGCTGGTTTTCAGAGGCTGGTTCTGGGGAAGTGCATCACACTTTCACTGAGAGGAATTCAGGGCAGCAAATGTGTCTGTCAGAGCTCTGGTTTTCTTTATAGGATCAAGTAGTGGAGGAAGGAGAGAAAGTAGAAAGTATGTGAAAGACAAGTTGTACCTGAACTGGAAGAGGTTGTACCCATTAGGATGTTTTTGCTGTGAAACTAAATGATGAATTTAAAGGTCTGACAAGAAAAATGAGTATAATATCTGAAATATTTTTAGACCAAATTGTCTTGGGAAACCAATTTTGATAAGTGGAATAATCTGCCTCCTGGAAAGTTCAATTAAAGTCATAACATTTAGCATCATCAGCTACTTATTCCCTATAGTTCAAATTTCATATATTGCACCAATTTGCAGAACTGTGTCTGCTGATACAGTGGGAAAGCAATATGCAAAATATTTTCTGATTGTGAAGGAAGCTTGAGATGATGCTAAAATAACATGTAAATAGAGTGAAAGATTTTTGCCAGATGATTTTTTTAGCTGGTCACAAATCCCACTAGAGGAGGCAGAACTGCATACCAAAATACCATTTAATTTTGTGGAAGAATTTGCTTAAAATTGCCTCAACTTTATTTGAAGGATTTCTTAGTTCTGTACCCATTCAATGATCCCAAAGGAGAGGAGCGTTAGTTTTGTGAATAAATCTGCAAACCCAGTTTGAGAAATGGGAAATTGATACCTAGTTCTTCTTAAAATTCAGTTTTCTTGCCCTGAGAAGTCATGCAGAATTGACATTTGTAATAATATAGCCGGGAAAGAACTTTTGAAAATCCCCAAAGAGCCATAGGCAGGGATTCAACAGAGAGGGAGTCTGTATGTCTGTAAATAATTTGGCTGTCCAGGGTGCAAAGTCCCTGTGAATGACTCTAATTCTGAAGAAAAGTCAAAATGAAGCACAGGAGTGTGGGGAGCACTTGGCTGCAGAGCAGAGAAGGAATGAAATAATATAAATCATGTGGCAGGGCAATTGCTTTGGTTTTGCCATTGGTGGAATAAAGCATTTATATATCTGGTAAATCAAACATGGCACAAAGCATGGACTGGTACAGTCACTGTCTCAAACAGCTCATTGATGGGAGAATTACCCCTGCATTGTGTAAAGCACTGTTGCCTTGGTTTTCATAGAGGGGTAAGTAGTCTTCATGTATCTGAGGAAGCAAATGAATCTACAAAGGACATTTGGGCAACTCAAGAATGGTAAAACAGTGGGACTGTCGGGGCAATTTTGGAGTTCAGTCTGGCTCTTCTCAAAAACACTGTGAAGGCTGTGGGCCAGATCTTCATCTGCTTGAAAGGGAATCAAAGAGGTTCTGAAAAGTGATTATCAGCAAAGCATCTGACTTGTCTCTTGTTGCTTATCTGACCCAAAGCCACAAAGTGATTGTATAAACACATGCAACAAAGTATAATATTTGCAAATTACCCCTGGGAGATCCCTGGTGGTAATTCTGGCAGTTTATTGACTGCTGTTATAAAGAAAACCCAGCAACCACCCTCACCTCCACCTCTGATATACTGCTTTCATCTTCAGAGGGAAGAAAGTGTGATACAGCAAGTGTTTATGCACTGCTGGCATTTGCCACTGGAAATGATAAAAGGAGGATTGAAAAATACCCTGGTGTGTTATTGGAGCTGCTGCCAGTGTTTGGCCAGATGAGAAATGGGGCAGGAACTCTGCTTGACAAGGAGGGATCCAGTTCCCTTGGATTGTTACTGTCAGAGGGTGTCTAGTGGAAGCACTTCCATTCCTTTTGTTCTGTGCTTCTCTAATGTCTCTGCTCTGAGTTACCCCATCTGTGAGTTATTCTTAGTTCTTACACTTGAGGGAGTTGTCTTTATGAGGTCTTGCACTTTATAAATAGGCTGGTTACCTCAGCCTTCTCATTGCCAAGTCTGGCATAAACCTTGTGGATGTCACAGAATCACAGAATATCCTGAGTTGGAAGGGACCCACAAGGATCATGTCATTGCCAGCAGAGCAGCATTAGGTAGTTTGCACCTGAAAATACAGCAGGATCCCAGAGAGTAGGAAGGTGCAAGTGGCATGTGATACTTCGAGCAGTTAATCCAAAAGTTATATTGATGTAGAGGTGCAAGAGAGATCTGGAAGGAAATAGAACTCCATGGCAAAAATTGGTCTTTAACTGCCCCGTGTTACACTGTGAAAACTCCAGCCTTGCAGCCACATTGGATCCAATTCAAGGATAGTTTAAATGAGCCAGCTCTCTGTTGGTGCTGGCTGAGAAAACTATTGGAGTATTATCTGTGTAGGCAGTATAGCAAGAACAAAGAAAAATAAAAATTGCATTTGCAAGCTGTGATAGCCTTAGAGATGCAGGACAACGTTGCCCTACGGCAAAAGCCCATAAAAACAGTGCAATAGTATTGCCTCAGAATGATTAACCTTCAAAATAAAGGAAGATCCTTTTGACTATGCCAAAGTACATTGTTCAGAGGGAATTGAAGGGATTGATTCGTCCCTGTGAAAACTTCCTCGTTGAACGGGGAACAAAAATTATCCATGGATGGTTTTGAGTTCACGTGGCTTTGGTTGAAGGTGGGTTGAATCTTACAGCTGCATTCCCACTTCTAGAAGAGCAAAAAATGGTTTTAAGGAAGGTGTTGCTGTACTAGAGGTACACAGCTGGAATGATGGGGTTGGGAGCTGTCAACACTGCAGGCTGCAGACATTGGGTCTTGTCCTATGTCTTCTGCTGATTCCCAGGTTTCGTTGCCATTCCCAAGGTATTTCTAGTGAAAGCCAAAAGCATTCTACACTGCCTTACACAAGAACATTATGAGACTTAAACAGTATTCATGAACATGTTGTGAGGATTATCTGTGTTTTAAAATTCCATTAGAAAAACATCTACATGTGAATTGCTAAGTAATATAAATCCGTTTAACTGAATTGTAGAATAATGTGATATATTTAATATTTGCAATGTTCTTCAATAGGAAAATACATAAAATATTTTTAAGCTATATTTATTTACAAGTTCCATTTGTTTAAGAAATATTGGGTACACTGCATTTATATTTCTGATTAAATTGAGATGTATGATTTTGAAAGGAATTAAAAATTTCAGGCAAGTGTCCCAGACTTTTGGGAATTCCTAACATAAATTCATGAATTAAGATGACAAGGAATTAAGCAGGTTATCTAGATTAGGTTTGTAATACAAAGCCATTTCATTAATATAAAAGCTTCTTTCAGCCCTAAAATGATTTACTAACCTGTTTGCATGGTGAGCTGCTGATTCTTTCTCAGTCAGTCTGTTTTAGCAATGTCATCTCATGTTGTAAAAGCCTGGGTGGAAGGCAGGTCACTTAAACTCCAAATATCTGAGATGTAGGGTTGTTTGGCTTTTCAGTTGCTCTTTTTGCAGCAATATTGCATTATGTATTACTACAAAATAATACAGAATAAACGTGCAATCCAAGCATGTGGGATCAGCTTTCAAACCATCTGGAAAGAGGGATCAGCAGTTCTGCCCCAGTGACCTCTGAGTTAAAGGCAGGTTGTTTTGTCCCACAGAAACAACCCCTCCCACCTCCCACTTACACCCCAAAAATGGTGCAGCCTCAAGGCTCAGTGAGAGCCTCTCTTCCATTTGTATTTTGGAGCAGCCTGTCTGATCACACTGGAGGGTTCTCAACCCAACTGCTCCAGAGGTGAAAGCATTTTACAGTGACATTTATAAAAGTCTTTCTAGAATTTCCACTTGGTGCATCTACAGCACGTAACAACTGCAGTAAATTCTGACAACCACTTAGCAGGGATTGTACAGGACTACTAAAAATCAGATTCTGTTGCCACCTGTTCTCTGCACAAAAGGAACTGGGATGACTAAGGTGAACACTACAGTGTGCACAGAGCTGCCTGGAGCTCTGCACAGTTTACAGGGTTCCCTGAACTGGTATCTGAGAAGTGCCCCAGAGCTGTTAGGAGCTGATATTGCAATCAATGGTAAATGTTTTCACTCTTACTACATACTGCCTTTGTGGGAGATTGGATCCCAACATTAATAAAACATGGTATCTAAGTGCAACAATTAATTCAGTGCAAGAGCTGTTTGAGGACGGCAATTAGTCACACTTACCTTCAGCTGCAAAGATTCAACTCAATCTCCTATTGATAGAGTGCTGCCAGGAATGGCAAATCCATAATGCAAGGCATTTGGGGATTAGAACAACGGGCACAGTGCTCAATAAACACAAACCCTGGCATTTGTTATAATCCCCCTCTGTGGGCTCTGTCTTCTGAGCTGTGACATCCTGTTCGTGCACAGCCAGGGGCAGAGCAGCCTGTGCTGCTGCAGAGGTCAGAGGTGGCTCAGCTGGGGAGGAAAGGCTTGGGTCACATACCCAGAAATGACCCCAAGAGCCCTCAGTTAGTTAAAGAGCTGCACAACACTGGACATTTAAACTGAACGTGGAGCAGATGTTGTCATTCTCATTCCATATCTGCAGCGTGGTGGTATCCAGGCATCCAAAACCCAGGAAAACAGAACCACCCTGCTCCAAAGAGTACTTGGAATTTTACACCACTAGCCTTCAGCTAAAGATTCAAAGCAATTTAATTAACAGGTCTGTGTCTAACATGCAATATAATGAAGGGTGCAATGATGCCCTCAAATCCAACATATATTATTATATATATTCCAAAGAGTTCATTTGTTGCCTGATCTCAACTACTTTCCTTTCAGAGGAAGTTTCACACCATGAATAAGAGCAGTAAAACTTGCTGAAGCCACAAGGTTCTTTCTTGGATCAGGTTTTCCTCGTTGTTAATGGATATTTGTAGCACTTCAGTTTCTTGTTTATAACTTAAATTTCAGGTTTTTAATAAAAGCATGGTAGGCACGAGGGTAGCGATTCTGAAATCCAAATAACAGAGAAAAAAAATTCTGTTTTTTCTGGCAAGCACACACAAAAGGGAAAATCCAAAAACCTCTTCACAAGCCACGGTTCTCAGTTGCCTGTCAATTAAAAAAAGTCAGAGAATTTCTGTCTTACATGTCATTGCACTGAAACAGGAGTAACACTGGGACATGAAGAGTGCCTAAAAGAGGCCAAATTCTTATTTTTTCCAAGAGGAAGGTTGGTTCCATGTTAGAGGCCATGTATAATCCTAGTTTTAGGCCTGGCTCTGCAACAGATTTCCTAAATTACTGTGGGCAATTCAGCTAATTGTCTAAGCATGAACTGCCCATCAGTAGAATCAGGATGATTACATTTCTGCATTTTAAAAGGGGGTTATGAGGATAATTATGTTAAAATTGGAAATGCAAATATTTTTGGACAGATAACTATAATTGTCTACCACAGCTGAGGTGGCTTGGAGATTGTACAGTCCATTCCCAAAAGAGTTGGTAGGGACAGGTCTGCAGGGAGAACAAGTCCTTAGGAAAGGTGGCAAAACTTCTGGGATAATATATGTAATTTGGGAAAAATTTGAGATATGGTCCCTTTTGGCTTTGCATCTCTGGGTTTAAGTCTCTTTGCAGTGCCTGTTTAAAAATTCTATTTTGCCCCAGGTGTCAGGGCACTGAGTGCACCACTATAGGTCTTAATGGGCCTGACCAGCCTCACCTGGAATCACTTTCCTGTACTGCAATAAAACAGCTGTTATCTAATGTGACATTATGAGTGTTCCAAAGGTGCTCAGTGATGTATGTGCATGTGATGTATGTGCATAACTCCATTAGCACTAATGGGAGTTAATGGCTATAGCCTACTAGAAGAGAAGAGGCTATTTCTCTAAGTGTCAGAGACTAATAAAAATGACATTTCAATTTGGATGTCCAACCTTCAATTTAGGCAGCAAGTGCTTCAGATGAATTTTTGACAGCTACAGTGCCATAATTAACTTGAGGCTCAAATGGAATTGTTTATTCTGTTTCAATTGCTTATTCACATGATTTAAGACCTCCCTTCCCTTCTGTGACTTTAGGGGGAACATATCCCTTGCATTTAGAGGTTTTGTTTTATATTGCAAAATTCTACATTACAGCCACATATGTACCAACTCAAAAGGCTTGATTCTCTTATGTGCAGAAATACCAACAGATATACCCAGCTAGAATGGGTTGGGTTGGAAGGGACCTTAAAGATCATCTTGTTCCACCCCCTGCAATGGGCAGGGACACCTTCCATTATCCCAGGTTGCTCCAAGGCCTGTCCAACTTGCCCTTGGACACTTCCAGGAATGGGGCAGCCACAACTTCTCTGGGCAACCTGTGCCAGGGCCTCCCCACCCTCACAGGGAAGGATTTCTTCCCAATATCCCACCTAAACCTGCACTCTTTAAAGTTATCACACCACTCTGTGGCATACTGAAGTCTTGAGTCCCCATGACTGCATCCTGCCTGAATTCTAATTGCAAGGCAAGGTGCTCTGGGTGTTCCTTGCATCCTAGAACCCTCATGGAATACACTACAGTCTTCTCTGTCTGCATTCCTGACTCTCCTTTCAAAGGAGTCCAGGGCAAGGAGGAAGGTTGTGCACATCTGGAACTCAGAATTCCATATAATCCAACTGAATAACTGATGTAGTGCTTGAGAGTTTTCCACTGAAACATTTGTCTGGTACTTTATCCTTTTTATTTTTTCCATTTCCTGAGAAATTCTCTTGAAGCATATTGCCTCATCAGAAAAGAAAAATGGAGATTTATTAACAACCAAAGGGGGTTGTACATATCCTGCTCATTTGCTTTGAGCTTTCTCTGCCTTTTGCTGGTTTTGTTTATCTAACAGACTTCCGTGAGATGCCAGCCCTTACAGATCACACATTTGTCCCAGCCATCCAGCTAATGAGAGCATTGCGGGTGTGATTGTATTGGATCCCAGCTGCCACTCACACTGCAGAAATATCACTTGACAAACTTGATGTGTGGCCTGGAGTAGCTGGTAAAATATTGTGGTGCCCTTTATGGATTTGATTGTTTCAGCATTCATGGCAGTAATTTTCAATCACTTTGATGATGATTATTTTCGTGCTCATGACGCTAATTTTTCTCAGCATCCTCAGTAAAACATGTCAGGGTAGCGATTCTGAGGCTCTAAATGTGACCATTTCTATAAGAGAGAGCAGCTCTTAGGATGTCAGTTGTGCTGTTGTGATTTCCCTCAGGAATGTGGACAGCCCGTGGACTTAGGGGTTATCTGAGGGGAATAGTTGTTGAGATCTTTGTGTCCAGCTGTGTGTCCCTGCTCCCTCCTTGCCTGTTCATGCTGAGCAGTGCTGTGATCTCGGGATGGATCCACTGAGCACCAGCAGTGCCCCTCGAGGAGAACAGCACACTGTGGGGGCAGAGTAATCAGGCCTGCAGAAGTTAATCAATCAGCATTACAATGTACCTGGAGAACTGCCCTTATTACACAGTTCTCTCTCTATTAGACATTTCTACCTGACTTTTTTTTTTTTTAAATGCAGAATGCTCTTGTTTGAGGAGACAGCTTGGAGCTGTTAGTTTGCTGGAGATGCTGATGTGGATGAATGGCTGACTCTGAGGTGGTGGTCGTGAATTTAATAGTTATATATGGAGATTTGTGCTCTGTTAACTTTTACATCCTCGTTGGGAATGACTGGGGATGTTTCAGACTGGGGTTATATATGAAGATTTTAATCTCTGTCATAAATTCAGCATCACAATGCAGCTACTTGAATAACTGTGGGAGAGAGAAGGCAGGATGGAATGAGGGAGAACACGTTGAAGAGTTGCCTGTGAGGTGCTTGCAGCTCCTACTGCTGTTCTCGGCTGATGTCCATTTTAATGACTGTGTTAGGGGATAAAGTATTTCTCAGAGTGAATAAAGCAGATATAATCTAATCCTTAAAAGTTTTCTCATGTCTGATTTTCAATTATGATACCAGATGTATAAGGCTGGAGCAGTGGCTGGCGTTAATCAGCGTAGCTCTGTTAATTACAGACCAAATGGAATTTTAGTTTAACTTAGCACCACACTTTGCACAAAGGAGTGAATCCAGCTGTGAGATAAGTCGAATTCTACCATACAATAGGGATGCTGTTTCTCCAGTCTAAGCAAAAAATAAAAATGAAAAAAAAATCTAATATTCAGCAGTAGTTGAACACGATGGCGTGGATTGTGAAGATATTGTACCTTTCATTAGTCTGTGTTAATATGTATGCAGAAATCAATCAACTTAAACATGATTTACTGTTGTTTTTAGAAAAAGCAGTTAAAAGTCTCCTTTCTTCTGGTAAGTAATGTAAATGAGCAGAATATTAAATCCTACACTATATCCATTAGGAAATCAAGCAGTTAAACAAGTATGAGTGGTTTAATTCTCAGAGGAGTTTAAAAGCTTTTCCATTATGTTATTAACTACACATTAGCAAAGAATAATACTTAATGAAAAAAGCCTTCAATGTCCCAAAATACACAAATCTGTGTAACAGAAAAGTGTTGGCATGGCTTCCAAACAATATTGAGCGAGAGCTGCATTGCAAAATTAATACAGGACCCGATTAATGGAACAGTCAAAAGGTATGAGCTCTTTTATGTATAACATGAGGTCAGCACGGTAGAAGGGACAGCTAATTGTGATCAAATCATGCCAGGTAACTTCAGGAATGCTCAGGGTAGGGGTGGGGGGTGTTGGGTGGGTTTTGTTGTTATTTGGGGTTTTTTGTTTGTGGGCTTGTCTTGGTTTGGTTTTATTTATTTCTTTTTTCTGACAATCTCCCATTGAAAAGTTATTATTTAGCTTTTGTGCTTCTACAAGTGGCATAGCCATCACCACGGAGCCTTTCTGCCCCTCATTCATCAATCTTAATCCTCCATTGTATATCCTCCATCCACTTCTCCTCTCCACCTACTTCCCACTCTAATTGCTGACAAACTGGTGTTTCATATTAAAAACACCATCCCCGTGTAGAAATGTTGAATGTACTCCCACACGTGGGCTATTTTTTTTTTTTTCTTGCAGAATTAGGGCATGAAAAAGGATAATGAATGTTAAGCAAAGTTAAAAACAGATTTAGAGAGAATTAAAAGACAGAAATGTAAGATTAGGTTGAACTCACACTTAGGGGGATTAAGAGACTTTCATTTGTCCTTTGATCTCATTTGTGTTGCTGTAAAGATCTTTAGGGTCAATGCCATGGAGGATTATCACTGTTCTGAATTATTGTTGGGATTTGCAGTCATGGATTACACGCAGGAAAAATGGTCTACCATGGAAATTGTGAGGATACCTTACTCATTCCAGCCCCCCATTTTAAACTGGGGCTGCTACACATCCCAGCAAGTGCTCTCCACTTGATTGGCCAGAAAGAGAAACCACCACACTGCATGAACAGAGGGAATTGCTTCCTGCCTGGCTGACGTGGTGGGGGAGAGCCATGAGGGGTTACCTGGTCTCACTGCACTTGGATAGAGTGCAATTTATAGAAGTGACTTCTAGGCACACAAGACAACTGAGGACAGATAGAAGTCATCTTTTTCAGTCTCCTTCTACCTCTATGATGATTTCCTTCCCTTTCTTCTTCTTTTTTTTTTTTTTGAAGATATTCTGCCAAAAGTTGCCTCATCTTTTGTGTATGCAATCTTGCCTCATCCTTCCTGTGTATGCAATACATAGTACTGATTATGTAGCCTTTGCCTCCTTTTTATGATTGTATTCCCACATATTCCCACCTCCTTTCTTTTTTTTTTTTTTTTTTAAATAATAGCTCAGTGCTATTTAATGCTATACATTTCACATTTTGAGGCCACGGAGCCATAAATTTACATCCCTGGCAGGACCAACTTGCCCTTCATCTTTCAGAGGTAGAGAAATTGAATTCCATGCAGTTTAGTGAGCAAGTCATTGGGATGAGACCTTATTAAGCTAAGGTCCTGCTGGTTTTGTGTAGATATTACAGATTCCATAGCCCTTTCCATCAAGGTGGAGGTGTGCTTTAGAGCCCTCAGCCAAATATTCACTCCTTGTCACACAGTGCCATGTCAAATGACTACTCTCCTTTCCCCCTAAAAGTGGTGTAATTTATAATGCCTGAATAATGATGTGGGTTTCTTTTAGAAGAAAGCTCTTATAACTCTATCCTGCCTGCTGACCTGCCTAATTTTACTCATTGCCAGCACTCCCAAAGTGAGTAGTCTCGCCAATATCCAGATGAAAAACTCATGTTCTCTCTGAAACATTGCAAGGAATTAAAATTGGGAGCAGCTGCAGTATCAATACATAACTGAACTGCAGTGAAATGTGCACTGACTGGAGGAAAACTGCTTGGGAGTATTCCTGTGATCCTGTAAGTACAGGGGGAAACAGCAGGAGCTAAAATGAATAAGCCAAAACAAAGGTGAGATCAGATTGAGAGGCTGAGTGCTGGAAACTGGGAGCAGCCACACTCAGTGGGATCACTGGACAAGAGCCAAGGTTTGTGTTTCTGGTGGCAGGATCAGGATGACTCAGTACAGTGTAGCCTCACAGAATTCATAGGTTTTAATTTTATTTATTTTTTTTTTTTTAAAGAAGAGGGTGGGATAGACCATATAAAAAAAATAGACACTTATATCTCAAATGGTCAGATAGTACCTGTGCATGGGAACAGGGACCAACCCCAGAGTGTTGCTTTCTCTACAGAAAAGCTGAAATAGGATATTCTCTGAACAGCTGGTTGGGACTTTGAGACCTGTTCTTTGAATTAAGTAGGTGTGATGTCTGCTGATCATCTCATGAGTCAACAGGAGTAAAGGAGCTCTGCAACTCATCGTGGGTGCTCAGCACATTTGGGGAAAGGCAGCGAATTTCTGATCAGTTTAATATAAATAACAACAACTGGAGTAAAACACACAAATCTGATGTTCTCTGTTTTTAATGCAAGTGAAAATGTGTTTCATATATGAGTCATAAAGGGACAGGGAGGACTAAAATTGTGAGGTTTTGCAGTAAGCAATCAATTTTTGTTCTTCATGTTTATTAAAATGTATACTTATTTTTAAATATGCCATTAAAAGTTTTATAAAATAAACTATATCCTATAGAGACCAGTGCTTTAGCACTTGCTCACAATTAATGTCATAGAAGTCAATATTTTGTCACAAGGACACAGTAAATGCAGTGTATTTCTCAAACATTCCCAGAGGAATGCTGGTGCAGGGAGATAATTATTCTCTGCTCTTCCTTCCCCATTGTTTCTAGGAGGTTGTGTTTGCACTCAGTGACAACCCCAGGCATAGGTTGATTCAGATGAGCTTGTATCCTGCATATCTAGATTCCAAATTTCCCAGGCAGTTTAGAGATTGGGGGGGGGGGGGGTATGTGTGGTTTTTTATTCCTTTACAGATACTCCCAGGCCAGATCACACTGGAGCTGAGCTACTGTCACTGAAATCACCGAATCCCTTTCCCTCTGTAAGGAACATCCCTGAGAATTATCCATGGTGAGATCAGTCTGCTTTCTCATTCTTCCAGGTAATTCTAAATATCCATGTTTTCTTTAGGAAAAGACTCTGGCTGAAATTAATTAAAATTCCCACCTCATCCATGTGCTATTTAAAATAATTTTGATTTAAAAGCAGCAACTGATTGAATCCTACTGGATTTTCTGTCGTGTTCTCTTCCCAACCCCCCATTAATGCAAGGACAAGCAGTGAGTGTGCAAGTCAGTCCCTGTCTCTGAACAGCCCTCTGCCTAATAATGATTGCAGTCTATAAAATTCATATCACAAGGAAATGCACAGAACAGATAGGCATAATCCAGCTTTGAAAGGAGCTGGAAAGTTCCCAGATAATATGGAATTTTTGTGGGCACCAACTTTGTCAGGTTAATATTTTGAAGTCTCTCAGGGAGTCAGGAGCTAATTAGACAATGTGCTGAGAAAATGCTGATCCCCTGTCTTAGCATTCTCTGACCCCCATCTCTCGCTGAATTACTCAAAGCATTAAAGAGCTGATAGGCTGACATGTGATTTCTTCTTTTCTTCAAACATTTGAATTAAGAAGAAGTACATGGACAATTAATTTGCCTGGATACCCTTCAGTCTGGGTCATTACTGGAGACTGGAGATTTCAGCTTTCTGCTTCAAGGTCCCTCCCTGCTGTCCTACAAGAATGTAGCTGCGAGGTGAAACACTGAAAATGTCTAAACTGCAGCAAAATGTGAATTTAAGGGTGGTGGCAGGGTGTGAACTGCAAGCCTTCTGAATATTACAGGCCTTCAGATGTGCTCAGGGGTTGGCCAACACCAGTTCAGCTGTCAGCACAATGGGAATTGGATCTATTTGTATTTTCTTTCCTGTTGAATTGAAGGAGTAGCTTGTATCTGTTACCTTGCAGTTGTCCATTATATATATATATATATATATATATATATATATATATATATATAAGGGCAAAATGGATTGAAAAAGTACTAAACAGACTCAGAGGACAAATGTAATGGTTCTTGGTCTTTATAAATGGAGGTCACAGACTATCAAAGTCAAGGAAAAAATACCTCATGGTAACATCACATCCTTGCACTGCAGGGCAGTATAGTACAAGCTTTCTTTGATCTTACCAGCATCAAATTCCATTGTATTTCCATTTTGTGTTTCAACACCAGCCCTTCATAACAAACCAAACCAGGAAAGAACTGTTTGTTCCTAACTCCAGCCTGCTCAGGGACTCCTTTAACTAAGAGTAACTTCTGCAGTTACCACATGTTGATGTGCTGCTGCCTCTAAGTCAGTTTTGGGGGATGTCTTGGAACCTCAGCCTCAAGCTGCATAATTTATTGCTTATATTCTGTTTGTTAAAAAAAACAAATCAGGCAGGTGAATGGACAGTTGAGAGACACTTGGGGAGCTGGGAATTGCCAACCTTTGTATTTTAGTATCTTTAGGTGCTGCAAAGCAAATGGAACTGTGTGGGAGTAGAGAATCAGTGGCCCATCTAATCCATTATCCATGGTCCATCTGTCCTTTATTCTAAAGAAGACACAAGAAGTGTTTCCCACAGAATCTGTTGTTGGCAGTGACTGTGTGTGTGTTCCCATATCCTCCCTCTGTTCACGTGTTCAAGGTGTATCTGCTCCTTCTTACCACTGTTTGCTATAAAACACACAGTTATGAAAGAACAGTTCCACTCACAAGACCTGTAAGTTGCAGTCATAATTCAAACTGTCCCTGCTAAGGAAGATGAAGTACTTTCCTTTTTCATAAAAATTTTTGACTATTTTTGCTTTTTTTTGTCAAGTGCTTCTTTTTGTCATGAAATCCCTATAATTGCTACTTGCTCTTGTTGCTGGACTGTTTTTCTTTTCCAATAGGAACAGTAGAAACTTTAATTGGTTTCACCTTCTGGAGGGAATGACACTTTTCTCCCTCCTTTAAGAGATGTATTTGTCAATTAAACAATTTTGAATATTTTTTTGGGAAGCAGCTCCCAGCTGCTGTTTATTGTGCAAATGCAGCAAGATATCTTAGGCATTGGAGTGTCAGGGTATTCCCTTTTTTTTATTTTTCATTCTATTTTCAAAGAAACTCAGCTCTGTGTGGAAGCTGTAAGTCTGCCCAGGTGAAAATGGGCTGTGTATTCCCTGGGAAGATTTTTGGAGGGTCAGATCATCCCATTCCATCTATGTTTTCATAAAGAAATAGAAAGATGTAAGAAACCTTGTCTGTGTGTTTTGCCTGGGTCAGACTGTAAGTGTTTGCAGGTTGGTATGATATTCTCTTCTCTTCCTGGATGTTCCTGAACCAGCCCAAGTGAGGTAACCAGGGAAGAATTCAGCTCTCCCTGCTCACAGGCAAGTAAGAAGTAGTTCCAAGTTGTATTTCTGGTTCCTTCAGGTGGAGCTCTTCTGTTCTTGCTAGAAAAATATGAAAAGACTTCTCCATTTTGCCCTTGTTTCCACTTTGCTAGAGAGACCTCCTTCTGTTAATAAACATGGATGTCCTTGACTTTATGATCACTCAACACTCTAAAACTTGGACCATGCACTTCAAAATACTCGAAAAGAGACTCTCAAAGAAGCCTCATTAAAATAAGGATAAGGCCAATGGCCTGGAAAGACGAATAAAAATGTGTCCAATTAATAATCAAAACAGTGCTGGTTTTATGGTTTCCCTGCAGTTTATCATGGGAATGTCTCCTGTTCAGCACTGCATTTATCTACATTAATAACACTGTCTGCTGCAAGCTAACTTTGCCTCTTGGTTCCAGATTATTCATCTTTATGTTTTGATCAAAAGCACAGAATATTGGATCCTATTGTAATTTCAGCTATTCCATCTCTCACGCTCCTTGTTTCCTTTTCCTCCCACAAGTTGTGCACATCCATCTAGAAGCGAAATTGTTTCGTACCACAAATAAAATTATAAGTCCCTGAGGGTTTCAGCTTCTGTTGCACTCGCAATTGTTCACCCTTTCCAGTCTGTGAGCAATCATCATTTAACACGGAACTCAAGTCAGATTTCCTAAAGAGGAAAAAAAATAAAAGGAGCTTGATGACAGAATGTGTTTTCCTGTAAATCACACAGATGGAGCAAGACACAGCGATTGCAATGCGGGGCTGACACTCTTTTACACCGTGCAGTCATCTAATATTGGTTGCCATAAACACTATAAATCAGCGCTCAGTGTAACTGTGCAGTGCAGTTTAAAACACCACACTCTGAACCTGATGCAAGATGCCAGCAATAAAACATTTCCCTCTACCTCAGTCACTTGTTTACAGCTTGTTTGCTGGCTTCCTAAACTTTCCAGTGGCTCGCACTTGACACCAATTGCTGTGGCAAAGGGAGCACAAATGAGTGAAGGAGACTTCCCAGCCTTTGAACTTGGGCAAATAGCTCCTGGCAGGCTGTGAGTGAAGCAGATTGGTTTTGCTTTGTAAGGTATTTTCAATATAATTTTTATTTTTTCCATTGCACCCTTGAAATAATATTAAGAGAGTTAGTGTTTGGATGACTGGCATTAGAAATTCACGTGGCTTAAAGCTGAAATCACAGACTGCTCATGGCTCCCAGTGTTCCTCTGTCATTTTTTAGAAGCTGGGTATGTCTCTCACCTTCAGTGCCTAGGAGCAAATGGATGCCTTTGGGTTTTACAGGGTTTAGAGTAACATTTAGGAGTTTTGACCTTCATAAAAAAATTTTACCTGGGCCTCTCATTTGTCATCAGTGTTTGGCTTGAGAGAGCTGTTTGTTGTGTGTGCATCCTCTGCATTGTTACCTGTGTGAACGGATTTGGCCATGCCCCATTCCTGATCTGGATGTTTTCAACCAATGTTTCCTTCACAGCAAACTGCTCTGGAGGATAAAAAACAGTTTGAGGATGATGACAGCTCTCTGAAAGATAACATAAGCCCAGTGAGAGTTCTGAAATCCAAGATTTGATATACTCGAGGGAAAGGCTGAATAAAAGTGTGTGTGCCCGCTGTCTTCCCTTGGCTTCTCGGCTTTGATTCTCTCTAACCAAGTTCTAAGCAAGAATAGTTCTGTGGTGACCTGTGCTGTGAAGATCCTGTCTTACATTCTGAGCCCCAGATCTTTGTTGCCACTGTGAGTATCCTCCTGGAGAAATGGTAACATTGAGAGAGATCCCGTCATTCAGGTGCTTCCTTACACTGAATCAAAAGCCATGGGGAATTTGTGGTTGTCAGCATGTCCTGTGAAGGTACCAGATATTTGAGCTGTAGTGGAGAAACAGCAGATTTCACCTGTGACCACATTTCTTTTACCTTTGGCTGCCTGGCCATGCAACACATGCACAAAGCAGCACTTAAGAGTCTTGTGGGGCTGGAGAGACAAAACAGTGGAAACTCCCATGAGCTTGTTCCCTGCTCCACTGGGTCACTATCAAGTCTTCCCCTCAGTTCACTGGGTTTAGGGTCAGGCCCCAAACCCACAGTTTAGGTCTGCACTGCCTGTAATTACAGAACACACAGCAGTTAATAAAATGGCAGATTAGGCACAACAATCTCCTTTTAAAAATTTCTCTCCCTTTTTGTTGTCCCTCATCACAGATTAGCAGCAACTGCTAAGCAGTGGGTTTTTTGTGGGCTGCTGTTGTGTTTTGTCAGCAGTTATTTTTCAAGTGTTCTTTAAAAAAAAAAAAAAAAAAAAAAAATGTTTTTTCTGTTTTCCAAGTCTCTTTTTTCCTAAAGCTGGGCAAAACTCTTTTCAAGTGCCTTGTGGCTCCTTAGATTCAAACTGTGAGACACACTCAGAGAGGAGACTGTTTCAGGATAAAAATAGGATCTTTCCATGGGGGTCTGTCCTTAAAACACTTAGAGTTGTTGCCAGGAGAATGCATTTCATTGCAATTACTTTACCTTTCTCTTTGGTATTAAAATCTCTTTCTTCTCCTGTCCTCACATGAAAGCAGAGAGGTAGGGTAGCTGTGAGAGCTAAAGAAAAAATTAGCTCTAAATACAGCAACTGTTAGTGACACATTCTAGAATTATGGCAACAAAATAAAGCTGCTCAGAGTCCACTTCTTGTCACCTGCTACTGGAAACCTCCCTGTGACCTGATATCAGGGACTGTATTATCTTATTAAACATCACAGCTAAAGCAGAGGAGGGGTGAAGATGTGTATTTTCAGGATGAGTTTTAATTCTTGGTATGGGATGAAAAGAAGGCATTTCAAAATCAATAATTTACAAAGATAACTTTAGCCTTTACAATCATTAAAAGCTAAATTAGAAAGAAATAATTAAAAAGCTAAATTAGAAAGACAGGTTAACATTTGTAGAATTCTCTTAAAGCTGTACCAAAATTCCTTCCTGGTCCTCAGCCCTAGTGAGGACTCAGATCTGTAGTTCCAGGATTTGTGCCATGCCTGGCATTCATCACTAGCATAAGTTATTGTGGTGAAAATAGTTACTGTGACTTGTCTTTTCTCCTAAATGCAACTTAATACAAGTGAAACACTGCTTTTAAAGGAAGGTTGCAGCAGAAATTACATGATATGACATTCTTGAGCCTTGCAAATAAATGCTTTGGTTTGCCTTAAGTATAATATAAAAATTAACTTAGGAGAAAATCCTAAGTAAATTAACTGCAGCATGATTTATTGCTCTTAAATTCATGAAAGTTGATTCAAATAGCTGAGTGTTTGTGGTGCCAAGTGGAAGTGGTGGAAAACAACATATCCTGGCTCTCCAAATTATTCTCTTTGGGGCTGGATGTCTATTTAAGGTGCTGTTATTCGAGGTTTTTGCTCGTTGCTGTAAAACAGATGAGAAATTTCCAAAGCCCTTCTGTGTCCCAAAGCAGAAGACCAGCACTTCTAATACATATTTCCAATTTGATTATGCTTTGATTAGCCACATCTTTGATCCTTGTGTCACACTGTAGGATTTACAGATATGAATATTTTGGGATTCCCATTAGTTATCAAAACAAAATCCATGGCAGTCTATGGAGATAGCAAGACAATCTATTACTGTTGACACACTCTCCTGGTTTCATTAGATATACATGTATTTAGACCTGATTTAAAGTCCTTAAAAAGAAGGAAAGTAATGATGAGAAAATGTGAAGCAGCTGGTAAACTCCTCATGTCTCAGCTGGGCAGTTCCAGTGTTGGGTGTGCAGGTTTTGGATGCAGAATGATGGGAATGGGTTTTTCATTTTACATCCCAGTCCAAAACAGAGTTCCCTGGTAGGTATGAATTGGAAAGATACATTAAAAATAAAATAAAACTCCCGTGTTTTGACTTAATCTGACAAAAGCAGAGCGATTCAAAGACTTGCCCCCACTACTCTCTCCCCTCATTGTGAACATTCATTTCACAGTGCAGAGAGGATTGTGCTCTGTTCTGAGAGTCTTCAATGGCTTAATAGAATAGGCTGAGGTAATAAAGACAGGGTGACAATTTAAATTCACAAGTGCCTTTTTACTGGTTCGTTAAAACTACAGCATTTCTAACAACTTATTGTACAGTTTGATATATATTTAACCCTTCCATAGGACTTATGGGCCACAGCTGTCAAAGATCTTTAGAAAGAACAATCAGTGATATTGGGTCACGTTTTTGAGAGGTGCTGAGATGAATTAAGAGCCCCAGTAGCATTAAAATGTGGATTCCTAAGTCACCAGGTGCTTTTGAGAGATGCAGCCTTTTTATTTCCATAAAAGCCCAGGAACTAGTGAGGTGACTTGCAGAAGGTTAAGCAAGAGAAACGGAACCACATCCCTGTTGTGTTGACTCTGAGCCCAGCTATTCCAGCAAGATGCTAACAATGCCTGTCTGCTGGTCAATGAAATCATGTCAGGCATGGCTCTAACTTTGTTTTAGGCAGCTGGGCTCTCTGTTTGTAGAACAGTCATGGAAAAGAAAATCAAATTTCTTCCATTAGAGCCTGGTGTACGAGATCCTGAGCACTTCATCTGTTTTGGGAAGTCAGTGGCAGTTCTGTCCTACCCCCTTTTCATATTGGCAGCTGAAGGGTTGGTGTAAGACTAGTTAGAGCTGATGGTCACCTTGAATCAGGCCTGACAATAACTAGGGCTGCTAAAGCAGTAGAAACTAAAGATTTGCCAAGTTAACTCTGACAGCTACAAAACATTCTGCCCATAATACACATATTACTGAATATGCATAGCAGAGGATATGGTGGAAAGAACTAAGATTAATTAGATTCTGCTGAGCCAAATGGCATTTGACACCCATTATACAATATCTGCATATGTTATTAAAACTATGAGTAAGTAAATGCCATTTCTTATTTCCACTTGCAGCATGGTCCATTTTAAGGCACAATAATTATATAGATGTGACATCTGGAGGTTTTTTCAAAATGTCAAGGGATGCATATTTTTATTTACTTGTGTTTTTAATCGCTGCTTGTCCACCCTGTTTGTTACATGCCCTTGTGATTGAAGGAGGAGTGTTAAGCGAGGTTTGCATGCAAATTTTGTATTACACAAAACTATCGAGTTGGTTTTTCTTTCCCATTATCTTTGTGTTTGTCTGACAAATCTGTCAGTTCATAACAGGCACTAAATTGTGACCAGTTGCTTTCCTCTCTTGCAGTCTTCTAGCCTATTCTCTTCATTTTCATTTGTTGATATGAGCCTAATTTTGGCATAACTTTGAATCCAATAGTACTTAAATGTGCAAACCAGACAAAGTCCTTTGAAAAATATGCTAAACAGCAATGCCAGAAAATAATACTTTCCTGTTCTTCAGAGTGTATTAACACTGATGTAATACCACACTTTTGATGGAATTCTTCTGGCCTGAGAGAGAACTTAGATTTTTTTCTCAGGGAATAGTGGATCTCTGCTGTGCTCAATCACTTGGAGCAGAAGCAAATAACACTCTTTAAGAATTACCCTCTCTTCTTCTGCCCAGCTTAAAATCCACAATTCTCTGGCTTTAATGCATGATGCTTACAGAACCTCCCAAAATGGCAAAGCACATTCAGTCCCTGATTTAACCTGAGATTTCCTAGGAATAAATTTACTCTTCTGCTTCGAGTTCTATTTACCTCCATGTGCACAAAAGCCACGTGATTTGTACTGTGCTTGCCAGGTGTGAAGGTGAAACACTGAATTTAAGGCATCCCCTGAGGGAATTCTGCTTTCTCTTCATCACCACTGAGGGAGCTCCATGTCAAAGCCTGGAGGATCCAGGGATTCCATCTGGAAGCTTCAGGGTTTGCCTCTGCAGATCAGAAGAAATTAGACATGTCTGAGCAATGTGAATGAAAAAAGTGGTAAGAAAGTCAAGCAATTCCATAGGGTTCTCCAGCTTCCACAGGGAACATCCTGAGATAAATGGGAAGGTATACACGGAAAAGGTGGATAATGATTGTTGGGAACTGTTCAGTTAGCAAAAATGGAAAAAAGCAAACCCCTAAGTATGCAACAGGCAGCGTGCTGGATCCCTGTGGCCGAGGGAAGAGCTGTGATCCTACTGGTAGCTCTTAAAATTATCAAAAGGGAGGCACTGATGAGGATGAACACACAGTTTAATGTCACTGCAAGATGCTCCATGGGGTGTTTACAGAGGACACAGGAGGAGAGGAACATGTGGATTTCTTTGAGAAGTTTTGCAGGAGGCCAAGTGAGTCCCAGAAAAAAGGGTTGTACACTTGACACAGCCTTTCTCTGTGCCATGGAGAGCTGCCATTCCAGGCGTTTGGCTGGATAATGCTCAACATGAGCTCCATGCCACAATGTTATACTTGACAGCAAAAATGGTGAAAAACAAGAGCACATTTAGCACACATTTAGCACAAAATTAGGATGTTGGGAACAAAAGGCTGATATATTAGAGGACTGAAAAATCGTGGTGTTTTAGGAGGAGATGATTCTAGCTGCATTATATTTGTAATATGCAAACAGAATAAAGTCCAAATCTGTCATGGAATGTATAGCACTGCTTCTGAAATAACTATTTTCATAAAGCTTAAAATAATTATGAGTCACATTGATTTAGAGAAACAATTAAGACAAAAAATTTGAATAATTGGAGACTGTGTAAGAACACTTTGCTAGATGCTGTGCAGAAATATTTCCACAGATGAGAAATTCTCTTATAATGGTAAAATATTTTCCTATAGCTGCAATAATTGTGGCAGATGCTAAACAGCAGGCAATAAAACTGTCATATTTAAATTGGCAGATCAGGTTTGGCTGCATCTTCAACTCCTGAAGGGTTGCCCAAGAAACCCTGGGCCATTACTGTTGGTTTTCAGTAAGCCTTAGAATACCAGGAGAGGTTTGGAGAAACAAAAGCAAACTGATTTCATGTCAGTGTTCAGTAAGTTTAGAGGGACAGCAGACTGAGGCATTTTACGGTATTTTATTAAGAAATTGTATGATTAATAACTTCAGCAATATGATCACCAAGCAAAGTTTTATGGAAAGTAGATCTCAAATCAAATTATCAAATGAATTTGATAATTTTTTTTACAGTGCTTAACATATTTGACTGATAAAGTTACCCCTACCCTCTGCAAGTCATTAAAAGGACTTACCAAGGACTTTGGTTCATTTTCCACCACTCAAAAGAAGGCGGTTTTAGATTTGGGGTGGGGTTTTTTGTTTCTTTTTGGTTTGTGTGAGTCTCTTCATTGGTTTGTTTTTGTTTTGTTTTGTTTCATTTTGTTTTGTTTCAGAAGGCTTGGTGTAGTCAAAAAGCTGCATAAACAACCTAAAACCAAACAGAAAGCCCTAAGGGAACCCCTGCAGGCTGCATTCTATTTTTAACAAAATAAACGGACAGACTAGTTTCTTTTAGCTTTCTTATCTGTGAAAGTATGGTAAAATTCTGTACTTGTGAATAAAAATAGTGACCCTGTGGTCTTGTCTTCCTTCAGTCAACATAGTGCTGAACTTGAGGCTGTGTCACACCAGGATGGTCATACAGTCCTTGTGCAGCACAGATGGGTGAGGACACATTAGGTTTAAGGAAATCATCAGATTTTGGCTTCACTGGAATTCCCTGCCTGTGCTGTGTGAGCTGCTGCAATAGCTGAACTAACTGGCTCCTTTGTTCAGTCCTTCCCTGTCCTGTAACGTTCATGCAGTTCACTAAAGATCAAAGCTGATTTTTGGGACTGGAAATCAACACTTGCTGCATTGCTTTGGGCTGTGTTTTCTGTTCTGTCGTTGCTTCGGGCTCTTCTGAGCTCTCTTTGGCTACAAATATCACCTTTGAGCAGCTCAGGTTAGCAAAGAGTTCACACATGGCAAGGTTGAAGGCTGGGATGGACTCTCAAAAGTCTGCACACACCTATTGCCCTCTGCCCTTCCACGGTGTAAACCTGTATGGAGTTCACTTTGTACAAGATATAGATAACTCTCCACAAAAGGCAGGTGGGGGAAAGGTGGAGGAAGCATTAACTTTTAAATTAATGTATTTTTCCCATAGTTTCACAGGCAGCAAGTGTTGTCAGGCCCAGCTAAGGACAAGCCAAGGGAGGAGGGAAAGTCACAGCCTACAAGGACTGAAACACTGAGTTTGTGTGTTAGTTGCTGCTATTACAAGACAAGACAGTGAAACAGGAAGTCAGATTGGTGTAATAATTCCTTATTGCTTGACATTATCACTTAACACATGGTGTGATAACAGTACTGTAACTGTATAATATAAACCCCAGACCTAATGTGTAGTGCATACAGTATATCTACTGAAAAGTGGAATTTACTTCCAGGAAAACAGTTTGAGGGATTTTTTTTAGACAAAATAGTCTAGTTCCTACTTTCACAGTTTTTTATATATATATATATATACACTAAATTTATATATATATATTTAAAAATAAATATATATCAAACTTTTATTTTATATATATATAAAACTAGATTGAAGCCTTATCAGAGCGGTCTCACAACTTCTGTCCAGTCAATTTTTCTTAGGGATGGGCAGCATCAATTTTTCATTTGGAAAAACAGTTCAATCTCTTTCTCTTTTCTTTGGAAGCAGATGAGTTTGAGCCCTGCACAAAACATCCTAGCCTTTATTCAAGGAGGTAGATCAATCCTGAAGATATAAAATGCCACATTCCAAATATTAAAAAGTAGTTATATTTTCAGAAGTTTAATTATGAGTGTTTAGGAGTAGATAGGCAATCAGAGTTAAGAATCAGAATGCAGGGCAGGGTTACAATATAAATTAACTCTGTCCCCATTTTTATAATTTTTTTTCTGAATGATATTTAATAATAATATGTAGTTGAAATATCACTTTTATTTAAAAATTGGCTGTAGAAATAAATCTTACACTGGTTTAATCTGTAACATCTTCAAACAGATCCTGAGAAAGGTCATGACTGTAGTTTTGTAGCTCCAATATGAAACATCCTGTCTGCCATTCTTCCAACTGCTCTATCAGCCTTCCCTGAAAAACCAGGAGCCCTTGGAACCTTGTTTCACAGTAATCAGTGGTTGCTACTGGCAATTTACACCGTGCTAGGAGCTGGTGAATGCTTTCCAGTGGTGCTTCCATCACACGGCAGAGTCGTCTGCAATTGCCCCAGAATCAGGTTACAGCCTGTGAGCTTTGCTGCTCTGAAAATCATCATCTTGCTGGGTGTGTTGGAGCTCGATTCTTCACCTTCAGAGTAATTGCAGCAATGACTGCTTGCTTGTTTGTTTGGGGAAAATCCCTGTGACTACCAGGAAAAGTCTGTGCCTCAGGTGAGCTCTGACATAACCACTGTGCCATCAGCACCTAAACACCAGCTACGGAGTGGCTTTGCTGAGGAATGTCCTGTGCTGGTGGATCATAGAATCATAGAATCATAGAATCATAGAATCATAGAACCAGCTGGGTTGGAAAAAACCTCTGAGATCATCAAGTCCAACCCTTGATCCAACCCTGCCGTGGTTCCCAGACTGTGGCACTGATGCGCATCCAGTCTTATCTTAAAAACCTCCAGGGATGGAGAATCCACCATTTCCCTGGTCAGCCCATTCCAATGTCTGATTACCTTCTCTGTAAAGAACTTCTTTCTAATATATCTAACCTGAACCTCCCCTGGCAGAGCTTAAGTCCGTGCCCTCTTGTCTTACTGATGCTGCCTGGGAGAGGAGCTCGACTCTCACCTGGCTCCCCCCTCCTGTCAGGGAGTTGCAGAGAGTGAGGAGGTCTCCCCTGAGCCTCCTCTTCTCCAGGCTGAACAACTCCAGCTCCCTCAGCCTTTCCTCATAGGACTTGTGTTCAAGTCCCTTCCCCAGCCTCGTTGCTCTTCTCTGGACCTGCTCCAGCCCCTCCACATCCTTCCTGAACTGAGGGGCCCAGAAGTGGACACAGTTGGATGGAGGTGTCCATAGGACTGCACAGACCCTGCCAACTTCTTGTCTCATCCTATCTCAGTGCTCGTTTCTGCTCTCTGCCCAGTGTAACTGTGCTGTGATGCTCCAAGTGCTTGTTTGTGGTGAGCTGAAAATCACTCGGCTGATCCAAGCGGGCTCGTTCTGCCTCTGCAGCTCCGGGGGTGCTCATTAGAGGCTGGGCAGCAACAGCACTAATGGCACCTTCGGGATGTCGCTGATAGGCGGCGTTTCCTCGCAGCAAGACCTTTCGGAGGAGGGAATTAGGAGCGATACTGGGAGAATGGGTTGCCTGGTAATTAATGTAAATAGCTTGGTTAATGATTCCGCTAAACCAAAGTGGCATGTGATTGTAATGGAAATGCTACACCGGTTGGAAAACAAGATATTAATTCAGAACATAAGGACAAGAAGAAATAATGTTTGGGGATTGAGTAAAGGGCATTCAGCTTCTCAAGGCTCATTTCCTTTCTCTGTAGTACTCCATTAACCACAAGATGCTATCATGATTTTTAATGACCCCGATGTTTTTGCCTCAACAACTTTGTCTGGTAGACAATTCCAGACACCTCTGATGGTTCCCAGGATTGATAGCATGTGCCTGCTTGGGTTTCATGCTTTGATTTCACTGGAGAAACTCATTGGGAATCATCAATATAAAGGAAAAATTTTCTTCTGTTGTTCTCATCATAGTAGGAAGTGGCTGGAATCCAGACATTTACGCTGCTGCTCAACATTTAATGGCATTGTATAATTTATTTTTTTCTTCTAAGTGAGTAACACTCTAAATCAATTTGCAAAGAGTATCTCCATCCATTCTAAGAGCTTATTAGTGCTGGAGTTCTTAGTTTTTTGGATGAGGTGTTTCAGTCTGAGGGTGATTAAATCTCCCATGGCAATTCAAACCACCAGGAATGTTGTTTTCCCAAGAAATGAGAATGCCAATGGGCTGGAGATGAGTAGTGGTATGTTAATAAAGGAGCTTCTCTCTATATACTGTATACTTCTCTTTCCTAAGCTGTAGCACACAGTATTTTTGTATGCTGGAAACCCACAGCCTTACTTTATGCAGATATTGGAAAAGACATCCACAGAAGTCCTGGTTTTGCACCATTATGATGGAAAAATAATGTTTTTACATTTACATATTTATGTTGCAGTACTGTCCAGAAATGCCAATCAAGTGTCATAAAACTCCTCTGAATGGAAATGTCTCTGTGTCCTTGCAAAAGTCTGTTGCTGTAGTTAATGAATTGTCTGGAAAAAATCCACCAATTGTGCATAATCACTCAAATATGTCAGCTTAGAAACGTTTAGGGATGGCCAGTTACCATAAATTTCAAACCTGACCTTAATAAATCCTCTTACATCAGCTGTTGCCAGCAAGTTTTAGGTTTCCCCTTAGATAAATAGGGCTTTGACTGACCATCCCTTGTACAAACCTTTTGCACAACTTTGCTTTCTTTAGATTTGCAATAATTCAAAAAATATTCTTTAATGTAATCTTAGGCAAGGAAGACTGTAGTAATTAATTACATTTTGTCAGGGAACACTTAGCATTGCATCTCATCCTTTACTGGATGATTCTGCTCATGCTTAAAAATGTAGTGACCTTTACTGAACATCTGCTGCTGAAAATGTGTCCGTTCCTTGAGAGACAGAGGGAGAAAGAGAAAGGTTTGGAAGGAAAGCTCAAATTTTCAGTCTGAAGATACATAGTGGAGGGTGATTCTGGCTCCTCCAAATGTCTGGAAGCTCCTTTGTTGTTACCATGGGGTGGAAGCATTTCTAGAAACATCAGGAAGTTGCTAAGAAGTTGAATTGCTGTTCTCTGGACTTAGCTGTGGGACACAAGAAATGTGTGGATTGTACTTTTTGAACCATGGGCTGTGAATATATAAAGGCTCTTTGCTTCTACTGCATTTTGCCATGTGTAGGAGCAGAGTCCTGTGGATGAAACTCAAGCATGTGCACAAGTTGGAGTTTAATGTTTTGTGCCAGGACAGCTCTTGTGGCTTGCTCCACACTTTAATGGTTCATTCCCCCTCTTAGTTCAGGTCTGTGTGCACCCCAGTGTGTCTCAAAAAGGACATTAGAACTGCAGGGTGCACAGTTCAGAAAGGGACCATGTTTCACAGAATCACAGAATCATCAAGGTTGGAAGAGACCTTGAAGATCATCTATTCAAACCATTAACCCAGCACTACCATAATCACTCCTAAACTGTATTTCCAAGTGCCACATAGAGAATAATTGTTTGTACAAACCTTTTCCACACTTTGCCACGGAAAGAATAATTCTTTATGTAGAGAATAAACCAAAATGAAACGCCCAGATCACTGTTGCTGAGCAAGAAATTGTAAATTTTGTGAAATAAACTGAAGTTGATGTTATATCAAGTGTGGGACTGCCACATAACAGATTGCTTTAGGACTAAACAAGGATCAGGAAATGGCAACTCCAGTTTATTATCCTGTGTATGCCTTATGCAAACCATTTGGGTATTGACCCGAGGGTGAGGGTAGTTATATCTCATAAAAAGCAAAGGATTATCAAGCACACTGAAAAACACTGATAGTGGAAATTGCTTTTTTATTAATCCATGCTTAAATTCCCTGTCTGTAATTCTTATGACCTAAATAATTGTTCAATGGGAAACCTCAGTGCTGTAGCAACTCTGTGTGTGGGATCCTTGTTTCCTTTTTTTTTTTTTTTTTGGAAAGACTGCACAACCTACTACTCGTGTGTCATTAAAAATGTTTAGCAAGTGTAGCAGAAATTGTCCTGTATTAAATTGCTGGTGTTTTTAAAGTGCTGTCATCAAGTGTCTGTAAGCAACAGTCCTGGCTGTGCTCAGTTCTGCTGTTGGCAGCTGTGGGGGCTTCATAAGGAGTCCTTTGGGGTGGATGGAGCAACTCCTGGCCAAAAATTATAATCTAGTATTATATGATAAAATGGAAAAAAATTAAAGCAAAAAGAACTTTCTCCTTTCCAATAGACTTGAAAAAGAAAACAACACCTAGCCCAAAGCCAGCCAAGTCACTGGAAGCCTTTTGGCTCCCTGCAGTGGGTTTGGGTAAGGGCAAAGCAAGTGAACAGGTGAATTTTGGTATGTGTGACTATTATTTAGCACCCCATTTTATCAGCACGAGGATTACTGGGAACCTGCTGCTCACCTGCTGCTTCAGCACTCAATTGCTCTTTAGTGTTTTTGGTGGGGTTTTGATCACATATTTGTCCACATCTCTTAGGTAACCTGGGCTATTTTGGAATTTGTTGCTGAAGAATAGGATTGTGGGACTAGTTGCCTGGAGAAGTCATCTGAATTATTTTTTTTTTCCCAAAATCTTTTGAGTATACAAATCTGGGGATCTGTGATGGGCAAGTACTACCCAAATGTGTGCAGGGGGGTTCCTCAGGGTGGAGGAGTGTGGGGTGGTGCATTGCTGGGAGAATCAATTCTGAGCAAGTGGGGACATTTCCAAGAGTGCTGTCGTGCCTTAAGGAATTTTAAAAACAGAAATGGTGTGTCCTGCTGAGATGGGAGCTTCTCTAAATTGCATACCAGCAGCAGTAGAGATGGATTCAGGGACTTAAAAACCGTGTAGTAGTTCTTGAAAAAGTATGTGTGCTGTGGTACCTTGGCAAAGTTTTGATATACTTATTAGGAGTGTATTTAATCCCACCTGTGGTTTCTGCTGGCTCTGGTGTTCCTCACTGCCTGCTTTAAACTGTTACAGAGCATTTCTGTGCATGCTGCTAAACAGGTACCATCTATCACTTCAGAGCTGGGTGACGTTATTCCTGTGTAGAGATATATCTTGTAAAGTACTTTGGGATCCTTTGGGATGAAAGGCTCTATTTAAATCTGAGGCTTTATTATTGTCTGTTCCCGCTCCACAAATAAATCATCTCGCAAACTGACTGTGGAAGGAATTACTCTTGCATAAATGAATTCATCCTGTTCTCCCACAGAGAGATGAGAAAAACTTTATAATAACTATCAAATTGTTTTACAACCAAAATATTGCAGTGCTTGAGTAGTTTCCTACTTGTGACTTTGATAATGAGTTTTTGAAAAGTAACGGAAAATGTTTCCAGAAATTGGAAAATAAGATTAGCATATCTGTTATGTAGGATTCTTTGTTAAGTCAAGCTATTTTTTGTTTGGGTGATAATAGCTCTGCCTTTGTTAATTATTATTTCATATTGTCATTATTAGGCTATTAATAATTTACAGTAAAAGCTGCTTCTTTTTGCTATGTAAATGTTTTCATTCTTATTCATCAGTTCCTTATTCCATTATTAATGCGATTCATAAATACATTACATTTAGATTCTCTTATAGAAGAGATATTTGCTACTATATTTTCTCTTTTGTTTGGATGTGAGGTAAAAGAAAGTGTGACAGCGAGGGAAGGTGTCCAGAAAGTTTTTAGGGGATGTACCCACATCTCTGAAACAAAGCAGGGGTATGACAGTGACTGAATAACTCTTACATTCCCTTTGGGAAGTTGTTATTTATATTTCATGATTTATCAGCCCTGTATATTTACCCTCTAATTATCCTGGCTCACAGGTTTCCAGATGCACATTAAAGGCAGCAGGACTGTGATGTGCCATTGCTATATTCAGAAAGCCTTGCTGAGAGAGTCTATCTCCAGCTTTCCCAGTTTTTCCATGCTTTTTCCAGTTACCATAACCTGTAATTCTGGACAGTTGTACCTGAGGATTTTTGCAGGAAACCTACTTGAATATAATTTCATTCCACAATTCCTGCCCGTCTGCCCCAGGCTGCCTGTGAGTAAATCTTTCCAGTGATCTGGGGGTGATGAAAACCAGAAACATGAGCAGGAAAAGGGGCTTCCAATCTCAGCACCTTTTGCAGCACCACAAACAAGGCTGGCACGTTGACTTTCTTAAATTGCCATTCTGAGGTTATTTTCAGATTCATGCTTGGAGATTGACAAGAACCAGGAATGTTCTGAGCCCTGAGGCCACACCACAACCATTGCAGTCACCTGCACCACGTGATCCCTTATGTTTTGCTGGCACTAGTCAGGATGTTTGGACTCTGCCTTCTTTTGGAGAGCTATTTTCAACCTTCACTTCTCTCATTCACAGTTTTCTTTTAATGTGAAGCTTAAAAGTATGCACAGTCACTTTAAGTAACTACTTGTGCTTGCACCAAAATTGCTGTTACCTTAAATAGCTCCTTTTTGGATATTTACAGGTGTTTGTTTCATGTTCTACGCAATTTTTAGATAATATTTGTATCACCACTCACTCTGTTAACAAAATCCTTTAAACCCCCTCTCCTGAGGGACGATTTGTTTCCTGTATCTCCACAGGAGCCTTTCTCTGCAGCTGTTCTCTGCCCAAGTCTTGCTGGGTTGGGGCTGACAGAGCTGTGCCCAGCTCTGTGCCCACACAGAGCCAAAGCTCCACCAGCCCCCTGCCAAGATCAGGGCTGTTCCTCATGACCATATTCCCTGTCTTTAGCTGGAGAGATCCCAATTCACTGGAAATTCCCATAATTCATCCTTCCAGTAGCCAAGTTGCACCATCACTTGTGCCCCCACCACCTGAGCCTCTGCTTTCCCTTGAACAGGGCCCAAGAGATCCCAGCCAGCGCCTCGACGTGCCCGTTCACAGTCTGTCTTAGAAATGTCATTACATTATTCCAGCCCTAACATTTTCCACATGTTCATGCAAGGCTTTAATCCCACTTCAATCCAGGCAATTCCCTTGAATTTTGTGGCACTAACAGATTGTATTAGCCCATCCCTAGGCTTTGTGGCAGCAATCTGAGGAAACCTGCAGCGTGAAAAGCGCTTCTTGTACCATCCTGAGTGCCAGTGTTCAGAAACTGCTCATAATAATCATTCTGGCAGCCCTTACCTAATAAAAATGAACATCCAGCAGAATGATGATTTGATCAATATAACTCAGGTCTTATGTAAGGGAAACATAACAAGGAGCCTCTTCAATAAATAAAAAACCTCCCACTTCTCTGCCAAACAATTTTTTTTTTTAATTACAAGTTATAAAGAAACAAAGCTATGCTCTCAAATTCTGTGTTCTTGATACTTTAGGTGTTTTTAAATCCCAAAGCAAGAAATGTTAGACTTAGAGCAAGCAGAAATCAGTTTTATGTCAGCTCAGTCTGTACCATGGTACAATGCAAAGAGTCCATTGTTTTATCACTGATCATTTAAAACTGCTTCCCAAAGGATATGTTTCCCTCAAAGCATGAAATAGTCAAGAATAGTCAGATTATTTACTATGATTCTGTTGCAGCAGCACTTCCAACCCCAAGCACTTGAATGTCATGTCAACAAGTCATGAACTTGGCCTAATAACCACATTTTAGGTCAGTGTGTTTTTTAAAATTTTATGTTTGTATTTGGAAGCTGTGAGATTCCCGTTTTCAGGGGATTTTTTCTTCCAGCTTCTCTTTTCTAAAACTTTTTCTTCTCTTCTTCTCCCTCCCCTTTCCATATTTTCATGTTGGATCATTGGGATAATGGCTGAGCTGGCCTGGAAAAGGCAAGGCTATTCTGGGAGATGATTTAGCAACTTCCCAAGGTTTCAATTCTCTGATGAACACCTGATAGCAAAGCAGCTCTCCCACCTCCTTCAATTTTATGCTGTTCTGTGCACTTTGCAGTAACTTCTGCTGGAGTAACACACGGAATGGAGCCACATTTGAGGTCCCCCTCAGGGGAAAGTGAAGAGATCTGGAGCCCAATGTCATCTCTTTCTTGTGGGAATACCTTTAGGAGAAGACATTTTGGGGAAAGAGCGGGAGAAAAGAGTTCCCAGGTCTCTTTGGAGGTGGTGTTGTTTTTTTTCTTCCCCTCAGCATTCCAGCCTAAAAGAGGGAACACTGTGGGAGCTGAGTCCTCCCTGGAGAATCCACCACACAGGGACAGATTTTGATCCCAGCAGTGAACAAAGCACTGTCGTGTGCCATGATGTGGGTTTGGCTGAGTGGGTTAAAAATGGGAAGTGTTTGTGTGTATTTATTTTTCAGCTGGATTATTGTGGGTTTTGGCATGACTGTCCAACACATGGCAGTCGGAGAAAGAAATCTAGCAATCAGCTTAGTTTGAAACACTCAATTTAGAGCGCCTTTGGATTTTGGAAATGCTCTGAAGCTTGGTTGCTGGCACTGGGGCTTTGACCTACGTTGGTTTCCATTGCTGGAACTGGAATTTATATGTTATGAAGCTTATCATAGCAGTAGTTGAAATGCCAGTGTGTGAGGGAAAAGTCATCTGGAGCATTATTGTATTATGGCTTGTTGCTGACATGACAAGGTTATTTTTCCTTTTATATGTAAACATCATGAGACACTACATTCTCTCAGTGTCTGTTCATGAAAACTGCCTTAGCATTGTGAGGCAAATGCAATATCAATGGCCCTCACCTGATAATGCAATGATAACTCATAGTTCAATGCTTTAATACTTATTGGCAAAAGCTGGACAGATTTAATTGATCCCTTCCACATCCATCCCTGTAGCACAACTAACTAATGCCATCCAGTGGTAATGGTACAGCATAAATTGAATGTGTCAGGCTGCTCACCTAGGGCTGAGCTATTGCAAAACTTAATTAACCTGAAAAATACACTGATGAGTGGCAAGTGGTTCATTCCAGCAGATGGCAAAAGCAGGGAATGTATTTTATAAGACCTGAGTGACTGTAAGGCCTCTCCCCTGCTTGCATAAAACCAACTAGTCAAGCTGGGCAAGGTTGCCTGGTTGGGAGGGGTGTGGGTGTTGAATTCTGAAATGAAATTATTTGTCACCCAAGTTTCTACTGCACAGAACTTAGATTTTATTGAAATGTTGACAAGACGTTTCACTCCGGGTGAAAGCCCAAGGTGTGGGTTGGTTTGAGGTTTTTTTGCATTCCTGATACGAAAAAATTGACTCAGATTTGGTTATTTCTGCCTAAAATGTGCTTGTATATGCAAGAAAAATAAATCTAGAGACTAAATCTCTATAATGGAGAGTTTTGCATGTCTCCAAGACTTCACTGTCTGTAGAAATATCTAAATCTTTTCTGTTTTCTACATGGAAAAATGGCCTCGCTCTACGTTCTTAATGAATGCAAAGTGCTTTGAAATCTGAGTAATTCTGTGTTTTGCTGTGGGGTTTTCAGCCATCCCTTACAGGCACTAATTGCTGCTGCTGTTGTATTCTTTGCAATTCCAACAGCCCTTGTATAACTGTGAAAATTATCCACTGCTGACACCGGTGGTGCAGCCGAGCTAAGGACAGACGTGTTGCAACTGCAAAAGCAGCCAGCAGAAAATAGTTGTGATGCTGAGCCCTGGATTTCTGAACTGATGGCAATGCTGGCTTCTTCTTGACCACACATGCTGAAAAATTAAAATTTTTAACAGCTCTGTTCTGTTCTTGTTAACTAGCAGGTGATGTCAGCAAAAAAGGCACATTTTATGCTCCTGTTAATGTCAGTTTTGCTTACTGTGCCAAGTGTGAAGTTGGACAAAGGTCCCAAATTCAAGTATATCTGACCCCCAAATTTTATACAAAATTACTTTTAACCCTTATTTACAACTTTATCCACATCTCTAGGCAACATAATAAGCAATGAATATTCACTACAGTAAATATTTTGGAAAAGGCACTTCAGACTTGGTCAGGAATACCCAAGGATGGGAACAAATGGCACCTGTGTGTCACTGCCATCTGCATTGCTCAAACAGAGTGTCTGAAGATAACTACAGAGTAAAAACTTGTTACTGAGTGCTGTCTTTATGAACACTGATCAATCAGTATTTGGTAAAGCACTGAGCTAACTTTTTAATTTATCAAGGTGTGTAACCAGCTGCTGAGTCAATATTTTAGGCTCTGACCTATTTCCCACTGGGTGTGTGAACACAGACACCAAACTGAGGAGGGAAAACATTGCTTTTTCTGGCTTCAGTGGCAGAAAAGATTACTGCCTGAAGCTACTTGCCTTTTACTTCCTGTGCAGAAGTTTACTCTCTCCAATAAGTTAGCAAAGCTTTGCAAGGTTTAATTTAGATAATTTAAATAGGTGATCTTAGACAGTCTGCTTAATTTTTGCCTTAAAAGTGAAGTGATTCATGTGGACTCCACTCCCAGGGGATCAGGAGGGTCATTAATGAGCACTTAGGGGCAATAACCTCTTCCACAGGCACATCTGGGGCTTGGAGGGAACATCTGCTCCCCATCTCTGGCTCTCTGGTATTAACCAGCTGTAGATCTACTTTATCAGAAGCAGAGATTGAGCTATAAACCAGAATTTCTGAGGCTTTTAATCCCTCCCTCAACTTACTTGTGCAGAACCCTACAAAATCCACACAGGCAATTCCACAGTACAATATTATGGCACAAAGGTGTGTTTGGTAGTGACATGAATCAGCATTTCTCCTTGTTCCCATCCATGCCTCATGAGGGACAAAATATCCACAAGTAAGAACCTGCCTGCTTATAATTGCCAGAAATGCTCAGAATATAGGAAGAGCATCCTAAATATTATGATACCAATGGCACACATGCTGCCTAGTAATTTGCATGGTCTAATAATGAAATTCTCTCTCTTGGACTATAGCTCTAAAAAAAAAAAAAAAAAAAGCACACTGTTTTCATTCTGCATGAAAACAACCACCCAGCCCTGAATGCTAAAATGGAATTATTTCCATTATGTTTTGCCACTGATTCTGGAAGATGAAGTGTGCAGGCTTCAAACAAAAAAAAAAAAAAAAAAGAAAGAAAAAAGAAGCCTGAATTATTTGTATAAGCTAAAAGGTCATGAGTAATTTTTCCTGCCAGCTAATATCTATTGCCAAAAGAATATTCTATTCAGACTGAAGTATATTAAAAAATGTTGACAGCACAGAAGACCTTTATGTGGGAGAAAACAGTGTTAGTTATGCCACACTGATTTAAACTCATAGAGATCTGGTGCATCATTTAAAATTCATGCTTTTATTAGTTTGCCAGGTATGTTTTACAGCCATCACATTTAAGAAAATGCAAGTACTGCCAGGGCCATTGAATTGCTTGTCTTAAACATTTTTCAGGTGCCCTGTGTGGGGTTTTTTTGTTTGTTTGTTTGCTGGTTTTTGTCGTTTGTTTTGTTTCTTTTCAAAAGTTGTTTTCAAGTACTACTGAAGGGACCTTGGGCACAACAGCGAGGTGGGAATTGCTGGTGGGTGGCTGGAACAGCTCAGGGCTCTGAGCTGCACCTCATTCCCTCAGCTGTGTCTCAGGGTAAACAGCTCTGCAAAGGGGACACACAGCCAGCACCAGCTTTAGCTCTTTGCAGCTGCATTTAGGCAATTTTAGGTGGTAAAATGGTTATTCTGGAGAAGCCTAATAGTGTGATAGCTAAAGCTGAATGAAGTTTTTTATGTAAAGCATAGATGTAATGAATGTATTTAAAAAACACTTGAAATTATGATACTTGCTTCTGGAGTATATGAACAAGAAAATGTCATAATTAGTTTATTAATTAATATATCATTGTAATTAATGTGACACCCAGATTCTTTTCTGTCCCTAAATATCTCAGTTCAGAAAAAGCTCACTTTATCATGGCAGGTGATCTGACAAAGATACAAAATTCGGCTTCCTGGTGCATTGTATAGTTTTAAAAAAGTTGTGTTATTAGTGGAAAAAATAGCTGCATGAGCACCCAGTTAATTTGTGCATGAGCACCCAATTACTTTATGCACGTATACACAATTAATTTGTGCATGAACACCCACTAACCTGATGCAGGAGCACCAAATTAATTTATTCATGAAGCACCCAATTAATTTCTGCATGAGCAGCCAACCTCTCCTTGCATGACTGACCAGTTCCCCTTGCTCGGGTGCTGCATAGGGCACAGCTGAGCACCCCATTCCCTCCTGCTCGAGCCCTGTGTGTCCATCCGTCCGGGATTCTGGGAGCTTTTGCACCCACTGACTTCTCCTGAGGCCTGGCATCGTCACAATCTGGGTTTATAACAAACCTCTCGTTATTATTCATATGCCAACAAGGTCTCAGCACAGCAGGGAGCTCGGGCTTTTCACGTGCTGAACAATGGAAGTGCTGACAAATAATTTCCCACGAGCAGCTCCTCCCGTTCTGTTCTGGGCCTGGGGAAGGGTCAGGCCGTGTGCTGGTCATTCCCATCCCTGACACGGTGAGAGTTTTGGAAAAGTAGTGTTTAAAAACTGTCCTTGGAATGACTAGAATTCCTGGCTTCATCTTTCCAGCAGGGCAGCACTATCTCTGCCTGCCTGGCTGCCCCCTCCAGCAGCTCCACAGAGGCTCTGTGAGGAGGTGAGGGCAGCCCTGGGCAGCAGAAGAGGGCACAGCCTGCAAAGTATTCAAAAATATATTCAAAAATAGCCACACCAATGCACTTTATCATTTACTGCCCTACTTAATCATTAGGATGCACAGCCACAGAGTTCTGTAATTTGTAACGTAGTAATGAATTAATTGCAGTCATCAGGCGGTTTTCCCCCATTTATTTAAACAGTATGAAATTGCTTGCTGCTATTTGTATTATCATTCTTCTTTTACACTTCTCCATCCTCTATGTGGTAATATTGATACAAATAATTCCTTTTGCCTGAAATATGCATTTCTCAAGCCAAATCACAGTAATGCTCCTATTGTATAGCTATTAAATAAGGAGCCCTAAGCCCTACATTTACTTGATTTGCATAAATAAAAATGCAAAAATGCACAAAGGTATTCTTCAAGCTTTTGTCACATTAGTTCCATTATATACTGGCTTCTGAAAATAAAGATTCAGGTGGCAGGTTTTTTAAGTCTTCTTCTACCTTAAGCCAGGATTGTTTTAGAGTTGATTTGACATATAAAGGCAATTTTGTCTTTTCTTTTTTCTCCTCATGTATTCTCTGCTGAATCAGTAAACATCTCTAATTTCTGACAAGGTCACTTAATTATCAGCAGTGCTGGCTGAAAAAGAGCTGCCTTATCTCTGTTGCTTCTGCTTTCTCTGTGGAGCTGAGCATTACTGGGACACCTCATGCGTGTTCATTAATTACTATTCAGAAGCCACTCAGTGCATTAAAGCATTTTGCCTTCCTTAAAACTTCCATGTCATTGTGAGTGGATTGTCTCTGTGTTAAACATCTCTCTCTCTAGTGTGCCAGCCCCCCAAAGATACCAAGTTTGAAAAAGGAAGACAAGCAAACAGTTTTCAGCCCCCTGACTGGTAGGAGTAGATGGACATGGGAGAATTAAATGGTGTACAAGGAAATTAAGGAACGTTGGTTTCTCAGCTTGACTTTTCTTTCCCTAAGGAATAAGGAACAGTGGTTTGTGTTTGAAGTTCCAGACTGTGACTTGGGAACTTCAGATTCAATTTCCACCTTCATAACAAATGTCTTATGAGACACTGGGCATAACATCAACTCTTCCTGTGTGCCATGACCTCATCTGTACAGTGGGAATAATAAGCTTCCATTTATCCACACCACTACACAATAGTAGCTGAGACATTTGTTAATGCAAATAAAGATGGGGCTCTGGATATCATCAAAATAAAATATAACTTGACTTGGTATAAAGTATTACAGAACAAAAGTATTGCCAGCCATTTACATGCCTTAAAATAAGTAGCCACATGTGGTCTCTCCCTCCTCCCTCATCCATCTTCTGTTCCTTGCCAAACACATTTCAAGCAGTGAAATCAGCCCAGAGATTGTCTCTCCCAGAGCTTTCTGCTTGGACGTGTTGTTAGTGTCCAAATTATTTGGAACCAGGTCACAGAAAGACTTGGGAATTGCTTTGGATGGTTGCAGGGAGCCTTCTGCTCAATGTACAGCTGTGCTTTGCAAAAAAAAAAAGGATAAAAATGCTAGCTGCTATGCAGAAGAGGACAGAAAATGATATGGTGCCATTCCAGGCACAGACAGAGCAGACAGACAAGCCTCACACATTAGGAGATGCTGATTTCAATGGAATTATACTTGCATAAAATGACAGTTCTGCTGAATCAAATTATATATTTCAGATCTGTTAATTTTATTCCCTTTTCCATCCAAAGGGAGAAGAAGGTCCTATTTAAACAAACAGCCTCCCTATGAAATGAGGCTGAAAAGGATTAAGAATATTATCCTGGTGGAGAACCCCATAAAATAAGAATGTATAAGAAGTATGCAAAACAATACACAGCAGGTGGAAGGAAACTCCTCTTTACCCTTTCTCATAATACAAGGACAAGCGAGATGGATCACTTACAAATTTTAAAAAGGCTGAAAGGAATCAGGGTTTTTACACAAAGAAAATTTACCCTGTGGGACAGATAAGGACTTAGTAGGATTCAAAAGGGATTAGACATTTGTATGGATAATAGGAACATCCACAGCTATGTTAGATAAGATTACAGAAGGGGAAAAAAGGTATAAGCACTCCTGCTTCAGGGCATCAGCCAATTACTGAGAGAGAGAGACAAATTTTCCAGTGGAATATTCTTCCCCTGGAAAATGTCTTTTTGTAAAGTGTAAGGGTTGTGCAGCAATGTCTTCCTGTCAGTGAATCTTCTGATGGATTCAGCTTCAAAACTATTTCTATTTTCTTGGCAACTTACTCAAGGCTGGGGACTCGGGAAACTGGAGGATATGATGTGGAATGGTCTGTTGGTTAATCTGTTTCAGATGGTAAACCTCATTCATGTCACTACATGCTATGATTGGGAAAATATTCTACTGAATTTGGGATGTCTCATTTTCTTCCCAACATGGAATTGCAAAATTTTTGCACTTTTAAATTTTTTCTTGGTAGAAAAATTCATCTTTTAGCCTCAGAATTTGAGCTGGAGGCTAGTTATTCCACATTTTTTTGTCAGATGTTACTGAACTTCTTGACATAAAGACCTGGTAGGGAGCAGAGGACCTGGAGACACAGTTTAGTGAGGTGATTCTGCTGTCAAGAGATGTTCCCCCTGAAGATTGGCTTCAGATTAAGCTGTTAGAGATGAGTGATTGCAGGTAGAGGAGAGAATTTCACCTTGAATTCCTGTTACTACCTTACTGAAGACAGTAAGTGAAGATATTTTACAGTTATGTAAACTATCTCATCCCGATGCAGCCAAAAATTCTTCACGGGATTTCTGAAAATATTTCACCAAGGAAAGGTTTCTGTTTTGGGCCATGGCCCTCCTCAGTTCACACTAACACTGGTAGGGTGGTGATTGTGGATAAATCCACGTGCTTTCCATTCTTCCTGTTCATTTGCTGCCCCTTGTTTTCCTGCTCATTTCCACTGGGTCCTGTGACCTCCTGGGCGATGCTCAGTTTAACCTGTGAAGTCAAACTTTTGTTTTTCAGATCTCTGTAGCACTCAGCTGTGACAAATGGATGTCAGTGTGTTCTCCCTCCTGGCTTAAGCAGGAAAAAATGTGGCTGCAGGGTCAAGTCTTAATTTTTAGTTTATGCTGTTTATAGATTACACAGTTATTCACTGTGAATAATTAATGCCTGACCAACATCTGACCCAACCTGTTGATTTGTTGTGCAGGGGTTTTTTGTTGGTTTTTTTTTTTTTTTTTTTTTAGTATTAGAAAATAGAGAAATGGAGGAAGATAATTAAAGAGACTAGTTACTTTAAATGCTTTTAGATTTAAGCTGCTGAAAGGCTAGCTGTGCAAAAGGAAAGTAACCATGATAAATATGGCATGGAAACAATAGAGAACTCAGGCAGAGAAAGAATCTGGTGCAGTGGTACAAGACATTTTTGGCAACAATTCCATGTAAATCTCTCAAATGTGTTCAGGTACTTAATAGGCAATTAAAAAGACAGCCAATGTAAATGAATTAATAGCAGAGCCTTAAAATGCATTAGCAATGCTCTGTAATGAATAGAAATTATAAAGGAAATGAATGCTTGCTTACAGCCTTATTAAGATCTGAATGTTACATCATAGTCTGAATTGATTGGGATGATAAAAATTCAGAGGAAAATATGGAAAGCACCATTAAATACTTGCCAAATCTCAGCAACACTTCAATAATGTGCAGTCACCATGCTATATTTCAGAATACTTATGCAAGATGACATTCAGAATATTTCAGTGTAGGTATGAAGAGTTTTATCACAGCCCTTCAAGAAGTGGGATGGCAATCATAAAGGGAGCTCAGTAGTCTAAGGTGGAAGGTCTCATGCATTATTCAATTAGCCCAGTAATAAATTAACTGCTGCATAAGCTCGGAATCAGTCTTGGATGTCCTAACACTGTAAAGCTCCATGAAATGCCCATCCATTAGCAGATCTCACTTCATTTTTCATTCCCGGGCTTACCAGAGACACTGAAGGAGATTGTTTGGCTTTCCAACTGGTCTTCTGGCTTGAAGTCTCCTACTTTTTCTTGTACAGTAGTGGCTCCCATATCAGAGGGCAGGGCTTTCTAACACCTTCTAGAAATATTCTGTCTTTTGTCAGATTTTGAGTATGAACTCTTGGAGCAACAGCTGTCCATTGGTGAGTGCAAGCAGGAATGCAGGTTTTGTACAGAACCATAACAGCCTGGGTGGGAGCAGAGCACTTTGCAGATGCTTCCTGACCCCAGAGAGAGAAAGGGAATGCTAATTGAATAGGTCTTTAAGTGGCATTCTGCCCCCAGAGCTGCTTTATAGAGATGTTAGTTGCCCATCAGCGCACGCTGTGTCTCACCTAAAAAAAAAAAATCCACTGCGCAGGCTTGAAGGGTTTATGACCTTTCCCAAATCTTCGCTTGCGAAGACTGGCCATTTCTTTCTTTCTTTCTATCTGACCTGTATAAAGTTGTTGATGTTTCCCTGGCAAACAGCTTGAAGCAGCTAAATTAAAGGTAACCTAGTTCATATCCAGCATCCAGATCTTGAGTAATAAGAAAAAATCACATAGAAATAGCAAAAATCACTTGCAGAGTAAAGGAGAGAATAAGGAATATTAATTTCAAGGGAAATACCTGCCACTTCTGGAGTGATTTGCAATGTTTATCTGTGCATTGCAGCAGAGGAGAGGAACAGATGTGAATCCTTGAGGCCAAGCATAGTTCTAACTGTATCCTGAGAAGTTCTGTGAATTTTAGAATGAGACAAACTTAAAACTTGTGTATAAGAAGATAAAGCTTATAAGAATAGAAAAAAAAAAAAAGAAAGAAAAGAGGCTGAGAGCTATTTCAGAGACTTTCTTTGCAAGTGGAGGTGCTGGAAAACTGTACTTAGTATTTCCACCTTATCCTTTTATATTCGTTTTCATGTCCCAAAGTTTCTTCAAGGATGACTGACCTTATAAGAGACTTTCTTGAAATGAAACATTCTGGTTAGAAGCTGTGAATGTTTTAACAGTCAACAACAGACCAACACAGAAATCCTCCTGCCATCTTCATAAGTTTTTTTTTTTCTAATATTCCTTAGTCTTCTTGCTGTTACACAGATGTAAAATTCTTAGATGTGAGGTGTAAGGTTGAACTATGAGTTTTCAGTCATCACCAGCTGAGAAAGCTGCAGTTTTCTCTATCCAAAACTTTTGAAAGTTTTGCTGACCTTCTCTGGTCAAGTATCTCTTAACCTGATCTGAGTGATGTTACATTCTTTTAGATCCTCTTTTCTTCCATAAATCGTACCCTGTGTCTGCTCAGTCTGTATAATACTGTACAAAATTATATGGATTCAATTTTATAATAAAGTAGTTGTTTTTCTGCCTTTAGTTGTTGCTAGTGATAGCTAATTGAAGTCAAAGTTTTCAACAGTCTCTGTAAATCCATCCAGAGCAGGTGAAGGAGGGTCAGCAAAGAGCTGAAGTCCTTGTGAGCTGGGGTAGGTAACCATGGGAGCTGCCCAAGATGCAAGCAAAAGACTAAAACCCTTTCCCTTGGGGTCAGAAGTAGGAAGATTAAAAATGTGCCACAAATAATATAGGTCAGCATGGATAATGTGGGGGGGGGGGGGGGGGTGAGAGCCTTACAGACCTGGGTTGGAAAAGTTGGAATCTAGGGTTGGAATATCTTCTGAAAACTTCCAATTGCCTTTCAAGCCGTGGCCTCTTGGGTAGGTGCTGCCAGCACACAAACTTCATTGAGTTCTGTGGGGTTTTGTGGCTACGGGTTACACAGAGGCAAAAGAATGGAAAAAGAATAAAGACAAGAAAAATTGAAAGGATGAGGACAGTGGTGGTAGAAAGAAGATCTGAACAGCAGGAAGCGTTTCAAAGTCAGAAGGGTGCAAAGAATTTTAGATGCAACTAAACCACCTTCTGTTCTTGAATGGGAAAGCCAAGGTCTTGCTAGGTCCAAAGTGGTGCATGACATTAAAGAATGCTGCTGGATTTGTCAAAAGCAAAAGATAGTCAATAAAGAATCAAGTTTAGATCAAGTTTTCTCTGTCAAAGAAGGAGCTGATCAGACTTCCTAAAAAAAAAAAAAAAAAAAAAAAAAAAAAAAAAAAAAAAGGCTTCCCCTGCTTGGCAACATATGTTTGTACTTGCAGCCTAACTGAATACTTGAACCTCTGTGAGTTAATAGATAAACTGCAGACAAGAGACCACCAGTGGAGAGAAAATGTATTTTGTATCTTAGAGTTAAAAGATCAATTGAGGGGTTTTGGTATCCTTCCCACACTGAGTCATTTCAAAGTAACAGAATAACCACAAGACAGCTTTGTGGTCTGGAATGCTGATTAAAAGGAGCTGCCAAGAGGCAGAACTCAAGAGTGTGCAGAGAAAAAAAAAAATTGCTTGCAATTACCAGAAAAAGAAGTTTTAATTTCATTTTTTTAAACCAAACCCTGTATGGATTAACCAGTGATAACTGTTTACATGATGGAACTGGAGAAAGAGGGCACTGAAGGAGCAGTGAAATGTTTCTCAAAGCCTCTCTGATCATGGCATCAGGGCAGCAGCAGGAACAAATGTTTTGGCTAGAAGTTTGTGATGGGCTGACCCTGGCTGGACACCAAGTGCCCACCAAAGCTGCTCCATCCCTCCCCTCCTCAGCTGGGCAGGGGAAAGAAAATACAACCAAAGAGAAGGACAGGGACAGATCCCTCAGGAATTACTGTCACGGGCAAATCAGGCTTGACTTGGGGAAAATTAATTTAATTTATTGCAAATCAAAGCAGAGAAGGGTAATGAGAAACAAACCCAAATCTTAAAACACCTTCCCTCCACCCCTCCCTTCTTCCCAAGCTGAACAGTTCCCAGCAAGGCTGGGTTCAGGTGACAGATGAGGGTGGACTCAGGCTGATCATGAGATACAGGGCTCTGTGTGCTGCAGTGGTTGGGTGTGGGAAGAGTCACCTCCTCATCTACACCTGCAGATATCCTGTGAAAGCCAAACAGACCAGAATGTTTTGTATTTCTACATGTTTCCACCTTCCCTTTTGAGCTCATGCTCTCATACAGTCACCTACTGCAGCGCTGTCCCCACCAGAACTCTGCCAGTCCCAGGGCACTTCTACATTTACATAAACCAGGCAACATCTCTCCTTTGTTGCACAAAGGTGTTAATAAATGCCTGGCTTTGAATTAAAAGGTGATAATGGAAAACAGAGACCCCCAACGTGTCAATGCTTCTGATGCCTGCAAAACACCGTCTGATGTCTCAAACAGCCCAAAACAGCTGTGCATGAGCTGAACAAAACCTCACTTACATGAACAAAACCTCGAAAAGCTTACTAGGGAGGAGAAGCTTGTGGCAGGTGGATATGGAGGAAAGAGCAACAGAAGCCTGAAATAAATGTGGGCAACAACTTTTAAGGGCTGCAGCAAAACTCTAAACCAATATTGCAAGGGAAGCCTGGCTGTTAGGTAGAAAATAAAGTTGGGAGGTTTATTCTTCATTGTATTACCACATTTAATCAAATTTTTGAACATTGTAAGTGGAAGTTCTCCATTCCTCTCCTGTCTCTTGGTATGATTCTACCTGCACTTCACTAAGTGCAAAGGTTTTTTCGGTGGTTCAGATTTTGCAGTGGTTGAAAGGACTGAATATTGCAAATTATCTACAGTTCTTGCATTTAAAAAATCTTGATCAGGAATCTTTGCTTGCTGACAGCAGTAGGAGCCTGTTAATACCACTGGAGTAGCTTTTGTTTGGCAGTGGGACTGGAAAATCCACCCTGAGGTGTATCTGATTGAATAACTATTCAGACATGCCTTTCATGGTGCCAGGTAGCCCAGCTTTGTGAAGTTCTACAAAGACTAAAATCTATTTTAATAGAAACTTTAGTTCTACTAAAACCAATGCTGTGGCCCCCCACACATCCCATACCTGGTGTGGTGATCACTAGATCCTGGTCTTCCATCTAGACCTCAGTGGGTTCTCTAAAACAACACCTAAACCAGCATAAAGGTGTTAATAAATGCCCAATTAGTTTCTGCATGAAGGCCCAATTACTTCCTGCATGAATGGACAATTAGCTCATGCATGAGTGCCTAATTACTTTATGCATGAGTGCCCAGATAATTTATGCATGAGCACCCAATTACTTTATGCATGAGCACCCAATCAACGTGTGCATGAGTTCCCAATTACTTCAGCATGAGCTACATCTTAAATATGTGTGCAGTTTTACTTTACATGTGTAAAATTCACTTGTTGTCATCACATATTTTGAATCAAATCAGAGGCCAAGCAAAACTAAACTCTACTTTTTTATTTCTCTATACATACATATATAAACCTGAGCGTTTACTGAGACAGGTCTGTGATTCTGCCAGTTTTTTTTCCCAAAAGTAAAGCATGATGAAGTTAAAACTCTTGGCTGCTGGCTGAGCTATGGGCCTGATAACACATTGAAAGAGCCCAGCCAGTGTGAGTATTCCTTTATATTTCAGAGATAGGAAGGGATAGAAAAGAGGAACATAAGATCCAACTGAGTGACCACAGCACATCTGTGTCTGTGACTGCACTCAGAAAAGGCAGCGTGACCTCACCAGCTGCTGCATTAAGCAAAAGAGACAAAATTTTATACAGACTTAACACTTGCACTTTCCATTTTCAAAAGCAACCTGCAGTGGGTAGGAGAATTCTAAAGCCTTAACCCCTGAGCTCCTAAGGTACTCTTAAAACCTTCTGCATCTCTCTCTGTGCTGCCTACACGTTGCTTCTTGCTGCAGTCCAGAAGTCACCAGTGGACGAGCCTGGGCAGAGGTGGAAGAGTGGGTTCACACTTAAATCTATTCCTCCAAACTCCTTTCACCCAGTTGGAGTTGTTCCTGTAAGGCACAAGGACAGCAATGCAGATTGGCACGTGAGGAAACACAGAACCTTCATGTCAGGATCAGACCTAGCACTGAGGATGGGTCTCTCCCAGTACCTATGGATAGGAGGGAACTCCAGCAATTAGTTCCCAGCAAGCCTATCCCTGCTGAGCAGTCTGGATAATAAAGCACCTCCCCAAAGCTGTGACCTGTGAAAGGAGCAAATTAATGCAGCCATCACAACTGCAGGCATCTGTCTGTAATTCTGTGTCTGCTTCGCTGCCCCGAGCTCCGGGAGGTGCCCTGGCAACCCACTGTGGTGTGAAACCTGTAATTACTCCGTGTACAACACTGAAGAAAAGACAGGCCGCCACAAGGTTAACAAATCAAGCTCTGGGAGACAAATAGGAGTGGTGAATTGTGAGCCCTTGGGCCCTTGTGACAAACATGGCACTGCAGAGTGCTTCCATTTGTTACCCAGGAGTTCCAGCACCTGTTAGCACACAGGCGCCTCCGGGCTGGCGCCAGTTCCACGCCTTGCCTTTAAATCAGCTGTGCTCAACATTCAGCTCCAGACCAAAAGGCTCTGGGAGATTCCACTTTGCCTGTTTCTTAGGTCTCCCAAGCACTGGCAGATGTACCTTCTAAAATATCACACAGTTTGGATCCGACATAGTGTAACAGGAACCTTTCTGTCTCCTTTTTCCTCTCTGTAGCTGCAAGATAAAGTTCAGATTGTGTAAATCACTTATGCACTTTCTGTTTACTTGATTACAAGATCCAGTCTGTTTCTTTCTTGCTTATGTGAGCATTAAAGTGGCAAACATTAATAACTTCAGTTAAACTTCTCCTGATCTATGTCAGTATAGTTCAGAAGCAAATTGGAACCTTCATGAAGTAAACAAATCCCAGGATAAGTATCTTCTATTTCAGTCACTGTTCTTGCTGTTAATAAATTTTCCATTATCTGAGCAGCAAAATTATACCCTTTCATTTAAAATTGCAGGTCCTGACAAAAATGTGTATCATTGGGCTTCAAGAGATATTTTAAAATCTGTACTTGCAAAACTAGTCTTCATATTTATTTTACCATCACAAACTTTTGGTTCAGTATCATTGTTGATTAAAGCATTAACTTCTGTGTGTCTCTTTGACTTTGCACAAATCATCCTACACTGCTGTGGTGGTTAATGTGAACGTGGGTTAATGCCAGTGACTGGAAACTCTAAAGTGATTTCATCTTTTCAGCTAAAAAGCTTAATGTTCCTTTTGTCTCTCCTTGAAATAGGTACCTCCCAAAAATATTGTTGGACTTATTTTTTTTGGTAGAAGGGATCTTCTTTCTTCATTGATTAGCTCCTGTTCTCTAAAATAATGAAATTTCCTTTAATTGTCTTGCTATTTAAATTTGAGCAGATGAAAAACTGTTGGAGAGATGATCAGAGGATGGGCAAGACTTCATTTTTCTGCCTGTGCCAGGAACCTCTTTCGATGCTGGGGAAGTTGCTTTGGTGTCCAAGCCAGTGACTGTGACTGGGCACCAGCTGAGCCCTAAGAATTCACTGAATGTGCATGGGCTTGGCCTCTTGCAAGCTGAAAATGGAGCTGGATGAACAGTGCATATTTTAGTTTGAATGGAAAAATTGTATTAAAATACATTGGCTTCTGTTAGTCCAAAATAGAAAGTATTTTTGTTTATCTGTGAAAATAAATCCCACAGATTTTATTTTGAGGCAATATTTTATACAATTAGCATTTTTTATTCTTGCTTCATATTAACCTTTTCTTAACCTCTCTCTATAATCCCCACATCCTCTGTCATATAATCCCACTTTATAAATGCAGTATTGAAACCCATCAATGAAAGATTGCATTCTGGAAATTGTTCAAATGGCAGAAGCCATCAGACGAGCTATTAAATAAGAAATCGTAAAGTTTGTCTGTTCTAGTCTTCCTTGGAGAATATTAAAGTATTGTACTAGAGGTATTATTCCATCAGAGTCTTCTGCACTCTCTTTTATGGCTGTTGGGCTGTGTTTTTTGTGTGCTGCACCTTTCAGCTCTGACAGGCTCTGCTGCCTGCAGAGCTGCAAGAGTGTTTGAGCTCGGGGTAGCCTGAGACAGACACCCACCTGCAGGCAACACTTTCAGGAAAACCTGGTTTGTTCCGTCTTTTTTCCCCTCTCCTTCCTCACGTCAAAGTCATTCAAACTGAAAATAGCTGTTGAACTTTGGTCCTGTAGAAATCCAGCAGAGCAGAGACGCTTTTCACGTTTTCCTGAATTGTTTCCTTCCAACACTACGATGTTCAGGAGCAGTTCTGTGTCTGAAATGAATTTGATGGCATTAGCTGAATTTATTCCCTCATGATGAAATTTGTTAATGAATCATTGTGGTTTTGTTATGATAGTGGTTATTAGTACCTGGATTTTCTAGTGAATTCTACCTAAGAATCAGTTGTGCTGTTGGTCTGATGGATTCTGTGTATTTATCAGACAATAATGGCCAATAAAGCCATTGGTTTGTACCAAGTACAATCAATCTCTGCTGTAATATCCAAGCCCAGGGAGAAGCTGTGGGGGTGATAAGAGCATTGTGAGCTAATTCCTTTTCACATCACAAGCTATTCACCAGAAACTGCCTCCTTATTATCCTTTCTCCGTGTGTGGAGCCTATTGACTGTTAATCTGGATTAACAATGCTGAGTGGTGACAATAAATGATAATCATTTTGCTCCTTTAGATGATGTCGATTCTCTGTTACCTCTCCCCATCACAAAGCACTGCTGGAGTTACTGATGCTCTGCTTCTTCTACAAATTACATTCTTTAGGGCAAAAAGAAAATTATTTGTGTATAGGGAGTTTGTGCTGCTAGAGATTTAAGGAATGTTGAAGTCATGGAAAACAACAGAGTTCTTAAAGGCTGTGGTTGCTGGGTTTATTTTGAGATAGGCTGTTCCTATGTAATCATCTCTTCTGAGAAAGTGGAAGGAGAGGGAGAGGAATGAGAATACCAAACAAAACACAAATATATGCAAAATCCAAATTTCTTTAATTGGAATACCAAAATGGTACACAGGGAAGTAGCAGGGAATTCAAAAACATTTAGAGGAGGAAATTCAAATTTTGTGAGCTCCGACCTAGAGAACAAAATAAAACAAAGAATGACAAGAAGAAAGAAAAACAACCTTCTGAACATATATGTGAGGCCAAATTTAGAAACAATGGGACATCTTCTAATCTACCAGTAAATAAAGACAATATGTTTTGATTGCATTCACTTGGCACAGGCTGGATGAAAAGTTCAAATGCTGGGTAAGGAGAGGACATAAAAATGTATTTTTATGAATCAGAAATGCAGAAAACTGATTGTAATTCATAACTCCATGCTGGTTTTATTGTTTTCAAACCACACATCAGTGCTTATGCAACAGAATTCTCAGTTTAATATGTAATGAGTGTGCTGTTCAGTAGTATATTTTATTAGGCATTAGACAGAGTTATGTAGCCATCCATATGACATGGATTACAGAACGTGTCAAGAAATCAAGGGTGATTTTTGCTTCTTTGCCAAACAAAGTATACTTTAGGTAATTGCTATTAAGTGATATTACTTGCCAGGAGACCTATTTTTATATAACAGAACAAAATGGAAAAGAAAAAGAAGATTAAAAAAAGTAAGTAAACACAGAGCTGGATTTCACAGAAAAAGGATTAGTTCTTTTTTTTTATTTTAACTAACATGCAGTCTTAAATTTGATCTAGTGTAGAGAAATCAAAAGATGCAGGTTTAATGTTTCTTGATATTTAGTTTTCACAGAGGAAAACTCAATGTCCTCTAAATGTTTTTGGAGCACTTCCATGGTTAGAAAAAAATTCTGTAGTTTAAAGTAATAAAATTGGGCAGAACAAAAAACGTAACAGGTCAGAAAAGTTTTCTTTGCATTTTGAGACAGGCAGTTCTTTAAGGCTGGAGATAACAGGGCTGCACAGCTCTGGGTTTGGATGTTTGGTTCAGTTGAAAACTTTCTGAATGTCCTTGAATAAATCAGCTGATAAATCCTAAAGACCCCACTTTTTTTTTCCTCTCTCTCTCTTTTCCCCCCCGATCTGATTCCCTTGATTGTTTGATTTTATTAGTACTGACTGTTGACTCGATCTCTGTGCAGCACCCAACACAGCAAGAGTTGGTTTGAATTTTAGTGGATGATGATTGAAGCCTCTATGCCCTGTTATAGTAATAAAAAATACTTATTAATTTTTGCAAACATTTGGCATAACCTCCATTCAGTGTAAATAGGAGAATCCACTGAAGCTTTTCTGTTGCAATTTGGTTGCCTGCTGTATTTTTTCATTATATTTGAAAGCTGTGTGCCAGAACTCTCACACTTCTCTAAGAGTTTTAATGTCTATTTTCTTACCCTAAAAGAAAAAGCATCTTCAGAATGAAATGAGTCACAACAAGAAAGGAAACCAAGATAATTGAAAAAAAAATAAATTAAATACTTTCTCAACTTATTCTATACTGAGTTACAGACTTCAACCAAAACACAGCTTTGTTCTTACTGGTGTGAAGACTCTTGCAAAGGATCTGTGTATATCTGAACTGTAAGGACGTGTAGAGTTCAAATAAAGAGGCAAAATTTAGAATACAGCCAAGAAATGCTGTCTTGAGCTTCTTCACATAAAACAGAACTGTATATTCATAACTTCAAAAAAGTCAGTTGCATCCTAAAAGACTTCCACTGATAGAACAGATACGAGGGAAGGGGATTTGTGTATTGAAAACAAATAGAAATTCAGCACTGATTGTTCTTCCTCAAGTAAAAAAAGGCCTTCAACAAAGTATTCTGCTCCATGTAGTGTAAACCACTGAGCAGGTTCCTTAAGTACCAAAGTGCTTTATTTTATCACTTCCATCATATCCACAGAGAGAGCCATAATTAACCCACAAGTTCTTTAAAGCTATAAGCACCAATTCTTTTAATTGGTTAAATGTTAGAAACTTACATTATGTAAATGCAAGGAGGGTTTACTGAAATTTGTTCTAGTGATAATCCATCTGTCTTGGATAAAGGCCAATGTACAAGCAATTGTGCCACTCTCAAAGAGCAGTAGAAGGAAGATTTCTCTCCTGTGTTCCACATGACTCAACGTGATCTCTGTATACTTTTATATTCCTAGCAACAATCACAATAGCTCTTCTGAGCAGGATGCCAGATAGTCTTTAACATGAACAGCTTCCACTGCTTGGAAATTGCACCATAAAAATGAATATGCTTTATTCTTTTAAAACATGCATAGTATCAACTCTTTGTAGCAGCTAACAATTTTCAAGCAGAGGAGGCTCAACCCAGTTACTTTTAAAAGCATTAGGACTGAAATATGTGTTTTCCACAAGCATTCAAATGTTGAAGTAGCCAAGACAGAAAGACAAAACCCCTTTCTGCTGCCCTGCAGCAAGAGAATAGACAGATAAATTTTTTTGACTGCTGTGCTTACTGCTTACCTTTAAAGTGTTTGATAATGGCAGGATAATATCTTAAATTAGGGAGGTACACGCACAATTTCATTTCACTGAAAACACATATGCAATACACTTTCTCAATTCTTTAGAAATATTTCTATAGCACACCTTAAGTAGTAGGAAGCTGCAATGATAATTTCATTTATCCTGCTTTAGAAGACAATTACATGTTGCTGTGTGAGGAGCCTGGCTTTTGTCTGGCATTTGTATTGGATTTGCTGTGAGCTGTGTCCCAGGAGATGCTGTAGGGAGCTGTCCTGGCCAGACAGACTCCCTGGCAGCACAGGGCTTTCAACACCCCCTCCTTCAGAGGGAGCTCAGGCCTCTGAGCCTGCAAATCACAGTTGTGTAAAAATACCTTGAGTCTTGTGAACAGCTCCTCACAGTTCCAAGCATCAAGCACCACTCGAATTCAGTTTAACCATGGGGGCCAAAGGGTCAAGGGTTTCCATGCAGGACAGAAGCACTTAGCCCAAAGTGTGATTGGTTTTGGGGGCTGGAGGAACAGTGCAGTGGTTCTCACAGATGTATAGTAGAATCATTTAGGTTGGAAAAGACCTTTAGGATCATCAGGTACAACTGTAAACCCACACTGCCAAGTCCACCACTAACACATCATCTGAGCTACCTGCACCACAGAGGGTAATGTTAACCCAGCTGACTTACAGGCAGTCTTCATGTCCAAAATACAGCAGAGAGATGCTACAGAAAGAGTTAAGCAAGGAAAACTGAAGAGAAATGTTTTGGGATGTCCTCAGGGCACACCACATGTCCCAAACCTACCTTAACCTCCCCCTGACCCCAGAGTCACCGTGCCCAACGCTGTCCTTGCAGGGAGACTCTGCTTCACAGACGAGCATCACCCGTGTGTTTCCATTCCAGGTGGCACTGAGTCATTGAGAATGAGTAAAATCCCACATTGGAGTGTCCCAGTTTGTTGTTACAAACACTGAAAAGTTTAGAAGATTGTTTTCTAAATTGTTTCTGAGATGCTATTACCTTTCTCCTCTTCCAGTGAATCTTGCAGCAGCCAAATGCTCTGTGCTGTTAAAATGCTTCAGATGCTGCCTGTAGTTTATTGTTCCCTTGAAGCAATTTATTTCATTATAATGTACTCATGAAAGAACATTAGTGTTTAATTATCAGGAGAACTATTCTTAGCAAGGCTCAGGCTGAAGTATGAAGTCCTTGACTGTTGCTGCTCATCTGCAAACTGACGGTTGACAGAGCAAATGTCACACACGTTGGTTCAACGACCTAATGCAAATGATATCTGTTGTGAACTTTATCATTTTCTCCTATTAAAATTCTTTTTGAGAATAAATCTTGCCAATTCGACACACTGTGGCTGGCAGAGTGAAAACTCATGTGAAGTAGCTTTGTACCACTGCAAGGAAAAGCTCAGTCTGGTGATATCTGCGTGCACCGAGGTGCTGCCAACCCTGTGTGAAGGAGGGATAGAAGTGATCACAGATCTGGCTTTGCCCTCTGCACTGGGAGGGGAATTTCATTCTAGTTTGCTGTGTCAGTTACTAATGCTGATTCTCTAGCAAAAGATTCAGAGTAATAAACATGACAGACCTGAGGTAATGGAAAGAAACCTTGATGGGAACCTGGTCTTTCTCCTCTAACGCTGTAGCTTAATAGCACTTCAGTTAAGGAATTATTTTATCCATTTACCATTGGTAATTTAAAGGCAGTAGCACTATTTTCTCAGTCAGTAGATTATGGTCCCAAGTTTTGACCTGAATACCAAGGTATTCAGCAACTGCTGTACTCAAGTACAAATTGTAACAAGTTGGTAGGTGATCCATAGCTTTGGATGCAAAAGTCTGGCAAAGTACAACAGAATTACTCAGGAGTAAGACAGGGAAATAACCAAAAGCGTGGCAGAAAGTTTAGTTCTTCTCCATAAATCAACATGAACTGTTTGTTGAAAAATCAGAGAGCCATGATGATAAAAAAGTGATAAATATCATTACAAGCAAGTACTGAGCAATGCAAGATGATTTTATTCATTGCTTCTGAATATGCATGGCATTCTCTGGATACACTGGGATCAATACTACAATGAATAAGCTCCTTTAACTTGAAATAGCAAAACACTGTTTTCCTGTCATTATGATTTCTGCATTTTAGTTTTATTAATCTTGCTCTACATTGTCCCTCTTCCCTCCTCTGCTAATAAAATCCTCTGTCCCATATGTGGTGGAGAGGACAAACCTTCACAGAATTTAAAATACTCCTGGATTTCATAATCCCTGACAAAAAGCAAAACACCTAATTTCTTTTTACTTCCCCACGAAGTCTAATTCTGTGAAATATCTTGCCTTTATCAATGACATCAAAGCTGAAGTTTATTCTTCAAGGCCTCAGAACTTGGCCTTTAATCACAGGTTGGCTAAATACCACGCAGAGTGCAAACCAAAATGAACCTCAAGTGCGGGTACATCATTTGCAATCCCAGCTGATTAATCATTTTGTTGTTCTTATAAATGAATGTTAATTGCCACGTGTGCATCTCCGTGCCCAACGCCTCAAAACATGAGGTGGGAATTTTCATCCTCGCTGGCTGAATGTTTTCCCAGGGCAGGACGCTGTTGCTAAGCAATGGGGAGAGCTGTCACCAACCCACTGGGCTGGCACATCTGCCAGCGGTGGTACCCTAGTGCCAGCAGTGCTCCAGGCATGGGAGTGTGCCCTGGGGGTGAGCAGGGCACCCCATGTATAAAAATGAGCCCCTGTGAGCAGGGCACCCCATGAGTGACCCCCTGAGTGACACACCCCACGTGTGAGCAGTGCACCCTACATGTGAAACACACCTCAGGTATGGGCAGTGTATCCCATGTATGACCATGCACCCCCTGTGAGCAGTGCACCCCATGTGTGAGCACTGCACCCCATGTGTGACCATGCACCCCACATGAGAAATGCACCCCATGTATGAACACTGCACCCCATGTGTGACCATGCACATGCACCCCCTGTGAGCGATCCCACGTGTGATCAGTGCACCCCATGTATGACAGGCCTCCTCTGAGCAGTGCACCCCATGTGTGAGCATGAACCCTTGTGAGCAGTGAATCCCATCTATGAGCAGTGTACCCCATGAGTGAGTAGTGCACCTCATGCACAAGCAGTGCACCTCATGCACAAGCAGTGCACCCCACGTGTGAGCAGTGCACCCCATGTAGAAGTAGTGCACCCCATGTAGAAGTAGTGCACCCCACACATGAGCAGTGCACCCTATGTATGAGCAGTGCACCCCATATATGAGCAGTGCACCCCATGTACAAGTAGTGCACCCCATGTATGACCATGCACCCCATGTATGAGCAGTGCACCCCACACATGAGCAGTGCACCCTATGTATGAACAGTGCACCCCACATGTGAGCAGTGCACCCCACATGTGAGCAGTGCACCCCACACATGAGCAGTGCACCCTATGTAAGAGCAGTGCACCCCATGTATGAGCAGTGCACCCCACATGTGAGCAGTGCACCCCATGCACAAGCAGTGCACCCCACGCGTGAGCAGTGCACCCCATGTACAAGTAGTGCACCCCATGTATGACCATGCACCCCATGTATGACCATGCACCCCATGTATGAGCAGTGCACCCCACACATGAGCCGTGCACCCCACACATGAGCCGTGCACCCCACACACGAGCCGTGCAGCTCATGCGGCCGCACTGAACACAACACACTCCCTCTGGGAGTGCAGCCCCTGTCCAAATGTGCCCCACACTGTGACAGTGTTCCCCGAACACCAGAGTACCCCAGGTGGGAGCCGTTGCCCATGTGGAGCTAATGAGATCTCGTTATTGGCCCCACCTGTGCTGGGGGAATGCTGGGAGACACCAGAACACTCTAGAACCCTCCTGGAACACAGCACAACCCTTTTGGAACACACCACAACCCTCCCTCATCACCTACTGCTGCAGGAGTCTCCTGCTCTGCATGTTCTGAGCTCCTGTTGTGCTTCCAAAGGTAAGGGAAAGCTTAAACAAAAAAACTTGCGTGGAACCCTCAAAATAGATATTGTTGGTGGAAATTATTTTTGCCCTTGTTCTCCTTTTGCTTTGTAGTCGCTTTTGGCCTCCTCAGTGGTGCTTTCTGTGCCATGCTGTGCTAATGGGAGAGCTTTGCCTCGCCCAGCTCGCCCTGGCACAAGCTTTGTGGCTGTGTGGTGCTTTTGGAGGAATAAACAGGAGCTGTTTCCCTTCAGACACCTGCGTAGGGCTGCACAGTTACAGTGGTGGTTGTTTGGGGTGTCAGAAAGAAGTAACACTGTTTTCTCCTGGCAGCTCAGCTGCACAGTAGGTTCTGTGAAGAAAGCTGCTGCTGTGTCCAGGTTGCTTTTGGTTTTTTCTGAGGGAGTGAAAAAAGGAGTTTAGCACATGTGCCTTTGCTGCTTTAACTATAGCACTCACTATCCCATGAATGCTGTAATATGTATTGATGTGTTTGCTTTCCACTGTGAAGTGCTTAATGTTGCTACTTGAAAGATGATTTTTTAAAAAGTGTGGTCTTGTGCTGAGTTGGTTCTGACATCAAAAAATCAAGGGAAAATGAGCAGAGGAGAGAGCAAGGATATCACAATGATTAATTGCTGCATTAGCATTCAGGCACTGAGTGTATTTTGCTTTACGGATGCTTGTGAGCGTGGCTTCTGGGTTGTATTAAAAGATGTGTGTCCTAGGTATTGAAGCTTAATTTCAGAAGGATTGCATGGAGGAAGGAGGCAGAGGAGAAGGAAAGAGAGAGAAAAAATACCAGCTTCAAATAATGCAGAGTTCTGGACAAGTTTGATCCGCCAGCATTTGTGAAACTGAACTACTACTTAAAAAACACACTCTTAAATTTATTTGGAAATGCATGAAAATTGTTTCTGCCATGTCTCTCACATGAAAAAAAGTCACCACTATGCAGTCCCCTGAGCTTTTGGTGGGGTTTGGGGTGCTCTGCTAGATCTGTGTTTGGTTGCTTCATCCAAGCTGAGGTTGGTTATTCGGTGAATTTCTTGGTGATGTTGTAGAGTTTAGAGAATTGTTCAGGAATCTTTAACTTAGTGATGTATCTTCTGTTATGGTTGTTTTTTAGAAGTACCATTATGAATTGCTCAGTAGGACTTCAAATGCAGGTACAGTCTCTGTTTTTGCTCTGTAGCTAAACCTATGTCTAATTCTTTGTGTAAATCTAGTCCCACTGTTACCACTTGTGCTTAAAAGCAGCCACATGCTACTTTTTTGTAAAAACCACAGGCTTTTACATTTTTTAAATATATATATAAAAGACCACAAAAACCCACAAGTGTTTCCCTGTGTTTTGATGCTGTTGCACAGCACAGAAGCAACCAGGAGCCAGACCACGTAGCTGACCAAAAGCCTTGGGAAGGGCTGATCACAAACACATACCCATGGCTTGGCTGTGTGCCAACAAATCCCAACTCATTCGTGGTTTCATTCCCAGGCTATCCAAGTGTGTGTTTAACAATCCTTTCAGGAGCTTTCTGCCAAAGAACTTTGCATGAGCGAGACATGCACGGCCTTCAGTGGATTTGCAGCCCTCAAGTAAAGGATGCACGAGGGAATTCTGACCACTGGGTTGAGCCCCCCTGGCTTGAGCCTCTGGCAATGCCCACTTTCAGATTAGGTGTGGATTTTGTCACCACCATTGGTGAATTCACTGTTGCAGCTGAGAACAGACAGTGCTAAGCAGAGTGCCAGAGCCAAGGAGCTCCAGGTCTGTTTGTCACAAGGCAAGTTGTTTTTTATACGTTCTCATCTTGTGGAACCAGCCATGCATGATTGTAATGAGTGATGGCCTGATTAAATCAAAAGCAGACATGGAAGAAACACTATTAATCTGTAAGCATATGTGATGCTAACAGCCATCAAAACATAATGTTGCAATTATCCTAGGTAGGCAAGAATAATTCTCTCTAATTAAATTCCGAGGATATATATTTGGATGCATGTTCTGGATCTTCTGTCATTCCTGTACTGCTAGAAAGAAAGGTACCAGAATAATTCCTAGTTATCCTGACCGTGTGCCTTTTGATTGCAAATTCATTTTAGCACAGCCCGCCTGGGGACAGGCTTTGTAAATACAATGTGCTATCAAAACAGATCATGTGTTCTCAAACATGTCAGTGGCATCAGTATCTTTTCTCTTTTTTGTTTTTTTTTCCCTCCTTCTGTGGCAAAATAAGATGTAATTTCGTATCAGATTATACAGCTTCACAATAATATTTTTAGAAACATCAAAATAATAGTAAAGAATGTGTAATATACTGTAGCAAGTTGATTTAGATAAAACAGCCTCGCTGTATACATCAGCTGCAGCTCAAAGACTCCTTCTGGCAATTCTTGGAAAGTGGAGAGAGAAATACAGTTTTGTACTATTCCTTTCTGGGAGTTTTTTGTTTTGTTTTGGTTTTTTTTCCACTTTAAATCCCCTCTAGAAAATCTACTGACTGCTTGTCATTCTTATTTTGATTAACAAATGAATCCCCCCTCCACACCCCAAAGCCATTCTGGGCAGAAGTGTCACCTGCTGCACCTTGTGGCCATATCCCGGGGTAGCCAGGGATGGACTCAGGGCTGGTGTTGCAAAGGGCAGCACCCTGAGGACCTTCTTTTACAGTTTTGGTTGCTCATTGTTTTGTTCCTTTTTGTCGGTGGCTGAAATCCACCCCGATGCAAAATGCCAACACAAACCCCTTAATCCCTCTTGGTCTGATCTTCTTCAGGTGCAAATAAAGTTCTAACACGAATGAGGAGATACTTGTCCTCAAAGGTTTCTTGTGTCATTGAGGCCCAGGCACACACACAATATTTTTAGAAATATTTCCCCAGTCACATGTCCCTTTCAGTGTCCAGATACTCTAAATCTGCTGCTGGGGATGGTTTGGAGTTTGGATGAAAAACTTGAAATTGCATTAGCCTTTATCACTTTTGAAAATCAAAACCAAAACAAAAATAGTGGCTAATGAGGATATTTGATGATTTGTGGTGACTTTGATATAATAATTGACTTCTAATATGTGGTTTCAAAGCAGTTGGATGAGATTCACCCTTGTGACTTCTGTATCTATTCTATTCTTATCTTGAATGTCTATTATAAAGAGACCTCTCCATGTCTTTGTACTAAAATTCCTTTTATCATTTGAAGATTCTCGAAAAGTATAATAGGAAAAAGAAATTACCAGGAACACACCTGATTAATTCACAAATTAATTGAGGCTAATTTAGATGACATTAGAGCATGATGACTTTCATTAATAAATAAAACTATTATCAGAAGGAACGAGCATTTTTTTCCTAACTTTGAGTATACCCGTTCAGTTCCCATAATTTAAATAATCCAACAGTTTCTCACTTCCCAGCGATCACCACGGGTGCAATTCATTGTGGTGGAATAGACCTGCTGCAGCTCAGATATTCAAAATAGAAGGAGGTGTCTGGTGCATAAAGCTTTGTCCGAAATCCCTGCATGAGGGGGAATATTTTTAATTGTTGACATTACAGCTGCAGCTTTTGCCCCAGACACATATTCTGAAAAATATTCAGGCAAATATTGCTCCTGATGGCTTAGAAGTGTAGTTGTGCTGCAGAGCTATTATTGGAAGGAAGGCAGAATCACTGTGGTGAGTCACTGATGGATCAGCCTGGGACACTCTGTAATTCCTCATTTGCTGTAAAATCAACAGTGTTTTCCATCTGCCACCGTTGCCATTTGTGTGATGGTCGTTCCTAGAGCTTCTCTTGAGCTTGGCTGGGCAGATGTATTTGGTGCTGTGCAAAGTGCAGGGGGGAAAAAAACCCTTCTAACTAAATTGTGGTCTTAGAGGTGAAAGTGTGGAAAGGGACAGGTGAAACTCTTCACTCAGAGTTGCATAAATCGCTGTTAGAACTGGGGCCTGAACCTGCCTGGGTGTGGAACCTCAACATGTAAGTCCAGGTGAGGAGAGGTCCTCCTAACTTCCATAAAAGTGGGATAGGACTCAAGCATATCAAAGGCACAGCAGCAATGTTACTGGGAAGTGATAAACAAGGATACTTTGCCTGGATTTTTTTAGTTCTTTTACCTTTCTTGGAGATGGACGTATCTTGACTGCCATTCCTTCAAGCCTCGTGTGTGGTAACATTAATTACTAAAGGATTTGCAGGTGGTGATTTTGAGTGTTGTGTCCTGTAAAAGAAGCAGTTCAAGACATTACCAAGCATCCATTGCCTTGCCAATCAACCTGCAAACCCCAATAATGAATTGGTATGCTGATATATATATATATATATTGAATTTTCTGAGTGGCTCTGTTCACCCTAGTGTGCAGTAGTAATGGGAGAGGGTTTTACAGCCCCCCTCTCCCCCTCCACCCAGGCTGTATCTGACAACAGCCTCTGGCCCCCCACTGTTATCATTATTTAGATGATAATGGTTCAGAGAGGAGCCAGCTGGAGGAGGGGTTATTTTTAGTTATTCTAAATACTTCAGAGTCTTACATAACTGGATTTGAGCAATAGTTGATGCCAGACAATCTCACATAATCAGTTACAGCACTCCATCAGCTCTCTCCTTACATTCACAGAACAGTTTGTGCCCCAGAGAGGGGGTTAGGCAGCAAACATCACATCTAGAGCTGCAAAAACTGCAGGAAAAAAGCAATGGGTTGAAAACTCCTGAATAGTGAGAGCATACATTGGAAAATCAAGCCCTTTGGATAATTTCCAAAGGGGAAGAACTGCACTGGTAAATATGCTCAGGTTGAAGTTGTAAAGTTCGGTATTGAATGTTTTTTAACAAGCATCTGCTGGATCTGTTGATACCTTCATCTGTGGTGCTTGATCTAAGCTGTTCTGGTAGAGTTCCAGGCCTTGTGTTAGGAACAGGAGGAATGCTTTTCCCCCACAGGCATGAACACCAGGAAACTCCCTCACAGTCCTGGTGGCTGGTTGTGCTCAGCATGACTTTCATTTGTGCAGTGGCTTATTTATGGCACTTTGATTAGTTGATGGTCTTTGTAAACGTTCCCGTGTTTAAACAAATAAATAAATGGTGCTCTTTCCATGAGGGACACGTGAGATCCAGCCTGAGGACTGCTGGTGTACTCTTACATTGCTCAGTTATGCTCAGTGTTGACAGAAGTTCGCTGCTGTTTGTTCCTCTCGATCCAGTTGTGTGGTATCACCTACTCAAACATTTGGGGGTCTCTGGAGGAATTGTAGAAATGGCCAGGAAAGATAAAAGTAGAAGGTCAAACAACAAACTGCACTGTGCAATTAGCCTGGCTGCTGTTCCTGAGTCACAAATGGAGGCTATTTTCCAAAAAAGGGATCAATATACAGTTTGTTATTGTTACACATGAAGGAAAAATAAATAGTGTCTTGAGCTTCTTTTCATGAGGAATTCCTTATCACTCCTGAGCAGCTTGGGATAGCACAGAAGGCAAACAAGCCTTCAAAGGTTCCCCTTGCAGGGAGCGTGGCTGGAACATTCAAATGACATTGATTCAGTTCCAAGTTCAGCTGATGTTGACTTTTAAACCTCAGCAACACAGAAGGTGTTGGGCTGTGGGAAAAGCAGTGCTCCAACCCGAATGCCAAGGAAAGTTTGGCGTGACTGAGGCCAGTCTCACATCTGTGCAGGTGAGTATCCAACCCCTGCATGCTGCATTTTTATCATGAGTAGTGAGGCTGATGTGCAGACAAGCCAGATTTCAACTTATTTAAAAATATTGCCATCTGTTGCCTCCTAGAGGAACCCGGACACTCAGGTCCTACTTGGGCTTTGCACTGTCTTAGGGGTCTGTATCTGTACTATGGGAAAATGCTGCTTGTTTTCCTGATGGTCTTCAGGTGAAACAGCAGGTGCTGATGAAATATGGAGCAGTTTAACATATCAGAAGTAACCCAGGGACAGTTCTATTCTAATCCTCCACCACCCTGGAAAGCTGCCTTAGGATCAATTCCTGTCCCTGAACACCCACAGCTCATGGGCTTTTTGTGACGTGGTGATGGTGATAGCTATCCTTGAGAATCCATGGAACATCAGAGCATGTAGGGGACTGCTTGACATTCTCCTACAAATGGATTTAGTGCATGAAAGAAGTACACAAACAGAAAAGAAGTGGGGGGGGAAAATGTAATTCAAGGTCTATTCTAAGATGAGAGGCATCTGATTTTCTGGCTTTAAAAAAACCTGTTTGCCTTGTTTTTGTGAGAAAAGGCCATTTCTCTCTTTGTAGTGTCTATTTTTAAACAGTTGAATTAAAATTCATTATCTCATGCCTGATAGCCGTTTTTGCACAGAGACCTGTCTGAAAGAGTCATTGATTTCCCCGCTCGCAGCGTGGTCACCGACTGCACCACGAGTGCTTCATCTTTTAATCTCCACTATGAAAGGAACAACAGAGGTCACTGTGGACTTATATTGTTCAAAGTGATTACAGCAGAGCTGAGAGAGCTTGCAACAAGGCCAGCCTGCTCTTCATTTAAGTATATATATATTTATTTCTCTCTGCTCCCCCACCACCTGAGACCCACATGTTTGTGAGTCCAGGGAGAGCTAATTAAAATGGCTTGTTCCTTTTAAATAAGTCTGCAAGCAGCTTGGTACAAAACCAGAGCAGGTATCATTTTAATATACCTGCTTTAAAAAGGAGGATATTGTCCTTTCCTTTCTCTCGAGCAAAATGTCTCCTGCTTTTGTTCCTCCTTACCCCTACCTTTAATTACTATTTATTAGAAACATTGAGCTGCCCTGGAGACTTAAAAACTAAGCAAAGTGGACAATCTGTTGAAAAACCTGCTATAGCAAATGCCATGCCTTTTCCACCTCTGCTATCTTACCACAGACCCCGTGATAAGAAACACTTCAGGTCTGAAAGAACTTCCAATAACAGGCAGGAGATACAGACATAAAGAAAAATAATTATACTGTAAATTATTTTCACACCATTTACCCATTCAAATCTGTTTGGAAAGCAAATACTGTCCTTCTTGGACTTTCACATTCATTTGTGCTTTCAAAGATCCTGAAGCAAATGGACTAAGTGAAAGAAATTAAATATGCTTTCCCTCTAATGGAAAATACATCATGAGAGGCAGCATTTTCATGTCTGCTTGTAACCACAAGGATTGTTGCATTCCAGTATATTCCAGGGCTGGCAGTCAAATAATCAACAGCACACTGGATCTTTCAGGTGAAGATGAATACACAGCTTTATCATTAGAATGACAGTCATCCCATCATTACCATCCCTCACGCTGGTAACTTCTATAGAATATTTACTTTTTTGAGTCTCTCTTTCGGTAGCTTTTACTACAACCTAGACACCCCCCCCCCCAACCTTTTTATATGAATATATTTTCAACTCCTGATCATCCAGTCACAGGGGGCCCCTCAGTCTGACAGCTGCAAACACAACCAAACGTGCTGCACGTGGACGTTTCAGGCAAATGTTTAAATTGGCATTTGCAAAAGTTGGCTGGCTGCCAGCAACAGTGAAAAACAAATATCCCTTATCAGATCATATTACACGTTCCATAAATGCCAAAGTCATCCCTTTCTGCTGCTCCAGTGAGGCAAAGAACTGAGATGAATCTGAGACCAAGAAGCTTATTCTGGTTCTTCACATACTATAAAATCCTGCTGTCTTTTCCCCACAATTGCAGTGCTCACCCATGGACTTGATGCTTCCATTACAAGAGAGCCATAAAAAAACCTTCCAACTGTCCATTGTGGTGGTGTATTCCCTCTCCATTCCATTATATGGGAAATTGTAGCCAGACCTAATATTAAAAATGCCTTCACACATTAACTTAATACATTGCAGCTTCACTAATAGAATGCATTGGAAGCTAATTCTAACTTTTAGAATAGTAAATTCTGTTAAATCTAAATATGGCATCTTTTGTATGATGCCTATTGTGTATAAATTACAGGGCAATACTCTATTTGACTTCAGCTATTTCTTCCCTCTCTTGTTTGCATTATGCTTCCTGATGTGTTTTACAACAGTTTATTTTGCAGTTTATTTCTGCAATAAATAGAAGAACCACTTTGACATGGGGCAGCCCTTAATGCTTCTGTGTGAGCTGTCATTCCTCTGGGGATTGTGCTGACTTCTCCAAAACTTCTCAGAACTGGTTAAGAAGGAATTCCAGTTCTGTGCAGAGGAGAAGCACAGGGTCTCCTTTTTGACCACTCAGAACAGGGCTTAAATGTTGCAAAAGGAATCCTTTGCCCAGGGTGAACTTCATCCTGATAGTAGGATGAAAACAGTGTGCTCTTAACAAGCAGGCTCTTTTTTACTTCTAATTCTGTAATTCAGACCCAGGAAAGTGAGTGAAGTACAATTGATTGCTCAGTAAAACACTCAATTAGAGCAGATTATCTGAAGTAAAAGAATGGCAAACAAGAATTTATTTTTCTTTGTCATTAGGGAAGCTTGATAACAGAATCACTGCAGAGCCAAAGGGGAAGTCATCAGCAGAGAATTATTTTATTTAAAAATGTGCATTGTGTTCCTTCTCAGGGGCTTGGGTTTTTTTGGAGGGGATGTTGGGTATTCTTGTTGCTTGTTTATTTGGGGGTTTTTTGGCTGTTGATTCTATGGACATGGCTTGGGCCTTCCTTTGCCTGTTGATGTCCCTCACCTTTGCATCTTTACAGTCTTTGCTGGTCATTTGCACCAGCAATGGCAGTAGTCAGTCATTCCTCTTCCATTGACTGCTCAAGCAAAATGCAGATTTATCCCTCCTGAAACAGAGTACAAATGCAAACTCAGCCATTGCTGCTGATCTTAGATATTAAAGTTTGTTGTTTTAAGCAATTTCTTCTGCAAAATAACACTGACAGATTGATTTTTCTTGCTGTGTGTAGTGCTGGAATCAGTTTGTGCTGGTTTGTTGAGACTGCCCTTTGCCAGCACGGCAAGACCAGCGATGGGCCTCTCGTCAGAATCCCGTGTCTCCCGGCCCTCATTAGTGTTCTGGGATGGTTTCTCCCCCCTCCTTTTTCTTCTGTGAATTAAGCTGTCAAATTATTGAGCCAACAGTTCGTGACCAGTCTAAAAATACTGAGGAAAATAAGTTCTGCGTGGCTCATAAACAGAGTTATGGGTCACATTGGATGACAGAGAGCAGCAGACATTAGATTATGGGGGGGTTTCACCACCTCTTTCCTCTGATTATTCAGAGGGGTCTGCTCTTGCTTGAGCTCCTCACCCTCCCAGGCTGCCTTCTGTTGCTCTCCCCACGTGCTGCAGAGCTCTTATTTGTGAAAGACAGGCGGCATCTGTGCAGGTGGGAGCAGAGCTGTGCCCCACAGCCCCTGCTTTGAACTGCAGGGCAGTGCCTGCTGGGGAGGTGGGAGCCTTGGGCTGCTGATGTTGTTCCCAGCAATAAACAAACAGGAAGCAAAGTCCTGTTTGCTTGCTCCTGAGAGCCCCCACCATCTGTCATCCTCTATAGATTTTCAGACTGGCTGGTTTGCTAATTAATCATGTTGGGTGCGAGGGGAACGTGCATTTGGTGTTTCTGCAGGGGAACAAGGTAGAAGAGGAAAGTCGCTGCAGCATCCCTGCCCTGATTAGCTTTGTGATAAGGGGCAGCTCATCGGGGGTGGTGAGTTCCTCCTGGCTGCTCTGTCCCCTATCAAGAGAGCAGGTGGTGAGTGGGAAGGCAGGGACAGGCTGTGTATGGAATTTCTGCTCTGCCTGCCCTGAAAACGTGAATTGGTGTTTATGATGGGAAAAATGATCTGTGCCAGATAAAGGGCTGGTGGAGACAACATCTCCAGGCATAACTTTGTGCTGATCTTCCAAAAATTTTGCAGTAGCTCCACAGATCCCATGTCTTGGCTGAAAGACATGCTTAAAGGTGTCTGAATAGCTGACACAGTGTCACTGGTAAATGGCATTGCAGTAAATGCAGAGGGAGAAGTTCTGTATTCCCAGTATATGTTGTATATGGTACGATGAGCACACACTGAAGAATGGAAAGCACATATTGCAGAATATAAAATGTCTCTGGCTGCACATAAACTGCATTTCAAGTGTTCTGTGAAACTGGCCTATTTTTATGAATCTCAGATATATTGACAGACAATATATAGGCAAAATGCTATTGCAGCAGTTCTAAAAATCATTTTCATGATGTAAAGTAGCAATATTTTTCACCAGTTATAAAATTATATTGGCTTCCTATAATTCATTTAATGGCAATTATACTAAAAATACTTCCACTTGAAGTAAGTATCTGCAAGAGCTTCACAGAAGTGGGAATGTTTGCCAGATATTTGCTTACACAAGCTACACCTTCACAATGTAATCAAAGAAGCTGTTTTGCTATTAGTTCTGCATGAATTTGTAGCCTCCAAGCCACTGACAAGATGTGGATGAATAATGCCAGTGTCAAGGCACTGTGAAGGCTCAGAAGGAACCTAAAATTCCTTATATTTCAAATTATTCTCCAGAGCTTTCAAAATTGGATTCAATTGAATGAGTTCTTGGAAAGAGGAAGAAATAGCTTGTCTCCATTTGTAACTGGGCCAGGCATAAACTACAAGCTTTACTGCTGCTTCCTTGCACTGCTCAGGAATTCGAAAATGTATCTGAATGATGAGCAGCTGAAGAGGTTTTGCCAGGACTGGAACTGCGTTATCTCTGCCTTGAATCATTTTTAATGTTTGACTCTGCAGAGATTCAGAGGAGGAATCAAAGGGCTGGATTCCTCTGTCTGCTAAATTGAACCTGCTGTTGAATTGGCTGTTCTGCTATAAATGGACTGTGTTCAGCCAGAAAACATCTCCCCAAGCTTCACATTTCTGTTAGTTGAGGTGCTTATCATTGCTTTTCTGTAACTCCCCAAATCTGGGCTGCCCAGAGCTGAGCAGAAAGGACATACAAGGAACCAGGTGGGAGGGGGAAGAACATGGGAAAAGTTCAGGGTGGGAGGCTCAGCCACACCTCCTTATCAGCTGCTATCAGGTTGTGTCTGCCTTGAGTCTGCCTGCCCAGGGCTTTGGAGTAGATCAGGAGAACCAGGAAGGAGGTGGCAGCAGCCACCTTCCTCTTGGGAATGTGTTGTTTCCCCGGTGTTTGGTTCCATGTGGAGGAGAATTGAGTCAAACCCTCCTGCTGCTGTTTTGGGTGGGCTGTGCTGGTGACAGACACGGTGCTGGGGGCCTGGGGAGTGTTGCAGCTTGGAGCTGCTGGTGTCTCTGGCAGTGCTGTAGGAGGACAATGATAGTGCTGATAGTACCAATGTCTAAGGGCAAGACAATAAAGCAAAGTTCCTGGGAAGTTTTGTGCCTTTGCCTGTGTGGTTTGTTACGTGGGCTCTGACAATGATTAAAACATTCCATGCTATGAGAGTCTGTCCCTTTTTGAACTTCATCCTCTCTTGCAGGTCTCTTTTTTTGTCCTGGGTTAGAGAAGTAAAAAGTGGTTTTCACTTAGCATGATGAGTCGCTCCATTGTAATATCAAAATCTGGGCATTTATTTGGAATTGGAGCGAAATAATTTATAAAACCCTGTAAGAAACTATCTTGATTCAAATGATAAAAAGATGTCATTGTAATTATTGAAATAGAAGGTACCTTTTCCCGAATACTTTGCCAGCCTGTTTAACTAAAGAATGGAAATACAGCTGTGAGTAAGAAAAATGATTTAAAAGAATTCTAATACTATTTAAGGGGCAATTTCATATCACTCTGGATGAACAAGACTGTCTCATTTGTACCTACCACATGAAATTCTCCGAGTATATTGATTTAATTAATTGCACTAAATCACAGAAAAATGTTTCTGACTTTCTAGGAAGCCACAGCTAAAATATCTGACACCCAACTTTCTCACTTCACTCATTCCACTTAACATTAATTCCCAATTTAGAGCAGCAGAAAAATGTTCTTTGCAGTTTAAGGAGAGGGGGAAAAAAAAAGCTTCCTAAAATAAGCAAAGTTAAAATGAATAACTTTGTGATTCTTTTTTCTTAGAGGTCTCTAACTGTATGTCAGAGGGGCTTTCTGCAGTGCAATGCAGCCCTCTGGAGAGCTCTCCAGGCAGCTGAATCCATCAGCCATGTCCTGTTAGCCCTGGTTGTGCTCCCTTCGTGTCTCATTTGGAGCCAGCACTGAGCATCCCCACATGGTCTCTGCAGACTCTTGGCCAGGTGCTGACAGGCACAAGCATTGTGTGTGTGCTGGAGCAGATCCATGGGGAGTGTGTGTGTGGGTCTGAAGGTATTTGCAGAAGAAAACTCCAGCCCAGTTCTGTGTCACCTTCTAAATATGTCTTGTGGAGGACAGAGCTGTGGAACAATTCATGTTAGAAGATGGTGCTTCAACCCTTCCACTCTCATGGGTCTCCTAGAACTACACAGATGTGCTAGAACTGCTCCTTCATTCCCTTTCTGTGGTTGGATCTATGCTCCTTTTCCCAGGAATGATGCAGCCGGTTTTTGGCAGCTGTGGTGGCAATACTCATAGTTACATTTTGTGTTAATGGTGCTGGGTAGCACTGTGATAGACCAATAAATGAGTCCTTCAAAAGACAAAAGGACACTTTCCAGCTCATCTTTTTTCTCTTTGCTGTGATTCCTTATCACATAACATAATAAATTATTACTATGTGTGGTCTTCTCTGGAAAATATATGGGGAATCCCAGAATCATTTAAGTTGGAAAAAACTCTTAAAATCATCAAGTCCAACTGTAAAACTAACACTGCCAAGTCCTTCATTTACTTTAAAATCCCTAATAATAAGCTTAGTCATAAATATTAGTTGCAAATATGCTACCATAAGGGAAACTCAGCCAGCACAGAGCTCACATTTGCTGTTCTCTGGTTTGGAAGCATAAGGGCCATGCTGGAGGTGCAGGTCTGTCCTGCCTCTGCTGGCTGCCTAAACCACCAGTTTGGTTCCTGATTTCACTGAGGTTGACCACCAAAAGTGAAAACAGGGAAAGATTTTGCAAGTTTGCTGCTACAGCAGTTATCAGGGACAAAGAATTGAGGTCTGAATTTCTGATTGTGCTTCAGAAGGCAGAATAAAAAAGATCTGACTTGGTTTGGAGGGTGACTTGGAAACTTATTTTATCCTAAATACAGTAAGTTAAGTAATTTGGGTTCCTTGTCCAGAGTGTTTGTCAAACTGTGCTTAGACTTGATTTCTACAGTGTTCCTTTTGTTGATAGGCAGTTTTGTCCTTCATGTCTAGCCTTGTGATGTCACCTAGACTTTGACTTGATTGAAACTTCTGAATTCATGCACAGTGATTTCTAAAGATGATGCTCTATATATATCATAAACACATATGGTTTATATTGTAAAAACATCTTTTTTTTTTTGTTCTTATGGACTAACTTTCACTGTAGAATAAATTCTCTTTCAGCCACTAGTACTACTGGGTTGCACTGATAGTGGGATTCTTTTATTGTGGGGTTGTTGAAATTATTTTATAGATTACCTATCATTGCTTCCAACAGTAGATAGCTTTAGCTAATGTAGTGGAACTAGAATTTTCCCCCTTGCTGTCTGCACTTTCTGGCCTTTTGTTCCATGTGTAATAGATGGAATGTAATAGAGAATCGTGCATCGACCCTCCGAATGTTGCAGTCAGCTCTGGCTTCAAACATGTGGTTCAAGGAATAAACAAGTGTCAGCTAATTTAATATCTGCCAATTTTCACTGAATTCTACGGGGTAGTTTCTTAGGGATGATATGATATCTACAGTTAAAGTCTCTTATTGGATGGTGTATGGGAGTACATGGCTGTTAACAGCAGTGACTAAAGGCTCTTGCCCTGCCAGACAAGCTGTGTTATCCAGCTGAATTAGAGTCAGTTCAGCTCTATCCAGCCACACTGGCTCACTTGTGTCCTTCCAAATGCAGCATATGTGCTGCAGTTTGCTGCTAAGGATGAAGGGTAATGCTGGGAGAGATTCTGTAGGGCAGGAGGGGAAAGACCCATTAGGAGTTAATGTAGGTGAGGAATGAGGTGGTTAGAGCTGTACACCAGTGCCAATAGCCAAGCCACACAGCATCTACTCTGTGATGAGGAAGTCTGGATTTAAATTAAGGAACAGTGGTGTTCAATATGATGTGTTTATTGAAACAAAACTTCTAGCATAATTATGTATGATGTTGATAAAGAGCAGCTCTTGCCAACCAGCAGCTTTGGTGTGATGGGACAGAGGCAGCTGAGCCAGAGGGGTGCTCGGTGTCAGGTGGGCTGTGTCTGCTTTGGCTCTGCAGGACTCTGTGCCTTTCGAATGCTTCCAGTGCCACAGACTTTTAGGAGTCCTGCACCTGGAACAAGGACCAGGAGAGGCTGCCTGGGAATCAGCTTTTATCCAGCTGTCTAATGTTGTCAGTGCAATAACTTTTTCTCATGAAAGTTTATGTTATTTGGCAGATCTCCACTGGAAGTGGAAACTGTACGGCATGAGAGCTACAAAATAGATGAATATACAAAAGGAGACAAAAGAGATGAGAACTGCTTTTAATCTTCTCATGCCACAGTAAATTACCAACTGACCCAAATGCTGTTTTGATCTACTTTAGTCTCTTGCAATGCTCTATGAGATGGATGAGCTTTTTGGTTGCAAACTCTTCATTAACACAGCACTGTGTTAAATACCATCACCAAATACTCACTGCTGTTGGAAAGGCAAAGGGATGGAACTTGAACAGACCAAACCTCTTAAATCTGGGGTTTAAAGAGAACTAGGATCTTACAGGAGAAATTGTTTTCCATCTCTTTCACCCAATTCTCAGAATTATGTCTCTTGGATTTGTAAATTTTGGAATTTTGTTGTTGGAAAAAAATCCTTTTACGTATGTCAGCACATTCTATAAGCTCTAACATGCCAGAAAACAGCAAGTGTGGTACATATACAGGAGGGATGAAGGAAACTGGGAGACCTCAGCCATGGTTGCATGTGGAGGAAGTGGGGTTGCTCTTGACAACAGCAGGCTGTTGGGTTCTTACTTGGCTCTCCCCTTAGTTACTTGCCTAAAATGTTCACATACCTCATTTCAGAGCATGTTACAAGTTTCTCACCTTGTCTGTTGTAGCTTCTGAGATATTTCAAGACTGCCCTACTTGCAGCAAACGGTGTGGGAACTGTTTCCCAGGGAGAAGTTAAACACTATTTTTTTTCTAAGGCAAAAAGCGTCTCCTTCCAGCGCAGAGCACTCGCTGGATGGGACTGCTCTCAGCCTCTGCAGCTGTGCCTGGAACTCATCCCCTGCCCAGCACCTCGGGTTTGATGAGCCATCCAGAGCTGCAGACATGCAGTGACTGTACATGGACTACTCAGGCAGGTTGTTGTTACCTCCTAAAGCCAGAACACTTGATAGATGTAAAGTGCTGGAAGGAGAATACCTGGGGCTGGCCCAGAGTTGTTTCATTGTGGGGTGCAGAGTATGTTTTCAGCAGCACAAGGACAAGAACAGAATAACCTTCAGAGGCAAACTGTCAGGTTTTTGGGTCCTCCCATTCTGCATCACCATCAGAACAGCACTGAAAACACAACTGGCAAATATGTGTGGTTCCCCAAATACCCAGAGTTATGCTGGCTCATCCCACTGATCTTTTTCTGTAAGGACAAGATTTACCTGATCAGAGAGAAACAAGTGGCTTGATCCACTCTAGAATTAAATTGCTTAAAAGATACAGAAATGTTTTCCATAGTTTCTTTATACTCCTGTGGCTTCTTAGATGAGATGTCAGATGGTTTTCATGGTGCACCACTGTACACAGCAATGAACTTTCAATATTTAACACTGCCTGCAATAAAGGCAGGTTTGGTTCCTGTCCTTTTCTGAGTGTCCTGCTGACTTTGATGTGATTATGTACTCTGTGTTTTTCAGTGCTCAGATATAATTTGTTCCATTAATCTGTCACAAATTTCAACTGATTAGTGTGTATGTGGATTCTAGAGCACCTGTGAAAGCCAGGAAGAGATTTACAGTGTAAACTATATTCTTGTAATTCTCAGCTCCGTGGTGGTCCTGTCAACATTGCATGATTATGGCTTGCAAGATTGGAATGACATAGATCAGAGAGATCAGTCACATTGCTATAACAAACCAAATTAAATGAGATTGTTTGAATACAAATAATAATTTTATTAGGGTTCTCATTAAAAAAAAATGTTACCTGCAACATCTTTCTCCTTCATCCTACACAAAGTACCTCATCCTTTAAAAAATATTAAAAAAAAATTTTAAAAAAATAAATTTTTTTTTCAGTGGAACTTTGGTTCCATACAGATAATATGTATCAAGAAAGCAGAGCTCTGTATGAGTCCAAAGATGAATTGCCCCATGCTGTTTGAGTTTTAAATGTGACATTTTAAAGGTGAAATGCAGCTGGAAATAATGAGTGCATTGTTGTTATTATCAACACTTTTTAAGAAGCAAAGATATCTAAATTTCTCCAGCAACAAAAAACTGGATTCTGACCTTAGGCAAACTTCACATCAGTGTAATCTCAGTGGGTTTCTGTACATGAGGAATAACTTCAATGGTAGGTAAAGTCCGCAGCACTGCATTCTGGATAGCAATTTCCCCCTGTGTAAAATGTGAATGAACCAGAATAACACTGTAATGTCTCTCCAAATTCCCTCTGCTGAAATCGCTATAGCAGACAGAAATATCCTGAGAGAAAATCAAGTCTAATAAAATTGGGCTTGTGTAAATATCGTGCAAGTGTGGAAATAATTAGATTTAAAGCTAAATAATTTTCCTTTTGTGCCTGTTTGGCTATTACTCAGGTTCTTTTTTTATGCCTAGTAATGAATACATTTTGCTGGAAAGGGAAGTGTTATAAAGTGCTCAACCTGCCTGACAATCTACCTGAGCAACCTATTTATCTGGTGACAGGAAGGCATAATTTTCTATTGTGAATATCCATTAAAGGTAGAAAAAACCACTTCCCAAAGTAGGTGCCTGACCACCGAAATCATCCAGACTAAGGAGTCTGGATAAAGACATAAATACCAAAAGAATTTGACTGTCTTCTTTCTGAATGGAAATGGATGGTCAGCTCAACACATGGCACTCTGAAAGCCAGTCAGAAACTAAACCAATTGGCAGAGGTTTTTATCTGCTCCCTTGACTGGCAGTGGGACACAGTTCTCTTTCTAAAGAGCTTTTGGTTAGATCACAGAAAGGTAAATATCACAGTGCCCATTCCAGGGGCTTGGGACTAAATTAATTTATTTGTCTATCGCTTTGCAAAGAAGGTTGTTACACAGATAGGAATTAAACCTATTGTCTTCTCTCTCTGTCCAAAATGCCAACTATGCAAGCATTTTCCAATATATGGGTGGTTTTTAAGTGTATTGTGGATTTTTTGGGAGATGTTTTTGTGTGGTGTTTTTTTGGTTTGTTTCTTTACGTCATAACATTTATTACTCTCCTCAGTGCTGGTTGCATCATCACAAGTCCCCAGGCTGGAACTGTGACATTCTTATCCAACATCTCTCCTACTTTTTTTTGCTCTGGCAAATCATCTACTTTTACCAGACAGACCAAGAGCCATTCTGAAATTCTCACATGCCACACTCGGTCAAGAGGCTGCTGTTTTTCTTTTAACTGTCAGAGGAGAGAGGGAGAGCACGTGTGGCATTTTCTTGTCCAGGCAAACTTGCAATTACTTCATGTATCTACCTTTAAAAATCAGTTACTCTCATTCCTCTCGTCTCTGAAAGATTAATGTACCTTTGAGCCAGTGATAAACTTAAGGAGCCTCCTCTGAGAGTGGGGATAAGTAAATTCTGTGCCAACCTCGCCTTCTGTGACCTCACTCTTGGCTCTGAGTAACAGAACTTCATTTTCATTGCCAGTATAGCTTCAGGGCTACTTTTCCAGAGCTTCTTACACATTCCCTTCCAGTCTAGTGGATGCTTCTCTGAATTATCATCCTGTGTAGCAGTAACAGCACAAAAATAGCTTTTCTAAGCCTTGGCACAGTATTGCCATGAAACAAGGGTGGTTGGGTGATGGCAGCTGTTGTGTGATGTTCAGTGTGAGCCACATCTCTGCAGGTGATTTTGGGTTCTCAGCTGGTGGTTAAGTGAACACCAGCAAAACTTTACTGATCACCTTCACAAATGGCATCAGGAGAGCTCTCCTGGGGAGTGTTTGTGAACCGTGATGTGTGTGCATAAGAAATCTTCCTGTCCCCCTCCACTGCCTCTTGAGTGAACTGCCCAGAGTGGGGGTGCTTTGGGGTGCAGTGTGATCTGATGGTTATGTGAGGAAATTGGGCATCTCACAAGGGTTCTCTACACTTTGACTGTAGGACCCAGTGATTCCACAAAGTGTGTAGCCAAGGACTGAAGGAGCAGTGAACACAGCTTAGCTTCACTGGCCAGTGAGTGACTAAAGTACAGCTGGAGAGAGGGTAGGATAACCTGCTGCTATTGGAGCAAATAATGAGCAGGGAAAAAACTGTATTTCATAGAAGTTTGTAAGTCACAGTGGCTGTTCAATCAACTGCACCAAGAGTGACAGCTCTGGGGGACCCTTGGTGGGAGGGCAGCCAGAATCCTGATGTTCTCTTTCTCCTGGAGAGCCCGAACTAGCCCAGGTTTCATGTTGTCCAAGCGTTTATCTTTATCCTGTACCAGGTGATGTTGGGTCTTTAAAAGAAAAAAAACTAACAAAACAAACAAACAAGGAAACCAAAAACCCTCTCTTTTTGTCTCTCTGACATTAAAAATCCTAATGCAAATGGAGTAGTCAGAGGCTGCCCGGGGTGCTGCTGCCTGCCCTAACAGCAGGTACACTTCAAAAGGTCCTCTAAAGCCAGCACACTCAGATATATGAGTCCTCTGAGAAACCAGCTGCTGTTGTACCACTCTGAGCTTGCTCTCACAGGCAGGGAATGCCAGCAGGCAGCAGTTTTGTCCTTGGGGCTAATCCCCCCTGTTGCTTTCTGTAGGATTGCAGACACTGTGCCCCTCAGTGCAGAGCCGTGTCACTGCCTGCACCTTTCCCTGCAGACCTTCCTTCCTTCACATCCTTAGACAAAGGCAACCACAGCAATGCTGCAGCTGTGTGGGGTATCCTGGAGTAAAAGAGGGAATGCTTTAATTATTCAGGTGGAATCAGGGCATCTTCTGAAAGGCTTGTTGAAAAATTAATTGCAGCATAATTTGACGCTGGATTCCCAACTTAATATAAATATCAATTCTGTAGAGTGGTATGTAGTTTTGAGTGAGAGACAGGTGTTTAACAGGGGAAAATGGGACACTTTTGATGCTCTGAGGAATTAGTCTACCAGGAATCAATCTCAGTCTGGCTCTGCCCTCTCTGAGGTTGCTTCAGCCCCTCTTGCTGCCTATGGCTAAACCACTCTCGGGGTGCTCCAGTCAGCTCCCAACACTTGTACTTCATCTCACTGTCACTACCTGACATATTTAAACTCTGGAATGCTGTTTAGCTCCTGTTTTGTGACTAAATCCAAGGATTCCACTGGAATAAAGAACACTCAGATAGGAATGTGAGTGATTGGTTTCAAAGCTCAGTGATAGTGTTTGAAGGTTTCCTTGCTGCAATGCAGTTACCAACGTGTAACACAGAGATGTTTAATTCAAGAATTGATGTCTCCCAGCAGCTATTAGATAAGATACTCTATTGAATAAGACAACATTACACAAAAATATTGAAAAATATTACCTAATGAAAAAAGACTGGATGCTGCCATGGCCAATCTCAGTTCACTGTAGCAGGAGCTTCCACCATTTTCTCTTGATCCACCTACAGACAAGGGAGGTAATAACTTTGCTCTCACAAACCATGATGCTGGTAAGAGCCAGCTGTCTTGTGCTTCTGGTGTCCCAAAAGGAAGAAAGACCATGACCCCTCTTCTATACTGAACCCTTGCTATATATTATCCAGGCACAAGATGTCTCTGTGGGCTCTCCAGAAATTCTAGATTAAAAAAAATAAAACAAAAAAAAAAACCCAAGACAAATCTGTAGCTCAAGCTGTGTGGGAAGCCTGTCAGCTTGTGTTTGTGATTTTGTTTGTTTTCTTTAACAAATGCTTCCTGCATTAAACAGGCTGATACATTATATTTTATAATTCCCCTGCTGCCCCAGTCCGTGGCAAAGGAGAGACACACATGAAGTGAGGGTAGTGAAGGACCTGCATGTGTTAGAGATTGGTATTGCAGAGGTCTTGGGAAGGAGGTCCTCAGAGCTTAGGTAGGTAATAAAGCAGTTCATCCTCTATTTTCCATGTGAGAGAGTCATTCAAATTGCCTAATACTAAATGTTTAGAACATCAATAAATACAGTGTTCATTGTAGCTGAATTACTAAAACTGAAGAGAATTCAAGGTTTGAAATTTCCTAGAGTATGAATGCTTGATTTTGCACCAGAGAATTTTCGTTAAGAATTAATTCTGGTTTAAATATTCTTTAGAAATTTACTTGTTTTAAATAATAAATCGGTAGGACTTCTTTTTAACCTTAAAAAATTGCTGCAATCATGTGTTACACTGAAGCATTTAGCAATTTCCAAGAAAAGATTGTAAAAGCGTTAACTTGTGAACTGGCATTTCACCCCTGGATCTCAGATAAATATCTTTGCTTTCTAGATTTGATAATGACCCCCTTTGGTCTTCCTGGTTATTAAAAAACCTGTTAACTAGAGCTGTGTTCAGTCATGCTCAGTGGAGCAAGTCATAGTTTTACACTGGGCACAGAGTGGCTTGATAAGTCACTGACTCTCATTTAGGCTGAATTCCACCTCCAAGTCTCTGGCCTGCCAAAAGTGTAACAGAATTATGGATATTAAAACCCCACATATTTTCAGCATAAGCAGGAAGCTCATCAAACCTCGCTCAAGTCACACCATTACATCACACACAACCAAAGGCAGGAGCTCTGCAAGACTCTCCCTTAACTCGAGATAAACTGTTACATTTGATTAAAAACTACGGGTTTCTAGTTGCTCAAAAAATCCACCAAAGTTGGAGAAAATACATTTTCATGTGAAGCTCGTTCAGACTGATTGCAGGTTCTCTTGCAGGATGATGGTTTTTAGAGCATGGCATTAAATTTTTATATGGTAGGCAAACTGTAATGATGATTATGTGGAGTAATTGCATTAGACTGTGCTGGAAAAATAATCTCTTTATGAACAATGCATGTGATAACTAAATGAGGAACACTTAATTCAGTTGTCTGTCACCATCCTCATAGTGCTTACTTAGCCCTGCTTTAGAGGCAATACATTTTTATTTTTGTAATAGTAGTGTTAGTAAATCTGCAAACGGTCATTGAATTGTTTGTAATTTACTAACACTGTGATTACAAACTGGGGCAGTTCTCTTTAAAATCACTTTCCCAGATGAGATCTGAAGATGTGCCATACCCTACTGACACAGATTGCTCCCTCTGGGGCTGAAGAAAGTGAATAAGGTACAGGAAAAATGACCTTCTGGCATTAAACACTTAACCCTGTATCTTTGCTTTGAATCCTTTATTTTTTGATTGGATCTAATACTGATGCAATTAAGAGATTCTATCTCATTTACTTCATTGGATCTCATGTCTCCAGTCTTGTTTTACGATCCTGTCAATAGTAGGATTGATAACATTTCCACTTGAGGCATTGTGTGGTAGGACTTGATGCCCATCAGCAAAAATCTTGTGACAGAGCAACCCTAAAAATCTAATTGATTTCATAAATTGCAAATATATTGTTAGAACTGTATAGGGAGCACAGATTTTTCTTCCCCCCTGAAAAAAAAAAAAGAAAAAAAGAAAAGCTGTTAATTAGACTTTTGGCATGCAGTTTGAGAGGATGGATTTGTTAAAGAACTGGTCCTAGATGTTCTCAAGGCATCAGTGACAAAGAAGACACACACAGGAACAGGAATATTTCTCTTTCCTGATTAGACCGGTTGAAACTAAAGGGGGGATGTGTGTGTGGAATCTGAACAACTAATTTGAGAAAGGGGTTGAAAAACTGCCAAACCTGTGAGAACAGTTCAAGTGGTTGAAATGTCAGCTAGTGTTTAACCAAGGATTTCCATCAATCAGACAAGTCCTGGGAATCAGGAAAAATAAACACCAAACTGACAGTGACCAACCTCCTCCCTTGTGCAGGTGTCCCCGAGGGCTGTCACCTCTGCCAGGCTCCTGCAGTGCTGGGTGAGAGGTTAGGAACTGATTTACTTGATTGTAAATTAAGAAATGCAGTGGTTTTTACTATTAATCAATAGTGTTTAGAGTAATAAACCTTTCAGAGTCAAACACTCATGTTCAATTACATGATTTAATGAGACAGAGGAAGTTTCTTATTTGGAGGTGCTTTGTACAACCCTTACAGTGCGTTCTGTTACAGACCCGTTCTGTAATTTGAATTTGTATCAGTTTCTAAGGTTTTAGAGCAGACAGATATTTCCTTTGTGATGGTTTAGAGAGAGTTGGGAATAGAGGATGAAGACAGGTACAACACACTGTAGAAGGTCAAGATGGGGTATGTGTGTCATGGGCTTGAGGAGACTAAATCCTCAGTTTGGGCATTTAAAGTGTGTGTGGTTTTCATTTGGGAATATCACGTGTGAAACGTCTGTGTTCTATGAAAATGCAAAATTTTTGTATTCTGAGCAGTTTTAGGCATGCTGGTTCCTTAATTTAGTGGGTAAATTTTTAGATTGAACAAAGTTTGAATGGAATGTAGATTTTTCGTGAAGCGTGTTTCCCTTGTCAGTTTGTGCCCCAGTGAGTTTCAAGTTAAACAAACGTATTCCCTTAAATGAGTGTTAGTCAACAAAGCTCCATTTTCCCTAATTTCAAATAAAGTCTAAGGATTTTATAAACATTCTAAGGGCTATAGGCTTGGGACTGAAATAATCGAAGCCAGAAAAGAGTGAGGCTTTTGCCACACTGATATTTAAAGTGTGAGTTATGAAAGGGAAATTTTTTGTTAACCTTACTGATATTACACTGATCACTCAGTCAACCTTTATAAAAGGCAACTTAATTGCACATGTACTTGGTCCTGTGCAGCTTCAGAGTCTCTGAGGACTCCACTGGGCTCCTGCAGCACATTTACCTTCTGCCTTTCTGCAGAGCCTTTGTTTTCCTTTGGCCAAGCAATACTGACAATTAAGTCTATGTGGCACTAATAGGCAGGACAAGTATTTCATCACTCAGAATAAATGAGCATGGAAGTAAATCCCAGCTGTAATGTGTCCTGACACTCTTGTAAATCACACATGACTGCAGTGATGTTTCCTCTTAAGACTTAACCTCTTCAAGTACTTTGCATTTTGACAGCATAGAGGCAGAGGAATGGATTGATCTGGGCTCACAAGGTTCTTCTCAATGATGCAAGGTCTGTTCCAGCCCCTAGCTACAACATTTAAATAATATTTGTTAGAAATTCAGGATCTTTGGCAAAAAGATTCGTTAGGACTGGGCCACAAAATTACCTATGAAACAGGCAAAGTGCAAAATTAGGTTGAGAAGTAAATTTGATTGAGGCACACGTATTCTTCATTAAATATCAACACATTAAACTTCTAGGAGTGCACATAATTAGTGAGTCAAGTCCTAACTTTGATGCATTCCCAAGGAAGCCAACCCACTGCTAATCTGATGCATGAACTGAGCTGAAACTGTATTTTCAATTATGTTATTAAACTATATTTTCAACTATGCTTATTTGATATACACAGCTCATAGGTTGGTCACCATATAGAATAATTTCTTAAGTTATTGAAACTCAAAACCAGGAAAAATTATTTTGGTCATACTCAATGGATATGAAAAATATTGGAGAGTTATCATCTGAATTATGGAGTTATTTCTGCACCAGGGTGGCACTGGGGCTCTTCATAAATGCCATGTCTCATGCTGGAAGGAGAAGTGGAGCCTACAGAAGTGATGTTGTACAAAGCAGGAATTAGAATGGGTTCCTGAATCTACCTGAGCCATCCTTTCCAGAGGGCATCTCATTAGCAATGAAACAAATTCTAGCCTGTACATCTTCACCTCTTCCCTTTTGAATGCCCAAGGAAGCTCAGGCTGGTGAACTAAACCACAGGGAAGCACTTGGAGCTACTCAGTTTGGGATTTGATTTAGCTTTGCCATTAATTTGCTGTGTATTTCTGGTGTTCCTGAGTATTCTGGTTTTACAACTTCCCATGGCACATGTTCTGTTTAGTGAACCTGATGCTCATGGAGGACAAGGTGTTTCCTAAGCCTCAGATGCATCTCCATGGCTGGTTACAGATTCATAGGGAGGTTTTTACGCATGCAATCATAATTTCAAAATATAGCAAGATGAATTTCATAAAACACTTTCAAGAGGTTTTTGTGGCTGAAGATCAGAGGACGTCCCTGACTCTGTAACAAAGAGCTCGTTTCACAGTCACTGTAGTTCTTATGGTCTTAAGCTGTGCCAGGGGAGGTTTAGGTTGGATATTAGGAAGAAATTTTTTACAGAGAGAGTGATCAGCCATTGGAATGGGCTGCCCAGGGAGGGGGTGGATTCTCCATCCCTGGAGGTTTTTAAGATGAGACTGGATGTGGCATCAGTGCCATGATCTGGGAACCACGGTGGGGTTGGATCAAGGGTTGGACTTGATGATCTCAGAGGTCTTTTCCAACCTGGTTGATTCTGTGATTCTTTTGGTTTATAGAACTTGCCTCAACAAGACTATTTACAACACATGGGTCAGGGATGCAGAAGGACCTTGAAGGCAAATATGAAACCAGATGATGTGTAAATGTTCTAGTTTCCCTCAAGTATTGTATAAAAAACCCTTATTTTAAGTTACAACATTTTTTTATTTGAAACTTGTGCTTTAGTTCCCAAGGCAACACAAACCAGGAATTATAAGGTAGAGCTTCTCCTAAGTACCCTTTGATATGAAAGGGATGAGCAGTTGGAGATTTCCGATTCGTGGCTTGGAGAGCTGGCAATGAAAGCTGTCCCTTACAGAGCCCACAGTGTAACACAAACCCAATCCTGCAACTTTTCCATTAACACACCCTGCACCAGAATTTTAGGGTTCTTTATTACAAGCCATGGTAGGCCCTGCCACACTTCACTAATCTCTGCTGCCTGAAAGATGCTGGGAATAGTGAGTGTCTATACATCAGGGTAATTTTAAGTTTTGCTCTCATAATGAATGGAAATTGAATCAATCTCTTCTGGGACTTACTCCAAGATTAGACATTAAAGCAGGATTTTTACACACACCCCCTACACACACTCCGGCAGTAAGCATAACTTCAGTTAATATTCCTAACAGCTACATTTTCTCCTCAAAACCTCACTCATTAGCTTGTAAAATATACAGGATTCAGGTGCTTGATAGCAAATAAAGCCTTTAAAAATTATGTTTAACCGCTAGGGATTTTAGGAGCCTGACAAGAAACAGCTATTTCACATACAGCTTTTTTTTTTTTTTTGAGGCACTCTGGAGCAAGTTCAGAATTCTAATTTTGGAGTTAAAAATTTCAAGGTTGTTCCTAGGGGGAGACAGGAGGAGAATGTGCTGCTTGGAGGACCAAAGTCCTCTACTGCGAGTCAGAAAATGCCATGAGCTGTGACTGCCTCTAGGCAGAGACATAATTATATCTTCAACAAGACAGAGAACTTTCAAGGATTTTTTTTGTTTCAAGAAGTGAAGAAAACCAAAAGTAAAAGGAAGAGGTGAAGGATTCCAAAAAGTTTAAGCCTCAGTTACTTTAGCACCTTAGGAAGGTGTTCTCTAGGCAAATTTGAGGGGTGTTGAGAAAAGGTAAAAAACCTAGAAGTTTAAAAAGGAAAGCTTGTCCTTCCCTGTGGGATGTGGGTGAGAGACAGACGTCATAATGAAATATGAGCAATGGGAATATGACATCTTCTGAAGGTTTTAAGGATTAAAGGGAAGTACAAACCATTTCCATAAACTATTTTGTGGAACACCTATATAAAACCAGGTACTGATTTACTATTTCCTTCTTCATTTGTTTTTCTGTTGTTCTGACAAACACACCCATGAGTCTTTTAGCCCTAGTTCATAGCTCAGGCTCTCCCCTGTCACATCCTTGTGCCAGAGAAGGGAGCCATTACTGACTCTCTGATGGAGTCGTTCCATGTGCTCTGTAGCTTTCCATGGTTGCTTTCAGCTCCCTTTGGTTGAGAGGATCCCAGTGTTCTTCTGAACATGGAAAAGAAGCTGTAAAATCGGGACCTGTGCAGAGCTGGTGTCCTGGGATGACCTGTCTCTGTACATCAAACTCCAGCTTTTAGCCAAAACCTCCTTGATCTCGATCTGATTCCTTCAGCAAAGGAGTGGGACAAGGCAATGGACTATAAAAAGTGATGAAGAGTATATGAGGATTTTAAATATAGAAATTAAGATGGTAAACTGGCACACTCCAAAACCTGGAAGTCCCCTGTTCTTAGAGAATTGCTCATTGTTAACTGATGGGCATGGAGGTTTTACACAGAATTGCACAATGGTTTGTGTTGGAAGGGCCTGTAAGGCTCATCCCATGGGCAGGGACACCTGACACTACATCAGGTTGCTCCAAGCCCTGTCCAACCTGGCCTTGAGCACTTCCAGGAATGGGGGAGCCACAGATTCTCTGGGCAACCTGTGCCAATGTCTTACCACCCTTTTGCTGCAGAGCTCTTAGCTGCAGCCTGTCTTCTGTTACCCCCAAACACCACCACTTCCTACATGCCTGTATTTTCAGCTTGGTCAGGAGGTGAATAATCCATTTGCTCAGATTGACACCAGCACAGAGCTGAGCAAACAGCTCTTTTTTTTTTTTTTTTTTTTTGTAAAATGTTCTTAATATCACATGGTTAAAGTTTAATCTCTCATGCACACAAATGTGCCAATGCAAAATGACTACCCCACTCTGGAAGTCCAGTACCATGTGCTGGAGTCATAGTCATGCTCCTCTCCTCCTCCCACCAACCCTGAAGTAGTCCCTGGTTCTTACTAAGATAAATAACTCCTGGCATTTGAAGTGAACCTTGAAAAAATTACAACAAAGAAACATTTGTGAATGCTGCACACATTGTGAGGGGGACATTCCCTGTCTCACATCTCCCACTTACACATTTAGGATACCCCATCAGTCATTGCTGGAAGCCTTCATCCCAGCAGATCCCTGCATTCCTTTGCAGCTCATTGCTTGCAAGGGCAGAGCTCCTTTCATCAAGACTTTTACAGCAAATATCATAGATTAATAAAAAGGTGAAAGAGCTCTGGTCCATTATTTATCCCTGACTGATATTTATTAGCCAAAAACAATTTATGCCGTGATTCCTTTATGGTTCTGCGATTGCAGTAGCTGGGGCAAGTGGTAATTAAAAAGCTGCCATGTGTCCTCTCACCTCAAAATTGGGCTTTAAAATGATGACAGGATAATGAATGGTGAGGTCTAATATCCATATTAATTTCTCTGGGTGTTCACATGTGTGGCTGTGTGCTGTGTAGGTGGCTGGAGAGTTCAGGCTGTTTGACAGCCAAGACACATTGCTGCTGGCAGAGCCCATCTGTCTGATCAGCCTCAGTGCTGTGACGTGTTGGTTTGCACACCAGCCCAAAGCTTTGGGCTTGGCTGTTCCCATCAATCTCCACCAGATTTCCTAATGAGCTGTTGCCACATGCAAATCCATGGCTAACTTTGGTCATGGAGCATGTTAAAGCAGTACATTAATTTTAAGAGCTGGCAGAGTCCTGTGAGTTGGATATTCCTCGAAGTTCACAAAAAAGGTAAACTGAGGCACGGGCTCAGGATGTCCAGAATCAATTGTGAAAGCAAACTTGGCCTTTGAAATGAGGAATGTTGGTTCAAGTTCATTGCCTGACCTCTGTTTCCTACTGAAAGCAAGAGCCGAAAAACTGCTTTTGAAAGATTTTGAAGAGTCAGAATTTACTCTGTCACCTGGCCTAGGTCTGCTCACCTTGGGCTGTTCCCTGGATAGAGAACAGAGTGCCTTGGATTCCTGGCAGCCCTCAAGTGGGCATTGCATTGGATCCCTGGGAAGGCAGTTTAGGCTCTTATCAATAATTATGGCCACAGCATTTATGTTGTAGCAGGGAAAAAGCTGACTCAGTTGATGAAAAGGGGATGAAAATTATGTCTGCATGTACATTTTCTGAATTCAGTACAAAACCACTCTGTGGGGTAGGTCGAAGGCACACTCTGAAATGACCCTTCTGCTGGCTGTTTAGGTGTGGTACATGTGTCTGAGCTCAGTGGGGAAACCAGCATCAGCAAGATAATTTTCCCAAAGAAGTGATTTACCTCCATCTCTCCTTCCTATATCACTTTAGCCTTTTGGAGTTGAATTAATGAAAGGCAAAGAGGGGCCACACAGGTTTCACTCACCAAGGAGAGGCTTAACCTAAGGCAAGAAAGGAACATTTCTTACCTGCAGACCAACTCATAACTAATTGAAAGTGATCTAATCCTTTTGATCACATCTTAAGGGAGTTAGTCTAGGCTATTTATAAAAGCCTAGTAGGAATTTTTTTTTTTTGTCATGTGGAAATTTCTCACATTTCATTATTTTTCTTACCTTCAATCAAGAAGAGAAGTAATGAATACAAATCCCTTCCCCTCTGGATTTGTGTTTTTAATAAAAGAAGTAAAAGAATAGATTAGTCAAAATAATTGGGTTTAAATTCAACACTTTGTTTTCTGCAAGTAACCCTTCATGCTGATTTTTTTAAATTTAAAGCATATCAATTGGGAGATTCTAACCAGTGCAGATGTTCTTCAAATGGATGAATTCAATGAAATTGGCTCTTTACCCTCAACACTTTTGATTTCCACTCCTTGGTACTTTGCAATATAGAATCCTAGGCAGCTCATGTTGCTGTTTGGTGTGTTAACAGCACAGCAGACCTTGCCAGTGGCAGCACAGTCAAAAAGACTTTAGAATTACTTAATCATTCTTGGAGAAGAGGAGCAGCTCCTTCAGTTTTGCAGGACTGTGTGCAAGCAGTTGCACGTGCCAAGGAAAACAAGAACAGCTCAACAAACTTTTTCTGTCCTATGAATTAGTTTTCAATTCAGTTTTAAACCACCTCCGAACAATTTTCACTTCCTTTTCTGCAGTCCCTAATTCTACCACCTAGAGTTGCAAAACACTTAATAACTCCTCCTCCTATCCCCTCAGTTTAGCAGCCTATTTTTAAAAACATCAAGAAAAGTAAATTCTAATGAAAAATGTACTTGTGCAATGACAAGGACTGTTGGTTTATGTTAATGCAGCTGATCAGGCCATTAATGTCCCTACCCCTCAATTTGATATAGTTGCTTTACTATGAGGCAACATAATTTCTATGCTCAGAACACATTAGAATTTAATTAGTGCTGGCACAGAACAGTAGCACCTTGAGTAAAAGAAATACTAAATTGCTTCATTTCTGACATAGAAAATCAATGCATTCTCTACTCAAACTTGAATTTTGTTTCATTATGCTTCTAAATAGATTTATAGAAGTCTCTGTAGGACTTAAATATCACTAGCACATTAAAAATTCAAATACAGTCAGGACTGGGTCAGCTACCCAGATATCAAAAAAATGCATCATCATGGTTATTGAGTCTATTCATCCATTAAGTTCATGTACTTCTCACTTTTTTTGGTGGAAATGATGTTTACAGACTGACATAAATATTTCACCATCGTTCCCAACTGCAAAAAGTTTTCTCTTTTATGGGTAAAGTGAGAATTAATTGGATTCCCAGCTGCTGAGGTTTACATGAGGACTGGGAGATGGGAAGGAGCAATGGTTGCCTATCAGCTCTTTTCTGCAGTTACAGCAGGCTTAACATTTTTGCTCTCCAACCTGAGCATCAGTGAAAAACTGGTGTGCAGTGCTCTGTGGCTGGTCCTGTCCTCACCTTCTAAGGCCTAAAGTTGAACTGAAAGTTTTTGGTGCAAGCTCCCTGTTCGCCCATAAGAAAATCCAGGGATTAATAAGATTTCTCTGAGGTTTGAGTAGTCTGGGCTCCAAGATGAAGTTTAATGGACCCAATTAATCGGCAGCCCCCACTTGCCTGCTGGGATATGGCAGGTTGGTTACACCTGCCCAAGTGAGCGATTCACTCACATTATTCTCTCCCTGAAAATCAAATCCCTCCAGCAGAATGGAGCCCTCCCCTCTTGCTACATGAATCTCAATTATGTCCAAACACAGCCTGAAGGTAATATATCACCAAAGACAACTCTATTAGACAGTTGGTGTTGCTTTAAACCTCACCCATTTTACAAGGTCACTGTCTTTGCTCCCCTTCCTCTTCCCAGGAGCCAGTTGTTTTACCGTCTCATCAGCAACCTGCTGATTATTTTGTATTTTCTGAATACTTTTCTCCGTCTGTGCTGACTTCTGATCTCCTTTCACCTGCAGTTGAAGGGCATTCCACTGCTATGTATTTTAATCAAGTCTCGCTGGACTGCAGTTGTTTTCCAGCATTCAGGCATCGAGTCCTGTTCCTGCCCACAACCTTGTGTAAAAGTACTTATGAACTTTAGATATTTAAATATTCGGGGATAGCCTTTTAATCTCTAATGACCTTATCTTGCCATTTTCAGAAGATATGCATCATTTTCCCTTTTGGTTCATTTTCTGAGGTAGCAAGTTCTCAAGAGAGCAAAGGGAAATATGCATCCAGAAAAAAAACAATCTTTCAATAAATGTCAGTCTGCAGTAAAAAGTGTTAGTAAAAAAGTTATCTTTCTGCAATCTTCAAAGCTTGTTACACAATTTTTGGAATTTAAAAACCCTTAATATGCTTCTTTTGGCTGTCAGTCAGCAGACAAGCAGATCCTGAGGGAAAAAGCCCACATATAGTGTAATCTCCTTGACGTGGACCACAAAACACAATGCCAGCTCACACTCATTATGCCAATTACTTCGTAAGGAGGCAAGAAGCATCTGTTAAAACTATCAGACAGCTCTGTGGCAACACGCCTTTTTTACCTTCCTATTTGAAACTCGTAGCAATTAAGGGACGGCTCTTTGAAACAGTAATGAGAATGTTTGTAAATGCTCACACAGAAAGTGGGTGGAATTTGGGATTTTTGACATGCTTACTCCAAGATTAGTGCAGAAACTTTCTGAGGAAACAGATTTGTCAGCAAATCCTCCCTGGTGGCAGATGTTCGCTTTGGAACGTTTCAGGTTTGATGAACTTCCCGCAGATCAGAGGCAGGGAATTCTGAGAGCTCGTGTTCCAGGCAGGCTGCAGCAGGTTCCCTCGGGGCCCCCACCTCGGGCTGTGTTTGTCACCGTGTTTGTGTTTGCAGTGCTTCCAGGGCACGGCTGTTTGAGAATTGGCCAAGGGACTGAGCAGGAGGGTTCTGACCTTGGGACTGCAACGGTGAGAGGGATTCCCTTGGAAAAGGAATTGCAGCATCACGAGTGAATGCAAGAGTTCAGGCTACCTTAAGGCTCTTCCAATAATGTAAATATTTATATCCCTTGAATTACAGTGCTTACTCCTGCAAGGGTAACAGTCAGTGGAACTGTAATTTGTAAGGAATAAACCTTCCAGTTCAAGGAACCGCCGTGCTTTTAGTTCATGTCTATCTAAAAGAGTCATTTACAGGAACAGACTGTTAACTGATGCTTCTGGAAAGTTTTTCTGAGTTTTAATCTAATTGAAAATACAGTATTAAGTACTTTTCGTTCATCATTACAGACTTTGCTTTAGGGCCTATGGATCTTTGTAGGACAAGAACAGGATTTAGTTTTAAATACCAGGCTGAGACATGATGAAAGCAAGACGCAGAGGCTGAGACCTTAATTAAAACAGAGTTATATTTCAGAGAGTTATTGAAGAAGAAGGAGGTGCTAGGGGCTAGAGAGTAGCTATAAATGTTTTTCAAAGCCCATTTGTACAGTGAAACAGCCAATACAACAGCCCTATTACTCACCTTTGCCATGTTAGTATTTGTGAAAGGCAAACTTCAAACAGGCTCAGAGCCAGGAGCAGCCTGTCCGAGGGTGATGGGCACATCAAGGAGTAGGGATGAAGGAATGGATGCTAGCAGCTGGGAGCACAGAAGCTCCTCTGAAGTTTGCTGATGCTTTTTGACCTTGCTAGAATTCATTTCACTTTATGATCCTCTTGATTTCAGCGTAAGTTCTGGCAGCTTCTCTGCTCAGCCATCACTGTGAGGAGCTTTTCATTTATCGTAGCTCCCTGTTTGAATTCACTTGTGCTTGATGCTTGTACCAGACTCCACCATGGCATCCTGCAAGATAAGGAGAAAGCAGTCAGGTTCCTTAGAGATGAAGCAAAGGTAAAGTTAAACCAAGCTGGTCAGAACTGGACAAAAGCTCAGGTTGATCTGGTTTACAAAAAACCCCTGAAGATTTGGGGTATTTTTTTATTCCTTCTGGTCTGTATCTATGTTGTATCAGGGTATTTTTCCTGCTATATGGATCAGAATTAGATCCTTACAATGTAATTTATAATCATATATATTTTAAAACCTATAAATAATTTTAAATCTTTCATTGGCAAGGAAATAATGTGGCAGACGGTGTCTGGGAATCAGGACAGCAATGTTATGTGTCCTGTGGATGTCTCCCTACCATGCTTTCATTCTTCCAGAGGTATCCATGTCATCATCTTCTGGGAAGCAGTGTAAGGTCATCTCAGACATGCTCTCTGTGTATTGTGGATTTGTCAGCCAGCTGCAGGCTCCTGGAAGAGCAGGATCAGAATAACTTGTTACCCCATGCCATAAGCTCCTCACAGTCCAAAACTCAGAACACAGCCCGAGATCTCTGCACCTCTTGTGTGTGTTCATCTGAACGATGGCTTTGCCCAAAGCTCAGGATATTCTCCTTAAACATGGAGTGTTGCTGTGCCATGTGATTAACACGAGAGAGATGCTGGTTTCTTTGGGGAATTATCTGCTGAGCTATCACCACTTTTCCCTGCAGTTCTCTCGAGAGTAACTGAATTAAATATGATAAGAATTGATGAACTGTACTAGAAAACCCCTCGAGACTATCAGATATCCATTTACAGGAGCAGAGAGAATCATTGTCCATACCCTGCTTGTGTTTTATCACATTATTGATGCTTTAGAGACAACTTTGTGGATGCCATCTCATTTCAAAGTTGGGTTGGGTGCTTTTTTCTCATTAGAGCATGACATTTTTGGAAACTACTAAGAATTTATTTTTGTGTCAGACCTTTGGATTCTTTTCTTCTAGAAGTCTGCTAATAGTTCCTAATAGGGGACTAATTTATGTGTACTCTGTGTGTGTGCATATATATAATACATATAATATGGAGGCCTACGGGGGATTAAATTTCCTACATAAATTACTGACTTTCATTTGGATTTTTGCATAGCTGTTCTCCAGGAGGTGATGGTATTGTGTTTGGGGGGTTTTTTTGGTTGTGATTTTTGTTGGGAATTTTTTTTTGTCTTGTTATTTATGAAGGCTTTGAAATACACTTTCACATTTTTGGTTCAGAATACCAAGACTCTGGTTGTTGGTCAAAGGAAATGTCTTCCTGTTAATAGTTGTCCACTCAAGCAATAAATACAAATAATTGATAAGTAATAATACAAGACAGTAAAGCTTCTAACTTCCTGGCAAGATTAGGAGAACAAGCCACTTAAGGCTTGTTGCTGACAGCCTCTTGCTTTGTCACAGATTTAAGGGTGCTGGCTGGTCAGGCAGGAACAGATTTCTACAAAAGAGAGGTTTCACATGGTGACATTGTCATGTATCCAGAAACGTGAACCCTGGTCCCATACTGAGGTAATGTGTTGCCTCAGGAACAGGGATCTGTGGCAGATACCTGTACCAGGAAGTTCTAACCAATAGACCTGCTAGGAAATCTATCTGTGAGATTCTCTGAATCTGCAGTCAGCCAGAAAAATGATTCTCTTTGTGAGTGGCTCATGAAACACGGTTTACTCAGTTACTAAAAGCCTTGTATCCTGCAAATCTGTTGGGATGAGCTGTGCAGAAACTTGTTGTTCTGTGCATGTAACTGCAGTAGTTTCTGAAGTAAATGCTGCATGTTTCAGATGGCTGGTAATTCCTGCTGCCTTGGTGAAAGCTCTTAATAAAGGAGTTACAGGCTGAGTCATTCAATATGCTAAATGTTAGTGTACTCTCCCTCCAGACTAATAGAGGCACTACAGTATTTAAGCATTTGAATTCAACAATAGTTAAAAATTCCTACCCTGAAGTCCTCAGCATAATTTGATTTGGAGTAAATGAATTTCTTTCTAGACTTAGTCAAAGCAATTACATTCAACTAGATGCTGTATTATGGCATAACATTTATCATCATTTAAGCACTGCAAAGTACTAGAGAACTCAAACTTATCTTTATTCCCATGCTGGCAGTCTGGTGGTCAGGCTGACTTTGCATTCCCTCCTCTGTTCATTGGTAGGAAGAAACGTGAAGTTCAAGCAGAAGTTGAAATGTTAACCCAAATGGGAGCAAGGAATAGGCAGGCCTAGGTTGATATGAGGTTTGTTTACAAATCGAGTTTATATCACAAACCTCTTGGTTTTTGTTGTTGTTCCACAAGGTTGCTCCTGATATTAACAGAACATGAGTTAATACAAAACAATTTTTTCTGTTCTTCTCTACCTACAACTTCATCTTCCAGCAGGATGTGATTGCAGATTTTTGCTTATGTGAGGTCTATTTTGAATGATTAAAGTGGGCATTGCCAGTGCACACTTGTACTGCTGTACAAAACTTGAAATGGCTGAAAGTGCATATGGACTGTGATATTCTTCTGAAACAGGAAAAAAAATTTTGAACCTCATTTTGGAACGGGGGATGTCTGTTGTGAAACATCCAAACCTTCTGTCCTCTCTATTGTACCAACAGTTGCACTAAACTTCAATTTAAAAAAATAAGAGGTGTATATATAAAGGAATATATAATTTATATATGTATAAAGGGAAAATTCATCTTAACTAATGAAAGCTAATGTTGAATTATGCCTTTCCCCCCTTATAATAGGTATAATGGAATTTTATTATAACTTGTATTTTTTTCTTTTCCAACTCTAATTGCAGAACATGGTTGCTCAGAATTACTAGATGTTGTATTTTAGGTCAAACTTTGAGGGTTTTTTTCCCCATTAACAAGGAGAATGAAAAGGCATTTCATGCCACAGCTAATACATGCTTGTTAACATGCCATTAGTGTAAAGCTTTCAATTTTTTGTTCAGTGGATAATGCAAAATGAGGCAGAAGCAAATTCAACTTGCAGTCAAAGAAGGTTATGGAAACTCTTCTCTAGAATTTGAATTATCTAGTGAAAGACTCCATAGGCCAGCTAAGATTTCAATTATTTGCAATAAATGCAGGACACTGGAAATCTGTGTTTTGTAGATCCACAATTAATTTTACAATTGTAGTTAGACCGCATTGGGATATGTAACCAGGATGATAAATAAGAAAAAGTTGCTATTTTAAAACTTTCTGGCGTGTTTCACCCTCTCTGGAACAAACACTTCCCTGTACTTATCTTCCCCTCTTAGAACCAACCTTCAGATGCAAGTCTGGAGGAGGTGAACATCTCTGTGTTCACCTTCTCATTAGTCTTGCTATTAAGCTGCTTTGAAATTCTGGTTTCTTCCTCTCCCTGCACCTTGGAAATGCATTACCTTCTTTAGTATTGCTCCTGCTGCATCGATGCCAGAGGACAGAAAAGCTTCATTTAGTTTGCCCTTTTCGTTCATTTTCTCATGTGAGCCAAGTATGAAATGTTGAGACTCTTTTCATTAGTTCCCTTTTTAAAGAAAGGCTCTTGAAGTGATTAACATGCAGAACAACACATGCTTTGATGTGCATCTTTATGCTAACAGAGGAGACAGTTATTAGTTATTTTAACCTCTTTTTTTCCTCCTTGAGATTAGTACTGCAGCATGTGAGCTCAAGGATAGGGCTGCACAGTCAGGAGACAGAGCTGCCTGACACCCAGAAGTTGTAGGAAACCTGGCTGGTTTTAGTTTTTCAAGGTTTACCATGTTTGGGATTCTTCCTGACCTATCCCAGTAAGAACATGGAAGGATTAAGACCTGGTTCCTCAACACCTCATAGCATAATTTTCTTGCTTAGAGGCTCCTAGCCTCTTCTGAGGAATGAAGGCTTTGAATCAGCTTCCAAAAACTCTTGTAAAGTCACAGGTTTTTTCTACATCATACTTTGCCCTTCCTTTGTTTTATTTATTGAGTAGTTTGGTCAAAAGGAAGTCCTTTTACCTTCATATTATAAAAAGAGAGTGTCTCCATCTACCTCCCTCAGAAGCAGGATGAGGCCTGAGCTCTGATCAAGGCAACAGTTAAGAATTCACCCTAATTTTCAGAGGTGCTGACCCCTCTTTGATCTCATTCTTTTGAAAGTGGGTTGAGAAACATCCAGGTAGGATCTGGGTCAAAGGCGATTAGAAACTCCAGTGCTTTTTAGGACAGCAGAGAACGTGCTCTGAACTGCTGAAAACGCTCTTTCAAACCAGCGTTCTGAAAACGGGAATAAGAGTTTTGTCGTCCCTAATGGGAGGTGAAGCACTGACAGATGAAACAGGAGGTTTATGACAGTGAGCTCTTGTCCCTTTGTCCTGTGGAAGGTTGCAGATCCCACGGTACGAGAGCTTGGCTTTGATTCATTAAAGTATCCAAGTATTCCCATCTCTCTGCTCAGTTCAGCTGCAGCGTGAGTCCTCTGGCCAGGAGAGTGGGATGGCTTCTCTCTCTCAGCCATCAAACTCCCTCCAGTGGAAGGTTTTCCTCATCCAGCAGTTTTCTGCTGGCACCTGGACGCAGAGCTGGTGCCAGGCTGAGGCGTATGGAGCCCAATAAGTAAAATTCAGCGCTGACAGTGATGTGAAGAAGATTAAGTCTGGCAAAACTCGGGTTGCAGATTGTAAATGGTCTCTGTGACAGTGGTTTCCAAACCAGCTGGATCTGGTTTCTCCCTGTTAGATTCTGTATTGCAGATTTATTCACATTGCTGTATCTTGTTAAAGACAATGCCCTGGGGGTACTGAGGTCTTGTCTGACTGCAGAGCTAAAATATAAAATTCCAAAATCCCCTCTCCATTGTACCTAATTAAGGAACCCCATTAACCCTCTCTGTGGATAGATTGAGGGGATGTCTCCTTTCTGCTAATAGGCTTTCTGGTAGAACAGCACACTTCCCTGACCCCTGGGATTAGCCACTGTGTTAAACGTACTCTGCCAGCTCATGGCAGTGACATTTCCTTTTTTGTCCATTCTCTCTGAGAAACTTCTCTGAACTAAACCTATTTTTCTCTTCTTTCATCCTGCTTCAGGAGCACTGCCAGTTCAAAAGCTGGGAAACCAGTTGCCCAATCTCCTGGTATTTTCTGGGATTCAAAGGATCTGCTGGGGGTTGGTGATGGTGAGCTAATATTTTGTCAATTCCCTCAGTTGACTGTGCAAAGAATACTGGTCCAACAAATTCAGCACAATGCTGGTCATAATTTTTCCTGCACATCATCTCTGCACCATGGAAATTTTTTAAGGCATGTGTAGCAGGATGGTCTGTACTACACCAATGCCTCTTCTATATTTAGAAAGTTATCTGCTGTTCCATTTGTCAGGAAAGCAATGATCTGATATTTTTTTTAACATTCAGATCTGGGGGCTGCTGGAGAGAATCTGGACGCCGATAAGATGCTGAAGGACGCGCTGCCGAGCGTGGCACGGGAACAGTGCCCGGCTCCTGCGGGGAGCAGCTCCAGCCCAGCGGGGTTGAGCGCTTCCCTCTCAGCATTAGCTCACCAGCTTAATCTGACTTCAGCAGTCCCAGTGGGGTGTCTTCCTCCTGGGGTCCCCACTGCTGAAGTGCAAGGCTGGGTGCAGGTGCCTGTGCCAAAATTGCTTTCTTGGAGTGCCAGAGTCTGGGAGCAGGGGCGTGGGCTCCCTTCTGGTCTGGCGTGGTGGGAGCCAACAGCCCAGCTGGGCTCCTGCTGCCTGTTTGGTGCAGGAAGAGGAGCTGTGTGGCTTTGCTGCAGCAACCAGAGCTGCTCACGGGGCACATGGAGGTGTTTCATCAGGTGCTGTGTGGCTGAGGCTGCCCAGTCCCCGATCCAAGGGAATATCTGGATGTGGGGAAGCAGCACAGTATCACGTGGGCTTCTAAGCAGGGAGATGCTGATGGAAGATTACCAGAAAAAAAGAGAAGCTACAAACACCCCACATATTTAAAATACTTGGTCTGTACTGGAATTGAAGCGTGGAAACTTCAAAAATACCCCTGAATTTCTGTTTGCTCAATGGATATGTCTGTGGCTGAATTTGTACCCTAAGCTGCCATGAGGATTTGCTTATTAAGGAGGATGTACTGTTTGCTTGGCCTTTCCCTTAGCAGATGGGGAACTGATTCTATTGAAGTGGGCTTTAAATAATTAAATGGAAAGCAAAAGGAAGAAACAAAGTTGCACTCATTTAGCACAAGTCCAAGAGGCTGATCAAATTTAAGTAGTGAAAGGGCATGAGGAGAAATTATTTAATTTCCCATTCTTCACTGGATAAGAGGAGTTGAAATATTTACAAATGTGCTGTTTGAACTAGCTGGTGTTATTGAAACCTGCAGAGAAGATTCACATTTTTGAAATGTTATAGAAATGCTTGATTTCCACTAGGCAGAGCAGGCTGAACAAAACAGCAGGCAAGAGTGGCTGCCAGTTGGTAGCAAATGTGGAGCACTTGCTGATTCATATTTATATAACAAAGGATGAGACAGGGTTGTCTGCTGCAGGCCACCATCATACCCATGTTAGTGTTTGAAGAAGTCCCCTGCAGTCAATATTTCTTGTTCAAATCCCTGCCCACACTGGTGTTCCTGTTTACTCTTCCCTGGGTCCTCAGTCTTCCCAGCCCTTTCATCCCTCACACTAATGGCCACAGGTAACTGTTGGGGTGATTCATGTGCATTACACCTCAAGGAGAATATGCTGTGAAGTGGAAGGACTGTTTTCCAGTCGATGATGATAAGCAAGAATCAATCATGTACCAACACCTGCATATATATATATCACAGAAAAGGACATATATTGACCAAGCTCATGGCCTGAACAATACACTGGCTTATTAATTTTCATGATTTTTTCCAAAGACCCATTAACTTGGACAACACAAGGTCACTATGCCGAGAGCTGGACAGGGACTGCAAATCATTTTGCACAATTTTAAAAGAATTCTCTTATTCCCTGTTTATCCTTCTGTGTTGTACTCTCCACAAAATCCCGAGTGGTGAAGTTCTTTCCTTCCCCTGGCTTTGTGTGTGTTGTTCACAGCAACTTGCAGAACTAGTCCCTGCAAACAGTTTTTAAATGCTTTTGCATAACCATAAGTGCCAGCAATGGTACTGGAGAAACAATAGGACGTGAATTACCCAATTAATGAAGGCACCTGGGAATATAAAAATACCCAAGGGACCTTTTCATTGTGTTGAATAAGGGAGGAAAAAAGTCACCTTAGCTATCAGAGTCAAGCACTAAGTGATTATATTTAAGTGAAATATCAAGACTGGTATTCAGATAAAACCGTTCCCCTGTGGCCTTTAAATCCACGGCCTTTAAATCATTTTCTTGTGCCCATTGAGCTGTTCTGAGGCACATAACTTGTGCAAAGTCCTCTTAAACTATCGGAAAATATCGGTGCAGTTTTTCCTCGTGATCCTTCCTATTTGCCATGCAAAGGGTGGTGTGGCAGAGAGGGTGCCAGGGAACTCTCTGGCTGCTGGACCACACCTGGCTTTGCAGGACAATGGTCTCTTACAGGGAGAGGTTTAGATTTGTTTGTACCTGCCCATTTTTTCCCAGGTAGAATGAGGTAATGTTATAATTGGGCTCGTTAAATAGGTTCTCTGTGTTTAGATTTTCCCTTCTACTGGATAGAACTTTTTATTATAGTGTATATCAGAAAAAAAAAATAGCATTAAAGAAGATACACTTTTAACAAGAAAATCTCTGCAAATCCAGATCATCACCTGCCTCTGTAACCTGGTAGATGCAAAAGAGAGATGCAGATCAGCTTTTGTTCTGAGCAAACAGCACTCACACAGAATGGGGTTTGTCTTTAAACCATCAGTGTGCATTTGTAAACTGGACTAATTTGTTGTGTGTGTTATTTTGCTGGCTAACATAATATGTGCCTCATACTTACATAATACTGAACTTAAAAAATTCCTTGAGATTGTACATTGGCTTTGCAAGACTCCTGGGAAACCCAGGCTTACTTGACTGGTGTAGGAAACCGAAAACATCCTAATTACCTAATTTACAAATATTTCAGACCTGACATATTGATGCACCACAAGGTTAATTGCTCTTCTTACTCAATTAGTAGGAACCTTATGCTCTTTATTACATTAAAGTAAGCCATTATCACTTTCTGCATTTTGTATTTGAGGTTCAATAATGACAAAACTTTTATCTCAACTCTGCAAACCTTAACTGGTTTCTATCTGAATGCCTGTTTCTTCACAAAACCCCAAATCTCAGTATCTTGTCTGTGTATATTTGCTCTGTGATTCCAAAATGGGGTTCTTAAGTAGGATTTATGTACGTTTTCTAGGTGTTCTGCTTCAGTTCTTTTTGGAAGCTTTCAAATTTCTACAAATTCATCCTCTCTACAGTTGCTGGCTTAGTTGGCTGTGAAAAGATCATTTTTGCCCAGTAGATCAGAGATGGAGCTTATTAAAGACTTTTTTCCTAGCATCTGACAGACCTTACCTTTTTCCAGAGTCTATTTTATTTTTTATTTTATTTTATTTTGTTGTGATTGCTCAGATTTGTTGACCAGATCAAAGGGAGTGTTTTAGATATATTGGAAAACAGCATTAGAAATTTTCATTTTAAAATGACCTTTCAATGGGAAAGTATTCTGTATCAAAAAAAAAAAAAAAGTCAAAATTGACATAAAATATTTTGATTTAACTGAAAAAAAATTTGGAAAACTTCTCCCTTCAAAAAAACCCCAAAATTTTTCTTGTGCTCTCCTTTGGAGCAGGTGTATAGACCAAACTTGGAAATTATTTTTTTCCCCCTGGAAATAGAAATTCCTTTTCCTTCTCAAATTTAGTCAAATCCACTAAGTTGGCAGGTTTCCACCTTTGCTCTGCAGGTCCCTGTGGGGGTGCATGACTTCCTCTGAAGGGTCTGTGTGAGACAACTCATAAAAACTGGGCCATCACTGACAAACTGAAATTCATTATCTATTCCTCAGCTGCAGAACTCTGAGGCTTGCAGACTGGAAAACACAGTAGTTTTCAAGCTCCCTAGGCAACAATTTCTGAATATGTTCCTCTACACATTAGTAGATGGTGGAACAAATAATTTATAAGTAAATGGTGGTTGCTGTTGGAAGCCTTTTGATGCTGCACACTTATTACCATCAGTATCTGCTTTTTGTCATTGTTTGTTTAGTGTTGCGAGGATTTATGTCATTTCAAATCATCCTGCAGTAGCTGATAATGTTTTTGTTTAAGTAGGTTAACTTGTCTAAATAATGAAATACTTGCAGATGCTTTGACCCAAACTCAATTGAACACAGATGGGCTGTCTGTGATGAAAGAGGGAATCAATAGGAGATTCCAGCCTGAATAAGTCAGTGAGTCAGATTTCATCTTCCTGATGCTACACCTCTCTGATCTTTATCACTTCTGAAATAACATTATGCTCAGTTCATATCCTAAAGAAAAGAAACATATTTTCCCAGTCCACCTTCTTAGCAGAGGTCATCCTGTGCTGCTGTCTAAGTGCCTTCCAAGTGTTACTGGGCTACAGACATTACTGGAATAGCTGTCACTTTGCATGTTGGTTCCCTGCACATTATGTGTTCATCAGCATTTGAGTTTGCTGTTAGGGGATAGGAAGAAAAGTACGGAATTGTCAAATCCAAATTCATTATAATTCTGAGAGATTGAAAGCAAAAAGCCATCTTCATGCAGTGGGGCAGCTGTGAGGGGGTGGGATCTGGCCAGGAGGGCTCACCTGGAAGCCGGTTCAGAGCAGAACAAAATGTGTGTGTGTCTTTCTTTGTCTCATCATAAATACTCAGGACAACAGTTCCTCTGCTGGGAAGGGCCTTGTGATGTTACTGCACAGGTAGCAAGTCCCCCAGCCGTGGGACATTCCTGCTCCACGGATTTCCCATCTGTTCTGCCAGGTGACCTGAGCTGTGCTGAAGTCAGGGCCGAGCTCTGATCTTCCCCTGAGTCACAGAGGGTTTTCAGGCTCTGAACAGCACGTTCTCCATCGCTGTGTTTTTCCACCCTCCACTGAGGTTCTGTGGACACTCTTCACTCTCTCATATTTAGATGGGCACCCTCATCCTCTTCAGATAGCTTTAGGAAGAAAGTGTTTAGTTCTGTAGCTTCAAGTCAACTCTTGTTAGCGTGTTCCTGAGCAGTCTCGTTGATTGTGTTCTGTTTTGGAACAGCACCTCTGATTCTGCCTGCAGTGAATGTGCTTGTGCCTTCTCATTTTCACTGTCATTTTATTTGAGCTACTTACCCCTTCAGTCAGCCTGCATGCCCCTGGAAACAGAAGAGAAAAACTCCAGAAAGATTTGATTCCCTGTCACTCCCACAATTGGAAACATGTTTTTGGGGGTTTCTCCCTACTGTTGTAGGGTCAAAGAGTGGTGATGTAGGTCAGAACTGATTGGAAACAACTGAAATCTCGGTCAGGAATAAGAGTGGCCTTAAGAACCAAGTAAATAAACTTTCCTGAACCCAGAGAAGCTCCCAAACTGGAGAGAATGAAACCCTGCATCTTCACCTTTGCCTTTTCTATATATCTGGGTATGCCATGCTAAAAAAAGAAATATGATCATCAGAACAGTAAGTATCCTTCCAAAGTATTTTATTTCATCTGGGATTCTCAGAGCATTTCTCAGGCCAGAGCCACCACCCAGTATCAATAGCATGGCACGATTTCTGTGCCTGTTCCATCAGTGCTCAGACCACACAAATGCTGCAGTGCAGTATTTACACACCTAATCCATAGGAATCAACAAGAGCAATCCAACAGCACTGCTCCTGATGCTTTCTACCAACCACCTGTATGGAGCAAAGGAGATCCCCACTCCCCCCATTGCTTTCTTTTGGGCTGTGGTTTGCCCAAGAAGCGATTGGTGATTGGTGAGGTGGATATTGAGAGGAGTTCAGTCCCCACTTCGGCGTGATAAGGCAACTCACAATGCAAAACTAGATTATAATGCAAACCACAGCCTTTTATAACTGCTCTGAGGACTTCCATGTATCACAAGAGAGCACTGGTGTTGTTCCTGACCCCGTGCATTCCTGTCAGACCTGCTCAGCAGGGGCTCTCTGGAGCAAGGCTGCACTCAGAGGCACATCAGCACAGCACTGCTCTGTGTGCTGGTGGATCTTCCTCTACCCTCAGGGTATTTGTATTCCTCTGTGTAACTTGGCTGTCCCAATATTTTTCTGAAGTAATTTCAAATGCAGTCAAGTTTCTACAATACAGATTGCAAGCAAATTCTCTTTCATGTCTGTGGTGTGGAGGCTTGCTATTATTCTGTAACATCTTATTTATGTATTTCTTGTGCTGTTTCTAAAGGGCTGTCAAATCACTGTCAGTGATTTATTCACATCAGGTGGAGCAGATGTAGAGGAATTGCCATATCCAAAGTTAAAGAGCACTATCTTAAAACTTTGTAGGAAAGAAATAATTCAAATTTTAATAACCCTGTCTTTTACTCGTGTTTTTTTCCCAATTTCTAAGTTTTTTAGCGTGGGTTGATTATGATACACATTGCTGTAGGTGATTTTGTTTGAAGGTAGTTGAGTGAAAAATAAAGATTAATCCTGACTGAATTTTTAATCATGTTTGCAAATGAATTGCAGCAGCCAAATATCAGCTGGTGTGGAAATGCAGTTATTAAGAACATATGGAACTGAAAGCATTCAGAATTGAAACTGAGACACTTGGTAACTTTACCAGCTTAAGAAGCTCCTTATGACTTATTCTATAAAATTATTCATTTGGTAACTGATGTGGCTGTCTTTAAGTAACCAGCATTGGGGATAACCTTATATATAGCAGTGTGTGATGATGGAAAAGAGCAGGGGTGGAGAGTGGGTGGCACTTTTGGGAGACTGGTGAGGCTGCGTTCAAGCCTCTGTTCTTTCAGGTTTTCCGTGGTAGCAAATTCCTTATTCCTTTGCTGCTGCTCATTTTTATGTAAAATGGAGAGGGAGGCACTGAGAGGTGTCATGTGATGCTTGAATAATGTCCTGATGGAGGACCCAAAGCTGATGTAAAAATGTATTTGAAAGGGCTGAATGAAGTGGAATCGTGGCCAGCCGGGCTGATGTGTGTGGCATGAAGATGTGCTTTGAGCAGTCCTTCAAATCCCTCGCCATAAATCGACAGCCCTGGTGTTCCTGAAGGTCCAAGGGGACAGATTTGTCTCCTGCCTGTCATCCCTCCTAGGAGCAGTTGTCAGCTGCCTCATTCCCTCTCTTTTTGTACTGTATCTTTGGGTACCTGGAGTGCCATTGACTCACCTCAACCATTCCTGCCTGCCCAGTTCTGCTTCTGGTAATCCTTTTGAAATACAAAGATCCCAAGTTCCTGACTAGACTGTGGCACAATCCCTCAGAACTTTTGGCAGAAACATGGTCTGAGGGAGTTTCTTTTGGGACATTATAACTTTTGTTGATATTGCTCAGTCATTCTGTACAGAAGAGGTAATGGTTTTGGGAATTCTTTAGGATAGTTTTGGTCAGACACTGCTCCTGTCAAAATTAGTGTGATGGTGATTAGTGATTCAAAGGAAGCTCAATATGTTTATTAACAAATCCTACTTCTACATTTTGAGTCATTGTAGTTTGCTAAAATTAGCCCATACCATCAACCCACAGATTTCATCTCTGTTTTCTCAAACATTGGTACCTTGGGTAAAATGCCTGAGTCTGTTTATTTTTCTATAAGGCAAATCCAACTGACTGAAACTGGCAGATCTGAATCTCATTGTCATTGTTCCATCCTCACTTAGAAGGTTATAAATGGCCTGAGGCAGAAAAAAAGTCTTCCTTATGTCAGTTTATCTTTTCCTGAACCACTTGGGACTGGCCACTGACAGTGAGAGAGCATTTCAGCCAGTCTGTGATGAGAAATCCCATCTTCTGTCTTTCCATGCTTCCAAGGGGCACATAGTTTAGATTGAGTTGTTGATTTTAGGTTTTTGTTTGTGTTTTTTTGTTTGTTGTTTTTGTTCCACTCCACTCCTTAGCCTAAGGAAAACATTTAGGGGATTTTTTCTGTTTTCACTTTAAAATCATCAAATAACCTTGCAGTGTTCATCACTTTCCCCATATTATCGTTGTAGACAGTGCTAGGATTCTAGCTGATTGAGTTTATTGATTTCTGAGTGATCTCTTGAGTGCTGTTTCACATTCATGATCTGTCAGCATTGTGTAGACAACCTGTGTTAGAGAATTTGGTATTTATTATACATAAAACTACTTCTCTGCAAAATTCCCATTTCAGGGCATTGAATGGATGCAGGAACACAAGAGACAACGTGCACAGTCTCTACAAACCACTTTGTATTTGAATATTTTAAAAAATACAATTAAGAATATTTGGAAAAGTATATTCAGAGCAGATTTCTTTCTTATTTTCTATAGTAACTAAGTAAAGCCTAAGAGCACAACCACATACTAATTTGGACAATCAGGGGAGGAAGGGAAACAAAACATGCTGTCCTGAATTCTTTGTGTTGGGCACGTTTTTTCCATAAAAACATTTCTTTATTTGGTATGTATAACAAACAGTTTTCATATTTTCTGCACCAATATTTTCTAATTAATGTTTGAACTCGTTTCTGAATTAGGTACTGACTGTAGAAACCTGCTGCAAACCTTGACCTGCTTTGTTCCTGTCCAAAGCTCAGCAATAACGTTTTATGAAGAAGTATTTGGAAGTGTCATTGTGATATTCAAGCCTTCCCATCTTCCTTGTGCCCTAGAGCAATGCTGCTGCTTACCAGGATGCCTTTCCCTTTCCACTTGTCTCTGAGCTATTTTAGGCAACAGCCAGGTAATGCTTTTCTCTAACAAAACACCTCAAAGGGCTTGCCCTGAGCTGTAATGTTGCACTCTCTTAAAAGGATGTTCTTACAGTGCAGTGACCAAAATGCCTTTTGAAAACAGCTCAGAAATATGTTCTGCATCACGTTACTACTGCTTTTCCAGAGACCTTGATGTTAGCAAGTCAGAGCATGTCAGACAGTGCTGTGTCTATCAGCATGGGGCACATTAAACTTGCCCCATTGGGTCATTTCAGAAAGCAAGTGTTACAAAAATGCCAGGAAACTGCACAACTGTTTGAAATCAATGGAATTCAACAATCTTAAAAAAAAAAAATCAAAAAAAGGCAAGTTTTAATTCTTAACATCGTGCATAGTTTGCATATTCTTTAGTGGGACTCCTGAGGACATAAGATGGGTTTATATCAGTCAGCAATTGCCCATCCTGGACTACTTAGAAGGCTTATGCCATTCATTTCCCTGTTGCTTGGTTGATTACAATGATCACCAGGAACCATGTTTTATAGGGAGAGGAACGGGGAGTTGTGTTAGACCACTGGCAAAATGCTCTTCAAGGGGAAAAACTCAGATTATCCACTTTGAATGAGTGGAGAGCAATCACAGAAATCTATGAAAGTAATTTTCTCATGTATTGAGTGTTTTGTTTTGTTTTTTTTTCCCTTATCAAGTATTTTTTCCTGCTTATCCTTGGCTGGCAACTTGAGTCTCTCACATGATGTAAACAGCAGCTAGCCAACCAAGAGCTACATCCATCTTGTCTGTCATTAACTTTCCACTTTCCCATCTGCCATCAGACTGGGCTGTGGATCCTGGAAATATCAGTCTGATCTGTCAGCAGCTTCCCTCTGTTTCTCTTAGTCACTCAGTCCAGTCACAGATTGCTATTTTTTTGTTCTCCCAGAATGATGTTTTTCTGGTATTCTTCTATGAAATCTCATACCTGTCTGCTGTGACTTTTTTTCCTTGCTATGGCTGTGTTGCAATTAGTGAGGAGCCACATTTAAAGAGTTGGCTCAGGTTCCCCAGAGTTCAGAGGTTCATCTGTCTTTAGTACAAGCCCCGTGACATGACCCACATGGGAATATGACAAACCCCTTATACAACCATGTAGTGGTTTTGTTCCTTATATTACTCCCTCATTTTAGAGTACACCGATTGCTTAACTCAACTTGATTTTCACTGGTGGTTGTTGAAATTTAATATATTTTATTAACTCCTAGTAATATTTTGTGATATTCTTCTTTAAAAGCAATGATTGGAAACCTTAATTTTAATATAATTGCATAAAGTTAAATTATGAAGCTGAACCAGTTTGCTGGGATTGAGGCAGCTGAGCCATTTCTGCTCTTTTAACTTGTCTCCTTTTCTAGTTACTGAATGAAGGTTAAAATAACATTTCAAGATGACAGGAGTGAATCACCTACAAAAACACAATGGAAGGTGGTTGTAAGAGTGTGGTGTGATAGAAGACCCAGGGCACTGCTATTGCATGACAAACTTTTGTAACAGGCAGGAGCGAGGTCAAAGGCAGAGCCCCCAGTGATTAAGATGTATTGCCAGAGAAACAGGAAATCTTTTGGGAAACATGCAATGGTGAACCAAATGCCAATAGATGTAACAAAAAGTAGACAAGATACATGTTAAAGAGATGAACAAGGGGGATTCATGGGCTGGGGAGGGGTGTGAAGAGTGTTTGGGAAAAGAGGATTCTCGTGAGAGTGTGGTAGAACTTTATCCAGCAGTGTAAGAGGCAGCAGTGTTGGTCAGAACAGATACTGCAACTAGAAAGAAACACTTAGTAGAATCCAATTCTAAACACTTAGTAGAATCCAATTCTATCTCAAAGGGCACTTGTGCCACTTCCTTATGCATCTGGTTGATTTTGCTATGGCATAAATATTGGTTGATGGATCCAGTGTGGTCGAGTGCAAGGAGGGATGAGTGACTGAGGATGATCTTTGTTTTCTTTCTCCTTCAAAATGTGATGTATGTGGTGACATAGCTCTATGCCAAGGCAGAAAATTGTGAAAATTCCTAGGAAATTTAACTTAATATTTAGAGGAATGATTAAGGTAAATGGTAAAAAGCTTAGCATCAGATGAACATTAACATCCCAACTTCACCATAACTCTTCTTTAAAATAACTGTGCTTTGCTCTGCTGCTCTCTGCTGCTGGGGAAGAAATGAGAAATTCAGAGTGACCTCCATAAACCTTCCCAAGAGAAAAAAAATTCTTTAAAAATTAAAAAGCCCTCTCTGCCTCGAAGTCTCCAAATACAACTTGGTTGTATTTTCATTAAGTCCACAGTGAGAAACCTGCTGTCCACTGCAGATCTCCTGCTACAGTCAAACAGGCAGAACTCCTTTTTCTGGAGGGAGAGGGTTAACTGTGGAGACAGGCCATTGCACACATCCTTTTTGTCCTTGAACTGCCTCTCACATTTATTCCAAGCTCAGCTGAGTCTCAGCTTCGTGCATTAAATAGCCTGTGAGCCATGCCCAAAGTTTTCTGGCTCTGCTCTCATCTCTGTGTGCCTTTTGTTGGCACTAAACTAGTTGGAAGCATTTGTTTCTGATATCTAGGTAGCATGTAAAATTGAGTGCATGTTTGAAATCCAGAGGGTGGAAGGGAGGAAGACACAGGCACTGTAAAGCACCTTTTTCTACTTTAGATCCTACTTACCCCCATTGATATCCCTGGAGAACTCCAGCCATCTGGAGTGAAGGTAGGAATAGCACAGTAAGCTCCTTCCTTGTGTCTCCTCTGTCCTGTTTGCTGTGTTTAATATTACACTGAGACTGAAAATTCTCAGGGGCAGGGTTCTGTCCTAACAGCACAGTCACTCTGGCAAGGGAAATACGGCCCTTAGAAGCCAGTCAATAAAACTCAAATCACAGTAGCAATAAGAAATGTCTTTCTCAGGTAACTCATGAATTCACACTCAGCACAGCATTATAAGCACATCCTCTTTGCCAAGCTTGATTTTATTAATGAAGTAATGAATGAGATTATAACAGAACATTTAGCTCCAGCTTCCTCCTAAAATTCACTTTATGGCTCTTATTCCAGCTGCTCCCACCTCTACATCAGCTTCCATAAGATGGGAGAAGAGCCCATTGGCACCATGCCCTGCCTTCCCCATCACCTTGGACACAACCACTGGCCTAAGCTCTTTCAGAGAAACATTGCTGGTTACTGCAAAAAGATAGAATTCCCTAATTCCATGGGCTGTGTGCCTTGAAGTCTGACGAGCCACCTATAAGCAAAAGATACATCAATTTTTATCACCAGAACTCAGTAATTCTAATAATTGCCCTTTGCATCTCCAGAGAAGCCCTGTCATTGCAGAAGAAATGTTACTTTTCAGATCAAATTACAAAACTGGAGAAGGAATTGGAACTTTTTAATAGTTTCATCCCTATTCAATTCTATAAGGAATTAATGGTTTTAAAGACTCTGGCTATTCATGACTTCTCTAATTTGTAGCATTTTCGACGTATTTGATCTGTAACTGTGTCAGAATGCAAATCTGATCTGTCAGGGTTCAGAATTTAGGGTAAAGGAAGGTAACTGTAACTGCAGTCACTCTTTAGGTAACTGTAAAGGGGTCCATAGGAATGCCCCATTCAAACCCCTGAGCTCCTGTAACGCTGGTGTTCAGCCCTGCCAACAGTGCTCACCCCTGTGGAGCTGTTTGGAATATTATCAGTCCCTATCCAAAGGGATTTTATGGCATTCCGTTGGTTGAGGGGAAATTCCTGCCCTCTGTTTACAGAAATGTTGTATTTTAGATTTTGTATTCTTCCTTTAAAAGTAATATTAACTGAGCATTTCAGTTTCTGTTAATATAATGAACAGGTAAAGACCTTTTTTTCCTGCCTGGCCATTTTTAACAAGGCTTTCTCCTTACAAGTGGCACCTTTCAAACAGCTGCAGTGCTGCCAGCTGTGTTATTACTATGCTTTTATGTAAATACAGCCTAGCACTTAAAACTTGTACCATTCTTTCATTCTGGCAGAAGTTGTTTTCTTCACACTCTTCTCATTATTTTTAAGCCATTGAACTCCCATTCCTACAAATTCTAAAACTGCACAAAGGCCAAGCAAAGCCAGAGCATTGATTTGCCATTGGCAGTGGGAAGGGTGAGTATTTTCCTCGGTAGTGGATTCATGGCACAAAGTCAATAACAAAGCAATATTTATAGAACTTGGAGATGATTGTAAACATACTTCAAAAAAATTCTCCTCAGCAGCACTGAAAATGTAATAATCAGTGATCACAAGTGCTTGAGTTATTTTTTCTGTTCTCACAGCCAGGCACTCTTATAGTACTGTTCTTGCTGTTTCCACTCCTATATTAATATAATTTTGCTGCAAACAATAAACATAGCAGGAAACCAATTAATCAGGCATGTTGGTGAAGTGCAGCCTCCAACAGTTAGCAGTGTTCAAGACAAGGTTCAACTTAGCTTTGAACCTTTGAAATACCATCTATGATGCATGTTTAGTGCTCCTGCATCTTATACACGTTCTTTTTTTAATGAAAGTGCTCCAATAAAAGATGATTTGTGTGGTCTTTTGGGGCACAAAAACTACCAGTTTCTTTGTTCAGTGCCTATTCACATCCATCACCAGAACTTTATGGCAATGCTGTATTGGAACTCATACCTAGTTTAACTCTTGGAGAACTGGCTCAGTGGCCAGACAAGAGGAGTTTTGCTACTAAGGCTCCACAACTGAACAGAGAAGGCTGAACACAGACCAGTTTCCTGCACACCAGAGCACCCAGCAGCAAAGAGGAGATTTTTTCCTAACCCCCAGAGACTTTTCTGTAATGCATACAATAACTCTGTATGGATATGGCCATATCTGTTGCAGCAAAACCTCCAGCTTTGCAGTGAGAAAAGGGCTCAGGCAATTAGAGAGGCATGGAGCTGGAGCTGGTTTGAACTAGTCTCCCACCATCTGCACCTCCTGAGTCAAGGATTTAATCAGAAAGGGTAAGATTGGGATTTTTACGTGAAACTGGAGCCTTAGTGTGTGGGAAACAGCATTGTTCTGATCTCCCCTGGAGAGGTGCTGGGAGCTGACTGCCCAGGAAAGCTCTCTCCTCCATCGGGGATGCCAGAGCAAGGTACTGGCAAGTCAAATTAAATGAGACATCATCTGAACTATCCACGTAGAATGTGGTGCAGAAGTAACCTTGGTGATTTGTGTAGGAGGTAGACCAGTCCTGCCCATGGAAATACAGCCACAGCCACCAAGAGAACAAAAAAATGCTCTTGTGTTTTGGTTGGATTTGTTTCTTCAAGAGATACTGTCTTTCTATAGAAGACCTGATACAGGTCTTCTTTATCTATGTATAAATTTCTTTATAAGTGGGGTTAATATGCATGGAATCAGTTCAGTAGTAAATATGATTCATCTAGAAGTGAGAAAAAGCTTAATTTAGCCCAGAGACCGATTGTCAGTGCTGAGGGGTGAGAGATGCACAAGATCATCAAAATAGCTATCAGTTCCTCCTTAGCTTGGGAATCAGTTTGTTCTCCTTGTTAGAGTTCACGAAGCAGTTTCATATATTTTTCATAATGTGCACGTTGGTATGGGGGTCTTAGTCACCAATTCTGCACACAGAATTTGCTTAAGTGTGGAAATAGTCCTGCTGGAAGGAGTGAGTGTAGTCAAACCCTGCAGTTAAGCAAGGTATGTGGCAAGTTCATGGCTTTGGTCAAGGGCATCCCAATAATGGAAGGGTTGGATTTGGCTTGTAGGGCAGTTTTTCTTGGCCTCTAGAAATGTTATCTGACTGGTAGGAAGGCAAACAGCACTGAGGATTTTGCTCTGCATGCAAAAGCAGATAACGCCTGGCAGGATGTTAAATGCTGTATTTTACCTCCTGGATGTGATTGTCTTGGTCTGACCCTCCCAGGGTAGCTGGGGTTGAGGGGGTGTGTGAGTGAGAGGGTTTAACTGGCTTGGCCAGTCAAAACCACGAGCCTTGAAAACAACCAAGCCCACACGATCTTCAGCAATTTGGGACTATTTGGCTTTGTCTCAGTGTGTGACAAAACAGCACATTCTTCCTCCAGGGTATCAGTCAGCTTTACATAGCATTGTTGTCCCTTAAAACATATCTTTTTCCAGACTATTCCTTAGTACCGTGCTGCTGCTTGTTTTTTTCCTCTCATTTCAAACTTGCGTAACTCAAAGTAGAATTTGGTCCTGCGTGTAAATCTTGTGCTCGACAAAATCACAAAGCAGCATTAACAAAAGCAGCAGTAATTGCAGCATATCCTCACTAATTGATAGGTGCAGTTACAATATTCTGTACCCAGCGAAGCTGTGTCGGAGCTACAGAATTTCTTCTTTCCATTACCTGTCTATTACTCGCAAATAAAACTTCCACCACAACAGTGCTTGTGCTGGAAAGACAGATGTGGGGAAGGTGGGAAATGCTTACAGCATGTCAGCCAGTCCTTCCTCCTACCCTCAGTCTTTTCATTTCCATCTCTGTCCCCTCAGCCAGCGAGTCCCTGCTTTCATTTATCATGTGGGCAGGCACACAAATATGAAAAAGAATAAGAAAATAATTATTTTAAAATGTCCTTTCACTTGCCGTGGTGGAAGGAGTAGTTTGGTTTAGTGATTGTCAGACTGGGTTAAATTTGTCCAGCTGCTGCAGACAAAAGCTGTAGGAACTCAAAAGGGCTGAACATCAGGGAGAAATGATACAGACCATCCCAAAGAGCTGCCCCAAAACAAAGCATATCAGGTTTAGAGAGCAAACTTGCTGGTTTTGTGGAGGTGCACTGAAAACACAGCCCCCCTTTCTGTTCTGCCTCACAACCAGTATTTGATCTTGGGTTAAATCTCGGGTTGCCTTCAGCTTTTCTGTTTCAGCAGCTTCATTAAAACTTGCCATTAAATTATGTGAGAACTATTTTGATAGTCAGTAGTGGCTCAGTTAGAGTGGGTGGCAGCAAATCTTTGGATAGTTTTTCTTCATTTGTAGGGCAAAATGCTCTCCTAGCATAAATCTCTCTAACTCCAATGATACCCAGGAAAAAATTGATTTATACAGAGTAGGATCCAGCCTTATATCTTTTAGACTTTGACTGACACTTGTTAGTACATTTGAAACATCTTTGCTTTGCCATTTTAGAGGAAAACCCCTGAAAAACTAAGACAGACTTTCAGAGGCAACAGATGACAGAACGAAGCACTAATAACTTAAAAAAACTACTAAGTGATTTGTTAAAAAAAAAAAAGGCAATAACTGCAGTGAACAGATCAGTACTCTGTGGAGATCATTCACATCTGGTAGTAAAGGTCACAATGGGATCATATAGCAGTTCTCCCACCTGGGTGTTCAGGTTAAAAAGATGTTTTATGAGAAGTCCTCCTCTGTTATCAGGCTCTTAAAGGCTGCTGCAGAGTGCTTTGCTCCTTTGCTATTACATGGCAATTTTCCAAAGGCAGGGGATAGCCTGGTGCTTAATTTACTGCAGTTTCTGCCATTTATGCAGAAGCCAAATGTTTGGTATTGTTTGGGGGAGAACATCAATAACATCAAAGTGGTTTAATGAAAATCAACATCTGCAAAGCTCAGCCTGAGCATGGAGATCACTTTTTTTTTTCCCCTCTCCTCTTGCTCTCTATTAAGATAATATATCTGCTTTGATACTTAGCTATCTTATTATATTTAGCTTTGTCTCTGGGGTTCCAAGAACTTACTACGTGTGTACTTTACCATAATGAAGAAAGATATTTCAGTGCATTGTTTGTTGTAGGTGCAGAGGCAGGATTAGATCTGTCCCTCTGGCCTTGCTTGCATAATGGAAGAGACCCTTTAGTACGTTCTCCAGCCAATTCTCCTGCCCCTCATTGGTTTATACAATGCTCAGCCTGGCCAGAGACCCCAAACCCAGACTGCATCTGTGCCTCTGTTTTCAGGTTTAGGGCAGAATTTGGCTAAGATTTTGTCTACTGAAAGTTTTGGTCCCTGACTTAACACACAGTTTCTAGTCTATGAAGCAGTGATGTATTTGAATCTCTCTTGGTTTGTTTTTTTTTTTTTTGTGAAACTGTGGGGTTTCTGAATTCAGCTTTTAACATCTGACAAAGCAGCTCTCAGAAGCCAAAGATAAGCTGCCTCTTGACTTCAAAGGGCGTCTATCAGACCTTCATTTTCTGCTGTTTATCAGGAGGAAACTCTTAATTTTTGAACACAGGAAAGTATTTTGAAGTAAACAATACAATTAGGAGAAGAAAACCAAAATTTTTAAGATATGTAGATCTGAACTGTAAGTCCTTGAAATAAAATACACTGATGCATTTTTAATAACATTTTGTGTTAGGGTGAGAAATTTTGACTTCGGTAATGCTGACATTCTCATTATGCCTCCCTGTGTTTTATCTTAATCACTTGGGGTATCATAATGCTGATTAATTTGTCTCCTGGAGGATCTCTTTTATATTAAAATTCTGTCTTTTTCTATTTTTTTAAAGTGCTGCACAAAGAAACAAAAACTAATTAATTGCATTAATAACATTTTTTAGGTGCCTGTACTTTATCTCACACTCAGCCTTTGCCATCAGGTCTGCTGCATAATGCACTGCTGGGATTTTAAGATGATAATAATCCATGTATTTTGTAAGTGGGCTTCCCCATTCTGCCTGTGCCTGTAATGCATATTTAGTTTTTGTAGTTCACGATCAAATTCACAGCAAAACTGAGTTCTCAGCATGATTCTTCTGAATGTATTGCTTGGATGGGCTGGAGCAGGGGATGGAACAGAAGCAATGCACTCCCTGTGGCCGTGCATTATGCTTTTTGAGTAGCAGGTTAATACCTGATGGACTAAATCCTGAGCTGAGATCCCAGCGAGATCAAAATTACCTCGGGACAGTGGTGGAAATCCTTGTTCCAGTGGATGACTGTGCATACCAGTATTCTTATATGGTACTGCTGTAGCTGGGTGAGCATAAATTCACAGGAATACAGTATTCCAGATTTACACTGACTCAAATTGTTTAACAGCTGTAAGTTACTTTGTGTGCAACTGGAGTGTAAACCCGCCTGTCTCAAAATTCTACAATGTAGTCTAAAGCAAGCAAATCTTAATCCTGTTTCACTTCCCATAACATAAGACAAGCTAATGCCTTAGACCTGTCAGCAGCACAGAAGGAGAAAAGGAATATATTTTGCCATAATTGAGCTTTCCTTCAGTAGCAGCCATTGGGAAGTGGATGGAGCTTTGTGAGCATTAGAGCATAATGCTACCCATTGGGTGTCAGCCTCGGACAATTAGTAAGCAAAAGCTATCACCAGAAGGCAAGGAAAGAAAAGAGATTAAAAAGAATTAAATGAGGCAAAAGAAATTCAATAATTTCCATATGTAAGGAAAGGATATAATAAGACAGTGATGCACTGCAGATTTATCTCTGGAGTAAAATCAGTCTTTATAAACATACAATGCCTTCCTTTACCATCCTGTGGTATCCTTCACTCCACGGGTCTCAGTCACACAATTCAGGGGTAAACTCGTGACATCAGGCTGTAGAAAGAGTGGCATTCACATTGATGCTAAGCAGAGGTAATTTATCTTCATACAACTGGTTAGTGGCCCTTAAAGAATTTTCTATTAGCGACAAATCCTGTGTATAAAAAGATGAAATTGTGCATACAGTAATGGCCAACCAGTTATCTCTGTCCAAGGAGAACAGCAGCTACTGATTGTGGTATTATGGGACAGGATCAGCATTCCTGTAGGCAGCCAATTTAAAAAATATACCCAAACCCACAAAATGATAGGTAAATAACACCAATATTAATGTGATTCACCAGCTGCTCACTTTTCTTGGATCAGTGAGGCAAAAAGGCTTCTGCCCTGGAGATTTAAATGTCCCTCTGGGTGTTTCAGTATTCCACCCTCACGCTGCAATCACAAGCAGCAAAGCCAAGAGAAGGGAACATTCTCCTGCAGTCTCATATGATAGAGTTCCCTATCTCTCAGCTGTGCTGCCTGAGATCGTGGCATGAGGAATTGGGGACCGATGGGTATAGAAACAATCCATTAAAAGAGCAGGACTCTCTTTGTCAGAGTGCTGTCCTGAGATCTTTTATCAAGGTGTAGCACAGCTCTGCATCCAGAGAGAGTGGCTGGTGGATAACATGAACACACAGTAAGGAAAAAATCAAGCAGGAAAAGAAAGATTAGAAACAAACATTTTGCAGTGGACCACATCCTGCTTCCACACAGAGCAGGGGCTGCTTACTGCAGCATTCCCAAATCCCAGTAATGGTGCTTGGCTCTCTGAAGCCAAGTGCTTCCAGTCCAAACTGGCCACGTCGTTCAGGTTTGTTTTGTTTTTTTTTCTTAGGGGGATGGAATAAATTAGTGGAAATGCCTGGAAATCGGATTCAAGCAGCAGCACTGGCATTTGATTCAAACACATTACAGGGATGAGATGTTTGGTTGTTGGGGGGATTTTTTACATTTCCACAGGACATGTTGCTAAATAGCCTGGGCATGAGAACAAAGCAGCTGCAAAATAAATGAGGCAGAGATAAAGCTAAAACCTGGCCTTATTGGGAAAGAAGTGCAAAGAGATCTTGCCAAGACCAGGCACAAAGAAAGGACGACTGGTGAGCTGGAAAAAGAGTCTTGGAAAGAATGATTTCTTTGGGATACAATGAAGAGGCAAAGATTATTGTAGAGAGACACGTAGGGCTGGGGAAAAGAGAGACAGAAGCAAACGTTCTGTAACAGAACCCAGTTCAGTGTGTCAGTCAAAATGGGGACAAGGCTGAAAAGTAATGAGGTTAGAGAGTTTTCAAATCCCATGTTTTAACACCTTCAAGAGTGGAAGCTGAATTGCTAAAAATCATACAAACCATAAATACCTGTTATTAGTGTCATGCTTATAATATACAGGTTATAGGTTACCTGTAAAAAGGAAAAGAAACCAATAAGTTTTACTCTGGAGCTCCCAGTAGCCTTTTCCCCACTGACAGCACAGGACTGTCTGTGTTAATATTAACTACTGGCTCCCTCTAGTATGCAACATAGGAGAAAACTCTGATAATATAAACTTAATTACTTCTTTCTTTAAGCCATAGTTTTCAAGGAGATTCTTGAAAGCTTCATTTTGAACTAAAAAAGGAATTTGAACTCCTTTTTTTTTTTTATGTTTCAAGTAGGAGAACAACACTGAAAAGAGATTATTTTAAGAGTAAAGAATAATTTAATATATAAGGTTTAATGTAACGTTTTAATATGTAAGGTGTGATGCCATATAGAGTGCTAAAACAAATCAACACTGTACACATCATAAAATCATCAGGGCTTATAAAAATGTCCTAGTAACCAGCAACCAGGGAGCCACAGAAATCTGAAACTATGGCAACTCTGTGTAGGAAGAAGCATTCTTTGGAGGGAGAGAGAGAGAGATTAAAAACAATAGCCCCGAAATCTCTGTATCAGCTTGGGTCCTCATTTTCTCAGCAGCTTAAACCTTTTCAGCTTCCCAAGTAGAATTCTTTTCCTGCAGCTTTCAGAACAGCTGTCCTTGTAGTTATTTTGAGGAAAACTTTAGTGGTTTCCAACAATACAGTTGCCTGGGAGGGCAATTCTGGCAGCGTGCTCTTGTATACTCTGATTTGTGAAATGAAGAGACAAAGAGTGATTTTGCTGAAAGCATAAAAAGTGCAGAGAAAAAAAAAAAACTAACAGGAAAATATCAACTTCTTCCCTTCCGGGATGTTTCCAATCCTTGCTCTTCCAGGAGGATTTGGTTTGCAGTCTGTGGGGCTGGTTTGCATCACTGAGGTTTCTTTGTCCCCTGGCAGAGTTCAGCAGCTGGGGGTCAGCAGAGGAGTGGGATGTGGGCTGACAATTTAAAACCAGTCCGAAACTTCCTGTGGCTCATTGTTCCTTTCTTCCCTGACTCCATTCCAGCTGCCTGTGTTCTAGTTTAATCCAGCTCCCGACAAATAGTAACTAGGTGGGTTTCTTCTGTTTTACAGCAATATAAGGTAACAGATTTTGGCTCTGTGTCTCTCTAAAGGGCACAAGGATATGAATTACAAACAGCTGAGAGGATTTTCTCTAGATTCAGATATATGAGTGTGTGTCTAAATGAGAGACTTGCATTAGTTCACCTGTTGGCCAACATCCTTTTCTGGCTCAGTAAACCATTCTATTGTTACTTTTCTTTTAATCATGTTTTTGCACAGTTAACACTCCTCTTTCATGGTATATTCTCTTCAAATCATTCATGTACTTTCTACAGCTGTTTTCAGTATGTACTTAGTGAATGGAAACCAGCTTATTTCAGATACTCCATGTTGCAGGGTACAAAGCTCCATGTGTATTGTACCTGCTCAGATGCCTTTCACCAGCACTATTGCTGCTTGCACATCTGACTTCACAGTAGGGGGGTAAAGAATGTCCCCATGGCCTGAAAGTAAAGACATATATGCATGTCTGATCATGCTTTTGGGAAGTATGGTCTTATTTGACCTAAATTGTTGGAGTACTTTGATGTTCTTTTTATGTGTGGATACATTTCAGCAGTGAATGACATTCCTATACCTATCCAGAAAACTAAATTCTAACCTCATTGAAGATGCTGGTCAATGATGCCCCCAAATTGTATTTAAACATCACAGTGCAGCAGCAACAATGTGCTCAAACTCAAAAAGAAGCCACTAGAAGCTCTGCATAAAGAGTATTTGGCTGCTGTGGTCTTTTGTTTGAAAACCTTCTTAAAATTCTGTAGATGAAGAAACTCTGTCTACATATCATCCCAAGCAAGGAGAATTGCCAAAAAAAATCTGATGTTATAGCTTATTTATCTTCTTGTTTGAAACACTAGGGGAATTTATGTATGGCTTAGCAAGGTGCAGTCCTGATCTATAGCACTTAGCTGTCAGATTCTCAGATGTGTTCAAATATCCTGTCTACTTTCCTGATAAGTTAGTGGAGCATTAATGGAGTTTTGCTAATTTTTAAGTATGACAGTTACATGAACTGTTTTGTCTATAAATTTTAAATGTGTGGTTTTAGAGTAACTTATGCTCTTCTAAAGAGCTTGAGTCTGAGCAGCTCCACTGTGCTGGTGTCACAGCAGAAGATCCAGTACCCTGTGTAATGTTCTGATGTGTATGAATGCCATTCCTCATCAGCACACTGCCAGCCATGGTCAGCCCTGCTTGGCTTTCCAGCAGGGAACCAGTGGGGAGGGCACAGAGCTGACAGAGCTCTCCCAGGGGAGTGGGAACCTGCAGGGAAAGGAAACAGGCTCCACTACAAAACAGTGTTTGGGTGGGTGCTCTCAAACCCCCTGCAGTTACTGGGGGGGTTGAGCAGGGAGTAACAAATGCCTGTGCTGGGGGCCCACCTGAGGCAGGTACTCAGGGCTCAGGCAGCATCCCCTGGAATGAACCATAAAACTGAATATCACTGAACTCATGACGTGGTACAAGCTTACTGTGAAGGGGGGGCAACCAGCTGAAAAGGCATCAATCCAAGTGATGAATGTGTTTGTATGTTGGAGGGAGGACTGGCAGCAAGACAGTCCTGACTGTGTTGGATCAGAGTGAGCATCCACCTCGTGTGATCCGTGTTCAGCCACAGCCTGCACACAAAAGTGGTGAGGCACTGAGTCATTTCTGATCTTATCCTGGAGTATTTTTCTGGGCAGAACTCAGTTGTGTAATGTATGCTTTCTTTAAAAAGTGAGCTGCTGATAACTGCGTTCAAAGACAAATGTGTTGAATTGAGTGGCATTCTCTGACAATACAGGGTTAATTCTCACATTTATATGAGTCTGGGGGAAAGCCAAAGGCTTATTAAACTTTAATAAATTGGAGAAACTTGCAAACAGTAAGACATACTCTGTCATGGTTTTACTTTTATTTTTAGATGATCTCTTTGACTATAGAAAAGACTCTGCTTTGAATTAATGAGACAGTCCTGTGAATAGGATTTTTGGGACTTGATTATGAAAATCATTGCTTTACTCTGAAAAAAAAAAAGAGAGCAACTTGCAAGGTATCTTGTTTTGCTGGACATTTAACACTCCAGGCAGTGGTGTGAGACCATCTTATTTTTCCTTATAGATTAAAAACAAACTTCTGATGTTAACAACTTTCAGTCCTTCTCCCCCTCAATTGCTGCTGCACTGCCCTGAAGCAAGAAAGCTCTGTAGTCAGTTAATAAGTCTCCCTTACTAAGGAAAGTAAGGCTTTTATTTTTAGACCATCAAAAATTGGCTGCTTTGTGCAGGTTGCCTAATGAAGGTGGAGTACAATCCCCCATCACCTCTATTCAGAGGTGTTTATATAGAGTTTAACCAGCAATAATTCAAAGACCTGCTGATATAATTAGAAAAGTGCTGGCTGAGCGTGGGTGTGCTCTGCAGTTTTCAAAGATATCTAGAGCCCTCATAATCTCAGCCTACTTGGAGGAAGAAAAAAGCCTTTGAGGGAAGGCATATTCACAAAATGTACAATATACGAGGTCTCAAGAAACTGGATATTTTTTCACCTAAGCCTTCTACAAATCTTGTCTCCTTTGGAACATTCAGATTAAAAGAAATCTTATTGCTAAGTGCCAGCCAGGCACAATCCTCAGCAATGGAACAGACTGGCTGCTTGGAAGTCAAAACACATTCCTCAGAAATCCCAGATTGAGATAAAGCAACAATCTCTGAGATCACTTTTTTCTCTCTATCAAAACAATTTATAGTGTTGAATCAGGTGAACATGAAAGCTTTCTAAGACACCACGAGCTTTGGGAACCCTCTCTTTAAGCCTTTTTAAACCCCATTGCATATCTTGCATTGATTTTCCCACATATATTTATATTTGGGTTTCATTTCGTTTTGCTTTCACTCAAGTCAGCAAATCCCTTAATTACTTTGCTGCTTATAGCTGCCCACAGCTGTCTGTCTTGAGTCCAAGGAGGCTGCAGGTTTGCTTCAAATCTCAGAAACACAATGGGCAAAGGACAGATTTGGCTGGGCAGCGTCACCTTTGAGGCTGAACACATCAATTCACGCAGGTGTGGTTGAATTAGAAAACTTTAGTTATGCTGCACATTGCAATGTGTTTACTCACAAGCTTCTGTGAAAGGAGTTGGCAGAAAGAAATTGCCTTGTTCTCAGCCACTTGCATTTGGGGTTCTGTATTAAACGGGTTTTTCATGCTGCCTTCTGAATGCCACCACAACACAATGAGCCACAGATTCCCTATGGAAAATCAGAGAAAGAGAGGAGCCTCTGGGGATGGGTTTCATTTTTGGGTACTCTGGTTTAGATTTGAACTGAAGTAGAGGGAGATACATTAAGTTTCATTAATATTTCATTATCAGTTTTGTGAACTAGCACATCTTTCTTGGGAGGGAGAAACACTTCAATGTTTCCTCTGCAGGGACTGGGAAAGGAAAGGGGAAGGATAAGCTTTGCTAATGCAAAGAGCAGGGACACCAAAATGAGAGTTCCCCAGAGTCCACAGGGAAAAGTTTCCCTAAATATCTTCTCCCATTTCATAGAGTTACAGAATAGTTTGGGTTGGAAGGGATCTTAAAGATCATCTTGTTCCATGGGCAGGGACACCTTCCACTAGAGTAGGTTGCTCAGAGTAACCTGGTAAGTAAGTAAAAAGTTCTATCCAAAAGTAAGCAGAAGTTCTATCATTTGTGCAAGGTATTTCAGAGATTCATTAAGTTTAATAGGAATTTCATTTTTATATAAACAATGCAGCTTTGCAGGTCTCAGCCCTGGGACACTGGAATGACACCAGGTTTTAGTGGCAGGAATGAGCCACTCCAGTGGCCAGCTCTTTACTGTAGGCTGAGACATGGGATCCTTCATCCCCCTTGGAGTATTTCAAGTCCTAAATTTTGCCTTCAGGAATGAGTGAGCTATTGACAAGAATGCAAGCAATCACCATGGAGCCAAAACTGCCAAGTTATTTAGATTCCAAAGGATGCCAGAGAGATTAAGCATCTCTGCTGGTGGTTACTTTATGTGTGTGCATGGTAGGACTCACCTATGGAGCACTTTGGAGTTCGGTCTGAGGGAAAGAAAAAACCATCCAGCAGGTAATTCTGCCAACCCTCTGTTCCATTTGTCCTGGAGTTTTTACCATTACTGGTTTGGTAGGCTCTGGCATACTCACTCCCACTGTGGACCAACCTGCAAGGAAGTTTGGTGAGTGAAAGACCCTTTTCAGCAGTAGATGTCCACTGAAATTGATGGTGAAATGTATTTTATTAGCCTGGCACAAATAATAGATGTGCATCTAAATCTTTGAAAGGACATATTCATAATGCAGCCTTACACATAGTACAGATTTTTTACAACAAAGTTAACATAAAAATTGTCCCCAAACAGCAGCTGGGTCATTATGGAGTAGCTTTTGAAATGAAAAAGGTCGGAGAAATAACCAGCTGCTTCCTCATCCTGCCTGTGCTTTCACTCTGGGCTAAATTATTATTTCCCTAATTAATAATCTGCATGCAGATTAAAATGATTACTCTACAATATATATTGCATGACAATAAAACAGTGACAGCAAATTATGCTTCAGTGTGCATAACAGCTTAACTCTCTAAACAGAAGATGTTTTCTAACACTCAATTCATGTCCTTCTGCTGATGATTAAACCCTCACTGATTTTGTTTTTATTAGTCCTCAGTCATTATTGTTCCTTTATCACTATGGGGTCTTTAGAATTAGCCATAATGGCTCAGAAGCATGGTTGCTGCTGCATTCCCTTATTAAATCAGGTTACCTCTCTAGTTGTCAGGGACTAAAATCAAACCCCTTTGTTATAATGTTCCACAATGCTTTAAATATTGATTATCAAGACTATGTAGAGCTGCTGAAAATTTATTTTTGTCTAGACTTGTTCAGAATGGGAAAAAAACTTCCATGACAACAGTGACAATGTGGCTGCTGCTTTCTCCTTGGAAAGAACAGCCTGGATTCTTCTCCTTGCAGCCCTGGTGTCCCAGGGGCTCCTACCTGCCCTCTGGAGCCTGTGCCCTGCTAACTGCAAGCTGAGAATAATTTTTAATAGGTTTGAGTTTTGCTTAGTTTGCACTGGATTGCCAAACCAGCAATTCTTTAGCAGTCTTGAAAAAGAGCCATTTAGGGAGACTTTTAAGGGCTCCTTGGTGGCTGGTGGAAGTTGAAGTGCCATCAGTGCAGGTTCCTTTCAGTGCTGTGGGTGAGCTGTGCCTTACTCAGTTCCAGGGAAAGGTGACCTAGACTAGTAGCTACTTGCTCAAGATCATACAGTCAGGCAGTGACAGAGGACAAACAAACCAGTGAACTGCTCACATTGCATGTGATGAGGTTGCTTAATTGTCTAACTAGTCACTGTCCCCTCTGAATGCAGCAAGAAATAGATTTTCTGATATTTCTTTCCTATACTTGAGCTTAATTAGCTGAATAAAACCTGCCTCATCTTTTCTCACCATTAACTAAGAAGAACAGAGGTCAAGCAGGGTAACTAAATCTGTCATTTCCATCCTTCAGCAGAGTGTGGGTTCATTTATATTGAGGTGCCCCTGAGAAAAGAATCTAAAATCATTGAAAGCTGAAATCACTGCGGTCATTTAAGGAACTCCCCTCATTTTTCATGTCCTTGCTACTTTATCTTACTTCTCAGACACACTGTCTTTGTTTCAAAGTATTTACAAAGCTGTTAATGCTGTTGAATGGAACAAGTTAGGTAAATGAAAAACATTTGTATTAATACCTGTCTCCTTTCTGATAGGAAGCTTAAGAGGAGCATTGGCACGTGAAAGCTTCCCCTGTGCTCTGACTGTGTGCCTTTCCCACTGAAGGGTGTTACAGAAAGCCCAAGGACTGTAAAGTCATCTATAAAAGAGGTTCAGGGTATAACATCAGGGAAGTAGGACAACTGTTGACTTCTACTCCTCGGGGTTCTAGCCAGGACTACTCTTCTTTTACAGGATTTGTCATATAACCAATTAAAAGTCTCGCTGCAGATTGCTCAGCCATAAATGCAGGAACATATTTTCCTTCCAAAATTCCCTTTCTGCTTCAACAACACTTATAATCCAATTTTCACCAGCAGAGATGAATCATGTCCCTCACCAACATGTTTACAGTGGATGGAGAAGAGCAATCACACATATTGATTTCCTTTCCTTCCTATCTCTTCCTGGTTTTTTTTTTCTGAGAGTACTATAAGTAATTCAGCTTCTCTTTCTCTTTCTTGCTGCTAGTTCTAGCCTCAGGTAAATAATAAATATCTTCAGGAGAGTTTGTAGGAAGAAGATGGTCCTAGTACCCCTTTTGTGCTAGGGATTAACAGTGCCTTGTAGGCTCCCTTTGTTGCGAGCCAGAGACAGGCTGTGGCAGAAGACAGGGAAAAGCTTCTGCTCCTTTCTTTTCATGGAATTCTTGGAGAAGACCTTTAAGATCACTGGGTTCAACCCAACCCCTCAGCTCCCCTCCTGTGGTAGTAATGGCTATGAAATAAGTTGCTTGTCATAGTAGGGAAGTGTGTGTCCAGGAATAAGGCAGCTCTTTGAGTCCCATCCCCTTCCCTGGGGGCCTTTGGAGACGGTGCAGCTATTTTCTGTACTTCACTCACAAATAACAAACATGAATAAATTAAAGAGCCTGTAAGATGGCATTCTCTGGGTTCAAAGCTGGAAATCCCATTATTCCAACTGATTTACATGGTGGATGAATTTAACCTGCTGATTCATACACTGTGATGTTTCTGCAGAAATGATTTTCAGAAAACACCTCCTTTGCAGACCAAGTGCAGTAGCCCCATTACTGTCACAACTCAAAAATAATAGATGCCTCTTAAAGAATAGAGTTTGCCCATAAGTTCATTACTGGGTTTGAATATGTATTTATTCTGTTTTGTGCATCAACAGTGACAAAAGTTTGTTCAAAGTTGTCAGTAAGCCTTCTGTTTAAAAGTGAACATGAATAGGTATCATCTCACGTAACGTGCGCGTTTGACGTGTCCTACTTCTGTTTATCTGTCCCAAAATCAGCGTTGTTTCATGTTAGGAGGAATCCCAGCACTTTTGTTTCTCTCATGCTTTTCTCTGGTTTTGGTGAAGCCGAGGGGACACTGCTCTCTAACAAGGAGGAAAAAGCCAAGCAGGACCAGGTCCCCTGGGAGTCGGAGGCAGGAAAGGCCGAGTGCCTGCGGGGAAGGTTTGGATGGTCCCCACGGGCTGGGGACCTGCCTGCATCAGTGTGCAGCCTGCAACTGCAGAGCTGCTCTGTCCTGTGCTGAGGAGAGATGAGAAACCTCTCCAGCAAGGCTTGTCCCCTTGCTTTGTGGTCACCAGCACATGTTAGGGTGAAATTGGGCCTCCCTGCACTTTGTCTTGTTTTGGCGCGTTGACATGCCCTCAGTTTACAAGTGTCATGACTCTCTTACAAAACACAGAAGATTTACTTCTCTCCTGCTCTTTCTGTGTCAGAATTCGAGGTATGCCTCCCCGGGCTCCAATATATAAAACACTGAGAGATGGGGATTTCAGGAGTGCAATTCAGAGCACTTAAATTAGCTCCTGCTCTGAACTGCCCTCTGAAGGTGCCTGTCTCTTCCTATTGATTACAGAAAGTGCTTACAGAGAGCAGTCTTCTGTGCCTAAAATTAGCCTTTGTGAAGACCCCTCTGTGCATTCTTATTGCAACCTATACTGGAATGGTAGCAGACAATAATTTCTTTGGTTATTGCATTCTTTGCTCTCCTTTGATTGATGATATTGAAACCCTATACAAACAGGAACAATTTGAGTCTTTCGGTGCCCATTTGGTGTAAATAAGGGTTATTAAGCCTACATTAGGACATGGCTCTTTGTTGTTGGCTTTAATAAACACAGTGAGTCAGAGCAGTGTTAGAAACCCAACCAATGCAATAAAATAGACTTGTGACAAGCCAAAGTAAGTGAAAAGAAGTCACCTTATAGGAAAGTAGCAGCCAACTTATTAATAAGAAAATCTTCAACTGAATCATCCTTTATGTTCTCTCATTTCTCACTGCTCAAGTTCTTTTTGTGGTAAACTGTTTCTTCCAAACTAGAGAGGACTCACAGATTTTGCCAGACTGAGCGGGGCAGCCTGGGAACACTTCTCTAAATGTGGCTGTTTATTATGATTCTGCAAAACAGCAAAAGCAACTTAGGACCCAAGAGGAAAAATTAGAGCTAACTATTAGGCTCTCACTTGTTGTTTTTTGCAAGGAATCAAACCATTATCAATGTGCATTCCTTGTGCAGCACAGAGGAACTTCATTCAGCACTGGCTGGGTGCTTGGAGTCCTCTGTGTCCCCCCACTTCTTGTGAGAGTGTGACATTCACTCTCCTCCCCATCCTCAGGTGACAGGTGTGCAGAGCCATCAGCCACCTGCCAGAAAAGCTTTTGGGGGGGTGTTTCATATTAAACATTTTTGGTTTTAATAGAAAATGTTAGAAAAAAAATCATTATTCTGACTTCCCATTTCACAGCCATTTGCAGTTGTTTTGATACCCCCTGGGGTCAGGAGGTTCTTTTCAACTTGGATGATGGGGACTGAGAATGGGCAGTGGGAAATGAAGGGGGAAGATAGAGATGATACAGTTTGTTACTGTTGGGTGTTGTTTAACTGACAGAGCCAGTTATGAAAGGGGTGTAAATTATTACATCCAGAGAAAAGAAGTCTGTAAATGATAATTTGCCTTTTAAGGGCAGAGACAATATAATTTGGAGCACAAGTGGGAGAAATTACTTAAGAGCTCTAAAAGCAAATCAGAATAAAATTTACATTGTCTCCTTTATTTTCCCTTCCCTTTGTTTCCTCAGCTTTCTGAATTATTCCTCACTTACTTTTCCCCTCCAGACATCACAGTTTTAATTTTCCTCTCTCTATTTTCTATAAATGGCCTAATGGTAAAAAGCCTCCAGAATATTTCCACCGAGCCCCTTTGATTTCATTAATGGAAAAGTTATACCTTAAATTAAGTATTTCAGGAGCTGGAAAATTAAAAAAATTACTTGCAGGACTTGCCAGTTGAGCACTGCCAAACAGGAGTGATGGAGGGTATTTCATAGGTCAAAACGTGCCTTGGACTTGGGCAAATGTAGAGTTTCAAGTAAAAGCAAGATGAATGCATGTGTTCAGAGGTGGTTGACCACAGAATCCAGTAATGCAGACAATTGGTTTTCTATGGGAATTTACAAAATAGGTATCTGCCTTTTGGGTTTTTTTCACGTTTATTCTGTATTTCTGTCCATTATTTAAGTAAAAAAAAAAAGGTGAATGGATAGTGTTTAACTTTCAGAGCCATGTGACAAATTGAAATTCTTTCTCTTCTGATTTTTAAATTTAAAAATGATTTTTTTTTCTTTTGTGGAAAAATGTATGTTTTCCTGAAGAATTTGAATGTTTTACAAGAAGATTAGCATACAACAATGATAAGGCTGTATCTGAAAGCAAACAGAGATTATTGGTTACTTTAATTTTTTGAAAATGGTGGTTTTCAGTGGCCATAACCCAGTGAAAAACAATTTCCCTAAGATACAGCAGCATTTTCTGAAAGAAAAGAAAGACATTATCAGAGACACTGTGGTCAATACCATAACTGGACTGGTCAAACACATAAGGGATGGGATGGGACAGGTCTGTCCTTCATTCTGAACAAACATGAGAGGAAAGTATAAGTAATTAAGGATTGCTAATCCTTTCAATGGCTATTTAATTATACTGACTATACCCTGCATTCAGATAGGTGGAGTCCTTTAAATAATCATTTGAGCACTAATTCAGTGCAGTAGCAGTTATTGCAGCTCCCTTTAGTGCAGTGCTGGGCTGGATTGGAGGTGCTGCAGAAGAGAAGAGCAGGTGTTAAGCGTGTGAGAAATTACAGTCGTGTCACCGAGGCTGACAGGTTCACTCAAAACAGCTTTTCCTGACGATTTTTTTTTTGCAATCTGTAATTTTTGTTTAATTCACAGCGCCGTGGGTTTTTATGGATGTTTTTAAGTTGCCTAAATCACTGATATGACTTTTATAATGATTTACATTGATTGTTTCTCCTAATTTGTCACGCTTCACTTCTGCTGAATCCCTTTAACTTGTCTCACTGATGCTCCCTTTGTGTTACAGTTGTGCAGTGCCAGAACACAGCACACTGTCAACCACTCCACTTAATTTTAGAAAAGGAAGCAAATAATCACTCTGAGGAATAGCATGGCTCTAACTTGATTACTACTGTAATCAATGTGAGGTATTAGTTTGACTTTAGTGTCTGTTGGAGCAACTGCTATTTATTTCTTTTTATTTTCTTGAACAGAGAAAAGAGAACAGCTTTTAACATATGTCTCTTTCTTGTGTGAGCTGCCACACAGTTCCAACTCCAGTACATACACAGAGAAGACATATGGTTAAAAAAAAAGTTCTTTTTCTTCGAAGAAATCCAGAAAAAAACCTCCCTTTTTAAAAAGAAAAATTATACTTTTACCACACGTCTTCTGGTATATATGTTGAGAGTAAGGAACAAAGCTTAAACCAGATGTGTTAAACTCACTACTCTTCAAAATAAAAAAAGCCAAACCAAAACATACTTCTAGGCCTAATTTCAACCTACATATCTGCTGGATATGTGTGTGCCACTGTTGTTGTTGTGGTGGTTTATGAAGCTTTGAGTGCTAATGGTGCACTGCAGCAGGGGGATGGATGGATGGATGGATGGATGGATGGATGGATGGATGGATGGATGTTCAGACAGGTTTGTTAGAAGGTTTTGTTGGTGTATGCAAGGAAAGAGAAATGTGTTCTGTTGACCTTCTCTGGGATTTTTGCTTGTTTGAGAGGACTGTAACAAAAAGAGAACCATGCAGCCTTTGCCAACATTAAATAAAAGGCATTGGTGTAACTGACATTCAGGGAGAGTGTTGCAATTTACTTTTGAACACGAAACTCTCAGGGAGGTGGAAGGTATTCAGGAAACAATGATGCTGATGGCTCCTGTGTTACTCACAGGAGATGGAACTTGATCTTGGAAAATTAACGCCTGTCAAGCCAGCATAAACCTCTATTTCCTGCAGGGTTATTTCCTATTGAAAATAACACTGATCATTTTTATATTTCACTTAAAAAGCTAAAAAATATCATTATATGGGGTTAGAGTATCCCAGTCTTGCTAAATGCAAGGAAAATGTAGCAGAAAACTACATTCTGAAGGCAATCCATTCAGAAATATTCTGTCAGATTCTGATTAATTTCTGGTGATGATCGAGTCACATTTTCTGTATTTGCAGTTGCTTCTCTTTGGTTTAGGTTTTCATTATTGACTGTGTTTTGTTTCCTTCTGGAATGGAGGAAACACTGGGGAGTGTGTCGCTGGATGCCTGAACAGTGACAAATGCAACCATTTCATACACAGCGGGGTCCCTGGCAAGGCTTTGATCCCAATATATCAAGAATCAGGAGACAGTGGACAAAATCCATCTCTAATACAAACTTCATTGGATTCCTACCGAGTTACACTAAGGATGAATTTGATGCAGGGCTCTTGACAAGTCTGAGTTACCTGGGTTTATGGTTTGAAGGGATGATACACAGTAATTTTGTGTGCAAATTCACAGGTAGTAACTTTAGGAGCTTGACAGTCACTGCAAAAGGGTTACTGTGCTGCAGTCACTCAGCTGAACTGAATATGTTAAAAAAAATGTTATTGCAAGACATGACAGAACGTGATGGTAAATCCCGTCTGACAAAGAGGACGGGTGGTGTTATTAAGGTTCAAGACTGTGTGTGAGGAGTCTTCATTTCCCTCTCTGGCACTGACAAACACCCCAAGGTGCTCTGAAAGGCTGCTCTGTGCATGGGAGGGGAGGTGGGTCACATGCCAGTAGATGGTGCTCAAAAATCAGCAGCTTTGCACATGGAGTCTGCAGTACCTGGGCACTGCTGTGCCCTGCAAATGGCTCCTCTTGTTTCCCTCCTTCCACAGGCTCCATCTGGGAGCTGGAGGATGGGTAATGTTCAGTAGACACCAGTCTTCCATTTCAGCAGCTTGTGTTCAGGTTCTCTCCAGCCCTCCAGCATGGCCCTGGGCGTGTTGCTTATGCTGCATTCATCTCCTGTAGCTGAGCTGCCTGGGCTGCCAGTGCATTGCTAAGCAGGGAAAGGAAAGGGAAAGGAAATTCTGCTGCAGGGCAAGCACTCGGGTGCAGGACTTTCAGCCAGCCCAAGGAAGAACCTGTTCTATTCCACGGACCACAAGGAGTGTCTGGGCTCCAACCTGGCACTCAGCTTTGAGCTGCAGTTCAATAACCTCAGCCCTTTTGGCTGCACATCAGTTCTGTGTCCATAAAATGAGACTGCACGTCCTCAGTGCACAGGGTAGTGGTAAAGAGGAGCTGGTGGGAGGCAGGAGGGGCACCAGTAGTGCATTCTCTGTGCTGGCTCAGGCAAGGGTTCCATGATTCTGTGTGTGAGTTGCCCTGCAAGCAGAACAGCAGTGCCAACACAGTACCTACAGGGAGATTCATTTCTAGCCTTAGGCTGCACTGAGCTCCTGGGGTGGGAGCTGCGACAGAAGAAAAATATGTATTTCATTAGCACTAAAATTTCTCCCTGCTACTGAAATTTTTAAATGATAAAGTAGTACCTTTGTCACAGAAAGCTTTTCTTAATACGAGCTCCTTTCCATAGCGGGATCTTCATTAAATTGGAACTTGGAGCTGTTTAGAACCAAGAATGTGATTTGTGTTTCACAACACCAAGGTTTGCCATTAAGCATGCAGCTTATACAACTAATGGACATAGTCATATAACTTCCATTATATCAGGAACTTCAAGGCAGTAGAGTTGCAAGAGCTTAGGAACTCATGACATCCTTCAGACCATTATCACACAAGGGAGCTACGTGTTCATTACAGCTGAAAACACACCCCATCACACCCTCTTTGGCATTTCTTTCCCGGTGTTCTCCAGCCTCAGCCATGCACACTGTGGTACTGACAGCTCTGAGACACACTAACAGCAGGCTTTTGACTGATTCCCAGCCACAGACACAGAAGGTGTCAGTGAAGATGATCCTTGAAACCTTGTTTGAAAAGCTTTCATTCCCACCTGTGATTGGGTACAAATGAGTAGCAGAGCAAGATCTGTATCTAACGTGTTGCTTACATGATTAATGTAATGGTTAGGGGTTGGTTCCTGTATTTTTCTAGTCATTCCAGCTCATGACGTGTCATATAATGAAATATTTGTATGTTGGAGATAGAGAAAAACTTTCAGAGCAAGAATGTGTTCTTCAGCTTAGAGAGCAGGTGCTTGATCACAAATATTCTCTCAGCCACTGGCAGCTGTATATTTCCAGAATCAGACTTGCTTTTATTTTTTGTAAGTTTAAGATAAATCTGACAAAGAGAATTCTGTGTCAAAAGTAGAGGAAAAGGGCAATTCGTGTTACAGAAAAGCTTCTAGCAGATATTGTAATCCAATTTTAGTTTAAATTTTAAAAAATCTGTCATCAGCAGCACATTATTTCTAATAATAAAATAATCAGAAAATATATTCTAGAATAACACATATATGCTTAGTGTCCCATGTAAACTCTCTTACATCTTCAATGATGGCTTGCAATGAGCACCAATCAGTATGCTCTGAAGATGGGTATTTGCTAAGATTAAATATATTGTTTAAAAACAAAAGACATATTCAGAAGCATGGAGAGCTTAGGTAACTCATAACCAGGGAATATCAAATTAAATCAAGAAAGACTGAAGTAGAAGATGTTCTAAGTAAATGACATTTAATAATCATTCTTATCAATTCAGAAACAGAGGCTGAATATGCTGCATAAATTATTTGCTCCACTTGTTCTAGTTAAAGCATTGGTTTGAGTGAATAGTCTACAACCTGCAAATGCACAGAGCTGTAGCTGAAGTCCATCAGACAGCAATCACACCAAAACATCCCTTCTTTGTGCTGCTGGGCCACCCCTTGTATCCATTTCTCATCTGATTAATGGCCCTTCAAAAGTGGAGAGCCACTGCTTCCAGAAGAAACCACGAGTCCTTTCTCCAGAAGCCAGAGCTCTGTCTGGGAGCTGGGAGCAGGTGAGGGAGTCCCTGATCTCAGCCTGAGATAGAGGAGAAGGAGAGGGTGAAGGAGGATTTCTCTCTTCTAGAGTTGCCTGGATGCCACAGGTCCTGAAAGATGGCACAGTTTGGGAACTGTGTGTGATTTCCATTGCTCTTTCAGACCCACCAGATCTCCAGCATGCTGTTGGGTTCCACTAGGCTTTGTGGTGTTTGGTTTTTAACTCACCCCCCTTGTTATCTGATGTCAACATTTCCTGAGTTAGCATCTTAATTAATTTTGCTGCTCTCAGGAGCTCTGCTCACTAGTTCCAGAGGTTTTCAGCAACTTTACTGCACCTTATGTTTGTGATAAAGTTTCAGGTGGAGGAAAAATGACGATGTAGATGATAGTGTGTAATATATGGTAGGTGTGGTAGGAAAAACTGATTACTGTGATCATATCTAGGGACTGAGACACTTGTGCTTTGTAAAGAGTCAGCAGGCTACAGAACTTATGGGATTCTGCTGCAAGGAACTGCTAGCAGCAATTATGATATCTCTGCTTATTTTTCAATTTCTTTGATGTAGCATTAAGCATTTTTACTACTGCCCACTCTCTGACATGTTCTTGCTTGCCTCGATGTCTCTACAACACACCAGCACATGTTGTCATGTGTGTGCACAACTGTTTGATGACTGGAAGGAGGAAGAGAGGGTGTAGATGCCGAGGAAACGGATTTAGAGATGGAGATCAGCATCTGCACTGAGCTCCCCAGTTCACTGAGCTTTGCCAAGGCCATACTTGGAGGTATTTTTTCAGTGGCAGCACCGATTTCCATAATTGCTGCTCCCTGCGGCTCATCTCCAAACACGCTGCAGCAAATCTCTGTATCTCTGGCAGGCTCTTTGTCAGCTGCTGCTGCTCCCAATCCAGGTCACTGTGCAGCAGCCCTGCTGTTATTCCAGTGGATGGTGCTGTGCCAGGGTGGGATGGTCTGGCTGAGGGGAACCATCCAAACCAAGGGGACCAGGGCTCCTCATGCCACCTCCTCTGGTCATGCCAGCCAGGGGCAGAGCTGCCAGTGGATTCTGTGTTGCTGTGCTCCATTACAACCCTTCTGCTCCCACCACAGCCAGGTTTTTCAGTTGCTGTGGCAGCAAAAGGCTGCACACAGCTGAACAGAAGTGTCAGAGACCCTTCCTGTTGCTTCAGCCCTTTTCCAGAGGCACCAAAGAGTGATGTCTCCACTGGATTCTGGTTGTACCTGAGCCGGGTGTGCTCTGTGTGATCTTCTTGCTCCATCTTTCTGATTGCCAGAACAGAAGGAAGGGAGCTCTGTGAGTTAGTTAATAAACTTTGTTCTGATCTTGGTTGATTGATAGAGCACCCTAGAACTTTTCTTTCAGTTTATAATGACACTTGGACAGGTTATTACATGGACTCTCGTGATTTAGAACTGGAAGGGAAACTATAGAAGATGCTTCTTTTTTACAACTTAAAAAATAAAGCCATTCTTAACATTTGTCTTTATCAAAAACAATTACTTCTATTTTGTAGAAACTTTGTAGAAATTGGAAGCAGAAAAGTGGCACCATTATTAAAAATGAGAAATATGGTTGTTAATGAGAAATGTCAATCAATTAACCTTTCCTTCCAATTATTGTATATTTGTAACCTCCTGCTTGCTGAGGTAGGCACAGGATCTCACTTCTGACTCCTGGTAGGGCTGGCATTAGTTTGATTGCAGCTCCAGAGCTCAATCAGGAGCTGCAATTAGTATCCCCCAGTGTGATTACAGCATCTCTTTGCTTGGCCATCTGACAGATTCCTAATGTTTTCCAAGTTTCTTGTGGATGGGGAAAAAGAAGAGGCCTTATAATTTTCACTTCTCAAAATAACTGCACAACATACCGTGGCTTTGGTTGCAGAACTAGTTTGGGTTTCTACAGAGTTTTATCTTTTGAAATCTAACTTCAGATAACCTCAGAAAAACCTACTACTCATCAAAACTAAAGAAAACTACAAATAGCTTGTAAGACTTCAGATGAATCTGGATTGTCTTGGAAGGTTCATGAACTTGAGGAGTTCAGCGCAGAATATAAGATGTAGTTTTCCCTTGACTCCTGAATCACTGTCTGGGGGAAGTTATTAGCAGGGCAGGTGCCCATCCATGCAAACAGGAAATCAAGTCAACGGGTTGTTGATGTCCCTTCAACCCAAAGCATTCTATGGTTCTGTGTTTGGGGTTTTTTTCTGGCTTCATACTTTTAAGTTGCATCTGGGAGCATGAGATCACAGTAATTGAGGCTGTAAAGCACCTCATGAGATCTGCTGTTTGCCTGCCTACGCTGAGGTAGGATCAGGTTTCTCAAATTATGTTTCTTTAACCTATTTATAAAATTCCTGAGATGCTGCTTTTTTTCCTTCTTGTATCTTGAGTAACACTCCATTTAATGTACCTCAGACTGGGATTTGCCTATTTTGGGGTCAGTGACATGTTGATTCATTGACAGTTCATGGTGTAACAGCTCCTCTGCTACAGTAGTCTTGCCTACCCATTAATTCCCTATTTTGTACTTGGGCAGTTGATTCCTTCTTACTAACTGTAGTGTTTTGCACTTGTCTGTTGACTTTCACCCCATTGATCTTGGCCCATTTCTCTGGCTGTCCAGATCACTTTGGGTTCTGATCTCCTCCTGTGAAGCGGTGCAGACTCCTCCACTCTCTGTATCTGATAAGGGAGCCTGATCTGTCATAAAAAAATTACCCAAGTTGTTCTTGAGGGGTCAAGCTGATCAAGCCTCGTTTCCTGAGGACTTTATTCCACATCCAGCTCATCACAACATCCCCAGGTAAATGCAGGCAAAGAATTACTTAGCACTGGGACAAAACCCAGCGTAACCACTTGTCATACACATGGAATGCCTTCTCCCCAGCTGTGTCCTTGGAATTGAGTTAAGACTCTGGAAGAGAAACATCTGCAAGAGACATGAGGTTTATATTCTTATATGCTCTTCATTGTTTAAATTTCTCAAGTTTGTGGTTCTTTAGGCTCTACTGCGAAACTCTGAAGGTCATTTTAATTGCACTCTTATTTATAAATGGCTTTCTTGGCCACACAGTGCCACTCACTGCAGATTAAACCTGAGACTCTATCTCTGCCTTTGTTTTATGGGAAAGATTGATAAGTGATTTACTCTCAGTAGAATGGTTTAGACATGAGCTCTTAGATAAGTGATCAGGAAAAAGAGGGTTTTTTCCATATGGAATTATTTTCCACAGAGAACAAATGGATTGTGTTTCTAAATACTAACATAAAGGATGCAGGGACCAGATTCTCATCTGGAGTAAGTTAACAGAGTCAATATTGATTTACATCAGCTGCAAATATTTTTCCCATAATATTTTTCCTTGTACTGTAATTTTCTCTAATGCAAACCCTAATTTCTTCTCCCTGAACTCAAATTCTGAACTCCCATAATTCCTGCATCTGTTTATTTACTTTCTGGTTTGTATTCTTTTAGCTGGGTTTATTAACATACTGTCTTTTTCTCCCCTATTCAACAGTATGTGCACTGCATGTTTAAGGTCTCATTTATAGTCCATGTTTGCTTTCCGTGATACTGTTATGTTGAAAATCAATAAAAAGGCAATTTAGGAAAAAAAAAATATGATTTTTTCTGAAGTCTAGTTAAAGAAGCTGCCAATAATTAACAAGGGAGACCAACCCTGCTGCCTGGAAGCCCATGGATTTCTTACTGACTTCAGTAGGATTTAGTGGGGTCCATGGTCTCCAGACCATTAATCCTTTGTCGTAGCTGGGAGCTGGGCCTATGCAAGAAAATTAGGCTTAGCTCTGTGCAAATCAGTTCAGCTCCAGTAAAAAGGAAAATGCTCCTGGCCTTCTCCTCCAGATATGAAATATAAGAATATGATTTTGTAATTTCAGTTCCTAACAGAAAGAGGTTCTAAAGTATCCATTTAAAAGGCCTCAGATTTTTTGGTACTTACTTGGCAAATGTCCACTTCTAGTACATCCTGCAGGCTGGAACAGCTGGAAGGGAGTTACCCAAAGCCACAACAAACTTTGGCATTGGGGTGTGCAAATGTCAGGGTCTCCACTACACATCAATAACACAGGTGACTTGAGAGCTTCAACCAGTAGTTTGGCAAACATGGAAATTCTTTGTGATGGAACTCGATTCAGGTTTGACTTGAAATGAGCACAGCTGTACACAGCTTTTGGGGGCTTGTTTTCCTCCCCCAAAAAGCTGAAAATAATGCACTAAATGAATGTCTGCTTCAATAGACAACTGGTATTGTGTGATGAACAAAACTGTACCTGCAGTTCTGTCTACCCCATGCACTAAGTGCACAGGTAAATGCATTTTAATAATTTATTGTCATTTATCTTCAGTGCAGCTCTATTATGCTTTTCATTCTTGCTGTAAATATGTAAAATGCTGTTAATCAACCTTTGTTAGTGAATATTTGATTAATAGGTAGCAGATGTACTTGCCCCTGTGTGTACTGCGTTAAATGCAATGTACCAACACATAATTCATTATTTTAATAACACACTGGGCTAATAAATCAAAGGAACGCTTGAGAATGCAACAGCCAGAATTACCAAAGGAATAGCTGTGCATTGTTTTAAAAGTAATAAATTTGTGCATTGTTTTAAGTCTGGTGGGGACTTGGAAATCAGCTACCTGTGAGCCCTAATATGACATTCCTGTGGGGATGACTAAGGACTAGCAAAGAACTGCTCATTTCTGCCAACCCCCCTTCTGTTGGAGAGCAAAAATCAATCCCAGACCCAAAGACCTTACAAATCCAAAGAGACAGGATGAATAAAGGGTGAGGAAAAGGAACAGCAGGTCCTGATGAGCTCACAATACGATGTCTGCAAACACCCTTTTCACTCTGTGATGTGTGCAGTTGTGTAATTTCAGTCCTGCCAGTGGGTTCAAGTTAGGGAGGTGATAGCTACCCAGAGAAACCAGAGGAGAGGGAGGATGTTGCAGTAAAAAGCCAAACAGAAAGAGGAGAGAATGGCAAGTCAGAAGTGGTGTAGGGAGCAGCCAGATGACCCCATCAGTGTCCATCAGTGTCCATCAGTGCCTGTCCAAATGGCTGCACACTGTATTGAAATGTACAAGTGATGCTCAGTTTGAGCAACCTGCTATTTGCTTTAATGGGCAATCACCAAAGTTCTGTGTTCAAAATCTTTACTCAGTGTTAAGCACTGACATTCTCATGTGACAGCTGCATTACTGAACAAGCCCCTTCTGGTGACACATGTCATTCAGTTCCTGAAATTCAGTGCAAGTTGAATTGCTCCATGGGGGAGGCCAATATTGTGATTCAGGGTTAGTAACAATTATAGAGCCAAAGCAGACAAAGATGAGGTAATTTGCACAAATTCTAAGACTAAGCCAAGAACAGAGCTTAAATTCCTTGAGTCCCACAGGAGCATTCTCTCCTTCCTCAACCCTGCCCATTTCTAATGGAAATTATTTCTTATTTATGATAATATCGTAATTGTGGATATGTTTAATGGCAAGTGCTGTACTGTATATGTAGTATAATGCACATATCCACCAATACAGTTATGCATGTGATTTACTATTCTCTGATATATTTCACACACTGCTTATTTTTGTTGACCTTGGCAATGTGTTTGATTCAAGAAGGGATTATCAGTTTTGATAGGCCCTGTATTTAATTCTGTAGCTTGGCTGAAAGCTACACGGCCTTGCATTGATTTCCATGTGCAATTAATATGTTTTGCCAGCAACAAATGCGTGCAGAGATAATATACTCTACTCATTTTAATCTCTCCTGTGTACATTTTAAATCAAAATAGCACCTGGTGGCCAAGCCCTCCTGAGAAGTGGTGGATTTAACATGGAAAAGTAGCATTAAGAATTGCTTGCATAATATTATAATACTTTTCAGTAGCGAAATAATAAATAATTCCCTAGAAATCCGAGTAACTCAAAAGCTCAGACACCTTCAAATCAGCACTGTGGTTAAATGGCTTTGTTGTGCTGGGTCTTGCTCATGCTCACAATACAACTGAATGTCAAATTAGATGAATAACACAGGAAATGATCCCCTGAAATGTGTAGTGTCTTCACTCTGATACTCCTTCAAGACATGACCCCAGTACAGCTAACAGATAACAGCAGGGTATGTGGTCATATTGATATCTGAATGGAGCTGGCTCTGAAATGGGATTTGAGCTCCCTGAGGACGTGTCACTTCTTACTCTGAGTTTGTTCAAAATAGGAAAAAAACCACCACTGAAATTCCTTTGAAGTCTCAGAGATCTTATAATTAACTTTGTGAAATATTTAATCTCAGTGTTTCTGACTTATTACAGTTGTAGCTTCTTGACAGGTGTCATTCAACATGCAATCTAAAAATCATAGCTACCTAAAACATTTAGTTCATGCTTCAAGACAAACAGATGTTTCAACCTTATTCAACTGATTTTTATCTAAAGTATTCAAGGGATCACTATGTGTTTGTGAAGAGCTTCAGTTCTGTCAAATCTCTGTTTTCAGACATAAGACTCTTCCATTTAGAAGCAGAGTGGTCTCTTGGCTGCAATCTGTGAAGCTGGAAACTTTTTCATCTGCCCAATATAGAAATGGACCATGACTGATAAGAGTGTTTGCAGTACTATTCCTGTCAGCCTTCACAGAATTGAGACTATTAGAATGTAGATGAAAATCCTCTCCCTTTGTTTTTTTTCAAAAACATCCAAATAAAAAAGTTGCTTTGTAGGATTGCCTTTGATATTTTATAGAACTCCCTTTAGAGCTGCAGTTCACATGAACCTTTAATTCCTGATAGATAGGAAAAATAAAACCAGTGTTGAAAGCTAGACCACAAATAAATAATAATAATAATGTTAAAAAACACCTCCTCTGCCTCTTTTTAATCTGTTTATATTCTTACAGAGCTGTTGTTAGTACTATTGCATGTGACTGCCTCTGAAACAGTAATGGATGATGTCTTCATTGTGCAGCAGTGCAACTGGAAATGTTATTCCCAGTTTGCTGACAGATACTCAGAAAAAAAGGTAGAAAAATGGTGAGGCTTATCTCACATAACTTTAGACATATGAAAAATAGATTTCTGGTCTAAATAAACTAGACTGCCTCTACATTCAGTAAAGAGAAAGGGACTTTCAGGGGGTGATTTATTCTACTTATTTCAAGAGGTATCATTTGTCTTGTGGAGGTAGCCTAGACAACCACCCAGCAATCAGAGACTGATGGGAATCAAAGGAATCTGCACAATTAAAACGAGGTCTCCAGATGTAATCCAGTGATAAAACTATAAATCCCATAATGAAGTGGCTAAAGGTTGTTACTTGGTTAAATTTTCTTTTCCCCTGGTTTGATATCTGATCAGCCCTGGAGAACAGGAGTGTTGAATCAGCTCTGGGTTAACTGTTGTACTCCGTGATCTTAAAGGTCCTTTCCAACCTAAACAATTCCATGATTCTCTCATTATGCTCTTGCATTCCAGCACACACCTATAGCAACTAATCACAGTCACCCCTTTTCTGAGAGTCTCCTATCCTGTAACCCTCGGAGCAGAGTAACTAAATTAGGAGGGGTATTTACCAGCTCAGGGTGTACATGTTCCATCTGCTCTTCCAAGCCCTCTGTTTCCACTCTGAAAGAAAAACTGCACCTCTGCCAAGCTTTCTCATTCATTTTGCATTCAGAGATGTTTTATTGGCTGCATTTTCCCGTGCTCTTTGAATCTTTCTTCATTAGCAGCCTCTGGCATCTGACAGGTAATTTGCCTGCCTACAGCTTCCCCTATTAACAGTGCCTTTAGACTGAGCACATGGAAGGAAATGGCTGCTGTGCCATTTAATGCAGTATCTGTCCCTCACCTGTTTTCAGTCTGTCCTGTCCTTCCCAACTCTTTCCTGTGCCAGTACTGGGAGGAGAGGGAGCTGCTTACACTGGTGTGGATGTTTCTGTTGCACAGATGTTTGTCCTAAACCAGTGTGTACTGCTTGTTATTCAAAAACGTTACTTCTGCAGATGTTCCTGCCCTCCCATCTTTGCCTCTGTCCCTCTCTCATGCAGGAACAGATTGCAGTGAATTTTTCCTTTTTTTCTCCTCCAGAGAACTAAATCCCAAACCAGCCCTCTAGATTTCCTTTACTTATTCCTGAGCAGCAGTTCATTCAGGCATATGGCTCTCTCTCCTTCCTCACTGCTTGGACAGATGTTTTCTCTTGACTAAATACATTCTTAATCCATGAGAGAAATGAGAAAACTTGCATGATTTGTTAAGAAAAAAGAAAAAGCCCATTTTTTTTCTGATGCAAACTGCTTCACAGTCCCATGTTCCTTTAATGCCATGATTTTCATATCAAAACCAGTCAATATAACAAGACCAGAAGGTTTGTTCTGAACCCCAGTGTGGAAGGTGCTCTACAGGAACTCAAGAAGAAAGATTTCCCTCTGCCTGAAATAGCTTCTACACATGAAAGGACAGCAGGCACTGTAAGAACCAGATGAGAGGATCCAAGGTGGAAATGGGACTCCTGTGCTCCACATATTAAGCCATGGTCAAAGCACCCTTGCTGCCTAATTATAATGATTGGTTTACAGGTGAATGTTTGAGAGTGAAGAAGTTATTAGTAATAAATGTCTGATTAGCAGGCAGGAAATGCTGAAGGTATATTTAAACAATCAGGCTAAAACCTTTGAAATTATTTCTGGGCCATTTTAAGGTCAGCATTAGCAGTAGTTTTTCAAGAATTCATTTTCTGGTATATTCATCTGTTATTGAGGAAAGAGGAATATTAATATATTCCCTGCTTGCGTGGAAACATACTTTCTTACAATGATATGATTTTTATTTGCTCTTAATTTCTTCATGTAATGGGCTGTTTCTCACGCTGGTGTTATGATAAGAAGGTACTTATGCATGCAAGAAAATAGGGAAAAGTTTCCCAAAGCAGCAGCAGCTGAGAGCTGAGTGTCCATGCACGTGTGCAGGGCTTTTAATTCCTGTTGTCTGTCTCTGTTACAGACGTATAAATGAATGAAAGGGTCTGTCTGTAAACCCTTCACTCTTCCCTGCTTGCTATACCTATCCTTAAATTAATGATTACAACCAAGATTTTAATATGATACCCTCGTTCTTTCTCACCGTAAGCATCCCACACACATTCACACCTCCCACTGTGACAGCTGAAGGAGCAAGAATGAGCACAGCCCCAGTGTAAGCAGCATCAAAGAGATTTATTCAAGGGTTATACAGTTTTTGACGCAAGAAACTCTTCTTGTGACAATGGGCTGTTGGCTAACGTTCAAGGTGATCTTCCCTGAGCCTCATTAAGCTGTCTTCTGTAGTTAGGTTGAAAATGGGAGGCTGGTGGCTTCCTTAGCTATCTGAGAGAAGAAAGGATGAGATTCATCTCTGCTTGCAGTTCTTTTATGGCTGAGTAAAGTGCCCTGACTGATATTCAGAGTGACTGAATACAGAGTGAAGAATGCTGGCTCCAGTGAAGCCGACACAAGAGATATAAACTCTGCTGAATTAGCTCTTCAAATATTTTGAAACCCTGCTGTATTAATAGGCTTATTTTTCAACGTGACCCTGAAGAGCCCCAAAAGGGTATGGATGTGTTTGAGGCACACAGTAAAAGGGATGGAAAGTTACACTTTTTCTGGGTACTAGAATCAGCAGGGCTGCTGCTGTGACCTTCAGATCTGGCTGGGAATAAGAGCTTTAAACTAGAATGAGATCTTATTTAACGTGTGGGCAGGAGGAAAAGCTTGTATAGGGAGAACCTTGGTGGTCTGTGGGGTTCACAGCACTTGGGCTATCTGAAGGATGAGCCTTCAGAATTGTGATTTCTTTTCTGTCTTTGCTTCTGAAAAGCATCTAGAAGAGACAGAATTGTGAAGGGTAACGTTAACCACATTGCCAAATCCCAGGCATTGCCAGATTCTCTTCACCTCTTTAAACAACTGAGACAATGGAGCTGGAGGAAATGCATGTCCCAAGATTTTAAAAGCCTCCTTCTTTTCAGGCATTACATGCAGTGCCTGTTTCAGATAGACAGTTCCAAGAATAAGGGATAAGAATGAATACACAGGGAGAGTAGAGAGGCAGCGTGCTGGCCCTGGGCCTAAAGCAGAGAAAGAGCACACAGAATAAACCCCAAAGACAGACAGAAATTGGTATTCTTTGTATTTGGTGTTGCCTTTCTGCTTGAGGGAGATATGAGTTTTTTGACATTCCTAATATCATTCTCAAACATGACAGTGCATCTCCCCAGTGCCCTTCCTGGAGCCACTGTCAGGGTGTTGGATTGGAGCTTTAGGCCAAGAGGGGTTCTTTGGGCTTTTATTTTGAATATCTGAAGTCAGATGTGCTGTTTAAGCTGCCTGTGTTTTCTGGAATTCACATTCTCTGTTTTCACTGTTAATGGCATGTGTTTAAAGCAGCAGGAACTGCAAATATCAATTATGGTGCAGGTACCTGACTCAGGTAACCCCTCTGAAGTCAGCTGAATGTGCTGCACTTGCGTAGTGGGGCACATGATGGATTCAGAGACGCAGAAATTCTTCTCAGAAGAATTATTCTCATCCTCCAAATATTATTTATTTGGGTCGGAATTGGTCTATTCAGCTACAGTGATATTCTTCAAACCCCAGCATTGTGATACAATATTGCACATTTATTAAGCCATAATACTGGCAGATTGTTTTAAGCCCCACGCTGTGAATCTCTCGCAGATGAAACGCTGCAGCAGAAATATCTGTATGATAAGGAGATTTGAGGATGCTTTCCTTCAGAGCTTTATCACTGCAACGGTCTGGAGGGTCTGGGTGATTGAAAACCAGCAAGTAAATAAAGCCCCATCTATTACATCCCCAAGTGCTGGGTATTGAGTGGTGGGGAGGAATGTTTAAACCATCATGTGAGGCTAAACGGTGCTGCACGGACTGAGTGACTGAAACAGCATCCTAATCAAACCTGACAGCTCTATTGCCTTATAATTATAAGCTGCCAGAGGCGCTTTTTAGACTATCAGTACTTTTGGGATAGTTTGCATCTAAATTAAAATTGAACTTCAAAGCGGTTTGATGGAGATGTGTTTCCAAGGAGTTTCAAAAATGTGAAAGACACCAAACTGATTAGCATGATGCACTGTACCAGCTGGTTGTTACTGTAAAAAAATAAACTAAAAAGTAGCAGCCATGCTAATAATCAGAAAGTGTATCTTGAATCCTATTAATTTTCTTTTCTTTTGAATTATTTATGGGGGGGTTTGTTCCAGTCGTGCACTTCCTTTCAAATGTTTATTTAGTTTCTCTCTAAAGAAAAAAAAAATGGGGAGAAAGAGAGAGAAATCTGGAAAATCTCCAAGGGTTAGCTCACCAGCAATCTGTTTAGATGTCCTCTTCTCAACTGAGCCCTGCTCTGCTAAATATTTATGGCAGTGTTTAACAAATAAATCTCGCCCACCTCCCCATTTACAGTAAAGCAGAAGATAGAACTGCTTTAAGGGGGGATTAACTTGGTTTTTTTACCGTGAGGGGAAAAGAAATTCCATGAATATATGTTAATATCTGGGAAAAGAAGCTAAAGCACAGAACTGCAAGTGCAGACATCTGCCTGTCCACATTACAGATGTTCTGCCCGAAGCTTTGTTTCTGATCCCATCTCTAGACAACAGTAACAGAAAGAGTTCACAGCTCCAGAGTGTTTCCTTTTTCTTGTCTTATTGTATGAACACTAATTGGAAGCAACAGACAGATTCTCAGGACTAGATCCTGTCTTCTGCTCCATGCACACATCACTTGGCACCAGCCAGCTGGGCCCTCAGCCAGGCTCAGGAGGTGCTGCAGGGCAGGCTCTGTGCTGGAGGGAGGGAATGGAGCCCTGGCCTTCTGGAGCATTTAGATACCTAAATCCAGCTCAGGTGACTCCACTGATTCCAAATGGAGGTTAAATTTTCTAAATCTCCATGTGTTTCTATGCCAGTTGCTCATCAGCTCCCGTGCTTTGATATGAAGCATTCTGTAACAAAGATCTCTTTTGGCTTAATTGTTTTTGTTATGCTTCACCACCTTTGCTGGATTCACCCAGCTCCAAATCCTTTAAGGGATGCCTGGTGAGACACAATACAGTATGTCTCTGTCCAGCAATGTCTGAGTCTGAATTCTTCATAAGAGAATGAAATCACTGAGATACATAGATTATATTTTTACAATACATTTATTCCTGGCTGAAAACGGTGACTAGATGGAGCACTTATAGGGGGATTTATAGGACTTTAAAATTTTATTGAGTTTGATGGCTGCAGGAGAAAGAAATACCAGTTGCATAATTCAGGAATGTACAGCTTGGCTTCTGTATTTCCAATACTGTAGATTGGTATCTGTGAGCCCTGTCAAGATTTTTCTCAGGATACTGAATCTATGTGAATGCCTCCACACTTATCTGCCTGGCTATATTCTGCCAATCTGTACAAGTGTGGTGCATGCAGAATCCATGTAAACAGCTTGTGCTGAGGAATTTGAAGTTTACTTACCATTAGAGCAATTTTTAATAGACAACTTTTTTAGCAAAAATGTCTAACCTTTTCTGTCCTGATGGATTGATTCCCACCCTGACACCTAGTGTGTTCGGAGTACCTCTTCAAAAAAAGACAATGTTTCTTTTGGAGTTTCATTACTATTACTTTCTTCTGTGGCTGACTTTGGATGTTGCTGTTTATTCATGATAATTTATTCATTACTTCATTTGCAGATACTGCATGTAGTTAATAGCATATAGGAACTCCTTCCAAAAATTTGAACCTGTTAAATGAAAGTACCCTTCAGAACTGCACCATCCTTATTTTCTAAGCCAGAGCCTTTATTCTCACAGAATTGGTTTGCAAAGTTTCTCAGGGAAAGAGAGATGGCCAGAAACCAATGCATCTTTCATGAAACGTTTTCTGAGAAGTTATTTACTGTTTTACGAGAAAAATGTTGAAAATTCATCAGGTGTCTTTCAGAAATGATGTATTTCATTTTCATCAAAGCCAAATGGACATGCAGAAGTCCACGAGCAGCACAGGCCTAACTTGTCCACCCATCACTGTAGGTGCATGTGTGGCCAGGTATTACAGGTACTGTGACCAAAATCTGGGCTCCTTCAGCTGCAGACCTTTGAATATTCACCTTTATTCAGGGGGAAGAGTGAGGAGCTCAGTAGCACAAGCTCAGATTTCAGTGGCAGCTTCGTCAGCTCTAATTCCAAGTTAGGATGCTGAGCACTTAAGCTTGGAAAGATTAAAGATACATGCTTTTAGCCTCTCTAATGCTCACTGGATCCCTAAATAAGGGGTCCTAGACAGGCTTTGCTTGCAGTACACACGGACACACATGTGTCCTGCTGGACTGCAGGTGTCGGGAGTACCTGGTAGTGTTGTTGCTCAGAGGTCATTCATAAACCAGTACTTTTCTCCTTAGATCTCGCTTCAGAGCCCATTTGAGAGCTGCTTCCTGGCAGACAGCTCACAGACAGACAGAAGTTGTTTCTTGCCCAGTTGTCTTGTTTTTTTTTCTCTCAACTGACACAGATTCTGTGACCCAGTAGCACAGCAGGATCTTATTTTTCCTAATTCCCACAGTGTATTTTACTGTGTAGAATTACCACCACAAATCACTGCTGTGGAAGCTCTTTTCACCAGGAAATGACAAATTATTAAAGAAAAACACTTGAAGAAGACATTTAAACAGAAAGCTGGTATTCCCATTTACCCCTTGACAATGTTTCAGCTGCTCCCAGAGACAGGATGAGGCAATTTTTATGGAGCCTCTCTGCTTTACTGCCATCACTCTCCCTCCTCCACCTGCTTTCCTCTCTCTCACTTACCACATGGAAATTCAGAACATTTCCCCAAAAATAGAGTTCAGATCTGAAGGCTGGGTATGTATGTGCTGGTAGCTTGTAATTCTTGACATACTTTTGGTGGCTTCAAAGATTAGCTGCCAACTGCTGGCCTGGAAGCAGCCAGACCAGCTCAGAGCTGCAGGATCTGAGAAGCACCATCCTGTGGAATCTCCTGCCTGGTGAAGGCCATTCAAGTCCAAGGCACTGCAGAGCTCTGAAATGGTGATTTAACATGAGTCTGTCCAGCTGGGACTATATCTTGTTCCTTCTTCCCACTCTGGTAATTCACTTTGTAGAGATTTACCTGCACTTCTCCCTACTCAGGACTCAGCTTTGGAAATAAGCCCTGGTTGAGTGAAAGACAGAAGGGAGCTTGTGTGGAAATTCCCATGTGCCAGGGTTGTTTTTACTGTGGCACATCCCCTTTTCCTATCTGCTTTCCTTTCTGGTTAGGCAGTTCAAGGGAAAACCAATATAAAAAGCTGTGGTTAGAAAGATGTGTCCCTGTCCTTTTGCCCAGCAAACTCCTGGGTGCAGTGGTGATACGTGGAATGTGCACAGATCCTGTTCCTTTTAGAACCTCTGTTTCACTGATTAAAGCAGTCCTCAGGTAAATGTTTTAGCTAATAGCAGTTTTTAGGAAAATAACTAGTTGGGACCCGTTCCTTCAGCTGATTAACACTCTTCATACTCAAATCCTATGGTTTTGATTTCTGTAGCAATTTATTCATTTATAAAGCAGTTTTTTCAAGCAGAGGTCTGTATGTACACATAAAATGATATAAACATGATTACTCTTACAAGGAAGGACAGGAAAATCTTTGCTACCTCTCAGAATACAAAGAAAACTGGAGGATGAATCAAACTCATTAATTAACCGCTTATAACAGGATTATTTGCCTTTTGGGGGAATGTTTCTTCTAATTGAACCTGGATAAGTGACTTTTAGGCAGTTAACATGTATAAAATATATCACAGTGGTGTAACTCTCCATTCCTGTTGGCATCATCTGAGATTGAGTCCTCGGGAACATACGGAGTGCACGGAGTGAGAATGGATTCCGTGACGCTCTTCGTGTCTGCTGGCTGGGAAGTAATTGCAGCAGAAAAAGAAGAAATCACCAACTTGTACTGGCATGTTCTTCTGCCTGCTTAGATTTATAAATGTAAGTATCCATGGCCAGCAAAGTCTTGGCAATAAGTGAATGCTGACTTCAGGCAGCTATCCCTGAATGAGATGTGGTGGTGACAACATACCCTTGTGTAATTTGGCTACAAAGAGTTGCTATGAATCTATTCCAAAACAATGAAATAGCTGTTGTCCCCAGAAGTTTTCTAGCCTGCTATGGCACATAATTAAACAATTTGAGATGTTTTGGTGCTTATTGTAGCAAACTTGGTCTTAAGTGCTCTCAGCTGAGTTCCTGGTTTGCCACAGACTTTCAGTCTGACTGAGAATAAACTGTTTAATCTCACTGTGCCAGACAGGAGTGTTGTGAGGATGCATTGGTAGGTCTGCAGGAGGCACATATGGATATCATGGCCATAGGTATTGTATAAAATAGCACAACAGTTACAGCTTGGAACTGGCAGATATTTCACCAGGTGGAGTCTCCCAATCAGAGGAGAACATTTACCCACACCACGGGAAGAACTGCAGCTTGTGTGTGAAAGCTGTGGCAAGGTGTGCTTACAAAGTCATTACAGAAAATGAAGGAAACAGTTTTCTTGTGTGATGGCAGGTTCATACCAAAGTCATAAACCAGAAAACGTGCATCTGCATTTTGGGTGGGTTGATGTTGGCCAGCTGCCAGCTGCTCACCCAGCCATTCTCACTCCACTTCCTCAACAGGACAAAGGAGAAAGAGGAAAAAATCATGTGACTCAATATACAGACAGGGAAATGACTTAAAAATCATGTGGAATGGTGGGCTGTGGCCAGTCTCTGAGAGCTTCATTCTCCTCACAGCCTTCCCTGCTCCCCACAGCCTCTCCCTCATGGTGCAGGAGACTCCTCCTCCTCCCCCAGCTCAGACCTCGGTGCTCACAGGGTCATTTCTCACACCTTTTTCCTCACTCCAAGCAGGTTTTGCCCTTTCTGAAATGTCCTTCCCTGGACCACCCCCAGCCTGGTTGAGGTCTCAGCTGTGTCTCTGGTGGAGCCACTGGGACCAGCCTGGACCAGCCCTGGGATTCCTTCACAGAGCCTCCACAACCCCCAGCAGCAGGGTGTGGACACCCAGGGCAGGAGTGGATTGAGCAGGAGCTGGCACTGACCCTGCTCCCCAAGCCTCTGTTGGGGAGGTTCTGAGCAGTAAATCAGTACTCCATCATTTTGCTCACTAAACAGCCGTTCCATGTTCCTGTGGGAGCACTATATGGATTTTTTTTTTCTCTATAGAAACTATAGGGAATAAGGGAGCTCTGCTGATCAGGACTGTGAGTCGCTGAATGATTGATTTAAGAGTGCTTTGTCCTCAGGGGTTCTCTGATCTTAATTCTAAATGCTAATGGGTAGTAATGTGCTGTCTTAAGGAGTGAGGTACTGCCAACTTCACATCTCAGAAGAAATTCCAGGATCTTTGGAAAAACAGTGGTGCAGCCTCAGCCCAGGGAAAACTGAGCTTGTTAAAGGTCTAAGATTTATTAAGAAAATACAGGTGATTGATAAAAGCATTTGTTTATCGTTGGTGACAAAATCAGAGCTGAGCCCCAAGTCTGCTGTGGTTCTCTAAACCTCATCCAAATCCAGTGACATGCTCTGTGTGGGGAGTCTGCACTTGAAGCTTTTGATAATCTGGCTGTACAGAGCAACTCATCTCAAATTGGGGTAAGAACCAAAGCCTGCAAGTCAGTTTTCTTGGAACAGTGGAACATTCCCATTTGGGAATGTGACTGTCCCAGCATCCTCAGCAGTGTGCTGGAGAGCAAGTTCACAGTGATGATAAAGACAAGGAGATCAGAGGGGCCCATGCATGTATTCAGGGCAATGGATGGATACCCAGGGGACCATCAGGCATTTTGGGTTCAGTTCACCTCATAATTTACCATTAGAAACTTCTCCAGCTGAACACCCGTTGGATCTGAAATGCAGAAGAAAGAAATGAGCAATAGGAAGAGGGAGCAGAGCCTTTCCTTTGAGTATGGAAATTATTCTTCAAATGTCTTTGTTGACAGCTGGCGTGGCACAAAATAAACACAGGTCTATTTGCAAGTAAGCAGGAATTAGCATAAACAGCAGCTGCTGTATTACCAGAAAGCACGTAACAATAAAGAATTTTTTTCTGCCTTCAGAAACAAAGGTTGGTAAAAAGCCTGCATGAAATAATGAGTTAGTTAACCACCTGTTAAAGTTCTGAACACCAACAAAATGGAAGAGCTATTTGTTGATGACATAAGTATTTTTCTCAATCAAGCTTTCTAATTGAAACTGAACCTATCCTTATGATACATAAAATCCAGTGCAGTATCAAAATTATCCTCTTGCTCAGCCCTCCTCTCTCCCAAATCAGGGGATTTCCTACACTTGCCTTTTCAGTTGCCTTCTTGCGGCATCTAGATAATAGTTTCAAATTTTTCTGAGGTGATCTGGATGTAATGTCTTACTTCTTCTCCAGCTGTACGGAATAGAAAGTCGAGTCAGGCCATATAGTTGTATTTATGACCAGATCACATTCAGCAGGATAAGTTTATGGTCTTTTGTATCTATTTCTTTCCCTGGTAAAAGCTGGTTAGTAGCATACTCAACAGCATTGTCATATATTAATAAAAACTAATGATCCAACTCAGTGCAATGCAGAAACAAGAGAAGAAGCAATTTTAAGTGCATAATTTTAGATTGATGGTGCTTGAATTTATAGCTTAATCTGTCTCCCATGGGGGATGGCTTACCTGTCCAATTAACTTGCCACTGTAAGTCGTGCACTCAGCCATCTGCAGGTTCTGTAGATCCACTTATCTACATTTGCTTTGTGCTTCAGCACTGTGATCCACATCTGGTGTGCATTTGTTTGGAACTGCAGCTACTTGTCTCTGGATTTTTCTGCAAATAGGACGTTTTTTTAAAACAAAAGCACACTAAATAAAATAGAGTTTATATAGAGAGTTACATCTACAAAAAGTCAGTTTAACAAAAGACCCAATACACAGTGGCTTGAAATCAGTGAGTTTTGGTTCAGAGTGGTCCTGTCAGACCTTGATACTGCTTCTTACCAGATGATTCACTTTGTTTCATAAGTCAGTAAAATTAGTTGAGTAAAATATTACTTACACTCCATCAGAATCTGACTAAATAGACATCCAGTGCTTGGGGGGAGCGTGAAGGGCTGTGTTTATGGCCATGTAAAAAGTCAGTGTCAATACCAGGATGAGAGTTTAGGAATTTCTTCTTTAAGGTCCCACGTTCTTTTCGTTCTTTCCTTTCTCGCTATTTGTAAGTTTAAAAATGTGTTTTATTTTGGGTGGGTTTTCTTATATCAATAGGCACTTGTTTTTACTGGTAAAAGATTTTTGACAATATTTTGTGTGGGAAGAGTTGTGTGGCCTATGTGGAATGTTTGTGAAGCAACACGTTTTTCATTTGATCACAGTTTTGTAGTATCTCTTCTGTTTCCACTGTCAGCTTCTGTTTTCAAGGTAGCCATATTCCAAAAGTGTGGTATCATTTTCTTGAGTGAAATACTTTGGAAGCTTTTGAAATAAAAAAAAATATGAAAATTTCCCACAGTAGGGTTCTTTAATGAGCAGAGAGCATCAGATCTCTTAATTTGCTTATACATTGGGCCAAATTTTCTTCAATACTAGTTATTAAAAATACATTTCTGTTTGGCTCTTGTTTTGTTGGTTTTTTTTTTTTTAAGAAGAACTTAAAAATCCTCAGTTATTTACATTATAGGTGGAGACATCATCATCTCAGCCACAGAGATCATAGTAATTTTATTGATACCATTCACAGAGGTGGGGGTTTTTTTCCCACAGTTTTATTTTTTAATTTTTTTTTGTCTCTGAAAACATTTCATCCACTGTATATGTCTGCTAGTTATCTTTGTGTCTGAAAAAGTGTCTGGGCATATAATTCTGTATATATGCAGAAAGAGGCATAGAATCCTCATTCTATGTCTGCCTAATAAACTGAAAGGTGTGAAGTCCCAAAGCAGACCTCACTGTGACCAAACACTATTTTGTTTTAGGTGAGAACATTTTCATCTCTCTCCCCTTACACTGATTTGGACTCTGATAGCACAGCACCTCAGCCCATGAAGAGCTGTGTATAATCTCCATGGAGCTGCTCTTGGATAAAGTAGTTTGCATAGGAGCAAGAGTATCACCCTTTGGTCTCCTTGACTTACCAGTGACAACAGCAGCTGAACAAGATTTGATCGAATCTCAAGTCAGAATGGGGGACATTTGCCTCTTCTCTTCCTGTTTTTATATCAGGCAGATATCAATCTGATACCAGATTTAAGTTCAGACTGAAAATAGAAGAGTTAAGATCTTGCCAGATTAAAATTTTCTCACTATACAGGAGAGATAAAATATTCTAGGTAGGAAAATATGTCAAGGTGTGGGAAGGGTAGCAAGAGAACTCGATAAAACCTGAATTTACTAAGGATACTGAGTTTTCCTTTTGATTTTAGTAAGTCCAGCACATTACACTTGAATTTAATTCTTTAGTGGACTCCCTGAAAGATCTGATGTGATTCAGCATGGACAGGGTTGACATCTGTTTTCCTGCCTCTGTTATGTGCCTAATTCTTTCTTCCCACATAAGATTGGTGGGAGAATAATCACTTTGGTGATTTGTTGGGGTCAGAAATGACACTGCTACATAAGCAGATACAACACAGTAGGAATACCAATGTGATCTGTGTCTGGACCCTGGTTTTCTCTTCAAAGAGAATCTTGTTCTGAGGTCTTTTCTTTGGTTTCTCTTTTCTTTTTTCGGCCCACCTTCTCCCCCACATTTGCAGGGCTCTATATCAAACAATAAAAACCTTGTGCTTTTGGATCTCGGGCAGCTGAGCAACTCTGCCCACCCATTTACCTGTCCTTCACTCCTGCACTAGAAGAGGAAAATCAAAATTTTTTTCTCACATCAATTTATTTGCAATTTCATCTCCTCAACAAATTCCCCCAAATTCCACAGCCTGTCATTTTGTATTTTTAGATCTGTTCATGACTTTGTATATGACTCTGTGTATGACTTTGGATAAGTTTGTTGACAGCTTTGTGCCTCAATTTACTTTTCAATAGCAAACAATGTTATTTATTGCTGTTCTTGGACATTTGCTGAACTACCATTAGGAAATGCCCACACAGAGCCCATTGCTGGTTTTAAAAGGTCTAAAGTCCTTCCAGCTGAGTTGGAGATTTATTCCTGACTGCCAGTGGAAATAAGGGAAGTCTCCCCTCTTGCTGTATCTCAAGGACCTTCAGTTCCTTATTAGCACAGGAAAAATCCACAGCAAAACCCCAAACTGAACCCCAGTGTCTTGAATCTTAGTGCATTAACAGACTGTAGCCTCTCCCTTTTCCACTTCAGTTTATTTGTGCCTTGAAATGTATTTGATTTTCAATGAGTTGCTCATTTGAGTACATCTTCATGCTGTGATCCTCCCCATGCCAGCACTTCCTTACCCCTTCAGAGCTCAGCAAGGACAGGGACTGGCAAAGGCACAGCAGAGCAGGCACGAGTCACTCACTTCGCTCACGTTTTGGCTTTTCTTGATCTTTTGTGCTTTCCCTTCCACTCTGCCAATCATTCAGTAAGGGGTTTTTATTCTTCTGTCTGGTCTTCCTCCAGTGAATGACTTCACTATCTGATGGGGTCCTAGTAATTCACTGCTTTTTTATTTTAATGAAAACCCTCAATTCTCTTGATATCAGGCCTCTGAGAGCTGGGAGCGTGCAAACCCCTTCTCATCTGCTTGTTCTCTGAAACCCACATTCCACAGGGATCCTGCACTCTATTATTCTTCCCCCTCTGCCTCTGGTGCTGCAGCCAGTCTTGAAAGGAAGCCACTTGAAAAGGGAGAGAAGCAGCAACATGGCTTGTGAATTCCCAGCACACTGCTTTGCCCTGAAGGATATATTAAACAATAAGCACTTTTTAAACAAAGAGCTCTGGTAACCTCACCACAGGCACTGACTCTGCTGATATATTATTAATTTTAGGCACTAGCTTCAAATTAGCTGACTTAAACACCACTTATCTGCTCTTGGTCATCAGAAAGATATTACCTCTTGCTGATTTGCTCCTTTCCTTTCTTATCTGACTGTTGAAGGAGTGTAAACTCGGGTTTCCCTAAGTGACAGTAGCCCAACATTCAGCATAGGGAACAATCTCTCTCCTTAAAGCCCACAAATCATGAGAAGAATAAATATTATCTTAAATTAAAAGTTATTAAATATCAAGAGTCACATTTCTGGTAAACAAATATACATATTTCCTTTCTCACACTAAACATGTAGATAAGCTACTGAGTCTTAAACTTTCCTCAGACTCTTACACAGAACTGCTGTGTCTGTTTAGACTTTTATTTGTATTTATTGTCCAAAGGCAGTAAATATTCATCATTTGAGGCCATGCTAAACTACTGCTTTTCCAAAAGGTCTTCTGGATCATAACACTGATGTTACTACAAGACATAAAATACTCATTATTTAAAATATAAATTACAAACATACTTCTAGCAGGGTGAATGGGTCTCAAGGAAACAGGCTGTATTTCAGGGCACTTTTAGTTGTTCTGGATTTGGGGAAGACAGACCAAGACCCTCTCCTGAGTCTGTGTGTCAACTACAAAAAATTCCTACAGCTGTGCCACTGGAGCCACGTTGAAAATTATAACCCTGCCTGTTATATTGTTATGTCTTTATTTTACCCATTAAGTGGAATGTAAATGATTTTCTTCCTTTGACGTGTTGATAAATATACCATTAGGCATCCAATGTGTTTCTGAATTTCCTCTCTGTTGGGGTTTCAGAGGCTTCCTTCATGCTGCAAGGCTGTTGCTGGCTGAGGGTTTCCTGTTCCTCTGCAGCCTGGAATTACAATTTCTCCCACTGTGACAGGAGGAATGTCACCACTCCCCCATGCTCCTGGGCAGCAGGCATAGTCTGAGCTCTTGGTGGGTTTATGCTGCAGTTCCCATAAGGATGGGAATGGCTGTGCAGGCAGGATTGAGGGAGAGCTGTGCAGACTATGGAACCAAACTTTCCAAGAGCTCAGTTGTGTCCCAGGTCTGTCTTCAGCCTTAGATGTTGGTGCTTCACTGCAGTCACTGAACTCCTATCTCTGCAAGTTGGATAGGCTCTAAAGTTTCACATTTAATTATCTTAATCATATTATAGTATAGAAGAAACTTCAGTGAGGAAAATAAAACCACACTGCTCTCGTTGGGCAAACTTTATTTCCTTTAATATTCTGTGTTTGTGTCTTATTGCCTGGACCTCTCCCACTAATAAGCTTTTAATGACTGTTCCCACTGATATCAGAGCAGCTGATTTGTTTGCATGCTGTCTTTGTTTCCTGCAATAAAATCAATTAAGCTCCTTGTCTCTCTGACCCCATCTTATATTAAGGCTTAGCACAGCAATTAGGAGCACATTATGGTCTTCATTCTTTTATAATTTTAGTTCTACAGACATTGCAGCAAGTCAGGTGTCAGGGCAAAGATTAACTGGAATGCAACACGACGTAGTCTGTGCATTAAAAGTCTGCAGTGATTTAATTGTTATACTTACACGCTTCACTTTTGCAAAAAAAGCGATTTAATGAGCCTATGACACCTTTCAACAGCCCTGTTGAGGGGTTTTTTTTGGTGAGTATTCCAATGGACAAAGTGATAAATTTGTGGCAGGCAATTTTGAAGATTTTCACAGACTTAAAATATTGAGCTGTTGGAAAGATGCTTCTAGAACACGACATAGTATTTCGACAGGCAACAAAACTTCTGTTGCTTGTTGAGATATTTTGTTTCCAAATTAACTTAGAGACAGTTGAAAATTTCAAATTAAAGTTTTTCAAGTATGAGCTTTTGCTGAAAGATAGGAGTTTTTTTCTGTCAAAACTGCTTCAACTTATTTTTGACCAGCTGTAGAGAAACTGTTCTTCAGTTACCATAGCTAATGGCATGATCACTTCATTGCTGTACAGAAAATCAGCACTCTTCTTCACCTTCTTTTTTAAAATTCCATTTAACTTTAAGCAGGTTATGGTACCTAATTGATCAGCTCCTGCAATCTCTTGCTGCTAATTGGCTAAATGCCAGATGATAAAGGGAATGTTATCAGTTGCCATCATTTCACAGGAGACACTTTGTACTGGATATTTCCTTTTCTCATCAAATGCAGCATATGTGGTTCTTCTCTAATAAGTCATAAGAACAACCAGAAGAAAAAGGGTAAAGGAGCATCTGAATTTAGTTTGTTCACTTGCATTACAGAAAAGTGGTCCTATCCTACAACTATCAAGATTTAATTAAAAAATGAAAAGAACGGAACCAAATTGAACTGCAAACTTGGTCATGTTATCACCAATTCTGCCTTGGCAGTTTCTAGAATACTGAATAAATTGCTGTACTTGCTGTGATAGCCTCTGTTGAAAACCTTGGTGACATTTCACTTTGAAAATGGAATTCATTGTTCCCCCCAAACGTGGTGTTCGCAAAGTCAGATTTCCCTTTCATGTCCGTAAGCAAAATTTTCAAAGAATTTTTTTTCAATAATTGGACAGAGCTGTTCACAGGACTTAATTCTCTTCAGAGAACTCTGGCTTTGTTCCTGGCTGGAATGTGGCTTGGAAAAATGAACAGCCTCTGGGTTGCAGACACGTCCTGCCTCCCTTCCTGTGAGAACACTGAAGGGGGGGTTTGAGTTCTTGCAGTTCCCTGTGGTGAAGGACAGCACATCCCTCAAACCACACAGGGACCGTGCCCAGGACAGAATCATGATCTAGAGTCAAGTGGTCCCACCTTTGCCTCTGCCAGGGCTGGCTCCCCTCCCTGCACGGGTCTGACACAGCCCATCCCTCCTGCTGTGCCTCCTGAACAAGGCAGGTCATCCCCATGACAAAGGGGTGGCAATGGGACACCAGTGATGTTACTCCCTCACTTCCCAGCCCCTGCTTTCCAACACAAGGAGACCAGTGATCCCAAATCTGCCCCAGTGTAGGAAGAGATGGCAGCAGAATGGGGACATATCTGATAAATGTGGGGGAAGGACTGTGAAATACTGTATAAATACAGGGCTGTGTTCCTTTTCCAGGCTGAAACGTGAAGATTCTTGTCTTTCAAAGGCAAAAAGTCAATTGTGCAAATGCCATCTGAGACTGACAGCTGTGCTTCTGCACACCAGGCTTTTCCAGTTTGGATTAGGGAGTATTTACCACACAACCTGGTCTTAAAAGTATTTGCAAAACAGAGAGTGACAACAAACCTCCAAAGTGTCTGGGTCTCTAGTATTTGTAGAAGTGATGCTGGATTTTAATCAAGAGCAAGCAGAGATGGACATGAAGCCTCTTATCTGAATCCTGAACTGCTCATGGGAGGCTGTGAAAATAAGGCATCTATGGAAATAATTTCATTGAATCTTTCCTAAGTCAGTACTTTGCTTGATTGGTGTCTTCTGCCCAGAACGTCTGTGAAAGGAGCCAGGTGCATAGGTGACAGGAACACACTGTACTGCAATATCACCAACATTGTAATTTGTCTGAATGTTGTATTGACTGGTCTAGTCACTGGTATCTGGGATGCAGTTTACAACACTGCAGAGCTTTTCTGTTTGGGTGGGAAACATTTAAAGTAGAGAAAGAAATGTGTTTTCTGACCAAGTTTTCTGCTTTCAAGTGCTTTTGTAGCTGATTTTATCAGAGAAGTGCAGCCTGGTCTCAGGTTGGGGACTTGAGTAGACAGCTGCCTGCCTCTCAAACACTTGCACAGAGTCAAGTTCTCATTATTTCTAGACAGGTATCTGAAAAGCCTTCTTGCTTAGGCTCTGACACAAGCTCTAATTATGAGGTGGAGCAAAGAAACAACCCAGTGTTTTAAAGAGAAATTGAGTTGTGATTATTCTATTGATGTTAAGACTTGCTTTGATACAATAGCATCCCACATTACAGCTACTAAAATTCTTACAGGGCCTTACAGTCTCCTAAGCAACTGCACTCTCTGCCTTCAGGAAGAGATTATCTGCTCTGGAGAGGTTCAGAAAGAGCCTTTGTCTCTGCTGGAGGCTACAGTAGCTGAAAAGAGAGCAAAGAAAATTAGTATATATTGTTAATAATATTCAGTATAGAAAATCTAGTGATGGTAAATGTCTGAAAATTGAAAACACAGAAAAAGAAAGTAATTTTGTGGCTGCAACAAAAGTGTTACTTTAACATTGGTAGGCTTGACCATATAGCTGTGAAAGAATAGTTTATGACTTGCAACATCAAGGATATCTCAATAGTCCATAGTGTTCAAGAACCAGTGGAACAATGTTCAGAAGATCCTGCTATGACAGTAGAAAAGAGCTGATGGAATGACCTTTAATTCTTTTTGCATCCTCCCATGATGTTCAAATCCTTCTTATTCTTCCATAGGTGATGACACTGTTGACATAAATGGGACTTTCTTGCCAAATTCCACCTACAGTAAACCTTTTCTTGTCTTATTTATTCTGTGTATTTCTGCCTTCCCACCCCCACTCACATCACCAGGCCATCGAAGAAATTAGATCACTCGTCATTCACACCTTTTTACACAGGGCTTCTCTATACATTATAAATCTTTTTGTTTTCCTTAATTAACCATAAACGTTTTAAGTCTAATTATTTTTGAAGTCCCTCGAAATGAAGTGACAACCGTAACTGTGCTATTCTGAATTCTGATCATTATATTTCTCTAAAAATAAAAGCTCAATATGAGATTCATTTAGAATTGTGCACCTGGGGAACCTCTGATTACTGCCTGAGGTATTCAAGGCTATTAAAATATTCATGGTGCACCGAGGGAGAACTTCAGCTCCTCCAGGACTGGAGAGCAGTGAGAGTGCTCACTGCTGCTGTGGCACAGACCTGGCTTACTTGGGAGGGCAGGGAGACAGATCCAAAATCAAGAAGTTCCTTCATGAGGCATTTCAGGTTGTGAACTCTTCCTTCTCATGGGAAAGAAATGATTTGGCCCTCAGAGCATCTCTAGCAAGCAGGGCAGGGGCTGGTTTTGTTAAGATACTTTTGGTAATGCAGGAGCTTCTACCTGTGCTGTAATTTGTGGGTTTGGGGTCACTATGAACCCCATCATCACAGCGCTAAAGGAAATTTGATTCCCCACAGGATTTTTTTACCAGTCTCTTTGGAGCTCTCGGTTTGGGAGGATTGCTGCAAATCCACTGACAGTGTTGTCCATTCCACGAAAATGCCAATTTCTCTTTGTACCTTGAAGCACTTGGCTTTTCAGTTGTCCTTCTCTCTGATCCAGTAGCAGTATGAAGCCAGGAGGATCAGCAGCACTTTTTATATACACTTGCTGCAAGTGTAGGGCAATAAATAAATATTTGTCGTCTTGTTTTCAGTAAGACTAAACCAAGTTGATGTACTGAAACAGCTGCTCTGGTGTAACTGTGGCTGCAAAAAGGCAAGAATACACATCGGGAGGAGGTGCAGAGAATTGGTCCAGAGGAAAATAAAACTGTCCAGAGGAAAACCAGGCATTCAGAGGGGAACTGTGGGTTGTACACTTTGTGCATCTGCCAGACATTGAAGTTAATTCAAGTTCTCACTATACTGGAGTCTTGTTTGGCAGAAGTTTTTTGGGCTTCAGTTAAGTTAATACACAGTGTTTAGTATTTGGCCCCATATAACTCAAGCTCTCTCAGTACAACTTAAAAACTCAAGGAAGTCAAAGGTGTTGCCATTTTCACACATTGAGCCGTAACAGTGATGAAAAAATAATTATTTATTAAAGCCCCTTTTCCTTCCCTTATTTCGGCGCTGGAGAGAGCAAGAAAAACTATTAAAACGCAATAAAGTTCAAGCAGAAAAATAAACTAAAGAGCTGAAACATAATTATCTCTTCCTGCAAATGGTGCACGAGCAGCATGTAAAGCTACCAAACAAATGATACGAGTAATTTGATGGTGTATTAGGACACTGAGGAAATTTAGATACAGGACCAAATTACACCCGGATGAAATCCCACCGACATTATTGAAGTTGAACTCGAAAAGAGTTTGTCATGTGTATAGTCCTAACGTTGTGTGGATTTTAGCCTGTAATTTTTAACCTGCCTTAATTAAATATTAGCAGCATGTGTACTTTGTACTTCGAGCCTAACAAATCTGAATTTTGAAAAGCTTTTGCTTAAAATGGCTTTTCATGCACACACACAAGCAAACAAGCCCATAGTTCTTGGCTAATTACCACTGATGTTGGCTAACCTTGCTGCTGCTGTTGGTAGGAGAATAATTGTCTCAGAGGCTTCCATCATTTCTCTGAAAATGTCTTTTTCTTTCCACTGACTGCTCACCTTTTCAGCCTAAATATTTATTGGTTTCCCTATTGTGGTGATTTATTTCTATTTGTTTTTAATTTCCTTGTGCAGTGTTTCAAATGGTACCACAAGCTATGAGTGGATTGGTGTTAAATTACGTAGAGGTGCCACATTGCTCCTGAATGCGAGTTTTTGATGAGGTTATTAAAACTTTGACAATACAAATTACCATAGCAACAAAAAGCATAAATTCACAGCCTATTCCAACCTCTGGAGTATGAAAATATTTTAGAGCACTCAAACACTTTGCAGCATAGCACAGCTCATGTGCCTTGGCTCGCACTCTGTCATTATGTCCTAAAATATATCAGTATTCACTGGTCCTCGATCTCTCAAACAGGCAAGAAGTCGTGACTTTGTTCTTTTTTTTTTTTTTTTTTTTTTTTTATGTAAAGCATTTAATCCAGCTCCATTCCTTGCTGGTGACTTTCTGTGTGACCTTCAGGAGATGATTTGAGCATCTCACTTAGACAAAGAAAGAAAGAAACAAATCTGTGAGCAGGATTGTCTCTGCTGGTGATAGTGGAGTGGGGCTGTGGGTTTGGGTACCATCAAAGGGCTCAGACAATAACTTCTAATTTTTGTTTTAGTGTTTTAAGAACTCTGGTTTTGGAAATGGCTCTGATGTGCAAGGTGCTGTAAAAATGATGTCAATCCTTACTTTATAAGAAGGTATTAGTAAACAGGTCTCAAAACAGTTCTGGAACCCAGGAATTTTTACTTTACAGTAATGGTAAAGTTGAAGGTAGAACTGGGATTAGGAGAACTGCTTCCATTTTTCCCAACACATTTCCTAGCAGTTATTTTACTCCTAATCAGCATTTGGTGATTAGAGATAATTCCACTGGCACCTGTCCTTTTATGTGCTGTGATGTGAAGACTGAGGCTGAAATGCCATCTCTTCTCTATGTGTTCAGATTGACCTTGGCATATATTTAAAATTATTGTGTAGTTCTGAGTGGTTTGGTTGGGCAAGACAATGTATGTGTCTGTAGGAGGCAGAGAGAGCAAAGAACACGAGTTCTTGGGGGTTTTGATGTCTTTCTGGTTATTGATGCAAGTAATTTCCCTGAAGTCAATAGTACAGTCATAGAAGCAAGAAGAAGTGATTTAGATTAAATTCTTATAAGAACAGGAAAGCAGTGGCCATTATTTCATGTCTTTGTGCTCTCTAGGTCAGTGTTGTGTTCCAAGGTTTATGGGGACATTCAGTGGTGACCATATGGTCTATAAAGGTAACCCCACTGCTTCTGTCTAATGCTTCTGTTGTGGAATCACGCTGCACCCAGTGAATTTAATCTGGAAATATGTCCCTATTTCCCCAAGACCTCTCTCTCTACACTGATGTTTATTACTACAGCCTGTATAATATGCTTGGCAACTGATGCTTCCATTAAAACACTGTATACTTAACTCTGCAAGTGTTTGAGTACTCAGCTCTACCATCCAGGTTTCCTGCCTCCTGTAAATGAACAGTGCCCCTTTTCCAGACAAGGACAGTGAAAATACCAGCAGGTTTGATCACTGGCTAAAATGGACACTGCATTTATACTTTATGGTTTGATTTAGTGAGATACATGGTGCAAACAGGAATGTATTAGGATTCTGCTGGTTCAATCATGAACAAGAAAATAAGAATCGGGTTTCAACAGCCAAGTAGATTATTTAGAACCTGCATAATCTGTTTTTATCTCTCTGAATCTAACTATAGAGCACATAATCAGATTTATTTTATGGAAAGAAAGTGCTAATTTTAAACATTTTATACCATTTAAAAATTTAAGTAGTTTCAAACTGTTTATTGCTTTATTAATAGACTGTAATTCAACTTGGGAACAAACAACATTCCTAATCTGCAGAGCAATAACATGGAAGATTCTGCTTTACAGCTCATTTGCTTTATTCCTGTGTCTAAATATCAGCAAATAACAGAACAAGTCTCCACTTGTTGCAGGCTGAAGGAAAAACTTCCTGACACAAAGGCTCTACATGTAGTCAGAATGGGTGATGTGTTTTACATTTATAATAGTTTAAAAACTTTCCAATTCCTATTTTCTCATCACTTTCAGTGCAAAATTGGTGCAATTTTACCATGTAAATAAGTTACTCTTATCATAGCTGGAGTTCAACCTCAAGATATTCTGTTCAATCAGTAGTAAAGGATCAAACTTGCTCTTTCTTTTGATTTCCTCTGTAAGTGTAAAAGCAGTGCCATCTTCCATTTCTTTTTCTGGCATTGGCTTGCAGAAACCAAAAGGAACATAACCTCCTCTGCAGTTTTTAAAAAAAGTGAGTTTTTAGCCAAAAATCCAGTTGTCATATTAGCAACATTAAAAACCAGTTCTGTTTGTGCCAGACTTGTCATAAACAGTGATGAAAATGCATGAAATGCTGTATTATTTCTTCTGTGTCAAAGAACTGAAACATTACCCTACCAAAGCAACCAAAATTCTGCACGAAGGGCTTCCAGAGAACTGAAATGAACTCTGCAGTGGTTGTAAGGAAGGGAAGGTAGGGCATATAAAACCAAAACTAGGATTTTTTTTTCTTTTAAAAAGTGTGGGAGAAACTTGAGAAACTAAAGACCAGCAAGTCTGACTTTTCTCCTGGACAAAATGGTAGAAAAGTGTAGTAAACAGAGTTGATAGACACCTAGATAAATATGCTGGAGAAAAGACAACATTGTTTTTGTAGAGGAAAGTCATATTTCACAAATCCATTAGAGTTTTCTGATGGAATCAATAAATACGTGAAGGGTGATCTGGTTTGTGCTGCGTTAGATGGATTTGCAAAAAACTTCCAAGTGAGATTCATCATCAAAACTTTTAAAAGTAGCTGAGCTGTCATGGGCTAAGGGGAAGGCACTTTCTGTGGACTAACTGCTTTAAGAAATAGGAAACAAAGGGGTTTTTTTAATCCCTGTTCCTGTTTTAGTGTCATATCCATACTTTGAGCAGTGTTGGAGCAGGTAACTTCCTTAGATTCCTCCCGTCCTAAACTACACTGAGACTGTGTGGCTAAGGAAGCTGTGCAAAGGGAAGCAGAGCTGGGCAGGGGTGCATCACTGGTGCCAAAGCAGGACTTGGGACGCCAGCCTATCATCCCTTCTTAAGAATAAAATGCTTGTTCTGATTCAAGCTTAAAAAAAATATATATATACACTACATATGTATAAATATATAAAAAAATATATATTTAAATGCACCGGTTTTTCCTTTCGAAGTCTGTCAATGTGTAGAATAACTGAGTGGGCTGCAGGCTGGAAAAGCTTTCAAAGTGAAGAAATTGGTGTTCAGCCTCTGAAGTTAATGTCACATGTGGATACTGGAAAGAGCTTCTGGTCCCACTGATCTCGTTTTCATGCTGGTGCAAGGAACGAAATGATCATAAATTTGGAGCCAAGTTCATGGGATTTGAATTTAAACCCCAATTCAGACGATAAAGGTGACCCTCTAGGGGAGTTTTCTCTTTATTTTCATTTGGATAAGAACACTCAGAAAAGGTTTGTCCAAGGGCCTGTGCTGTGGGGAAAGGTGGCAGCTGAGCAAAGGGATCATCAGAGTGAGACCTCACGCTGCAAACAGAGGTTAAAAGGAGTATGATGGGACCAGATCTGAGAGGGGAATCATTTCAGAGAATTATTTGACATCACAAAGCACTTTATTTTCTTTCCCCCACAGTAAACTTGAATGCTCTTAATGACAGAAAATGAGATCCAGCAGGTGTAAACTGCAGCAGTTAAATATTCATGAGTGAAAGTAAAAGCAGGAACTGAATTTAAGTCCGGGGTCAGTACAGGGTAAGATTCTTCAGGGCACTGAAGCAAAATAGCTGTCAGACTGCAATGCAGACAGTGATGAAAGGACAGCTTGAAAGAAAATGGTAATGGCCAAAGTCAGCTTATAGATAAAACTATGAGGAAGAAACAGATTGAAAAATGTTCTCTCAATGTGGCTGAACCATTTCTAGGGATGTGAAATTCTTTGCCAGAGAATTCAAAAGAAGCACAGGAGTAAAATTCCAATGAGATATGAAGGCATGGAGGGGCTGACTTCTGACCTTCTGCACATTTCCTGAGATCATTTCCTTGGTCACTGTTGATAAACCTGCAACCTTTCTTGCAAGTAAATGTCCCGAATCAGAACAACTAATAAAAATTCTGAGGGGTGGTTCTTCTGCCTGATTTTCATCTAGGGAATGTCACTAGGAGAGGAAAGCAATCCTGAAAATGATAAAATACTGAGATGAAACATTTAAAGTAAGAAAAATAAGCTGAAGAATTTAAACTGAGACCTGGCTCTGTGGTATGATTTGAAGAAACAATTTTTTTCCTGATAACAAAGCAGGACTGATTCCATTGGAGTCTGAAATAACATCTTTGTGTGTTAGGACAATTTGATGATGTGTTTTAACAAGTAGCTGGTCCAGATATTGTGTGCAAAAGTCAGGATGTCAGATGGTGCCAAAGACTTAATACCTTTAAAATAGCAAAATTTCAAGTAACGTGGCCTAGAAGTGCTTTGCAAAACCAGTGCTCAGTAGAGTGAAGCCAGAAGGGCTTCTTGTTCCAAACATTTCTGTGCCATTTTGTACCTGAAGAGCATGAGTTAAAAAAAAATGGTTAAAAAATCTCCTCCAGTTTGACTAAGGATCTCAGCTGGGTGTGTGTCAAGGGAATAAACACAACTGCTTTCACTTATAGAAAGCTTCACCATCTAATAATATCTAGGTTAAAAAAACCCATGGCATAGATACCCTTTAGAGCACAGCTTTTATTTTTATGGTTTGTGAACCCTTCATATCCTGTAGCAGCTGTCAAATGTGTTCATCTACTCCTCTTGTTGGTATCAGCACCACACCCTCACCTGTGTCACCCTCCTCAAAATTATTGCATAAGGAATATGGAATATTCCAGCCTCTTCATGTTTAACCAGAAAAGAACCATTAGTGCATCTCTGCATGTAAGTCTGTGATTCAAATATTTTGTTATTTTGGTGTGTATCTGACACAAGCAGCGTGGCCAAAGTTTTGATAGGTCTTCCAAGCCAGGCCAGCTCTCAGGAGGAGATGGCTCCTCTCTGCTCTTGGAACTTCTCAGGATGGAGTTCCCAATGACTTTCAGAAGGTTTCAGGGATCAGGACTTTTTCATTTTATCTACAAGTGCACAGACTTCTAACCTTCCCCTTGCAGAAACTTGCAGCTGACAGCCCTCAATTTACTGCAGTGCTGGAAAACTTGGCACAGACAAAAATCTCAGGCTGGGCTATTTTAAGCATGTCTGCCAGGCTCCATAAAGAAAAGGTGTAATCCCTTCCAGGCTGCTCAAACTAACCCCTGAATTCCACAGCTAGTTCAGAAAGTTAGGCCTTTGAATAATATGTTTGGGCTTTGATTATTTGGTGCTGGTTTAGGTTTTTTTTAATCAGAAACAGGAAGAAGGTCTCCAAACTTACTGAACAATTTATGAACAGAGAAAATGGTATCAGATCTATTCACTGATCTCCTGCTTTATGTTCTGGCAGGTTTTCTATTCTTAGCAAGATAAATCTGGATTTTTGATTCTAGTTATAAAGATGGGCTTGAAGTTGTCTTCATCTTTCAAGCAAAGTTACTTGCTTAAATGTTGGATCTCTTAGGCTGTTTCATTACCTTCTTGGCTATTTGTGTGTTTGTTTGTTTGGTCTTTTTAATAGTTGTGTGTAATTCTTATTTTTCTATCAGAGCAATAATATCTTAATCTTCCTAAAGTGCCAAGTTCCTTTTCTGCAGGAGGATTTTAGAGGCTTGCAGAGAACTATCTTTTTGTTCAAAAGCCCCTTCTAAAGCAGCAGCAAACATTGCTTCATACCACTGCTGCTTTACTGAGACATTATCTGCACAGAGGGAAGAAGCACCATAGACAAAGAACAGCTCTGCATGGTTTTTTCTCATTCTTTGTAACAAATTGAAATAATTGAACTGGGAAGTTCTGGTAGCTGATTTCAGACTATTTATTTCCATGATGAGCTACTTCTGGGAATGCAGGTCTGCTGGTAAGATTCATAATTTGAATATATTTACAAACAGCCTCGTGTTCCCCGGAATCAAGGAAAGTAATCCTGGTTTAACGTGGAGTGACTCAAAGAACCTGTAGTTCTCACACCCTCAGTAGTGGTGCTCTCTAGTTTGGGGGGAGGGTTCCATGCAGGGAAATCCCTTTCAATTATTCAGTGCATTCCATTCTCTGGCTTTGTTTTTGCCATTTATGGTTCAAATGTGACAGTGTTGGTCGTGGACCAGAAGCACGTGAACACAATTAGCACGTTTAATTACCTCTCCTGTTTGGGGATGAACACCAGCCCTGGACTGAAATGAAAGACCAGATTGCCTGTGGTTTTAAAAATATAATGTGGTACAAGAAGCAGCTTGTGTAGCAGCTTGAAGGGTGCAGTGGATGGTAGTAGCTAAAATATTGCAAAAGATTTAGGTTACCCCCTAAGACACTGATATCTCAGGATTGTACACCTGAAAGTAGGGCTAGGAACTGCTGGTATTCCAGCCCTGGGGAGACTGGATGATGGAAAAGCCAATCAAGGAAGAAAGTAGTTTTAAATATGTACCAGTATCCAGAAAACAGGTGAGTGAGCTACAGAAATGGCTGCTAACTATTCAAACTATTCCAGTAAAAATTGCCTTTAACAGTCGTGGTCAGTAAAAAGCAGGCAGGCAGTCCAGCAAGAGAAATCTGAGGCCTCTGGTTATTTGATAAGGATCCTTAAAAGGTATAATACTGAAAGATGTGCCACAGAGGTATTGTTAAAAGAGTGATTTTTACTTCAATTTCTCCAACTGCCCTGGCACAGCAAGATATGCCTTCCCCCAAAATAACGTTGGGTGGGGTTGGATCCCAGTTTTGGTTCAATGGCTGTGTCAGAACGGTCCCTTCCCAAAAGTCTGGGAATGCCAGCTTAGTAAAAGTGTGATTAGGGGGAGTTTGCATTCCCACAGCTGAAATTTGAAATGGCTCTTCCATTTTTGCAGCTGTAGGTTTGTTAGGCACATTCCAGGCCCGTGTGTACATCAGAGCCTTCATAAGAAACCAGAATTCCTCTCCAAAGGCAGGAGGAATTCTATTTGCAAGGATTGGAATGACTCAGGGGTCTTTGAAAGTGTCATTAGGTTCATTTTAAAGCAGTCTTTTTTCATCTAGTAGCCTTATGTAGTGTGCATCCATGGAGGAAAGGAGTCGAATTCATTCTCTAAATGTTAATACACTAAAGAAATGAGAAAAATTGACCCTATCCCTGAAAAATCATTACAGTAAGGTAAATCACATTTAGTATGACATCTGATGAGCTAGAATTGAAGCTGTCATCAAGTGACTTAAACCAAGAAAGCACTAGAAGATGTTCTTGCTCTCCTGAGATTCCAAATATTACTTGAGAATATTGGTTTTCTGTTATTGACTCTTCTAGACTGGGCAGTGTTCATGTATCCCAACCCTGGTGCCCAAAGGCCTGAATGCATAAGGATGTGCCCTCGTTTCTGAGTTAATTTTGCAATAGATGTGTTTGGCATCCAGCTCATGTACATGATTTAATGAGCTCTGTGTAACCTACCAAAAAGCAAATGTGGTTAGAGCAGTTCTTTTTGCTCCCCCACTCAAATGTTATGGAACACTGGGGAAAGAAATGGAGCATTTATGACAAAATTTTCAGCCTGTTTACGTTTTTGGATGAATGTTAGTTAGAGGCAGAAGCCTGGAAACACTGGGTATTATCTTGCATTTATAAAGTAGATACTGTTCCAAAGGATTCCCAAGCATGTTATAAAACTAAATGGGATTTTCAAGAGTAAGTTTTAGATAAGAATTAAATCTGCTGGGGAGGGAACAAATCAGATGAAGAAAATCTATTGCCCCGTTCTTCAATATATGTACAGAGAGTGGTAGGATTATTTTTCTCTCCACTGATAAATATATTTGCCACTCTCATTTTGCAGTTTCCATCAGAAGACTTTAAAACACTTCTGGGAGGTGGATGTCATTGTCCTGTTCTTGTAGAAAAGGAAACTGAGGCAGAAGGACACAGAATGACTTTTACCACAGTCACACTGGAAATCACTGTAGAGGCAGAAGGGAATCCTGATTTTCCCAGATCCACATCAGATCTTAATCTACTACTGGTCTGACCTATTGGAGGCCAGATTTAAATTGATATAAATAAAACTCAGTATGTGCCCAGGAATCCATGGAGAGAAGGCACTTTAAAGGACCTGAGAGTGTGACTGTGAGTTGTGATGTTTGTGTGTGGAACAGATCCTGTTTGTTTTACCTTTGGAGCAGCAAGCAGTGGTTCACTGGGGTGAGTGCAGCTGGGTTTGCTCTGTACTGCTGTCCCTTCACAGGGGATTCCCACACTGGATTGGGCACTCCAAGATAAATCATTTACTCAGGGCTTCTTCTTTTACCGAATTCACATATTTTATGAAGTTCAGAGCAGCCACAGTGTGAATCTGGAACAAGTATCACTTTTCTTTGGTGCTGTCAACTCTGGAATGTCCATCACATCCTGGTCAAAGCTGTATGACATGCAAGGAAATTTTCAAATATATGTGTGTATATTTGTATTTTTTTAAAAAAATTTGTCTCTTTTTGAAGACAGTTTTCCCCTATAGATAGGACAACTTGTGTGAAAAATAGCTGAACTCAAATGCTTTGTATTCTCTGTTGCTTTATTAATCATGGTTGGCTGGATGTTTTCTATGGAATCAGCAGATTTCATTTACAGGAGAGGCTTGGTAAAGACAATCATGCACTGCACAGAAATAACAAAACTCATAACTAGGACTAAAAATTAGTCCTAGCTAAGGAATAAAGGCTGAAAAGACATAACTACCTCCTGTTGCTACTCTAATAAATGACATCTACTAAGTAATGGCAGTGGAGGATACTATCTAAATTAAATTAGTTTTGAGAGCTGTATTTGAATCTTGTGGGTAGTTGCCACATTTGGGGTACTGTGCAGAGAGAAGGTGTCAGACAGTGGCTTCTTCTTGTGGCCTCTCTAGTCCCCAGTAAGGCAAGAAATGACCCAGAGGATTGGTGCCATCCTGGGTGATCACAGGGGAAGAGATAATTGTTGAGAAATGTGCTGTAGACCTTTCTTTCATTAGGTGCCTTGAAAGTATGAGCCAAGCTGTGCATGTCCTTGTACAACTCTTGCAATGTGTGATTCCCATTTCTCTGTGAAAATTGGAAAGGAGGAACGATGAACTGATTTGCCCAAGTTTACACAGAATATCTAAATTTAACCAAGGAGTTTCACCTACCTCTTTTCATTCTTGGCCCATTCCATATCCAATTTCCTACCTTATAGGACCTCACGCTTCAATTTGCCAGGATCACAGCTACCATATGTAATTACTATTTATAGGTAATCAGAAGGTAATTCAGGGTATTATATAGTGTAATATTTCTTCTAAATAGAACTTACCCCTTTTGCACAGCTCAGGCTGAGAGCTCTGTTAGTTGGACTCCTCCTCTCCCTGCCTTTCCCCACGGATCCAGTATATTCCTCCAGAGTGACAAACTCACTGTTTCACCTGGTTTGGAGTGAAGCAGCTGAACTCATGTCGTGTCTCAGTGGAAAAGGGTACTGTCATTGTGAGGGAGTGGTGTCCTTCTCTGTGAGTGGAAGCTTTTAGAAACGTAGACTATCGTACAGGAAACAAAAGAGATTGTTTCCATAGCTACTTAGGTTCCATCATGAAATTGCTCCTGGGAATTACTGGAAATCAGAGGGTTTGTCCTCCCTGTAACCCTGGAATCCTGTACATATATTGTGCTCCTAAGGCTAAGCATAAAAAAAATGAGATGCTTTTCTTTAGAAATCTCAAGTTTTCTGGGAATCAAGAGAGCATGACTGAAAGCAAAAAAAAAAAGGAGGATGCACATGGTTGGGCAGTTTTTCATGAAAATTAAATTGTTTTTCAGCAGCTCAGCATTATTTTTAAAAAATTCTTTTTCATGAGAAATATTTTCACCTGAACTGTGGCCAGTGGGATCTCAGAGGCACCTTCATTTATAGTAAGTTATTCTTGTGGCAAAACATAAAATATGCGACAAAGTCCAAGACATTATAACAATCTAAATATGAAATGTATTGTGCAGTGTTTAAATAGATCAGTATCATTAGGGACTCAGTACTTTGGGGAAGGATTTGACCCCCTTTTTTCCTGAAGAAGAGTCTTCTCTTGCTGGTGTGATGCTCCCCTTGAGAATGCTTACACATTTGGAACGACTGAATATGCTTAGAGATAAAATAATAACTGATTACACACAGTGCATTTTTATTAACACTGCAGTAATGCAGGTCACCTTCAAAAATAGATTCCTTTTAGAAAACAAGGAGAATGGCAGTCAAGCTATGATTGTAGGCAAATAATCATCTTAAATACTTACTGCCTATTTTGTTTTTATAAAATAATATGCTGGAATAAGTCTTGTTTTAATGACACTGGAGGGAGGTTGGAGGTTTTCAGATAAGAGGAAAAAGTTGGCATGCAATTTTCAACCAGGATTTGTGAATTATTCGTCGTTCTATATAATCCTTGATCTCCTTTGTAAAGTGCTAGGGCTGATACTGTTAGCCCTATTTTACAGATAATGAGAAAGTGGCATGGGGACTTAATAACTTGCCCAGGAAGTTCAGTCAAATTAATTGATAACATAAAATATCAAAACAGAAGTGGATTCAGCCCCCACAAATTCAAGCAGAGGTTTGCAAAGCCCCGTCTCATTCTGATGAGAAACCATATCTATTTGTGCAATTGCTACACAGGACTTATGGTTAGCACATATTCCACCTCCATGTCTGTCTTCCTGTACTTGTGGTGAACACAAATCCGTGGATTTGTTTTGTCTTTTTGCCGGTTTTGTTGTTGTTTGGTTGCATTTTGTAATAACATTTGTATCTCAAAGAAAAACAGCTGCATACACAGCAATACACAAATATTTGGGGAAATTCTAGGACGGCAGTACAGAAATGCATGGCTTTACCCTGCCCTATAATACCATTATCCTGTTGCACAGCTTCTTGGCATGGCTGTTTCAGAAATGGCTGAGGAACCAATTAATAATAAATTATTGCTATTGGCAGCTGCTGTGCAGTTTTCCCCAGCTGTTACTCACACTTAGACATACCACATCTCTTGAACTCTGCTCTAATTTACATAAGTGGCAGAATTCATCATAAAAACAAACAAGGTATTTTTCTACATCCTTTCCGTTTGATATGGGAAAGTTCCTTCCAGGCTCCTTTAGTTAAGTGACAAGCTGATCCTTTCTTGCCTATTCTAATGTCTTAGTGTTGAACTTCACTTTAAAATTCCGTGTTAATCCCCTATGAAGATACTTACAAAATCAGTCTAAGTATTTGAAAGTTTTGCAGACAAACCTGGGGTTTAGTTTTCCTGAGAGGAAATCAAGCCTCACAGTTCAGGCAGGGATTGCTAGAAAAGAGCTGTTCTCAATTGCATGCTCAAAATAAAGCACTTTTAATCTCTGTGTGATATTATTAAACCCAATCCCAAAGGAATTTCTTTCTTAACCTTGTGGTCTTCCCCTTTAAGCTGGCTTTGTTTGGAAGGGATCGGGTTCTGTCTTCCCAATCAAAACTGATTCTGACTCCTTCTCCAGTCCTGCTCATCCAAGCCACTGCAATCTCATGAGCAGCAGCCACAGCCAATTATGCAGCCAGATGTTGTTTTCTGAGAAGATAATGAAATATCCCCCCTCAAGGCTACAGCCAAGTCTCTGCTCAGGTACTGGTGCTGTTAAATTGGTAAAGCAGGTGGGAGATTCAGAAGAGAGCAACTGTGTAATCTGCTCTCAATACTCCTTCTTTTCCCAGAGTTCTTTGTTTATGTTGGCTGGTGCAGAAGGTACAGGCTTGATAACCTGTTGTCAAGTATCATTTCAATTTGTGTTTTAAGGGTGACTTGGCTACTTCTGTTTGCAGGATGTCTGTGCAGCCATGGGAGGGTCGAACGTTCCCAAATGTTCCCCTGAAGCAGTGTCTGACTCTCCCAGCTGTAGGATGAATGCCATAAATCATGCTGGTTAAGAGGTATGATGTTCTGGAGTTAGTTAATCCAGTGGAAGGAGCAAAACAAACCCCATTCTGTCAGAGAAACAAAGACCTCCAGTTTCCATAGGAGATCTTTATGAGAACATATCAATCCTTCACCTTCTGGGGCCATTTAAAGAAAGTTCTGTTGCTGTACAGCACTGCCAGGACTTCCTTCTGCAGGTGCACCCACACACCACATGCCCCAGGTTGGTGTGGACCCACGGAGGCCAAGGGTCTCCAGCAGGACAAAGGGTGTGGTCACAAAAGTGCAGTAAAGAGGTTTTATTTCTGAAATGCTGGTCTGCTTCTAAATCTGAGAGGATTATTATCTTTCAGAAAAGTGGGAATTAATTTTTTTGTCTTGTTTAGAAGATTTCTTTCGGATTTTTTTTCCTTTTTATGATGCTTCAAGTTAAAAACGTATTTTTAAGTTGTTTGCACGTGTCAGTTTTCTGATCTGAGGGAGGATGGACTTGGATTAGGTGGATCTTTCCCAGTAAAAAGCTTTCTGACAATCCCTGAGAATACTGCATTTATATGTTTTCTATTACATAGCTGTAAATCTATTACATCATGCCTCCCCACCTTAGTAAAAAATCAGGGCTCCAGAATGTGAAATGCTGCCCAAGTTTTCTGAATCTTCGCATAACATCAAAGAAAATTCAGTAGCTTTATCCTCTAACACCTTCACACAAAACACAAGTGCTCAACCCCCATCTGAAACCGCCAGACTGTTATAAAACTAAACTAAAGCTGAACATTAGCAAGCGTGCTCCTCCTCACACAGAAAAAAAAATCTCGATTTTGCTCAAGATGAAAGTTGTAATTATTTTAAGATAACATACAGCGTTAGCGCCTGTTGAACTACAACATTTATAAACCGTGAGTCTGCTGACAGTTGGCAGCAAGGCCGGATTTTGATTAAGTAGGCAAGAAACACTGGAAAAATGAAAAATTCTGTTGAGCCTCTGTATTTATCTCTTCTCCAGACAGAAGGGTGGGCGAGCAGCTGCCTCCACAGATGAGCGTAATGCTGCTCCTCGGCCAACACGCATTTCAAGTGGATTAAAGGAGCCCAGGGTTTATTTTTCTTTGTTTTTCAGGGGAAAATATAGAAAGGGGGGAAAATGGGAGAGGAAATATTAACAACCTAATCCCAGCTAGCCATCCAAAGACTTGAAGTTTCATTTTGTCAGAGGTGAAGTGTCCAGTTTCTATGTGTGATTAACTATGTATTTGTTTGTAAAAATCTAAAAAGGTGTTCAGAAAACTCAGCTTTGTTACCATCCAATACCCCACCAGTATATGATACAAAATTGGCCAGGAGTTTTCTGATAAGTGGCTCTTGCTTGAGTGTCATTTCTTTGTAAGGAAAATCATAGAAATTATGGAAATTTTAAGACATTCCATTAAAATCGTTGTGCATCCATGAATTTATCACATAAGGGCAAGTAAGAATCTATGAGAAAATCTGCTGAGCTTCTGCTTGCCCAGTTGGTGACTGAGAATATTAAAACCCTTTTCTCCAGGATGCTTCATTCATCCTTCATCCCTTTAATGGTCAAAACCACGGGAGGGTCCTCAGGGGCTTGACATTCCATTCCAATCCAATTGTAGCAGATTTTGGAAACTGTTCCATTCTTTTATAAAATTGTTTCTTTGTTTCTTGAAATTTACACATGGTAAGGTTACCAAAGGAAGATTTTGAGGAATAAATAAATAAATTCAAGTGCCATAGGTAATGTGAAAACCATGTTCTCATCTGACAAGTAAAAGATATGTTTGGAACTGTTCGGATTTGAGATGTTTTTCATTCTTAAACTAGATCCTGAACCTGTAGTATGGAGAGATGGTCTTAAGTCTTACAAGTGGCATTGCAAGTGTAAGATAGAGTCTGGATTTTATTGCTAAAACTCCCTAAATGGTGTACACTCCTAGATGAAGATGATTTCAAAGGCATAGATGTTCTCAATATTGGGAGCTGCTGAGCAGAGCCTGAGCTGTGCGTGAAGCTTGCAGAGATTTTAATCGGTGAAGCAAAATTTCTGGAGAGGATTCAATCTACTCGTCCCTTTTGGGACCTTGAATTTTCTAAGCTGATCTTAACAGTACCTGACATGGCCAAGTACAGCAGCAGTGTTTGAGGATGATCTTACCAACCCTGAAAAACAGCCGTCGTGATTTAAGTTTTAATACAGCTTTTCACTGCAGTCTCTGCTAACTAAATGTCCCATCTGGCTTGGCTGGTGTTTATCCAAGTTTTCTGATTTTTTGACCTGTCAGTACAGATGTGAATTGTGTACTTAATTATTACTTATTTTATTAAGCAAGAGCAGTGAAATGGAGCAATGGTAGTTTGATAGCCCTGGAAAAGGAGGTTGGCAGAAAAAATTTCAGGTCTGTTCTTACTGTCATTCCAGTCCTGCAACAACCAATTAAAAATTGCTCAGCAGTGTGGTAGAGATGATGCTACCAATCTGCCTCAAAGCCAGGGACTCAGAAATGGATCCTATTCTATTGAACTGATATAGAGAATATCTCCCTGCCAGATGTTTATAAGCATGTTTAAAAATAGTGGATACTGTTTTCTAGGCAGACAGTCTTTCATATACAAGATACATGTGATTTAAGGATTTCACAAAGTAGCATAATTTGTCCATTTACAGTGGAAAACTAAAATACCAGATGGCAGCAACTAGCCCAAGGTAACTGTGCAGACCAGCAGCAGAGCTGATAATTGAACTTCTGAACTGCAGTCAGTGCTCTACCCTTTAAGTTACATAAATTGTTACCAATAAATGTCACTAATGGTCTCCCGTGTCCATTAACTCTCACACTACAGCAAATTGTCTGCTCACAGTAGCACAGAAAATGTGACTTCCAAGTGCTCACAATGTGCAGATGAATATGGTGATGAAAGAAGAAAGCAGCCATTTGTGATCACACACCAGTCAGCCCTCGGCATAGCGGGTCTGTGGTTAGGGTGTGGAGGGTGAGCCATGCACGAGATGCCCCCTAAAAGAAGGCATGTGGATTGCTCTAAAATCTCCTTTAAAGATATAAATGAATAATTTGGGGAAATGGAACTTATTGGTGGGACTGAGAAGGGGAAATCAACATAAAGAATGACAGGGGAGAAAGGCCATGAGGAGAAAAATAGAGCCCAGCTTGTGTTGCTCTCTGACCTGAAATACAGTCGTGAGCCAGTCAGGTGAGAAATCTGCACAATCTTAAGAGTAAAACTCAGCTGTCATCTCATGATAAAAGTGACTGGTGCCTCTGGGAATGAAAAACAAGCTCTAGCTAAGCAAATGTTTGTCATCATATAGTGTCGTAAGTGCTTTTCATTTACATGTTGCTGTTTCCCCCCCCCCCCTTTCAAATTGCACCCATAAGTCATGGGGGGAAAATCTCAATATTGAACTTCATTAGACAAAATTATTCTTTGAAATTCAGGGCAAGGAGCATATGGAAATTCCTACAGCAAAGAACACACACTACCCCCAGAATAAAAATCAGCACTGTGCAGTATTGGAATGAGTGCCATTATGGGTTATTTTCAATCAGACCATGACACGATTGAAATTCAATTACCTCTTCTGCTTTGAAGGGCCAAGCAGCTTGAAGAACACAAAGTTAGACCATAAGGATTAAGAGAACAAAGAATCTATGTTGATTGTTGTTCTTGGTAATTCTCTTCTGGCTTGATGCTTATAACCTATTCTGGGAGCCCCAGGGTTATCTACAGTAAATGTTGTTCATGCTGTGGTTGTGCAGCTGGTCTGTGCTTTTGGATTTCTTGATCAAAGACATGGTATGGACAATTGATCTCTTAAGTAGCCAGAACATCTTTGGTAGAATCAACCTTGTTTGTAACTTGCCCTGCATCTCTGATTTGTAGTGAAAACTTGTTGAGTGAATGACTTCAGATCTAGTTTGCATGTTCTTCTTCTTCTTTTAGCCTGTATTTCCCTTCTTTTTAATTTTTGTTTTGAAGATATACAACCCTTTTTTTCCATAGGAAATGCATCTACCCAGCGAGTAAGAAATAACACAGGTAGAAAATATATCTGCTTTCTCTTATACTACTATAGTGTTAAAAAAAACTTGTCCTCAAAAGAATCCCTTCTCCGGGAGTTCCACTTTGATGCAACTGTAGGAGCTTTGGTAGAGGGAGCACTTTATAGATGCAGAACCTGATCCTGTGCATTTTGTGACCTTTGTCAGCAGAAGCAGAGGATATCACTTTAATATCAAACTTTGCATAGTTGACTGGCAGTTCTCTGAATGCCTCTGAGCCATCCTTGGTTACTCCAACTTCAGAGCAGCGATAATATTTTCCCATAATTTCTTACATCACGTAGCTCAACAGATGTGTTTGGTAATGTGGATCCTCCTGGAATGATGATCTGTGCTTCTCAGCTGAACTGTAATTTCCCATCCTTGCAAGTAAATCTGTACACATTTCCACCAGGATGGAGAAGTCAGAGTTCCAATTTCAGTGTGGAAGCAGAGGAAATGTTGTTTTTGCAGCCAGCAGAACTTGAGCTTGAGGAAAGCTTAGGTTGAGATTTGTGTTGCTAAGGGGATAATGCATTTGTAGCCAGATTCATTCTTCGCTTGCTCCTTTGTAAATATTTCCTAATTCACCTTTTTAATATGAATTCTATTCCTTTCTTATACACCATTTCAGTGCATAAATGTGATTATCAATACTTTTTAAAAATAGTAACTTGTAATGAACACAGCACTGTAATAGAAACAAACTGATTTTGAATTCCATTTTAGGGCTCATTCAATACAAAAATAGGCTTTAGGCATATATGCAATCTTTGCACATGCCCCCACACTAACAGAGATATAATGCAACCTTTTGTTAATGGCTCTAAAAGCAACCGTAGCAAAATAAACCCCTTTAGGATAGAGAGATGTATATAATTAGAGTTGTAGATCTCAGATTAAGTCATTTATCTTTGACTCCTTATGAGATGCATTGTCCTGTGCCCCTGCATACAGTTTGTACTCTAGCAATTGCACAGAGGCAATTGCTAAAAATGCCTTTGCATTCTCTGGAAATTAGAATTTAAATTTTGTCCTTTCAAACACTCAGCAAAGAATGTCTCTGAAATTATCATTCAATAGGTAACATGGGATTATTGCCACATCCATTTCCTTCAGCTCAAACTAAAAGCTGTTCCAAGCACGGTCAGTTCAATCAAGGTTTTCTCTTGGAAATCCATAGCCTGCAGGCTGGCTTGCTCCTCTCATTGTATTACTAGTTTGCTTTTTATTTTTAAAGACAGTCACATATTCTGCAGCCCAGACTCATTGGAAGGTTGCTATGTTAAAATAGACTGTGCTGTGGCTGAAAATTAAGAAAATAATAAACAGTTATTCACTGCAAACTCAATAATAATGCCTTACAGATGGAGTGGGATGGAGAAGCATGTTTCATTTGGGTTATTAAATTTAGATAAGATCTTAAGAAGGCCTGACTTCAATTTTCATGAGAGTCTGGCTCCCTCTGTCCGGAAGTACCTGAACACAGAGCCACAAAAATTCTTAGAAAGCAAGAACTTGATGCATTTTTTCATCACTCCTGGTGGGGTGTGAATATGTCCTAAGCCCTTACCCTCACCTGTGATCTCCCATTGTGCTCACAGTGCTCAGTTCATTACTGCTGGCATTGGGGAGTTGCTTTCTGGGAGTCAAGCTGCTGCAAATAAAAGTTGAAATTGAAACTTGTTGAAATTGTAGTTACTTCACTCTTCCTGTCCTTGGTTTTCTTTATGACCTAATGCTTCAGAATCTCCTTTCATGCACACAGGCATTTTGCCCCTGTGATCAGGGTCCTTTGCATTGTTTTCAGGAGCTGAAAAATCCAACTTTCAGAGTCTTTACCTGTGATTTACAACATTTCCATTTATTTATAAGAAATAAAGCTTACAAGTGATCACAAAGAAAGAATTCCAAGGGGGATAATATTGTCTGATTTCCAGCCTCAGTGCACCTCTTTTGCTGAGCAGATCTCAGTGTCAAGTGCACTTTCTGGAGGAGAGCACTCAGAAGGTGCTGTAAAAGTTCTTGGTATCTTTTACTGCTCTTTGTTCTTAGGCTCAGTGAATGCATGAAAACTAGACAGGTACTGTCCTCTTCCAAAAAATTCTCAATGCACATCAAAGTGGACTAATTATCTTTAAAAAAGCACTTGCTCCCTTTATAGGAATTCCAGCTATTGTTGTCAGGCTGAGAAGTAATCAAGCAAAAGACTTCAGTGTAGCTGAATACAATTGATTATGTTTGAAGGATTACAGGCAATTTAAGGCATGGTAGGAATACACTTCCTTTTTTTCTATTTTCAGCTATTTTCCAATTACAAAGTACTCCTGTCCTGGCATGAACATCTGCATTCATTTGGCAAAAGACACATTTCTGATAGAACAGCAAAGTTTCCAATGGTATTAAAACCTTATTTTTTCATCCCCAAACTTGTATAGACAAGAGAGAAGAAAAAAGGAAAATGATGTCATCTCTGATATTGCAATAAGGGCTTTTATTCAACTCTTGACTCTTCGTGTTCCTTTCAGCACTGAACGACCCAACAGTGCCTCATGCGTTCAAAAAGCAACATTTGCACTGAGAGCAGGGCTGTGGAAACCTGACTGTCCACTTTCTCCTCAATACAAAGGCTAATCCTGGCACAATTTCATGCACTGAGTTACTTTTTTCCCCGTCCAGTCCTACCTGTATGAAGTGCAGGGCATCCTCAGCTCTCCGTGTGACAATTAGGAGCTGGGAGAACTCTCAGCTTCACTGATTTCAGCTTTCCTTCTGGTCAGTCTCCTGAATTAAGGGCATTAATATCTCAACTGAAGCTTATGTGAAACTGTGTCATATTCCTGTGAGAAGAGATGAGGTCACAGAATTGGCATGTTCCTCCTATGTATGTCCACAGAATAACAGAAAGCTGCTGCTCTTATTTAACCCTTTTTTCATTCTCTTTTAAGGAATTGTTATTCCCCTACAACCTAAAGAGTTATGCAGAGGAAGGGAGAAAAATGGAAGTAAAAAATTCTGGCTGCTTTAAAAAAAAAAGGAATAATCTTTTTAAAAATATGAAATATCTGTTGAGTCCTAAGAGCAGAACACTGCAGGGTACACATTAATGACCTGTTAGTGCACTTCTAAGGTGGTAAATGCACCATTAACGCTCTCTTGTCAAGTCAACTTGTATAATTTATTCAAATTCACAGTCAGGGCATGGTGGAGGAGGGAAGCAACACCACAGAAATGCTGTGGTAGACATTAACATCACAGGTCTTACTCTTTCTTGGAGGTGACTCTTTACAGATGTTCTAGTTCTAAGTGATATCTCTTCCAGAAGGATTGTAACCAGAACGTCTGCCAGGGGGACAAGGTTGAAACATTCACACCATTAAGCAAAGAAACTACTTCCTCCCACGCTCTTCTGCAGCTCATTTTCACATCAGCAGCAACCCTTCAATGAATAATTTGTTTCCTGGCTTTGCCCACAACAATTCCATTTGATAGACCCAACTTGAGGATGAACATATTTCTTTCCCTGATCATGTCAGTGTGCAGGTCACAGGGGGAAAGGCTGGACAGGCATTAAGGTTTGGCTGATCAACCTCCTCTCCCTGGGGCACCCTCAGCAGGCTCTCCCAAGGCTGGACTGCTGTGGCTGTTGTCCAGGCCCACAGAGATGGTGAAGTGATCCTCCAAGCCTGGCAGGACCTTGGGTTGGTCCCTATGTCTGTGCAGTATTTCAGGCTTCCCGGCTTCGCCCTGTGGCACAGAGAATCCACAGACTCCTGGTGTTCATCTCCCCACTCCTGGGCATGAGAAAATATACCTGTATGATTTGTGTCAGATGTTTGCCTGGCACATTCCTTAAAAACTTCAAAGGCAGAGATTCCCCATCTCCCCACACAATCTATTTCAGGGTTTAGTTTTACAGAGCGTTCTTATGTTTAAGTTAATTTTCCCCTGTTGCAGATGAGGCCCATTACTATTGCTCCTCCCTAAAATAAGCACACAAAACCTGCTTATTCCTCTTCTCCTTTGCAGCAGCCTTTTATGTACTTTGAAGGCTGTTAGCCCTTCTTTTAGCCATCTCTTCTCTAGTCTGCACAGCCCCAGATCTTTCAGCCTCACCTCCTAAGTTTAGTGCTTTGATCTTTCTCACTGCAAGAATGAGTCAACTTTTTACCTGAAGTGTAGTTTCCAAAGCTTGATGCAGTCAGAGGAGAGTAGAGAATCACATGGCTTGGAGCTAAACTACTATTTGTGTTTCCTGTGTGGTTTGTCAAACTTTTGGTTCATCTTCTGCTTTTGACTCTCTATAATCTGAGGGTTTTTCTTTCTGCAGAAAAGGGACCAGCCTGTATCCTTCACTCTGCACTTGTAAAAGTGGTTGATCTTCAATGCAGAAATTTGCATTTGTTCTTTGTAGGTTACATCCTTTTTCATGTTTCCTTATTTGTTTACCTCTTCAGCTAAATAGCAGGTAATAAACAAGAGGAATGTAGTGACCCTCTGACCACAGCTGGAGAAAATGATTGTCTATCTCAGGCTTTGAGTGTGGAATTTTTACTTTAAAATTTTCCTAAATAGGTAACATTAGCTTTGCATCTCTTTTATATATAAACTTTAAAACTGTACTAGTTGCTCTCTCAGATTCTTTAGTTATAATCTCAAAAATCCCTTAACAGTGATGCTGATCTTTTCTTCCTTATAAAATTAGGGGGAAAAAAATCCAGTATTTCAGGTAGCAAATATTAAGTTTGGTTCATATTTTTGATGTGACAAAAACACTTGTTTTGCCCAAGAGGATCTAGGCTAACAGTGATGTGAATCTTAGTGCTGTTGAAGACTGTAGAAAATCTCCCATTTAGTGGATCCAGGTTTTCAAACATCTTTATTATGATCCTGCAGGTTATCACCATGTCAGTATGTGTGTAGATTTTGTGGTTACAATGGGGAAAAGCTGCATCATCCACGTGGGAAAGCCTACACGAAACTGCCTTCATTGATGTGACTTTACTTTTAAAATTAAACAATTTTTGGCACAAGTTCTGATTTCTGTCATGGATAAAAAATGGCATCACTTTTAAATAGGTTGTGACAGTGTCATGGTATGTCATCAGTCACTAACGAAAGTGGTTCTGTGGTCATACATGTGTTCCCAATATTAACATTTTCTGATTTTAAGCACTTTGATTATAAAATGCTGAGCAGAGGTGTTTGAAAGAGGAGAATGTACTTGACCGTACCTGTCCCCTTCAAAGTTCATAATGACCGAACAGCTAAATCCCTTCTAATGGATCAGAGAATGTGATCTATAGCTCATTGCTGTGCTCTAAAACCATGGCAAATGGCCCATGACTGGTCTACAGAAGCATATTAAATACATATTGGCTTAAGATTTTTAGGAATGCCTGGTGACAAAGAAATACAGATGGATGACAGACACTTAGCACTTCCAAAAAAATGAGGTCTTTTGCCAACAGCAGATTTTTCACTTCTGAGTTTAGATCAGCTTAGATAAAGATTTTCCAGATGAGTCCTGCCCTGTGGATCTCTAACACACACTTGGACTGTTAAATCCTCATCTTTATCAGGTAGTCAAATGCATTTTATCACTATAGATGACTGATCCATCCAAGAACTAATCCATATAGATACATGTACATGTATATATTTGTGTGTGAGGGAGCTTTGGAGGGTAGCTGTGCGAGCTGCAGGGATATCTGAGCTTTTGAGACATCATATCCATGGGGTTTGAGCAGCATCTTTTTGTTCTCTCCCTGTGCTCCACTGTGCGTGGTGGTGGCAGAGGGACAGCCAGGAGGGTGCTGTGAGACCTGTTGGCATCACTAACGATGTGGAACTGCCAGAATGGGCCCTGGGAAGCTTGGAGAGCAGCACCCACACACTCCTAATGAGGACAGAGGGAGGAGGGTGCCTGTGTGAGCACAGAGGCAGTGCCAGGCAGCTCCCGGTGGTGGGCAGCCCGGAGAGGAAACAGTATTGTCTGTGTGGGATTTAAAGCTATGTCAGAGCCCTCCTTCCCCACAGAGCACTGTTCCATCTGCTGTTTAAGCAGAAAGTAGTCGTGTAGGTGGGAGAGGAAGTAATGCACCTTGGGAAAGCTGCTGTCCTGAGCTGGTTAGAGAGAGCTCGTGTGACAACAGGGGAGGCACACCTGTGTGTCACACAGCAGGGAGCAGCAGAAAATGCTGTGGAGGAGAAGAAATGCAAAGAGCCAGCCTGGGTGGATCCTGGATTGTGCAAGAAACAGGATTTTCCCTGACCTGCTTGGAGCTGAACCAGCTCACGTGGGAGCAGGACTCAGGTAGAAAACCCCTCCATAAACCAGTGTCAGCCCACTCCCAACTGAGGCCATTTCAACAGAAGCTGAGAGGCAAACTTCCTACCCTGACAGCTCTGCTAACCACTGACAAGGTGCCTTTTTTTAGGGGTTGAGGAGGGCACACAGCCAAAGGCATCCTACATTCCTTATGCTGAGTGCGAAGGTTGCCAAAATTAGCGCACGTACACAGAGTGCACAATAAGCCATTTCCCGCTTGATATGCCAAGAAGGCTGAGGAGTCTGTGAATTATGCTGCTAAGAGGAAGCACATACCCAGCATCTTGTCCATCAAAGCAGAAAACACCTCCAAACGGCAGCAGGAACGAACCAGCATTGCAAGGAACTGTTTAAAACCAGCAGCAGAACCGTGCAAATCAGATTCTGAGCTCGTGCAGACAGCTCCAAACTCCCTGCCAAAAGTGAAAAAGCAGCGTACACCAGAGTGTAATCAAGCTCTTCAAATCTACTATGCAAGTGCCTCTGCAGTGGCTCTTTCTCCAAGAATCTGAAGTTCTGAGTGCTGTCTTAGGGGAGACATTTCACACTACCTCTGTAGGTACAGCAGCAAAATTGCTTTAGCCGGAGCAGCATCGCGTGGCTCTTTATTCCATTTTGCAGAGGTAATAAACATTAGCTGAATAATTTAGGTTGAAACATTTTACCCCATAAAATTTTTTTCCGTTGACAAACAGTTATTTCTGTCATCCACAATAACCATTTTTAAGGACAGCAGAATGAAGCTGAGTTTTCCATTTAAGAGTTTGAAACTTTTTTGTTTGTTTGTTTAGAAGACCTGATTTGTTCACACTGTGTGCAGTGTTTTAGTGTGGTGGTATTCGAAGCCAGGTTTTGAGGAAAAACATGACCCATTGGCAAGAAAAAGGAGAGAGGAGAGAGGTGGTATTAATTTTTCAAGCAACTGGCCCACTTTTAGCAATGAGGGGAAGAAAGGGATTTGACTTCTTACAAGAAACCTCTTTGATTTTTATGTATTTATATGGGAATCTGACTGGGAAGCTCATGGATGTGGAAGAGGATTAGGGCCTGCTTCTCACTCAGGTGCAGGTGGTCAGAAAGTTTCTCTGAGATGACAGAGTTAAACTCTTAGGAAAACTGATAAAAGATCCAGGTTCGTTGTTTCTGAAGAGGGTTACACTTGGAGAATGAGAGACAAAACATGATCAGTGGGCATCACTCTGGGCAGGTAAAGCCCTGTTCCCAAATAGAAAATGAGAGATGTAGACAATTATTTAAAGTATTATGGAAAAATGACCATGTTTTACACTGACAGATGATGTAGGTAAAGGGAGTTCTAATGGAAAACAATACAAACCCTCCTGTTTTGTTCTGTATTTGATCCTCCTTCACTGTGTTCACTTACTTAAACATACTTTCTTGAATTGCTCCCCAGAGCATGTGGACTCTCCCCTTTGTGTGGCATTCACCCTGCTGACAGGCTGGGGCTTGTCTTTGGTCACCCAGATAGGATGAGCCACAATGATTAACAATATGTATTATTTCTTGGCTCTGCCTGTCCTTAAACTGATGACTCTGTGTATCCATCCCACAGCTGTTGGCACTGGTTCCACAACAGGTTGTGACCTGAGGCCTCCTGGGTATAAATAAGAGCAGCAAGTGTTCCAGGGCTCAGTGGTAAATATTATACTTCATGGCTCAGTTTTGAGCTTACATGATGGATTGCTGGAGATATAGATGAAAAACTTAAAAAATAAACGGAAATATATGTGTTTAAAATGTTCTCTTTGATTGCAGAGATCTAATATCTTATTGCATCTTTATTTTCATGGGTATGAGCCTATGGAGAATTTCCTTTCTAGGTAAGGCCAACTGCTAGTGAGTTTGTGCCTCATGAAAGTAGTTTCTTCACAACTATCTTGCAATAGAAGTATTGTTAAGCCCTTGTCTAAATATAGTGGTAACATTAAAAAGCACAGCAGGCAATTTCTTCCTTTTTTCTGTACAACACTTGGTGGGTGTGGGCAAAATTCTGCCCTCAGTGTGCCAGCAGTGGCATTCTGGTGAGAACAGGACTGTCAGACAAAGTTAGGTAGAGTTAGGGTGCCTTTAGTGGATAATTGCTTCTTAGGAAAAGTGAAGTCTGCTGCCTGTGATCTTGAGTTTCCTGCTACTGGGAAAGTTTGTGATCTGTAGGAGAGGTGTTCCATGAACTCACTGGAATGTAGTCAGGAAGCAGAAGGAATTCCATGGCATGCAGTCTGCAGCAAGGGCTTTAATCTATCCCAAAGTCACTTGAAGCTCTCTCTTTTTCCTCTTCATACACCATTTTAAACATGAACCAGCCTGTTGAATGCACACACACACAATGTTAACGGAACCCTCTGTGTGATATTCTTTAGAAGTTTGATGGGAAAAAAGCAGGGCTGAGATGAGAAGCCCCTTGCTGTAGCTGTGCACACGACCACAGGGGAGGCAGCAATGTGGCTCTTTGCTCCCACTCCTAATGGTCTGGAATTCCAGGATTAAGGCACCACCTTCACTTCATGCAACTTCATGCAGTCCATGGGGCTGGGGGGGTAAAATAATTGAAACTGAGATTTTTCTGAGTATCCAGGATGGCTGTGATGGTGTGACATTTTGTTGGTGAGCAAGCTGCTTTAATGAGCACGGGAGCCAGGCTTCATCTTAAATCAAATCTTATTCCCTAGTGAATCCCTGCTGCCTCTCCAAGGCTGCAAATCCCTTTCAAAGGTTATTAGTTTGAAACACTTTAGGGGGTACAGCCCTGTAGCAAACATGTAACTGCCTGCATTATTTTGATGACAGTAGACAAAGAGAGAAAAGATCTCTTTGATTATTTTTTTTCCTTTATGTGCTGCTTTGCAAGTATTTTTCCATCCAATTAATCCCACCAGGTTTCTAATTGAAGTGGTGGTTTGCATAAATATGAATCAGTCACTAAGAAACACGAAGGGTCAGGGCATCCCAAATGAAGGAGTGTGTTTGGCACCTACTCTGATGGATTTTTGCTGAGCTCCCATATTGCAGATGCTCATCTTGTTTTTCCCTAGTATGTTTTTGTTGAGTTTTATTGGTAATAGCAATATAGGTAAATAAATTATGTAAGCATGTTACTTGTTCTAGTTCTCCCTTAATGCCATTTCAGGGGAAGTAAGTGCAACATATATTCTGTGTTGGTCTGGTCTCTCAGTCTCTCTCTGACTAATGAATGGAGAAATATTTCTTCACTTTCCCTAGTGTAATATCTTGTGAGGACAAATAAATTAAAGTCTTTGAGGCCTTTATATGAGTAGGGGCCACATAACCTGCTACAGAAATTTGCAAAGCAATGTTCTTGGTACTCACCTTGGTTTTGTAACTTGTTTGGTGCTCCAAACTGAGGCAGTTTCAGATGCTTTGCTTTACAGAGTTGTTTTGATTTCAGTGTCCATATTAGACCCCTTTACCTTTGGTAATTTCATTCTTTAAAAATTTAGAAAAATTAAAGAACTAGTTAGGAAGGTGAATTGTAAGTGAAGGAAAGGTACTGACCAAGGCTTCTTTCTTTATTATCAGTACTTAATTACTGAAAAATTATTTCCTGCACAGAACTGGCAGTGATCTGGAATTGTGTCTTGTCCTGAGTTCTCCCTGTGCTGTCCCCAGACACTCAAGGTTGTGACCAAGAACAAGCTGGGTGGTTGGATGAGTAAATGCAGTTAGAGCTGTGTAAGGACTGTTTGGGTTCTGCAGGGCTGGGGATGCAAAGTCAACCTCAGCAGAGTGAGGGCAGCTCTAAGTTCAGGTTTTGTTTCATCATAAATCTAGAAAAACCTCCATCTTCCTGCCAGCTATAGAAAAAAAGGAGCTTATTAAAAAAAAAAAATTCACAGTTTCATACCTTATTCTGCTCTTGGGACTAGACTGCAATTAGCTTTTCTTGATGGCACATTTCTGTACATTAGCAGGATGCCAGCATGTGGCTGTGACAAGCTGCAGTTTTGTCAGACAGAAGAAGGGACAGACTTGGTTGTATAAACCCAGTGAAGCTGATTTTCCTATTGATGCTTTTCAACCAAGTTGGACAAGGTGGAGAAACGTGACAAAATATCAAAGCTGAAGTGTTAATACTTAAATGTGACATATCACTTTTCCATCCATCCCTGTACTCCAATACTGAAGAAAGCACATTCCCATCCTTAGGTCCAAAGCACAGCCCAGAGTTGTATTCATTAGGCTTTCCCATTGCCATTATTAAGCTCAGTAAAGCTGCAAACACTGTTAAAATTAAGTTGCCAGAGGAAAATGGTTCTGAAGCATCCGTTTTTATAACTTCCCCTGTGGTGACATCAGACAGGCTCACGGGCACCCAGGGAGCACAAACACGATTGGAAAGGGGATGGGGAAAGAAGTTTCAATTTTTCTTCTGCTGAAATGTGGGAGTTCTGGGGAAACGTAGACAGTTCAGAGATATTTGCCTTCCTCCAGGCATGCCATCAGCTGTTGTATAAGTTTCAAAACAAAACTCACCAAAATGACAGCGCTTTGTTTGCGCTGCAGTGGGGAATTAGGCTGTTCCTGGGGGAGTATTTTTTCACATCCCTGCAATGCAAGGCTAGGGAGAAGCCTCAAACCATTGTGTGATGACATCCATTCCGAATTCTCAAACATGGGAATGCTCTCCTCGTCTGTCACCATGCAACAGTCACCTGAAAGGACATTAAAATGGAAATTCTAGAACAGCCAAAGAAATAAAGCCACAATATGATAGAGCTTGTCAGCTACTAATTTGATATCTGCACACATACATGTTCTGTGTCTCCTTGTATTAAATCATTCTGTGCAGGTATTTAGCTGCTAAATAAAATAAAGTATGCCCATAATCAGTAGGCCAGCAACAGTTTCCTCTTCCCTGCTTCCATTATCACAGCTTCAAGTTATCATTGTGCCACTTCACAGCTCAGTGATTGTTATTAGTATAATCTACCAAGTAATTTTCGTTTGCTTTGAGGTGCTGTGTAAAACTCTACTGCATGTTGTACTGGACATATTGACTTAAACTGAGGTTACAGCTGTCAGTGAGCTGTGTCACCAGTGGTTCTAATTCTAACAACAACAGAGTCCTTGGGCGTGTACTTAACCAAAGTTTACAAACTTGCAGCTATTTGCTTAGAAGAAAATTAAGGTCCAAAGGGAGCAGTGGTTTTTGTGGTTAGGAAAAATCAAAGCAATAACAGAAAAAGACAAAGAGTGCTTCCAAAGCGTGAGAGTGCCCAGTCCATGGGGGAGAGCACTGGGCTGGGCTTGGGGAGGGAGAGGCCTCTGGGGGTGCAGGTTGATGTTCCTGGTGGGAGATGTCTTGAAAATCTGTTTCCTGTGCCATGAAACCCTGTGAAGTTTCAAGGAGCCTCACTATTTTGTCTTCAGAAAAACACCTTGAAGGAACTGCAGCAGCTTGGTCACAGGGTCACTCTTTAGGAGACCAAAGATCCAATTCTTTTAGTCCGTGAAGATCAGACTTGTACGTGGTCTGCACTAACTGGTGTGTGTGTCTTTTACATGCCCAGGGAAGAATATCGCTCATGAAAATCTTTAATGGCTTTGACAAATGTTCACTTATAGATGAAATATATTTTTGCCAAAAAAATAAAAAAATAAAAAAAATCATAAGCCGTTTTTTCCCTTGGCTCTGCCAGTTCTTTATTTTTCTCTGCTTTCATCTCCAAGCCTCCTACCTTTTTCTGTCTTGTCTATTTTGATTCAGTCCATGCCCTGAATGACTCCTGTCTTGCTATGTGCTTGTACAGTGTCTATCACAACGGGTTTCAATCTGTTAGCACCTAGAGGCATTAACATAATGCAGGTAATGAGGTCTAAATTTAACTTGCTCACAACTACTTTTACCCACTCTAATATGCATCACGCTCTTCAGCTGGCAGGCTCGAATTGCATATAATGGCTGCCTGGCTACAGAACACAGACAAAGAAGGTGATAGAAAGCATTTAACTCAATTAAAAAAAAAAAAAAAATTCCCTTCCAAAAGCCTCAGCTTCATTTTTCCCCATTGCTTTCAGAAACTTTGTGTCAAGATAGATTTTCCTTCCGCTGTGATGACATTAAATCTCATGGCTGGCATAAAATATGCTTTATGAGTTATTAAAGAATGTTACAGTAGCTGAATTGGGCAATCATTAAATAAATATTACTATATAGTTTATTAAAAGAAAATTTAAGTGCTTGCCATTTTTACTTATTCTCTCTAGGAAGGCCGATTTTATAGGTTTTCTTCCTTTATCTATTTTTATGATCTGGAATAAACTCTACAGACTTCATGGTTCATCCAAATATCCGTAAGAGGTTTAATTGATGAAGATCCCATTTGAACAAGAAATAGCTAAATAGCATGTTCCTAATTTTCTGTGTTTAGTTCAATGATTATGCCAAACTAAAAACTCCAGAAAATTAAGTTCAAGTGCTTTAGTCTATAATTCTGTACTTTTACTAGTTGTAATCATAGAGATTACCTGTAATAATCAAATTATGGGTGGGAAATTGGAAAAACGTAATTCAATTCAAAAAGTGCAAAAAGACTAAATCATAGGAAACAATTTTAAAGGGTTCATTTGGACACTACACTGGCTTTGGTTCTTGGCAAACATTTGTCCTCTTGCTTAGCTCAGCATTCATTGTGCACTGTCTGCAGTGATCCCCAAGGAAGCCCTTCTGTGAACAGGAGCATAAATCCAGGGAAGACAACTTTCCAGAAAATTTGTGAGGATATCTTCTTTAACTTTAACTTCACCATCTAAAAATACTGTCTAAGCACATCACCCAGCTTCCTTCAGGTCCCAGTGGAAGGTTTCCAAAACACAGGAGTAACCTTTTGGAAGTACCTTCCTCCCTCTCTCTTGACTGTGGAGATGGCCAGTATTGGTTTAAACTGGATTCCAAACTGAGCAGCCAGTTTGGGATGGATTTCAACCCCAGATCCACAGAAAGCTGCACTGGACATTTCTGTGTTACAGTTGTTTACACTGTGTGGGACTGTGCTGAAAAGGAGGGCTGCTGGCTTCAGTATCCCTCTTCCTCAGCACAATTTACACTTTCTAATTTGCAGTTGCCTGTTCTATGTAGTGTGAGCCTCACTTAGGCTTGGAGATAACGTGTTACAGCTTAAAAGCTGCCTGCTGGACTGGATTGAGATCAAAAGAACTTCTCACAGTCGTGTTGTGTCTCCTCAAAGATTAAGGCAAAGTACAAGAGCACGTACAGCCAGTTTGGTTTCAAGCTGTTGGAAGTAGCTCAGCAAAGACTAGCACTGAACTGAGCATTTATCCAGCAATATGAGTGCAGCTGTGCACTGATGAACAAACTGAAAATTCACATCAAAATGCAATTCTCAGACCAGGCAGCCAGTTTCGATGTGTAACAATGTCATTTTGTCTGTCACAATTGGATTAATCCTCTGCTGCTGACATCTGAAACCAGAGGTAATCTCAGCAAAAATCACAGATCAATGTCCCACAGGCTGGTAACAACCACTGTGCTGGTTTAGTGTTTCCCAGGTACAGATCACAGCTGCTTTCTCAATACCATGGCATTAAAGGCCCAAAGTATTACTATAGTTACCCAAAGATCTGCAGAAAGCAGACTCATATTGTGATTTTTTTTTTGGGGGGGGGGGTTGTTATTTTTTTTTCCCTAGGAACTCATGCCTATTTCTTTAGTCACTCTTTATTGTTTCTGAAGGTCTCATGGCTGTGTGGTCCATTTGCAGCTGCCATCATCTTTGCTGACCCCATTTCCTCTTTCATTACCCCAATCTGTAGTGCTGCAAGCTCTTGACCTTTTCCAGGATTCAAACATAACGATGATTGGGTCCATACCCTTGATATGCAACTTCTCTTGTCCAGCTATAACATAACTTAATCTCTCCTGGCTCTTTTCCATTCAATTGTCTTCTATTTCAATAGGTTCAAAAATAGCTCCAGCATATTTAATTATGCTTCACTTCACTCTGTTCCTTCTTGTCCATTCAGTGTCCAGTGCAGTGCTTTGTCTGCTGACAGACTCCCCATTTAGGCTGGCTGATGTTCAACCTATTATACATCCAGCCCATATCGACTGGAAAAGGTTGTTATCTTGTGAGCCTGTGCAGCAAAGTATTGCTGACCAAAAATTAGGTCAACAATGTCATATGAGTGCCTCACAGTTCATGACAAAATTGATCATTAAGGGCCATTAAAGCAGGGTTTAACAGTGGACAGAGAAGTAAAGAAGTAATCAGAAAGATATTTCCCTTTCCTCTTTTAATAAGCTATCATTTATCCTTGTTCTGTTTTGATCCCTTTGGGGCATATATCCTGTGCAGGGAATTTTATACAAAGAGAAAGAGAGAGAGAAAAGTAATAACGAAATAGTGCATGTATTTAAATATTTGCAGGAGAAAGGAAGCATCGTAGAATTTCTCACTAAATCCGTGATGAAATGAAAGAAGTACAGGCTTGTCAAAGTAATAATTAAGTTCAGTTCCAGAGGGATGTTTGTGCTGAAATCTGCTGGGTTTTATTTCAGGAAATTATCTCTGTGGAGAGCCCTGATCCAGAAACCCACTGAAGTCAATGGCAGTTTTCCCACTGACTCAAACAGTCTAAGAGTAAAACCCTAAAAACCAGCTGGAGCTTTGTATGTGTCGAGTTTATCACCATGATAATCTGACACATTGTTTAGCACCACTGTCTGCTGTCAATTCATGTTCCTACTAAAGTAAATGATATACAAACACCAAACAGAGAATAGTCCCTGTGTTGAAAAACATCTCTCCAGAATAGAAGCTTTCCTTTATTCTACAAACAATCCTATCTTTATGAATATATTTACCTTAGCACGTCAGGGTGCATGTCAAGGGAATTCCAACAAACACACAAAGGTGCTGGGGGTGAAGTGAACCCTAATTCAGCTATTTGAATATCCTCTGCAAAGCAAAAGCATCCATATTTCGTGGATTCACAGATCTCAGAGCCCAAGATATTTGACCTACCTTACATTAACTCCTCAGATGAATGTAGCTCATCTTGTCTTGCAGCATAAATATGAATGGCATTTTAAACTGCTGAAGGTGTTTGTTTGTTTCCTCTGAGATGCACTTTTCATTTGTTTCATTAGTAGGACCCAGTGAGTGATAGCACTTCTTTTAATACTATGGGATTAAGTACAGAATCAGGGTGAGGGAAAGGTGAGGGAGCTGAGATATAGTCAGGGATGCTAGTTTGATTTTCCCATTGAATGAATGAGTTACTCAGGGAAAGTGAATGATGTGGCAGTCTCCAGGTACCAAAGTACATGATAGTAAACAGATATAGCAGTAGCTGACTAACCTGTACCAAAAAAAGAGGTTTTCTCTTTCATGGTAATGTGTTGGTTAAGGGGCAGAGACACTAAGCATCCATCGGATGATGCTCTATGGGCTTGACCTGAAGTCTGCTGAATCCAATCAAAAGATGCTCACTGTTCTCAGAGGGTGATAAAGCAAGTTTTAAGTGTTTTTCTTCTGTTAACTTCAATTTTTAATATCTTGTCTTCAGTCCCTGTGAACTGACACTATTGGTAGGTATGTGCTGAGACTGAGAACGTTGTATGCTGGCCATGCCCCCCAGGCCTGACAGAAACATCAATTAGACTTGTAATATGACAACAAAAGAGAAGTGCTAAAGAGCCCTCACATTTTTTGGAAAATGTGAGAAAATTAATGACAAGACTTTTTTTTTTTTTTTTCCTTTAGCATAAAGGATGGAATTTGAAGTGCAAAACTTAGAAAGAAATCACTGCAATCATGTCAGCCTTCTCAAACTGCCAAATTCTGCAAAACCTGTGGCACACACACACACAAGAAGACAAAAAGAAATCTGCTTCTTTTTTGTTCCCAAGAAAACCTGTGGAGGATCTCTATCTTGAAAAGATAACAATTTGAATTAATTGTTGATGTTGATTAATTAATTATCTTAAGAAGCATTTCCCAGGGCACCCACGCAGCTAAAGGTGTTGAAGGAAGCTCATGATAAATATTTTACCCATCTTTGACCTTCCACAAGTTAGGCACTGTTCTAAACATTTCACAGGGCCTTCAAACGAAGGCCAGGGAGAAAAAGGTCCAATTTCTGAGGATTGTTCCTGCTGCCTGTCTTAGGCTGTGCCATGGGACTGACTCCTCTGGAGTTGTTGCTGTTGCTCTCTGGTGCCCCTGGATGTCCAAACGTGGGTATCAGAGGGGAGGTTTTAAGTGGCAGGTTCACAGCCTGCCTGGGGCACTGTCCGGGCACTCCTCAAAATGCTGCAATGATACTTTTGCCATCTCATGTGATGTGTGGATGCACCTTTGCTTTCCCAAGCTCTATCCTCATTTTACCCCCAGAGCCTCACTGTTCTGGGCTGTGTTCACGTGCACAGAGCATTGAACACCTCAGAAGTGCTCTCTAAACCCAGGCCTAGACAATGAGAATCATTGCCCTTTCCATCTGCATTTCCCTTGGCACAGGATTAGGTCACTGGCTGAGGGTTCCAGTGCAGTACTGATGAACACAAACAAATGGAAGAGACAAAGAGGAGATGTGAGCTTGGGAATGCAGGAACAGGGAGCTGGCTGGGGAGAGGGGATGATGTTCAATGTACTCCAGGGGAGAAGGGATGAGATTGAAGGTGCTCCAGGACAGAATGTTTGGGAGGCACACTCCAAAAACCAAAGTGTTTGATGTAATGAGGACTTTCAGTTGAATTTTTTGTTGGGCATGACTCCATTTTTCTCTGTTGTTTAATAACTTCTCCAAAACTTGAAACTAATATCTGTTTTCTTTTCTGACACATATTTCACTATTGGAAGAGATTTTGCTTGCTCTCTGGCTTTTGAAGTCATTTAGATGTGTTTTAAAGGGGAGAAAGGCAGCAGAAGGGATACCTTTAGTACCCCTTTAATGAAATGGTGTGCTCTGGTACACTGCAGATACAAAGACCATCATGCTGGTAGTAGAATGCAGTACACTGGGAACCACAGGAGAGCAAATTTTAACTCCTGCCCTCTGCCTCACACACAGACTGTCCTATTCTAGGCTTTGGACACAGTGAGGTAGAATCATTCTGGGTTCAAAAGCAGTCACTGCAATGTCTCCAAAACATGATCTCATGTCAGAAATAGTCAAGGAGTTAATTCTGTGCTGTAAAAATGTTATTTGGAAACTGCTGCTTTTAAATAATTGCCATCTTTTGATATATTGGGTATGTTTTACCAACCCAGAACTCACTTTTATACTTGAAACAAAGCTGAGAACAAAGGCTGCCTTTGTGAAACAGAACTGCTTTAAACACAGCTGCAGGTGCCTGCACAGTGTACATGTCTGAAAAGAGAGCACTAAAGTCAGAGAAATAAAATGGCCACTGAACTATTGTGTACAATGAAAATTCCTGGTTAAACATATTCCTGGCTGATCATTCCATTTCACAGTGCAGCATGTGTGTCCCTGGGGTGAAAGTCACAGTTGGTTAGGAGGACATTGGAATGTGGTGTGCATCCCACAGCCCTCTGCTGGAAGAAATTTGGAGCTCCCAAGTGTGGATCTGACAGAAACAAGCAGAAACTGATTTTTCTATTACTAAAAAAAATTTTCATCTTAAAAAAAATTTATACCCTTTTCATAAAGGAGAGATGAAGACCTTTACATTTCCTTAGAGTTCAAAACTTCCTCAAGTACTTCAAGACCAAATAGAATAGGAAACTTCCAGATGGTGGAAAGTAAGACATGAATTCTTATACACCATAGTTCTTTTTATTTGGCTCCCTTTCCCAACCCTTTTCTTTGGCAAAAGTTGGTCACTAATAAATATGTCCCTGTGGAAAAATAATTAATGAGAAAAATCTCAGCTGACCTACAGTATATAGCATACAGCATGCAAGTTATGGATGGGTAGGGGATTTTCCAGTGGCCAAGTTATTCCATGACTTTGGAAGTGCATGTAAGTGGACTTTATTCTTACCACTGCAGTGCCCTGAGGGCTTATGATACCACTTACTGCATCTGGTCTGAGGGGGGTGACATGAGATCTGTTGTTTTGGGTTTCTATTCCCTGACCATTTCATTAGTGCCAAGTGGAGAAATAGCTCTGAATGGAAGGGAGGAAAACAGCAATAGGAGGATTGAAAACTTCCTTGGGCTGTAACCCAACCATTTGTCCTCCCCATATATCCTTACTGGAATACTCAGATAATGTGAAGGGAAAGAAAGTGCAATTGTGACAGAATTTCTTTCTTTAGGTGCCAAGTGCCCTTGAGGGTGAACCAGGTCTCTGTGGATGCAGAAAACTGAGCTATCTCTGAAATCCAAGAAGGAAAACATTCTCAGTGGAACCAGAGTTGGCATTTACTCTCCTGGTACGTTGCCAGAGCTTAGGTAAGGCTGAAATTTGATGCAGGTTCCATTTCTGAATTAAGGAAAATCGCTTTCTAATAATTTGGTGAAAACCAATGCTGTAGTTTAGATGTGTTGACATTAAATAGCTTTTGATTTCTGATTTGTTCCATAGTGTTAAGATGGTGCTGGAGGCAATTAGCTGCAGTTGGAAGTAGGGGAATGATTGATTGTTCTGCTCCCTCTCAGCTGCTTTGTGAGTTTAACTTTTATCTACAGCTTAAAATCAAAGAGTTCTTTTCTTTTTTTTCAAATTGGTTTACAATCTGTTGACAAAAAGGCCTTCCATCTGAATAGATGGTATACTCTGCGTAGCTGGATTAAAAATGACAATTATATTTGAAGGAAGATAATATTTTCCTGATTATTTCTTTCGGGGGAAAAAAATAAGCTTTATGTTGTAATTTCTGTTTTCACTTGATGACTTAAGAGCCTTTTTTCATTTAGAAATTTCTTCACTCCAGCTCTGCTAAACAGTAATAGATCAGTATTTGTTTGGTTTGGGTTTTAAGTCACTATAGGCTCTAAATTTGCAGCTGGAAGTCAATGAAGCTCTGTGTTGACTTAGGTTAGAATGAACAAACAGGGATAGACTCCTTTTGGATATATTTAAGCATATTTTCAAGAACAATCATGCAGCAATTAAGTGAGTGAAGGGCAGTTTTTAGTACCAAACCCACACCCCTCCCATCATTTGTAAAGCATTATTCCCTGATCTTAATTAGGAAGTGAGAGGTGTTGAGGGACCTTGGTACCAGGCACTACAGTGTGACTGTTGCAGCCCTTGCTGACCTGCACTGCAAACATTTCCTTCCTGTCAGCTCTTCCCTGGATTTCACAGTTCACCCAGAAAAGAAGGGACAGGATTCCAGGACTGTTTCCACGTTGCTGGTAGCACAGTTAGCTGTCTCTGGAGATGACCACCTGCCAGAAGCCTGGATCTCAGCACCTCTTTGGGGATAAGAATTTTTTTTAAACAATCTCTGGATGAAAAATGCCCACGGTGTGCAGGGGCTGATCTTCACAACGGGCTCTGCCTGCAGCCAAAACCCAACAGGGATAAAAAGGGGAGCTTCAAAAAGCAGCTAGATTTACAAACCTGTGAGCAGGAAATAATGTGGTAAACATTATTGTCCCAGGCTTATTTAGGGACCTTGAGGAGAGTGCAGACACACTCCATGTCTCTGTCGTGCCTCGTTCAGTGGTTATGGCTCCTGAGCAGAGAACAGAGTGCTAAGCTGCTCTGGGTAGGCAAGCAGGAGAGATGGATGGGATCAGAGCCTTGCTTCTCAGTCTGTGCTGCAGTCTGCTCAAGAAGCTGCATGCAGGAGGAGGGGTCAGCTTCTCTACAGAAAAAAACAGTGGAACAAGAGGTTGAGGTGTTGCTGAATCTCTGATGTGCCTCTCAGGGCAGCAATAAGTTGCTCCTTCCTCAGGACACATGTTAAAATTGCCATCTGCCCTACCTAGATCACACCTGGTAAGAATAAGAGAAGTTTGAGTGGCAGCTGGGTTCTGGAGTTCATTGGCATTCACAGTGTCCAGCTATTAGTTCTTATGTTCCATCCTCAAGCTTAAGCTTATAAAGATGATACGCCCATAAATTATCCAAAGAAGAGGGCGAGACGTGCAGACAGGCAAGATGAAGAGGGAGGAGGATCAGAGATTTTTAGGGCCACGACAGAATTCTCTGTCTCGTTTTGTAGCCAGTGTGCATATTTATGATGCATAGATGGGAAAGGCCCACAGAGAAAATACAGCTCACAAATCATCTCTCTCAGCGTGCTACAGAGTTTGTTAAAGTTCACTCGTGTCTCCTATGCTTGTACTCCATTAATCATTCTTGCTTCTGAAAACAGGGTAAACTTGTATCCCAAATCTGCATTGAGATCATGTCCATTCCCTCTCACAGCTGTAGCTCTTTCAAGTCTGCCTCAACCTTCCTTCTCACAGGAATGAATAGGAAGATCACAGCTTTTTTAATGGTATGTGTCATCTCCTATAGACAGTGACATACAGACCTCAGTCTCTGGGTGTAAAGGTTCTCCTTAGAGACCTGTTCTCTGTCTCCAAAACAATCTTACGGAGTGTTGAAGGGCAGAGAGTTCTTTTCTTTGATCTTAAAATCCTTCGGTAAGAAACACTTGATCTGGGATTAGGTGATTGTAGTATTTTGTCCATCTGCATTTTGACTTACTGTGCGAGTGGAATAAAAGTTGAAAGTGGATATTTTATAATACTTTTATAATTGAATTTTTTTTAAAGAAACCTTGACCTTCAAATAAGATTTTTACAATTGGTCAGTAAGCCTTTTCCCCTTCTGAATGTTCATACTGGAGAGCAACAAATAGCACATCTGATGCTGGATTTAATAAATCCTAATTTTATACTGATGTACATTTGCAGGCTTTTGTGATGCTATTCCTGACTATAAAACTACCAGTGAGATCAGACTCGTACTCATGAAGTTGACTCAAGTTTATGTAAAAATCAGAATAAAGCAGATATCCACTATGTGCTCTTGCAGTTGGGTGCTCCCAAAATCCCTCTGCACTCTGTTCTTATGCAGCACATGTGTTACAACTGAAAGGGAAAATAGTATGAATTAAAAATTAGTCATTTGTTTTTCTCCAACACCTTCTATCCACAAAAACTGAGATTTCTAAACACAATCTAATTAAACCAAATTCTATCCCTGACTCAAACAGATTATATGTGTGGATGTAGAAGTATTGTAACTCTGCCCACCACTGTAATAAAGCTGTCTCTGAGCTCCACAATCTGTGTTAACCCCCTGAAAGGGGTTTTCTTGCATTAGCACAGGGATTTTTTTGGCATGTTTTATCAGTCCTCTATCAGGGCATTCACAATCAGTCCTGACCTTTCCAGTGGAACAGGTTTCTTGGGGTTACAGACAGTATTCCCTGCTGTTGGCACACAAAAGGATTAGGTTCTTCTCTATCTGGCAGTGGAATTAGTATCTTCAGTAATAAATATTTTGACTATAATATTTGGGTGCTCCAGGTTCAAGAGTCGCTGAGAACCAAATGGAGGCTTAGTCATCATGAAGATAATTAAAGAAAAATGGAGCATATTCATTTCTATACTAGCTGGGATTTTCCCTTTCTAAATGCTGTGTGATTCTCAACATGGTTTTCTTTCTTTTACTCTGTGTCTTTTTTCTTTCTGTCTTCTTCATTGTACTGGTATTTATAGTTATGAGAGATTATGGTCAAGTCTTTTCCCTTTCAACAGCTAAATATGAAAGCCCTGAGAGAATAGAGATGGAACACGAGGATATAATGCCTCCTGATGGAGCTATAGCTATTGCTATAGCATAACATCTTTAAGACAGAAAGCAAATATCTCATAATCCAGTCAAATGTTTTTATTCCTTTAACACATACACATATCTGATGTGTGCTGGATTCCAACGTGAACAGGAAAACACCCTTGCTTTTAATATTCCTTCTTCATTCTGCTGTATTGATTTCATGGTAAGTTGCATAGCATTACCTGCAATTATTTGTCATTTTGCTCTTTAAAAAATCATCTAAAGTCATGGCCAGGGCTGTAAATGAGATGATCACTGGAGTGGAAAAACAGTATCCAAGTTACACTGGCTTGTGCTTAAGGGAATTCAACTTGCATATTTACAGCATAGCCCTCAAAATTTCTGCCTGTTTTTGTAGGAGCTGGAAATGCTAAAGATTTTATATAAAGGGGAAAATCACAACTTAAAGGACTGCTTGAGAAATCAGAAACAATTCAGTAAAATTCATGTTAAGATTTGATCCCAGCTCTGGGATCAAATTTTTGAAAAAAAAATGGGAGAAATGGTCACAAAATTGTTTGTAAAAATATTTGGAGGAAGAGCAATAAGTGGGATGTGTGAGCTCATAACTCTAAACGGGGATAATTTTCTTCCAAAAAGAAATGGTTTTAGCTTTAAGATAACAATCTTATTTTGATTGAAAGGTACATCCAGACATCATCATAAATCCCACTGCTGAGACAGCCATTAGCAAGGCCACTACTAATTTCAGTCTGTGCATCATTGATTCCAATAGAAATTCCCTCTACTCCAAGTCCTTAACTTAGATTTCTTCCTCACTTCTTAGGCAGAACCAGAGAGGTTCCCATAACCCAATTACTGTTAGACAGTGCAGCACAAAATCTGAGTCGATGCAGCTAAATAACCTATATTAACATTAGTTAATAAATCAGATTAGTCAGCCACAAACGACAAATATGCAATATAAATGAGAATATTGAAGAGTATACAGGTCAGAACGTAAAGTGCCACTTATCAGATACTAAAATGCATTTTTCAGTGTTTTCATGAGGGCACATAGGATGATATGTGGGCAGAATCACACTGAACTCCACAGGACTGAAGGACTGAACCCCATCTGCAGAAGGGAGGACTGTGACCTCAGGTACTCATTCACTGGTAAATCATGACAAAAAGTATTTAATTTGAATTTGTGTTGATAATTTTTATTTAAATTATGCTAATCTTAGCAAATAGCTTTTTAATTTTTAGTAATCAGGTTTAATTAAAATGCAAACGAAAGGTTAGAGGCGCTGCCTTCAAGAGACATTCAAAAAAAAAGTATTAAAAGTGGAATTGATCACCTGTCATTGATCAAACAGCAGAATTTTGAGTGAAATGGGCCCACAAGAGCAGGCAGCAGCTCTCATCTCCCACACGTTCTACCATCTGCAAAAGTTCTATTGAACAAAGGGAAAAAAATACCTTAAGTTCTAAAATATCTCTGACAACTGGAATCCCTGCTTTTTCATCCTGATGTGGGCTGTAATATTATGGGGTGGGTAAAGCCAAGCTGAGGGAGAGGATCTGAGAGGTACTTCCAGCCAGGGAATGGTCACTGTTTAATGGGTGTAAAGATTTCTGTGCATCTGGGCTTGGGGGTTACTTTTAGATGTCTTAAAGCTGATATCTGTAGCAGGCATTCATGGCATATTGCAGTGCATCAAATTCAGAGAGGGACATGTTTTCCTTAATGCTTTCTTTAACTATTCCAATACTGATAACACATATTAGAGCTCAGAGGGAAATAACCATGTTCATTCTGCCAATTCTGCCACAAGCGTGTTTTAAATTGTAAAAGCTCTTGGCAACAATTCGCTTTTTGCATACTTTTAAGGGATAAAATATCTAAACAGTAAAGAAATCTGAGTCATGAGCAGCAGCCGTGGAGAATATCAATTGACATAAAGTAACAGTGGCTCGTAAATCCTACCCTTTCCCTCCCTTGCTCTTCTCTTACAATGAATTATGATTGGAAGTGACAGAAAGATGTCCAAATTTGTCAGTCCTAGTCCAGCATCCTTCAGTTCATAAATATATCCTACTACAACCAGTCCCTCCAAGACAGCACATTAAAAGTATTTTTGAGGAAATATTTTAAAAGTACTTTATAAAGACTTTTTAAAAGTCAGCAGTGTTCATTTTCCTTACGTGTCTCTGGCATTACACAAGGGGTGAATTTGGCCCAGTAATTAAGTACCAAATGTTCTAGTGACCTGCAAACAGTTCAAGACCAAAGAAAAACTTGCTTGCTTGAGGCAATAGATGACCTACTGGAGGAAAAAAAATATTTGTCTGGTTCTTTGGGCAGCACTTTGGATCATGTCAGTCCCTTGTGACTGGATTTAGAAAACCAGCTCCCAATGGAGGAGCCTATTCCTACACAGCACAGCAAAGCAAGCCCCCATTTAAGTGGTTTTATGAACTAGCAACATTGAGCTATTCTTTATATTATTTCCACTAACTTCTATATCTTTGAAATGACGCTCACTGATTTTCTGCTGGTGCCAATCAACTGGAAACCCACCTTGTGGAAATGCTCTAGTGCCAAATGAGAGATCATAAAAGGCTGCAGGTACAGCTCCTTGGGCTCTGTGTCACAATTTCATTCCACAGGCATTAATACAGTTCCCTACATTAACAATCAATATTTTATTAGAGCAGTGAGATTCCCCTGCCTTTATACTTTTTTTTTTAATGGGTTGTTGCATTTAATGTGTGTATGAATCTGGCTGTCTGGAGACAGGTAGTGGTCGCTTGGGCGAAGGCAATCACTTCCTAATTTACTAATAACACATAAAGTTTAAGGGGAGAGGTTGGCAACCTCAGATGGAAGATTAAATGAGTGAGACTCCCAGAGATTCCTTTAGCTAGAGAAGTTGATTTATAGCATGCAGGAAAATCTTTCTTTTGGAAATGGAATGAGCAGGTGGCTACAATTTATATAAATTAAACCTTGGACTTGTTACTTTGGCTTAAGGTGGGGGGTTTTTTTTCCTCTCTTTTTAACAAAGCTACTGGTGCATAAATAATGTTTGGTTCTTTTTCTAAATGTTGGCTCTGTACAGTTGTTTTTAACCATTGAACCTTTTGGAATCAATTGTAGGATTAATCTAATTGCAGGTTCACTCTTTGCTCCTTATTCTGTGGAGCGTAGTGCAAAAGGAAAACTGTGGCCAGGGAGAGAAATCACAGCTTTGCATTCTTGTCTCGTGTCACTTTTCTCAGCCAGTCTCTGCTCTATCATTACAATCAAAATTCTTTATCCTGAAAATTGCGACATGAAATTTTAAAGCTTAAAATAGCACTTCTGTAAGGCAGAGATTAGATTATGCAAAGTGTTAATGCAGCATTAACTGAAGAGTCCCAATTAAATAATTATAAATAGTTACAAGTCTAGTCTTTTCATTTCCAGACCGCTGTAGTTTGAAAGTTTTGCTCTTTCCTTCTTTTCCTCTGACAATGTTCCTGCCAGTTAAAAAGGACCGAGACCTCTGCAACATTTGCTTTTTCTTCTTTTTTTTTTTTAAAAAAAATAGAAGACATAAAATTTAGGTTATAAAACTAACAAGTATTATTTTGAAAGAAAGTGATATCTCTGCCGTAGACATTCAGTGGTTTAGACTTATTTTCAGGGCTGGAAAAGGTGCCTGCTGACACTGTATGGTAAAAGTCTAAGTACAATGGAAATCCTGTGTAGTGAATAGACATGTACAAGGTCGAGACCAGAGTTCTGCCATTTAGGCACCCAAATAAAATATTTTCAAGACCATGCAATGATCTGGATTTTGAACACTCCTTTAAAACTCTCTGGACATTGCTATTGTGGTCATGAACATGCTTATGTACCTAAGTATGCAGGTGTAGGTGTATTCACTGCAGGCATCATTCATAAATCTAAGTTGCATCTCCATGCTCATGCTTCTTTAGGAATTATTGAGGAAATCACAGGAAACAGGACTTTTTTGACAGTCTTTGGAATGGGATCAGAGCAGGCAACCTCTGCATTTTTTCCTGTCCTTTGACTGTTGTTTTTCCGTGGTCACATTCACCTCTGACTGTTTCTTTTCACCCTGTTCCTCACTCCACTCTACACCAACAGAGTATATGTCCTTTCATTCCAGAATATGGTAGGGTTTTTTTTCCCTTTATCTTGTTTTAGGTACTGAAAACACTGGGGTTTTTGACTCTTAGGGAGTGACTGTTGTTGCAGTTCATGATTAAAATGTGTTTTGGGCAGATTCATAAGTTAAACCCAGCTGCTCATATATGACCTTTTCCCAGCTTGTTTCCTTTTTTAATCTATGCAGTAAAATCAGAAAGAAACGGTGAGATTATTTTGTTGATTCATTATACTAATAACCTAATCACAAAAGGGTATTACATGTCAGGTACAGGAATCTACAGCATTTTCACAGGCTAGAAAACTAGTTCAACTGAACAGATAATTCCTTTTTTAAATTCAGTGCAAACCAAGTGTGCCTTGAAAGCCTGTTTTATCTTCCTTTGCTCATGGAATTTACCTTTAAGTAACAATGTTCTGAACAATTATAGCACGATCACTTAAAAATATCACCACTGATGGAAAAATATAACCCCCCTAATCGTCTAGTTCTCCCTGCTGCTTTTTGGCTGCAGTAGCCTTCCTGTTGTCCCATGGGGAGGCAAAGGGTAGCAGTTGGATACTTTTGGAAATGCACAGCCCACCCTGGGATTCCCCACCTACTAAGGATGATGGTCGTGTCAGGACCATCTTCTGCAGACACACCTTGTTCAGAGAAGCATCAATACTTCAGAAATACCAGTTACAATGCTTGGAACCCATTGCACCCTGCCCAGCCCTGCTCTGTGTGGGTAGGCAGGGTCTGCATATCCACACACAACATGGTCAGTGGCCAATGTGTTTGTAAAGGTGCAGTGACAGCTGCCACTGCTGGAGGACGAGGCTCCAGAGAGCTCTGGTCTTCAAGGGATGGTCAATTCTTCAACATTCTCATTTCTCCCTTCTCCTACAAGTGTCTTCATTCACCTTTGATGTGCAGTAGGAAAGCCTGTTATATCCTTGCCTAATCTGTGGTGCAGTTAATGTTTCTCAGTGATATGCTCTCCCTACTCTGAAGGAAAAGCAATTTCCCCTCTACACCAGCCAGTTCTGTCTTGAATAGATACAATTAATTCTTTCACTAATCTCGCTAAGCGTTAGGCCAACACTCTCTGCACGAGATCTCTTCCCAATTATTTAGCTGGTAACATCATCATGAGAACACCACCCTGCCTGGGGAGTGGGAGGCAATCAACCATTGCACAGCCATTTGAACCCCGACACCGGGTGCATGCTCAGCTCCCTGAAGAGGGAAATGCAGCGACTCAGATTGCTGAAATGACAGCTTTTGCACAAGCAGGCCTTTTTATTTTTTTTCCAGTGGTGGCAGATACCAGCTCAACTGATAAACTTGTTACAACCCATTGCATTCCATCAGAAATTCTAGTCAGCTGTAATATCATATTTTCTTTTCTGCAGAGCCAGGAGAATAAAAAATAAACAACAGAATGGGCTGTAATCTGTTTCTCCCCCATAGACATCTAAAGTTATGCTTGAACACTTTTTTGGGGCTGTAGCATGACAAGTTACCTCTGATTCACACCTTGTCATGGCATAAGGTAAGACACTAATTATTTACCTAAGCTGTTCCTTGTCTCATAATAATATACTTCACAATTTATTATACTTCTTCCTCTCTAAAATACCGTCTTCCCAAGGCCAGCTTTTTAAGTGATGTATAAAGATGTGGTTAATCATGAGTCATTATCACAGCCTTAGTACAGCAGGGACAAAAGGGGAGCAATCTGATATCAAAGTGAAGATGGGACAAACCTGAAAACACAATTTGCATTTAGCATTAAGAAATAGGGATATAATTCCAGATTGGTAGATCAAAGCAGTGGGATAAAGAGCATTTGAACTCTATTAAGGCAATCATACAAGCTGCTGAAACAGTAGCTTGCTGGTGAGACATCTTGCTTAATTGCTGAAATGAAAACTATTTATAAAATGGCCCTATTCCTGGAGGCACAGGTAAAGGAGAACAGCTGTTCTGCATGAGAAAACCTCCCATATTTTGTGTTTTATATGGGTTTCACCTCAGAGATCCTAATGTATATCTTGGTGAAGGTGTCTTGTCTCAAATAACGTAATTGGAGCACACAAATTTAAATTTTAGGACTCACCTCCCAATGTTCTAGGTCTGGTAACTTGGCACCTGGGGAGCCAGGGGTACCACTGAGGTATTTATTCACTTGATCTTGGTTGATATTTCAGTGAAGATGGATGAGTGAGTGTGCAACTGCCGTTGTTGTTCCTGTGAAACTGCCACAGTTGAACAGTGTAGTTCACCTGTTACCTTCCCTTCTGCTGCCTCTGGAAGTGCCTTTGGGGAACACTACAGAGCACAGTTGGACTTTCCAGATAAAGGCATTTAAAATGGCAAAAAGGCCTCCCTCAAGTCTTTACAGTGGCAAAATTGACAAAGCAAATTAAAAAGAAGGAGTGGGAGAAAGGAGGAGACCTTGCTTTGAAAAGCAATGCTGTATTTACTGGTGAGCTAAAATTTGATTGTTATCAAAGTATTAAATTTGGTGTGTTTTTCGGGTTGAATTTGTTTTGTTGGGATTTCTTCCCAAATAGAAAATATTTCTCACGTCCTCTTATTAGGAATTGTCTCATTCTTTCCCAAAGCCACTATCCCCAGGGTGACCCCTTTCCCTCATTCTTAAAGATGGATCTCCAAAGGGAAAGCATCTCCTCCCTCAACACGTCTCCCCTTGACAAGGAGCAGTTATGACAAGATAAGAAAGCTCAGGCCTGTCACTTGTCCCTGCTGCAAACCAGTGAGTGCTCATCAACCAGTTAACCTACAGCTGGTGTTTATTTCTGATGACAGTGTTATCTAAGAGATAAGGCTCTGGATTCTCGTTCTGATTCTGGTAGCAAGCCCTGTGTGACATGGGCCTTATCACTTCCCTTCTCTGCCTGGTTTGCCTTTAACTCTTTTTGGCCAATGAGAAATAAACTGTGGTGAAATGAGGTGGGATTAAGGTTGTTTTGGCTTGTGGTTGTCACTATAACACTGTGTGAAAATAAAGCCTAGAAGATGGGTATGCAGAAAAAATAAGATACGTGATCTTGTTAAATGCTGTAAAAGACTGTGGGGTTTATCATTAAACTAACCCAGTGTAACTTTGTACTTTTGGGGAATATTGTCTACAAACAGTGAAAATATTGGTATTTATTTCACCAGAACTTAGATGCTGCATCATCTTTCCCATTCTCCCCTTGGCAGTACAAGATAAATGGTCATAATGTTCTTTCTGTAGTGAAATTTTAAGATATGGCGAAATATGTGTGAGGGCTGGGAACTGACTGCCCTCTGAAATACTGTTTTTCTGGATGACCTTCTTCTTTTAAAAAAGAAAAAAAAAAATCAATTCAGTTGTGTCTAAACATCTCAAGTTTGAAGATCAGCACTAGATTGTCATAATCTTTATTTAGTACACTGTTATTTGTTTAAAGCTGACGCTTCCTGACAGTATTAGGTTACATCTTAGGGAGATACTGTGGGTTGTGTTTGAAGCTGCATCTTGGATTTACTGCAGCTGCTGTAAATATCAGCTAAGGAACCTTCATAAATTATGCTAAAGGTATCTCTCAGTTATATAAGAATTATTCTGGAATGGAAATTATTATCTGCCATCAGATATTTGTAAACTACTGTAAAGCTAGTGAATTTATGGCATTTAAAGTTATATATTCAAGAGTCATTCCAGTTTACAGTACATGAACACGTATATGTTGTATATACATATATGAACACATGCATATATATATTTTTATATATATATATATATGTATTCTGTACAGCACACAGTCAGAATTGATCTTGCCATTAGTGTAGCTGTTTCAGTTCTCCTGTATCCTGGCACAAATTGCAACTATATAAGAAATTGAGAAGGTTTATAACTCAAATATTGTGCAGTTGGAGAAAGAGGCTTCCTAAATATATCATAAACATGCTTTACTCTGAGCACTGAGTGCACAGACCTCACAAGGCAGCAACAAGCTCAATATTGCAACAAGCAAGCACGGATGCTTTTGAACTCCAGAGAACTTCTCTGCTCGCTGGTGAAGCCCTGAGACAGAACCCATCACTGCAGGGAAATTACTTGTACAGCTTCCCTTTGATTTTGAGGTAGCCTAGCCTGAGTTGTGGAAGTACATTTTACAAGGTAAGACCAAAAAAAGGTAGGCAACCTATTTAGCTTGAGCAGGAATTGTTAGCCAGAGTCCAGGCTTGAGACCAGTGGTCAGTCATTCCCCGTGGATAATCCTTAGCTCCATCCCTGTGGGGTTGGAATGAGAGCTTTATTTCTGTGTGCCATCTCTTTAAAATTCATAGCACTCAGCTGCAGTCCTTTACAGCTGGGAGCACAGGTACACACACACAAACTGTGCACTTCGTTGCTCCCTTGCACTGATTTTACTTTTCATCTTTCACTCTCCATGACTCATTTCTGATGAAGGGAAATGACAAGAAAGAAAGAGCCTCAGGTCAGCTTTTGTGTCTGAAGACACGACTGATCAGCTGGCAACAGACATCCCCAAAATAAAATCCCATGTGCTCTGTGCCAGAGAAACAAGACAGTTTTTTATGGCTGTCCTGAGGCTTGCAGTGGCAGGAGCTCTTCTGCACAAGTCTGGGAAAGATTCCTGATGTGATGAATTGTCCAGTTCTGGATGTTACATAAGACACTCAGCAAATACAGGCACCAGGTAACTAAACTTAATACATTTTGGGCCACCTGGGCATGTGTAGAGAAATGATTTACAAGGCCAAAGACACCTGGTAGTGTCTGACATTGTAGGGACTCCATGACAGTCAAAGTCTCGGTGTGATGAATCCTGCCCGGCCCTTGATTATCACAAAGAGCAGAGTGAAAATGAGTAAGAGATTGGAGCAATAATAGACTCTCCAGTGACACAGTAATGATGGCAGCTTAAAGGCTACTGCTGACTGGATGGTCAGGAAAAGCAAATGTACCATAAATCATCTGGCTGCAGGTTTGGGCTCGGGACATGGTGCTCAGCTCAGGCACTCACATCACTGTTTCACTGTTTGCTTTCACTCACAGGAAAGCTCTAGTGGAGCACTGATTGCATAAGGAATGCATAATCCTCTCTTTTAAATACTGTGTACCTTTGGGCCATTCCCTACCCTCAGTCTTTGTCCATCCTTTTCCACTGGAGGTGGAAAACTCTTCTGCCAAACTCTTCCACTTCCTCTCTACCATAAAAATTAAGGCCAAACCTCAGTACTTCCCCCCTCCCCTGCAGTGTGACAGAGTAGTGTGACAGAGCAGCATGGAGCTCTGAGTTACCAGCCCTTCATGCCACCAAACCATTTCACTTTACTGTAAGTAGAGCTCTGTGGAGATCCTGAACTGCCTGTGCTGCCTCTGCCAAGACAAATCTCCACTAAGGGATAACTGAGATGTGTGGATTACCTCAGTGATGCATTTCATAGCTACCCTTGCACTGAGGGGATCACAAATCCCAACCCAATATAGGGATAAGAGTTCAGTAATTAACTGCAGAGACATCAAATTAAAAGTTTAGAGTCATTATAAGGAACCAGCTGCCCATTTAGCACCTCCTCTACTGCAGCGTGGGGCTGCTCCAGTGAGGGCTGAACACACGGTGTGCAAACTTGCCTGGATGTGTAAGATCCTGCAGTGTAAAATGTCAAGAGGCACAGAGATAAATGGGAGGAAAGCATGACAGTCAATTATATTTATAAAGGGCCTGATCCCAAGGCCATTACAGAATCTTTCTATTAACTTCAACACCAGCTTTGGACTAAGGCCAGGTATATTTGCAGTGGCAGTGAATCCATGATTATATCTGCCTGCAAAAGCAAGCTGTAGGAAAAGGGGAATTCTTGCAGTGCAGAATGTACTGAGCTATCACCTGCTTTTGGCAAAACCCTGTAATGTAGTTTTCCTACAATAAAAACAATAATAATTCTTCAGTCATAGCTTTATGATTAAACCACACTGAGGCAGTGCTTTTTTCCTTTTTTTAATTTGCATAATTCCCAGTCTGCAGTGCAGAGAAACCTTTCGAGATATTAACTAGATTATAAAAATGTCATGTCAGATTTGAGAACTGTCACTAACACGAGACTTTTAATTATGAATAAATTAAAAAAGAGAAACTGCTTTTCCTGTGGCAGTGCAATTTTACATTATGCACAAACACTAAAGCTTAGAAATGTTCAAAGACTGAAAAGTAAAAGGGAGATAAGAGAATGGATTATTCTGGAAAATAGGCGAAAGTAAAACTGATAAAACATTACTATTCAAATGATATCTTTACAGGAGTCATTACAACAGAATTAATGTTGTTGGAACACAGAGAGAAGCGAGGTTATAAACCATTCAAGCCCGTACACCAGAGATTTATTTCAGGAAATGAATCCTAGCACTTGTAGCAGCAGATCAGTAACCAGAGATCCAGCCAAGGGTGTGCAGGAGATGCACAGGATCTTACACCACACAGCTCTCACACAACTCAGCAGTGAGGAACATCTTTCTGTTTGGCAGCAATAGATACCCTGAGTGCTGTGAAGGATACTCTGATTTCACTGAGGTTACTCACATACTTCAGTTCATTCCCAGGCTCTGTGCCTGGCTCTGTCCCTGAATGTTTATCTTCCTTTAAAGTTAACAGATGTCACCAGTTTTCCCAAATATTTATCTGCTGAGTGGGACCAGTGGCTGCCTTCAGCCTCCTTTCCCTCCAGAACGTACCCAGAGCCAAGGTCTGTGCAACATGGACAAGAAAAGTTAAATCTACTCCTGCTGCACTGTGGATTGATTTATCCAGAAACAAAATGCACTGGAATACTCAACAGCCTCAGGGACGTGCTGTGGAAACACGAACTGTGTCAGGAAAATGTTTTGCGTGGTGGGGGAGTCAATAAACCCTTCAGCAGAGGTAACCACACATCAGGTGGGATCTAGAGGCAGTTTAGCTCCATTGAGGCAACTTGGCAGCCCAGTGCCAGCACTGCCCGGGCACCACAACCTCTCCTGGGCACAACCTGTCACCTGCCTGACAACCACCACATGGTCCCCCTGGCTCGGGCCATCACCAGCCCGGGGTTATTCATGTCCTGCTGCTCCTGAAGCATCTCCTGTGCTGCCACTCCCACTCCCACTCCAGTATGGAACATGCAAGGCTCTTTGGAAGCTGAACTCCATCATCCTGCTTCCCTGAGAACCAGGGCACAACACCTGTGCATCGAAATTAGATGAAATCTGTATTCTTTGTGGAGGCAGAGAAGATTTGCTTTGTTGAAATATCCTAAAGATGATTAATTTAAAGCCCCCAAATAAATAAAATCATTACTGCCATCTCTTCTCCTGACAAAGATTTTTCAACATAGGAAACTAAGCATTAGCAACCCCACATATAGGTAGGAGCTGGAGTATCTGCTAAAGTGATATTTCATGTTTAAATGGACTTAAATTTACCAGATCTAATGGATAACAATATTTCAAAAAGAGACTTAATCTATTTCATTACATTTTATATTACTTTGTTTAATAAATCATCTTCCACTAGAAACCCAGCCTAAGATGAATTTAACAGACCTTATAAATGATGAGTCAATATCAGCTTTGTCATAAATTCATTTTTACTTTGCATACAGGCCTGGTGGGTACTTTTGTATTGCTTTATTTCAAATGATCCATAATTCATAATTAACTTTGACTTTAAAATGTGGAAATTTTTTGGGTTTGGTTTTTTTTTTGTCAAGCATGGGATTTTTCCCTTTAATTTTTCAGTGAAGAAAAATTAATACTACTTTAATTAGAGGTTTAGGTAATGCTAATTTCAATTTACTTTTCAAACCATAGCATGGTTTGAAATCCATCTAGCAGCAAGAAGAACAGGATTAATAATACACACTGGCAAAAACAATGCATGAAGGAACAAGTATAATGATTGCCAGTGGTTCAGGGAGCTGCAGGGGGAATTCAAGTTTCTTAATGCAGAAAAATATTTGTTTCAGCTGTCTTATTACTTGAATATTGGCTTTTTCAGATATTTACAGCTAACTTCAACATTTTTGTATTGGCAAGGAGATGAGCTTGAGGCACGAGGTTTGTTGTACAGATAAGACCATTAACTGGAAAGATTCCATCTACATGGGGGACCTGAGGGTGCCACTTTCCAAGAAAGCCAAAAAAACAGAAAACACCCTGATTGTTGCAAAACGTGGTCTCTTGAAACAATCCTGAAGGTTCAGTGTGAGCACAGAGGATGTCTCAAGGTTACAGTTGGGATGGGAACAGCCTCCAACTTGGCTGTAAATGGGTGGTGGGTACAACATGGAAAGCAAGTCACCTAAACAGATGGAATATAGTCTTCAGCTGTGTGTTGTACAGGAGTGTGGAATGGGAAGAGAAACAGAATGTAAAAGCAACACATAGAGACCTGTTTTAGCCTCAGAAAATGATTTAACATCTGCTGACTTGGACCTTCTTTTCCGGAGTTAATAATTTACAGCGTCCAGCCTAGAAGATGGGGCAGTGGATCCTGCTGCTTATGGAAACTCCCTCTGACATGAGTGTCACCCACGAGAGCTGCACTAATGAATCTGAGTGTCACTTGGTGCCATTCTGAAATGCCAGATTGCAACCCTGCCTTCAGCTGAAATCAAGCTCTCTCGGTCCATCCGTGGTTACACATTGTCAAGTCAAGCTACAAGCTCCATAGTTCTGACTGGTGCAGAGAATTCCAAAGCAGTCTGTCTGATAAATCCCTTTAATTGTGCTAGGTGCAGAAGAGTCTGTAGAAAATTGCTATATATGTCTCCACTGGCTCAGGGAAGATTAAATAAAGGGAGCAAACAGCAGTCCTCCGTAAAAAGAAGCTGTTTACCAAAAGACAAAGTCACATAAGTTGACAGAAATCTAAATGTCCACTTCTAGGCTTATCACAAAACTTGAGCAAAGGCTGAGTTCTCTGCTTATCAAGAATGTTCAGTTACTTCACAGAAAATTAATTACCACATTTGAGCTGCTATACAACAGAGAGCAGAATTTGGTCTAGGAAGCAAGGCAGGTCTCCCCACAAGTTAAAGAACACGATGGAGTAGTTGCTCCATGGGAGACCCCACAGTCAAACTGGTGGTGTTTTTAATGAGTTCAAAACTGAAATAAAAACAATGAAAAGAAATCAAAGAAAAGCAGAAATGCAGCAGGTGTAAAAAGAAAGCCAAACTAGGAGCCATAATTGCCCTGCTCCATATTGCTGCCTTGTTCTGTTTCACAGACAGTTTCTCATCTATCAGGTTGGGAATAAAAAAAATAAGAATGATCTCATTCCCATCCAGAGACAGGTACTTGCTGAGAAATATCAAATATGGAGTTCAGATCACCTGTGTTTCTGGTTCCCGTTACCTTCAATGATCAGCATTCCTTCTTCTAGCTTGTTCTGCTCACTATTCAACACCTACAAAGGTAGTTTTGAACCAACCCACCTGTGACTTGATTTCACATTGTCCCGGGCATGGAAAAAGCCTTTCATGGGGAATGGTTCTATGAGCTCTTTGATCATTTTATGAGGTGGGAGCCAGTAGCACCCCTCAGCACAGAGATCCATGTTACATTCTCTCCCTTTTTCCTGGTCTCTTTTTCTTTTCAAAGCAAAATGTATCTGTTTTCCTCTCTGCGGCTACTCCACCTGCAATGGGAGTGTGGTGAGGTTTCCTTGCCTCGTTATCCTATTTGGCTTCACTTATCAGATCACAGCCTGGAAAAGACTCTCCGTGGAGGTCTTTTGGAAGGGGTGATGGATGAATTGCAGAGGAAATAAGGCGGTAGCTTAGAGGGGATGGACCTCTTGTGTGCTCTCTTGGCTTGGGCATTGATGTGTTTTCTCACAGTTTTCCCCTACCCGATCACTAATGCTGTTTGGAAAGAGCTCTCTTTTCTTTCCCATAAATCATCTCTGGCACATCACTGCATTTTTCTTTTTTTTTCCTGTGTTCAAGGTCAACCTAAACCCATGACAGAAAAGCATGCACTGTGTCTTTCAATCCTAGTCCTGAAACTGTGTGGAGGATATACAGCTTTATGTATTACCCCAAAAATGCAGGACTTTAAAACCCTGCTGCCAGGTATGAAAATGCCTTACTTTGGCCAAGCATCATTCCAGTCCTGTGATGATATGATGCTATATATTTCTGTTGTAGTCAAACATAATGAAAACCAGTGTCTTTCTAATTAAACAAATAAATACAGAACCATTATAATAAATTATAATATAACCATTGTAATAAAATATATTTATAAATATTATTTATATTATATTAAATATTATCATTATATGTTATAAATAATAGTTGTATAAATACAGAAGCTTTAGAAATAGTCAAAATGGGTGCCTACTTCACTTAGCAGGAAGTCAAGGATGGAGAAAGAAAGGTGAAACATCCATACAGGTGCAACATCACTTGTTTGTAAGCCGTATTTGTTTCCTGATCAAGTTGGTGACAGTGATGAATTTATTTCTCCTAGTAATTTCCAGGAATTTTGGAAGTAAGTAGGGACAGGGACCTAGAGTCAGCCTTCATTCACTAAAGACTGGTTAAATTAGCAATAAATATTTGGCTGTGCTGTTTTGTTTTAAGTCCTATGATTGAGTTAGAATTCACTGTTCGGCTAAGAATGATAGCCAGGTCTATGTCCATCAGGAGTTGCAGAGAAGTTCCAATGTAACTGGCCAAATTTTGGGTTAAGCTTCTATTGCCCACATGTTGCTGGCCTCTTGCAGCAAGATTTCTCATGGAGAGTCTTCTACACACATGGACAAGCCATTTCACTTGTTGATCTTCACAACCCTCCAAGCCAGCACAGGGTATATTCAGAAGCAGGCATTTCAAAATTCCCCAGGGAGATTCAGGGAACGTGCTTCTTATTCCAGCGGCCTTTGAACAGAGCTTCAAAACTGAATTGCCAAACCCGTTTCAATTTCAGACAAATGTTTAGTTCAGAGTCTTGGACTAAACCTCTTGTTTTGGGGCCTTGTTTTGTATACCTGTCACATTTCAGACTCGCTTTGAGTGTCATATTTAAACAGGAGCCTCATGTAGATTTGGGCTGGCTGCCATTCTCCAGGCAGAACTCACAAGGATTTGAGAGGGAGGCCCAGTAGGAAGACACCAGACGGAGGCTCTGTAGTTTTAATAAGTGACAGAAAAGGGGTGGTTTTTTTAGCTTTTTGGAAAAGTCAGACATCATTCTACAGATAAAAAGTGAAAATGTTCTGCATGATAACATAAACAATTGATTTTGCCAACTTTTCTGCAGTTGTAATGGTGAGAAACACTTTATTGACAAGTACCGTAATCTTCTTTTGAGAACTTTGCCTTTTAATAACTTCTGAGTCAGAAAAGTTGAGGGAAGGTAGGGAAGAGATGTGATAGGCAGACACAAGTGCTGACTCCATGCTAAGGCAATCCTAATGCAGTGAAGCTTTAGAGCCTTTCTCTTTCATTAATATAAATCAAAATCTACTGAATGAATTCAGCTGTGCTTCTAGATTTGATTATTCCTTGGCTGAATGAGCGGAGAACAAGTGATTAAATTCATTGCTGATTTTTAGGTACACAGCTTTCCTTGTGTGTTGTCCTTCACTAGCCAAACTTACTCTGTGGTATTGGGCAAATCAAAAGGAATTGAAAACCAAAGAACTTAAAAAAATAGGAATAACAGCTGACAAGTTGCTGGATGGAGCTGGCAGTTGCACCTATGCTATTGCTCACTTGGGGTTTTGCATCCCTTTCCTGCAACCATCTGGGTTTTTTTTACTATTTCAAGCTCCCTCCCTGGATTCCAGTGTCTTTAATGGAAGCAATAACGAGCCTTGTGATATTTGGATCATAACAGCCTGTTTTTCTCAAGTCTTTCAGATATCTTGAGAAAACAATCCTGGAAGGGAAAATGTGTTGTGCTTCTAAACTACAGGAATGGGTGCTTTGGGCAAGGTGCTACCCTCAGCTGCCATCTGAAAAACTGGATATTAGTTCCTTTTCTCCTGTTTCTGGATGTTTAGATAGAAAACTCATGAGTGTCTTTTTCCTGGTGGACAGTGGGACTTTGATCTTGGTTAGGGCCTCAAAATGCTGTGACTGCATAAAGAAAACCCTGTCTCACCATGGTTGTGTCAGTGGTGACCATCAGCTCGGCAAGGGACCCTCAGCAGTGCTTTCAACTGGAGTCTGTTCAAACCTAAGGAATGAATTCCACCAGTGACTTTAATGGGATACAAATTACTGTAATGGGAGGCAAATTAGGCCAACTTGAAACACATTTAGAATCCCAGTAATGAGGTACCACATAAGCCTTTTTCTGAGGTACCAAAGTGGACTCTACTGGTTTTGTTTACACAGACAAACACTGTGCCCAGAGGGGAATTTCACTGTGCTCTGGTGTTGCAAATCCTTTATGGATACTGCATGATTACAGACAGCAGTGTGTGAAGAATACAGCCTGTGGTATTAGTGGATTAGGTTCTGTTGGAGCTGATGGGCATCATATTTGAGTAACACCTGTAGGACTTGGCTGCAGTGTTTGTACTGTTATTAATTTGCTGTTATGTACAGTAAGCAATTTTTCATCTTCAGGTTTTGTGACATCTTGCCATGTCAGCAGAGACAGGATTGATTCAGGAAAGGACATTTCAGTTATTTTCCCTCTGACTGTACAGCTCAGGAATCTGGCATTTCTGACATGAGTGAAGGATAACTAAAAATGAGAAAGTCTACAATTTTTTTATTCAGAATATGCTACAAACAGCAAACAGCGGGTAAATTGACATATATTAGATTTCACAGTTAATCATATTTCTGACCCTGTGCTCAGTTGTGAAGAAAAAACTGAGGATAAGGGTGACACATATATCAAATGAAATGCTGTATTGTCCATACTGGGATATGGACAAGTAATTAATAACTGCCCTCTACCTCCACTAAAAAGTTTGGAATATTGCTGTGTGGCTCTGTTTTTGGTCAAGGAGATTAATGGTCAAGTACTGAGGAGATAGGAGAGGAATGGTTTCATCGTGGTTCAATCCAGTGTCATAATAATTATATGGGCATTTAGGCAATGGCATTAAATTCACTAGAATATAGCTTTTTCCTCTGGTATTGAGAATGGAAAGCATTTTGACTAAAACCTTAAAGCAGAATTATCTGCTGTCATGGTCCTGGGTATCAAAGTGAACAACAGTGCAAGTTTCATTCTGATATATTAATGGGCTCCTTGATTTTCTATTTTCAATGGATGCCTTAACCATTATGGAGTGATATGATCTATCCAAAGATTGGCTTCAAATCTGGAATGACAACAGTGTTTTCTGATCGAGGAAACAATACCCAGGCACTATAAGCACAGTAGTTCATATTGAGACTGGGGGCACAAAAGCGTACGAAAAGCAAAACAGGACGTGGGCCATAAATGCATCTGAAGGCAGGTCATGCGAGGGGCATCTTTCCCAAATGTTAGGGCACAGGATAAGAAAGTGGTAAGATACAGTCTGTATCCTGACTCTAATGTTGGGATAAGGCTATATTCCAGGACTGTCTTGGCAGACAAAGGTTATCTGATCCTAACTGGATAATTCTTATCAGGGTGGAGCATGAATGGCTCAGCACCTGCACAGACACAGGGGTGAGTGTTTTCAGAGGAGAATTCAGGAAAGCCCAGTGTCAAAGGCTGCTCTGAAAACTCCAGCCTGAGTAGCATGAGCTCATAACCCATGTAACAGATGACTGTCTGGGAGCTGCAAAGAACAGGCTGATGTTTCAGAGGGGATTTCTTATCAGTGTTATCATCTCCCGACATTTGAGGAAACCGGATCCTTTGCTAAGCAGGTCATGTATTTAAGAGATGGTTTCCTCTGTATCCACAAAACATCTGGCTAAGCACATATGTCGCTCAGCCAGAGGCTAGAGGAGGGTTTACAATTCCAGTTGTGAGCACAAATATAGCTCTAAATAGCATCTGGACCATGAAACCAAATATAAAATACTGAATTTCCGGCATTTAGGGGGAAGGCAGCTTGACTAATGCTCAATAATCACCAATTTCAAATGAAACTCATAAGGAAGAACAAGACAAGAGAGATTACAGAGTGATTTTGAATTTCAGAATAATTGTCATGATCACAAACTCTGGCAAGTGAATTCTGTCAGTGACTGAAATTGAAGCAGAATTAAGATTTGGTTATAAAATGTGAATCCCCATAGCTAGCTCCATCCTCTTCCCACATCAATGTAGCTTTCTGTCCTCAAGCTAATCTTCCAAGTGAAGCACAGAGCAATGAAATAAAACTTGAGAAAAAGGCTTATTTCTTTTTTCCAAAATCACAAACCCTGGTTTTCATAAAAAGGAGACAAAAGTGATAGCTTCAGGACAAAGGTAGTTGAGATCAAATGAAGCCGATTTGAGATGTGATTAAAATTAAAAAAAAAGAGAAAGAGAAGTCATAATGAGAACATTTGCCTTCTTTCCCAGAAGAAGGGTCAGTGGATTAAATGGAAAATGTTTTCCTTTCAGATCTCTGTACATGGATATCAGTATTACAGATGAGCAGCAGCACCCATATATCATGGTGATGGCAGCATCTGGGTAGATAAATGTAAGAAAACTCCCTGTATGTAAAAGTTTGTCCCCTGAAGTATCAGACGAAAAAACCTCCAATTAACTGCAAAGGAAGGGAGGGAAAAGATTTCACCTGAACCAATTTTTTAAGGACGAAAATATGAATAGTGCCATTAAAAGAAAGGTTCTCTACTGCTTACGACTTTTAAAAAAAACCTTAACTGGAAATGTAAGATATCCTCAAGGAACTCACTAATGCTGAGATGCTTATGTTTAAGCATTAGTAATTTACTGAAATTGTTGGTACTAATCATCTGCTTTTGCCTAACATGTGCTGCAGTTCTGTGCACACTGGTGTCATAAATTGTGGTGCTGAGAGGCACAAGCACAGCAATTCCTCCCCAAGTTTAAGGAAGACCCTCCCCTGTGAGCCCATTATTACTTTGCTGTTGATGAATATGAAGCTCAGTAGAAAATCTCATACTAGACAAAGTCAACTGGATAAACCTCCAGGGTCTTTCATTGCAGAGCTTTATACAGCCTTAAAATATTGTCTAATAAAGCTTAATTTAAACTAGGTGAGAGGCAGTGAAATATCCGAGATTTTACATGAGGTTAAACAACTTAGAACTCTTTACTCTGAAGGACCATGAACAAGATTGCCTTTGAGCAGCTTTCCCTAAATTGTGGGTTATATTCTTGTCTAGCTACAAGTTTCTCTGCTGAAAGTGAAGTAAATAAAATGTTTATTAACATACCAATGTGCCACTCTGGTATTTTCTCAGAACATTTGGGAAACCTGTAGAGGACTTTCTAAGATCTCATTATATTAAAGAAAAAGTGATTTTAGTTGCAAGATGTGAATTATATGGATGAGTGAGCATCAGTAAACAAGCTTAGTTTAAACTGGTACCTTGGAAAACCTATTTCTAAAAACAATTAGTGATTAATTACTCTTAGCACTTGGGAAGGTCATTAAACTGTGTTCCCTACATTAGCAAGTACAAAGAAAATTCTCAGCTTAAAGGCGGTGATGGAAATCTATGAAGTTTTTTCCAGCCAAGGAAACAAACTGAGCAACACAATTGTCAGCTTGAGTTCAGGAAACAAAGAGCATTCCTGCCTTTGGTACATATAGCACAGGAGTTCAAAGGGGCCAGAAGGTACATAAAACAGCAAAGCTTTTCAAATCCTCCCACAGCTCTCAAGCATCACATTCATCTTAAAAATATTTCAGGATTCCAAATTGACCGAAAATTGAGGTCAATATTTTTGTGCCACTCTAGCAGTTCAAAGGCTCACCCATTTGCACTCTTTCCACATGCTGCTCTATGAAACCATTTCGTCACCATCTCGCCACTGTTAAGCCAGAGAGGAGAAAAATGAGGAGCCCAAGTGTAAGAAATAAGTACAATAAATCTGTTGTTGAAATTGTGTTTGAGGTAATCAATTTGTAAAATGACCTAGGGGGGGTTCCTAGGGAACCTCAGCATCTTGTATCTGCTGGGTTTGGATACTAATACACAGCTGACAGAATTCAAAATTGAAGCAAAGAGCTAGTTAGACTTGTTTGTTTGTTTGTTTGAATCATGTTCAAATTGGGCTGTGCCCTGGGATTGACTGAAGGAAGCAACGATCTCTGGACACAAGATCTACCAGATGCAGAGCCAACAAGTTCTCTAAGGTGGGCTGTGAATTAGCAATGTGGACTAAAATATTAAGATACTATCCCGAGTAAAGAGGACAGGTGTTGTTAAAGCAGGGGTTGAGAACACAGCTTGAGTTCTGGACCCATTTGAGTTTTGTCTTCCCTCAGGCTCCACCTGTGACTTCGCTGTCAATATGAAGAGGTTCAGGAACTTCATTTCTCAAGGATCACACCAAGGCAATTATAGCTTTTAGCACTTTTTGTGTCTTTAGATTGACAGCATAAACCATGTCCCCAGTGAAAGTAGCTCATCATGTAATCTTCCATAAAGTGCTACCAAATAATTCAGGCTGCCCTGGGAGAACCCTCTCACCTTGGTGATGTAGAGAAAGGTAGAAAAATTGTACTTGAAAAAGCCAGTGCTTTGGTGTCTTTGTACCAGATTGGTTTTCCTAAAAAATAAACAATACTGATATTCTCATTATAATCTTGATGTTCAATTAAAAAAAATGGTGGAAAACATCCTCTATTTTTTCTGCTTGGTGACAGGCAAATGCCACTCTCTGTAAAATCCAGAAGACTTCACATCTCATTTCAATGGAATTTGGTTCCAGTAACCACTGTGTTCAGTTTAAAAGTAATCAGCTGCTTGAAAGAAATGTAGTCAAAGAGGAGAGGCAAAACCAGAAGATAAGGAGTTAGTTACAGGGCCAGATATCCCTGTAAAGTTATGTTTCCTTCTAGTTAAATAGATTATAATGTCAAAGGATTTTATTATCTGACCATACATCAGAGCAGTGTGTGCTAAAAAAGTTCTCATTACTTTAAATGTTTGACTTAAATTGGCAAAAAGAGAAGTGAGATTTTTTTTCAAAGGTATGTAAACAACTTGATGTCTAATTCTGTTTGTACCTTTGACACCTGCTCTTAAAAGAGCCAAATTGGACAGTTTTTCCTTAGGTAAAACACCCACATAAATCAGTGCATGGGAGGCACAGGGACAGGGGAAGGAATGAAACTGAGATCCTTTGGGCTACAGAATATATGAATTCCTTTTAATGAGATTTTGATTACCAGCAGTAGTGCCTTGGAGCAAAAACTACAGCAATAATCTCTAATGTATTATTTTGCAGGAGAAATTTAAACATTATAATGTTAATCCAATGAATGTCCATTTAGGCTGGCTAATGATGAAACACTGTATATTACATAGCACTCACCAACTAATATGAGGAGAGATATCTTTTATGGGATTATATAAAAAGAAATCAGTTTCATCAAGAATGCAGTTACTCACTTGGAAACCTTCCCATTTACTGAGTCTCAAGAATCATGGGGGATCAAAAACTGATATAATGAGATCATTTCCCCCAAGTAAAAATGCAATATGTGATTAGCCATTATTGACTATTATACAAAATGAAAGGGAGTTCAATCCCACATCCTTATCTTCTCACATGGTGAAGCCTGGGTAGAAAGAGGCCTATAAACATAATGTTTTTGATTGGAGGATCCAAGTTCTTTCATTATGGAGGCATATTTTAAAGGGGAAATGGTGGCATTATCCATTACTGATAGCTTTTTTCTGAGAGGAATGCAAAAATTCCAAAAACAAACCACAAAATGGGTGAATTCACAAGAACTTTATCAAACCATTTGCATAAGTTGGAGTATAAAAAAGCCTGAGCTGCTTTTCATTGCTTGCATTGCATTTTCTATTTGGCTCCACTTGAAAGCTGGTGATTTGGAATGTTCTGGTCTGAATGTGTTTGTGTGAGCTGAATCAAAACCAACACCACAGTCCTGGGCTGTGAGTTGTGTGATGAAAAATGGTGCAGAGACAGGAGGAGTGTTCACCTCAGGTACAGAACTCTCTGTGGTTTGTGCCTGACCTGAAGCTTCAAACTCAAATCCTCTTCTAAGAGATCCTGATACAAACCTCAAGGCTGTAAAATCAAAATATGCAAGGTTAGCAGCATCCTCAAATGTGGAAAGCCTCAGCACTCCTGAAGTCTAATTCCTTTAATTTGTTCATTGTCTTCTTCCTGTTTCCCCACAGCAGCAGGATGAGGAGCAAGTGCTGTTTCATCCCACACATCCCAGCAGAGTATGAGACTGTTTGTCTCATACCTCTGCCATTCAGAAAAGCGGATCAATGATCCAAGGATCTGGACTGGGTCTTGCAAGGAAAGAATCTGCAGTAAGGAAGACAGGTTAGCTTTTCTTTTTTTACAACCCTCTCGAGCTGAATGAAGGGAATAGAGGAGAAAACTGCACATCTGCCACAAACCAATGGAATGAGTTGCCATCCAATGTGCCTGCAGCAATCCCCAAACAAAAGCTGGAACAGGCCAGGGTGTGTCTGGGAATCCTGGGTGTGTGTATGATAACCCGATCTCTCCTTTTTTGTGTGTATGGTTTCCCCTGACACAGGAAAAGGAATGGCTTCCCCACGGGGGCTAAAGAAGTTGCTCCACAGGCCAGTGACTTTAGAAAAATATTTGATGCTTTTCTGATTTATTCTAATAGGGTTTAATTGTTGGAAATGAGGGAAGATAACATGTGCCTGTCGGAATACTCAGTGGAATGCTGGTGAGCTCTTGGTGGAAGCCCAGCAGTGTAGAAACTGTTGGTGCTGCAGACCTGCTGTTTGAAGCTCACTGCTCTGCTTATTTAGTGGATCACTTAAGGCACTGCCAAGGCTCAGATATGGAGCCTGATCTTCATACAGAACTCTATCTGCATTCTACAGCCCCAAATCTACAGGAAACATATTCTGATACAGCTGAATGGAAATGAATATCACTTCTGTATTAAGATGCACTCAGAGATGTAGTAAAAAACACCCCTGTGCCTCCGGATTAAAAAAAAAAGGGGGGAAAAACTTTTATTATGTAGACAGTGGATGCAGAAGGAATGAGACGAGCACTGTGCCAAGCAGAAGATGCTGCAGGACATCAGAGGAGCCAGCACAGCCTGACTGTGTCACAGTCACCTTCACGCAGCTCTCCCAGACACACGGAGCCTCCATCAGGAAAACAAGGCTTCAGCTCTGCAGCAGAGCCGGGGGGGGACACCCTGGGCGTGGGCTGGGCCCCCTCAGACACCGGCGGGTTCAGAGCACGAGGAGAACACAGAGAATCTGCAAACTGAGGTTTACTGAGGGGCAGCACAACACACAGGAGCCTTTGTATGAAACAGAAATCCAGTGGGTCTCTGTTACCCCCCCAGGGCTGAACATCAGGTGCAGCAGGAGCAGGAGTAGCTCCTGGGGGTGTCTGGGCTGTGGTGCCCTGAGCAGCTCTTCGAGCAGGTTGCGTTACACAGAATCCCAGGATGTGCCAAGCTGGAAGGGACCCACAAGGTTCACTGAGTCCAACCCTCAGCCCTGCACAGGACCATCCCCAAGAGTCACCCCCTGTGCCTGAGAGGATATTCCAATGCTCCCTGAGCTCTGGCAGCCTTGGTGCTCTGCCCACTGCCCTGGGGAGCCTGGTCAGTGTCCAACCACCCTCTGGGGGAAGAACCTTTTTTCTAATATCTGACCTAAACCCTGCCCTGCCACAACTCCAGACCATTCCCTGGGGTCCTGTCTCTGGTCCCCATAGAGCAGGGATCAGTCTCTACCCCTCATGAGGAAGTTGTAACTGCAATGAAGTCTCCCCTCAATCTCCTTTTCTCCAGCTGAACACACCAAGTGCTCTCAGTGTTCTCACACAGCTTCAAATCGAGGAAGGCCCCTCATGGAAATAGTGTGGAAAAAATGCCAGGACAGTGTCCGCTACATTTGTCAAGGTCCCTGCTTCCCCCTAGCAGGTGAGTTTTGCTGTGGATGTTGGGTTTTGGCAGGATATTTTCATAGCTCATCCTCTGGATTTTGCTTTAATTCCATAGGGAGCATTTTACATCATGTTGTGAGCTTTCAGTCTATTTTCTGCTGTCCTTTTAACATCTGCAGTTGGTTTATGCTGGAGCACCCTTAAATGCTTGGGGTAGCACCTGCCAAAAATCAAAGGAAAGCCAGGAATGAGGCAGGTGCAGAGATGGGGAGAGCTGCAGAAATTAGGGGTATAATCGAAGTCAGGTGGTTTCCTGCTAATGCTCAAGAGCCTGAGTGAGCCTACAGCCTGGAAATGTCTGGGCATGAGGTAGGGGGATAAATAATGTGTGGTTTGGGATTTTGGGCTCTGGGGTGTGAGAATCCTGAACTGGACTCCTCTGTTTGTGGTCCAGGCTTCTGTGAGCTCCATAGGTGCCCCCGTTGGAAATTGTAGGTGGGATGGCACGTTTGCTGGCAGTGTCAGCTGATGTCTTTATGATATAATTAAATAGCAATTACTTTCCTTCCTTCCTTCCTTCCTCTTCTGTATTCCTACAGAGAGTTGTGAATAGAGCATGTTGAGATCTATTCTGGGTGAAACTGTGCAGTTGCGCTTCTTTTTTTAATTATTATTTTAGCAGACACTTTCTTTGCATAATTCCAAAATAAGCAACTTGACAGCATATATTTGAGGCTTCCAAAATTTGACATTAGCTTTCCTGGGACAGAAAGAGTGTGTTAGTAGCAACTGAAATAGATATTTTTTGGATTTTTTTTTTTAAATATTCTGTATCCTTTTACAAAAATAACAGCTAATTCATTGGATATAAATAGACTACTGCCTTTGGAATTTTGCTCTAGCTGTAAAATTAGTTTATTTGGGTTAACTTCATGCCCAGTCGTGCTTGTCTTCAAAGTTCACGGATATTTTGTGTCGTTAGATGACGAAGTTAAGGTAATTTGTGATGCTCTGACTGATTTCCTCATCTCTTACTTTCTTCACACAAATATTTCCACAGATGCACTTGTGGGTGCATGACCTTACGTGTATAACTTCACTCTTACTGCGTTTTATTCCTGTAAGTTTTTTGTATCATTATTAGAAACAAGGAAACTTCAGATTTCGTACCTGTCACAGTGCTGAGACAAATAGTCCTCTGTGTTGGTTGTGGCTGAATCTCTGAAATAAAATATACAGCCAGATTTTGTAATATATGAAGAGAAAAGAATCTTATTTAATATTGAGTCACTGAAAACAAATACAACTGTCTTATTTTTCCAAGGGTGAAATTCAAATGTTAGTCCTAACAGCTATTATCTCCCCTGGAGGCAAGGCAGTTTATGCCAGCTGTTGGTGTGTGGTGTCAAGGTTTACCTTTTCATGCAGAATTCCCTCATCTTTCATTTACATTATGCAGTTCTTTAACTGAATAACCCTTGTCTCCAAAATAAAAAAAAAAAAAAGGTACTTACATAGTTACCCTCAAGGAAACAGTTGTTTTGAAATGTAATGCTTGACCAAGCTGTGGCTCTGCAGTCTTTTTGTTTCTCCTGTTTGAAGTGCAAGGCATCAGCTCATAAAAATTTAGCCAGAATAGGCTCCATGTAAAATGTCTGAGACCAATTCACTCTTACTAGTTTATCAAATATAGCATTTCTTTCTGCTGCATCCTGCTTACAGATTGTGGCACTGTTTCTATTTAGTACTTGATGTTTCCACTGTCCCTTGAAAGAGGTGTAAAATGAAAGAAAGCGACAAAAAGACGTCTTCAGTGCCCTTTAAAACTGAGTAAAGCCACATTTTTGGAAAGGGTCGTCCCCCACACCTAACTGAAGCAAAGACATATTTGTTTCGTGGTTACACAGCTGGAAGATCTCACTGGGAGCAAAGGGGTGAAGAAAACTTGAGCCCTCGAAAACCTGGTTGTCATTTTATTCATCTCTAGCACACCTTTCCTAAGACTAAAAATTCCCAAAATCTAATGGCTTCTCTGGAGGGAAAAGGTTTTGTTTGTCTTTCAGTTCATTCATGAGAGTTAAATGAACTTTTATTTTCTAAACTGGATCTCACTGGAATTTGGGCACAAAGGAAGAAATACATTTCAGGTTCAGTCTCTGAAGGAAAAATGTCTGTGCCATGACTCAAATACATGATTCTGTCCCAGACAGGTTTAGTGAGTAGGAGAATAAATTTCTCTTTTTGGTTGTTTACATTCTTGTTTTGTCTCGAAGGTTTTTTGTGATGTTTGTCTGTCACTGTATTCAAGCATTTTGTTCTCTGGTGGTTTTTTTTTTTTTAGCTTAACATTATTTAAAAGAAACCTTACAAAGTGTTGGCTATAATTATATCTGTCATTAAATATCTTTGATTTTTCAGCCCTACTGAAATTACTGCCATTGTGTATCAGCAAAGTGCTTTAGTGCATCAGCTAATTTATTGACTGCACAGGTTAGTGGGAGCGTCAGTAGAACAACAAGCAGAATAATTCTCATAGCTCTCATTATACTTTCAATCAGAGTTAGCAGAAATAAATATAATGTAGATTGTTCAATCAGACAAGAGAAGTGTTAATCCAGCATTAGAATTTCTCATTCTCTAATAACAATCAAACAATGTAGGTACCATGGATACATCTTATTATAGCTGTGACAAATACATTTGTTTGCTCCGTTATAATTTACCAAATTGGCAGATGCTAGTGGAGGAAAAAAATTATAGGTTAGGCATACATGCTGTTTATGGCATTGTCCATAGAGATGCTACGTGAAGCAGAATGAAAATGGGATTTTTTTTTTTTTTTAGGGTGAAAATGGCTGATTTAAACTTTTCTCTAAAGCTGCATTGAGGAAATGTAAACTTCTTCTGAGTTGAGGCTTTGTTTTAAAAAATTTCACTTTGATGTTTTCTTGCTTAAAAAGAAAAATATAAAGAAAGGAGTAAATGAAAGCTAGAGCCAAAATATTTTCAAAGAAAATTGTAAAAATTTCGCTAGAAGACTTTTGGAAGAAGCATTTTGGAGTTTTCAAAAATAACTTCAATGTGAAATTTGGCAGAACAGACTGTTCTTGAAATTTCACATCACTGTGATGATGTGGAATCAGCATGTTAATCTTCTGGACACATCTTATTAAAAATTATGGCTGACCAGATGTGATTCTATGGGAATATGAAGAGATGGAGATTCTTGACAAAATCATGCCATCCCTAGAGCTGGGAAAAAAAGGGAATTAGCCATTGGGACCAAATGTCTTTATTTGCAATTGTGCAAATAAAATAAACTGTTCATTGACTCCAGGACCAGAGGGGTGTGTTTGAGATGCACTGGCACAGATCAGAATTGCACCTACTCCTGTGTTGTCCACCCAGTCCCATTCCCCTCCGAGACTTCCATGCGCCTCTAACCCGTCTAGACCAGATATTTAAAGTAACTCCATATCACTGCTTCCCTCTCACCCACAGCTGTGGTTTGGCACCAAAAAAGACGTATGGGAGATAAAACTTTCAGAGTACGTTCGTAGAAATGGTTTAAATCTCAAGAAAAACTCAGTACAGAATGTTCTTGACTGCAGGAGACAGAATCCAACACGAGCATTGTCAGATTTCTGGAATTCAGAAAGAGGTATTGGATGCTGGAGGTAGTTCAGGGGGAAGAGTGAGCTGTGGGGACTCGTATAAAAGGGAACATTAAAGGAACAAAGTACATCGAGTTTGGCTGAGCAGTGGCTACAGAGAAACATAACAGCACACAAATGTTTGAAGGATCAAAGCACCAAAGAGGCAGTGGAATTTGGAATGCTAAAAAGGGGTTTTTCCAGGAGTAAGGGGTGAAGCTTCAAGCAGCACTTGAGGAAAATCTAGAGAGAGCCCTCAGCTCTGGAATTCTGGAGTACTAGACAAGAGGCGGCACCAGAGGAACTTTTCACTTTTGTTTTCTGACAAGTTGAATTGTCTGGATGTCACTCATTGCTTAGTTTTGAAAAAAAGTGGGGCTGGCACCTCAGTCAGGTTTTTTAGTTTTTTTTTTTTAATTTTATTTTATTTTAATTGTGGAGTCTGTACCACCATTAGTTCCAAGGAAAGCTATTTTGGTGGTAAAGAACCAAAAGCCTTTATCCTGTCATAGTTCAGAGCACCACTGAACCCCACAATAGAGGAGGAGCATTAGATATGCAGAAGAGCACCTGCATTAAAGGAGTTGCCTTGAAGATGGAGATGAAAGCAACAACCTGAAGTACCTTCTTAGAAAGGAGACCAGACCAGTAGCTTTTGAGCTGCAGAGATCTTTCCAAGCCTCAGGGAGTTGACCTTAAACCGAGATCAGCATAATTTGCACTTTTTCCAGTTTCTAAGGAGGGTTTAGTCCCCTTGACATGGTGCTTCTCTTTATTGAGTCATCCATTAGCCAGATACAGAACCAGAGAAAGCCCTGAATGTCCTGCTGGATGTGTTTTTGTTATCAAAACTGTTCATGTGATTTGTATATGATGGGTTTGTGTGTGTGTATGATGGACAGGCCATTCCTTTCAAGAACAGCTCTTTTTAGCAGGTCATTTTCACACACTATATAAGATTAAAAGTTGCATTATTCAATGGTTGAATTAGTAACAATTTGGCAACTGAAGGAGAACAGCAGTTTATTCTGAAAGTGCTTCTGTAACCACTAGCAACTCTGATTTGGTGTCAGGCTTAGCTGTTCCTTAAGACTGAAATTACTTGCCCTTGGAGATGCTGAATAATAGCAGGTGTCTCTGAGAGTAAACCATGCCTGTCTATCTTGATATTGTGTTTCTTTTAAAGGTGGAGGCATTCTTTGACATGGTAAATAGTATGCACACAGAAAATGTGCAGCAGGAGAGACAATCTTAGATAAAAATATAAACAGTTTTTGCTTTGAACTTTCAGTCAGTTTTCCAAGATATTGACAGAACAATGGATTAATTAGTGAGGAAGGTTTTATTAAGTATATGCAAACTGCCTGAAGTCTCACAGGGAGTCTCATGTGAGAGAGATTAGTGAGAATAGGTGGAATGGGGATTTAAGACAAAAGGTAAATATCCAGTGACACACAGAAGAAAAGTGACTCTGTTGACAGGCGAATTGTGCAAAGTTAAATGTAAAAGGGTTGATTTCTTGCAAAGGAAGCCAGTAAAGTTTTGCCAATAAATTAAATGGTAGCAGAATTTTTTTGCCTTTATAATACAGGGCGATGCTTCTACCCAGAAGACAAACCATCAAATGTAATACCTGGGGGAAGCAGGACTTCAGAAAAATGGAAGTCTCCTCTGTGTGGAATGAAGCCCTGATGGGAGAGTGCCTGGAAAAAACTTGGGCAGGTCAAGGAGTTTTGGCACTGCAGAGTTCTTGAGTTACCTCTTTTACTTTTATATAGCAAAAAAAAAACTTGTAAGAAGCAATTGGGCAAGGAGACCAACTTAATGAACTTAATAAAAAATTCTTTGCCACCATAGATCACATAAGATCTCAGGTCCCAATAGTGTCTGTTGCTATATCTGTTCTTTCTTAATAGAGGTCTCTCACCTCTTTAACTTCTACTGGGAAATATTTTTTTTATAAGAATCAGCTTTTCAAATCAGAACTTATGATGAAGATTTCTGCTTTTTTTTTTTAAATACCCAACTTCCTCACTGAAAAGTTGAGAATATAATTTGTTAGATAAAAGCTAGATTTTTCTCATTGAAAATTGAATATTTGGCATCATTTGGTTTTGTCTTTTCATCCACAAATGAAAAGACTTTCATTGGAATATTTAGGGACAAAGCCAAAAGCATTTACAAGCTCTCATGGAAAATGGTATATGTTACTTGGCCAGAAGTCTTATAATGCAATTAAGATAACTTGTTCAGGGAGAGAATTATAAATGCTGATATCTTCATAGTTTTGTTGAATAGCTGTAATATTTTCCTGAGGTTAGTTGTTAAGTTTCAGTTAAGTGTTTACCTTTTTTTTTTTTTAAATGAAGCTTTCCCGAAATAGGGAGAGATGTCTTAAATGTGTTATCTTTAAAATTCTATTTATAACACGCATAGAAGTATATTTATAGTCTTATAAATGCATCTGGAAATAAATATTGTACTGAAAATAGCCAGATTTTGATTTATTTGGGGTACCTAATAATGAAGCAGATGTATCCACACCCTGTTGTGAAAGTATCAGGAATTTATCATCTGCCCTTGCAAAGTAGAGACAAGGGCAAGTTGTGCTGGAGTAAAAATAGGTGTGGACCTTGAACCCATTTGCCCTGACTTATGTAGGTCAGGACACAATCCAGAGGGAGAAACACCTTCCCTGGCAGGTTTGGTGTTTGTGTTGCTGCAGGAGCCGATCAGAAATTCCCCCCGTGCCCGATCAATAACTGTGGCCATTGAAGCAAAAATAGAACAATTAGTAACACTGGTGAGCAACGTGGGAAGCTGAAAGGAGCGGGCTAGTGAGGAATGACACAGATAGATGCCAGCAGTAAAGAGTGGGAAAATAAAGTAGAACATCTGCCCAATTTACCTAATTGTGCAATAAAAGTAAAAGAAATCTTATTTCTCGAAGTAGTGCACGGAAAGTTCATGCACAAAGTGTTCAAAGCGTGGCACAGTTTGAGAAAAGGAAAGGTGATGATGCCCTGTGCTGCTGGAAACTTGGCTGGTGGGTGTTCTTTTGGTGAAGGTCATGACTGAGGGTTTGGATTGGTAGGCTGAACACTGAAACAAAGTCAGAGAGACTTGGTTTCTCTTCCCAGGTCTGCTTCTCTTTTTCCCAATGTGTGATATTTTTTCACTTTTTGCCTTTTGTCTGCTTTGTGTAAATCTCAAGATCTTTAGGGGAGGGTTTGATTCAGGTGACTGTGACTTCAGTCTTGGCTGGGGCTGGCAAAGGTTCTTGTAATACAAACAGTATCTCGTAATTAAAAAATCCAGGATAATGATATGGTAAAACTTACCCTGAAAAATCTGTCCAGATATGAAAATAATGTTGGACAAAAAAAAATAAAGATATGTGACAGATTTTTTAGAAGGAAATGAAAGGGTCTTGCTAAAGTACTAAGGGAATGTCCTGTTTGACATTCTTTAACTCCATAATTGGCAGAAGTTTAGATATCTGTCTCATGAGATGATGTAAAAGTAATAGATATGACCAACTGCAACATGTACCATGAAATTCATAAGAAAACATTAGATTACAAAATTTCCAACACAGACTTTTTTTTTTTTCTTAGATGTCTCTTGCATGGGAACCCTAAAGGAGAAAAGTATTCTGGTTCAGATAAGAAGCAAGTTTTGAAATACCAACGTGTTCTGCAAGCTTAAAATTCTGGAGTGTGACTCAAGTCAGTGGTGATCCAGAACAGCAGGGGTAAGTACTGCATGTTCTGAGGCCAGAATATGTTGCATTCTTTACCACATGAGCCATTAACAAAATATGAATTAAAAAAAGAAGTTTAAGTTATGCAAGAAAATGGGCTTTGGATTCCTATTAAAGATAAAATTAATTTCATATCCAAAACACTGGACAGTGGCCCCCTGGAGAACAATGAAGAGAGTGAAAATCCCATAGACAACGGAGGTTGAAAGCTGCATAATAGTCTTATCATTTCTGTACAGCCTTGGTTGAGACAGCTGTAATTAATTATAAGAAAATGACAAATGGTCAAGGCTATGCTGAAGGCAGTGGCCCTGGTACTTGACATTGTAATGCAACTGGGGAAAAGCTTGTCAAATCAAGGGTGTGTTAATTTATTAGGCAGCCGTTCGTGCCAAGTTGAATAAAAGGAAGAAAAAAAAATAGAAGGTGAAAAGTTACTGCAAGTATAAAGTATTTGAGGGGATTTTCATAATCTGCATACTTTAAGACTTCAGTAATTTTATTCATCTGACTTCTGCCCCAGGTGCTTGTTCACTTGTCACTCACACCTCACACAGTGGGCCACGGCTGCAAATCCATCCATCATTATTAGTTGGTTATATCCTGTAGTGTCAGTGGAGTAAAATCTTAGTTTGGCCAAATGTGGGTTCTACTTCAGCAAAATGCAAGTCTTTCACACTCTGCCTAGTTTAGTTCTTGTCAAAATATATGTTTCAAAATACTTCCTTTGGCTCCTCTGATTTTTCATACCTGTGATTTGCAAAACATGGGCAGAGTCCCGTGGTTGAACTGTTGGGTCAGCACTGGGGGAAGGTGGATTTCAGCCTGGGCTGGGTTCTTGACTTCTTGTGTGTGCTTATGTTCTCTTCTTCCTTTCTTGTTTCAACCGTAATTCTTAAAAACAGAACTTTCTCTTAGCCCTTCAAGTCCCAACAAAGCTTTCAACAGGAGTAAACTTATGCCAAAGGTCAGTATTTGCATGTAAACTGAAGTGAGCTGTTTGCTTGCAGCACACCCTGGCATGCCTTATAGGAGGGAGTTGGGGTTTTTTGTAGATACTAACAAACATGGCAAGAGCCAATGACTGCAGCCAAGTGAATAACATGTGACAAGCACTGTCCAAGAATCCTGGATCCCTCTCTCCTTCCAACATTGATATGCAGCCCTTAGAAAATGTCACTGTGTTGTCAGTCCTTAGAGAGCATCATGATACTGTCCAAATGGCTTTGTGTGGGAAATGGGCCTTTAAAGGCCAGGAAACATTCTAGTCATTCTCCCTGAATATCAGCATATGGGCATTGAGCACAGATGCTGCTCTAATTACAAGACATTGGGAACTTTGTGTCAACAGTCTAAAACTCCAGTTGTACATAGGTATCATCTGTTATAAAACATAAGGATTCTTAAGAGACCCCAAATCTTCATTAATCTGCCCATCTTCAGTGTTTTTCAAAATTAAAAAAAAAAATCCAGTAGGGATAGAACAGATCCTCTATACATGAGATTACATTTCAAATTGTCTTTATTTTTCTCTGAGTGTTGGCTATCTGGCTGTTTAAGTAGTGAACTCACACAGTAATGGTATTGCTTTTGTAGCTCTCCAGGTGGTTGTCACCAGCTCATCGCTCCTGTTTTCACTACTCATTAAATTATACCAGGAAGAGGTGACTGATATCACTGTAAAATAACCCCTCCTCAAAAGATTAGTAATTTTTTGCTTGATCAGTTGATTGCTAAGACTTATGTCATTTTGCAGCATGTATCTGATTAGAGACACCTTTGGCTGAATGTTAAGCATTTATCTACTGTGATGCAATTCCAAACAGTGCAGTAAATCTCTCTATATAGATGTCTAATGTATGGTTGGCATTTGAAAACAGTTTGAAGTGGTGAATTGCCAATTAATATATTAGTTTGCTCTGTAGGCCAGAGCTCCAGTGGTCTACTGATGTGCAATTTCTTTCCTCTGCCAGACTTTGTATTCAGTGGATTCATTCTGTTCCACTTAAACATGGTCTGATGTGACCATTGTCCTCTGGATTGTGCTGGGGGGGGGGGGTATATTCTATATATATGGGAGGGTTTATATTCTGTATATGTGTGTGTGTGTGTGCGCTATGGTGCTTGTATATTAAAGCTGTATATGGACTACTCTGGACAAACCTTCTGGCACTGGAATATACTGATGATGACATTCCAAAGACTGGTGCCACAAGACTGCAGTGGCAGAGCCCCAGCTTGCCAAGAGTTGAGAGATGGGCTGGCTGCTGTGCCCCAGCTGATACTGGTCACCCTCTAAATACTGAGCAACACACAGTGACCCATCTGTGATGAGAGCAGGCCATTCAGTCACGGGGACACAGGCAAAACAAGGGCATTCTGGACAGGGAGAACAACCCTGGTGGGGGGCAACAGCACTTCCACATCAGTAGTGCAATTAAAGTTGGCCCTGAAGCAACTGGCAAGCTGGGATGAGGCTTATTTTCTTAGTGTGAGTTTCTGACTGAAGATGATGAGTCTGTGTTTTTATTTTTTTGTTGCTGAAACTCAAGACATGAAAATGTGTCTGAAGTCTTTCATTTCCACCTATTGAAAATGCTTTAAAAAGGAAAGAAATAAGCAGATGGCTCTCATTAGCACAAGAGTGCTTTAATCTTTTGCACATTTTAAATTTTATTTTCCTTTCAGTGTTTGTAAGTAAATTGGTATAAAATTAAGACTTCACCAGAGCAATTGAATTTCACACATTTCAGTCCATGAAAGGAGAGGTGGACTCCATCCAAATTGCAACAACTGATGTAATCCTGGCATCACAATTATCTATTATGATCAACAAATGCATTCTAAGTGAATGAAATGCAGCGAGACTGGCCCTTACACATCTCACTCAAGCAAAACTCATTTGAAAGCCCTGTGTACAACTGGGTATCTTGCCTCTGCAATTCAACCAAATAATTTTTATTTTAAGCTGGAAAAATGCAGAACTCATCATTTTGAGGAACACGTGCAAGAAATTGTGGCTAAAATATGCTGTTGGTATAAATTGCCGAAGTTGCAGGACATCAGTGGAGCTGAATCATTTTCTCCACAAAATAATCTCCAGTAGCATCCCAGGGGAGTCACCTGACAAAGATGGTAAAATACCTGCATTCTTCTCCCCACTCAGGAGCTGAATGGTGTTAAACTGGTAGGACCCCAATGCTCCATCCTGAAGAAGCAGAGGTTGCTACAACCTCCAGCTCCAGAACTTTGTGTCTTCAGCTTGTTCTTCTGCAGTTCCTGCTTATTAAACTCTGTTTCAAGCCAGGCTGCATGGCCAGAGCTTGCTGCTGCCACAGCTTTTGACCCTACATCAGTGGAAGATGTTCAAGTCAAAATACAATTCTTGATTGAAGTAATAAGGGATGGGATATCTAATACCTCACTTCTGAGGTATTAGAAGGTCATGACTTCCCTGGAAGTGTTAGGAGTTGTAATTCTTGTCAGAGTGATCAGTAAGGCTTGTCCAGAGGAGATTCCTCGTAGCACTGAGGCAACAGCCCAGAGTTCTGTTATGAACAGTGTATTCCATCACATTCTTTGTGAAAATGGTGCTACTGGTACAGAATTACAAATGCAAACAGAAAGTTTCTGATATCTACCCTGCAAATAGTATTGCGTTCTCTAAGGCTTGTTTTGTGTGATAGAAATCGAGGTCTGATCCTCTCCTATTTATTTTAGAAAAAAAAAAAAGATGAAAATTGGAGAACTGCTAGATTTGCAACATCCTCAAATAGAAGTTGAAGACTCTTGGGGAAAATAAGATTTTAATTCTGTCCCTTTTAAAGCAGAATTGTATATAAAGTGGCTTTTCTACTTCCTAGGAGCTTTCTTAGTTTCTGAAAAAAAAACCAGTTTATTTTTGATGCCACTGTACAGCATTCTGATTAAAAAAAAAAGCTTAACATTTCAGTTATATTGAGGAATTTTGTTTTGAGCCTAACCTTTTCAAATAGTAGATGTTTTAATAGAAAATGGAATACATCTCATTCTGGAAAGTTATTTTTAAGTGGAAAAAAAAAGAAAGAGCATTCTCACTTGGCTAATATACAATTTTTCATGTTTTCCTATCCAATTGCATTGTTTTGGATGAGGGAAAGTGTTTCAAAAAATAGCGTGTCAAAATCTGAATAAGTTAAAAGGACTTGTTTCTTCCTTGCAAGCTTTGTTTTCCTTGATATTTAAACAGAAAGGTTCTGTGTCTGAGCACTTTGCACATACTTCTCTGGACAAACTCAGCTGCTTTCCATGGGGTGCTGGGGAGGCCAGAGAGATTTTTATTTTATTTTTCACTTTTCTGTATATCCTAGAGCTGTCAAGGTTTCAATTCAGAATCACTCAGTCATAATTCACACCAGAAGAAATTATCTTGGCCTCCTTTTTGTTACTTTCAGCTTTTAAAGTCAGGTGTAAATGACACTACTGCTGACATTGGTTTTCATGGAAGAGGTTCAAATGTCATCTTTGGCCACATTCTGGGCCTGAAAGCTTTACAGATGTCAAGAGGTCTTTTTTAGACAATGCTTATGGCAGAATAAATTACCCTGCACCCATTGAGAGAAGTGTTTTTCTTTCCTGTTCTTAAGGCTCTGCAAAGGTGAAGAGTCCACACACTCTCCAGCCAATCTGTTATAGTGCTGAAATAACCTCACATTTGAAAGTTCTTTCAGTTCTCTACCCTGGAGCTTCTTTGCTACGTTTTTTTAGCCTTATTGCTTTTGTTTCATCTTTCATAGTGAACACACTGTTGCCCTGTTCTTAATAGCATTTCAACACTGCTTGCAGATTTATTTAAGAGGCTCAGAAGAGCAAAGAGAGGAGGAGGAAGACAAAGGAGGACTTTAAAAATATGAATTTCAATTGAATTAGTTGATTTTTCCTTTTATTTGAAAAATGTGGATTTTTTTTAAAATGGTCTTCCTTTCCTCTTTCTCTGTTCCTCTTAGCAAATAGAAAGGAAAGACTTTTATTTTCTTGGGGGTGTCTCATGAGTTCATAAACAGGTAACTGATATGGTGACATCTCAACCTTTAAGTGTAACAATTTATGAAGACCTTCCCACAAAGGTCTGACAGTACCAGTGTATTTGTGGTAGATATTCATAAAGGGATTTCTTTGGTGGATTTTTAAAGGAACACAGTAAGCCATAGGCCCATATGAGTTTCAGACATGTATAACTGAGGGCAAAATGTGCCCCAAAATTTGATAATGTTGCCACAATATTTTCTACATGTTGTCCAGGTAAATTTCTTCTGTGAAGGGAATTTTGATCCTTGAACCTGTAGAATGCTGTATTTGAATATCAACCATCCTCTGAAGTACAAAACAGCTGCTGTCATTCCACTGGATAGGACTGTGTATTTTTATAAGACTGTGTGAAACTTTTTCTTTTTTTAAATGAATTTGGAAAGGACTCTATAACCAGAACAATTCTTTTCAACCTATTTTAAGCAGAAGTAAAATTCTTCTTCATTATTAAGGATTTGGTGCCAGGATTTGGAATCTGTATCTGTATAAAACCAAGCTGTAGCTGTTCTTTCTTCTAGCAGCTCATAGTCTTTATAGGGTGAGAAAGGGTAGGAATAGTAAAGCTTATTTTTGAAAAACTTTTTAAAACTGATTTCATTTGTTTAGATCTTTATTTTCTAGCTGTCCTGATTAAAAAAAAAAAAAGTGAATATAATTCATGACATTAGGCAACTTAAGTTGAAATTCGGCTTGTATTCAAGTTCAGTCCAACTGGCATTTAGGTTTTAGGTCTATTACAAAAATAGTATTTCAGCCATTATTTGTTGCAAAACTGGGTCCCTGTGAATAGGGATGGAGGGATGGGAGCCCAATGGAGGAAATGAGTAGTGTGTGCCAGTGCCTCTCTAACAAAACACTAATCCCACCTCTTCTTCAAGAGTTGTGACTTTCAGAAATACACAGTTCAAATCATGTGTAGAGTTTGGCCCCTTTTTTTTCCAACCTAACAGCTAACCAGTGTATTGAAGTAATGTAATTTGATGGGTCCACCTTCCTGTTGTCTTCTTTCCCAGCTCACACATAACATCTGTTATCGTTTGTGCTGGAGGGTATGATTATCCTCTATAGATAGAAATGTTCTATTGCCTGAGTCAAAGGCATTTAGCTCGTCCAGAGAAGTTATTGTTTGGAGGCCAAAATGTCTCCAGTTCATATCCTAGTTCTTGTTTCCATTATTATATGTGCGTGATATTAATTTCTGTCTTCGAGGGGAAAAAGAAATATATCTGGTGCTATGAGAAGAGGGGAGAAAGGAGAGTGAATGTCTCTGGACATCTCCCCTGGCATAACTTTTCATCTTGGCAATAGCATATATTAAGGGGTTCAATTTAAATTCATAAATAATTTTTAAAAAGAATGTTGGAAGGTGTCCCAATTTTTATCTGAGGTAACTTAGTTTTCTTTTTATTCACTAGGACAGGTCTTATATTCTTGTGTTAAATAATAAAAAATTAAAAAATATCAAGGAACCCAAAAACCCACTGTGGTGTAAATAATGTATGAGAGAATTAACTCACTCTGGTGAGGCCTCCTATATAGGTTTAATCCAAGTAGAAACACAGAACTTTGCTGCAGGAGTTACTAAATAGGAGTTGGGAAACAGTTAAGCCAAACACTAAAACAGCTGCTATGTTTTATATTTACTTAGAGAAATGCATTATAGTCATCATTGCCTTTTATCTCAGCCATACTGTAGAAAATTACCTTCCACGGCCACAATTTATAAAATACTCTTTGAATGTTTATCACTGATGCACAACCATAACAAGAGCAGCAAATGGCCAGATTCTCTTTAGCAGCTCTTCAAGATATTCAAGGAATCTATACTAGAGGCAGCCAACAATTGGCAGAGATGGGGAAAAAAAATCTAATAAAGTTGTTGAAGTTACTTTGCACGAATAAAAACTCCATTACTTAAGAAACTCAAAACTTCCTGCACAGGGTAACGCTTGTCAAGTAGGTGTGAACACTTAGAGAGAAGTGTGAGACAGAGGTCCAGTAATGTGCTCAGGATTGCCAGACTGATCAGCTGCAGATCCTCAGAAGTCCAGTTCCCACTTCTTTCCCAAGCAGTGTTTTCTTGCCTTCTCCCAGTGTTACTGGAAAAAGATCTTCCTTTTTTTTCCAGTAATGTTTGCAGTTCAAGCTTACAAATTTGGCCTTAAAAGTTCCACCTCTGAAATACAAATCTAACTCCTTGGCATCCTTCATCCATACCCATATCCATTTAGCTGTGTTATTGTACAGCTGTCATCGAGCCAGAGTGACTGCAGTCTCATGGAACAGCCATCCAAAACTGAACACACACACACAAAAAGATTGAGGGCAGAGAGCATTCGAGTGGCCACCCTCCCCTGCCTCTGTGGAAGGCAACCAGTTAATTTATTTAAAATAAAACTATTTCAGCCAGCTGGATAGTGGCACTTGGCTGCCCTTGCAGGGCCTCCTTGGCATTTACCGTAGCCAGGGGGCAACTTAAGCATTCAGAATGTGTGGAGGTAGCTGTCGATACCTAGGGCTGGACATGGAATGAAGATATACAATACCTTGGCAACAAGTAGTTCAGCGTGGGAAACTGAAACCCCCAAGCCTGACCCTTCTTGTTCAGCCAGTGTGTTTGTGCTGCTGCTGAAATTAAGGGCACAAGTGTCTGACCACTCCCCAGCTCTCAGCCTGGTGTGGGAATAGGTGCCTGATTGTTCTCAGTTCTTTTGGAGGCACCTGCCAGTGCCTGTATGGATATACAGGGCATAGCAGGAAAAATGAGGAGATAGAAGTTGGCAACTGATTTCAACAAGGTGGGGTTTTTTTGAATGCCTCAACAAACAGATAAACTGGGTGGAAAATCATGGTATCTCTTTCATGTTGGGTACAAAAACCTGTGTCCCTAAGCTGAAACAACTAAGAAAACAAGGCATTACTTGTTTATATTTTCCCTGATACATCATTCCTGGCTTTGAGCCATCTCTGCCTTTCGGAGGCATTTTGGTGAGTGAGACTGGTGTGTTTTCCAAGGTGTGTTGGTGGAGTGGGGGTCCCTTCTCATTGCTTACTCTTTATGCTCCATGGCTGCAGTGATCAGCAGAGCAGAGTCCCAGGCTGCAGTGTACACAGCGGTCTGTTTTGTGTGTAGTTAAGTCCAGATCAAGAAAAGATGCCTGTTCTTTAATTATGGGATTCAGCACAAGAGCCCCTGGCTTTAAAAGTGCACCACAGCATTGGAATTATTTAAGCAAGTATTACCACAATTTCTCCTGTTCCTTATAAGAGATTGATGTATTCAAGGTCATGACTTATGCTGCATTGATTTCTTGCCAAGGGATTTAGATCTTAAGTGATGGATTGTGTTGTGAACTGATACATTTTTTAAAAATTAGTAAAACTTCACAGTGTACCTTTAATTGTTAATATTTACTGAGGAGTGAATGCATCACACTCTATGTTCTGTTACTGCTTCCTTCTGGAAAGAGCATTTGGAACACCAAAGCCCTGCTCAGTGGCCTGCCATACTGTTTGATAGCTCTTGTAAATGCTTTCAAAAATTATGAACATGATGAGCCAGGTCTTTAGATGATATAAATCATTCTCACCCCACTGGATTACACCAGCTGTCACTCTCCAAAGTGTTGTCCAAAAGAGCTTTTCACTGGCTGCCTGGCAGGGTTCAGTTCTGTCAGTCTGTGAGCTCTCACTGGCTCTGGATGTGAACTGCCCCACGTGGATGGAGCATTGAACCATCCATCCTCCAATCTGGACAGAAAGCCAAACAGCCTCAGTGCTGCTGGACCCAACTGCAGACACAGCATCCATCATCACTTCCTTCCTGCTCCACTGCAGGTTGGTTTATCATCTGAACCACAGCAAAGCATCTTGGCTAATACTTATTTGAACCTTTAGACCAGTTTTCTTCAGTTGTATTTTTCCCTTAGATTTGCTTTTCTATTATTCTTCTGAGTCTTTGACTGCAATGACAGGAACACTTTCTGAATTTCCTTTTTTCTTTTTTTTTAAAAGAAAATGGTAGAGGAAGTAAATAACATATATACAAATATAATATACCTACAAATACAGTATAAATTTGAGCCTATGCATAGATTTCTGACCCTAAGTCAGGAAGAGCACTTCATAATAGACCAAATAGGTCTTGGTTCTTAGAATTGGTAAGTAAATTGCTGTTTATAAATAGCTCCATGTCCCAGGTTTAAGAATGACATAAATCAGTAACTATATCATGAGATAGGTAGTAGTTTGCCTTGATTCCTGTGGTTAAACTTGTGTTGAGTATTTGCCATCAACAGCATTTATCTGTCTGTTCACTGTTCACTGTTCATTGGAAATACCCTGCATAATTTCCCAATTTGTCAAACACTGTTTGTGTTTTCAGTGATTAATTCCTGATCACAAACATTTATTAGTTATCTCTCAGACCATCAAATGATAGGCACAGTCCTGAGAACAAGAACCACACTTGTGAATTTCTGGTTAGAGCATGATGAGAGGAGAGGAAGAAAGAGGTTTTACCCTCTGCCATGATCCCCAGATGCTGTCACCACCCAGAGCAGTATCTCATCATGAACCTTAAAAAAGTCCATCCTAAGTCAGCATTGCAAGGTTAAAATACAATATCAGCAAAGAAAAGGAAATTCTATCTCCCTTCACCACTCCTCAAGGTTGCTTTCTCCACTCCAATACTAAACAGAAAAGAGAATGCTGGCTCAGGGGTCCTCTGCCTTTATTTTATGAGCCTGTATAGGAGGTTACAGAAGGACATCAGGCTCTCTGCACCATTTGACACTATGCCAATGTGGTTTGCTTCACACAGCCAGGAGCTGGGTCCTTCCAGCTTGTACTGAAAGAAAAACTCCTGCAGTTTCTTCCAGTGACTGCGTTCTCACAGGGAAATAAAACAGGAGTGTGGCCCCTGAAAAGCAAAATCCCATTCTCCTCCTCACCTATTCGCTGTTTAGCATTCACCACCATGTGTTGCAGTGCTAAGACTCCAATAAGACTTCATCAGTCATGGGTTTGCAGTGCTGCTAAAAAAAGTACAGATTTCATTAAACAATGCTGTGCGATGAATGGATAGGGTAAAATTTAGTGAGATTAACTGGGCTGTATTTTAGATGCCAGTCATCTTTAAAGCAATGAGCAATGTCAAGATAGATGAAAAACGATGTACCAGAGAAGTGTCACCATTGGGAATGAGACAGTGACTCCCATGTAGAGAGAGGGATGTATATATTTGCTTTAATAATGTCTGAATGAGAATCTCAGATTTAATTTTTCATAATATCATTTGGCAGATTTTGAAGGCTGATGTTATTTTTCAGAAAAGGATCATATCTCTTCTTCTAGAGGTGAGCACAAAAGAAATCCTTCACCAGCCTGTTCCTGTTGATTGTAATATTATTCACATTCTCTTGTAATTATTTCAGGATCTGTTCCAAATATTTTTTAGCTGGATCCTGATGATAATGAACTTTCAAGACCTGTTTTCCTACAGCTTGCAGTGTCATGCTAAATGGACTGCAACAAGAAAATGTTGCTGTGCCTGAGCTGTACTAGAGCCAGACCATAATTTGCAAATGTGTTTTTTGGGAGCTGCTGATATTTCTCACCACCTCCTTGCAGAGTGAGCAGAACACTTCCCACTGCTGCAATCTGAGAGTGAGAACTTTTCAGGCTGATCTTCTTGACAGTGACCAGTAAAGCACAAACCAAGGCTTTAAAAAGGGCTGAGGAGTCTGGGGGAAAGCAGTTCACTTTTGTTCTCTGACAGCCACTTGCAAAGGCACCTGGTATTTTGGATGGACAGAATATCTGCCTTCTAACAGATAAGCTCCACCTTTGGTATCTCAATTTACCCTGAGAAAGTGTCTCCAAAATCAGTAGTCGTGTAATCACTATTGTATTATTTAGTACTTGCCTAGCCAAGTGTGTGTGTATGTATATATAATGTATCTTTTCTTCACACCAGTTTCACTCTGTTGGTCAAAATTAATGCAGAAATGGTGAAGAGTAGAGTTAGGCAGCTGAAGGATTAGAGCACTGATAGAAGGTGATTAATGATAAAGTAAGATACTTTACCCCATATGGAGTCCAGGAGCCAAATTCTGAGCTACAACTCACCTGTTGAAGTCAGTGAAAGGTTAATGCAGACCACAAGTGCTTGGTGATGCTCCAGCCTCAGTTCCTGTGTGATCAGGACACACTGTGTGCAGGGAGGATGGACAGGCTGTTGGCTCACCGTGTGTTTAATTGGCAGTCATTGTAGGAGCTTGGGTTTCTGCAACAATGGGTAGAATCCTAGAAACCGTTTGGACAGGAGCATCTCAAATTGATTTGGAGGCAGTATAATTGTCTGGAATGTCATTATTGTTTGTCCTTATGAAGTGCCTGAAATCTTGCACATTTTCCAGTAGTAATTTCCAAAAAAAATTGAGCCAGCCTCACACAAAAGATAACAACTTGATTTTGTGTGGTGGTGTTTGCAAAGTAATAAAAGGAGCAACATTCTTAGCAATACAATTAACATATTTTTTTCTGCATAAGGACAGCATGGTTTTTTTCCTGTAATGACTTGGGTCTCTTGATGGCAAAGTTCTGGGAGGAAGGTTTATTCTTGTTCTTCAAGGGCAACAATACACTATAGTGAAACCATAGTGTAATTTTTTCTCCCCCTTATCAGACATTTTATTGTTCAAGAAAAAATGTTTCAGAAAAAACGTAACACGGGATGAATGAACAATGTGCCTGCTGTTTGTGGAGATAAACACAAAACAGACAGAATGGAAATTAAAGACTCTCATCAGAAGTGTCATTTTTTACGACAGTGAAAATGTTTTCTTCAGCACCATAATAGAAACTCCTAATGTCAAATATTAAAACACTTCCTCAGAAATAAATTCCAATCACTTTCCTGCAGTTATATGTGATTTGATGGCCCTTAGCATGTGGAACAAAAATGTTCTTTGCCAGCTGAGCTCATTATTGTCACTATTAGCGTGTCTTACATTAGTTTTTCCTGTGGATGCTCAGTTCCTGTCACAAGGAGGTGGCCATCCTGGTGGCTGCAATGGAGTGGTGCTTTGGGAGCCACGCTTCTGGATTTCAAACTCGTACCAGGAATGCAGGAGAAGCAAATTGACAGATCTTGTTTTCAGCACTGCTCTATTCTTAGAGAGGAGCTACATTAGGAGGATGAGTCGTTTTGAAGAGTTTGCCAGCAAATGATAGATCCTCTTCTAGGTCACGAATTCTTGTCACCTTGTGTATTAATAGGATCTGCCAAGGTTTTATCCTAAGTTTCATTGCTTACAGGCAGTCACATGGGTAACAGAACCACAAAGAGTTGAGCATCTGTGACCCACATACTGAAGAAGAGAAGGGAAGAACAGCTGAATAAGGACAGAATGTTTGAGCCAGGAGCTTGATTGGTTTAGCAAAAATGTTTATGCAATGCTCTGAAAATCAATTGGAAAGGGCTGCAGTAGTAAAGCATTGGAAGTAATGTGGGGATTCTCTCAGATACCACGTGCCACCCTCACACCAAACTGCACGTTTGTGTTGTGGGGAGATTTGGGCAGTGCCACGTTCCAAACGTTGTCTTCTCCCACTTCAACAAACAGAAATTTATATGAGCTCCCAGCAAACAGCTCTCAGTCTGGCCCTGTGTGTATGGTCACAGTCTAGTCCCACCATGATGCTCCCACATGTTGGTCCAAGTGTTTTGTGCTATTTCTGATAAACAAGAGGAAAGTTCATTTCTTGGTTGCATTTTCTCGAATTGGAAAGGGTCAGAGGTTAGAAATGGTACAGAATAGTAATACAGCAGGCCTAACCCTGAGGGACTTGCAATGCCAGGTCTTGGTGGGATTACCCAACTGTCAACATGCTGTATTTATTTCTAGGCAGAATATTTTGTACCTGCTGAAAGACAAAATTGGGAAAGACTTTACAGCAGGGACACACAGAAGGACACATTCTGTGACCACAGTGCATGCCTGTGACTTTGAAATCTGAGGCTGTGGTTAAGTCATTTTGCAAATTTGATGGAACCACTATAGTTTGTCCAAGTCAAAGATTTATTCTGTTAGAATGTGAAATTTTCTCTTAGTGATAATGAAACTTCTGCTGTGGAAGGGGACAGATTCTCCACTGTCCTCCATTCCATTCTGTCCCTTCAAAACATGGAAGTAACTGAGATTGTCCTCTTTTCACTCCTTAGCATCACAAATATTTTTTCAGCCCTGAGGTGCTTCAGTGTCAGAGGTGGAGTTGCCCTGGTGCAATGAGCTTCCATTTGCTGATTCCACCAGACTGAATCACGTTTGAATCTCCTGCCTGCCCCTCCTCATCTGCAGGAACAAAGAGTCTTCCAGATTTATGGAGTGGTGTCTGGCATACACGGCCTGAAGCATTGTTCCATGGAATAAGGGAACCTCAGTTTGCCCACTGATGGCAGTATATAACAGTTAGCTTCTTAATTAAATGGTAAAGAAACAAATGAATAATTAGCATACAGATAATGTGAATTAGCCCGTATGTTATACATTAAATTCTACTGCAGTTATTGGACTGTAGTGCACTGTTGCACAGTACTAAGCTGAAATCCATGCCCTAATTATTTGCCATGATGTGCGTGTCTCAGCTTTTGTCCTAAATGAATGTAGGTAAAGATAAAAACGTATTACAAAAAGCTGGGATTCTAATGTAAGATAGGCCAGTGCTAATTACTGGCTAATCATTGTGTTAGAGTAATTACATTATGTGCTTTCAAAGCCTTGGTTAGTGCCAAGCTGAACAGTAGCATATAATTTGTCAGAAAGGAGTTAATTTTTCTTGTTATCATAACAAGATAGCTTTTTCCTTTTTTTCCCCCTCAATGTTTTTCAGGAATGTGTGATTTTACCACGATTTTAAACACTGTTCCTCTCTTGTTAGTCCTAAGGAACTGTTAAACAAATGCTGTTGGTACCTAATTTAGGGCAGGTTTCATTCTCTGTTGCACTAATGGGAGAGAGCACTAACAGGTCCTGTGGCTGATCAGCTAAGTGGATGTGATGATTATATAAGGCTCCATTTTCAACATGATTATTCAGTATTGTCCTCCCTACTGGAGCCAGACAGAGCTTTTCTCAAGCAGGTACAATGGCAAGGAGTCTTTTTTTTAATTTTTTTTTTTTTTTTTTTTTTTGCATAGCCAGCCTGGAAATCTCCCAGGCCTGATTCTGCCTGCCTGCCAACCAGCAGCAGCCTTTTCTTTCTGGACCCAGAGCAGGGCTGTCCTGTGCTTATAATACACTCAACTTCCTTAAGTACCTGAAATAAATATAGCCATGCAAGCTGATAGTAGCAAAAGTCAACACAGTATTTTTAAATAACTATTTACCATCATAGCAATTATGGGAAGATGGATGGTTTGAATCTCCAGAGCAAGTGAATAGTTAGAAATAGCTATATTCTTTACTTAACTTCTCTTCTCATTATTCCACAGACATGTGGAATATATCATTAATTTTAAAGAGGGAAATAAAACCAAATTGAAGGACCTAGATTCAAAGGCAGTACCTAAGCATCACCATTTATGCTCTCTGTAATGGCTTGAAAATCTGTGTTGAGCTTCCTATGACAGAGCTGACAGAGGAGTGCTTCCAATTAAATACAGATTTTTATTGGATCAAAATTAGAAACTTTTACTGGTTGAAGGTGACTGTGAAACTTGGTAGGGACAAATGGCTCTTGGATTCCTGAAAGTTACACTTTATCTGCTTTTTATATATTTATACAGCCAATTCTTCCTGTCTGGCTCACCTGATATAAAAACTATTTTTTCTTCTTTTTAGATTTTATTCAAAAATAATGATTTAATTGAATTTATTTCCTGCAAAATCTTTCTATCTTTGACATACTAAATCCACTTCCTGACTTAGACCACTGTGATCCTGGAGGAATGGTTGCATTTTGGTACATTTTTTTATAGTTATAGCTATGTCTGAAAAGGAGTTCTTTTCTGAAGATTTTGGGGCAGGTTTTTTGCATGTTGCTCCTGATCTTTAATTGGAAATAATCTTCTGGCATTCCTTTATGAGAAACTGGTCACTTATTTTAGCACTTGAAAAGATGAAGAGCTCTTTTGAGAAACCTGACCCCAGCTGTAAGCGCTGAACACATTTCAGAATCTGGTTTGTTGTTTTCCAGCCTGCAGATAGAGAGATAATTACCTGTCTCTGCTATTAATAATGAGGGAGAACCACACTCCCATCTCTTGCCTGGGAATCCATTTCTGCATCTGCAGGAATAGTTCAAACAGGCATGGGCACAGCTCCCACCTGGTGCTTGACCACCCTGTCCATTCACTGTTGATGCCAGTGTCATCTTGCCCTTCTCCAGACAGGACCTGGCCTGGTTTGGAGTAGTCAAGGACCACATCCACTGTGGACAAAGCTACTTCATACTGTGAACCAAAAGAATTAGTTGTAGGAATAAAAGGCTGCACTTTTATTAGGGTGAGGGGAGGAGAAGGAGGGGAAAAGACAGGATTTGTATGAGCTAGTATCCAAACAGGCTGATGGATCAGCCAAGGAACTGACAGGTGGTGATGCTCTTACTGTAGAACTCTGAAGCATTACTTAGTTTTATCTACTGGCAATGATCGATTCTTTTGTATCTGCCTCTTTCTGAATGATTTATTTTTTGTGAGAGGAATATGCTTCTCTAACACTGCCCTGGGTGAAAAGGCTACTACCTTTCCTGATTTATGGAGAGAACAAATCCAAACTGATGCCCCAAAGGTTGTCTTTAGAGGCCTCTTCCTCTGGGTGGATGCTACCAAGCAATTTACCTCCATGTTTCAGGGTGACATAGGAAGCTTCAGAGGAATCTCACAGTAATGGGTCTCCCAAAGATGTCACTGGAGTTGGCTCCCGTGACAGGCAGAGTGTTAGAGCTATCTGTTTGTATCTAATATTAATGCCTTCAGTTTTGAAGAGACGGGCTAGAATCTGGGCTGTCAGCAAAAATGTCCCCTTTCTTCATTTGATGAATCTAAAGAGCTGCCTAAACCTGACAGTGGAATCTCATTAATAGGGGAGAAAAAATACCCACATGTGAAGGCTTCACGCCAAACAATCCACAGTGGGAGATCTCCCCTCTCTTTTATGTTTGTGTTCTGAGAAAACGTCACAGGAGAGGCACACAAAGTTTCTGCAGAGACATCAGAACCACCCTCTGTGTTATGGGAAGTGTGTGATAAACTCAGTAACTGAAGGTTTGATTTTTTTAAGAGCCAAACACTTCCTATTAAGTGTGGAGCCCCATTAACTGGCAGACATTCAGTGTTGACTCTTTCCAGCTCAGTCCTGCTGCTTTCAGAAACAGTAGCAAAATGTGAAGTGACTTTCTGTGAAAACAAAAGCAGGCCCTGAGTCACAGCTAGAACTAAAGCAGTGATTACTGTGGTGGTAAAGGCTGGGTTGCAATGCTGACACACTGTAAATTCTCAGACAATCCTTTCCCACTCCGAGTTTCTATTTTCTGTCTTCCAGCATTTGCCTGCCTGGATTGCCAGGCTCTGCAGGGCAAGGATTGGTTTTCATAATGTTTGCTGTGCTTTTCATAATAGAGTCTGAATCTCAGGTGGCTGCTATTAATCATGAATTATGTATTAATGGTAATGTTGTAGAGTCAACTCACAAGATCATATCTGATAACTGACACAGATGAGACTTACAGGCTGTATTTTACAGGTGTGTAAACTGTGCTGGAAGTGGCAGAGCTGAGGGATTCTAGGGCAGAGTTGCCACAGGAGCAGTACAGAGGGAAGGCAGAAAAGGGGGCTTCATGTTTTATGAGGCCTGTTTCTGTGCCTGTCATTTCTGTTTGCTCTGTGACTTGGAAGTGAGAGGGGAAATCAGTTAATCCACTGTGCAAAGTCATTTTAAATACGATTGAAGGAGTGGGAGGAGGCAACTCTTGAGGTTGTAACTTTGAAGAGTTCCTCCAGAGTCAGCCATTCTGGGTCTGACTATGGAGCTGTTGGCACGAGGAGGTGGAGGGCAGACCTGCTGCACAGAAATGGCTATAGCACATATGGGAAGCTATAGGAGGGAGACAAAATGCAGATTAGTGTCTGTAGTTTGACACAGATTCTGAAATAGGGGAAGAGAGAGGACACACAACACAGTGAGAAAGAAAAAGAGAAACCTGCACGCTTTTGTAGATCTCCTGACATTTATGGGTAACTGCTTCAGAATTTTGATTTGCATTTGGGTATGACTTTCCTTTACCATGACATTAACAAAACTATTGTAAACAAGGAAATATATAAATGAGCAAAAAGGAAAAGAGCTGACCCAGCATCAAAGCAGAAATAAGGAAACCTGTAAATAACAATATTAACAGCTACATCAATAAAATGAGGCGACCTATTTCATTCTGACATAAGTCCATTGCAGTAGATTTACACCTGGGGTGAATGTGGCCCCAGACTGAGCCTCTAGCCCACAATGTTTGCCCAGTGCATTTTCACTGGAAGGAAGCTGGGCTGTAATGTCCTGGATGCAGGCATCCCACAGGCTGCTGAAGTGCAGGAGAATGGAACAAAGCAATATCTGTCAGTGAAAATATTTGGAAAACCACTGTCAGACCTGAGACTCTGCCTGTTCTTCTTGGTCAGTTAACAAAATATCGACAAAGCATCCATCAACACACTGAGTCCATTTAAAACCACGGCAACTCTTGCACTCTGCCTCATGCAATGGATTGATTTGGGGAAATGATCATCACCATACAACTGCAAAAGATATCTCTGACAGCATGAGAATTTAGAACCAAGCCTTTAAAGCTGAACTCAGGGAAATGCTATGCTTAAAAATTATTGCAGAATTGGGCCCTGAGTATGACCTGCTGCTTATTCAATAGCTTTTGGTTATATTTGCTTCTTGAATATATTAAGGTGATAATGATAGTGGGCTCATTCAGGAACAGTAGGCAGCCTGCAGCTTATGGCCATCTTTGCAATCAAGGTTTTAGTGTCCTGAACCTAATCCAGGCTCTGGCTGGTTGCTTGACGCTGCTGGCACAAAGCATAGAAGAGGACAAAACACAATACTGATGTGATTGTGAAGGTGGCTCTTCAAAAATGCAGCTCAGTGCTAGCTGGAGGCAAATAAAATTGTAGGAATTAATAATAAAAACAGAGGAATTGTAGGAATTAATAATAAAAACTTGTGCTGCCCTATAATGTGTGGTGCCCCCATACCTGCCTGGAAGACTGTGGACAGTACTTCCCACCAAACCACACGTGGATAGTGCCAAAAATATGCAAGGCATAGAGATGCTCAAAGGCAGAGCTTGTTTTACAGAGAGGGAGAAACTAGACAGGGCAGAACTTACCATCTGGAGCTGGAGTAGGTGAGATGTATAAAGTCATGAAGGAGATGGAGAAGGCACACAGAGAATAGTTATTCTTTACTTTATTGCTTTTTGTAACACAAGACACAGGTTCACAGTGACATTGTCAAACTGCTGGTTCAGAATATATGAGGAAAATATTTTTTTTTTTTACAATCTGTAATTGAACTGCAGATCTTGGTACCATAGGATGGTCTAGAAGCCAAAAGTATAAATGATGTCAAGAAAATTCATGAGAGATTAGAGATTGGCCAGGTAAAAGTGGCTTTTAAAGAAAATAGCCTGGTGGAGGTTTCCAACTGAGGAAGGCATCGAACCACTGACTGCCAGAGGAAGTTCAGAGGTCTTAAAAGGGATGGAATCACTTGTCTGATTTTCTACATATTTTGTCTGGGCATCTCTCTTATCCACTGTCACAGGAGGACACTGAGCTTTGAGCTGATGCCATATTTTTGTCCTTGGGCTGTTTGTGTAGATGTGGCTCTTGGGGACATGGGTTAGTGGTGGACTTTGCAGTGCTGGGTTAATGTTGGACTCAGTGATTTTAAAGGTCTTCCCCAACAGAAATGATTCTATGGTTTTCTCCCAAAATTTAAGGCTTTGGTCAGTAACTGATCAGCAGAGATTAAGATAAAATATCCTATTGATTTTTGGCATGTGGCACTCCAGCAACCTTTCATGTTCTGTTATGGAGATGGGAACAAGGCAGCAGTCCTCTGGTGAAGTAATGATGATGAAAATTAGCAAGACAGCATCCTCTGCAGTGCTGTGGTTGCTGTAACAAGCTGGTTAACACACTTCTGCTGTCTAGTGGGCTCTGGAAGAGAAGAGCCAGCTCCTCAGTTTTGGTCAGTGGTGATGCAGGACACGACCTGGACGCTTTTATTTCCCAAGAGAAGCAGAGCTGGCACAGGGCGTTGTGTGGAGGACCTGTGACAGCCAGCACTCAGCAGCCAGCGGGTGGCACTGTTGTTGCAAGGAAACTTTAAAAAAAAAAAAAAACATTTAACACTTCGGAACTACTTGGATGGAAGTTTTCCATTGAAAACACCAGTTTTACTGAAATTGAAACGTTTCATGGCACATGTCACTTCTCCATGAATTTTTAATGGAGAAAAATGTAAATTACTCAGTTTGACTTTATAATTGCAATATAGCTTGTTTTCCCTTAGCGAATCAGTTTAATACTTTATATGGATACACAATTTCAATATAATTCTTAATTTTATAGTGGTTTTTTATCCTAGTGAGTTAAACTGTCAAAAATTAAATGGTCTTGCATGGGGGAGGGAAAGACATTTTGATATTTTTTGAAAAATAATAATAACAACCTTAAAAAGACTTTCAAATGTTGTCCCAAAGAAAAACATCATCTTTGACTCTCAATGTGAGATAAAAGTATGTTTCTGAAAGGCTGAATTTCGTATGGGCTGAGTGATCTGTATTTTGATCTGCTCTGAGTGGGTCTCCTTGACAAAGGAATGAGCTTTGAGGTGCTGTTTCATGGTGCCATGTGAGTGGCAGTGCTGCCCAGCAGAACATGTGCTATAGAGGGACATCTCCATCCTGCTGGGAACAGCTGTTCATCACTCTGGTGTCTCTGTCAGCTGTCCAGGGCAGGAGATGGTGCCAACATGAGGCTGCAATTTCAGGTAGTTATTGCTTTTTAAAAATATCCAGTTGCTGAGGTTCAACTAGGAACAGCTGAGTGTCTCTGTCACGGTCGAGTGATGGGTGTTTACAGAACAACTACAGGCAGTGCAGGAGCTGGGAGGCACAGGGAAAGAGCACTCGGTGAATTGGAGAGGGAACACCTTCCCTTTTCTGCCTTCCAAAATTAAAAACCCCACTAGTTATTCCTGTGTGGCTTGTCTTGTTTGTTGTGGCAAATGTGCAAAACATGGGCTTGCTCTTCATAGACAGGGTAAGTTATTTATAGTGACTTCTCATCCAGTCTTGCTGGAGGAAGCCCAAATTCTCCGTGCATTTGCCATATGCAAAACTTACCGCAGTTATTACAGACTTCTCAGATCCTGCCCACTTCATGTCAAGTTAACATTGCCACAGCTGCACTGTGCAGAGCAGCAGGATTTGGAGTGACATCCACAGGGGCCCTATGGAAATAAACCCGGTGACAGGGATGTTGGCTGGAGGATCTGGAGTCAGGATCCGTAAATATACTTGTTTTCTAATTGGAAGTGAGTAATGGCTCTGTAAGATATTAGGAGCAGCCTGTGTCCCTCTGGACTGCATGGCACAACCACTGCAGCTCCACACAAAGATTGCTTAAATGTATGCAGTCACCTCACTGAAATCAAGATACCTAATTAGGTCAGGACGAATTCCACAGAGATATTCAAAGTAAGTATGTACATAAATGTTTTTTTAGATCAGGGCATACAGAAGGACCCCTAGATATCCCAGAGGAAACCACAATTCCTAGGTTCCCTCCAGGGATACGTAGCTGGGCTTTTGTTCTTGTAAGTGCTGCAGTGAACTCTTTGAGGAAGCTTAGCAATAAAGACAAGCACATCCTTTTTTGTTTTTGTTTGACACAGTTACTTTGGTGACTGTGTCAACAGTGGAGAAGGAACCAAATTGTGTTACTACCTCTGTCAGTTCTTAAACAGCACTGCAGAGTCCCCTCTCCTCCCTAAATGAGGAAGAGAAAGTCACACTGTAATATTAATAACTGTGGGGCCCTTTAGCCTTTAATAATTAACACACTGCTAACTGTAGCTGAATGTTCTTTTTTCTGATTCCAATTACAGACCCATTTGGCCCAGGCTCAGCTGAGGGAAGTGGGTGAGCAGCAGTGCTATAATAGAGACCTAGAGCTAAGAGAAATTGTTCTCCTTTGGCCCACACAGTGGATTAAATAAAGCTTTGGGCTCAAAGAGTGGAGATGCCAAAGCATCAGGTGTTACAGAAGAATAAAGTACTTCTGTACCCCAGCTATTCCAAACCAGGGACTACTTTAATATCAGAGCCAATTCCTGGAGCCTGCTGACAAATATACTCACCTGGTCTAAGGTAAAATGAAATGTTCCTTTTCATAAGTGACAACTGTTCATATACTTGCCATTTTCCCTCAGTATTCTGCTGAGTAGGAGTCTCTTGCTAGTATTTTCCATCTGAAATAGAGTAGCTAGTGCAGCTCTAACAAGAAGTTTAGCATTTAGAAAACCTGCTATGATCTTTGCAACGTGATTTACAAGTCTTGAATAAATGTTGTTAGTGTTTTGCTGCAACATCATGATGTTCTGGCAGCATTCCTGCTACCCTAGACACTTCTGCCAGCAGACAGGCCAATTTAGCAGTAACAGCTTAAATACTTCTCAAACTATAGCCCTACTTCAAAAGGTCTGTTATGCAACCAGAAGAAGAAGGGAAGGCAACTGGTAAATTCCAAGTCATGGTTACCTAGCAGCTAAAACTGAGTGATGCCATGAATTCTGTCTTCCTGCCCCTGGTTGTGCAATCCCACACCTTCCCTTGTGGGAGCAGCTGTCAAGTGAGAAGGTGCAGAGAGCTGATCCAGCTGAAAACTAACCTGACAAAAAAATAATCAGTTTTTATTGATATGGCTTCCCACCCACGTTTAGGTTAGCTCAAGCAATCATAGCATTATGCCCAGAATTCATCAAAAGAGGTAGTGAAGGAGACTTGGAATTGTACTGGATTGTGTCACATAGTGGATGCTTTTAGTAATAACTCTGTCTTAGAGTTATGCTGTCAGTTTTCTCCAATACTTGGTGGAATGTTAATTCTCATTGTGTGGCATGGCCATTGCTATGCTCATTTTCAGCTACCTGACAGCAATTAGTAAAGATCTCGAGAGATTTTCTGATTTTCAGGGTATTTTCTCTCTGCTTAAATCTGAGAAGTTGTGAGGTGGAAACAGAGTAGGGAGATGGGAGTGAGAAATTCTTTTGCTCAGTTATAAACGTGGGTGACAGCAGCTGGGGATTAGAGAAAATTCCACAGGCAACCTAGGACAGCAGGAGAGGGAGGGAAGTTACAGCATGAGATGAGGTCACTCAAGGGCACTTGAACAGCCATGTATGCCTGAGTTAGATGTGCTGAGCCTTGAGGGCAGGGTTCAGAATGTGGGGTCCTCAAAATCAGAGTTTAATTTTCAACAGTTTGAAAGCAGGAAGCAGATTAAGAATGCAAGGCATGAACATGAAGTGGAAATGCATCCAAAACAACCCAAAATCCCCTCGCAGAATTCTAGTCCTGAACTTTCTCCTGAGTTAATGAGGGATTATAAATGGAATCTTTACCTGGATGCAGTGAGGAAGTGGAATTTATCTTCATTTGCAAGCGTGGAATTTTCAGTGAAAGGTTGAAATCATGCATTTTATCTATATTATTTAGATTTTAATTTTATTTTTATATATAGCTTTCTTTATGCCTTTTATTGCAGTGTTGGTTCCCCATAGGTGTTGGCATCCTGTCTTAATTTACTGTTCTCTGTAGTGTTTGTTCCAGGGTCAGGTTGTACATCCCATGAGGCCTCTCTGCTCATGACCAGAGCTGGGTAATGAATTGTGTCTGCCAAGTGTCTGTGCCATGTCCTGGAAGATGTAGGCCAGGAGAGCTCCAGTCCTAGAGGAGAACAGGAAAAAAGCAAATGAACCACATTTCTCAAAGACATAATTGCAATATTTCAGAACTAAAATATCCTGCATTTTGATGGTTCAGCTGTTCAGTGAGAGAACAGCATTTTCTGAAAGAAATGTTGCTTGAAACTGAAATTTCCATTGGAAATCCAGGCCTGAGGGACAAATTTCTGATGGATCTGTGCTTGGTCCTTCTCTCCATTTCTTAAAAGAGAACTTCAGTTCTTACCTGCTTCAGCAACCCACAGTGTGGCTCAATGGCTCAATCTCTAAATATAAATGAGAAGTACAGTTGCAATCACAAGGAGTTTTATGTTATGGAAATACAAATACCATTGGAACGGATTAAAATTAAGACACTAAGAAGGGTTGAGTTTTGAGGATAATCTGATAATTCTAAGATGACATTTAAAAAATTTTAGCACTTGTACAGAAAGCTTAAAAACCAGTTTTTCCAATGTTTTTAATTAAAAGAGTTCTAGCGAGCTCTATTTGACGTGAGCTTGCTAGAAAGGGAGTACTTATATTTATAAGTAACATCAAAATAAAGACAGGATTGCTTCACACATTTTGGACATTTTGGTAAAGATAATTTTTTGGTTTCTCCAAGCCTGTTCACCCATCTGTGATCTCTTCAAATACCATCAATTGAAAATGTTACACCAACGGTGAGACAAAAAAACCCAACTTGTTTTAAGGAAAGAAAAAGCACATTGTTTGACAAAGTAATAAAGCAGAAGAAATCTGACTCTAAAAGAGGGTGCAACAGAGAACAAAACTAGAGATTAGAGATCAGTGGTTCCATCCATAGGGGTGTTTATGGTATGACACTACAGAGCCAGTCAGTGGAAGGCAAATAAATGATGATTTTGTGTGAAAGGCACTGAACAGGGTCCTGAATTCTGGGATCAGTTCTGTGTGGATGAAACTCCCATGTCAGGTGGGCTGCTCTCCACTTACAACCCAAGGATGACAATACTTTGGGGCAGGGGCTGATTTCTGAGTGTGTCTCAGTAGCACTTTGCACGGTCCCACTGCTATTCCCAGCACTTCCTGGGTCTTGTAGGTTTGCACTGGTGTGGAAGTTGTTCTGCTGTGCCAGAGGTGATTTTGATATTTCAAAATTTATAGAAATTTATAGAAATTGGAAGTCAGTTTCAGAAGGAACCAAATACATCTGAATATTTTACATGCAGAAATTCCACCAGAATCCCTGGTATCTCACATGAGTGTCTCTCCTGGGTGTGGGAAAGCAAAGTTCAAGTCCCTGCTTGTGTGTTCCAGTTCCTACAGCTCCAGCTCAGGGATACTCAGGTGAGCTTTTGCTCTGTGTTTTGACCAGAAATTCCATCCCACTCTTAGCCAGTCTTCATATAAAACTCATCAAATCCAACCTTTTGTCAGAAAATACTCAACCAGATTCATTCTGGATACTACTGTGGTATTACCTGTAAACAATAATTATGAGGAAAGGATTTAAAAAAATCTCTGCAGGTTCTGATTAGAATAAAGACCTAGATTACTTCCCTGGAACACTGGAAAACAGTGGTTAAATTCTTCTTTGTTATGTCTGTGTCATGGCCGGGCAGACCCTAGAAAAGCAGGGGATTAGCAGAAAATGCAAACCAGGGGGGAAATGTTGCTCTTTAGGAGAGATTTGAAATTATTATACTGGATTTACTCTCAGTGAGAGCAGAGGTGGTCTTTAAGATCTATGTTACAAAATGATCATGAGATGTTTTGCCTGCATTCTCATAAATTTTCAAAGGCCACAAGAAGGTGCAAATGTCATCACCATGGAAAGTCAGGATACTCCTCAGGAAAAATGGCCAACACAGACATTTTTAAGATAATCCATGAACAACTCCCATAAAATGGTAGCTGCTTAGGAGGCGGAGATTTCATTTTTAATACTGATCTTTTCTCCCTGCAGAATCTTGCTCCCACCTTATCAATATTTTAGAAAAGAAAGAGAAACCTTGTGCAGCTGCGGAGGCAATTTGGAGGGATTAAAAATTTATCCTGTTTTGAGCAAGGCTTTCAGCAGGTGCTGGAATCACTTAATCACAGGTGGGTAACCTGCAGTGCCTCTCTTTCCCATGGTTAAAACTGGAGTGAAGGTCCTGGAAATTCTTTCATGCAGGGATCTTCTGTCAGGATCTACTTCCAATTCCAGTCATAGCAGGTCACACACTTTGCCTGGAACAGCAAAAACAGTCAAGTCTAGGATGTAAAAGTGACAATTTTTCATGTAGTTTCTTTCACTTGGTGAGGGAATAGAGTCCAACCCACTCTTAGCAGCTCAGTTACCATGGCAGGGTTACACCAGGCTTTGAATTTGGCTCAATAATTGAAAGGGCTAATTAACATTAGCTGAAACTCAGAACTTGGGCTCTGCAGAAAATTCAGGCAATTCCATGTTGATTTTCACTCAGAAGTGGAAAGAACCATGTGGTTTAGAAATTTCTTTACAAAATATTCTCCCTCACTGGATTGGAGAAGGAAGAGAATAGGTAACCTCCAGCTGACACTCAGAAATCAAACCAAAACCTTAATTTCTAAAAGACTTCTAAGCATACGTTTTCTTCCTGTAGCTAAAGGAGACCTGATTAAAGCATTTCCTTTCAAGCATTTTTCAGCGAAATTTCACCGTGATTATAATGTTAAAGGGAACATTTTGCATAAACAAACCAGAATTTTTCAGGTGTAGAAACATTATCTGGGAATTGTGGAGACCATTTCCTTTATTTACTTGGTCTATTTGACACTGAGACAGTTGGGTTACTAATCCATATCGATGAGTAAATATACACCATTGCTAAGGAGAGAGTACTTTAAGTTTCCTCTGCTCCCAAGAGAATAAGTTGCAGCTGACAGTGATAGATTGTGCAGAGTAACCCCATACCATTTGTTTACAGATCTGCATGTGATTTCCACCCACTACAACTAATTGCTTTTATCAGCACCAGTAATTAGAGGCACCAAAGAATTATCAAATTTTCTGTCTGGGGATGGTATAAGACAGTGTTGCACAATGTGCTGTGACAGTTTAGAGGAGGGCAGATAGCAATTTGGGAAAAGAATATAGTCAAAGAGCTTGCTAGTACATAGAAAAGTGCTAATTGGAGCTTCCTGCTGCATTTCTGGAAAAATAGCCTGGACACCATTGCTTCTTGTCTTGGTCATTTTCTTTAGAACTCTCTGTGAACACACGCTGGGAGTCACAGGGATGCACCACTTTTGATCAACCCTTTGTTGTGAAAGTTTTCTCAAGTAGGCAGTGGCACAGCAGAGAAGAATCACTGTCTGGTGCAAGTAGAACAGAGCGGTTGGAATGTCAGGAGAATCAGGAAGAGGTCAAGAGTTCAGTTCATAAACAGCCCTTGAAGGCAGGTCTTCCACTGCAGACATGAGCGTTTTCATCATCAAAGTGTTCAAATCCTGTCCCATGGGTGTCTATCAGCCTTGATTTTGTCCTGTTATAGAATAAGAACATGTTGGAAAGCTGGAAAGCATGCTCCCAGTTCATTTTGGGGCTCAGTGAGCCGATGGACAAAGCAATTCCTGCTTCTCATCCCTACCCTTCCCTTCCCCGAGCCCGGTAGGGCAAACACTCTCCTGGACACAGGGAGTACCAGTGCCAGGACTGCTTTAATCCACCTACCCAAACTGAAAATGGATCCAACCTCGTGAGAAATAGTCCAGTAAAGGGGAAAAAAACATATATTTTTTCAGGCAGAGGATTTAAACTTCAGACTTCAGTGCTGGGCAGGTTTCTGCAGCATTTGTCATAGGTAATACTGGAAATCTGTTTCTGACTGAACTCTAAATAATTGCTGCCAGAATGGCATCGTGGTGCTGATGAATATTTCTCCAACAAAAGAAAAACAGCATGTTGATTCTTGAACCACAGAAAGCCATAGTTGTAATTTAAAATCTGGCTCGATGTTTAAAATACTAAATTCATTATCTTTCAGAGTCTTTATAAATATACATCTAAACTATCACTCTGAATACATTTGGAAGTGTAAAGAAACAGACATTCTTTTTTTCTGGCAAGGGATTAGACTATTGGTTGTTCCATTTTTAAGATATTCCCAAATTTAAATATCAAGGCCTGGGTGAAAAATGAAATTAAAAAATCCTACCTGCACAGAAAGTAGAGCACATTCTGTTTCAGAGGTATTCATTCCTGTTACATTTACCAAAAAAACTTATAATTATGAAATTGCAACACTTATTTGAAATGTCTTTTGCTCACACAATAGCAAATGTTCCTGCTCCTCCTCTCATGAGGACCATATAAAATACTTTTTTTTTTAATTAAAATAAAGAAGTGCTGGGGAAAAAACCCCATAGAATATAAAACTTCTCAGCTTCAGAGATGCCAGACAGTTATCAAGGACTGTGAGGGGATATAAATTTTCAGAAAAATTGAAGGAAGAGGGAAAAAAATGAAGCTTTGACATTAACAAGATGATAACAGCCACTGGCTCTTGTTCTCTACCTTATAATCCAAAATTTTAGCAGTGAGATAATCAGGTTTTCACTGACTTGTATGGAAATGGATCTGACGTGGATCAGACTCTGCTCTTTGGCTTGGCTGTTATTATGTGCTAGAAGAGTTTTGACAAAAATAATAACCCCTGAGTGAGGTTTTCAGGAGCAGAGTCTGTGTGTCAGACAGGTAAATCACAGGTCCTCGAATTAGCTCTGCACTCATGTGATGTCTGAATGTAAGCAGAGCTCTTGAAAATCCAGAACTTTGAAAGCTTGGGGGATTGAAGGGTCTATCTAGTGCTGATCTCAACAGGAAATATTCTGTCAGCAGGGAAAGAAGGAATCAGACCTTGCTCCTACTCCAGAAAGAATGTTGTGGTTTCATGCCTTAAAATAGTATTACAGGCATGGAAGATATTTTCAAAACTTGAGAGTTCATAAAATGATTTTCACATAATTTCTGCCAGCTACCACTAGGAATCAAAAAGCAGTGGAGAGGAGACCTGCATATCTTCTTTCAGATTTTTTTCCTGATGTGATTTCTGGCTACCAGAAACAACAATGTGTAGAGAATCCAGTGGCTAAATGATAACAGTCAAAAAGTGTTATGTACCTCTTATTGTTTTACATAATTAAGACACTGGTGCATATTTGCATCTTAAATCAAAAATTCACATTTTTTAAAAGCTTCCTCGATGCAGCAGCACTTTAGTGATGCTAAGTTAATCAATATTAAGTTGTAATCTCTCTATTCAGTGACTCTTAAGCAAGGAAAGTCAAGGAACAGAACCGATTATGTCCCCTGAAGTTTTCTATTGCTGCCTGTTCCATGTGTTCTGGCAAGCAGCCTTCCCACAGCAAACAGCTGGGAGGGTTATTCCATACCCTCCCACCTGCAGAGCATCCTTGTCTGTCTGTAGCCTTGGCTGGAGGTGTCAGCTCAGTCAGTCCTTGTGCCCATTCTGCTGCCCTGCCTTCCATTTTATTGCAAGGCCAAATTATTACTTAGAGAACACTCCTGTCCTCCAGAGCAGCAGTGTTTTAGGGTTTAGTTGGCCATTACCCTAAAGATCAACAGGGTTCAGCTTTCTGTAATGGCAGAGCTGCCTTCCATGTCCTGGATGTGTGTTATTTATCAATAACATCAGCAATTTAAGGGCATGATGTCAAGACTACACAGTGAGCTCTAGTTGTAAGAAACATGGTAAGAATGTGGCCAGGTACTCATGGCATGTGTCTGCAAACATCCATATGTGCTGGGCTGGGTGTTGGCATGAATTTCAGTCTCCTCTGTACTAACAAATGCTGCAGCA